>NC_064633.1:312529767-313779767 GCF_023864275.1 Schistocerca cancellata | reverse complement strand
TAGACAGACACCTCTGTACGACGTATTGACATGGCTGGCAAATTATTCTAATATTGAGATTTAGATTTGAGTCCGCACCTACCGCAGCAGTCTTTGGAAACGATTTATTTACGAAGTCCGATTATTTCAGTTTTATTTCACGGTCAACTACGAGTAACATTGCCTTTACGAAAAAGCCATTGTCAAGCGTCTGATACCGAATAATTAAACGTCCACGTTCCAGATAAGCAAATATCAATTACAATTACAAACACCATCATACAGATAGAATAATTAATATATTATTATTTTTAATTTATTTTATAAATCTCCTGCTGCTTTTAAGAAGAAGTTGAAGCATTTCCTACTATCATCCTAATAACGTTCTCCACAAAATTAATGTACAAGGCCAATCCTCTCATCTGTCGAATAGCAAAGCTAGCGTCTCCTATCTTGCTCCTGAGATGCCTTCCTCTTCGTCTATCTCTATTAGCCACGCAATCTTCTTTTCCTTTATATTTCTTTAATTATGTTTCATCATGCCTCTCTATTCTTCTCCTCCCTTCACCATGAGACTCACTCATACTCCCTGCTGCTAGCACTCCTACCTAAAATCTGTCTCTTCAATAATGTCTAATTATAACAGTACTTATGATCTACGAATAGAAACTCTATATGTATGTATTTTTCCAGGTGTACCTTTCTAATTGTTTATTTCACTTTTAGTACTAGATGTAGTTTAACATGCCTACTAAAACATATGAATGTAAAATAAGTAGAATGCCTGGTTAGATGTAAGAGAGGGCCTGATGGCCCTAATCTTGCCAGGTTAAATAAATAAATAAATAAAATAAAATACAGTGCTGGTATTCCAAGAAAACTGGCATCCAGAAAACCACACTGAAAAGCTTGTACGTCATTGTGAATTTGGACGTACTAATGTGCACCTTAAGCCGAATTGTGCATTTTAGTATTTTTACGGAACTCCTATGCTCTTGGTGTATTCTCTGATGTCCTGTTTCTTTTATGACGTAATGTAAGATTTATTAACACTACGTACCTACGTACATACATAAATGTCCACTTTAAACTGTCTAAGCAGGCAAATTTGGTCGGTAGTATTGCATAAAATATTTTGTTTCAAATATATTGACAGTTTTAGCAAAATTTTAAAAAATTACCTTTCCTGAAACAAAGTTTTTCGATCACAAGACATGTTTCAACACGTATCTCATACGTCCTGTAGGCTTGACGTTATTTCGCAATTTGTGTTGTTTACGTCTTAAGTTTACAGAATGCCATTATTTGGTGAATTGTAGTCTGGCAGCATGCTGTATGTTATCACTGTACCTCCCCACATGACTTCGTATTTATTTGTAGCGTAGAATATAAGCTACCAGTTTCTGGGCTTCACAAGTAACTTTGTCTATTATTGTACAGTTGAAAACAGTCTTGACATAACTTATTGTCCTCAGTTCTGGTGCACTCAGATAACTTTCTTTCTTCCTTTTTTTAGCCGAACTTTGAATTGCTCCTGACTAGCTTTCTGCAGTACTGTGAACGTAGAAACCTGGCTGTAAATACTACGTAATACACTCCTGGAAATTGAAATAAGAACACCGTGAATTCATTGTCCCAGGAAGGGGAAACTTTATTGACACATTCCTGGGGTCAGATACATCACATGATCACACTGACAGAACCACAGGCACATAGACATAGGCGACAGAGCATGCACAATGTCGGCACTAGTACAGTGTATATCCACCTTTCGCAGCAATGCAGGCTGCTATTCTCCCATGGAGACGATCGTAGAGATGCTGGATGTAGTCCTGTGGAACGGCTTGCCATGCCATTTCCACCTGGCGCCTCGGTTGGATCAGCGTTCGTGCTGGACGTGCAGACCGCGTGAGACGACGCTTCATCCAGTCCCAAACATGCTCAATGGGGGACAGATCCGGAGATCTTGCTGGCCAGGGTAGTTGACTTACACCTTCTAGAGCACGTTGGGTGGCACGGGATACATGCGGACGTGCATTGTCCTGTTGGAACAGCAAGTTCCCTTGCCGGTCTAGGAATGGTAGAACGATGGGTTCGATGACGGTTTGGATGTACCGTGCACTATTCAGTGTCCCCTCGACGATCACCAGTGGTGTACGGCCAGTGTAGGAGATCGCTCCCCACACCATGATGCCGGGTGTTGGCCCTGTGTGCCTCGGTCGTATGCAGTCCTGATTGTGGCGCTCACCTGCACGGCGCCAAACACGCATACGACCATCATGGGCACCAAGGCAGAAGCGACTCTCATCGCTGAAGACGACACGTCTCCATTCGTCCCTCCATTCAGGCCTGTCGCGACACCACTGGAGGCGGGCTGCACGATGTTGGGGCGTGAGCGGAAGACGGCCTAACGGTGTGCGGGACCGTAGCCCAGCTTCATGGAGACGGTTGCGAATGGTCCTCGCCGATACCCCAGGAGCAACAGTGTCCCTAATTTGCTGGGAAGTGGCGGTGCGGTCCCCTACGGCACTGCGTAGGATCCTACGGTCTTGGCGTGCATCCGTGCGTCGCTGCGGTCCTGTCCCAGGTCGACGGGCACGTGCACCTTCCGCCGAGCACTGGCGACAACATCGATGTACTGTGGAGACCTCACGCCCCACGTGTTGAGCAATTCGGCGGTACGTCCACCCGGCCTCCCGCATGCCCACTATACGCCCTCGCTCAAAGTCCGTCAACTGCACATACGGTTCACGTCCACGCTGTCGCGGCATGCTACCAGTGTTAAAGACTGCGATGGAGCTCCGTATGCCACGGCAAACTGGCTGACACTGACGGCGGCGGTGCACAAATGCTGCGCAGCTAGCGCCATTCGACGGCCAACACCGCGGTTCCTGGTGTGTCCGCTGTGCCGTGCGTGTGATCATTGTTTGTACAGCCCTCTCGCAGTGTCCGGAGCAAGTATGGTGGATCTGACACACCGGTGTCAATGTGTTCTTTTTTCCATTTCCAGGAGTGTAGTATTGCAAAGTTCGAATAAAAAAGGCTGTGTTAAAGTCACCACATTGCAAAACATTGGTGTACCGACATTCTGCGGTGCAGAGTTGTTTTGAAATGAATATTATGCCAAGAACTTCTTCCTTACTTTGCTTTCATTATTGTTATAGGATATGATAAAACATTTTTCCTAAGTACAGTAATGTCCTCATGTTCCCTCTGAACAACGTCATGTAGTGCCGCACATGATCACATAATGCTGCAGTACGCAAGAAATTCCAAGTACAAATGCGACGAAAAGCGCATGAGCAGACCAAACGCCGCCCATTGGCTTTTTATGCCTTCGTAGCTGAGCATGGGCAGTAGCGACTGTTTTCTGGCGCGCTCCAACTACGGCTCAGACGAATCTGTGGAGATCCTGGGAGTACGCCGGCGCTGGATCAGCACCTGGCCCAGGCTGGGCAGCGCCTTGGCGGATTAACGACGGCCCGGGTAATCGGCCGAGACGGGCCGCCTAATAGAGGACCGCCCCCAGTAATTTAATGTGCCGCGCAGACTTTATTGTCTGGCCACAAATCTGATGGCACTGTTTATGAGCCCCGCCACAAACGCTCCGAACGCTTCGCGCTTACACGGGTGTGAGAGCTTTACTGCTGATGGTGTTCACTGCCCTTTTCCGAGCGACCCTTTACATTTAACCCAGACTGTTCCCTGGAATGTAACGCAACAGCCAGGGCATGAGCAACTATTACACTCCACGTAAGTTCGTGGGGCACGACATACGTCACTTCTCTCTTAATAACGCGAAGCATCTCCGCGAACAGCCGCTATTCGCTGTGGCATAGACCTCTGTGTGTTCTAACAAAGCTGACAACTGTGCTGAATTATTCCTACACACGAAACCCGAACACTTTGTACAGTGTTTCATGTACTCATTTCTTTGTAACTTACAAAATAATAACTAACAAAATAATAACTGAAATGAACATTTATTTAGATTGGGTAAACGTAAAAAACGTTGACTCTTCAGTGGAATTATGAACATAGTAGTAGTTAATGTGGTTAAAACATGAAGTCAGTAGCTTTCCAAATTCAATGTGGTTTATTTTCGAGCCATTTCAAACTGCTCTTCAAATATCAGTACTACAGGAACGTTATACAGGGTGGTCCATTGATTGTTACCGGGCCAAATATCTCACGAAATAAGCGTCAAACGAAAAAACTACAAAGAACGAAACTTGTCTAGCTTGAAAGGGGAAACCAGATTTTTCTTTATGTACTACACGAATATGAAATAAAAATGGGAGTTCCTATTTTAAAAAACGCAGTTGATATCCGTTTGACCTATGGCAGCGCCATCTAGCGGGCCAACCATAGCGCCATCTGGTTTCCGCCTTTAAGCTAGACGAGTTTCGTTCTTTGTAAGTTTTTCGTTTGAAGCTTATTTCGTGTGATATTTGGCCCGGTCACTATCAATGACCACCCTGTATATCGGGCCAAGTGCAGCTGTACGCTAAGATCGTCGTGACGGCAGAAATAACGGAAATTTACTTTATGAAAATGTTTACGAAACGAAAGAATCTTTACGTTTTAAGATAGTTACATTGCATTGCTTCGTGGTATATAAGGACCATGGAGATGCTACGTATCTCTCTTTGTCACATCGGTATCTTTGGCATGACACGCATTAAACTACGGAAAAAATGTTTATTCGCATAAATTACGGACGTAAGTTAACATTGCAAATTTCCAAACTTCGCGTTATGCATATACTGCTGGAAAAAATTAGTTCACCCTTTTAGAAGTTTACAATCCACTCAAGACAACATTGCATATGGAATACATGGAATGATTACATGTACAGATCGATAGCGCAAGCGGTTCTGAGGTGCTAGGTATCGAGCCATCCTGAAACACCTATTTTAGTGTGTGTGTGTGTGTGTGTGTGTGTGGTTTGGGGATCTTATTGGCGCCTAACGGAGAGGTTATTAGCGCCCTGACAATGATTAAAATAAGAGAATGCGGATAAGAACGAAAAGTGTCGTACACGCGCGCTCACGAATGACCACACAATAGCTCTGAAACGTCGCCCCTTATAAAAATTTATGAATGACTGTGCTGATAAACCTCATACATTATTTGCTTTTCAAACAGCTGAGCAAAACTGAACGTACCCATACATTACTCTCTTTACTCAT
This sequence comes from Schistocerca cancellata, assembly GCF_023864275.1. Lineage (NCBI taxonomy): Eukaryota > Metazoa > Arthropoda > Insecta > Orthoptera > Acrididae > Schistocerca > Schistocerca cancellata. The sequence continues at coordinate 313,774,596 of NC_064633.1, read as the reverse complement.
TGTGATCAACACTAAACTGACACACAATATTTTTAGCGCAACGCAATCTGACTTTTAATAATCCCTACAAAAGAATGGCCCTGACTAACAATAACCTATACCTTTCACAAATCACTTACCTCACAAAAATCTTCGTTACTCAAACTACTGCCATACAGCGAGCGCCAATGCTGCCAGCGAAGTAAAAGATTCTAACTACTGAGGTCACTAACTAGTGATAGGCATAGTTGGCAAATGAAAGATTTTGATAAAGAACAAACAATGTATTTATCTTTATAGTGTTCAAAAGTCATAATATATATATATATATATATATATATATATATATATATATATATATATATATATATATATATATATATATATATATATATATGACATCCAGTCCTACAAATTTACTGTCTCTGATGGACACACGTCCAGATCATCCGCTCTCAAAACTCCGCCATCTCTCTCCCCACATCCACCACTGCTGGCGGCTCATCTCCAACTGTGCAACGCTACGCGCTGTTAACAGCCAACTGCCCAACACTACAATAGCGACTATTTCAACAATGCCCACCAGCCACAGACTGCACACAGCCCAGCAAGTGATTTTCATACAGAGCGCTAGGTGACGTTACCTACATAAAGACCTACTACTTACAGCTCTATCGCACAGGCACTCCCAGATGGACTAAAACCAATGAAGAGGCAATATACGTGGTGTAGCCTCCACAGTCGGCAGTGCAGGCACTTGCTCTGACATGTAGTCGACCATACAGATGGTTAATACTATTCGACCTGTTCACTGAGTTCAGTAAGAGTTGTTGGCTGATGAGTCATATGAGTCACTTTTCACACATGATCGATTGGAGACAAGTTCGGAGGTAGCAAAGTTGAAGTTTATGTGACAAACTCTTATGTTTTCATCACTTTTTTGGGAGCGATTATCACATCCACAAGAAAACCAAAATCGGGAAAGGTAGAAGAATCTTTTTACCCATTCGCCAAGCGTACAAGTTAGGTGGGTCGACAACATATTGCTGTCATGTGACGCACATGCCGTCACCAGTGTCGTATAGAATATATCAGACGTGTTTTCCTGTGTAGGAATCGGTTAACCTATGACCTTGCGATCAAATGTTTTCGGTTCCCATTGGAGAGGCACGTCCTTTCGTCTACTACTCGCACGGTTTTGCGGTGAGGTCCCAAAACACAGACACTAAACTTATTACAGTGAACAGAGACGTCAATGAACGAACAGACAGATCATAACTTTGCGAAAATAAAGAAAGTAAACTTTTCACTCGAGGGAAGAGTTGAACCCAGGACCTCTCGTTCCGCAGCTGCTCACGCTAACCACCGGACCACGGCAAACCTCAGCTCACATTCTCCATGATGTTGCCTATCTTACGCATGGACTACTCAGCTTGTATATTTTGCTTATTTTTCTCATAGTTCCTCACAACTTCTTCCTGTTTTCGCGATTGATCTGTGTTCAGTTTTTCAAGGCCTATCCACTGTGCCAGCTTATAACTAAATCTGAGGGGGGTGCGATGGGGAGGTTCCCTTGTGAGACGTGAGTGGAAGTCGGACGAGAGGTTTGCGTGCCCATAGTCCCATTGCTAAAAGCCGGTTCACAACAGTTCATGTTGACACGTCTAGGTGCACAAGCCCAGTTATGTGTGTTGTGGAAGCTGTGCGATCTGCCACTGCTTCTCTTACAATATGACTATCTTTTCGGGGCCGCGCGGAGGGGCCGTGCGGTTTGAGGCACCGTGTTACGAATTGCGCGGCCCCTCCAGCCGGAGGTTCGAGTCCTTCCTCGGGCATGGGTGTGTGTGTTGTTCTTAGCATAAGTTAGTTTAAGTAGTGTGTAAGTCTAGGGACCTATGACCACAACAGTTTGGTCCCTTAGGGATTCACACACATTTGAACACCTTTTTGGGCGTTTGAGCTGCGTGGACGTCGACAAAGTCGACTACAGATGTGAGAATGTTCACCGTAACACAGATACCAGATCGTTGCACCACTGACACAGCATGTTCAGTTTGTGTGCCATGTCTGTGAAAGGACCATCGCCTCTTGGATGGCCATATTAGACGCCTTCTTTACTTTGCTGTAGAAAACACGAGTATATCTCCGTGCTGTGGTTGCCTGCTTCCTCATACGTTTGCACCACACTGGACCATATGTTTTTGAGCATTCCCTGTTGAAGGGTAGACACAGATGGTGCTTTGGAAGTTATGCCACTATGCCATGTGGCGGACAACGTTGAAACCATTATCAGTAAATCTACCGTCCTGCAGATGGCATACGCCACAATCAGATAAAAATCGACGTCGTCTTTCCAGGTGTTCTAATTTTTCTTTCTGATTGTGTATAGCAAAAATCATTCACGATTGTTTATATTTTGCCGGCCGGAGTGACCGAGCGGTTCTAGGCGCTTCAATCTGTAACTGCGCGGCCGCTACGGTCGCAGTTTCGAAACCTGCCTCGGGCATGGATGTGTGTGATGTCCTTAGGTTAGTTAGGTTCAAGTAGTTCTAAGTTCTAGGGATCTGATGACCTCAGATGTTAAGTCCCATAGTGCTCAGAGCCATTTGAACCATTTGTTAATATTTTATTCTGCAGTTTAATGCATCTCATGGCAGAGACAGCGATATGGTAAAGTGTGATATCTAGTCCCCACAAACTCTTTGTACATAAGCACTAGGTGGCTATTATTAAAGTGCAAATACTCACAAAAGTTCAATGTTGGCTGTAATTATCGTAAATATGCTACTGCGGAATCGGTTTACGCTGGAAAGAAAATTAGCTAGCACTGTAAATGCAAGACAAACATTTAGAAATGTTTCCATATGTAAAGGATGAGAAACGAGACGTGGGCAGAAAAGGTCAGACAAGCGGGAAAGGCGTAATGTTGATTTTATTATTGACAACTGCATACACAATTAGTTTAATATCAGCACGGAAACGTCGACGAGATGCTGTATCTGTAAAATGATGTGATCAACAGTGTCTCACAACAGTTCCTGTGGAATCTGAACAATGTGTTCCTGTACCCTGGCCTTCAGATCAAGTAGAGACTGTACATGTCAGTGGTAGAAACATTCGCTCAAGTCATGTAGATTCAGATCGGGTGGTTTTGCAGGCCATGCATCTGGAAAGCCTCTGGTGGTACCACGGTTTAAGCAGATCTTTCACTGGGCGAGTGACACGAGGTGTTGCCCCTTCTTGTACGGAAACCTTTGTTTCCACACAGCTGCCCTCTTCCAAAGCAGGAATCACATGTATTACAAGGTGGAATCGATAGCGTGCCAGCTCTTCCGGATTCTCTTCAAAGAAGAACGGTCCGAGAATAAAGGTGCTTGTGAAGCCACATCACACAGTCACTTTTGGCGAGTACAACGGCTGTTCGTGCACAAGAATGGGTTTCAGAGTTCCCCAAATTCGACAGTCCTGTGTATTCATTACACCCTGTAGTGTAAAATGTGACGCGTCACTCCATAGAATTTTGCCCGGCCGCATGTCGTTGTCTTCGATCCGTACCAGAAATGGAAGAGCAAATTCAGACCGTTACCGTGGATCATGAGGTTTCAGCTGGTGCACCGTCGGAACCTTGTAATTTAGCAAACAACCCTGTTGGCACAACGTCCGCAACTAAGCATTATAGCAGAGGTTGAAAATACCGCTTAATTTGTAAATTACTTTATTTTCAAGGTTCCCGGGTTCGATTCCCGGCGGGGTCAGGGATTTTCTCTGTCTCGTGATGGCTGGGTGTTGTGTGCTGTTCTTAGGTTAGTTAGGTTTAAGTAGTTCTAAGTTCTAGGGGACTTATGACCACAGCAGTTGAGTCCCATAGTGCTCAGAGCCATTTGAACCATTTTTTTTTATTTTCAAGCAAATTGTAAGACCATCCTCAGGTATCATAGCTGTGCTTTGGCCCCCGAGCGCCGCGTGTTACCAGGCGCGGTGTGCTGCGCTCATAGGCACCACACCGCGCCTGGTACACGCGACGCTCGGGGATCACAGCACAGCTACGATACCTGAGGATGATCTTATAACAGTCCGAAACCGGTTGCTTCAAAATAAAGTAATTTGCAACTGAAGCGGTATTTTCAACCTCTGCTTGTAATATAGATTGCAAAAGTTTCGGTACTCTTGACCGTGGGATCGACAATTCTCGTGACGCTGGACGAGCACTAGCGCTACCCAGGACACTCACTGCATGGTCACTTCTAGCAACAACAATCTCGTCAACAACTTCCACCGGTTGCCACGCCCAGCTGAGGCATGTTTTCAAATTTCATATCACCTTCTTAAACTATTTAATGACATCGGGCCTCATCAAATCTGTCAGTCGGCGATCCTCTCTTAGTGCAACTGCCGTTCACGTAAAACAGTTTCACTAACAGCTCACGGTCTCTCTTCTCAATAACCACACTGTTGACTAACGTTATGGTTTGTCAAATGACATCGCGGATGTCATATCGTCATACAGCGTAGAGCGCCGGATATGCACCTGGTGACCAAAATTAGAAATAATTTCTTGAAAGCATAAATTTGTTCTGCAATTAAGGCATTAGCATATCTGCCAAGTTTCGCTGCCATACAACTACAGTCCAGGCTACACCACTTTAGTAGCTGCACTTTAATTTCAACCACACAGCATAATGTTTGCTTACTGTGAAAACAAGGATACCTGAACACTGTGTTTGTGCACGCGAGCGCACGCGCGTGTGTGTGTCTCAGTGTGTTTGTGTGTGTATGCTGACAAATTATACATTGTTGGAATGAATGTGTCTTGGATACCACGAGGCAGGACAACGCAAGTCTCCTAAAAAGGTTTTTTCTTCAACTTAATTTCCTTCATTACCGCCAGCACTATACCTAGCCTCTAGCTACAATTGGTCCAAGACATAAAACACCGGTAACACATCCTGCAGTGGCTTGAATACTTTGTACCAGGACTCGGTATAACATGTTATGAAATGCTGCTTGTAACTGTGTTATTTGATGATTAATACACACTCTCCAGCCATATTAATGCGACCATCTGCCAAAAGCCTAACACCCATACTAACAAACCCAACCTTGCATGAATTATCGCAGCTAGTAAGCCACTACTACTCTTACTACCCATCCCACTGTCGCAGAGGTTTTCTTCCCACGGCACGAGCCTTCGCATTTTTTTCCCTCTGCTATTCAAATTGCTACCCTCATTCGCGTTTCGTCCACTATCTATCACCTGATGGACCGTGTTAATGCGTAGTCTTACCCAGACGCACGGATAACATCACAAGCCCAGCATCCTGTGACCCACCTATTAGATAACTAAAATGTTGACGGAGGTGACATTAGAACTTTTGGTCTGGTCACCACGTTGGTGCGGGCGTGGAGGGGCCCCATCTTTCATTAAAAAAAAGCCACCTTTTGCAGCGAGGACAGCTGCGAGACGTGCAAGAAGGGAGTCGGGGAGGTTCTGAATGCGACCGACAGGGATGTGAGGCGGTGCCGACTTCAGTGCCGTGGTCAGTAGCCCTAAGGGTCAATGACTCGTACGGCCCGATCGAGATGGTCCCACACAGTTTCGCTTGGATTAATTCCGCTGAGGCTGGTGGACAAAGGAGTAGGTAAACTTATCCTGGTGCGCTTCGAATGACGGTTTTAGACTGTGACCCATGTAACACATTGCATTGTCCTGGTGGTAGATGCCATCTTGCCGAGGAAAAACAAGCTGTATGTAGGTGCGGACGTGGTCCTCAAGGACAGATGAATACAGGTGTTGACCCGTTGTGTCTTTTACGTGGAGCTTGCTGTGGACGCCTTATGCAGCAACGTTGGCTCAACGGTCGTTAAGGAGACACTATTGGTAGCCCCTTGGTTCACCAGGACTGTCCGTTGATCAAGAGTTGGACATCTGTTCGTCCATGTACAACCACAACAGTTTACAAACCTACCTGTTACGGAAATCCTCCCGTCGTTAGGGCTGAACGCCAATGATCATGCGCGTTTGGATGAAAGACAAATCGCTTCTTTTCCGCGCTACGACAACGACTACACTGATAACGGCGGCCGCCCTTCCCGCCCCCCTCCCCCTCCGTCCCGCGACATACTTTACATACCCTACACTGGTACTGCTGCCACCTGTCGTCTGTGAGTGGTTACGGCTCATTGACGCCGGACATAAGCGGTGATCTCATTAATTTAACTGGACCGTGTATTTATTTCCGAGGACTTCGCAGTTTATAACAAAGGGAGTACGTGAGGTCAGTATGTAAAGGATGTAATAACCTAACCATCATGGGTGACTCCAGCACTGAAGTATGGGTATGAAGCGAAGAACGTGTTGTGGGTGAATACGTTCGACTGCCCTCGAATCCTCCGTGGCGTCTCGCGCACTCTCTGCCTCGGCCTGAACCCACGGACTCTGGCCGATTTGCAGAGCACGAGACCAATGGCGAGACGTACTGCTCCACGGATTAAAATCGGAAACGATTTTGACGAATACGGATTAATTGTCTACTGTGCCATACTATCTCTTCAGATTAAGTAAGGATTTCCAGCTTCGTTTTAACGCGAGATAAGGTACGAAGTAATTCTCCGAATGGTACGGAAATCGATAGATGTGATGTACATATTTAGATAAACGATTGATTACAGTTTCATACAGATTGGATGATTTACTCAAAGGAAAGAGTTTCACAAATTGGGCAAGTCAATAACGCGGTGGGCCGCCTTTGGTCCTTAGGCAAACAGTTACTCCGCTTTGCATTGATTGACAGAGTTGTTCAATGTCCTGCTGAGGTGTATCGCGTCAGATCATGTACAAACTGATCGTTCATCAAAATTCCTACCAAATTGGAGGCCACGGCTCATAATGCTGCAAACGTTCTCAATCGGGGAGAGATCTGGCGACATTGTTTCGCAAGCAAGAAGACAAGCAGCAGAAGCTTTCTCCCTGTGCGGCCCGGCATTATCTTGCCGAAACGTAAACCCAGGATGGCTTGCCATGAAGGGAAACAAAACGGCGCGTAACTACAGGCGCCGCACAGCTGCGCGGTAAGGGTGCCGCGGATAACCAAAGAGATCCTCTGCTATGCGAAGAAACAGCACCGCAGACCGTCACTACTGGCTGTACGGCGGGCGACAGTCGTGTAATATGTCACTGCTTCCCTGGGCCTTTCCAGACATGTCTTCACTGATCATCAGAGGTCAGTTCGAAGCAGGACTCATCACTGAAGACAATTCTACTCCAGTCAATGAGATTCCAGGCCGAAGACAAATCTGGAAACGCCGCAGACGGTAGTGAGATCGTGGTCCTCCGGTTTGGAGCAGACTGGAAGGGCTAAACCATTTTCAGACGATTCTGCGACAGTACTAGACTTCCGATATCGGGTAGTAGAGAGTTTGCCCTTAATAGGCCAGTAGTGTAATATACTAAGGAATAGGCTACTAGCGTAGCGGAGTACAAATGGTTCAAATGGCTCTGAGCACTATTGCACTTAACTTCTGGGGTCATCAGTCCTCTAGAACTTAGAACAACTTGAACCTAACTAACCTTATGACATCACACACACCCATGCCCGGGGCAGGATTCGAACCTGCGACCGCAGCGTTCGCGCGGTTCCAGACTGTGGCGCCTAGAACCGCTCGGCCACTTCGGCCGGCGTAGCGGAGTACAGGAAGCGTTCACATGAGGGAGTTTTTGGTTATAGACCCCCTTCCTACACATCCCCTTCTATTCCTCTTTGAGATCGAAGATGAACTGTCGGCTGAAGTCGAAGATACATCAACAACATTATTCTCAAACAAAGCTCATCCTCTCAGATCGGGAAGTTGATATGATAGTAGTAAACTGCAGAAGCATCCGTAGTATGTTCTCAGAGTTAGTATCGTTTATTGAACGTCATAATGTCCATATGGTATTAGAAACAGAAAGATGTTTGAAACCGGTAGTGTACAGCAACGAAATTGTAAATTCAGACTGGAATATTTATTGTAAGGATAGATTAGTCACCAATATTTGTGGATCGTTTATTGCTGTAAGGAATCCAGTAATATACAGCGAAATGCGAGTAGGATGCATTTGTAGACAACCTGCATCACGAGGTATAGTAGTAGGGTGCTTCAGAAAGACCCTGCAGAAAGTCATTAGTAAGTTTCTAAAGCATGCCGTCATAATACGGGTTGACTTCAACTCGCCAGGTACAGATGCTATCAAAACTGATGCCAGACACAGGGATTCGAGTGTCGTTCTCGTGAATGTCTTGTCCGAAAATTACTTCGAGCAGTTACACAACCAACACCGGAAGGTGTGTTAGACATCCTAGCAACAAACAGACCTGAACTTCTTGAATAAGCTAACGCAGAGGAGGGTATCGGTGATCATGAGGCTATGACAGCATAATGACTACAGGTACTACAAGGGTTATTAAGCAAGTAGGAAAATATTTTTGCTGAACAATAGGGACAGGATACATATGGCCGCGTTTTAATATAATCCATTATGGAGTCGAGGTAGCAGTTGTCGTTATACTGGTTATCACTGTTAGCATTCAACCGCGATTCTTATACATATATTTTAACAACACGTTTCAAGAGACAATGCTCTCATCATCAGGTTGTAAAGTGTATGTCATGAAATTAACCGGACTAAATAGACAAAAAACCATCACAAATAGTTAGAAAATCCATAGAGTAAAACAGAATTAAAAGTATATTGGACTGTGGGTCCTCGTCTTGCATTGAAGTTGTTGACACAAGTCGATGGCCGTCCCATAGCTACCAAATATGCTGTCGCACTGTGCCGGCTCGGGAGCTGTTGTGGACTGACGTGCCTAAGTGTTGTGGCGTGGTTACAGCCGTGTGCTTGACGGTAACGCTATGCTATTGGGCGCCTTATTTCCTTATTGCATTGGTCTGCCATCGTTAGCCTCTCGCAACTCCGTCAGTGACATTCTACCCTAAAATAATTCTAAAAACCCGCTAAAAAATCTCATTTCTTTAAAATTATCTTGTGCATTTAGAATATTGCTTTGTTTCTTTTCATGGATAGCTATCTCGAATTCCTCTAGTAAATCAAATTTCCTCCCTTTCTTTTCTACATGCAATATTTCTACGTTGTCTTCTACGCTATTAAGGGGATGGCCTGTTTCATATATATGGTTCGCAACAGCTGATTTGTCATAATTTCCTAATATTTCTACGTTGTCTTCTACGCTATTAAGGGGATGGCCTGTTTCATATATATGGTTCGCAACAGCTGATTTGTCATAATTTCCTAACCTGAACGCATCTTTATGTTCTTTATACTGGATCGCGAATGATCTTCCTGCCTGCCCTATATATTTTGCATCACAAGTTCTGCACTGAATCTTATAAACTCCCGATCTTTCAAACTTATTTCTCTTCTCACCAATATCGTGCTTAAGGCTATACCTCACTAGGTTATTAGTCTGAAAAGCTATTTTAACACCGTATGGCTTAAAAACATTTGCTATCTTTTGTGAGACTGTTCCGTAGTATGGCATCGTGATAATTTTCACTTTCTCTCCATCAGGTTTTTTCTTTTTGCGCTTATTACTTTTCCGTAGCAGTTTTTTAACCATATCTATTCTGTAACCGTTATTCATCGCTATTCTCTTAACGGTATTAATTTCAGTGTCCCTATCTTCTTCGCTCATAGGTATATTGACTGCCCTATGCACGAGACTACGGAAAGCAACTTCTTTATAAGCCTGCGGATGGCATGAATCATTCGGGATCACAGCATCAGTCGTAGTTTGTTTTCTATAAACGGAGAACGTATGTTTGTTGCCCTGCTATTTTATATTCAGGTCCAGGAACTGTAAACAATTGTCAGTTTCATGCTCCACGGTAAATTCTATTTTATTATGTGCGTCGTTGAACTTTTTTACTATTTCCTCAATGTCCTCACGGGAACCATCGACAAGTAACAGAGTGTCGTCAACATAACGTTTGTAATAAACAATTTTATCCATAATGTTATCGTCAGAATTTAGAACTTTATCTTCAAGGTCGTTGATAAAAATGTCCGCCATAGTTCCTGAAATACTGGACCCCATGGCTAACCCATCGTCCTGAATATAAAATTTGTTATTAAACGTAAAATAATTAAAACTGATGATGAGAGCATTGTCTCTTGAAACGCGTTGTTAAAATATATGTATAAGAATCGCGGTTGAATACTAACAGTGAAAACCATATGGCAGCGTACCTGAGTAGTCAGTATTGAATATTCAGTTCTGAAGACGAAAATGTGGTGGAGCACAAAAAGCAAGTACCGAGAAAAGTAAGTAATGAGCAAAGTCTTAGGGGATGCAAAAGACCCACCATGTTTAAATAGCCTTATTACAATATTAATGTAAACAAACAAAAAAAAGTGATCTGCACCACACATTCAAGAGAAGTCAAAACCTAGCTGGCACACAAATTCTGAACGAAGCGAAACTAACGAGCGCAATGAGGCAAGCTTACCATGACTTTGAAAGTAAAATTTTGTCAGCCGACCTGACTAAAAACCGATAAGAAATTTTCGTCTCACATGAAATCAGTATTCGGTTCGATAACATCCGTTCAGTCACCGAGTGACCATATGGCTATAAAATGAAAAATCACAGAGAGAAGGCCAAATTACTGAATTCGGTCTTCCGAAATTGTTTCACCGCTGAAAATCGTAATACTGTCCCTCATTTCAATAGTCGTATGGACTTCGAAATGGCAGATACTGAGATAACTGACTGCGGACTAGAATAACAAGTAGAACGGCTTTGTAGTGGAAAGACTATGAGTATCAAATGAGATTCTACAGAGATTATGCGAAAGAACTTGCTCCCCCTCTAGCAGCATTTTGTCGTAGGTCGTTGGAGCAAAAAAGGGTATCTAGCGACTGAAAGAACAGCAGAGGTCGTTTCCTTTTCAAGGTCGGTCGTAAGACAGATGCATGTAATTATAAGCCTCTACAGTTGACGACAATCCGTTGTAGAATTATGGAACATGCTTCATTGTCAGGTATTACGATGTTTGTGGATAGCGAAAATCTACTTGACAAAAATCAAAATGGATTCTGCAGACAGAGAGCTTGGAAACTCAGCTTGTTGTGTTCGTCCATGAGATCCACAGCACTGTAGACAATGGCGCTCACGTTGATGCCGTGTTCCTTGACTTCGAGAAGGCATTTGTCAATATACAGCGCTGCCACATATTGGAAAAAAAAGAAAATGAGCTTACCGAGAATCGGGCCAGACTTGCGACTATATTCAAGACTTACCCGCAAGTAGAACTCAACACGTCGCTCTTAACGGAACAGAATCGACACGTGTAAAGGTAATTTTAGGCGTACCACAAGGAAATGTTATAGGACCGTTACTGTTTACATTTTATATAAATGATCTAGAAGAACGCGGGGTAAGCTATTTTAGAACCTTCAACATCACAGCGCGTCAGCAATCGTTGGTTAATATATTAAAAAACTAAAAATCCGCCTCGATTGCGAAAAAAGCTTCTAGTGTTAAGTGTTAACCTAGGTTTCGGCGTAGATAACTACACCTTCTTCAGAACAACAATAAAACCCACAAGTGCCTAAGAAGACCTTTGTGACTGATTAAAAGAACACCATAGCTATACATTTATAAACGAAAAAGAAAAGGAAAACTCATACAGTACATATGTACAAAGTCAAAATCACTACTTAACTTAATTGTGTACGCTCCACCTCACATAGGCCGAACATAGGCCGGTGTGAGGTGGAGCAGAAACCTTGCGACAAATTTCGTCGGTTTGTAGAGGGTGTGTTGAGGAACAAATCGAGGACAGGAAACCGTTTCCGGGAATGTCATTCATCAACGCTACAATGCGTTGAAGTTATAGGCGCCAGTATCTGCCACAAGGCCACCCCTTCGGCAGCAAATGTGACTTTATACGCTGAAGGAGCATAGGCGGAATGCCTCGTAATGTTGTTTGCTGTTCAGTGATCGCGACTGATTCTCACGAACACCACTGGAGAAGATGAAGCTAGCTGCTGCGTAGAAAGGCTGTGTTTTCTATGATGGCTCTGAGCACTATGGGTCTTAACATCTGAGGTCATCAGTCCCGTAGAACTTAGGACTAATTAAACCTTACTTACCTAAGGACATCACATAAATCCATGCTCTAGGCAGGATTCGAACCTGCGACCGTAGCAGCAGCGCGGTTCCAGACAGAAGCGCCAGAAACCGCTCGACCACACCGGCCGGGTGTTTTCTATGAGTTCGATGCTATGTCTCTGTGGTGGATGACAATTTCGTTCATGGATTTGCATCTACAGTTTATTTTTCTCCTGGAACTCTCTAAAATCGCCACTGTTTTTCGGAAAAAAGGAGAAAAATGAACTGCAACTGGAAACCCGTGTCGTAAACCGTCATCCACCATCGCATTCATCGGAGATAAGGACACTACGTGCAACGGCTAGGCCTTCTCCTTTGGAGATCGTGGTAATCGATCGCGATCGTGAAATAACAAACAACACTACGAGACGTTCGGCCTGCGCTCCGTCAGCGTACACATACGTGTTTTCGGGCAAAGGGATGGCCTATGGGCAGACGCAGGAGCCTGTGAGTATGACGCTCTGTAGCGTCGCTGGATGAGATTTTTGAACACGAGTTTCTGTACTCGATTTGTTCCTCAACACACCCTCTACAATCCCTCAGTGTTTGTCACAACATTTCTGAGACACCCTGTATGGGGACATCCTGCACGCTGCGTACACATAGGAAAAGAAATCCACAACTGTATACCTACACCATTGATGGCAAATTGCTGGAAGCAGTAACTACCGTAAAATGTCCAGAAGTAATTATCTACAGCTACCTTAAGTGGAATGCCCATGTAAAACACATAGCAGGAAAACCAGATGCCAAACTGAGATTCATAGGATTAATCTTAAGCAAATGTAATTTATCCACTAAAGAAGTGCCTTAGAAGCCGTTTGTTCGACTGATTCTTGAGTATTGTACAATGGTATGGGACCCATACCAAATATGTGTGATAGAAGAGAAAGAAAAGATCCAACGACGTGCGGCTCGTTTCGTCACGAGATCGTTTAGTCAGTGCGAGAGTGCACACAGACGCTCAACAAAGTCTATGGCAAACCTTACAAAGAAGGCATTATACACCACGGTGAGGTTAACCGCTGAAATTTCTAGAAAGTAATTTCCGGAAAGAGTCAATTTTACTTCCTCCTAAAAACGTCACACAAAGTGACCAGGATTAGAAAATTCGAGATAATTACACCTATCATACTTCCCATGCGCCATTCGAGAATACAACAGAAAAGGGTAGATCAGATAGTGGTATCAGAAGTACGGCCCTCTCAGAATTAGCCCTCCCCCCACCCGCACCCACCCAGCCATACATCCTCAGATGGCTTGCGGGAGTATCGATGTAATTTATCGTAAATTTGTAATATGTGTTACCTGATTCAGTCGAAAGTAATTTCAATGAGATCAAAGTGAAGAAACAATTTGTATTGTGGCACACGTGTACATATCAATGGTCGCATACCACAACGTAAACGACTGTATATGATATTTAGGACGGGTGGTAGGGACAGAGCATCGAGTGACACTATACTTAGCGCACTATCCGAAAATTACCTCGAGCAATTAAACAGAGAACTGACTCGTGGAGACAACATCTTGGACCTACTGATAACAAAAAGACCCGAACTTTTCGACTCTGTAAGCGCAGAACAGGGAATCAGTGATCATAAGGCCGTTGCAGCATCCCTGAATATGGAAGTAAACAGGAATATAAAAAAAGGGAGGAAGGTTTATCTGTTTAGCAAGAGTAATAGAAGGCAGATTTCAGACTACCTAACAGATCAAAACGAAAATTCCTGTTCCGACACTGACAATGTTGAGTGTTTATGGAAAAAGTTCAAGGCAATCGTAAAATGAGTTTTAGACAGGTACGTGCCGAGTAAAACTGTGAGGGACGGGAAAAACCCACCGTGGTACAACAACAAAGTTAGGAAACTGCTGCGAAAGCAAAGAGAGCTTCACTCAAAGTTTAAACGCAGCCAAAACCTCTCAGACAAACAGAAGCTAAACGATGTCAAAGTTAGCGTAAGGAGGGCTATGCGTGAAACGTTCAGTGAATTCGAAAGTAAAATTCTATGGACGGACTTGACAGAAAATCGTAGGAAGTTCTGGTCTTACGTTAAATCAGTAAGTGGATCGAAACAGCATATCCAGACACTCCGGGATGATGAAGGCATTGAAACAGGGGATGACACGCGTAAAGCTGAAATACTAAACAACTTTTTCCAAAGCTGTTTCACAGAGGAAGACCGCACTGCAGTTCCTTCTCTAAATCCTCGCACAAACGAAAAAATGGCTGACATAGAAATAAGTGTCCAAGGAATAGAAAAGCAACTGGAATCACTCAACAGAGGAAAGTCCACTGGACCTGACGGGATACCAATTCGATTCTACACAGAGTACGCGAAAGAACTTGCCCCCCTTCTAACAGCCGTGTACCGCAAGTCTCTAGAGGAACGGAAGGTTCCAAATGATTGGAAAAGAGCACAGGTAGTCCCAGTCATCAAGAAGGGTCGTCGAGCAGATGCGCAAAACTATAGACCTATATCTCTGACGTCGATCTGTTGTAGAATTTTAGAACATGTTTTTTGCTCGAGTATCATGTCGTTTTTGGAAACCCAGAATCTACTATGTAGGAATCAACATGGATTCCGGAAACAGCGATCGTGTGAGACCCAACTCGCTTTATTTGTTCATGAGACCCAGAAAATATTAGATACAGGCTCCCAGATAGATGCTATTTTCCTTGACTTCCGGAAGGCGTTCGATACAGTTCCGCACTGTCGCCTGATAAACAAAGTAAGAGCCTACGGAATATCAGACCAGCTGTGTGGCTGGATTGAAGAGTTTTTAGCAAACAGAACACAGCATGTTGTTATCAATGGCGAGACGTCTACAGACGTTAAAGAAACCTCTGGCGTGCCAGAGGGGAGTGTTATGGGACCATTGCTTTTCACAATATATATAAATGACCTCGTAGATAGTGTCGGAAGTTCCATGCGGCTTTTCGCGGATGATGCTGTAATATACAGAGAAGTTGCAGCATTAGAAAACTGTAGCGAAATGCAGGATGATCTGCAGCGGATAGGCACTTGGTGCAGGGAGTGGCAACTGACCCTTAACATAGACAAACGTAATGTGTTGCGAATACATAGAAAGAAGGATCCTTTATTGTATGATTATATGATAGCAGAGCAAACACTGGTAGCAGTTACTTCTGTAAAATATCTGGGAGTACGCGTGCGGAACGATTTGAAGTGGAATGATCATATAAAATTAATTGTTGGTAAGTCGGGTACCAGGTTGAGATTCATTGGGAGAGTCCTTAGAAAATGTAGTCCATCAACACAGGAGATGGCTTACAAAACACTCATTCGACCTATACTTGAGTATTGCGCATCAGTGTGAGATCCGTACCAGATCGGGTTGACGGAGGAGATAGAGAAGATCCAAAGAAGAGCGGCGCGTTTCGTCACAGGGTTATTTGGTAACCGTGATAGCGTTACGGAGATGTTTAACAAACTCAAGTGGCAGACTCTGCAAGAGAGGCGCTCTGCATCGCGGTGTAGCTTTCTCGCCAGGTTTCGAGAGGGTGCGTTTCTGGATGAGGTATCGAATATATTGCTTCCCCCTACTTATACCTCCCGAGGAGATCACGAATGTAAAATTAGAGAGATTAGAGCGCGCACGGAGGCTTTCAGACAGTCGTTCTTCCCGCGAACCACACGCGACTGGAACAAGAAAGGGAGGTAATGACAGTGGCACGTAAAGTGCCCTCCGCCACACACCGTTGGGTGGCTTGCGGAGTATAAATGTAGATGTAGATGTAGATATAGGTTCATCTGCGCAATCGCTGACGTGGTGTTAAAGTGAACGAATGCGCTGGGTATCCTTATTTTTGTGATGTTTTAGGTTTGAGATATCGATGTTCCTTGCTACCTTTTATAGAAAATGACGCACCATCACTACGTGGCCTGCAAAATAATGAAATTCTAATAATACGTTACAAGGTACGTTCTAATACTACAGTCATGTATAAAGTGTTCACATGAAAGCATGTATCTATTACCCATCTTGCCTTAGAATGTTTGTTTGTTTACCTTTCAGATCCGATAATGGCAGCACAGATCTGTCGAAAGCGGTAATGAATAAAAAAGATATAAAACCGATCTTGGAAAGCCTTGTTTTTAAGAATAATACAATGTATACTTAATTCCAAGTTAAATACTGGTAACACCCTCTAAGTAGACTGTTTATGTTTTCTTATTGGCAACGCCACGTAGCGCTCTGAAAATCACTGGCTGTGCTGTGTGCAGTCTGTGGCTGGTTTGCATTGTTGTCTGCCATTGTAGTGTTGGGCAGCGGCAGCTGGATGTGAACAGCGCGTAGCGTTGCGCAGTTGGAGGTGAGCCGCCAGCAGTGGTGGATGTGGGGAGAGAGATGGCGGAGTTTGGAAATTTGTAAGACTGGATGTCATGAACATGTATATTATGGTTTTTCAACACTGTTAAGGTACATACATTGTTTGTTCTCTATTAAAATCTTTCATTTGCTAACTATGCATATCAGTAGTTAGTGCCTTCAGTAGTTTTAATCTTTTATTTAGCTGGCAGTAGAGGTGCTCGCTGTATTGCAGTAGTTCCAGTAACGAAGATTTTTGTGAGCTAAGTGATTTGTGAAAGGTATAGGTTAATGTTAGTCAGGGCCATTCTTTTGTAGGGATTTTTGAAAGTCAGATTGCGTTGCGCTAAAAATATTGTGTGTCAGTTTAAGCTCAGTCGTATACAATTGTTCTAAGTGGACGTTTCATATGTCGACCCTTAGCCGAGGATACCTCACTGGAATCTTCTGATTTTTTCTTGTAGTTTGTGTATTTAGTGTAGCTTTTGTTTATTGCTAGCGCGTAATTGTAGAGAGAATCTCCTTTGTAGTTGCAGTCTTTCATTGTTGTACAGTAAAACAGTTGTGGCATGCATGTAGATTTGCACCAAGTATTTCGCAGCTGCACTTGCAATTAACTAGATATTATTTTCAGTTCTATGTTAATGTGTTCTCTTATTTTTGCTCTTCAAATTGTGTTTTTCTGTGTTATCGTGTGAAATATTGTGACAATAATGGCGTGTGAAAAACGTAACACTAGGCTTCAAAGTAAACTGAGAAATAATAGTGACGACGAGCGTAGCTTATCAGCACCACTGTGTAATGAATTAACAAATATTCAAAGTAGTAATTTGGTAACTGTGCATGGGGAAATGGAGCGGGCGTCAAATAATGTTGTAGGCAGTGAAACAATTAGTGAATAGGGAAGCATTATCGAATGATCGGTCGGCAACAGCTCGCCTCAATAATCCGAAATGACAAGACACAATCTCGCAAATACTGTAGATTCAGGTTTTGGGTCCTCACCGTTTTTTCAAATAAGTCTAGACACATTTTCTGCTTGTCAAAATGTGAATGTTGCCGGTGCAAATTCACTGCCGAAAAGCACTGAGGAACATGTTTCAGACGCCAGTGCATTGTTATTACAATTAATGCAACAAATGGGACAAAAGCTTCAAAAGTTAGACACAATGGAACAAAATCTTCAAAAGTTAGACACAATGGAACAAAATCAGAGACAAACACAGCAACAGTTAGACACAATGGAACAAAAGCTTCAAAAGTTAGACTCAGTGGAACATAAGCTTGAACAAACACGTGAAGATTTAACTACTGAGTTACATAACATTGAATCGAAATGTCAAAAAGTCTGTAATGATGTAAAAACACAAATTTGTGAGCATTTTCAACCTATTTTTTCGCGGCATGAAAATGCATTGCAGAATCACGAAGCCGCCATAAAAGAACTCCAAACTATTGTTCATGAAAATCACGACACCTTGCAAGCTAAAATTGACTCAGTTTCATCTACTGATTCGGTTACGCAACTTGCAAAAACTCAAGAAAACTTAAAGGACACAGTAGATACGATTTCAACACAAATGGACACTCTGAAACTTGGTTCAGAAAGACACATGGAGAAAATTAGTTCATTATCAGAGAAAGTAGTTGAACTTCCGGATCAGCTAAATAATTTATCTACGAAGGTAGATGATAATCTGAATTTCACAAAAACAGTAGTATTTAATGACACAGAAGAGTGCGAACAAATTAGGAAATTCAAACAAAATCAGAATCAAATTAATACGCAACACCAAAGAGAAATCCGGGAAGTACAAGATCAGCTGACACAGGTAATACAAGAATTACGTATTTCAGAGGACACTCGCGCCCCAATACGGGAAGAGGGACATAGAAATAATAACACAGGGCATTTCGGAAGCTATGAAAGAAATTGGCAATGTGCACCGAATTTGGAGATGGAACCGCCGACACGACGTAACAATGACCGACATGCGACTCGCCGACATGATGATTTTGACTATAAGCTGTTCATTACTACACGTAAATTCAAAACGTTTAAGAATTCTGCCAACAACATTCATCCACAAGCATGGCTCCATCAATTCTCTCATTGTTTTCCTCCCAACTGGACATTAGATCACAGATTAGAATTTATGTGTGGCTACTTGGAGAATGAACCAGCTGTAAGAATGTGATCGGTCATTCACGATTGTCACAGTGAAGGAGATTTTTATCATGCCTTCCTCTCAGCATATTGGTCTCAAGCTACACAAGACCGAGTAAAACATAGCATCAGAATGATGAAACATTTCGAACAATCTGAATTTTCCAGTCTTGTGAAATATTTTGAAGACATGTTGCACAAGAATCAGTACCTGTCAAACCCATACAGCCTCTCAGAACTCATCCGCATTTGGTTAATCAAATTACCTGAACATTTACGACATATTATTTTGGCAGGACGTTGCAAAGACGACATTGAAGCTTTCAGGGACTCTTACAAGAACTGGAAATTGACACTGACAATCGCGGAACGCGAAAACAGGAGCACAACAATTACAGATCACATCCATCACAATTCCGCAATGACAGAAATAATATACGACAAGGCTATTCTTTCAATGTAAATCGTGACCGAAACAGACACCACCCATATGACAACCGTTGGCAGAGTAGTAATAATTACAGGGAAAGATCACCTCTCCGCGGTAATGACTATCACAGAGACAATCAGAGAAACAGACAACATGGGAACCAAAATAATTATTATCAAGGGAGACAGAATAACTTTAGACGCAACGGTCCAGCGCGCAGTTACGATTCAGGGAAAAATTCTCCACCACGTGACCGACAAGAAAGAAACTATGGAATCTACCGACATGACGACAGACGATATGATCGTAACGACAGACCTGAACTGCATCAGAACTGGCGGGATTTAAACAGAGCGGGACCCTCTCGTCACTGTGAATTTGTAGAAGTTAGGTCTCCAAATCCTAATAATGACGCGCGCCAACAAAGAGACAATAGGCAATGACTCACACCGCTGGGAGCCACAAAACGTACTTATGAAACTGACGACACAGCTGCCGTAGCTAGTAATTACGTAAAAATGGAAGACATTAGGGACATCTTACTCCAGGAACACGACGTAATACATAACAACATTGTATATCCTGTGATTCACATTACTGTAAATGATGTAAAATTTACGGCAGTACTTGACTCTGGCAGTCCCATTTCAGTAATTAGTTAAACAGCTTTTAGCAAATGCAACAAATTGAACGATTGCCCCACACTTCCGTTACGTAAGATTAAATTACAAGGTGCAATCTTAGGAAAAAGTGTAGATGTGCGCCAACAAACCAACTTAGAACTCTTTTGTCAAAGCCACAGATTCTCTATGAACTTTCTTATTGTTCCATTATTGTCGACGGAAATTATATTGGGAGTAGACTTTTTGAATGAATACAAAGCAATCTTAAACTTTCACGATGCTGAAATAAGTTTAGAGAAGGAAGGTAAGTCAATAGCTTTGAAATTTGAAGATTGGCTCTCAAACCATGACGAGGAAATTAATCGGCTTTACCTTCTGTTAGACAACAGTTCGGAATTTTCTACGGAACTAGACACTAACAATCACTCTGCAAGTATTGACAGGGATGATATCGACGGCATATTTGAAATTAATGAGTTAATTCAGAATAAAATTCAAACAATTGAGAATTGTAATGACACTGATAGGCAGGACCTTTTTGAGATTTTACAAGCACATTCCACAGTTTTTACTCACAAAACAGGAACAATCAAGGGATTTCAATACCAATTTCGTGTTCGTGAGCACACTAAATTTTGTGTTAGACCATACGTAATTCCAGCACATTATAGGGACCGTGTTAGAACAGAAATACAATCTATGCTTGACGAGGGCATTATTGAGCCTGCAGTAAGCTCATACAACAATCCGTTACATGTTGTTGAGAAGAAAAATGGATCGATCAGGCTTGTCTTAGATTCGAGACAAATCAATACTATCATTATTCCTGAAACAGACAGGCCGCAGACGATGGAAGAACTTCTTCATAATTTTAATGGTGTAAAAGTGTTGTCTTCCATTGATCTCAGATCCAGCTTTTATCAGATCGAACTTCATCCAGAATGTAGAAAATACACGGCTTTCCTTTGTTTCGGCGTTTGTTATCAGTTTCGGAAACTTCTCTTTGCTTTGAACATTTCTTCGGCAGCATTCATTCGTGGGCTAAATTCCATATTACCTGAGTTCTTAAAACGTCACATCACCTTATATGTGGACGATATTCTAATAGCAGAAGCTTCATGGGAACAACATAACCGCATCCTCAACAGTTTGTTACGTATTTTTGCAGAATCTGGAATTACAGTTAACTTGGAAAAGTCTGAATTCGGTAGGTCAAAGGCGAGGTTTTTGGGACATATTATTTCTTCTGAAGGCATTCAGCCGGATCCTGAAAAGTTAGAAGCAATCAGAGCCATTCCAGTTCCATCCACAAAAAGACAAGTCCGCAGTTTTCTAGGTCTCGTAAATTTTTACCGTCGTTTTATGAATATGCAAATTCTTGTTACACCAAAACTTTGTTCTCTCACTGAAAAAAATACTATTTGGAACTGGGACGAACAAGCACAGTTGGAATTCAATTCTTTGAAAGAAGCGTTACTTCACGCGCCAATACTAGCTCATCCAGATCTGTCACAAGATTTCTGCCTTAGCACGGATTCTTCTAAAGTCGGTCTTGGTGCCCATTTATTTCAAGAAACCATAGAAAATGACACTACCATTCAGAAAACTATTGCTTTTGCTAGCCGAGTGCTAACAAAATCTGAAAAAAATTATTCCGTTACTGAATTAGAAGCTTTAGCTATCGTTTGGGCATTTAACAAATTCCGTTGCTTTCTTTCTGGCAAGCACGTAAAAGTATACAGTGATCATCATACATTACAATTTCTTATGTCTTCAAAATTAAATCATGATAGGTTAAAACGTTGGGCATTGTTTCTGCAAGAATTCCGCTTCACAATAGTCTACATTCCCGGCAAGGAGGACATTGTTGCGGATGCGTTGTCACGCGCACCGGCTGGGCTTGAGAAAACACAGAAGGCAACCTTGAGAAAAATTTCAGTGTTCTTTACATTCAGAAAGTCGCCTTTGAAAACTTCATCACCACATCTTTAAAGGACATTGCTCATGAACAAGATAAAGATCCGATTTCGAAAGACATCAAAAGTAAATGGCATGAAAAGACACACACTCAGATTCGGCATTATTACCTGGTTAGAAACAACATACTCTTCAAACGCTGCACTGTTGATGACAAGCTATGGGTACTTTGCATTCCAGACGATTTTGTTAACAAGCTCATTTGGTACATTCATTTCAGCTATGCACATTTTGGCCCACGGAAATGTTATCATGTTCTTCGAACGACTTGTTATTTTAACAATATGGAAAAGCGAATTCGAAGAGTCTTGTCTATTTGTAAACTTTGTCAAAAGGCGAAACCATCTACTATCTCACATCGTGCTACGTTGTTTCCTATTATTCCTTCTAAATTAAAAGAATTTGCTGCTGTTGATCTCTTGGGACCTCTTGTCAGAACATCGAATGGATTTTCGTACGTTCTAGTCGCTGTTGAACTCACTTCAAAATTTGTTTCTTTCACTCCGTTACGTAAAGCCACTGGACGGTCTGTATCCAACGCCTTTGTTAAAAATTTCTTACGTGAAGTTGGACACGTTAGTAAAGTCATTTCAGATAACGGACCGCAATTCAGATCTGCTGTTTGGTCACGCATGCTTCGGAATTATAAAATCAAACCTGTTTTTATTTCATTGTACTCACCACATTGTAACCCATCTGAACGGATTATGAAAGAAATCAATCAGCTTTGAAGACTTTATTGTCACAGAAATCATCAGCATTGGGACAGATATTTACACTTATTTCAAAATGTGCTGAATGAAATGCCTCATGATTCCACTGCTTTACCACCTACTCTTGTACTAAAGAATGAAGAACCACCGAACAGAGTCAGAGAGCTTGTACCTTTCCCGAATACACGTAAACTTCGACACAAACACATAATTGATTTGGCTCTTAAAAATATAAAATCTGCAGCAGACAAAAGGAGAAAACTACACGGTAAAGCAAATGCAAAGAAATTATATATTGGTCAGAAAGTTCTCATTAAAGCTCATTCATTGTCACATAAGAAGAAACACTTGAGTCACAAATTCTTTCTAGTTTACAATGGACCTTACAGAATCCGACGTATACCACATGATAATTGCGTTGAAGTTGAAACTCTGCGTACTAGGAAGAATAAAGGTTTACACCACATTTCACATGTAAAACCATTTATTGACAGATAATCTGCTTTTTAACTTAGTCTTTGCAATTTTCACTTCACGCTACTTGTACAATTTGTCACACTGAGAAACTGTTAACATGCAACAATGTTTTGAAGTTCAATATCCACTCAAGAACCAAGAGAACTTATTTAAACAGAAATTACGAATGCATTGTTATTGCGAATAGACGACACAGTGTTATTGTGTGTGTACATTCTTGCTTGTTAGTTGCACGATTACGTAACGACTATAAGGCTCACATACTTAGAACATATACTGGTACTGCTAATGAGATTCTGATGCAACATTTTGGTTTACTTGAAAATACATTCTGGATTTAAAGTACTTTCTGTGAGATACCAGATGAGACAGTGGTTAGTTTATGTGACAGCTACACGATTATATCACGACGTTACTAATGTGTGACAATTTACGATGTTGCTTTTGCGGTGTATCTGTTTTATATCTGCACAGTTTTTCTGAATTATTCTGGAAAGTAAAACATGTTTTAGTAGTAACTTTTGTGGTATAGCTACAATGAGACAGCCTTTTCCGTAGCACAACAATACGTTACAGTACAGTACTATCTTCATCATGGCAATAAGCATAAAAACTACGATATCTACACGCAAAGCATTTCACTTTTGTGTATCATGAGGTAAGTACATGGACTTCTGCAGAACTTAGCTTTCGGAGGACAATAACTACAACACTTCCACAGAGATTATCTTACAGCAAGACGCACATTTAGCGCTACAGGACACGTATTTGAGTGATTAATTTTATACTTAAAACATTTATTTTTAAAGATATTTGAAGTACAATGACACAAAGGTTTTCCGTGATACATTTAATTCCATTGCTGTAATCTGTAACACCTGAGGGTATAATTACATTAATCCTCAGGGGGGTACATGCTTACTTTGTGTATCATGTGTTTGGCAAGCACAAGTAGCCCTAGCTAATATGGTATTTGCTTATACAACTTTACACATCGGTACCATATTCCTCTAACACATAAATTACATAGCTATCTGATCATTTAACTGAGAGAGACAAACTTTTTTACTACGGCAGTGACAGATGTTTATGTAATTACACCGTTGGATAACTTCACACTTACGAAATTGTATTTTGTCTGTACTTTGTGAACTGTTCATATTTTTTTCGGAACCATTGTGATAGTACGAGAGCTTTGAATGATATATTTGGTATGGGATCATGATTTTAAAGTACATTTGAGGTAGATGACACTATTTAAATGAGCAGAGAATTCTTTTTAGGTTTTGAAATTATTGGAGAAAGCTACGACGATTTTGAGATTTGACTGAGGTATTATGATGTTATTATTATGACGACGATGTGTATTATGCTGTTGAGGTATGTTTATGTCAATAAGATGATGCTACCATATATGAGGAATGTGATTACATGTTTATGTGTATATGAATAATGAATAGAAGTTAGGGACTCTGGTTTGTGAAAAAGGTTGTTGGAAACCAAGAATCGTACTTTAAGAGTTATGAAATGTATGTAAATGCGTGAATGTATTACAATGCCGACGAAAATTTTTTGGACAGTGTTGTATTCATAGGATTTTGTTTCTACAGATTTGTAACGCAAATTCTTGACCTGTGAAATATTTTTATATAAGACTGTCAATGTAGCGGAAACTGCTGTCATAAATATTTCCATAAGAAAGGTAAGTGACCTTGACGTAATGTGTTTTGGGCGTCCAGCTGAGAGGTAGTCGTCCGACAAAAGAAAGCCATTAGTGTGTGCGCCTTGAAGAGGCACAGGTAGAAAAAAAGAAAGGGGAGGCCATTATCCTCGCTATTGACATTTCCTTGTTGAAAGCATACTGTGGAGCTCATAATTTATGATATTTACTGAAATGCCTAATGAAATGATGAGAAACATTTTACATCTATTGTCTTTGTAGTTGAGAGATTGCTCATTTTGTTTAATATCTGGTATCCAGCTGTCTTGCAGCATTGGTTTTATAAAATAAAATTAAATGCATTTGCTAATATGAACACTTTCTGTCAACAGATTCATTAAATAATTATTTTCTGATCCACATTCTTCGAAAAAGGAGCTCTTGGAATGGAGAGAACAATAAGAAGGGACTAATAACAGTAACTGCATCTATAATTTTCTTTTCAAGTACTTGGTAATTTCTTTTGTAGAATAATTTGTGGTGCACCACTTTAATTACATAGACATTAAGATGTGATAATACAATTCCTTTATCTGCATTGTTGTCTTTAGTGTACTATTTTTTTTGCTTGAGCTTTGTCATGCTTAGGTATAAGTTATAGCATTTACTGCGAGTGCTTGCCAGGCATAGTGCTACTAAATTTCACTTTGTATTACTCTGTTAAGCTAGTTTTACTACTGATTTATTTTTCTTGTTGCTGCACATTGGCTCATATTAGTTGTAATGTTGCATTTTCTCTGTTAATTTAGATTTACTGCTGCTGCCAATTTGCATTTTTTTGTCATTGCTGTTTGTGTTAATTGTTTTGTGCTGCTGCATTGCCTCATCCCTTAGTTTAGCATCTGAGCTCAGTAGATTTAAGTTAGCTTAAGAGGGGGTAGACTATATAAGAGAATGAGTTGCGATGAATTGGAAGAAATGCATTGAGAAGTTATACAAAAAAAGTACAGAAAGCAGGCATAGGTAGGATTTTCTTGGAAATAAATAATGAGGTGAGAAATATGTTAAATAAATACAGAAAGCATGCTTGGATAGGATTTTTTTGGTGGCAGCAAAGGTTGAAATAAGATGAAAGATCTATGGAATGAAGTTTTGGGTTGGACTGCAGTACCAAATGTTACACTGAAAACGAACCCAGTCCTTTCCTTTTGTGTTATCCCACTATGTTTTTGTGTACCCTTGTGTATTTGTTTTCTTCCTGTCTCTGTGTAGTTTCATAGAATTTTTTCTTCTTCTAATACTAAGCTACATTCACTATGATGAGGAATACTGTTATCCTCAAATATACTTTGCATTAATAATATGTTATTTACTTTGTAAAGATGTTTAGACATTATTTCTGTTCTGTTTTAATGCTCATGTGTAAAGTTGATGTTTCAAAAGTTATTCTGATCTTTTATGTATTTACTCATGTCATAATTCCTGTAACACTGATGTATATGTTATTTCTATTCTTTTGTAAAGCCTGTATTACTACAAATGTTATCTGTATTGTTATGTTTTTAATGATGTATTTTGTACCTTTGTAATTGTATTCTCATGTTATAATATTGTAATTGACACCAGTTCATCAAATTAAGTAACTTGTAAGCATTCATTTCACTGCACACATTTCTGTTGGTCATAGTAATGCACAATATATGAGAAATTGGGACTGTTAGTGTTTGCAAGTGTGTTAATAATTCAGCAAGGGACTGGATAACAGCATTGCTGGTTCTAAGGACAATTGCAAAAACTTCGTGAGTGTACAAGTGGTGGTTTATGGACTTGCTATCTTCTCTGCAAGACTCTTCGATGGTGATTGTGCACCTGCACAGTCGCAGCAGATGGCTGCTGGCCATCTCTACAAAGACTACAGTGGGTCTACACCTTCGATGACCCACCAATACAATTATGTCTACAAGGACTACAGTGGGTCTACACCTTTGCTGACTTACCAATACCATTATTTCTACAAGGACTGCAGTGGGTCTGCACCTCTGGTGGCCCACCAATACCGTAATCTCTACCAGGACTACAGTGGGTCTGCTCTGTGATGACCTACCTACCAATATTCTTCAAAACTTTGACTGACTCTGCTGTGAGTTTGCTCTGTTGTGGACCATTACCTGTCTGCATGTCAAGAGTCAGCACTGTCTTTCCGTTGGAAGGACAACACTACTTCTTCAAGACTGCATGGAAATCCACTACTTCTGTCTGCAATTTCTTTTACTAATGAGACTTTGTGAAAAAAACTGTAATTACTATTATGATGAATGATCTGGACTGTCTTTATGGACTGTGAGAAAATTTTAGCTTTTGACCAACATTGTATAAATAAGTGTGTGCATTTGATTTCTTTGTTATTGTAATTACGATTATGAAAAATTTTAACAAATATGTATTGCCCAGTGCCCAAAACAATTTGTAAAATTTTTTGTGGGGAGCATGGGGGCTATGTAAGTAGGCTGTTTATGTTTTCTTATTGGCGACGCCACGTAGCGCTCTGAAAATCACTGGCTGTGCTGTGTGCAGTCTGTGGCTGGTTTGCATTGTTGTCTGCCATTGTAGTGTTGGGCAGCGGCAGCTGGATGTGAACAGCGCGTAGCGTTGCGCAGTTGGAGGTGAGCCGCCAGCAGTGGTGGATGTGGGGAGAGAGATGGCGGAGTTTGGAAATTTGTAAGACTGGATGTCATGAACATGTATATTATGGTTTTTCAACACTATTAAGGTAAATACATTGTTTGTTCTCTATTAAAATCTTTCATTTGCTAACTATGCCTATCAGTAGTTAGTGCCTTCAGTAGTTTGAATCTTTTATTTAGCTGGCCGTAGTGGCGCTCGCTGTATTGCAGTAGTTCGAGTAACGAAGATTTTTGTGAGGTAAGTGATTTGTGAAAGGTATAGGTTAATGTTAGTCAGGGCCATTCTTTTGTAGGGATTTTTGAACGTCAGATTGCGTTGCGCTAAAAATATTGTGTGTCAGTTTAAGCTCAGTCGTATACAATTGTTCTAAGGGGACGTTTCAACCATTCTGCTTTGTTTTGTATATCTACGTCTACATCTACATGGATACTCTGCAAATCAGACTTAGGTGCCTGGCAGAGGGTTCATGGAACCACCTTCACAATAACTCTCTGTTATCCCACTCTCGAACAACGCATGGAAGAAACGAACACCTATATATCTCCGTGCTAGCTCTGATTTCCCTTATTTTATTATGATTATCGTTTCTTCATATGTACGTCAGCGTCAGCAAAATCTTTCGCGTCGTAGGAGAAAGGTGGTGATTGAAATTTCGCGAGAAGATGTCCACCCTAAATCCTGTATCATGTCCGTGACATTCTCTCTCCTATTCCTCGGTAAAAAAAAAAAAAAAAAAAAAAAAAAAAAAAAAAAAAAAAAAAATCTCGATATACTCCGTAATTCCTATCTGGTAAAGATACCACTACTACGGAGCAGTACTCCAAAAGAGGGCGGGCAAACGTAGTGCAAGCAATCTCCTTAGTAGGCCTGTTGAACCTTCTAAGATTTCTGCCAGTAAAAGAAGTCTTTGGTTTCGCCTTCCCCACAACATTTTCTATGGTTTATTTCCAATTTAAGTTGTTCGTAATTGTAATTCGTAGGTATTTAGTTGAATTTACTGCCTTTAGATTGGATTGATGTATCGTGTAACTGAAGTATAACGGATACCTTTTACACTCGTATGGATGACTTCACACTTTTCATTATTTAGTGCCAATAGCCAATTTTCGCACCATACACATATCTTCTCTAAATGGTTTTGGATTTGGTTTTGACAAGGTTTATCAACTGTTCAATCGTCCAATGTTTACGCTCCTTACACCAAGCGAGGCGTCGTCTGGCATTTATCAGCTTGATGTGTGGCTTATGAGCAGTCGCTCGACCATGAAATCCAAGTTCCCCGACCCCCCCCCCCCCCCCCCAACTCTCATAGTACTTGCAGTGGATCCTGATGCAGTTTGGAATTCCATTGTGATGGTCTGGATTGATGTCTGCCTATTACTCATTACGACCTTCTTCAACTATCGGCGCTCTCTGTCAGTCAACAGACGAGGTCGGCCTGTACGCTTTTGTGCTGTACGTGTCCCTTCACGTTTCCACTTCACTATCATATCGGAAACAGTGGACCTAGGGATGTATGGGAGTGTGGAAATCTCGTGTACAGACGTATGACACAGGTGACACCCAATCTCCAGACCAAGTTCGAAGTCCGTGAGTTCCGCGGAGGCCCCATCCTGCTCTCTCACGATGTCTAATGACTACTGAGGTCGCTGATGTGGGGTACCTGGCAGTAGGTGACAGCACAATGCATCTAAAATGAAAAACGTATCTTTTGGCGGGTGTCCGGATACTTTTGATCACATAGTGCATATAAGGAACAGCAGTCAGCCTGTAACACTACCTTGGATAATGCCAGAAATCACTTTTGTTTTACACTTTCCTTCAATTACTACGAACTGTGGCTTCTCTGACAGGAAATAACGAACCGACACACCATGAAACCGCAGTTTAATTACAAGCCGCTTTTCAGGTGCGGTGTCGACAGCCTTCTTCGAATCTAGAAATACGGAACCAATCTGAAATCTCTTGTCTATAGCACTCAACATTTCGTGTGAGTAATGAGCTAGTTGTGTTTCTAAATACGTGTTAATGTTAGAACGCCATATATGTTTCAAATTCTTCCGGAATATCGACGTTAATGATATGTGCCTGTATATTAGTGGATTACTCCTATTACTACTGCGTTACTGCTTCGGCCACACAAACTGCAGTCGGTCTTTGGCCTCACCAATCAGCCTGCTCCAGCCTCCTCGTTCCATGTATACTTCTTCGGTCAGCCCCAGCGTACTTATATCCTCCCTGACCTGATCAATCCATCGGAGTCGTGGTTTTTGCCTGGTTCAAATGGCTCTGAGCACTATGGGACTCAACATCTATGGTCATCAGTCCCCTAGAACTTAGAACTACTTAAACCTAACTAACCTAAGGACAGCACACAACACCCAGCCATCACGAGGCAGAGAAAATCCCTGACCCCGCCGGGAATCGAACCCGGGAACCCGGGCGTGGGAAGTGAGAACGCTACCGCACGACCACGAGATGCGGGCGGTTTTTGCCTCTAATATCTTCCTCCACTACCTGCCTCAACGCTTTACGTGTCCATACCACTTAAGTCTTCTTTCTTTGCCATCGTCTGCCACGATGTCCATCAACTTGTATAGCTCCAGCAATTCACAGTTCTTTAGTGTCAACTGACATTTTTCGCATTATACAGATATCTTTTCTAAATCGTTTTGCAATTTATTTTGATCCTCTGATGGCTTTACTAGTCGACAAACGACAACATCTGCAAACAACCTAAGACGGCTGCTCAGATTATCTCCCAAATCGTTTATATAGATAAAAAACAGCAAATGGCCTCTAACAATATCTTGAGGAATGCTAGAAATTACTTCTGTGTTACTTGAAGAGTTTCCGTCAATTAGTGCAAACTGTGGCCTTTAAATTTGGCATGCTTTTTTCGTTGTTTCTGCAACAGTGTTCTGATCAGTTTTGTGCACCATGGGGATCAGATCCGTCGTTTGATTTATTTGGTGCAACACTCTCAATTACTGTCAATACTATTTCTTTGAATTCAGGCTGCGCCTTGCATACATTTACATTTTTGATTTGCAAGAAGTGGTGTTTGTCTCTCAGAAATAGCATCCGAGAATGTGATTACTGCGGCTGAACGAGACGACGGCTGGTCTTGAAACTATCGCTCGTTATCAGACAGATTAGATTACATCATGGTCAGACAGAGATTCTCAAATTCAGGTACTGGATTGTAAGGCGTACCCAGGAGCCGATATAGACTCAGATCACAATATAGTAGTGATGAAGAGTAGGCTGAAGTTGAAGACATTAGTCAGGAAGAATCAATACGCAAGGAAGTGGGATACGGAAGTACTAAGGAATGACGAGATACGTTTGAAGTTCTCTAACGCTATAGATACAGCAATAAGGAATAGTGCAGTAGGTAGTACAGTTGAAGAGGAATGGACATCTCTAAAAAGGGCCATCACAGAAGTTGGGAAGGAAAACATAGGTACGAAGAAGGAAGCTGCGAAGAAACCATGGGCTAAAATGTTTCAAATGGCTCTGAGCACTATGCGACTTAACTTCTGAGGTCATCAGTCGCCTAGAACTTAGAACTAATTAAACCTAACTAACCTAAGGACATAACACACATCCATGCCCGAGGCAGGATTCGAACCTGCGACCGTAGCAGTCACGCGGTTCCAGACTGAAGCGCCTTTAACCGCACGGCCACACTGGCCGGCCAGAAACCATGGGTAACAGAAGAAATACTTCAGTTGATTGATGAAAGGAGGAAGTACAAACATGTTCCGGAAAAATCAGGAATACAGAAATACAAGTCGCTGAGGAATAAAATAAATAGGAAGTGCAGGGAAGCTAAGACGAAATTGCTGCAGGAAAAATGTGAAGACATCGAAAAAGATATGATTGTCGGAAGGACAGACTCGGCATACAGGAAAGTCAAAACAACCTTTGGTGACATTAAAAGTAACGATGGTAACATTAAGAGTGCAACGGGAATTCCACTGTTAAATGCAGAGGAGAGAGCAGATAGGTGGAATGAATACATTGAAAGCCTCTATGAGGGTGAAGATTTGTCTGGTGTGATAGAAGAATAAGCAGGAGTCGATTTAGAAGAGATAGGGGATCCAGTATTGGAATTTAAAAGAGCTTTGGAGGACTTACGGCCAAATAAGGCAGAAGGGATAGATAACATTCCATCAGAATTTCTAAAATCATTGGGGGAAGTGGCAACAAAACGACTATTCACGTTGGTGTGTAGAATATATGAGTCTGGCGATATAACATCTGACTTTCGGAAAAGCATCATCCACACAATTCCGAAGACGGCAAGAGCTGACAAGTGCGAGAATTACCACACAATCAGCTTAACAGCTCATGCATCCAAGCTGCTTACAAGAATAATATTCAGAAGAATGGAAAAGGAAATTTAGAATGCGCTAGGTGAAGATCAGTTTGGCTTTAGGAAAAGTAAAGGGACGAGCGAGGCAATTCTGACGTTACGGCTAATAATGGAAGCAAGGCTAAAGATAAATCAAGACACTTTCATAGGATTTGTCGACCTGGAAAAAGCGTTCGACAATATAAAATGGTGCAAGCTGTTCGAGATTCTGAAAAAAGTAGGGGTAAGCTACAGGGAGAGACGGGTCATATACAATATGTACAACAACCAAGAGGGAATAATAAGAGTGGACGTTCAAGAACGAAGTGCTCGTATTAAGAAGGGTGTAAGACAAGGCTGTAGCCTTTCGCCCCTACTCTTCAATCTGTACATCGAGGAAGCAATGATGGAAATAAAAGAAAGGTTCAGGAGTGGAATTAAAATACAAGGTGAAAGGATATCAATGATACGATTCGCTGATGACATTGCTATCCTGAGTGGAAGTGAAGAAGAATTAAATGATCTGCTGAACGGAACGAACAGTCTAATGAGTACACAGTATGGTTTGAGAGTAAATCGGAGAAAGACGAAGGTAATGAGAAGTAGTAGAAATTAGAACAGCGAGAAACTTAACATCAGGATTCATGGTCACTAAGTCAATGAAGTTAAGGAATTCTGCTACCTAGGCAGTAAAATAACCAATGACGGACGGAGCAAGGAGGACATCAAAAGCAGACTGGCTATGGCAAGAAAGGCATTTCTGGCCAAGACAAGTCTACTAATATCAAATACCGGCCTTAATTTGAGGAAGAAATTTCTGAGGATGTACGTCTGGAGTACAGCATTGTATGGTAGTGAAATATGGACTGTGGGAAAACCGGAACAGAAGAGAATCGAAGCATTTGAGATGTGGTGCTATAGACGAATGTTGAAAATTAGGTGGACTGATAAGGTAAGGAATGAGGAGGTTCTACGCAGAATCGGAAAGGAAAGGAATATGTGGAAAACACTGATAAGGAGAAGGGACAGGATGATAGGATATCTGCTAAGACATGAGGGAATGACTTCCATAGTACTAGAGGGAACTGTAGAGGGCAAAAACTGTAGAGGTAGACAGAGATTGGAATACGTCAAGCAAATAATTGAGGACGTAGGTTGCAAGTGCTACTCTGAGATGAAGAGGTTAGCACAGGAAAGGAATTCGTGGCGGGTCGCATCAAACCAGTCAGTAGACCAAAAAAAAAAAAAAATCATACAGATGGCAGCGTCACTGCTGTAGCCATTGCCACTGGTATACATTACTGTGCGGCACCTTGCGCCGCCCTGGGGCTGCAGAGGTGCATCGCGAAGGGAGAAATGGAGAAAACGAGAAGCATGGCGGGAGAGAGAGAGAGAGAGAGAGAGAGAGAGAGAGAGTGAGTGAGTGAGGGGTTGGGGGGGGGGAGATGCGCGGAGAAAGGAGAGGCGAGAGACGGCGCGCGGTCCAGTCGGGCAGCCCGCGTCGTAAAGCTGCGCGCGGCCGCCGGCCGGCAGACGTTATCTGGGGGGAGGGGCTCGCCTGGGGTTCCGCTGTGACAGTTTTACGGCGCGCCGCCCACGACACCTCGGCGTGTCCCGGTAGCCGCGTCGCGGCCCGCCTGCGCATAAACTACGCCGCGGACGGCTGGCAGCCATCTTGATAGTCCTGCGTATCGAGAAGAGGACCTCGCGTCCGCCGACCACTCTGATGTTGCGGCAACGATGCTCCCGTGAAGCAACCACGGGGTTCTCTGAGAGGCAGCAATATATCAATGGTGCGGGTGCGGCTTCCAGAGTAAGAAGTGCTATTACACTGAGTTTCAGCAAACAAAAGCGAGTCGGCGCACATTTGGAATGCAGCAACGATTCTACTCTGAAGCGCCAAACAAACTGATGTAGGTATGCCTATTCAAATACAGAGATATGTAAACAGGCAGAATACGGCGCCGCTGTCGGCACTGCCTACAGAAGACAAAAGTGTCTGGAGCAGTTGTTAGAACTGTTACTGCCGCTACAATGGCAAGTTATCAAGATTTAAGTGTGTTTGAGAAACGGGACACAGCATCTCCGAGGTAGCGATGAGGATTTTCCCGTACGACAATTTCACCAGTATACAGTGAATATCAGGAATCCGGAAAAACACCAAATCTCCGAGATCGCTGCGGCTGCAAAAAGATCCAGCAAGAACGAGACCAACGATGACTGAAGAGAATCGTTCAAAGTGACAGAAGTGCAACCCTTCCGAAAATAGCTGCAGATTTCTATGCTGCGCCATCAACAAGCGTCAGGGTGCGAACAATTCAATGAAACATCATCAATATTAGCGTTCGAAGTCGAAGGCCCACTCGTCTACCCTTGATGACTGCACGACGCAAACCTTCACGCCTGGCGTGGGCACGTCAACACCGACAGTGGAATGGTGATAAATGAAGACATGTTGCATGGGCAGACGAGTCTCGTTTCAAATTTTATCTAGCGAATGGACGCATACGGGTATGAAGAAAACCTCACGAATCGATGGACAGTGCACGTCAGCAGGGAACTGTTCAAGCTGGTGGTGGCTCTGTAGTGGTGTGGGTCATGTACAGTTGGAGTGATATGGGACCACTGATACGTCTAGATACGACTCTGACAGATGACACGTAGGTAAGTATCTTGTCTGATCACCTGCATCCTTTCGTGTCCATTGTGCCTTCCGACAGACTTGGGCAACTTCAGCAGGACAACGCGACACCCAATTCTCCAGAACTCCTTCAGACTGGCTCCAGGAATACTCTTGTCAGTTTAAACACATACGCTGGCCACCAAACTCCCCAGAAATGAACATTATTGAGCACGTTTGGGATGCCTTGCAGCGTGCTGTTCGGAAGAGTTCTCTACCCCCTTCTCTGCCTCGTGATGACTGGGTGTTGTGTGATGTCCTTAGGTTAGTCAGGTTTACGTAGTTCTAAGTTCTAGGGGACTGATGACCATAGATGTTAAGTCCCATAGTGCTCAGAGCCATTTGAACCATTTGAATCTCTACCCCCTCGTACTCTTACGGATTTATGGACATCCCTGTAGAATTCATGGTGTCAATTTCCTCCAGCTCTACTTCAGACATTAGTCGAGTCCATGCCACGTCGTGTTGCTGCACTCTTGCGTGCTCACGGCGGCAGGATGCATGGCACCTGCTACCGGTATATAACTTTTTTTTGAATTTGTAATTTAAATGCTTTCTTTTAATAAGTAAGGACATTCCTTCACTGTATGTGTACACTTAGGTTGGAGTCTGTTGACGTTTCATTGTTTTTATCTGTGTTTTACTGTGAAACTTATAAGCTCTGGGAAAAAGCCAAAGGAATTGTTATTTGTATCGACTAGCAACGATAATATCAGTGTTTTTGCGTTGTAAAATCTTTGGGTAGGGAGCTGTTGCGCAGATCGTGCGGAGAGAGCGAAAGACGGGTTCCACTGCTTGTAGTTGGTTGGTTGGTTGGTTTGGGGAAGGAGACCAGACAGCGTGGTCATCGGTCTCATCGGATTAGGGAAGGATGGTGAAGGAAGTCGGCCGTGCCCTTTCAGAGGAACCATCCCGGCATTTGCCTGGAGCGATTTAGGGAAATCACGGAAAACCTAAATCAGGATGGCCGGACGCGGGATTGAACCTGCTTGTAGTGTGTTGAAGTGTGGTGTAACGCTCTCGCAGTAGAGAGTACCATTTTCGGCGGCATCATGTACGCGCGCCAGCCACATGTCTAGAGCAGGAGTACGGACAGTGGATGGGCGGAAGAGGCTGTATTAATTGCGATGGCCCATTCCTCTAATTAGTCGTGGCTCCACAATATGCTACCATCCTCAACAACAGCAGCAGTTCCAGCAACACAGTTTCGTCGTCGGCTCCGAGTTTTCGTCGTATGAACAGCACTGAAGTAAGACTGTTCATTGGCAGAAAGTATTAACGGCTAACTCAGCAGCACAACTGAATTTGATTTGAGTGATAAGATTTATTTAAATAATAATCAGTTAAAACTCAGTGCGAGTGTGTCCTCATTGCCCCCAGACATTGTTGCCAAGTAGGATCCTAATGACTAAAGTAATGCAATTTCAATTTTCAAGTTTGAGAATCAATATTGGAAAAATTCCAAATCTAAAGAACTGCACAAATTAAGGGTGCCGAAGTTTTATTTATTTTACATATAGCTTGGAACACATGGCTGTTTTGTTTGGTACGTATTCTAGTATTTAATTCTGTTCAAGTCAGTAAAAAAGGCTCAGTTGTTCAGACAATAATATGAAATCCAATTTGCAGAATAAGTACGGCAAAGTAAAAAGTGCTTGTTTTTCTTCCAAATTTCTTTTATGACATAATGCTGAGGTCAATGAAAGTCATGGAAATGGACCAAGCCGGAGGAGGGAACGTTATGGCCTGCAGAATGTTTTCGTGACTTTCTCTGGGTTATCCTGTCGTTCTGGAAGTCAAAATAGATCAACGTAAGTATGTGACTGTCGTTGGGGATCATGTCCACCGGTACATGCAGTTTCTTTTTCTTTGGCACGATGGCGTCTTAACAGCAGAAAAATACAACGTGTCACACAGCTCACACTATAGTTGCGCCGTTTCTAAGAGCACCAGGTTGAGTTTACCGTTCTCCCCTGACCACCAAACTTCCCGGATTTAAACTCAGTCTAGAATATGTGGGACAGCGTCGGTCGGGTTGTATGTACATGGATCTATGTATACATGTGGATGGGGAAGTCAGCTAAGAAATAGTCGTTGAAATTCATGGTGAAAACGTTGAGCTGTCTTCATTTTATACAGTGTTACTAGTTTCGGTCGTAGACCACTTACAAGCTAAGCTAGTAGCACTGTGCAAAGCCGAAGACAGTTTAAGCTTTTCGCCAGGAATTTCAGCGACAAGGACGCTCACTGCACTGCTGTCAGCGTGACTCCACATTTTTGTCGGTAGCTTCCAGAACCTCATCGACTCTCGTTGTTCATGTCTCGCAGGGGTCCGCGCTGGAAATGGTGGTTATTTAGAATTTTGACAAATAGTCACATTATTGTGACTGGAAAGTATAAGAAGTGGTCGGAATCAAGAAACGAACTGTGTTATTCTACATTCTTTGTGTTATTGTTGTAAAGTTCGTGAACTGGAAGTGACGTGTCGAATACCTTATTTAATGTCTTAGCTTTCCAGCTATCGAACTGCAGGTAATAGCAGACTTTTGAAAAAATAAAATAAAAACTTTCATTTTATCCACAATGTATAAAAAGTTGCGAATATTTTCCAAAACGCAAAACCACTAAAATTAACGCGTTTCGATGTGAGGCTTTATCGTCAGAACTATGCTACAAGAATCATGTAAAAGAGCTGAAGATAAAGGTATGAACAAAAAAATTAAAAATTTGTGATGAAACCACCTGAAATGTGCTTCAACATCATTCGACCAATCGGTAAAATAAACTAAATGAATCTGCTATCTTGGAAGCAAAGTAAGAAATGACGGATGTTATAAACAAGCCTTAAAAAGCTAACTAGCTCGGGGTAAGAGAGCATTCGTAATCGAAAGATGTCTACTAGTATAAAACACTGATCGCAGTTATAATCAGTTTCACACAGCGATTGTGAATGAAAGGCTTCTCCAGTACCAAAGACCATTTCGTTCAGCCTGAGACAGATACGAAGTATTTGAGGAATTGGGAGTCCAGTCCCGACTGTAAGTGGTATGGTGAATCAAACGGCGGTAACCACTGGTCGATGACATGCATATTTAATGAGCTGATAAATTCGTAGGCTATTTTCCTTCTGGCAGGTCATTTTCACGGCAGTTTTGAAGCAACCAGTGTTTTCCCAAGTAAAGGAGAAGAAGGTCCTCTCATTTTTCAGTTTTCTAGAAACTAAATTAGTAAAATAGTCCCATGATGTCGGGTCAACCGAAAAAGTAGACTTCAGTCATTCAATCATTCGCAGTCGTGTGTGTAGTGAGACGCGAAACTGAAGCGTCACCCATCCACCAGTGTCATCCCAGTTTGCGGGTGAATATAAGTTTAATTTAGTGTTTTGTTTATGTATTTTGTAATATTTGTAATGTTTGTGAATTATCTAAAGTTTTGTATTTATTTTTATGTTTCATGTACAGAGAAAATTGCTGGCCACTATACGTCGCGGGTCGACAGCCAAAGAGCAACAAAAGATCCTGAAACCGAGTTGTTGCGTCGTGCTTCTAAAAACTGAAAAAATAAGAATTTGTAATGTTTCTACAACAATGACGTCACAGAAAGTTTAATCATGTTGTAAATGTTCAGTCCTACCTTGTTAAGGCTCATGTTCACGTCTATATGTAGTATATATATGAAGATAATAAACTAGTGTATACTACAAAAGTTTAATAAATACGTGTTCCGAGAATTTGATCATGAAAATTATATTAAGGAAGAAGTATTACTGATTTATTTGACAAGATTATTAATTTTTGACAACTTTCATCGCGAGTTTGAGTCTTAAAAGTTTATTCAATGTGGTTTTAATATTTATTAAAGCAGATAACTTGCATTAATATAATTTCTGAGAAGAAACAAACGACTTCTAAATTGAAAAATGTGCGCAAACCAATTGGATTGAGTGACGTAATTCTGCGCATACGACTCAAATGATGATGTTTTACTTACAGTTTCGTTCAAGAACCATTCAGAGACAACTTTGAAAAGAATTTAAATAATTTTGAAGTGTTTTGTAACTGACGTAGGTGACGATGTCTGCACATGGTCATAT
Source organism: Schistocerca cancellata (assembly GCF_023864275.1). Lineage (NCBI taxonomy): Eukaryota > Metazoa > Arthropoda > Insecta > Orthoptera > Acrididae > Schistocerca > Schistocerca cancellata. The sequence continues at coordinate 313,736,244 of NC_064633.1, read as the reverse complement.
GTCAAAAGGAAATCATTTATACAAAACTTACGTCGTTACACTACACACGGAGGAGACGCTGATTTTCGAGGCCCCCGCTCTTCGTCTGACCGGCTGCAGGAGGGACAGCGCTGCCTCCCTAGTCAGGTTGGCAGAAAGGAATTGCTTTTCCTCCGGAGTGTTACTTGAGGTACAGTAAAATACGCTCCGGAGTCCACTTTCTGATGTAGCTACTGTACGCGATCGGTTCATTACAGTTCACAGGAAGATTGGCATTCAAGTCAGCAGCTGTCTTAGTCACAGCACGTTCTAGACTTCATTACTTGGAAGCTAGACGTGTCCAGTAAATACGTGATTAGAATCTTTAAGAAAATGCAAGCTAGGGTTGCGATCGCAGCGACGACAGGCGATCATTTCTCTGTCGGTGACTGGTTCTCGATCGGTGACTGTTGGCGAAGTCCCCTGGAGCACACGCGCTCTCGCTTCCTCGTCTAAGTCTCTCATTGTACACTGGTTGTATAATTATATGCCTTAATCGACTCTCTCTTAATGTTATGAGTATTTTTCCCCAGAGTCTAAACGAACTCTCAGGAATATTTCCTTATGTAATTCATATATCAGAACTTCCATGTATAGATTGTAGGGCCCAGTCGTAGTTCGGAATTGTGGCTATTCTCAAATTGCGTAGGCTGACTCATTTGCCTTAGATGGCTATTCAGCGCAATACACACAGTTTAATTGGATTTAGAGTAACTCAGTTACTTCTGTAGCCTTTCCAACTCTCGCCAAATAATTTAATTACGCTTAGACTAGAAAAAAACCTTTCGCTGGCGAAATCCACTGCTAACGGTCGAGGAGATAGCAGTTTTACGGGTATGATTTGATTTACGAGGGCTCTTCAGCAGATAAACGAACGTTTTCAATTACGAGCAAACGAAGATATTTATTGAATGCGGTTGACAGTATAGCCTCGCCTTAGTAGGGATTTTACAAATGTGCCACCTGTTGGAGCAACAATTCAAAGTAAAATTTCGCGTGTATCTCGGGAAAGCATTTAGAGAAACGCTTGAGCTTTCGAAGCAAGCTTACGGAGATGATGCTTGTGGTCGTACGCTATGCTACAAATGGTTCTCACGATTCTGAACTAGGAAGACCTTGCACTTCAGCTGGTGACTCACTGGTTCAGAAAATTAGCGATCTGGTGAGTGCAAAACACCGACTGATTGTTTTACAAAGGTTGTGCGGAAAAAATCCACAAAAAGAGACCAGAGTTGTAGCGAGGCAACTCGTGGCCCTTGCATCATGAGAATTCGCCCTCGCACTCGGTTCTGTCAATTCGTCGAATTTATGAGAAAAATTAGACGACTGTTCTCAAACACGCCCCTCAGTCGCCACACCTGGCTCCTTGGATTTCGTCTTATTTCCGATATTAGAATCAGTGCTGGAGAGCTGCCGTCTTCAGAATATTCATGACACCAAAACAAGTGTCTCGAAGCCGTTAGTGGCCATCTCAAATGAAGCTATCCTGGACTGCTTCGCGAAATGGGACAACCACTGGGAAAGGGCGCGACTAGGGGAGGGAGCTAGAAACAACAAGCTGTGAAATAAATTTTAAAAGTAAATTTCGATTTCCTTTAGAACAGACCTCGTATCTGTTAAATTACTAGAAGGAGTATCTGAGCAGGGATGGTTGGTGGTTATCGCTGAAACGACCAATTTTCGGTAATAGCAGCTTTTTTATTCTCAGCTTAACCTTACTCTTAAAACCACTCAAAATAATTGTTTCTGAAATAACAGATTTCCAGATTTTTATTGCTGATATTTCCAGTGATAAACGTAGACATCTAAAAAAGGAAAATTCTAAGATTCCCTCAGAGTTTTTTGCATTATATGTTTCGAGACACATAGATTCAAAATGTCGAATAAAACAGTTGAATAAAATCGTTCGCTGCTTTTCTCGAAAAGGAGTAAGGATTTGAACACTACAAAAATAAAGCACCACTAGTCCCCATTGATTCAAATTTATTGAAAATACGATCAGAAATCACGTGGTAATGGAGGATCATACTACTTTTTGGGAATTATGATTAGTCAGTGCTAAAGAGTGAAACCCTGGCCCTCTAACACTAACCAAAACGGCCTTGCTGTTTTGGTACGTCGAACGGCTGAAAGCAAGGGGAAACTACAGCCGTAATTTCCCCGAGGGCATGCAGCTTTACTGTATGATCAAATGATGATGGCGTCTTCTTGGGTAAAATATTCTGAACACAGGGTTATAAATACAAAATCAAATAGGGGTAATGAAGGAGAAGGTTTAATAATGAATAAAAAAATTGGAGTTCGGGTAAAAGCTACCACAGACAACATATTGAACGCATCATTGTGGCCAAGATAAACACGATGCCCACGCCTGCGACAGTAGTACAAGTCTATATGCCAACTACCTTTACATATGATGAAGAAATTGATGAAATGTATGATGAGATAAAAGAAATTATTCAGGTAGTGAAGGGAGATGAAAATTTAATAGTCGTGGGTGACTGGAATTCGACAGTAAGAAAAGGAAGAGAAGGAAACTTAGTAGGTGAATATGGATTGGGGCTAAGAAATGAAAGAGGAAGCCGCCTGGTAGAATTTTGCACAGAGCATAACTTAATTATAGCTAACACTTGGTTCAAGAATCATGAAAGAAGGTTGTATACATGGAAGAACCCTGGAGATACTAAAAGGTATCAGATAGATTATATAATGGTAAGACAGAGATTTAGGAACCAGGTTTTAAATTGTAAGACATTTCCAGGGGCAGATGTCGACTCTGACCACAATCTTTTGTTTATGCACTGTAGATTAAAACTGAAGAAACTCCAAAAATGTGGGAATTTAAGGAGATGGGACCTGCATAAACTGACTAAACTAGAGGTTGTAGAGAGTTTCAGAGAGAGCATAAGGGAACAATTGACACGAATGGAGGAAAGAAATACAGTAGAAGAAGAATGGGTAGCTTTGAGGAATGAAATAGTGAAGGCAGCAGAGGATCTAGTAGATAAAAAGACGAGACCTAGTAGAAATCCTTGGGTAACAGAAGAGATACTGAATTTAATTGATGAAAGGAGAAAATACAAAAATGCAGCAAGTGAAGCAGGCAAAAAGGAATACAATCGTCTCAAAAATGAGATCGACAGGAAGTGCAAAATGGCTAAACGGGGATAGCTAGAGGACAAATGTAAGGATGTAGAGGCTTATCTCATGAGGGGTAAGATAGATACTGCCTACAGGAAAATTAAAGAGACCTTTGAGAAAAGAGAACCACTTGCATGAAGAGCTCAGATGGAAACCCAGATCTGAGCAAAGAAGGGAAAGCAGAAAGGTGGAAGGAGTATATAGAGGGTCCATACAGGGGCGATGTTCTTGAGGACAATTTTATGGAAATGGAAGAGGAAGTAGATGAAGATGAAATGGGAGATATGATACTGCGTGAAGAGTGTGACAGAGCACTGAAAGACCTAAGTCAAAACAAGGTCCCGGGCGTAGACATCATTCCATTAGAACTACTGACACCCTTGGGAGAGCCAGTCCTGACAAAACTCTACCGTCTGGTGAGCAAGATATATGAGACAAGCGGAATACCCTCAGACTTCAAGAAGAATATAATAATTCCAGTCCCAAAGAAAGCAGGTGTTGACAGATGCGAAAATTACCGCACAATCAGTTTAATAAGTCACAGCTGCAAAATACTAACGCGAGTTCTTTACAGACGAATGAAAAAACTGGTAGAAGCCGACCTCGGGGAAGATCAGTTTGGATTCCGTAGAAATGTTGGAACACTTGAGGCAATACTGACCCTACGACTTATCTTAGAAGAAAGATTAAGGAAAGGTAAAGCTACGTTTCTAGCACCTGTGGACTTAGAGAAAGCTTTTGATAATGTTGACTGGAATAGTCTCTTTCAAATTCTAAAGGTGGCAGGGGTAAAATACAGGGAGCGAAAGGCTATTTACAATTTGTACAGAAAGTAGACGGCAGTTATAAGAGTCGAGGGACATGAAAGGGAAGCAAAAGTTGGGAGTGAGGCAGGGTTGTAGCCTCTCCCCATTGCTATTCAATCTGTCTATTGAGCAAGCAATAAAGGAAACGAAAGAAATGTTCGGAGTAGGTATTAAAATCCATGGAGGAGAAATAAAAACTTTGAGGTTCGCCGATGACGTTGTAATTCTGTCAGAGACAGCAAAGAACTTGGAAGAGCAGTTGAACGGAATGCACAGCGTCTTGAAAGGAGGATATAAGATGAACATCAACAAAAGCAAAACGAGGATAATGGAATGTAGTCGAATTAAGTCGGGTGATGCTGCGGGAGTTAGATTAGGAAATGAGGCACTTAAAGTAGTAAAGGAGTTTTGCTATTTGGGGAGCTAAATAACTGATGATGGTCGAAGTAGAGAGGATATAAAATTGTAGACGCAATGGCAAGGAAAGCGTTTCTGAAGAAGAGAAATTTGTTAACATCCAGTATTGATTTAAGTGTCAGGAAGTCGTTTCCGAAAGTATTTGTATGGAGTGTAGCCATGTATGGAAGTGAAACATGGACGATAAATAGTTTAGACAAGAAGAGAATAGAAGCTTTCGAAATGTGGTGCTACAGAAGAATGCTGAAGATTAGATGGGTAGATCACATAACTAATGTGGAGGTATTGAATAGAATTGGGGAGAAGTGGTGTTTGTGGCACAACTTGAAGAAGGGATCGGTTGGTAGCACATGGTCTGAAGCATCAAGGGATCACCAATTTAGTACTGGAGGGCAGCGTGGAGGGTAAAAATCGTAGAGGGAGACCAAGAGATGAATACACTAAGCAGATACAGAAGGATGTAGATTGCATTAGGTACTGGGAGATGAAGAGGCTTGCACAAGATAGAGTAGCATGGAGAGCTGCATCAAACCAGTCTCAGGATTGAAGACCACAACAACAACAAAGTGTGAAAACTGACGTTGAGGATTTCTGTTTTTTTATGTTAAGCTGTCGTTTTATAAGGGTTACAAAGAGATGAAGGCACGTTATGTAAACACAGGCAACAGATCAGCTACTTCGTAATTTATTGTACATTATGAACGTGTTGTTAAATTCGTAATTCATTACGCATGTCATAATTTCCTTCTCTTTAATTATTTCATGGGAATGACAGACAAAAAGTTAGCTTTTGTCTAAAACTTACAACATTCTTTTTCTTTAGTTATTTCGCATGTAATATCTGTTATATAGTGAAAGATATTTATTTACTTTTTAACAGGAATTTGAATACAACTGAGTTCCTTCTGAGACAAATAAAAATGCTCTTTCAACAAACTAAAATAGTAGGAAAATATAAAATTTACAACTAAGAATTACATGACAATTGTTAAAATCTTAGTAATTAATTAGTATAATACCTAATATTTACTACACAGTCTGTTCCTAAACAGTGGTTCTACAATATATTTATCTGTAAGCTGACTCCCATCAGAGATGGTATCACACGAAGACTTTCAGAAGCCACAGAACTTCATACCAAAGATAAATATTCTGGGCTCCTAGAAAACGAAAGGACCACTGTTTCTTGGTAGTAAAGATGGTGAAAGTAAAGCTTTGTGTCGTTCGGAAACAGTTTCCGGCTGCATTAGCCGACTCCTGGCTAATTTCTGATCACTCAATGGCCAAAGGGGGTTTGCAGTTGTTCTGATCTCACTCCTTTGAAGAAAACTGGAAATTCCATCTAAGTAGTTATTTACCTCTTCAGTCAAGTTTGTAATGGCCTTGCTGGCAATGAGGCGGTTCATGCACATTTTTTAAATTTCATATATCAGATCAGATAGCGTAGTATTGCACAACAGGGAGTTCAGTAATACTTTTACACTTCCCTCTTTAAGGCTGCTTAGAAATTTTAGAGATACGACTTTGGCTGAACTATGCTTAGAATAGGTTTTTCTTATGCATTTTCAAGAATAGTTACTAGGGGAATAAGAAGATCTTCAGTAATGTTCTCGCTTCCAGAAATGTTTGTGGCTTTATCGAAAGTTATTAAAATATCCAACATTTCTGACAACATTTCACTGCAATTGAATACCTCAACACTAGGGATGATGACTTCCTGCAATACAACGGATGTCCGGTGATGACAGTGAGAAACCTCCGTATGTACAAGGTGGGGGGAAAATCTTGCATACTGCACATACGCGAGTATCGTCTAACAGATCATGCAGCACAGCAGCTTGTACATTATTTCTCCTATCTACCTGTCGCTTTTCGCATTTTCTGTAATAACCCAGTACCTAAAAGCAATGAAAATTTTACGAATAAATATTGCTTGTTTTTTAAACTTATTAAAAAATGTAGTACCACTCACATGGCAAATTGATGTACCTCATTTTTACCTGTTTATCAGCAAAAAATAAAAACAAAAACTGTTTCCAAAAAATATGGATTTTTCAAAAATAAAATACAGGTACTGGTTTTAACCGGTCGTTTTACACATCCCTAACTACTCATACATTTTTGATCAATCGTACCCCATCTTTTCTTTTAATTAGTCTCAGTACGAAGAGTGATGATTCGGTGAGATACATCTACAAGGTGCCACGAGGCCATCGTAATAGCATCCAATAACTGCTCCACACAGATGTTACCACAAAATCTTACATTTTTTACTTATGTTGTTCATTTTATTGCATCAACGATGCCGGGGGCTGATATCTGCAGTTATAGTCGTCTTCTTCCAATGTGACTGTTTTAAAACATTGTGTGAAATTAAAGCTGAGAGTTACAAAATTACGACGGTCGTTTTCTCAGAACGTATTTATTGTTAAGAGGCAGAATTTGGTGACAATATACATCAACATGTCTTGTCCATGTCCTATTTCTGCGTAGCTCCATCACGTTCAATAGCCGTGTACCAAATTTGTGGAAGAGCACGTATTCCCTGCTGGAAAAGCTCTTGTCCTGCAGGCGTAGCCATGTTTTCACTGCATGACTGACACTCTCGTCATCTTCAAAGTGTGTGCACCCATATTTCGTCCCCTGTAACGATCCGTGACAGAAAGACCTCTCCGCTGGTCGCAAAACAATTCGGATGAAATGGCCTTTCTTTGAATCTTGTGGTTCGGCGTGATCATTCGTGGGATCCATCGTGGGCACCTCTTTCACAAGAGTCTCTATCACTGCAGACGCACTTCCAGTGCTGTTGAGTTGTGATGCGCCGGTCGGCGCGAATAATGACAACCGCACGATTCAGCGTGTCTGGAACAGTGGGTGTGACAGGACGTCCCGAGTGTGGCTGATCGTGGAGCTCTGTTTCTGAATTTACTGAGGCTGTAATTTTCTTTACCCATCGTCCAACTGTACTCCTATCAACTGCCGTATCGCCATGCACTGCACACAAACGTTTGTGGATGTTCGCCACGGTTTCTTTTTCTGTTCAGAAGAATTCAATAACAGCACGCTGCTTGTAACGAGAGTCATATGACGAGGCCACTTTAACGCTGTACTACGGCTCTGCCATCTGCCAGAAAGGTTCGAAACTTGATCGGCCCATAGCACCAACAAAGACATTTTTCTATGTATATTAATGGCTTTTTTTAAAAAATGTGGGGCATTACTTATTGAACGACCATCGTGTAAAACTGGTGGTGAAAATCAAGGCATCTACGATTTGGTGGCTGTACGCTATAGGTGAATACCTAGCTGCTCCTAGTAATAATAAACGACTGAGGGCCACGAATGTGGAAACGAAGCCCTATTTGAAAGATTGGGTAGGTATGTGTTTCATTTGACGGGTTGGAGCAAAAGTTCTGCAGTTTGGTGGGACGTAGGCAACAGAGTTTTGATTTATCTAAGGGGAGGCAAAGGAGTAATTGTAGCTCTTAGGAAGTGGTCTTACAGTCTCTTATGATATGGTTATGGAACACTTACCTAGTTGTCGAAATAGAGGAATGACTTCACTGGTAACGTGCACTCAGATCTCTGGGGCATAAACACTTGAGGTTACGAATTACAGTGACAGGAATCTCTTGGGAAGAAATACGCGCGGAAGGCTAGAGCCCGCGTTTATGTCTTGGGCTCGAACCAGTGGCCTGTAACGCAAGGTAGCCTATTGGTAGTATGTGATATTCATGTTACGAAAACGTGAGAATTTGTCTATAACTGAGAATCAAAGCTCCAAACAGTAACAATACTTCGGTAGGCAGAAGTAAAGAACGCTTGTGTAAATACGGAATTAGCTGTAAAATCAAAAGCACAAATCAAAAAATGACAGTCAACATATGAACCCCAGACATAGACCAAGTAGGTTGAAGTAATGAGTTTCGTTTGTGTCAAACTTGACTTCTAGCTTCGCTTCGTTGCCATGATTCAATTGTTTCAAGTACACATTTACTGGTGTCTGGCACGTCCAACGATGAGTGGTATAGTCGGCCGTCGTCTGCCGACACGTGGGCCGGGGACTGGTGACAGTAGTATATTCTTAGTGAGCTCTTTGTGCGCCAAGAAGTACTTGGAAAAGACGCAGCTTTTGTGAAATATAGCTAAGCAGAATGTATGAAATGTGGTGCAGCAGAAATTTTACCGTTATTGCAACATTACATGGTTTTGTAGTATGTGGCCATATGGAACGATGTATCCATGCAGTATTTTTCTCAGCATTTGTATCTGGTATGAATAGCCTCTCACTTCCATGCAGTAGTTCGTTAGAATAATTTGTAGATCATCTGTCAGGACTCTCTATGAAACAGTTTTGTTAAGTTTGTTTGCACGCTAAGTGTATTCAAGTTCTGATCATTTTGTGTACCACAAGGGAAATTTTTCCCAGACTATTAATAAAAAACTATCGTCGAGGTATGTGTTCTTATCTTTTTCCTTTTTCAAATTTCTCTGAAAGTAACTGAATCTTTTAAATAGTGGGCTTTCTTGGTCAGTTGATTCATGTGTATTTAATGATTTCATTTTCTGGTTGGTGAATGCTAAAAATTCACTTCCCCTGAACATTTACGTACTTCCTTGTTTCATCGATCAACTTAAGTACTTCTTTTGTTACCCATGGTTTCATCGCAGTTACCTTCTTTGTATCCATGTTTCTCTTTCCAACTTCTGTGACTGACCATTTTAGAGATATCCATTCCTCTTTAATTGAACTGCCTACTGGGTATTCCTTATTGCAGAATCTATAGCCTCAGGGAACTTCAAGCATACCTCTTCATTCCTTAGTATTTCTGTATCCCACACCTTTGCGCATTGATTCTTCCCGACTAGTCTACAATTCTTAGAAATTAATTTCTTTTGCAATCCTCTCTACGCTGCAATCTCATGAAGTAGCAAACCAATGTTTCTTGTGATATTCAGCATCGTTAATGTAAGTCTGGTGAGTCGTGGCCAAGTGCAGAGCAAATTTTTTGTGCGATCGGATGAAGAACCCAGATGAGGGTGGAGGTCGTTAAAGGCTCATCAATGCTCGAACTTATCTTAGACTTTTCAGAGAAAGCAATGAAGATATTATTCTCGTAGTCAGATGCTTAATACACATTTTACCAACTATCACTATTTCCTATTTTCTTTAAAGGAAAATCGGTGGAGATATTATCATAATCATAATCAGACGTCTGCTTATTTTCGTAACTACTCTTTTACGCAATTGTTGATATAAAACAGACAAGTATATATGCGTTGCCCCTACAAGAAGTAATTTATTTAGACTAAAGTATAACATTTTAAATCGATGTATACAGATACGTTTCAAGTGTCAGAATATCAGACAAATTTCGAAGTTAGCAAAAATTGAAATTATTACACACAGTAGGAATCGAGTCTGCAATTTACCTGGCCCAATTCATTCATTAAGTACAACTTAGGCGTTACCTCGTTGCTTAGTGCCGAAATTACCTGGAAAATGTCCGAAATAGGCGTAAACGGGAAGCAGGGACTCCAAACCAGAATCTGCCATTATTAAAACTTTATTTGAGGATTGGGAACAGATGGCTTTCATCAGTTTCGCGCCAGAAGGAGGGAATTGAAGGGCGGTGGGGGTCGGAGTGAGGGAGAGGAAGTAAAGCAGGTATTTAAGGAATGACAGCAGGTCTAAGTTGGTGAACATAGATCAAAGAACTTCCGAAAAATTAGTCATGTTCTAAATGCAACTACAACCGCCAGAAAGATAAAAGTTATTATAAACTGAAAAGAGTTAAATCACAGTTAAAGACATGAAAAAAAAATACGTAATTGATAAGACGATCTAATAGCCGTCTCTGTTTCATCTCGAGAACACATAGAAAAATCGGTGTGGATATTTTATCATTTACAAATTATGGCACTAACTTACTTCGATATCACTGTAAAATTTGAGGATATACACATATCAAACACATCGTCCCACAGCTGTTCTCTTAATTGTGAGTCTTGTGCGGCAAGCACTGCGCCATCTTGCTTCGTTTGACAGAAGCGACCAATGGAAAACTGGAAACAATCTAAATCCGTGATGGTCAGAAGTTGATCTGAACGCCTTCCAAGTATGCATCCAAATACTAAGGCGCTGCTCCACCTCACTCAGAAAAAACAACAGGCCGTTCATGGAGTAGGTGGAAAATATGGTAACTGGCTGTTTCCGTGGGCTTAGCTGGTTATCTCCAGCCAGAAACCGCATTCGTACATGCATTTAAGTGTAGCTCTGGCTCCGTGAAAGCTGTTTTTTCTCCGAATGCACAGTTGGCGGAGGCGCAAAATTTGCGTCTGGCCTGACAGTACATGCACCCCTACCGAGCGTCAGGCATCGGAGAAGTCGTCACTGGAAAAACAAAAACAAAAAATGTGATAAAAAAAGTCGTAAACAGGAATTCGCTTCTGGAGAAACGCTGGTGTTGACCTCTGGAAACTGTGACGCGGGGTATGCAGTGTGTCTGCAATCCCTTCACAGACTTTAATACGTTGTAAATGTCACTGAATTAAAACGTCGGCGTACATGTTGCAGCCCAGATACGAATGGTCTCTCTTGCGCACGACCTCCGTTAAACCAACCCTTGGGAGGAAGGTTGGCGTTTATTTCTTCTCTAATGTTCGAGATCGAATGCAAGGTTAATTCCGTAAAGAACATCACGGTTTAACTTTATCTGCCAAACAGATAACATCACTCTACCAGACATCTACAGCTACCGTCCGTAAGAGATAGTGTGTTTGCAGAGCGCAGCTGCATTCTCAGAGTACAGCACTCTCCATATTTATAGTATTGTAATTCTTGGTAGAGTATCAGATATCTTATGGTAATCGAAGAAATTTATACCTTCAAGGTTTCTCATTAACGTGTGCTGCTCATAAAGGGAAATGATGGATAATATTGGCACTCGTCCAATATGACACTGGGCCAACCGTTCCACACAAAACTTCCTGAACCGTTCAGAGTATGGTCTACGCAAAACAGACGACAGGTCAAAGTTCATTCATTGATCCAGACATTAAAAATGTATTTCTTTAATTAACTGGTATCTTTTGTAGCAACTCATCATCTACAAGAATTTGCGTTCTATTGGAAAAACTCATATTGGACCGAAAATGTGTATAGTTATTTATAAATACAATGTGAGGGTAGAAGGTAGAGCCAAACTGCTTTACTACTGAGATAGCAAGATTGTACGGGGTGTTACAGAAATAAGTACAGAATGTTTAAGGGCTGGAAGGTCGGATGTAGGCCGTTATCTTAAGTGTACGAACAAGGGATCTCTGACTCATAGTTAGCGCGCTAGACAATGCTAGATCGCATTTGCTTTGCGTGGGGGAAACATGGCTGCAGACTGTGGTTACTGCAGTAAAGAATCGAAGTGTGCACCATTGACTTAATGGCATACCTCAAGCCGCCGAAACACGGAACAGTGGACATTGGGTAATGTTTCACTGGCCTGATCTCGAACATCTGCTGCAGCAACAGCAATTCGAGCTTCGAGTTCTTCCACAGTGTTTACAGAAGTTTGGAAGACAAGAACCTTCACATGGCTGCAAAGACAAGACAAGTGGAGCGAGATCTGGTGATCTCGCAGACCAATGAACAGGTCCATTACGTCCAATACAACGTTCAGGACATTGTCTAACCAAGAATCTTTTCACTCGATACGTGAAATTGGGAGGTACCCCATTATGCTGAAAGAACATTCGCCGTCCGTTTTGGAGCAGCACATCTTCAAGAAGACTGGGCAGTAGGTGTTGGAGGAATACGCGGTAAACACGACCAGCTAGACGGTGTGGAAGAATGTAAGGCCCCAACATCAAATAAAAATCGCTCCTGATAACGGTGGACAGCGGTATCTCAAGGATTTTCACAAGACCTCACACTGGAGTTGTGACTCTTAACCATTTCTTCACGGGGGAGAGTCGATTCATCAGTCCACAGAACAATGTTTGCGATATCGGGAGTTATCATTCTTTGCTTCAAAAATGATACCACAAAGTCGCTTCGGATTGGAAAATCAGTGCGTAGAATGGTCTCCAAACTCTGCTAGAACTAGCATTTACAGCATAAGCAACGTAGCGTACGCTATTTGAAGCACTGTTGTTGAGTATTTGTATTACTGGCACTTCGAAACCACGATTGAGTAGTTTCGACTATGAGCGTGGAAATCTCCCTCTAATGTGCGCCTTGCACGAAGACGACGATCCACTGCAGCAAATGTTCTTTGGTTTGGTATTCATATTTTTGGGTAACGTTCTATGTTCAAACGTCGTGCTCCTTTAATAGTTCCTGCAGCGCTAGAGGCCAAGTGCATGTCGGCAAGTTCATTCCACTGAGACGTTCCAAGCTCTACGCATGTTAACAAAGAGTAAATAATATTTTTACATTGGCAAGTGCATACCATTGTTCCTCAACACACTACCTCACCTTTGGTACAGCACTTGATTACGAATTACGTTGAGGTGGAACTGAAGTACACAAACGACAGCTCACTTGGCACCGAATGAGGACAAAGAGGGCTAGTACAGAGTTAGGGCTCGGGTACCAACGAAAACAAATAACGCTAGACATCCAAACTTACGGATGCGTACCACCGATTATTGCACCACCAGGCGGACCGATGATTTTTTCAGATCGCCTACCGTCGCAAACATGCCTCAGTGACCGCATGTTCGCCTACTTAAAATGATTTTCTATATACAGTCTATCATCCCACAAAAATTTTGCACTTATTCCTGAAACACCCGGTATATCACATCTGTGTTTCATATACAATTAGCAAATACCCTAAGAAAAACAGTACTAGAAATGGAAATATTAATTTGTGTAAAGATGTAATTACTTATTTCCTATTAGTGGGGAAACTTTGGAGGAAGCAAGACCTTCTGTAACACTAATTGACGAGTCAAGAGAATTAGAATTGACAATCAGGTAGTAACAGACTGTGTATACGTAGGTACGAGGGTTAGGAGAAATCGATGCAATTCTGAGGGTATGGAGCTAAAAATATTGATTTCACTGTTGAAGCTGGATGCAGTAATAAACTAGAGTAATAATGCGGAGGGGAAAATATAGGAAAGACGAAATCTTAGTGAGATACCTGTATGTCTAGCACAATACGTGCAGTAGTAATTTTTTATCTATAAATATTGTTTAAAAATTATACGGCCTATGCGTCAGAGAGTTCAACAGATAGATAAAATGAAGGGGAAAGTGACGATGTTCGAAAATAAGGTCATCAGGATAATTAATGGACCAGCAGAGGAAGATTACAGGGGAACTAAGAACCAAGACACACAGGACTTGTGGACTGGAACATGTAACGTGCGCTCTTACTTTGATGAGAAGGAGGAATGGGCAACATTATTTATAGAGGACGATTAGAGGGGAGAATATCACTAAGAATACCGCATTTTTTGTGCTAGGACGGATTAAGTAAAGGTCACACCTGTTGGGAAGGATGGGGACCTGACACATTACAGGAATAAAGCACACTGAAGGGTGAGACCAGGTAAGTAAAACCGTCTTGTAAAAACAGTACTACATAGTTTATTTTGACAGGCTGTTGTTCTGTTTATGTTGGGCAAATTTGTTGAACTTGGCCTTGAACCTAAACAAATCAGAGAAAGCATTTATTGTGGATTTTATGATAACACATTTGATAGACATCCCTTTACTGTCTCTCTCTCTCTCTCTCTCTCTCTCTCTCTCTTCTCTCTCTCTTTTTTTTATCTAGGTTTGACCTGGCTGATGACTGAAATAAGTGTACGTTTAAGTCTTGACCATAAACGAATGGTTGTGTGGGAAGAACGTAAACTTGAAATTTCTGATGACATGACGCATCCGTTTGGCCAAAATTCGTAGAAAATACCAATGATATAATTTAAACCAAGGGAAGCAAAACTGTGAACGTCTATCTCTTATTTGGGAGAAGTATTCGAACTCGCACAAGACATTTTTAGATGTCTAGACATTTAGGATATAATTTTCGTACTGTCTTGAACGAAATATATTTGGAAATTATAAAAATTATTGTAAGCCATTTTGTTGGTCTTCCAGGTTCAAATATTTGCCTTGACATGTTTCGTTTCAATAAAATCTTCTCCATTTTCAAGCCGCATCAATTCGAGTAAAATTCTTGAGCTTTCGACGGCCATCTCCACTGTGTTTGTCAGGAGTAGAAATACTGACTGCCGGGGCTGATTTTTTTTCTTTGTTATAATGTTATTCCCCTGACCCATATGGCAGGGGAGGGCTGGCAGGGGCACAGTCCACCACTTTTCAGCCAATTGACGTTACAAAAATACAAGGGTAAGTACATAAAAACGGGGGATAAAAAGAGGGACATAACAAACACTGTAAATGGAGATGACGGGAGTTAAAGTATTCTCTAAGATGGGGCATGCACTGGGGGACAGTTAAAAAGTCGATATAAAGTTAAAAGAACACAGCTGGTAAATCAAAGTGCACTTAAAAACCACTGGAGGCATACACAAGTTAAAAGGATAGAAATCACACAAAGAAGGCACTCATGAAGAATAAAAAACTGCTGCTAGGGACCTGCTGAGGGACTGGAGGCTTGGGGGGGGGTGGGAGGGGAAGGGGAAAAACTGGTCAGGAGGCGCACCAAGGCACAGATGGGCAGGGCGGGAGATGGAAAGACAAGACAGGAGGGAGTGCAAAGACACTGAAGGGGAGCACGGGAGAAGGAGGGGGTGTAGGAGGGGGAAAGCCGCTCAGGAGAAGGGAGGGGGAGGAGAGGGAGCCCTGAGGAGGAGGTAGGAGGAAGGTGGGGTTAAAGTTGATAGGAGGGATAGACGTCAGGGTGAAGTTCATCATCTGTGAGGGGTAGGTGCTGGAAGTTGCATTGGGAAAGGAGGTGGAGAATGTGGAGATGGAGAGAGGGCGGGACACAGCGGTAAAGGCGAGGGAAAGGGCTGGGGATGGTGAGGAAGAGGGACACCGGGGGGGGGGGGGGAATTGAGTCGGCGGATAATATACAGTGTGCGGATGTGTTCAAGGAAAAGGAGAAGGTGGGGTAAGGGGATGAGGTCGTAGAGGATGTGTGTAGGGGACAGAAGGTGGATACAGAAGGTGAGGCGGAGTGCATGGGGTTCTAGGAGTTGGAGAGCTTTATAGAACCTGGGAGGGGCGGAAATCTAAGCGAAACTGGCATAACAAACGATGGGGTGGGTCAAGGATTTGTAGGTGTGAAGGAAGGTGGAAGAATGCAGTCCCCATGTCTGGCCAGACAGAAGTTTCAGGAGGCGGAGCTGGGTGCTAAGTTTTTCCGCTTATATAGCCACGAAGCGGTCTCTGACACCAATAGAGAGGCCCCAAATTAATGCGTGCATGAAAGGTGATTGAGCATATCATAGCAGCTACGGCCCTCCGCGGGACCGAGGCCTACGAGAAAGACAAGCCGTGGTGCCCAAGTCGCAGCACGTGACACTGCACGTCTTACGAGTGCAAGCAGCTTTCTCCAGTGGGGAGATGAGTTTAATAACACGGGAGATGAGTTTAATAGTACTCTTGAAAGTGTGTTACATGCGGGCACGTTCTCCATTAAACTTGACAAAATTATTATCAAGTAAATGTTGGTTTCCTGTGGGTCTCGCACGGAGTCGAGCGTTTGCGAAGTGTGGCGGACAAGCTGACTAGTGTGCAGTGCCTGTATATCTCGTTGGCACCGCCGCGGGACCGCGTGACGTCAGGCAGCGCGAGGGGCCGGCGCTACGTTTGAAACTGCCTCTCTCACCTCCCTACAAGCGTCAAGCAATCGTCGTTGCTTCCTCTCTACATACAAAGCCCGCCACCACGCCCTAATGATTGTGTACCCTGGTCTCCGTTAAAATTGTCGCTGTTCATTCTGTCACTGCACAATAGCGAGCAAGTTAATGCCAGACAACGTTGAAGCAGTGTAACAAATTTGACCGCTTGACTCACGGAACAACTGACGCGGAGAGTGATAAGGACTATAGAGCAGTTCTTAATCCCTCCCAACCAATAAATGTACGACATTCTGTGGCAGCGCTAAGCCCTTAATTTTTCACCAGTTTCGTGACTTCTGCCAATTTTAGATTTACTAGCGGAAGAGAGCAGTGCATTCGGCATCTCTCGCAGCTGAGGACGTCAGAATAACCACCAACCTTATACTAGCGAAAGCTTATCCACCGAAATCCAATATCGGCCAGGACGTGTCCTACGTTTCTGTGTTAGAACGATGACTTGGTTGTCTTATTAGCCGACAAAGGAAATGCCAGTGGGGTTCCGAATACTGAAGACTATCACGTGCAGGTGTTACAGTTTTTAGAAGATGATGCGTACCGCAAGCTCAGCCGCGATCCGACACAGGCCATCTCAGGAAGACAGTGAAGTTATAAAAGGACTCTGGTTTATCAGATGAAGTGGTGAAGAAATTAATGCCTCGTGCCGCCAGACTCCCAGGCGTTATGGATTGCCGAATGTATGTAGGGGAAATGTTCCTCTTACCTCCATCGTGAACGCAGTCATCTCGTCCATTTACAGACTGGGAAAACATCTCGCAAGATTGTTAGCCCCAAAACTGTGACATTGTGATCACCATGTTGTAAACTTGCAAATATTTGTTGAAGTACTCAAGAAAACGAAAATAGGCCGGAAGAACGTAATGGACAGCCTGGACGTTGTGACAATTTTTGCGATGGTGGCAGTACAAGAAGCGCTGGATCGTTTGGCCCAACGATTTTCCACGTGTAATCGTCAAATTGTTCCATCATCTTCTATTTCTTGCTCCACGACGAATATTATGAAATGACAGATGGCACAGCGATGGACTCACCACTATCTCCACAGTCACGAATTTCTTCATGGAGCACTTTGAGGAGCAGGCTCTGAATTCGGCGGCTTTGCGTCCGTCTTGCTTCCTGAGATAGGTCGACCACATCTTCCTGATATGGCCTCAAGGTAAAGACACACTGCAGCAGTTCGACTATCACATGGTGCCCATGCCAACATTAATTTACCACCGTGATGGATAAGGATGGCAAGCTACCGCTCTTGCATGTTTTAGTTGAGCGGAAGGCAGGAGGCCGGGTTTGTCATTCAGCATTCAGGAAACCAACGCATGCGGATCGGTACTTGAAGGCCGATAGTTTTCACCACCAGTACACAAGAAAGCGTCCCTGAACACGTTAATACAGTGAGAAAAAGTTGTATCTTACGACGACCACCTACACTCTGAATTGCAGCACTTGAGACACGTGTTCAGAGGAAATGATTATAGCAAGAAAGACATTGCAGACGCTTTCAGGTGCCACCGAAAAAGGACGCTTGTGAATCGGTTGAAGAAACCAAGCCGGCTGCTTTCCTGCCGTGCTGTGGCGCAACGAGCAGCATGTTAGGACGTGTGCTGCAGAGGCATGGACTTAAACAAGTGTTCCGGCACGCCCCCAACATAAGAGATATGTAGCGTCCTGTTAAAGATGACGTAACTCTTCGTGTGCACAGTGTGTATGGTGTCCCACAGGAACTCGACAGCGTTAACATTGGTCAAGCAATTCGCACAGTTGCAGAGCGTTGGACCGAGAACAAGCGACGTATTAAACAAAGGGAGCTTGAAAAGTCGGCCATAGCCGAGCATTGCCTGGAAAACGGACACAAAACAGCGTTTCAAAACACGAGAGTCTTGACTCATGCGTCAACATACTGGTATTATGTTATATAAGAGGCGGCTTCGATCAGAATGAACAGCAACAATTTTAACAGAGACCGAGGATACACACGAAATAGGGATTGGGGGTAGGCTTTGTATGTCGAAAGGAAGTAACGACGAATGCTTGACACTTGTAGAGAGGCGGGAGCGGCGCTTGCCGGCCCCTCGCGGCACGTAACGTCAGTCGGTCTCTCGGAGGGTTGAAGCTGCTAAGAGCTGCCCAATCATCGTCTGCACACGCGTGATTTCGGCCGTCTTCGATTCGCACCAGAGGCCAAATCGTGGCTACACAAGCGAAAAATCGTGTCAGCCCCTGCAGTCGGTCATCTCACTCCAGACGATGATGCCGAAGATGGCCATCGAAAGCTTGACAGCTGTACTATAATTGACGCGGCTTGAAAACCGAGAAGACTTTATTCAGACATGCCTCAGCGAAAGACTCCGAGGACACGTTTAGTTTAGTTTTTGCTATCTATACCATTCAGCTGCAATCAGTAAACAGCAACGACTTCGTATCCATACGTTGTGTGTTCTGGAAATGTACTGCTAAAGATTGTTGTTTACTAAGCAGAGCACGTAATAAATATTCATTGAATGAGAAGAGAAATGTAATCCCCTGTACAAGTCATTCATATTAAGCTCAGTACCTCCGCATTTGCATTGGCAGACTGTAAGGGGATTTACACCATTATTCTTTTTCGAGTAACACTAATACTTCCATTTGCTGTTGTTTCGTATCCTGGTCGGTCGAACGAAAATTTATGACGAAAAAGATAACGTAAGAGTCCAACAGTTGAAATATAGAAGCGTGACACTGATTCTGTTGCTCCTTTAGCGTCGGTTGTTGTGTCTAGCTCCATACGTTAAGGTAAATTTATTAATGGATAAGGCTTTCAAGGCTGTTTGAGTTGGCAGATCAGTTGGCAAGTTACCAAGAGAGTAATGTATAGCTTCGGTTTCTACCTGCAGTATGTTATGCGTCGTGGAATGATATTATTAGACCACTAACCCGGCTACTTTTGTTTTGGTCAGCAGCACTAAGGCTTGTTTCATGCAGTGTATCAGTCAAGCCGCTCCTTTTCATGGTGGTTGGTGTAAGAAAGTAAGTGTAATCCGCTGAGTTACAGACCCATATCACTGATGAGCTTTAGTAGGATTTGGAACAGTCACTGATGAACTAAAACATTATGACCACTGCCCACCACTATGTTGGATGCCACCTGGGAGCGAAGCGGGCAAGTGACGTGATAGCAAAAATATCTAAGAGTAACAGACACGGATGGGGAACCACTCCAGCGCAGATTAGGGCTGCAAAATGGATAAATGTATTGAGATAAGTGACTCTGACAAAAGGTAGATTATTATTACGCGGAGTCCGTGAACGAGTACCTTGGAAACGCCGAAGTTGATTGAATGTTCACGCATTACTGTCGTGAGTAATTAAGGAAAGAGATAAAGGGACAGTAAAACTGTCACTAGACACTAAATGGACGTCCAAGATTCTTCATATAGCGAAGGTTTGTCTGCTCTGTAAAGTAGGCTGTGTGATCTGTGGCGCCTCTGCCAAAAAAGCACGATGCTGGCCCACGCAAAAGGGTTTCTGACTGTATACCGTTCATTGTACATTCCTGAACATGGAGCTCCGCAGCAGACCCCTCCTATACGTGCAAATGATGACCCAGCGACTTACACTATGTAATCAAAAGTATCCGGACACCTGGCTGAAAATGACTAACAAGTTCGTGGCACCCTCCATCGGTAATGCTGGAATCCAGTTCGGTGTTGGCCCACCCGTAGCCTTGATGGCAGCTTCCGCTATCGCAGGCATACGTTCAATCTGGCGCTGGAAGGTTTCTTGGAGAATGGCAGCCCATTCTTCACGTAGTGCTGCACTGAGAAGAGGTAAGGCCTGGCACGAAGTCGGCCTTTCAAAACATCCCAATGATGTATAGGATTCAGGTCAGTCCATTACAGGGATGTTATTGTCGTGTAACCATTCCGCCACAGACCGTACATTATGGACAGCTGCTCGATCGTGATGAAAACGCTATCCCCGAACTGCTCTTCAACAGTGGCAAACAAGAAGGTGCTTAAAACATCAATGTAGGGCTGTGCTGTGAGAGTGCCCCCTCCATGACAAACACGACCACACCATTACACCACAGCCTCCGAATTTTACTGTCGGCACTACACACACTGGCAGATGACGTTCACCGGGCCGGCCGGAGTGGCCGAGCGGTTCTAGGTGCTTCAGTCTGGAACCGCGCGATCAATACGGTACCAGGTTCGAATCCTGCCCCGGGCATGGATGTGTGTGATCTCCTTAGGTTAGTTAGGTTTAAGTAGTTCTAAGTTCTAGGGGACAGATGACCTTAGAAGTTAAGTCCCATAGTGCTCAGAAGCCATTTGAACCATTTTTTACGTTCACCGGGCATTCGCCCTACCCACACACTGCCATCGGATGGCCACATTGTGTACCTGATTCGTTCACTGTTCAATCGTCCAATATTTACTCTCCTTACATCAAGCGAGGCGTCGTTTTGCATTTACCGGCGTGATGTGTGGCTTATGAGCAGTCGCTCGACCATGAAATCCATGTTTTCTCACCTCCCGAACTGTCATAGTACTTGCAGTGGACCGTGATGCAGTTTAGAATTTCTGTGTGATGGTCTGGATAGATGTCTGCCTATTACATATTACGGCTCTCTTCAACTGCCGACGGTCTCTGTCAGTGAACAGACGAGGAAGGCCTGTACGATTTTGTGCTGTACGTGTCCCTTCACGTTTCAATTTCACTATCACATTGGAAACAGTGGACCTAGGGATGTAACTCTCGCGTACAGACGTATGATACAGGTGACACCCAATCACCTGACCATGTTCGAAGTACCTAAGTTCCGCGGAGTGCCCCATTCTGCCCTCTCACGATGTCTAATGACTACTGAGGTCGCTGATGTGGAGACCGGGCAGTAGGTGGCAACACAATGCACCTAATGTGAAAAACGTACGTTTTTGGGGGTGTCCGGATACTTTTCATCACATAATGTAGTTAATTACGATTACAGTTCGCACGGGACCTTAGGGATTCGACCGTCAATCTATGTAAACGTGTCGGCTCTTCGAGTGAATCACATTTTTGCTACATTCGGCCGTCGGTGGTCTCCACAAACACCGTCATCGAGATGAAAGGCGGCTCGAAACGTGCAGCAAGCTACGAATACAGGTAGTGGGAGCAGTATTATGCAATGTGAGACACTCTCCTGGACTTGCATGGGACGCGTGGTAGTAGTCGAAGACTCGCTGACACTTGCAAACACGTGAATCCCTTAATACTTGATGTCTTGCTTCACGGCGATGTCATCTTTGAGCAGTATAATTTCCCGTGCCTCGGAGCCAGAACAGCGCTACAGTGGTTTTAGCATTATGAGGAACTCACGTTGATGTTTCGGCGACCAAATTCGCGTGATGTAAATCGTATGGGATTTATCTGGGTCGCTATCGGGCGCCATCACCACGTACGCAAATCTGTGATCCGCTATTTATGTGAATTACATGGCCTGTGCATAGACACCTTTTGACACATATCTCCAAAATCCTACTAACAAACTGTCGGATCCCTGATACGCAGAATCAGCCATGTATTTCGTTGCAAAGACGGACAAACGAGATATTAAGCATGTGGTCACAATGTTCTGAATCATCAGTGCAGGCTATGTTCCAACATTTGGAATTACCTCTAAGAGAAATGTCTATTGACAC
This sequence comes from Schistocerca cancellata, assembly GCF_023864275.1. Lineage (NCBI taxonomy): Eukaryota > Metazoa > Arthropoda > Insecta > Orthoptera > Acrididae > Schistocerca > Schistocerca cancellata. The sequence continues at coordinate 313,714,364 of NC_064633.1, read as the reverse complement.
ACACTCGACACGTATTCAGAATATATTGCTGTTGTTAACCGTAGCTAGGTCTTTATTTGCACGGAGTAGTGAGCGTTATTGGCATGGGTCTCAAATATATTTTCTATTCCTAATTTTCCGGAAGGTTTTTGACATCGTTCCTCATAAGAGACGTCTAACCAAATTGCAAACCTATGGATTGTCTTTTCAGATATTCGACTGGATACACGGTTTCCTGTCAGGAAGGTCACAGTACATAGTAATGGATGATAAGTCAGTGAGTCAAACAGAAGGGATGTCTGACGTTTGCCAAGTAAGAGTTATGCGCCCTCTGTTGTTCGTGATCTGCATAAATAATGTAGAAGATAATCTGAGCAGTCCTCGTAGATGGTTTACAGATAATGTTGTCATACAACGTGTAGTAAAGTTCAAAACCAATAGGAAATTTATTTGGACACGATGCATGTATGGTGTGAAAAGTGTAGGATGACTCTACGTAATTCAAAGAGAGAGATCATTTACATGAGTACCAAAATAAAACGTTACATTTCGGTTACACCTTGAATCTATTGGCTATTAGTGCAACTATATACCTTATGATATCCAATATGAACAACTTAAATTGGAATGATCACATAGAAAATGTTTTGGGGAAAGCGAACCGAAGACCACGAATTATTGGCAGAACTATTAGAAGAAGAAACGATTCCACTACAGAGACTGCCTTCACTGCATCTGTCCGTCCTCTGCAAGAGTATTGCTGTGTGGTACGGGATGCTTCCCAGGTAGGTTGGACGAAGAACATCACGTATATAATAAGCGAGTTGGGGACGCAATCGTTAAACCAAAGGCGTTGTCGTTGCGGCGAGATATTTTCACGAAATTTCAATCACCAACTTTCCCCTTTGTATGCGAAAATATTTTACTGTCGCCATACTACATAGGGAGAAATGACCATCGTAAGAAAGTAAGTGAAATCAGAGCTGGTACGGAGAGATTTATGTGTTACCTTTTCCAATGTGCAGTTAGAGAGTGTAACTGTAGAGAAGTAGTCTGACATTTCAGTATGATCTGCAGAGTTTCGATGTAGATGGTGTAATGTTTGGGACGACTGCGGTGATGTACCTTGTTAGGTGTGTCAACCTCGCTAGAAGTAGAGGAATCTGAATATGTTCCTGCGAAACACCACAGGAAGATACCGCAAGTGCGGGATCTGACGAACCGTCGATGTCCATTCACAAATACCCACCATAAGGGTGTAACGTTTAACTTGTGAATAACTGCTTACTTGTCACGACACACAAATGAAGAAAGATAAAGTCACCTCTACATGTCTGTACGCAGCAGGATTCTTCGAACGCGACTAATATATTGATCATTAATACAGAGCTGCAAGTTGTCGCTGGCTACCGGCACATATATTTAGAATTGAGTACATCTACACTTTACCTTAGGATGAGTGGCGGAGACTACTTCCGGTAGCATCATCGTACACCCTTCCTTCATCCATTCATCAACGGCGTGTGAAAAGAATAATTGTCTGCACACCCGTATGAACTCCAATTTCTCTTATTTTCTCGTCTTCGTCATTTTGCGAGACTTACAGTGTGTGGCAGGAAGTAATATGTCATCCGAGTTTTCCTCGAAGTACGACTTGGGCTACAACAGAAAATCTCTCCTGTAGGGCCTGCAATTGTTATTTGTTGAGCATTTCCGTAACGCTCTGGCCATAACAAAGCGATCTCGTGACGAAACTCGCCCTCTTCATCGCATCTTCTCCATCTCTTCTATTAACCCAACCTGGAATGACCCTAAGAGTGACGTGCAGTACTGAAGCGTCAGTTGAGCAAGTTTCTTAAAAGTCATTTCTTTAATGGATGACTTACATTTCAGGAAAAAAAAAACACTGTTCGTTAATCAGAGTTGTGGGATCTGATGTTTAACCTTACAAACGAGGTAGGTAGGTAGGTGGTAAGTTCCTATGGGACCAAACTGCTGGGGTCATCGGTCCCTAGACATACGTACTACTTTACCTAACTTCTAACTTACGCTAAGGACAACACACATACCCAAGCGCATGCGGGAGAGAGGACTCGAACCTCCGACGGGGGCGGGAGCCGCGCTAACCATGACAATTTGCCGCAGACCGCGCAGCTACGCCCCTTGGCTGCCATACATTACGACAACCAGTCCATTTACATCATGACATCAACACAACTCAGTAAGTATTTAGTATAAGGTAACCTGAAGCTGTTAAAAGAAAAAAAGTGGTGTAACACAATACACGAGTAATAGTACAGCTTAGGTGGTGTTCACTTATCATTAACAATAATTAGTTTAACTAGAGGATAATGAGAAGGCAGGATCTAACTATAGCTTTGAAGAGTAAATATGGCTGCAGTGAGTGTATGAACTGACCTCTTGGTGACTTCTTGCCTTAATTAGCGTTTTCACATGTGACCTGTTGCTATTACTATCCTCTGCTTTTCTGACAGAGCTTTTGAACCACACAGCGGTCTCAGGACAGGCAATGCAGAGTCCAGGAGAAAAAAGTTAAGCTCGGTTTGAAGCTGGCATACACACTTTCGTGGAAACACAGCCATCTTATGCAGTACATAGAGAGAGAAGCGTTGTCAGGGTGAAAACTGCATCGCCGTGCGGCTCGCTCCTGGAGAACGACAGCTACTGTTCGGATTTATGGCCAGCCGAACAGAGAGATGTCGGATGGGAGAAAGAACTTTTATCAGCAGAAGACAGGCTCTCTGCCATAATAATGACTTCAGCAGGCGGAAATCTCCAGTACCTTAACTTTCACAGGATCTGGTTGGAAATGAGGCTAGCTGCTCGATGCAAAAATTCTAGTTGAATTCATTTGATGTCATGAGGTCGGATCAAGTAGAGAAAAGTTATTTATTATTGGAGTTTTTAACGTGACAAGCTTTCTTGGTTGGATATTTTGCTGAAGCTGCAGTTACGTAATTGGTGGACGGGGAATACTGTAAAATGATTGGTCATGTTTTCTTGTCAGGGAGGAAAGAGCGGGCTGTGGGATTCAGACATAAAAGAGACAACTTCGATGTGGGACTTTGCGCTGAACACATCTTGGCAGGCTGCAGTTTCCATTGGGGCAGCCGTTTTGGAGTCCTAAGCTCGAGTCTGCAGAAGGGCTATCCTACTCTCGTACTTCAGAGAGCCAGAGACAGAGGCAAAACTCTGCTCGTTTTGTCCTCATAATTAGGACAATCCTTGATCAAAATTCAGTCTGAGCGTTGCAGTTAACTTATGGTATCTATTAGTTCCTTGGTAGATGCATTCATTTTATCCAGTTTAACATTCAGTCAAGCAGTCACTGTAATCGATCAGTAGGAAAATCGGGAGTTATTTCAGAACATCGGTTGCAGTTATAGGTTTAAGAAGTAGCTTTACCGATTCGAGGATTCACTGTATTTGAAGCTCATTATACAGCCAGTGGATCATATCTGAGCCCGCTACCAGTCGCTGACAGCCTCTTTACCTGGATGATGATGATGACTGAACCGTGAATTTTCTTTCAAAATCTTTTCTTAAGGAATTTACTTTATTTACTAGCGATTTTTCAAGAACATTAACACGTTTAATCACACCAGGTGAGCGTGGAAGTAGTTGCCAGTAACTGATGAAAATGAAATTACCTTTAACAAAGGGGAATTTTATTCATAAAAGTCTTTTCAAAATATGGTTTAAAATTTATAAGCAAAAAAGCACCCTCAAAATATCAAGTTACAATTTTATTTAGAGGCAGAAAGAACAATATTGACAGTATGAGGCTTCGGGCTGAGAAGCTTGCCGTTCCGTTTCAACACAGCCGTAGTCACGACCGCTCACAACAACCTCCGAAAGACTACACTGGCGCAAATCTGCAACAAACCAGATTACTTTAAACTAATAATTTTAACAACCCACACAAACACATTAACTATGCACCCCGTAAGAAGGATGGAAATGTTGCAAACACTAAGAAATTATTTGCCACCGAAAGTGCGATTTGTTTTTAAAAGGACTCTTCGGTGGAAGGGCGACAACTTTATAAAAATGGCTATTTAAATAAAACCCATGAAATTCAGACTTACATAAAACGTACAACATGCTCTACATTACACATATACCGCCTCGCAAGATGATAGGCAAGATAAAAACATATTTCAGGAATTCGGCCTTTACACCTTAATTTTATGAATTCGTTAACACCGAATCTGACAAACATGACAGAGGCAGCTATTAACGTATGGCAGATTGACAGGGGGATTACTGCCAGCCGCTTCAACGGACGCAGGAAGGCGCGCCGATCTCCCGTCTCACGGCGTCGCAGCTCGCCGCGGCCAGACCGACGTCGTGGGTCGACTCCTGCTGCTCTCGTGTCGGCCGCGAAGCCACTATCCCTCGCTATACGGCGCGGCCCACTCACGTGGCGACCTCACATGCGGCGACGCTCAAGCCGGACAAGTCATCTCGTGTCTCAGTGCGCGACCGACCAACCGACCGATCGATCCAACCAACAATGACCGTTGCCCGAGCAACTCGAGCAGACTGGCGGCCTAACACATAGTAGCACTCCGTTCGACAGACAGACACTGACTGCCCCACACTGACCCGGCTGACCAACTGACTAGACTCGCCGGGACTGACAGACTGACCCACTGCTGAGCTCATAGCGCCCCTTAAATGCACGTGAACAGGCAACTTTTGCCCTTTCCCACCAGAGGGAGACATCAAAGCTGCGACTGCCACAGCAGCGCCACCGCCGGAAACGGAAGGCGACTGCTTTACATTACGCGCTGCAGCGCGCTCTTCAAAACAGCAAATTTTTACCACGGCTCAATGATGTTTGGTTTGTGGGGCCCTCAACTGCGCGGTCACCAGCGCCCATACAAAATCTCCAATTTTTACACAGTTCAATGTCACGAATGATGATGATAAGGATGAAATGATGAGGACAATACAAACACCCAGTCCGAGGTCAGAGAAAAATCCTCAACCCGACCGGGAATCGAACCCGGAACCCCGTGATCCAGAGGCAACAAGACTAGCCACTAAACCACGATCTGTGGACTTCTTACCTGGAGGCCCACTCTTCGAGATTGGGGCAGTGCAGCCGCTCAACCACCTTCGTCTGCTCGGGCATACTGTTATTTGCCCACTCGAAAGGACAGGCACTACTGCAGAGAACTGTCTTCCTTTATGGCGTCCAAGGAGGGATTTTGCACATACTGGTGCTTCCCGCCCTGAGCCGTGAAGATTCGTCCAGTCGGTGCAAGCATGCCTGAGGCATTGCTGCTGAGTCACTGACGTCACCATTTCTCCAGGCAAGTGATACAGACAGCTGCCGGAGACGCAGGCAGCTGCTTGCTTCTGCGCCTCCACACTAACTTTTCAGCAGACAGTCTGGAGAGTGGTGCCACCGCAGAATGTCGTTATGATTGCTTCAGTGTGTTCACTAATAAAACTGTTTAATGTTGTTTTCATGCTGAGACATCACATGGCTATCAGTCTGCCACTCACCACCGCGCTGCTAACCTGCCCAGGTTGATGTACTACTGACTGTTTTACACTCCCAAGTGGCTATACACGTTCGTATGACAACAAATGAAAGAAAACTTATTTTCGCGTGATACATTTAGAAAATCACAGTTTTTCAGAATTTTTACTTTACTTTTACTGTGAAGGCTTGCTGCTTGCGACATTTTATGAATCTAGGTCAACGGGAAGTACCCTAAAGATTTTAATGAGTGAGTTTGATTTCCTTGACGTCGAAGCTTCAATTTCTTACTCCGCCATGTCTGCCCGTTCCTAAGAAACAGGAATTTAATAGTCATATGGACAGACAGACGGGCAACAAATCCTGTAAGCGTTCCTTATTTTTTAGTTTTAGCTACGGAACATTTAAAGCGATAACTGTCAGCATCCACGTCCTACGGGACTATTCATCAGAGACCGCAACCGGCTACTTAAGTTTATAAATTGCAGTTTACTATCGAAATTTATGACACGGTAAAGTCTCATAGCTATTCACCACCGCGGATGCGTGGTAAATTGATTGTTCCTCCCTGACGCTGATTCTAATTGATACAGACCCCTTCCAGTGCAATAACTATGTTATAGTGTACGCTGTCCCCTGACGCAATCACTCGTAACCGAAATTTACAGACCTGATAACTATTATGTTTCCCTTGACGCCACGGGAAACTCTCTTAATATTTTGCGTAGTTGGATATAGAGTAATATTTCCAATTTGCCTGATATTCTTGACAGAAGGAGTACCCTAGCTCCCATTAATTTCTGAAGTTAACGTCTTCCGAAAATTCCAGCAAATACGTGACCTAATCACAACAGTAAGACGGTCCAGATTGCAACACAACTTTTCTTCGTCTCATTGTAGCACTTGCACCCTACGTCCTCAATAACTTGTTGTACGTATTGCAGTATCTGCCTTCCCCTACAGTTTTTACCCTTGAGTCTCTGCAGAGAATTCTCATATTCTTCGTTTCATCCGTCCGCCTAATTATCGACATTCTTTTGTAGCATCACATCTCAAAAGTTTAGATTCTCTTCTGTTCCGCTTTTCCCGTTGTCCATGATACACTACCACACACAGTGCTGTACTCCAAAGGTACATCCCCAGAAATTTCGTTCTTAAAGTGTGGCCTATATTTGATACCTGTAGACTTCTCTTGGTCAGAAATGCCTATGCTAGTGTGCTTGTTATGTCGTCCTTGCTCCGTCCGTCGTACGTCATTTTGCTCCCTTAACTTGTCTGCATCGTCATGACCAACTATTACGATAAGTTTCTAGCTTTTATCACTTCTGGTGCATCTCATTACATTTGTGTTTTGCCTGTTTCTCTCAGTACATATTCTGCACTCTTTACACCATTCTTGCCAACTGATCCCATAGTTCCTCTTCAGCTTCACTGATCACAGCAATTCCACCAGCGAATTTTATCATCGAATCTTTTCATCGTGAATTTTATACCGTTCTTGAACCTCCTTTTATTTCCGTCACGTCTTCTTCAGCGTATAAACTGAACAATAGACGCGAAACATTGCATCCCTGCCTTACACCATTTTTAATCCGAGCACTTCGTTCTTGGTCTTCCAGTCTTATTGTTCTCCCTTTGTTGTTGTACATACTGTCATCTTTTCCCATTTTCTCAGAATTTAGAGCATCTTGCACCATTTGACAATGTCAAACGCTTTTTCCAAATCGACAAATCGTATGGATGTCTTGTTTTTCTTTAGTTCTGCTTCCATTATCAACTGCAATGTCAGAACCACCTTTCTGGTGACTTTATGTTTCCTAAAAACTAAAATGATAGTCCTCTAACACAGCCTCAATTTTCTTTCCCATTTTTTTTTTGTATATTATTCTTGTCAGCAGCTTGGATGCATGAGCTAACTGTACGATAATTCTCACACTTATCTGCCCTTTCTATCTTCGGAGGCGGATGACATTCTTCCGAAAGCCTGATGGTATTTCGCTAGTCTCGTAGATTCTACACATTAACTCGGATAGTCGTTTGTTTGTCTCTTCCGCCAAAGATTTTAAAGTTTCCGGTGTGGAATGTTATCTGTCCCTTCTGACGTAATCGCTCTCAAGTCTCCCAGAGCTCCTTTAAATTCTGCTTCTGGTATTGGACCACCTATGCCATCCATATCGACTCAAATATATATCAGACAAGTCCTCCCGCTCACAGAGTCCTCCAATATAGTAAACTCTTTCCACCTGTCCGTTCCAACAGTGAAATTCTCATTGTGCTCTTAATGTCACCACCCCTGCTTTCAATTTCATCGAAGATTATTTTGACTTTACTGTATGCTGAGTCAGTCTTCCCGATAATGATTGATTTTTCGATTTATTGCCATCTTCCACTTAGCCATATCGCCTTTGCTGCCCTGAAATTGTTATTTATTTCATTTTAAGTGATTTACATTGTTGCATTACTGTCTTTCCCTGGACATCCTTCTTTAGTCGATTAATTGGAGTATTTCATCTGTTACTTCACAGTAACGTTCCTTATATTAGTGTTTCTCTCTCCAATATCTCTTTAAAGATCTCCTCTTCAACTGAACTCCATACTCTGGTGTTCTTTATCACTGTACCGACATCCTTTGCTAACTTCAAACCATGCTTAGGTATCGCACTTCCTTCTCCAATGATTCCTTTAGACGATTCTCTTAAACTTCAATGTGATCTTCATCATTACTAAATTGTTATCTGAGTTTATATCTGCAACTGGGTACCCCTTACAATCAAGTATCTGGTTTCAGAGTCTCTTTCTGAACATGATGTAATCCAGTTGGGACCTTCTCGTGTTGTATACCTGAAATATCGTTGTCGGCGTTGGTCTACTGTCGAATCTGAGGAAAATAACCTTATCACGAACTTTTAACAGTAGCTCACTCTCTGCCCTACTTTCCTATTCATAACGAATCTTACCATTTTCTGTTGCTGTTGAGACTAGCCGGCCGTGTTGGCCGTGCGGTTCTAGGCGCTTCAGTCTGGAACCGCGTGACTGCTAAGGTCGCAGGTTCGAATCCTGCCTCGGGCATGGAAGTGTGTGATGTGCTTAGGTTACTTAGGTTTAAGTAGTTCTAAGTTCTAGGGGACAGATGACCTAAGATGTTAAGTCCCATAGTGCTTAGAGCCATTTTTTTGTTGAGACTACCCTATATTCGCCTAACCATACTTATCTCCTTTCCATTTAATTTCAGTGACCCCTACTACTCCTAGACTGTGCTTTTACATTTCTCTAATCGGATATCCTAGCTTTCTTACTACGTTCAAACTTCTGGCATTTCATTGTCCGAATAGTAGAATGTTATACCGTATGTTGGTTATTTTCTCTGTTTCTCATGGTCACAGGTACCTCTTGGCAGCAGCCTACGGGATGTCCGACTGGGGACTAATCCGTAGTCTTTTGCCAATAGAGACATCATCGCGACACTTTTTCAATTACAGGCCATATGTCCTGAGGATACACATTATATGTCTTTCATGAATTACACTCCTGGAAATTGAAATAAGAACACCGTGAATTCATTGTCCCAGGAAGGGGAAACTTTATTGCCACATTCCTGGGGTCAGATACATCACATGATCACACTGGCAGAACCACAGGCACATAGACACAGGCAACAGAGCATGCACAATGTCGGCACTAGTACAGTGTATATCCACCTTTCGCAGCAATGCAGGCTGCTATTCTCCCATGGAGACGATCGTAGAGATGCTGGATGTAGTCCTGTGGAACGGCTTGCCAGGCCATTTCCACCTGGCGCCTCAGTTGGACCAGCGTTCGTGCTGGACGTGCAGACCGCGTGAGACGACGCTTCATCCAGTCCCAAACATGCTCAATGGGGGACAGATCCGGAGATCTTGCTGGCCAGGGTAGTTGACTTACACCTTCTAGAGCACGTTGGGTGGCACGGGATACATGCGGACGTGCATTGTCCTGTTGGAATAGCAAGTTCCCTTGCCGGTCTAGGAATGGAAGAACGATGGGTTCGATGACGGTTTGGATGTACCGTGCACTATTCAGTGTCCCCTCGACGATCACCAGTGGTGTACGGCCAGTGTAGGAGATCGCTCCCCACACCATGATGCCGAGTGTTGGCCCTGTGTGCCTCGGTCGTATGCAGTCCTGATTGTGGCGCTCACCTACACGGCGCCAAACACGCATACGACCATCATTGGCACCAAGGCAGAAGCGACTCTCATCGCTGAAGACGACACGTCTCCATTCGTCCCTCCATTCACGCCTGTCGCGACACCACTGGAGGCGGGCTGCATTATGTTGGGGCGTGAGCAGAAGACGGCCTAACGGTGTGCGGGACCGTAGCCCAGCTTCATGGAGACGGTTGCGAATGGTCCTCGCCGATACCCCAGGAGCAACAGTGTCCCTAATTTGCTGGGAAGTGGCGGTGCGGTCCCCTACGGCACAGCGTAGGATCCTACGGTCTTGGCGTGCATCCGTGCGTCGCTGCGGTCCGGTCCCAGGTCGACGGGCACGTGCACCTTCCGCCGACCACTGGCGACAACATCGATGTACTGTGGAGACCTCACGCCCCACGTGTTGAGCAATTCTGCGGTACGTCCACCCGGCCTCCCGCATGCCCACTATACGCCCTCGCTCAAAGTCCGCCAACTGCACATACGGTTCACGTCCACGCTGTCGCGGCATGCTACCAGTGTTAAAGACTGCGATGGAGCTCCGTATGCCATGGCAAACTGGCTGACACTGACGGCGGCGGTGCACAAATGCTGCGCAGCTAGCGCCATTCGACGGCCAACACCGCGGTTCCTGGTGTGTCCGCTGTGCCGTGCGTGTGATCATTGCTTGTACAGCCCTCTCGCAGCGTCCGGAGCAAGTATGGTGGGTCTGACACACCGGTGTCAATGTGTTCTTTTTTCCATTTCCAGGAGTGTAGTTTCCATTGGGCTCTGCATCCTTATGTCGTCGATCACTGCTGATTCTTCCTATGCCGTAAGTCTTCAGGTGCCACTGCTAATGAATTTTGTGCAACATTTAAGCAGCGGGCAGATTGGAAACTGTGACCCAGGACTTTCTGATTGCTAGTCAAAGACCTTAGCCCCAGATCGTGAAATCCGACTACGTGACCCTAAAAAAATATAAATTTGTTATCAATTCAAAGGTGTATATTAATGTCGCGGAGCTTTACTTCTTACTCGAGGTCTTACGCCCGTTAAATTATCTGTTTTGCTTGTTATAGACGATCTACTAAGTAATGTGGACTTTTAAGAACGTCGTAACTTCGTAATTTTAACAGGTGTAAACCATTAACAGGGTGCAAAAATGCAATGTGTGACGAAAAAACACACTTGAGCTTCAGATTTGCAATCTTACAAAGGTCCAGCTATCCACTGAGCCACATGGACCTTCAATTAGGAACGCTGTAGACATTTTGGGGCACTTTGATTACATTTCTGATATTATGTGATGTTGTTCAGTACCTCAACTATGATATCAGAAACCATCGTCCTTTAATCTCTGACTTTATTTCGACATTACGAGCCACGGCCCTTTTCAATGATACCATAATGATGACAGACGGCGAGAAATGCAAAAATTGAAGATGGTGGATCGTGAGAAATTGTTGAAATTAGCGACTTTGGGAAATTTAAAAATTAAAGATGGTGGTTCGTGAGAAATTTTAGAAATTGCAGATAGTGGATGGCAGTAAAATTTAAAAAATGGATCTTACTGTGATTTAATATAAGTCTGTTTTTTACAAACCATGAGGTTGCCTTGAACGTCACTGCCTATGTTGCACTCAACATCGTTCACTACCAAGTTATTGTCATTAGCACTCAGAAATATTTTAGGATAATTTGTTATGTTAGAAGGTATAATAAACATTAGCACTGATCCTTGAAGCACACATCTTTAACAAATGCCATTCTCATTGTTGCGAAGAACGACTTTTTCTATTTGTTTTTATAGCACGAAAGGAGCCAATTGTGAGCTAGACGTCTTATTCCACAACGGTCTAACTTCTGCAGTAATATTTCGTGAGCAAAATAATCAGACGCCTTAGTTAAATCAAAGAAAAAGCTTAATGTTGGAAACCTTCCGTTTAATCCCTCCAGCGCCTTACAGAGAAAAGAGAACAGATCATTTTCAGTTTCAAACTTTGTCTGAAACCAAACTGTACGTTTGACAGCAAACAGGGTGAACTCAAATGATCAATTACCATTATACAACTAGCATTTTCATTAAATTTTATAAACACTGGTTCACACACGGAGGTGCAAAATTGCCTACATTATCCCCTCTCTTATTTTATAGAGCGGTTTCACTACTATGTACTTTAATATTTCAGGAAACTGACCATCGTCGGCCGCGGTGGTCTAGCGGTTCTAGGCGCTCAGGCCGGAGCCGCGCGACTGCTACGGTCGCAGGTTCGAACCCTGCCTCGGGCATGGTTGTGTGTGATGTCCTTAGGTTAGTTAGGTTTAAGTAGTTCTAAGTTCTATGGAACTGATGACCATAGATGTTAAGTCCCATAGTGCTCAGAGCCATTTGAACCATTTGAAACTGACCATCAGTAAAATAAAATTTACAAATGTAGCTAAGTTCAGGTCTAAAATATGCAGCACCGTGCATTACTATCCTTCTAGGTACGCAATCACATCCATGAAAATCTTGGCCTTTAGCGATTTGATACTGACCCAGTCTCCTCCCTTGTACCACAACGGTCTACCCGCTCAGCTGAAGTGCGGAAATTGAGAATAAAGCTATGTCTCCATGAACCATAAATATTAGGAGTGGTTGTTGTTGAGGTGGTCTTTAGTCCGAATACTGGTTTGATGCAGCTTTCCGAGATAGTCCATTCTGCCGAATTGACGATTCCTTCAAGCCGCAAAGTGCATTCTACCAACTGCTCCCTTATTTTGCTGAAGCTGTACCATAAACTTCCTTTTTACTCAGTTTGATGCAGTTCCTCACCTTTAGTTACTCTCTCTGCTTAGCTAGTCTTCTGCATTCATCTGATCTAATTCCTAAGTTTTCTATTCTATTATTGCTGTACTACTTATTGTCTCCATCTCAGTTCTATATGAGCTACACTTCAGACAGATACTTTCAGAAACAACTTCCACACCCTTGTATTTATGTTAGGCGATGACACAAAACACCTTTCAAGCTTCTGCCATTCTGTAATTTGTATGCTCTCTACTTCGACCTTGGACAGTTACTTTGCTTCTGAAATAACAAAATTCTTCTGCTACTATTAGTCTCACAAATCTTAGCCTAATGCCACGAGACAGATTATTTACTTTTACTACACTCTATTAGTTTGTTTTACTTTTGTTGGTGTTCACCTTATAATTTGTTTTATTTATTTATTTAGTCTGATCCGGATAGGTTCGTCAAGCCTTCCCTTACATTGAGCCAGGTATTCACACATACAGTACTTTTCTTACATCATAAGGAATAACAATCTTCATATGACAAATAATTGGAGTGTCTGTAGAGACAACATGAGTAAACAATACTAAGAACATTAAAGTTAAAACTGGGTATACTTCTACTACTACTACTACTACTACTACTACTGCGACTAATACTGATAACGATAATCATAATGATAATATTAATAATAATAATAATAATGATGAGAGATGACGTACCTCTTACATGCCTTTTCTCGTCTGTCCCTCTCTTTTTGCAATCTTTATCTATGAGAGAAGGCCGAATAAGTTCATTCCTGTTAATGCAACGAGAACTCTAATCTTCCTTGGTAAGGGACAGCATGTTTTCTTGATGGTACTGTTAACCTTCATGTGTGTGATATATGGCAGAGCCAGGATGTTTGTGAGAGCCAGTGAATGTACAGACGGACTGACGCTCAGGTGGCTTTCCTGCGAATTCTTTAGGACCCGCGGACAATAGCAGCCGGCCCGTCGCTCTGCATGTGCAACCAGCCTTTTGTACGCTCTGTGAAACGACTGGGAAGGCGGCGGCCCGGTGCTAGTGTAATCGATTTACGGCAGTCTGGCCTCTCGGTCTAAGTTGACGACGCCACCAGCGAGTTATGTACTGCGGTCTTCCCAGAAGCATTCTCTATTTAGCCCATTGAGAACTGATGCTAAGGAAGGACAAGGACATTTGTATCAGATTCTCTGAGCATGTGATACAAGCACAGTTTCCGAGTAACTGTCTTAGGTTCGAATTATGAAGATTATAACAATCGAAAAGGACATGTATTTGACTCACCGGCATTGGACATTCAGGAGGACGAAACAGAGGCCGTAATACAAAAAATAAAAGAGACAATTGAAGTAAAGGTAGGGGTGGTGAAGAACATCGAACCAGATCAGCGCAGGGAGCTGCGGGTACCATCCTGGAAGATTAGAGGAGTTCCTTCAAAATACTGATGGAGTGTCACTTTCCACCTCCACTGACATAAGATACAGCTTCTGGCAAATTGAGCTGCACCCCAACTGCAGACAATACATTGCACTCCCAGCCTTCGGTCAGCGCCACCAATTTTTCCGATACCCGTTCGGACTTAACATTTCGTCTGCAGCATTTATAACAGGTTAGAAAGGATACTGACTGAGATTGTAAAAAGAATATCACCAGTTATGTTGATGAGTTATTAACTGCAAAAGATCTTGAAGGGAACACAGTAAGGTCCCCAGAGATCTTCTGGACATCTTCCAACAGTGTGGTATGAATGTATACATTGAAAAATCAATTTTGGGATGTCGTCAGTTAAATTCCTGGGACACTATAATAGGGTGTCGGGATAACGCCAGATCCCGATAAAAGAAGCCACTGCAAAATTTGCTAGTCCAGCGAACAAGAAACAACTGAGAGCACTCCTAGGGGTCGTAAACTGAAACAGTTAGTTCACCCATGCGAAGACACATAGTTGTCCCCGGATCAACTTACAGGGAAAAAGATCGTCTGGGACTGGGACAAAACTGAGGAGAGGGAGTTCAAGTCACGGAAATCGGAATTACTGCAAGCGTCGGTCCCCCCACAACCAAACTTTGCCGAATACTTCTGCATAGTCACTGACAGCTCGTACTCGAGATTAGGAGTGATGGTATTCCAAGACTACATAGAAACAGGAAACTAGTCTGGAAAACAATAGCTTTTGGGAGAAGTTTTCTCTTCAGAACTGACAAAAATAATTGTGTAACAGAGTTGGAGGCTTAGGCAGTCGTGTGGGGTTTCGAGAAATTGAAGTAATTTTTGTATGGTAGGATAATGATGGTCTATACAGATCATAAATCATTAGAACTGTTGCTTACTGCAAGACTCAGCACCAGAAGACTTATAAGACGGGCGACCTACCTACAGAACCACAATTTCACTACAGAATACGTACAAGGAAGTCGAAATGTCATCGCTGACTCTTTTTCCCGCTCACCTACAAGGTTTGAGAGTAGCAGTAAAGAAGATCTTGAGGACAGTCAGCCAGCCACCATAGCTTATACTACGTGTGCAAGGTGGCATTTGAAAATTTCGTAAATTGCAGCGTGTAATACATTAAGAAGAGAGGAGTAAGTCATTAGGAAGTTCTACCTTTTGATAAAAGGTATACTTCTTCATCGCAGCAACGTAGGGGATGCAGAATGATGCCTATGTCTTCCTGATTCCTTAATTAACGAGGTGGTGTGCGTATTCACCTGAGTTACTGCCGTTTCAGTCCACATAAATGTTACTTGAAGATCATGCCAAAGTGTCATTTCGGGAATATGGACTGAAGAATTCGGCATGTGCTGGCAGAAGGCGAAATAAACCACAGCCAATATGCAGGCACCTCTGTTACCGATAATGCTAACAAAGTTATAGGAATTAGCGGCGATCGAACTGATGGGCGAGTCTCGTAGCGGTTATAATTGTGTGTTGGTATTCGTCGATTTATCTCCGAAATTCGTCACATTGACACCACTCAAGAGGGCGACGGGATTAACGCTCCCATGTGCTCTATATCGAGGCTTCCTGCTACAGGTAGGACATTTGCAAAGATTATTCCAGACAATGGCCCTCAGTATAGGTCGAGCCAGTGGAAGTTAAGGTGGCACAATATCGATCCGATCTTCATCTCCTCACACCATCCAAGCTCCAATGCGGCTGAACGCATGATTAAGGAACATGGAAACTTATGTCGATTGCACTGCCACAATTAGTGTACTTCATGGGACGTCTTTTTTGGAGGAATCACAAGATATCATTGATGAGGCACGCATTGGATTGTAAAGTTTTCACCTGTTACAGTGCTAAAGAACTGGGCTCCTTAGGGCCTTACTAGAAAGCTCGTGGATTTTCCACCGCAGACTCGAGAACCACACAGATTAATCGTTGATGTGGCCGCGGCCAGAGACAGGAAGACCCATGCCGATAAAAGTTTTCACATTCGACCGAAGGTGTTCGGCTTTTGAACTAACAAAGGCAGAAATGTCGAAAGTTTTTCTCTTTCTACAATGGGCCGTACAGGATAAGATGTATTGCAGACCACGATGCCTTTGAACTTGAAACGCTGAAGGGTAAGAAATCTGTCGGACTTCACGACATCTCCCAAATATAACTCTTCGTGAATTAAGGCTACGTCTAAAGTCTCAGGTGAAATTAATAGTTTCTTCAGTAAGTACTCCCGTTTTGTACATTGTAGATGATTATGTATTAGAGTAATTTTTATTATTTTCTTTTTCATCTTGTACTAGGGTTACACATGACATAATGCGACACTCTAAGTCATACTGTGTGATCCTGCTGTTTTTTGTGTTAATTTTAGGTGTCACTACGTAAAATTTTCTCACTTACTTCATCTCACATTCTGTTGTGTGGGGGGTGGGGGTGGGGGGTGCGAGGGGGGGGAACATCACTCCTCCCTATGAATTAGGCAATTGTACGAGATCTGAGAATGTCATGACATCTGGCCACTGCTGATACCGCAGCCATATTGGAGAAAGCTTGAAGAGCAATATCCATATGTCAGAACAAGTAATACAAGATAACGCAGGACGTTGACTGAGTTTCTTTCGGCGGAAGTGGAGTGGAAACTGGAAATTTGTGGTAAGTTACTATGAGACCAAACAGCTTAGGTCATCGGTCCCTAGTCTTACACACTGCTTAATCTAACTTAAACTAACTTAACGCTGCTGCTATGCGTTTATCTGTTTCCTTGTAGGAGATATCCCCGCTACTAACTATCATTTTATATAGGCCTGATGCGGGCGTCGTTTAATTTCTGAACCGTGATTGGATGTGAACAGTGTACACTATATAACTCCAGAAAGCTATATTGTGCTCGTATCATGCAAAGAAAATGTTTTACGGAAGAAGTTTTTGCGTTTTACGATTCGATAAGATAGTTCAGCGTAGAGAAACCGTGAAGAAGGATGTATGTCATGCGCCTGAAATATATTTCTCACAATGCAATATTAACATCGCTACATTCGATACGTCTCATAGGTCGGAAACGAAGGCGATCTAACATTATAATCTGTTTTAAAGTGCAGAACGTTGTAGCCTTAGAGTGCCTGTGTTTATGTTCTCTGTCTTACCAATACCTTCCAGGTACCGATCCTAGATTCTAGAACAATACTTTAGAATTGATAGCTTGGTTGATTTACGTAGAAATGCCCCAAACCCCATGGATCTGGAGCTCGAATCACTATGCTCGAGGTCTTAGAAAAATGTAGAGCGCTGTCTGGTATACTTTGATGCTTTATTGTGTTCGAGAGTTAACACTGATGGACGTACTGCAAAATCATCTATCCTCGTTCGCACTGATGCTCGCAAAGTACAGAATGGGTGGTTTAGCTATGATACTGAAATTGAGTGAAACATGCTGTCACATCATTGGCCGCTGTTGAAGTTACTGTAAAATTGCTAATATTGTTCGCGCTATCAACTGCGTTGCTTAATATTACAGTACATCGGCAGTGTCTTTTCCACCCCGTCCATGCCTTGGTGCAGTGTCGGTTACCGCAGAATGATTGACTGTTAGCGCTTGTTTGAGTTGGGGAATGAGTTTTGTGGATGGGTGAGAGCTTCTGGAGGTTGCTAGCAGCGAAACTGTATTCGCGTATATGGGTGCAAAATGAACGAAATGGAACGCAGAGTCATTATCTGTTCCGTCACCGTCATTCGCTTTCGGACATCAGTTTGGAAACTCTCCGCAACATAGCCAAATTCTTCTAGTTATGTTGTAACTGACTTTTATTTAAAGTCACCCTCCGTGTGTCCCGTGTTAGGTAGTTGTAGTAATAAAATGATTTATACCATGCGATGTCTAGTTTTCGGTGAAAGGCCGTGTATCAGGGCGTCTTAATGTTAGTTTAGAACATGAGACAGGCATCAAAGTCGTGGCAGAAAAACGAAGCGTTTGGCGTTGTACAAAAGCGTGTTAGAAAACAGTGTTTGAGACAATTAAATAGGACCAGAGGGAGCGTGTCGTAGTATAGTTCGCCTAGAGTATAGGTGATCAAACTTTAAAGTGGTCTCGGCGATGTCTGTATATTTAATAGAATCGTGTCATACATACAGCAGCAGTAGCAGTTTGAGATGAGCGCGAGTAAGGAAGGGGTTATGCGCCTAGGAATGCTTGGATGGCTGCACGCTACGCTACTGTGGGAAGTACAGTATTGTGAAATCTGTTTCCCCGTGCTGGAGGCCGACCGCAGCTATGTGTCACTGCGCCGGCGTCGGTGCCTTGGACACTTCTAATTCGTATGAGCTTTTATAGTTCGTAATTTTTATCAATTGGGCTGACTGATTTGAATGGACGTGGATCTGTAGTACTTGTATCTAGTTTGGGACGTACCGCACTGGGTGCATTTCCACCGAATGGTCGAAACACGATCCTGTTGCAGTAATCCAGGTCATTCTGTTTCTACAGAGGTTGCTGAAGGCGGTGGATATGTCTTTCTCCGACTTCAACTCAGTTCAGACTTCAATTGGACCGATCACATGCGCGAAGCTGTAGAAATGGGAGCAGTGGCACGATGTGTAAGAGGTGTCTAAAACCACATTGGAATTTTACTAGGTTCGGGAAAGGTGACTCGTTTCGAGATGAGAGTGCCAGAAATATGATTGAGTAGTGGTTGTAATCCGACGCAGGTATGTGCTTGAATGGAGAGAGGTAATTCCAAATGACTGACATAATTTCGAACGTACAGCTTAACACTGGAGAGCTGAGAAGGTAGTGTACATTTTTCTTCTTACGACCTCAGTCAGCACATCATCTACTACTACTGTTTGTGTTCCTTCTCAATCAGTCATCGCCTATAACTCGGTGGATATATTGCGGAACCTCTGATACGGCATCGAGACAGAGTGCATTACAAATACTAAGGAATTATCTACTTGGGGGGGGGGGGGGGTGAGGGGTTCGCAAATACCACGTACATATTTTAAAGTTCAGTGATTTTATCCCTAGGCTGCATCGTTGGCTGATAATACGTATTTCTACGAGCACCGTCACGGTATTTGTCCAGAAAAAAACACCTCATTAAGAGGTAATGTCGTACCTCGATTCGTAAAGCGGGTATAGGTTTTAACATGGATACTTGTGTGCACCTGTAGAACCAAGACTGATTTTGTCAGTAACATGCAGTAGTTGCTGGGATCGGTTTTTTCTTTAACATCTCGCCGATTACGTGTCTCTTTCTAGGACAAAGTGGTAGGACTCGAAAGAAGAACTTAAGAGACATGCATGCCCATCGCTGGTTTTCGATCAGTATTACCTGGTATTATAGGCAATCAATTATTGATGGAGTAATATACTTAGTAGTATTGCTGGGTGCGTGATATGTACGCATTTGAGCATCAGGTTTATAAAGTATGTGTGTTTGTGGAAAGAAGATGACTATGCCCTGTTGTAGGGAAGATAAGTCTTTGACTTTGAGTACTGTAATGCAAAAGGGGGACTATGTCCAGTTGTAAGGAAGGTACAGCTATTTCCATAGCCATTCTCGAATGCCATTCAATTGAGAGCGCGATCGTAACATTTAATTGTAAGTATAATGAGAAAAATATATGCGACCGGTTTTCCAGACTGATTCCGTGTATGCAAAGTCCGTGGTGGTAATGATCACGTGTCGTGATAACAGCAGCATCCGTTCCAATGCAGAGGCCTGTAGGATTGTAGGAATGTGTATGAGTTAACTTTGGCCTTGTCTAGACGACCAGATAGCGAACTAATACTTCATATGTGTTGGGCGGCTTTCGTGGTCAAGTGTAACTTTGAGAAGATGTTACGATTGCGATGGAGTGTTATTCCCTCCCATGTAAATTGTTCGGTTGACTGTTTGTGCACATTTCGCGCGTTTATTTTGTTGAGAGACGATCGAATGTGGTGTGTGTGAGACATGTTTGCCTGTTATCTAGACATGGGAAAGACCTTAGTTGACTTGTAAACTATATGGATTACTTGAGATCTGGTACATGATAGACTTCGGTATTCGAGGGTGGAAATATGAGTTTCCTCTATTTGTTTCTAGTTACTCAGTGGTCTAGAGGACGCTCCACGTAGCTAAAATTTCGGGTTTGTAGAGAAATAATTTGGAGTTTATATCTTGGGAATTATGTTGCATGAGCGATCGGGACGCTACTGCTGTGTGCTTGATATCGAGAAGTACCATGATAATCATATAATATTATGGTGCAAATATCTGTGTTCTTGTACTCGACGAGTCTGGAGATGGGTGTAGAAAGGCAAGCAAGCAGACAGGTCCGGACTAGAAACAGTAGTGTGTTTGTATCGATGGGGAATGGAGTCTGTCTTTGCACATCAGTTCTGAGAGTGACTTCGGTTCGCTGTTGTAAAAGAGATGATTTCATGTGGCGGGGGTCATGAATTGCATGTTTTCTAGATCGAGAAGGTACTTGGTGATATATTTCCGGGATGAAGATTGGTTTCGTGGTACAATATCCTTCAGAGTCTTGTATGTATTTGATTATCTGTAGACAGCTTTGCGAGGTTTAGTTGGTGGTGCAATATAGTGATCAGTGTAAAATAGTTTATTACCACTGAATGTCGTGTCTGTAGAATGACAGAAAAGGCTGACAGTGCTTCCCTAGGACTGTGGGGGGGGAGGGGGGGGGTATACAGACGGTGTGAGTGTAGGCATAGGACAGTGTTAGTATGGTTTACGTTATGGCATAACTAGAGAGGATGACTGTGTGTCCTATCGTGAGGGAAGTATAGATTCAGCACATGGATAACCGCGGGAGATATTTACGTGGAAAATTATATGCGCTATAGGTACCGAAGCACATTACGTGCACATTGATCGGTGTTGAACTTTAGCAGCAATCATAATATTTAATTGTAGTTACAATGGTAAATATCTTCCTGGCTTTCAGTATTCTTGCGAGTCTCGTATGATAATGCGTAGACAAGCTTGCGGGCTTAACTATCAATGCAGATTAGCGATCTGTGCAAAATAATTTTACCTCTGAAAGCCCCAGAAAGAAAAGGTGGATGGTGCTTCCATACTGTTCTGTTTACCGCAAAAATTCAAACTTGCCGCCAGTTCGTAGGAGTAAGAGGCGGTCGGATGACAGGTTAGTGGGGGTAGGTCACGTGAGCTATCTTCCCGCCATATTCTTTGCTTAGTAGAGATAATATTGGTGTGACGCATTATCGTGCTGAACTTCGCGCCATTTTTCTGGGGGAGGGGGGCGTGGCACTTTCCCACCAAAATTCAAACTTCTCGCCAAAATCCACCATATTGGATGACGTCACCGCCGCCATCTTGGATAACGGTACTTTGGACTGGTATGAACATTGTTCCAAAATTACTGTAGATATCTGAGGAACTGGAGTTTCTCGTTACTTGTTTCAGGTTTATTGAGTTTGCACTTAGGTACTGCAGGTTATCAGGTACTCAGGTATTCATCAAAGTTCCAGGCACTGGAAGCTTTTCTGCGAAAGACTTAACAGGATGACGTCGCTGTAGACAATAGTTGGAAGTATAAGTGTTTTGCAAGCTTCATTTCAGGTCAAGAGGAAATGGCTTTTTACAGTTTTGTAGGGTATGGAAAGATGCTGATGCCTTCTTCCACAACGCAGTTACGTGTTCAGTTCAAGATGGTTCAAATGGCTCTGAGCACTATGGAACTTAACTTCTGAGCTCATCAGTCCCCTAGAACTTAGAACTACTTAAATCTAACCAACCTAAGGACATCATACACATCCATGACCGAGGCAGGATTCGAACCTGCGACAGTAGCGGTCACACGGTTCCAGACTGTAGCGCCTAGAACCGCTCGGCCACCACGGCTGGCGACGTGTTCAGTCCAATTTATATTTCACCTATTGTTACTCCAAGACTTTTTGGTGAGGTGGAAAAGTTGATATTTCGTCTCATTTAGATTTAAAAGTGTTGAGGATTTCAGGTATTTCGGGCCATCAGTGTAGAATAACAAACAATACTGTAATGTTGTTGCTTAATTTGCTATGAAAGCGGTGCTGATAGACAATAAAAGCGGGTTAAAAGCTGTGAGCTACCTGACGAATTTAACCTTGCATTACTGCATAACTGTTTCACCAGGTATACAGTCTAGCTTACCAAATTCCATACCAGACTAACATTAATTATAATCTTTTAATAGTCATACGACTACCGGTGATATATATATATATATATATATATATATATATATATATATATATATATATATATATATATATATATATACAAGAGAATTTAAATAAAAAGAAATAAATCAGTTTATATTTGGAAATTTATTTTAACATTAATCATTGAAATTTCAGCATATTAAACTTGAGTCGTAACTAAGCTGGTGCCTTATTTAGGATTGTGAAAACGTGAGATTGTAATCTTCCCTGCCCGTCATGTAATTACCACACACTGGTATACTAAATTCATACTAACTCTCTGTGAAATCTTCCCGTAAAGAATAGCTGTGGGCTACTTTGATGATTACACCACATGCTTCACGTGGTCAACTTGGTTTACACAAAGAGTGTAACTCCACAATAATTTTGATAATTAAAATAAATTAAATCGAAAAGCAATTTACAAAAGAAAAACCCCGAACTGGTTACTAACGTCTTACTATTAACCTGATGAGTCAAACAATTGTATAAGCACGTGGTACTGGTCTCACAAAGTATACCCCACGTGGGTTGAACATAAAGAAAAGTTGCTATATTGAAAAATATTGTCAAGACGAGACGTTATAACCTCACACACATTCGCATTTAAGATTGATGATCTTAATTAGAGTTACTGATCAACACGTAGTTTCACTTTATTCACAAAGTAGTGACAAAGCAACTACCGGAAGATATTCTGAACTTCACACGCGAATTACACTGCGTTGCAATTTAAGATAACATTAGATATTTTAGAGCTAAACCTGAAATAAAGGTGATTAAATTTTCAGTTAGGCTGAACTTAAGAAATCCATTGTGCTACGGACTTAGCAGACACGCGCTTAGCCAGAGATCTTACCACTTCAGACGTTCGCCACGGACAGACTGACCTGGTCCCTTCCTGAGGGTGGCTCGCAATACAAACGGAAGTGGCCAGATGGGCAGCTTCCTATACCAACATGACAAGGGACGGACAGGACCATACTAAGGATAGAAACCTCTTTGCTTTTGGAAAGCGTAGCTACCTGTTTCGACATTGGTCCTACTGTTCTCTAGCAGACAGGCTTGTCTGCTACCCTCAAGCATGCAACTAGAAATACATTTGCTCATTCATCCTCTCACACAGAAGGGAAGGGGGATGACAGTATCTTATCATATACAGTATATAAAAGAAAGCGGATGTAGGTTCCGTATGAGACTCTGTGACATGAATTACATATAAATGTGTTTTAAAGTGTAGTAGTGTGACAGATCGTTCTTGTTTATGTGTAAAAGTAACACGTTTCACTGCTCAGTCTCCGCCCAGATAGTCAGAAACACCACAGTAAATTTAGAAGAGGAATTTATGCCGTAAATGACAACAGATTCAAGAAATTAACATGAAAGGAATCCAACAGAGACCTTTCATAACCCCAAAGCTCCGAGAAAAGACTGTGCAGGGAATTTTCTGGCCATGCTAGGACATTCCCAAGCAGGCTTGTCACACCCTACTTAAACCAAAAATGTAAAGAAAAGGCAAAAGGTCACCAGCTACTTGCTAAAACGCAATAATTTCAACACATCTTTAGAATCTACCAATTTCAAAGAGAAAAAAAAAAACACAATTTGTGACACCTATTTAAAAGATCGTGTAGACCTAATTCGGTCAGCAAGTAAAAACAATGGTCCCTGTGTCATTAATATGAAAACAATTTCTGGTGGCTACCCTTATGGAGTTCACCAGTATTTGCTCATTGCAAAAGCCAACTGATCACAGGAAAATTTATGACTGTTTATTAACAAGCAGCCGGCCGCGGTGGTCTAGCGGTTCTGGCGCTGCAGTCCGGAACCGCGGGACTGCTACGGTCACAGGTTCGAATCCCGCCTCGGGCATGGGTGTGTGTGATGTCCTTAGGTTAGTTAGGTTTAAGTAGTTCTAAGTTCTAGGGGACTTATGACCTAAGATGTTGAGTCCCATAGTGCTCAGAGCTATTTGAACCATTTTATTAACAAGTAAAATTTATGAAAATAGCAAAGGTGCCACAGCAATTAAAAAAAAACATGAAAATAATATCAGTATTGTAAAGCAGAACATTGCAATGCACAATCTGCAAAGGCAAAAAAAGATAAGATAAAAAACATGTTTTACAAAGTGGTTATCGCAAAAAAATTGTATATCTTATAAAACTAATAATTTGTAGAATTAAAATAACTTTGTGGCACTAATTTAATCACTCTACTATATTTCAGTTAATTAGCAAACAATGACCACAGTGTCATTATACTGAAACTACAATTAATTATGTGATTGAAACTTCCTGGCAGATTAAAACTGTGTGCCCGACCGAGACTCGAACTCGGGACCTTTGCCTTTCGCGGGCAAGCGCTCTACCAACTGAGCTACCGAAGCACGACTCACGCCCGGTACTCACAGCTTTACTTCTGCCAGTACCTCGTCTCCTACCTTCCAAACTTTACAGAAGCTCTCCTGCGAACCTGTTCTGAGGCATCGAGGGATCACAAATTTAGCATTGGAGGGCAGCGTGGAGGGTAAAAATCGTAGAGGGAGACCAAGAGATCAATACACTAAGCAGATTCAGAAGGATGTAGGTTGCAGTAGGTACTGGGAGATGAAGAAGCTTGCACAGGATAGAGTAGCATGGAGAGCTGCATCAAACCAGTCTTAGGATATATATATATATATATATATATATATATATATATATATATATATATCACCGGTTGTCGTATGACTATTAAAAGATTATAATTAATGTTAGTCTGGTTCAGAATTTGGTAAGCTAGACTGGATCCCTTCTTCTAGTCAAGTTGTGCCACAAACTTCTATTCTCCCCAATCCTATTCAATACCTCCTCATTAGTTACGTGATCTACCCACCTTATCTTCAGCATTCTTCTGTAGCACCACATTTCGAAAGCTTCTATTCTCTTCTTGTCCAAACTAGTTATCGTCCATGTCTCACTTCCATACATGGCTACACTCCATACAAATACTTTCAGAAACGACTTCCTGACACCTAAATCTATATTCGATGTTAACAAATTTCTCTTCTTGAGAAACGCTTTCCTTGCCATTGCCAGTCTACATTTTATATCCTCTCTACTTCGACCATCATCGGTTATTTTACTCCCTAAATAACAAAACTCCTTTACTACTTTAAGTGTCTCATTTCCTAGTCTAATTCCCTCAGCATCACCCGACTTAATTTGACTACATTCCATTATCCTCGTTTTGCTTTTGTTGATGTTCATCTTATATCCTCCTTTCAAGACACTGTCCATTCCCTTCAACTGCTCTTCCAAGTCCTTTGCTGTCTCTGACAGAATTACAATGTCATCGGCGAACCTCAAAGTTTTTACTTCTTCTCCATGAATTTTAATACCTACTCAGAATTTTTCTTTTGTTTCCTTTACTGCTTGCTCAATATACAGATTGAATAACATCGGGGAGAGGCTACAACCCTGTCTCACTCCTTTCCCAACCACTGCTTCCCTTTCATGTCCCTCGACTCTTATAACTGACATCTAGTTTCTGTACAAATTGTAAATAGCCTTTCGCTCCCTGTATTTTACCCCTGCCACCTTCAGAATTTGAAAGAGAGTATTCCAGTCAACATTGTCAAAAGCTTTCTCTAAGTCTACAAATGCTGAAAACGTAGGTTTGCCTTTTCTTAATCTTTCTTCCAAGATAAGTCGTAAGGTCAGTATTGCCTCACGTGTTCCAACATTTCTACGGAATCGAAACTGATCTTCCCCGAGGTCGGCTTCTACCAGTTTTTCCATTCGTCTGTAAAGAATTCGCGTTAGTATTTTGCAGCTGTGACTTATTAAACTGATAGTTCGGTAACTTTCACATCTGTCAACACCTGCTTTCTTTGGGATTGGAATTATTATATTCTTCTTAAAGTCTGAGGGTATTTCGCCTGTCTCATACATCGTGCTCACCAGATGGTAGAGTTTTGTCATGACTGGCTCTCCTGAGGCCATCAGTAGTTCTAATGGAATGTTGTCTACTCCCGGGGCCTTGCTTTGACTCAGGTCTTTCAGTGCTCTGTCAAACTCTTCACGCAGTATCTTATCTCCCATTTCATCTTCATCTACATCCTCTTCCATTTCCATAATATTGTCCTCAAGTACATCGCCCTTGTATAAACCCTCTATATACTCCTTCCACCTTCCTGCTTTCCCTTCTTTGCTTAGAACTGGGTTGCCATCTGAGCTCTTGATATTCATACAAGTGGTTCTCTTCTCTCCAAAGGTCTCTTTAATTTTCCTGTAGGCAGTATCTATCTTACCCCTAGTGAGACAAGCCTCTACATCCTTACATTTGTCCTCTAGCCATCCCTGCTTAGCTATTTTGCACTTCCTGTCGATTTCATTTTTGAGACGTTTATATTCCTTTTTGCCTGCTTCATTTACTGCATTTTTATATTTTCACCTTTCATCAATTAAATTCAATATTTCTTCTGTTACTCAAGGATTTCTATTAGCCCGCGTTTTTTTACCTACTTGATCGTCTGCTGCCTTCACCACTTCATCCCTCAGAGCTACCCATTCTTCTTCTACTGTATTTCTTTCCCCCATTCCTGTCAATTGTTCCTTAATGCTCTCCCTGAAACTCTCTACAACCTCTGGTTCTTTCAGTTTATCCAGGTCCCATCTCCTTAAATTCCCACCTTTTTGCAGTTTCTTCAGTTTCAATCTGCAGTTCATAACCAATAGATTGTGGTCAGAATCTACATCTGTCCCAGGAAATGTCTTACAATTTAATACCTGGTTCCTAAATCTCTGTCTTACCATTATATAATCTATCTGAAACCTGTCAGTATCTCCGGGCTTCTTCCATGTATACAGCCTCCTTTCATGATTCTTGAACCAAGTGTTAGCTATGATTAAGTTATGCTCTGTGCAAAATTCTACAAGGCGGCTTCCTCTTTCATTCCTTCCCCCCAATCCATATTCACCTACTATGTTTCCTTCTCTCCCTTTTCCTACTGACGAATTCCAGTCACCCATCACTATTAAATTTTCGTCTCCCTTCACTACCTGAATAATTTCTTTTATCTCGTCATACATTTCATCTATTTCTTCATTATCTGCAGAGCTAGTTGGCATATAAACTTGTACTACTGTAGTAGGCATGGGCTTTGTGTCTATCTTGGCCACAATAATGCGTTCACTATGCTGTTTGTAGTAGCTAGCCCGCACTCCTATTTTTTTATTCATTATTAAACCTACTCCTGCATTACCCCTATTTGATTTTGTATTTATAACCCTGTAATCACCTGACCAAAAGTCGTGTTCCTCCTGCCACCGAACTTCACTAATTCCCACTATATCTAACTTTAACCTATCGATCTCCCTTTTTAAATTTTCTAACCTACCTGCCCGATTAAGTGATCTGACATTCCACGCTCCGATCCATAGAACGCCAGTTTTCTTTCTCCTGATAACGACGTCCTCTTGAGTAGTCCCCGCCCGGAGATCCGAATGGGGTCTATTTTACCTCCGGAATATTTTACCCAAGAGGACGCCATCATCATTTAATCATACAGTAGAGCTGCATGTCCTCGGGAAAAATTACGGCTGTAGTTTCCCCTTGCTTTCAGCCGTTCGCAGTACCAGCACAGCAAGGCCGTTTTGGTTAATGTTACAAGGCCAGATCAGTCAATCATCCAGACTGTTGCCCCTTCAACTACTGAAAAGGCTGCTGCCCCTCTTCAGGAACCACATGTTTGTCTGGCCTCTCAACAGATACCCCTCCGTTGTGGTTGCACCTACGGTACGGCCATCTGTATCGCTGAGGCACGCAAACTTCCCCACCAACGGCAAGGTCCATGGTTCATGGGGGGGGAGAATTTAAATAAGAGAATTTAAATAAGAGAATTTAAAGAAAAAGAAATAAACCAGTTTATATTTGGAAATTTATTTTAACATTGATTATTGAAATTTCAGCATATTAAACTTGAGTCGTAACTAAGCTGGTGACTTATTTAGGATTGCGAAAATGTGAGTTTGTAATCTTACGGAACACATCAAATATGGAGCCAAGATTGGGAGACTGCATACAACACTGCATTCATAAAATAACGCACGAAGAACGTTGAAACATATGCAAGAGGAAATTAACCACAACCAACCGATTCAATTTTCACCCAAAGAAGTTATGTTCGTAGCGCAATCCTGCCCGTCATGTAATTACCACACACTGGTATACTAAATTCATACTAACTCCCTGTGAAATCTTCCCGTAAAGAATAGCTGAGGGCTACTTTGATGATTACACCACATGCTTCACGTGGTCAACTTGGTTTACACAAAGAGTGTAACTCCACAATAATTTTGATAATTAAAATAAATTAGATCGAAACGCAATTTGCAAAAGAAAAACCTCGAACTGGTTACTAACGTCTTACTACTATCCTGATGGGTCAAACAATTGTATAAGCACGTGGTACTGGTCTCACAAAGTACACCCCACGTGGGTTGAACACCACAGTAAATTTAGAAGAGGAATTTATGCCGTAAATGACAACAGATTTAAGAAATTAACATGAAAGGAATCCAACAGAGACCTTTCAATACCGCTTTTGCTTTGGATGGATTGAACTAACTTCATTCAGTGTACATTCTGATAGAGCACACAGATTCATATTGAGTTTCTCGTTACTTGTTTCAGGTTTATTGGGTTTGCACTTAGGTACACTGCAGGTTATCAGAGTACATATGGTATTTGCAGTAGAACAGAACTAATGAGAGATCGTAGACATACAAGGAAAAGAGTGTATGACCTACTTTCCAACCCTGGGAGACGGCTGATGCTGCTTGCCTCCATTTAACTTCACGATGCAAGACGTGACGCATTCTTAGCGCGACACCAAGTACGAGCGAAATCACTGCACCTCACTTGGAGAGAAATTTAGGCTACTAAGTTTGACAAGTAAAATGTCGAAGACAGCCATGTCAAGGGCTTGAGAATGGAACATCCCCCAGGCTGTGGCTAACCATGTCTCCGCAATATCCTTTCTTCCAGAAGTGCTAGTTCCGCAAGGTTCGCAGAAGAGCTTTTGTGAAGTTTGGAAGGTAGGAGACGAGGTATTGGCGGAATTAAAGCTGTGAGGAGGAGTCGTGAGTCGTGCTTGGGTAGCTCAGTTGGTAGAGCACTTGCCCGCGAAAGGCAAAGGTCCCGATTTCGAGTCTCCGTCCGGCACACGGTTTTAATCTGCCAGGAAGGCTTTGCTGAAGTCGAAGAAGCACATGACAGTAGCCTCTCGTGCATCCATTGCAATCTTCAGGCCATTCGTGATCTTTACTAAAGCAGATGTCGTTCGGCGATGTTTACAGAAACCTGACTGGTATTCGTCTGGTAGGTGATTTGTTAGTAGATCCCTTTTCAAAACACTTCTATCCCGTTCCACTCATCTTTCAAGTTCTTTGGTTCTAGTAGTTACTGTAATAGAAAATTATCTCTATAAACAGATGCTGCTGCAACGTCGTTTCGTGGCATGTACCCTGAGGCGGCTGGGACAGACGACAATGTTTGTCGGTTAAACACGAATAAGAATAAACAACACGAAGCCGCCCTTACTCGCTGCAGCTGTGATAATGTATCCGATGGCTGCCTGAGCCCGGCCTCCAACCTTGAATATATTACCTGGACCCGTTCCGTCTTCCTGGATGGTTGTAGTAGTTTTGGTGCGGGGGAAGACAGAGAAGAGATACAGAGAGAGAGATAGGTAGCGAAGGTTGGGAGATATGGTGGAGAGGCGGCGGGGGGGGGGGGGGGGGGGAGTGAGACAGAATGAGCAGGCGGTGAAGGAACAGAAAACGGACATAACAGGGACAGTGGAGAGGGGGCCAGATAACGGGACGTCCCCGTAACAGTTTCTAAAATAACACCGGCCCAGCGGGGCAAACAGGCGTACGGCCGCACCTTTTAACGTAGGCTGTTTACCTTCCGCTTAACGGCCCCTCTGGAGCCGCGGTCCGTCGTTCCTGGAGATTCCAGTGGTCTTCATCATGACGTCACAGTGACTGGAAATTGCTTATCTCACGGTGCTAAACTGTCTTCCTGCACCCATTAATAATACATTTATTTATTTGGATCACTTCGACTCTTTAGATTACAGGTGACTTGTTCAGTACGTCTTCTTTCTACCCAATACCTCTTCGTTCTCTCGCTCCTCCTGGCTTTCCTACTTCTACGACGTTAACTTTGATTCTGGTATCCTATAGCTAGAACTATCCAGCACTACTGAATATGAATTATTTTCGCTTGTTCCTATTCTTTCCTAGCGCCCATGACTCCTTTCATCCAACTGTTGCCTGTTAAACATGTTGCGTTCCATATGTCCTTAGTTAGAGTGTTGTCCTCCATTCTTACAACATGCTCAACAAATCTCAATCTTCTCTACCGCACCATACTAGAATTTGGCTCAACACTTCTGCCTTGATCTACGTGTCTAGACTTTAACTAGTTTCATCGTTGTTCATATGTCTCTCAAGATCCTTATTCCTCCTTCTCGAGGAGGAGGGTCGCTTTCTTGCCCAAAATGGTCGTCTCCGTTGCGTAGAATACGTCGCTTCTTATTGTTGACATATAATGTCTCAGTTTGGCATACTTGGACAGGTATTTCGTTCAATATATTGTGTTGGCAACATACCGTAGTTTCTGCAGCATTTGTAGCTTGTCTATTATGCTCTTATGGGCATTTAATTTGGCTGTTGTGGTTTCCCCCAGGGAGCAGAAGCTGATGGCATACTACATCATTTCATCTCAAACTTACCAGTAGTCTCCGCACTCAGAACTTTTGTGTTATTGTACGCAATCGTGTGGCCTGATTTTGCTTCATCATTTTCCAGTATCATTTTTTATCTTCTCATTTCTCATGTTGCAGTGCCGTATCATCTGCAAAGGTTTTGTGGTCTACCGTGGTACCATATTTAATTTTCTTTGTACGCCTTCAATAGCTATGGGTTAGTTCACCATTCTCCATTTCTTCGCTCAGGAACAAGTTGAACAGAACTGGTGACATCTTATGTCCTTGACAATCTCATCTCTTTATTTCAAGGCTTTCCGATACTAATCTTCGGTATCTGACCCTCGCAGTTGTGACTGCCGAGGAGTTCCTTACTACACTACTGACCATTAAAATTGCCACACCAAGAAGAAATGCAGTTGATAAACGGGTATTCATTGGAAAATATATTATACTAGAACTGACACGTGATTACATTTTCACACTATTTGGGTGCATAGATCCAGAGAAATCAGTACCCAGAACAACCACCTCTGGCCGTAATAACGGCCTTGATACGCCTGGGCATTGAGTCAAACAGAGCTTGGATGGCGTGTACAGGTACAGCTGCCCATGCAGCTTCAACACCATAGCACAGTTCATGAAGAGTAGTGACTGGCGTATTGTGACGAGCCAGTTGCTCGGCCACCATTGACCAGACGTTTTCAATTGGTGAGAGATCTGGAGAATGTGCTGGCCAGGGCAGCAGTTGAATATTTTCTGTATCCATGCGGTCGCGCATTATACTGTTGAAATGTAGGGTTTCGCAGGGATCGAATGAAGGGTAGAGCCACGGGCTGTAACATATCTGAAATGTAGCGTCCACTGCTCAAATTGCCGTCAATGCAAACAGGAGGTGACCGAGACGTGTAATCAGTGGCACCCCATACCATCACGCCGGGTGATACGCCAGTATGACGATGACGAATACACGCTTCCAATGTGCGTTCACCGCGATGACGCCAAACACGGATGTGACCATCATGATGCTGTAAACAGAACTTGGGTTCATCCGAAAAATTGACGTTTTGCCATTCGTGCACCCAGGTTCGTCGTTGAGTACACCATCGCAGGCGGTCCTGTGTAGCGTCAAGTGTAACCGCAGCCATGGCCTCCGAGCTGATAGTCCATGCTGGTGCAAACGTCGTCGAACTGTTCGTGCAGATGGTTGATGTCTTGCAAACATCCCCATCTGTTGACTCAGGGATCAATACGTGGCTGCACGATCCGTTACAGCCATGCAGATAAGATTTCTGTCATCTCAACTGCTAGTGATACGAGGCCGTTGGGATCCAGCACGGCGTTCCGTATTACCATCTTGAACCCACCGATTCCATACTCTGCTAACAGTCATTGGATCTGGACCAACGCGAGCAGCAATGTCACGAAGCGATAAACCTCAATCACGATAGGCTACAATCCGACCTTTATCAAAGTCGGAAACGTGATGCTACGCATTTCTCCTCCTTACACGAGGCATCACAACAACGTTTCACCAGGCAACGTCGGTCAACTGGTGTTTGTGTATGAGAAATCGGTTGGAAACTTTCGTCATGCCAGCACGTTGTAGGCGTCGCCACCGGCTCTGAAAAGCTAATCATTTGCATATCACAGCATCTTCTTCCTGTCGGTTAAATTTCGCTTCTGTAGCACGTCATATTCATGGCGTAGCAATTTTAATGGCCAGTGGTGTAATTCCTGCGCTACTGTGTCCAGTCCCTGAGAAGAAGGACATTCAACAAGACAGTTCTGTTTACCGATACGTAAGCTTCGGTAATGTCCATAAAAGTGCTCACAGAAAGGTTAACTTTCCTGTGATATCTTTTTGAGTTCCAAAATCGGTTTGGTACAGTATTTCGTAACTATTTTTCTCTCTGTAGCTTACGGCACGATGGCCACTAAGCCCATTCAATGCGTGACCTTGTGCAGGAACTTAACAACAGATTTCCTGGAAGATGGTCAGGACGCTTTGGCCTTGAGGAATTGCCCTCCAGGTAGCTATTAGATTCTGCAGATAACTGAAAGCTAAGCAAAAATAATGGGCTCCCCTGACAAAAGCGAAGGACATGTAAGTTCTAAATAAACGGTACCGTAATCTTCGCTTCAGAAATCGGGCATCGATAGGTTCATTCATCGTCACAGAACATCAGCGTGTGATTTTTATATATTCAATAATGCCCACAGTCTGTCCAACATAACACTAGCCACACCCACACGGTATTGTATGTATTCGTGACGTTCTGAGGCCCACGTCATCTTTCAGAGACTTCAAGATTCTCGTAACACGTTTCTGTGCTGGATGGTGGTAGCTGGTAACGTGCTGGTACCGTTATATTTGGTTGGGTTTTCTGTAAAAACTGTGACAACGCAGCCATTGACCTTTCGGCGGACAAGTACGGAAAGGAATTTCAATGCATCGTCTGTCATAAACTTGATATTGTCATAGATATTACTGATGTACTCCAAGAACTCGTCCAATTTTTCACGTCCACGAGGTCAGATAAAGAATGTACTGTAGACTTAATAATAATAGCGATTATGCAGGAGGCGTGTAAAGGGCGATGTCATTAAAACATCTTATAAACAGGTTGATTATAGCTACTCCATTTATAGTCATATAAGTCAAATTTTGATCGTTTCGTTTGAACCGTTGTATGGGTCTACTGCTTGTGAGGTGGGGAAAGTCGAGGCGAGTGCAATGTTCATAGCTTTCACACAGAGCACACAAGAGAACGGTGTACTGATGAAGGACGAGCGAGAGCAATGCTTGTTGCTTTGAAATTGAGTATCAAAAGAATTTAACTGGTAATGATATAAGACGAGCCAATACAAGGCTCGTTGATTTAATAATATAATATCTGCAGAAACTAAAGCGTAATAACACAAGACAGATTGATGCAATTATCAATGCTTTGATAGAATAATACATAAGTTATCTTTGTAGTGGGCCATTGTGCAAAAGCACAGAACCACGACAGTGAAGCGAACTGAATAGAAATACAATCGGTTACGTTTACTTTTAAAGGAAAGCCTATCCAGAACTAGATGTAGGACAAGTTGTAGGATCTTGAAACACAAATCAAATCTGAGAATAACAGTTATTTATTTGCTCTAATGGTTGACACGAATCACAATGAGCTTAACAGAAATCAAACTTCTATATTGTTAAATTTAGATTACGAAAGGTCGCCAACACAGTGATAGGTACCAAAGTGTTGAAGGCTGTACGGAGCTGGCGCACAAGAACTTCTTATCGGGGCAGCTCATGTAATCGAGCACAATGTTACGGTAAGAAGCCACAAAAGTAATCACAATGAGCAACACAAATTGTGTAGTAGAGTAAGCAAGCAACAAGCCGTGTGGATGATGGATTCCTACCACAGTTATGTTACTTACATTCACTTAAACTACTCGCATATGCCTACCAGTAACAAACCAGTGGCTGGATATAATGCCTTTCCTCGATGGACCGGAGCACTGTGCCCAGTACCTAAGTTTCTGTTCGTTAGGCGTATGCTCTCAAAAACTCTACGTGGTGGGAGATGCTGTTAGCAGGGTGACCGGCGAGAATCGTTGCTAAATGCATGAGAATGCAAAGAAAATCATGCCTAACTTCCCTCATTTCATGTGCAAGATGCATAATTTTTAACACAAAGATTACAGTGTCTTCATGATTGGTCAGCCTTACACACCGAGAACTCTATCCACAAAGACGCAATACTATTGGCTGAATCAAATTTTTAAAGTGGACACAACTGATCACTATTCGCGGTCGAGATGGTGCGCGACGTGGCAACTGTGTTTTCAGACCTTACAGGGAAGAGTGAATGTCACTCTTCGTTACTCTCAGGGACTGTAAAGCGACCGTGGTGCAATCTGCTCCTCTAAGGGTGCAAACGCCAGCCTGGCTTTGACTAGCCACAAACGAGGTCATTGCTCAGTTTATGCGAACTGCCTCTTCTCCTCAAAGTGGACACCGCTCGAGATAACGAGATTCATCAACAGTTATTCTACTCTACTAACGGCTATAGGGACACTTCCATCGGCAAACCAACAGCGAATTGGGTGCAAGGCTGCTTTCTCAGACACACTGCTCCAACTCACAAAGTACGAAATACCTGCAGTAAACGAAATAACGTTACGTAGCGACATGTACAGTAACGTCACAGCTTCTTGCCTGAATATTTCTCATTTTTATTCTGTTAAGTACACACTCTCCAGTCACATTAATGCAATCACCTATCAGAAGCCTCAATAGCTAACTTTTGATGATGATGATGATGTTTTGGATTGTGGGGCGCTGAACTCCACGGTTTTCGGCGCCCGTACAAATTACCAAACTTTTCTCAGTCCAGCCTTGCCACGTCCATGAATTATGATGAAATTATGAGGACAACACAAACACCCAGTCATCTCGAGGCAGGTGAAAATCCCTGACCCAGCCAGGAATCGAACCCGGGACCCCGTGCTCGAGAAACGAGAACGCGACCGCGAGACCACGAGCTGCGGACCCAACTTTTGAAGCGTGGACCACTGCGAGACGGGCAGGAAGAGAGTAAGTGGTGTCCTGGAATTAACGACAGGGATGTGGAGCCATGCTCACTCCCGTGCTATAGGTATCTTCGATAGGTTTTTAGTAGAGGATCCATGGCACGAACAGCAGGATCGAGGTGGCCACACAGATTGTCGATAGCGTTAAGACCGGAGGGTTTGGGGGCCAGAGGAGTAAGGTAAACTCATCCTGGTGCACAGTAATTGTCTCGGAACTGTTTCTTTCACTTTCTTCACAGATATTAGCTGTAGTGTCGTTGAGCTCCAGCTGTGGAGAAACAAACCAGCCAGTTAGTTAATTCTCCCTGTGAGGTCTCAGAGGACATTTTAATATGAACATTGCTCCAGCCATTCGAGTGCATATCGCCATATTCCAAGACTAGGGATGAATACATGTTTTATTGCATAACGAGAAACATAGGAAGAGTTTCTGCTGGAAAAGACAGCAAAGCCTTATTTTGGTTTTATAGGAATTTCAGCAGCCTTGGAGACGACAGCTCATCGCTGCTAAGGTAAATACGGCGAGCAGAGGCATAAACTTGTTGGTTCACCAGCTAGCGTCGACCGTAAACTCGAGCGACCGTGGGTAATCTTTTACTCAACTTCTCGCAAAACTAACCATCCTCCATAGACTTGACTGCCATCCTAAATAGTACTGAACTTTAAACCGGAATTGGATGATTTATCATAGTGCTGGCCAACATGATGAAGTAGTTGTAAGAATAAATTTGTAAAGAAACTTCTAGTTAAAATTTACCACTGTTGTGTTTAGGCTTATTTCACTTTCTGAGGACTTTTGGACAACTGTGTAACATTTTCACATTGTAAACTGTGTAAATGCATGTATTTGTGTGATAATATTGCAACATTAGACCAAAAATATTTGCAGCTTACACAGTTGTTGATCTGTCCTCAAAACCTTATAAATGTTTTAGGTGGATGCTCTTTCTGGCTTTATTACCACTTGGAGGTCACGTCTACTGAACAGTTACATTCTGAATCAACCCAGGGTCGTTTGAATGAATTCAGAATAGTAGTCAGTGGATCTTATGGACATAATAGAAGGAGGAGTTATTATGAGAAGTGGTATTGTAATGCTTACATCTCCTGTCGTACTTGTTGTAATATGTGCGAGTCGACTGCGGTTGAGCAGTCATTTGTGCAAGCTGCGTGCCACACTGGCGAACTCAACACATAAATGTCCAGTTACGCGATTCTATACTAACTTAGAATCTAACACAATCATATAACTGTGAAGTTGATAATTATTCACGCTACTAAGTGCTATTGCAGCTGTAGTATCATTATTCCAAAACAAAGTGTAATTCAATTCATTTAGTTAAAAAGGACTGAGATAAATTTCCAGATTAAAAGGAAAGAATATGTTTATCATGTTTATCGTAACAGCACATGTGCTAATTACATTGGAAACACCGTCACAGTGAGACTGAAACGTGTTAAGCTAGAATCCTCTGACGATATTTATTTTTAATGGAGCGTTCTAGGAATAAATGATAGAGCGGTAAAAAGATTCCTTAAAAATATTAACTTATTCGCTTTCGATTAATATTGTTCAAATTGGAGTTGGACAGACTTATAATTACTTTCATAAAAAAACAGCAGTATTTTCAATCTTAAGATTTACCTTAGTCACCAACCTGATAACATCCAGATTTATAAACACTGTATCTGTGCAGAATACACCTGAATGCTCTCTAGAAGATTGTCAATTGAGACGCAAAACACTTTCCAAAGTCTAGGCAACTCACAAAAGGGACGTCGAGCAGATAGCATATACCTCTGATGCTAGTATGATACAGCATCAAGGACAAAAAAGAAATCACTAGTTGCAAAGCAGACTCGTAATTTGTGAACTATTCGTTGCAAGGAAAACACAAAAGCTAAATGTGACACTGACTCCAAAACAGCTAAGGGAGCTCCAATCTCAAACAGGGCACCACCATCGCTTTGTGCTTGCCCCAAAATCGACTACCGACTTCTTGCTCTCACACACTTCTCGAAATTACCGTAGGAGGGCAGAAAATTGCAAGGTTTTCTGCAGTGGCAATTGCAAATCTCCTTCCCCCTGTACGCAGGGAGAACGAGCAGGATTTTCCCATCCAGTACTTATATTCCCTGCCAAAAACTAAAACATCGCAGTGCACTGATCCTAGCTTTATAAGTGGCGGAATGGTGAATGGTGTGTAAACGCAGCTCAGTCCTCACGCTGTAAAAACGTCGCGGTGGCTCTGTCGTCTGTTTCCACTTTTAGGACAACCTGTGGGAACTCACGTGGCTCGTACTACCTTGAAAGGCGGTTTTGAAGTACTCTGGCTTACGAAATACCCAAAGCAGCTTAGCCGTGTGACCACTACACATGGGAGTTACTGGTGCCCTGGATTTCCGGCACTGTCCATCCACCGAACAAAATTTTAAAGTGACACATCTTGTCACATTCCGGCAATTGGGAGAAAACCTAATGGTAGAATTCAAAGGCTCTGCTCTTCCATTCAGAAAGTTTATGAGAGTACATTATGGAAAGATTATATATAAAGTCGCTTAGTGACATGTGACAAACCGTTATCTTAGTTACTTTCCTCCTTAGATCTTGCGAAGCATTATTAACTAGGACGGGTAAATACTGAATGGGAGAAGACCTAGCAGTACAAGTAACAATTCACGGCTTCATTAAGTTGCACATCAATCTTTTATGTGTGGGCGCTGATTTCCCATACAGGATAGCAATATGCACCCGTGGGATACACAAGAGCGAGTGCAACGGAGCATAGAATACTGGGTCCACTCTCCAACTGTTCCTGGTAAACTTTTGAAATAATTCACATCTGAGCCAAGTGTTTTAGATAACTTGTTGCACTGTTGTCCTATCCAGAGTGCTTCCTAGATGTACTGCATCGTAGTTATCTGCTAATCCATCGAAAGTAGCATGTTGCTTTCCTTTAGTTTCTTTACTATTTCCGTGGACTGCAGTAAGTTCAGTTTAATAAGAGTTCAGCTGAAGTTTCCATTAATGGAAGCAATCACTGAATTCCATCAGATCATTGTCAGCACATTCTCAGATTGCCTCTGATCTTGACTCCGGAAGACCGATGCTCAGTCATGTGTGTACCGGGTTTTTCTATTATGTGAAGCGGCAAGGGTACAGAGTTTGCAAAACTGAACTGTCTTGGAAAATATTTACGATAAGATTGACGCAACATTCATCCTTGTTAATGAATATCATAGAAGAGCTGGAAATGGTCGCCGTTGACGCCAGTGCAGCCCTAAGCTCGATTTATCAAACAGCGAGACACGCGTAAACAGAAACAAAGTTTTCATTGTTCTGCTGTAGCTGCTCCGTAGAGTGAGAATGATCAAAGTAAACCAGACCCTTCAATTACTGCCACAGGTAAATATCACAAGAAGAGAGATCAGCGATCGAGGTGGCTACGAGATTTCACTGCCTCTGCTGATTGTCCTCTCCTTAACGAAAATCTACATTTTTGTCTACGTCTATGTGATTACTCCACAATACGCTATTAAGTGCTTGGCAGAAGGTTCATCGAACCACCTTCAGGGTATTTCCCTGCCGCATGCCGTTCCAATCCCGAATAGGCACGGGAAAGATGAAAATTAAAATCTTACGTGCGAGCACTGATTTCTCTAATTTCTTTGTGACGATCATTTTACGCTACCCCAACAAAATATTTTAGCATTTGGAGGAGAAAATTGGTGATTGAAATTTCATGAAGAGATCGTGCTCCAGCGCAAATCTTCTTCGTTCTAATAATTGCCACCCCATCTCTGTTCGTGTATCATATCCATGGCACTCTCTCTCCTATTTCGCGATAGCAGTAAACGAGTTGCCCTTCTCTGATTTGCTTCAATGTCCTCGTCAATACTATCTGGTGCTGAACCCCACCGCACCGCAGAAGAGGACTACAGCCGTAGCGCAGTAGTCTCCTCAGTAGAGACTGAGTGTTCTGCTAATAAATCGCAGCCTTTGGTTCGCTTTCCCCACAAAATTATCTATGTGATGGTTCGAATCTAAAAAAAGAAGTTATTCGTAATTGTAATCCCTAAGTATTTTGTTGAATTCAGAGATTTATGTGATTTATCGAGTAACCGTACCTTAGCATACTTCACACTTTTCATTATTTATGGTTAATAGCCACTCTTAGCACAACACAGATATCTTGTTTATTTCATTTTGGAGTTATTTTTGATCATCTGATGACTTTACAAGACGTTATATGACAATCATCTGCAAACGATGTAAAAGTGTAGCTCAAATTGTCTCCTAAATCGTTTATATAGATCGCGAGTAGCGGAGTGCCTACAGCACTTCCGTGGGGAACGAAAGAATGGTTCAAATGGCTCTGAGCACTATGGGACTTAACAACTGAGGTCATGAGTCCCCTAGAACTTAGAACTACTTAAACCTAACTAATCTAAGGACATCACACATCCGTGCCCGAGGCAGGATTCGAAGCTGCGACCGTAGGACGGTCGCGCTGTTCCAGACGGTAGCGCCTAGAACCGCTCGGCCACCCCGGCTGGTTTGGGGAACGTAAGATATTGCTTGTGTTTCACTTGATGCTACCCTTCAATTACTACAAACCATATCTAACAGGAAATCACGAATTCAGTGGCACAACTCTGATAAACCCTGCAGGGTATGTAATTTGATCAGAAGTCGCTTGTGAGGAACCGTCTTAAAAGCCTTCTGAAATCTATAAATATGGAATCATATTGAGATCCGTCGTCGATAGTACTCGTTACTTCGTGAGAATAAAGAGCCAGTTCTGTTTCCTGAGTACATGTTGGATGTTTGTCAATAAGTGGTTTTCTCGGAGGTAATTCAGAATGATTAAACACAGTATATATTTCAAAATACTACTGTAAATCAACAGTAGTTATTCAGAAGATTATCTCTATTTCCTTCTCAAGAGCTCGTGTCTAGGTTACAATGTGGTGTGTGCTGTTGCCCCGTCTTGCAGAAAAGATCCATTCAGTTGTTCATTTCTGTGAGTTGATCTACATACAATTTAATCAGTTTCAGGACATGCTGGTTAGCATTATCAGTATCGTGAAAGAATCGTGTTACGATGCGGTCATCAGGTATTGCGCACCAAATAAAGAACTCGAGAAATGCAACAGCTCTTAGAATACTGATGAGTTATGTTCTAATGTATGGTGATGCAAGTTATGTAGTGTGACATACCCTGAAAGCTGAACCAGACCACATCTGAAGAAATGAAAAGCTGATGAACCAAAAATCCAAATTCTGCTTCACTCAGTAAGCAAAGTCGGAACTAAAACGCACATATGTTCATCTGGCCACTTTAACTCAAGCACAATAGTAAATTTTTAAGGATGTAGACTCAGATCCTTTTCGATAATATTCCAGCACGATGACCTCTCAATTCCCACTTGCACACATGTTCCAAGATTTTCTTCATCCGAACTCTTTTGGGGCAGTTACGGTTTTTATTCGCTACACGGCTCCTTTTCTTGCCATTTTGCCTGTAAGTTTTTCATTAATAGTGCTACAGCATTGCTAAAGTTGTCAGTGGCTCTTCTATTTTTGTTTTTGTTTTTTCTTTTTGCACACTATCATATAAGTCTGAAATGAAAACACGTTATTTCAAATGTAAATTTAAAAATTTCTTCTGGACAACTTCTATGAATTAACAGTTGCTTTTTTACTTAAAAAGTAGTAATGTATGTTGGGAGGAAGGTGTTTAATTATTGACCTGTAAATTGCTAGACTTTAGCCGGTGACTCAAAGCGTAAAATGATTCACACTGAATCACTGTGACTATGTTTCCGTACCTCTTTAGCAACACACCGCCAAAATGGTATGTCCAGTATATGAAATTGATATACAATATTATAAGCTGCTGCTGACATTCCAGAGGAGTTACAAAGAGCGTTCAAGTTAGAAAATATGAAAGTTTTAAGTAAATATTGCCTACTGAAATCGGATTTTTTTTTCCAGGGAAACTTTTATGAGCAAGTTTCTTCGAATTCCTTCTACAGCTGAACACCGTTCATATCTATATATTATTGATGTTATCATAAGTAAGATTTATGGTATTTTCAGAGGTTGGCATTTCATTAGCTACAGATGACGTGTCAGAATTGTCTGGATACGTGAAACGATGTGGCTATGTCTGATATGGTACAAATTGCACCATGAAGCAACACTGTGATATTTGTGAAAATTTGTGAAGCTGGGCATCGCTTAATGGGTATTAGTTGGTTAACTTTTCTTTCCATTTGGAATTTACGTCCATCATCAGCATTAGTAAATTGTGTAACACCGTATACATAACTACATTCTTGTATTTGTTGCGGCATGGTAGCAAACTGCCCCCGAATTTCTTCTTCAGGAAATTTTTGTATATTGTGTGTCAGTTTATGAAGACTACTGACTGGAAGCTGGTATAAAAGTTTATGTCTTTCAGTCTTGTTGCATACATGCTCTATGGTTCAGAAACCAAGCGATTTGGTCGATCAGTCAAGGATCCGTACATTCCTTAAGTCGTTTGTGGTACGAAATACATCTGATGTTGTATTAAACTGCTGCAAAATTCCATTTGATAACATGGTAATAAATGGTAGAATAACCATTTTCGTCACCTATTGGCGACCACTCAGCCTCCCTTCACAATAATCACGTCAGTCTTGTTGTCCTCTCCGTCCGCTCCCTATACCATGATTCGTGGAGACAGAGACGTATGGCTCTCTAGAATTACTGATTCCTGTGTTTTCATCAGGTCGTCTACGGGCACGCTGGCATCGATCTGACCACCACAAATACAAGCGAGACTCATCGCTGAGCACCACAGAATTTCACTCAGTCTCCAGCTGACTCTGGTACTTCGCAATGCATTTCTCCATTGTGTGTGGTATATTGTTAGCTAAACTGCACATGGCAAGTACGAATATTAACACAATTCCAGTAATTTGTTCCTTCAGGTTTGTGGAGGCTGTCTCCCTGTCAACTGTCCGGGACATCGAACAAATAGGACAATTCTAATATCTTTACTTATCAAGAAACAGTCACGATCGGAAAATATCATTTATTTTAAATTCTGGTGTCCTCTCATACTGTAGTTCTCGTAGAAGTTCCGTGCTAACTCTTAATGCTATGATGTTGCCCATATCCATTGTTAAGTGGCAGTTTTCACCGAAACCCATCATGTAACCTGTTTAATAAGCCAGTATGCAGATCCGACAAATAAATAAAATAAAATCACTAATGCTGCAAGAAAGCAGCAAGAAATAATAACGAATGCCAGTGACTGCAGATCCTGTTAGATCTATCTCTTTTCCTTTTGGTGCCCTGAGATTCTTGTAACGCATTGCAGGCTGGGGCTTTTATCTGGCTGGCAAAAGATGAGAGACTTGAGGGAAACAACACGGATCATAAAAATATTTCTTCTGAAAATGAAGTTTCAGCCAGGTTCAAGATAATAAGACCTCTCTGCTGGAAGAATGCAGCGAGAGGTAAAAGTGAGTGTAACTCAGCCCATTGCA
Organism: Schistocerca cancellata; assembly: GCF_023864275.1. Classification (NCBI taxonomy): domain Eukaryota; kingdom Metazoa; phylum Arthropoda; class Insecta; order Orthoptera; family Acrididae; genus Schistocerca; species Schistocerca cancellata. The sequence goes on along the minus strand of NC_064633.1, from coordinate 313,671,356 downwards.
AGGTCTCGTTCTGTGCAAAGGGCAAAAAATATCTGTTAGCAAGGATCTGAATAACAGGAGAAAGCACACCACTGCTAGCATAGGACGCAAGCGTGAGGCGTGAAGGAGACCAGCTGGAATTTTTCTTCAAAAATTTTTAAGGAATTCATTGATTGGCCCAAAGCAGTTATTTTCTATGGGAGGGGTATTACAATATGTGTGCAAGTGCAAACTGTGACTAGGTCACATATTGGGGAAGACTTTCTGCCTTGTATCCTGCTCCAAGGGAGAAATGTACTTCATGTGTTGAGTACAGCAGAAACCGAAAGATAAGCGAATTTGTTAGCATGTTTACTAATTTGTCATTGGTTGAAACTTGCAACCTCCATTGCAATTGGCCAGTGAGATTCCAGTGCCGGCGAAGCCAGCTCAGTCTTGGTTCAAATGGTTCAAATGGCTCTGAGCACTATGGGACTTAACATCTTAGGTCATCAGTCCCCTAGAACTTAGAACTAATTAAACCTAACTAACGTAAGGACATCACACACATCCATGCCCGAGGCAGGATTCGAACCTGCGACCGTAGCAGTCCCGCGGTTCCAGACTGCAGCGCCTAGAACCGCACGGCTACCACGGCCAGCGCTCAGTCTTGTAGAGCAGAATAAGAAAGCACTCTCTCCCCTGGTGTTGTGGTGAACTCTTGCTTCAGGAGAACTGTAGCCAGCTCTTGCTCACAGATGCAGAGCGAAATTTCTCGAGCAGAATTAAGATGCTTAGAATTCTCAGCTAATACTGCAGCCATCCTTTTTAGTGCGTGACTAGAGTGGTAAGCGTGTGCCATATTTTCATTCACTGAGATAAGACAAGTTATCTCATTTATCTTCCATCAGGGTTGTTTTTTTTTCTGGTTTATTTTTTACAGCCAGCTAGCTGCACACTATGCACTTAAGCGAGATTACTTTTGAAATGGTACAGGAATTCTCACCTCGGCAGCAAGGTGGTTTTCCTACGTTTCCCATATAATGTGCACCGTAAGCTTAACCGCTTCAGGTATCCGAGCACACTTCTCCATCCAGCCCAAATTAACAAATTGTCACACACTACTTCTGTAATGCCACCTGTCCTGGCTATTGTTCACGCTTCTCTAAGAAATTTCGTTATATCACAAACTTATTCAGCAATCATTGATCATTTTCACAAACAAATGTTTGTATTTTTTTCTACCCTGTTTCCATCAATCTGTTTCAAGGATATCGTACATGTTTCAAATCCCTTGTTCCCTTGACACAGTGGATAAAATTTTTTAAATGTCTTTTAACAATAAATGAAATTGTTATAGTGCCCTTAATGTTTTTTTTGTTTTTTTTTTTGTTTTTTTTTTTTTTTGTAGATTGATGGACCCTGTTATCACTATGTAAGGTGCGGTGACTGTACTTCTTGCTTAATTGAGCCACCCTCGGTAATATGATTAGATAGTATGTCGGTGGTCATAATGTTCTAGCTGATCAACCTGTGTGGATACCACTATCCCTTGACTTCAGTGTAACTTGCGTTTTATATGAGCGATAGGCAAGACAGAACTCTGTTTCTGATTATTCATAATCGAGTTGTAGCATTCCAGTCTCACAAGAACTTTCCTGAGGTATAGTATTATCGATACTGAAATGAAAGTCGATAATAAATTGAAGACGTGGATCGAACCATGTTTCTTAATGACAAGAGACGCGGAATGACTATAGAACTGACCGGTTTACAAGCTTGCGAATGTGGCATTCTAAATTAATACGTACCAAGTGAATAGTGGTTTCTGTTTTGAACGTAGAGAGAAGGGTTGACACTTATCACTGGGGCGAGCGGACTGGTTCCGCAGCAGGGCTAGTGGGATGTCCCAGCAATTACTGGCCTTTGTGAGCGCTGGTCAGATGTAAATGGAACCTCTTTCTGGGTCGCCGCCATTACGTTCGTTACTGCTCCTCTCATTGTGTGACAATAGGATACTGGCCGTGGCTTCATCTTAACAACAGGGTGCCTCGCGGCGGTTTTCCGAGTCTCCCCTCCTTAAGTCTGTCAGGTTTAGGAGAGTCGTGTATAAAGTAGTGATCCGCAACTAGATATAAAAGTGCTGATTAACAGAAGCCTATCCAACGGGCAGGGTTAGCCTAGAGCGTAGTACACCATCACTGGCGCAGTCATCTACCGCGTGCGCGCGCGCGTCTGTGTGTGTGTGTGTGTGTATTACAGTCTGTTGAAAAAAATGTATATGGTGATCACTCTTTCTTTGCATCTAAATCGGTATTTCACAGTCGAACGTGTAGCGAGAACGTGAAATGTACCATCATAATATTCCCTCTCCCCAATTAGATTCGCGGAGGAGGAAGCGTCGGCGCTCTTATGTATAAGCTCGGAGCTTCTCTTACTTCTCTAGTCACTACGAGATATGTGTATGGGCTGAAGTGATACGTTTTTTGATGGTCTTCGTATGCCCATTATCATAATATCAGCAGCAAAGATTGTCACAATACGCGTCGTTCTAATAACTGTTCCAAATAAAAGTTGTTCTTACTCCCTAATTTAATGAAGTCAGTGAAAAGCAGCACTTTTTTTTTTTTTAGTTCACATCCCCCCACCCCCTCTCTCTATTTCCCACTAGTGCTACCTGCAAGGTTAGGATTTAACGTCCGAACGACAAAATATGACGCTCATATAACTAGGAGGGAATCCCAGGATAAACAGTAGTCAAGAAAATGTTACAATGGAGTTTTTTGAGTGATCTTCGATGCAGATCAGTTTCAAGTAATTCTAATTTTTCAAAGTAATTGCAGCATGTCAAGAAACGGTCGTACCGGAGTTTTTTCAATTACCTTCAATGTTGATGAACTGCACGTAATTGGAATTTTTCCAATTAATCGTAGCATATCTGCCTTTACTACAAACAAGGAGGGTAAAATGGAAAGCGAAGTTAATGGGACCATGTAATACGCAGTTTATGTCAGGTGACTTATACGGACTTGTATTAACATGCGAATAGCTGCCGCCATCCTTTCCAGAGGATGGGATCTCTTATGACTTTGGTCACAGGGTACATAGCTTTGGTGACTAGAGCTGTGTGCGGAACCATCTTTCCCACTTCAAAGGAAATTTAGAAGCATTTTTTTTCTTTTTCTTTTTTTCGCGGTAGATATGCAAGACTTTAAAGAATGGAACCTGAAGTAACCTAAAGAATTGAGGAAGTGGGACAGATTTAAAGTCATTGTTTTGCTGCCATATGCGGGAAATCTGTCGAAAAAATGTGTCGTAACCTTTCCAAACGCCAAGTTAAAGTAAACTTTTACCCTGTAAGCAGGTTTGTACGGCATCTCACTTCCAGTGACTCCCACTATTACACTCTCGTCATTCCAACAAGCCTGTCTTCTTTCGCACCGGCCATCTTTATACACGGTAGATGTAACCCATTATCTTGATATGATATGGGTATGTACATTTGAGCAGCATTCAGATAAAGTATGGGCCATTCAGTTTACATCTACATCTTCATGCGTATTCTGAAAACATTTGTGAGTGCATGGTAGAGGGTATGTCCCAATGTAGCAGTTATTAGGTCTTTTTCCCGTTCCATCCACGTATGGAGCGCGCAGAGAATGATTGTTCAAATAGCTCCGTGCGAACTGTAATTAGTCTGACTGCTTGTAATCTATCCCTATATTAATCGGTTCTAGTGCCACAGTATAGCCGTGACTCCTTATGTCTGCTGAATTTGATTCTGGATGAGTCTATCGCACCCGAAGAAATTTTGACCTTGTAAAACAAGTTGTCCTTATGAGCAACCTAGTCTAATCCTGCACTTTCTACTTACTTTGCTTTTTGTTTCGAAGTTTTACTTATGAGCATCCTAGTCTAATCCTGCACTTTCTACTTACTTTGCTTTTTGTTTTGTACTTACAACTGTGCTATCACTAACAAAAAAAAAAAACTGCTAAAAGGGGTACCACGTGACTCAAACAGGCGCCAACAAATCTTATTGAAATACATAGAAATTAATTAATACGGTCGCCAGCCGAGTTGGGCGCTACATATCCGATATCTGATCAATAATAAGGACAGAAATGAGTACGTAACCGTTTCGCTGTACGTTTGACAACAGAAGCTTGACGTACGTATCTGACAACACGTTACAAAGTAATATCGACTGAAAAAGCACTTACCTTATCTCGTTAGTACTGAGATGTAATGATGTGGAAAATAGTGTTTAAATTTGTTATTAAAAGGAAATGATTGACTGCAAGTAGTACTTTTTTTTTGACAATAATTTGCGTAACCTCAAATTAACTTCTACTTACGTACACTGAACTCCTTGACATAGCGAACTACGTACTTTGAAGGGACTGTAACTGCCATGATAATTTACTGGTTCAAATAAGGAACTGATGGCTTTCAAAAGATTGACAACGCCAAAATACGAACCGTGATAGTACGCAATGGCACTATAGTAATAGACACCGATGTGCGACATGCAAACTTAATTTATTCTTCTCTTTATTTGAGATTGCCAAAATTACTTCAATTTTAGTTACTCTACTTTACTTTGTCTTCAGTAGTTAGCAAGAATTACTTTGTCTCTAGATATTATTGAACAACATGGTTGACTGACTGAAGCTCAATATTAAGTTAACTCCCTCAAGTTCATTATTAATTACTTTCAATTGTCTTTTAGCAAACAAACAAAATTGGCAACGTTATTCTTTTAATACATTTCTTTTAACTATTGAAACAAAGACATTCGGTTATTCAGTTACTGAAAAGGAAGGGGACTTAAAAGATGACACTGATGAGGACAATGAAAAGATCACGTACGCACCTCGCTAAGATTGTCAGCGCTGATAGCGATACGACATCATTGTTCCACAATAATACCCGTTGATATTTGTTTAACTGAACAAATTTTGCTTAATGAAGCCGTCTTGGCACATGTGCTGTGAAAGATTCTCAAAACAAAAGGGCAGTATTTTAGCAAGTCAAATGCGTCTGCAGCAGGATTAGCGTCTTCAGTTCTCTCGCTAGGTAATGTGAAGTCCTCAAGGCATCATGAATTATCTTTTCAGGTATGTTTGACTATACAGTCTTCTATACGACACCGAATTGTATCCCTTTATTAATTACACTCGTATTTCTGAAACACTTAAATTTGAAAACAGAAAACGTTTCAGTAATAATACCATTTACTGGAAGTTACATCGATCTTCAACTGCTATTTGTTAACAGAGCATGTTATTTTAAAGGAAAATTCTGCAATAACACTGCCAATTTTTTTTTTACTCTCACGCAATGTAAGCATTACGTTGTGCCTCTATTGCCCCCCATCAGCATAATTTAAAAAATAATTGAGCGACATGCCTTTTAATGCATATCGAAGGACCCTGAAAAATCGGGTACAGTGATAAAACGAACATTAACACTGGAGCGGAAATTCGTCGCAAAACTAGCCGAGAAATGAGCTCGGGTTTGCTGTTTTATTTATTTGTTTATTTATAGTTGGCTTCCGGAACGTGCCCGAACAGCCATCTCAGTAGTGGAATGTCAGTTATGAAGATACGAACGTAAGGACGACACGACACAACACAACATCCAGTCACTGAACAGAGAAAATCTGCGACCGGACTGGGAATCGAACCCGGGCCGGTTTGCTTAGTAATGCGTCGCGCAGACCGCACAACTACCGCGGTGGACGTGGGTTGTAAGCTTGAAAGGTAAGGCGGCCGATATCATTTGTTGTGGTGTCGACAGCACCAAATGGGGCTCTCTTGTGAAGCAAGAGGTTAGGCCTACTCTATCAAGACAATACCTATTTCCTCGTCACGTAGCTTTACTACATAGTTGAGGAACATCTACTCTAGCTTATCAGAAGAGACTTGAGATATCTTTTAATGGCGCCTATATACTCCTTTTTAAATGAACACCACAGGGAGGAAAATCTATTCGGAAGACTTGACACAACGGAGTCACAGCCGCACTAGGGAGTTCACACCTCTAAAGTCGATTCCGGCTGCATTGCTTATCAATCACCGTTCGTTTGTCTGATATATTTGTGAAAAGTTTCAGCACCACAAAAACAAGGGAACTATTACAAAGTTCGTGTTTTCAAGAACTTTTGAATGCCATAAAAAATGCAGCATTCCATTTGAAGAAAACTTTAGAAAGTGTGTTCGCAAACTGCGAATACGGGAGCACCACAGCTATACAATTTAGTGGAAACAAAAAATTTGTGCTGGACAGTGATTCAAACCTGGATTTCCCGTTTTACGCCAGCGATCGCCTTCATAAGTCTTTTTTTTTTTTTTTTTTTTTTTTTAATGAAGTAAGGCCGTCAGCTTCTGGTTGGTGGTGACAGAGTGGGCAGGAGTAGAGACCCGAGGCCTGGTCATGACGCCACGGTCATTGCTACACAGCCACTTACTAGGTGATGTTCGACTGTATCCATCAGGCGTGCAGAGGGGGGGGGGGGGGGGGGAGACAATCATACCGGTACAGCGGTACAGTGCAGTGGAGTCCGTGTCTCATGTTCCTCATTAACGACAAGGTAGCAGGAAGCGTGCACCAACTTACGAAGACAGCCATGGTAGATAGCGCCCACACTACGGGACACAGAGCCGTGGATCGGCGACTCTCCATCACATTCTGATTATGGGTCCTCGTCGTTAGATGATATATGACCCACACCGTTGGGGTACCGATGTGGGGAAATCAGTATACACGTAGCTTCAAGGAAAAAGGTCTTGATATGTAAGATAGATGACCGATTTGTGAAACGGAAGTGGGAGGAATGCAGGATACAAGCATCAGTCCTCCAATCAGAAGACCAGTGACATGACTGCAGCTTAATCATTGTGCTGACATATAGAGCTACAGCCTGGTCGGATAAGTCCAGATTTCAGTTGGAAGAGCTGATGGTGAGGTTCGAGTGGGGCGCAGATCTCACCGGACCGTGGACCCAAGTGGTTTACAAGATATTGGGGAAGCCAGTGGTGGATCCATAATTGTATGTGATGTGTTTGCCTGGAATAGACTGGGTCCTCTGTTCCAACTTAACCAATTATTGACTGTAAATGGTTATTTTCGGCTACAAGGAGAGCATCTTCAGCCATTCATGGACTTCCTGTTCGGAAGCAACGACGGAATTTTTTATGGATGACAATGCGATTTGCGATCGGTTCGAGAAACATTCCGGATAGCACAAGCGAATGATTTGGCCACCCAGATCGCCCGACATGAATCTCAGCGAACCATTATGGGACATAATCAAAGGTCGGTTATTGCACAAAGTCCTACACCAACAACACTTCCGCAGTTATGGACAGCTTATAAGCTCCCTTCTTCTTTGCAGATTATATGGGTTAATTAATGATTATTATGTTACAATCCTCTTGTTGTAGTTGATCGTGTATATCGAGACTTCGTTCATTGTTAAATGCAATGGTGTGGTACTAACTGATGGCGACGGGTTAAGAACTGGTAAAATTTAATTTATTTCCTTTATCACACTGGACAAACATAAACACACTATTATTCAAATGTGTGCCTCTACTATTAAACATAGAGATAAATCCTTCGCCCTTGGCTCACGCAGCCTACACCTTCCACAGCCTCCCAACAACTGCCTCTGCTTGCGACTCTCTGCGCCACTGGGCATTGTCGCCCTCCAAACAACAACCACTTACAGATACTACACACCTGTACCCTCACAAGCTGTAGTGGCAGCATGGCTCAGTGTTTCTGCACGGTCTTCCTATGACTTGTTCAATCCATGTCGTGTCGAGTTGCTGCCTAGCGGAAGGATGTCCGTCACTATACTAGGAGGTATCCCATGACTTTTGCCGCCTCAGTGTATAGTGCAATAACAATGCCTAAGGAAACGAGTGAGACTAAAGTTTAAAGGGCACCAGCTAATGCCACGCCCACTGCAGGTTGTGTTCATCTCAGGCGTACGTGTGCTGCATAGTGAGAAGTGGCCCGTGTTTATAGCTGCCCTGCCAGAGTTCCCGTGAGAATCGGCAAGCTGCCAGTACATATTCACGCGAAGCGCTCTTTGTACTCCTACACAGCATGTTGACTTAAGAAACTGAAAACTTATGAGAACAAAAGTTGTAATTCCCTTTCCGCCATTCATGTTTAGGTTTCTCATGGTTTCTAGAAATCAAAGGCAAATGACAGGATGATTATTTTCAAAGAAAACGGCTAATTTTCTTTCCTACAGCTTCATATCTGTGAAGGAGCCAGTAACATCTACACGAAAGAATCCGACTTCCCGTAGGCGTCTATAGTTGAATATAAATGTACTATTATGTGGGTGCCGTCGCTGTGCTTTAAAGACTTGCTTAAGACTGCCGCATTTGGACAAGTCTTCATACGACAATCGCAGGTAGTTTTCAAAAAGTTTGTCAAGTGATGAAACGCATCAGGCTGTAGCCAGCCTCGTGTGTCATTCTCCATTTTACTCAACACACTTAATCCATCGATAAGATGGATTTAATTAATCAATAAATTCTGATGTATATGCAAAAGTTCGGTCGATCCTTGGGAGTGGATGGTCAGGATTTCGTTTAACTTCTCTTCATTCTGAAGTACATGCCGAATCCATTCTGACAGTCAGTTGGGAGTGTAGGTGCCACTCGCCTTGCCCTGCCTTCAGCGGACGAGGCGGCGAGGCGGCTGACGGCACGCACGCTGTGGGAGTAACGCTGGCCACCTGTATTTTTTGTACCCCTTTTCCATTGCATTCAGTGAAGTCATTAACGAGATATCGAGAAACTCTTTGTCAGCAGACTTATTCGTGCTGCAGTGTATCACCGCTAACGTACAACTGACTCTCTCGGAAAAACAAACCAGACACAAAGCCGAATAGTACCGAATGCAAGATAAGTGTAATGCGTAAGATGTAGTATTACTGAATGAGATTTTCATTCTGCAGCGGAGTGTGTGCAGATATGAAACTTCCTGGCAGATTAAAACTGTGTGCCCGACCGAGACTCGAACTCGGGACCATTGCCTTTCGCGGGCAAGTGCTCTACCATCTGAGCTACCGAAGCACGACTCACGCCCGGTACTCACAGCTTTACTTCTGCCAGTATCTCGTCTCCTACCTTCCAAACTTTACATAAGCTCTCCTGCGAACCTGTTACTCACGCCCGGTACTCACAGCTTTACTTCTGCCAGTATCTCGTCTCCTACCTTCCAAACTTTACAGAAGCTCTCCTGCTTCGGTAGCTGAGATGGTAGAGCACTTGCCCGCGAAAGGCAAAGGTCCCGAGTTCGAGTCTCGGTCGGGCACACAGTTTTAATCTGCCAGGAAGTTTCATATCAGCGCACACTCCGCTGCAGAGTGAAAATCTTATTCTGGAAACCCTGGTAAACCAATGACCACATAATACATAGGGGACGTTTGCTATTGATTGCCTGGCTCCATCGACTTCACCGTGGGTACTGTGCAAGGCGCCACTGGGTAAGGCTCTGATCAAGCTGCTTTGCCACTGACATGCACTGAGTACCCCTACTCAAGGTGCAAACCCCTACTACGTTCCGGATGTGTATTAAGGTATTGTGCGCATGGAAACAGAAGTAAATTGTTAGCCGTAAGACGTGGACTGCAGTTGTGTACCCTGATTAAACATCAATAATAACTAAGTAGTGATGAGGCCCATCAGCTACTGTAATGAAACAGGAGTTAAACTAAATACCTTTCTTGTTTCGACTTCAGTGGTTTCTCAAAACAAACAAAGGTCAAATACTCATCTTGGGGGGGAAGAGTATGTGATAATTGTGCGTCTGCAAAGGAAAAGAACTGGGAAAGTTCCCATAAAATAGATCGAACCATCAATAAATCTTGTTAACTGATAGTTAATCTCGAAACTAAAGCGTTGGTGAGGATTGAATCGGAAGGTTAGCGAGTAAAGAGTTATTCAACACCAAAGAGGAAAATCGTGGCTTAAAGGTCACCACGCAGTGACTGACTGATCAACGTGAACCAACACACCTATCATCCCATACGAATTCCGTACGCCATTGCTGGGACACTTAAATCATTTGCGCGATACGAGGCGTGGTTAGGTTGCAGGTGGGGTCCGGCTCTAGCATACCGCAGCCCGCCTACTCATGAATTGCTTTCTTCTGTTGCGGTGAAGAAGGTCGTTTTTTCACCTGTCGACGGCCAAGTCCGTTCATTACAGCTCCCTGCGAAGTCTTGTTTTCTGTGGCTCCTGCCGAAGAATTGTTTACTGTGGCTCCGATTGAGAAAGTGATTGATACTTTTCTCTCCAGCTCCTTCTCGGCGTGAGCTCACCAAAACTGCCATTTTGGTCCATCTTACTAGACCACATACTTTATTTCGCCAATCCAAAACCTCCTAAGAATTTTTTTTCGGGATGTTCGGCATCGATGCCGACCTACCGGAACTCCTCTTCCAGTAACTTGGGACCGTCGCCCTAAAGCACATCGTTGTTATCAAAGTTTCCGAGTTCCAACCCGTGAAAGGTTCCCAAAATCTTTCCGCAACTTTGTCTTCTCGATGTTTAAGTCGTGGGTAGCCCATCGGCAGCAAACAAAAGACTAGCATGTGAAGGTGCCTCATGACTACTGCAGCAATATTGCGGTGTTATGGCCCGGTGCATGCCATTTGTGTGGGTAGTCTGTACTTCGGAGGAAACTCTGTATTCATATTCCCCAACTGGCGAGGACAGGTCGGGTTCGCTAGACTCAGCACACAAGTTCGTCCTTCTCCGAGGGTTGCTAATTTTCGGATTCAGGCGGCCGTCGTTACTCCTACAGCGTGCGTGGAGCCAGCCGCCTCGTCCACTGAAGGCAGGCCAAGGCGAGAGGCAACCACACTCCCCAATGACAGCCAGAATGGAATCGGCATGCACTTTAGAGTGAAGACAAGTTAAAGGAAATCCTGACTACCGAATCCCACTGATAAACCGCTCTTCTGCACGTACACCAGAATTTATTGATAAATTAAATCCGTCTTATCGGTGGATTAAGTGTGTTGAGTAAAAAGGAGAATGAAACACGAGGCTGGCTACTGCCTGATGCTTTTCATCACGTGACAACCTCGTTGAAAGTGCTGCGCTGAGGTTGTCGTATGAAGACTTGTCCAAGTGTGGAAATCTTAAGTAAGTCTTAAAGCTTCGTGCGGCTACGTTCCGAACATTTTACAGGAGGTTAGATAGTGTGGGAAGTGTGGAACTGTGCCTTACGGTTTGATTTTCTTTATTATTGTTTGTTCTTAAAGCACTGGCCAATCCATCCCTCTCTGTCATTCGAAGATGGACTGTTTTAACTGCACACACCGATTTGAGCAAGTTATCAACACAGCCAAACGCTTATCTTGCCCCTGGGGGTTGGTTTCACAACAGATTCAACTGTGGGACACACACACACACTTCGTCCTAGTGAGGGCACAGAACAGCAAGAATTTACTCTGGCCCACAATCACTCACTCAAACTAGAAATGGCATCCTCAAGTAAGCACTCAGTTCTCCGTCAGATCAAAATATATTTGATAAAACACAGCAATAAGGAAACTTGATCAACACTTGTGACATTTACATCAGCGAACCAAGTGGACGTCCACATTAATAGAAAGTGTACAAACAGATGCAAGTTTAAAACAATTACACTAATGTTCGTAACGGCAATCGCAGAAGGCGACGAACGAATTTACTGCGTTACTTTAGGTAAGACATCGAAAAACATCACAATACCGGACAATATATATAACCACGAGACGTCAAACGCATAAGGTGACCAACAAGACTATTTTTGCTAGACGTACCAAACAAAACACAGGAACTTTCATGGTCTATAGGAAATATCATTAAAATGATTAGGGACAACTATACTGAAACTCCCTGGCAGATTAAAACTGAGTGCCCGACCGAGACTAGAACTCGGGACCTTTGCCTTACGCGGGCAAAGCTGTGAGTAACGGGCGTGAGCCGTGCTTCGGTAGCTCAGATGGTAGAGCACTTGCCCGCGAAGGGCAAAGGTCCCGAGTTCGAGTCTCGGTCGGGCACACAGTTTTAATCTGCCAGGAAGTTTCATATCAGCGCACGCTCCGCTGCAGAGTGAGAATCTCATTCTGGAAACATCCCCCAGGCTGTGGCTGTCTCCGCAGTATCCTTTCTTTCAGGAGTGCTAGTTATGCAAGGTTCGCAGAAGAGGTTCTGTAAAGTTTGGAAGGTAGGAGACGAGATACTGGCAGAAGTAAAGCTGTGAGTACCGGGCGTGAGTCGTGCTTCGGTAGCTCAGATGGTAGAGCACTTTCCCGCAAAAGGCAAAGGTCCCGAGTTCGAGTCTCGGTCGAGCACACAGGTTTAATCTGCCAGGAAGTTTCATATCAGCGCACACTCCGCTGCAGAGTGAGAATCTCATTCTCGACAAATATACTCATTTTATGTCACTGGATAAGAGTCCATAAACTGAAAAACTAAGTATCGTTTAAGGCAGGTGGAACTAAATATGGAGCTCAGCTAAATTACAAAGGACAACAACACGTTAGGTAATACATACAAAATTGTCTACACCATAGAAACGCCTCGTAGATCTATGCCAACTAACTGGCATAAAACGTATGGCGTCGTTATCTCCACGTGGCACTGTCACACGACACTGCCACTTGGCTGCAGTTGAATCTGGCCAGTTCGTTCGGCGGGACCTGTTCTGTCGACGACTGGGTCCGCTTCCTCTTGGACCAAGAGACCTCATGTCCACCAACCATCACTGGACCCTCTCAATCTGCAGGCCGCTGGAGCGTTAACGACCTTCATCTTTCAGGTACTATGCCGCTACAGGGTGCCTCAGGAACAAGGGTGGCAGATTCTCGTCCGTTGCGTCCAGCTTCATTCAAGCGATGCTGCATGTTTTATTCCAGCAGGAAGCGACAGGACTGTTGACTCAGTCAACTGGAAATAGACAAGGAAGCCCAGGAATATCTATGTACTGTAATTAGCGACACCAGAAGGCCGCAGCTTAGTACTTTTCCAGCAAAAAGAGAGGTGTGTGGGAGTGGAGACACGTGATGTGCTCTTCGGTCGAAGAATGTGTAAGGAATAGCTCTTTGGTAGCACCAAGATGCCTTGGCAGATGAAATTGTGACTTCTCGCACTAAGAAGGAAGTTGACTGGAGCACTGGCTCTGTCATCTGTTGTGCCACTGATTCAGTTACTTACATGTTCAAACAGTGAATTAATTTCGTGTCGACGAACTCAGGTATGTAACGTTACGAGTTTGAAGAAGAGACAATAATCAGCAGCTTAGAACTGCTACGAGGTAAAGTTTATTTTATGTACGGCTGAGTGATCAGGAGGAGGGCGGGGTGGGGTGGGGGGTGGGGGGGACGCAAGTGGTATTAAAATCTGTGGTAATTTAAAAGTGGTCGGTCGCTTGTGTTAACTGACGCCATATTTGCAAAAGAATGACGTAAGGCGTTTGTATAAAGAAGGCATAAATAATTATGTAAACAATATTTAACCATATGTTGTCATTTATATTGAGCGCACTTCCTCAAGAATACTATTTATAGACCACCCGTATTTATATTTATTGTGAGTGTGACGGAATGTTTGTAACAATCCCTTACTTAAATGTTGTTGTAATATATTAGTTTAGTCTAGGAAGTGGTCATGTTGAGTCAAATCATGTCTGTAGAACTTTATAACGATGTATTTTTGGCGGGGACGGTCTTGAGGCAATGGAAAAAGAAGGTAGTAGCGGAACACTATGGGAGTCACCTGGACAATTGGGCTTCTCGCGTTAAGAGATCAGGAGAGCGAGTTTAGACATTTTTACGTTTGACCCTGAAGAAGGCAGACCTGCCTGTGATATAGTGCCTCATTCGGTCTGTGTGGTGAGCAGCCGCTGAAATATTTCTTTTTAAGAGACTAACTCATGAGAGATCTGAATGTGCCCCAGCATAGGGCTTCCACTTGTAATATAAAATTGAAGATCGACGGAATATGAGTTATTATTATTTGTATCACATATGATAATTTGTAAATCTTCATGTTGAACTCTGAACTGTTCTGAGGTGATGATTATTTTATGTATTAAGATTACGAAATGGACTTGGTTTTCACGTATGTTTGATGACTATTTAATCTGGGGATTCTGATGCCATTCTATTAATTCTCTCAACGTAACTTTACTGCATTTCATAAGGATATTTCCTGTCTACATTTTAAATGAATGTCGTAACATCACTTCCCGCTTATTGTAGGTAAAGGCGCGTCTCTGGTTTGCTCGTATGGGATGCTGTTTGAAAGAGCAATTATACTGCGCAGTAACCGTTAGGCACCGTCGTAGTACCTCATCAACATGCTCAGAAGCATATACTAATGTCCAAGCTGCGCGAAAGTGACCTGGCAAAATAAGTTGACTGGACTATAAGTTGCCTAGGTGCAGCATCTCAACTACCAAGTCCGTCTGCTATGGATCCCAGTGTAGGGCAAACAATTGTTTACTATGGTCCGAGCGAGGATGTGTCTATGTTCTGATGTATAATAAATCTCGTTGTAATATTTAAGCCGTATATCATTTCGTAGATATATGCAAAATACCATTTCCTGGTATTTATTATAATAAAGTTCTCTTTTTTCTTCTCTGATTAGATTACGATTTTTATTAAATGCCAGCCTCTGATCCACGTAGACCGAAATAAGATCAGCTGCCAACCGTTAAGCCGGCCGTTGTGGCCGAGCGGTTCTAGGCGCTACAGTCTGGAACCACGCCACTCTACGGTCGCAGGTTCGAATCCTGCCTCGGGCATGGATGTGTGTGACGTCGTTAGGTTAGTTAGGTTTAGGTAGTTCTAAGTTGTAGGGGACTGATGACCTCAGATGTTAAGTCCCATAGTGCTCAGAGCCATCTGAACCATTTTTTTAAATCAATTATAGTGAGTGTGCACTCATTTTACCAACTAGCAGGGTCCACAATCATTTCACTTTGTTACCGTTGTGTGCATAATCAATTAGGTGGTACGTAAGGAGGGGGTCGAATGAATGTCTCGTTCTCATGCAAAATTCGTCAGAATTACAGAGGTACAAACTCTTCCACACTCCGGCACGGCGCAACCTAGCTGAACGTCCTGTACGGTTTGTAACTGCCAAAGAGTTCGCCTTCTATCTCGATGGTGCGAACGTCTGGGACCATCGTGGAGTGCCATTTTTCATTCGTTGTTCATTGTGCAAGTTAATGGTTTGTTTTGAATGTCTGAATGTCGACGATGCCCATTTTGGGAGATGTAGTAAATACGTCACATTGAAGGTTGATTTCTGCACCTCCCGCACTCTACTTTTCTGTCGTCCTACTGATGAGCTTAGTGAGTCATTATCAACTAATTCCTGTCATAATTGTTAACAAAACACTTTCACATGAACTTTAGTAACGACTGAGCGTGCGACTTCGCAGTCAAGGGGGTCCCTTGTTAATGGTTAGTTGTTCCACTAAGACATAACGAAACATTAAAAAATGTAAGATTTGGGCTATCTTCTTGTAACTAGCTTCTTAACGGTTACAACGCCGTATTTATATGGAAATATTAATTAAAATTCTGCAGCCATTATTCCTAAGTACCAGCAGTTCTCAGCATTTTGTCATATTCACAACATAAAGTTACGTGAAGTCGGTGGAAAATAGGTGTTGATAAGGGTGGTATGACGTCAAACGAGCCGACTTGGAGCAGGAGAGGCACCACAGGAAATTTTAATTTCGACTGTCTATACTTTTACAAGTAAATTCATAAAACTTTGTCAGCATGACAAGGAAGGATTCAGGATTCACACTCGTAGCAGCGGAAGCTCAAAAACATAACAAAATATTTTTTTTACTTGTGAAATTTCATAATTTTTTTCACTTACTATTGGCTGCATTTGTTTCTATAGGTACACTTTTCTTCTTAAGTAAGAGTGACTGTTCGATGAATTTTGCACAGCATACAAACCATGCTTGCAGGTGTCTGAAACTGTAGAATCTATTTAATTTATGAAAAAATGAATGAGCTGTTACGTTTTAAACTTTATGTTTAGAAAAAAATCAAATTTTGTAGTTAATTATCTCAATTTTTACCACAGTTTTTTATATATTTGGAAACTTCTAGAGTTTCATATACCTGTAAGTATGGTTTGTATGCTGTGCAAAATTCATCAAAGAATCTCTCTTACTTGTGAAGAAAAGTGTACCTATAACAACAAATGCAGCCAACAGTAAGTGAAAACATGATGAAATTTCATATCTAAACAGATTTATTTTGTTTTGTTTTTGCACTTCCACTACTATGAGTGTGAATCCTGAATCCTTCCTGGTCAAGGTTTTATGAATTTATTTGTAAAAGTATAGACAGTGGAAATTAAAATGTCCTGTGGTGCCTCTCCTGCTCCAAGTCGGCCCGTTTGATGTCCTACCCCCTTAAGTGACGAAGTGCGAGTTACCTTCATATCATGTTTTCTGATAGTTTATTAGTGTTTTGATAACTATTCAGATGATTTCTTTCTCCTTTTCTGCCTTCGAAGTCGAAATTTCTACTTTTAGCCTCCTTGGTTTCGAATAAATGTTATTCAGTTTCAGATGCCTACAAAATATTCCTAATGAAATATATTGATGAAAGGTCAGTGGACGGCCCAGGGTGTGAAAATAACTAAACGGGATGAGAAAGGTGGAGGCCATTTATCACAAGTCATTTGTTACTTCAGGAAAAAACCATCTTTCGTTGCACAGATACTAAAAACACAAATAAAATACAAATGATTCAGGTAATTATTCCAAAATTCCTTATGCTGAACCAACAGATGATTTCTCAGTTAATTTAAAGGAAAAAATGATCAATTGAGGAAGTACTAAAAACCAAATAGCACAATCAAGTAAGTTTCAAACATGCACTTAGCTCTGGGCAAACAATGACAGCAATGAATCTAAATATTACAAATCCAACATTGGGCTTACGAAAACAATGCTTAACATCAATGAACATACTTACAAAAGGTGTAGTAACATCAATTTACACGAGTCTGGTATCAACCCAAATTACAATATTTGACGGCTCAAACGCCACTTGTGCAGATTCATGAGACAGGTGTGGAAAAATTACATAACACCATTTAATAAACTGAGCATTACTCCAATATTAAAACTATTACGTTAAAAAACAAACTTCAAACAGCGAAAACTCGGAAGAGGCAGGTACGTCAGGTCAGGTCTGAATAACATGGTTTAGAATAACGGGCCCGATTGCTACGAGACAGAAACTCAGCTTCTGAGGGGTGCCGTAGCAGGCCAGGAGGCCGTAACGTCTCCGAGGCTACGGCTTGACGAGAAGCACACACACACACACACACTCACACACACACACACACACACACGCACGCACGCACACACACAGCCGTTGTGGACAGACTATGCCCGGTGAACCGGCAGGTAACAGGTAGCACTCCGGGGCAGCGCCTCCAAACGCTACGAACAGATCGGAAGGCCGAGAGCAAACAAGCAGACATATAATTCATGCATAATAATCATAGAACACATGAAAATGCTCAGACTAAGACAAGAAGGTCAAAGTGGGCGTGGCCCCAAGCCCGAACCAAAACTTCTGCATAACAACAAGAATTTTACAATAAGAATTACTAAACCGATTAACTGGTTAATCTTACAATGAAATACAAGTGTTGCCCAGAAATTCTATACTGAACAAAATGAGAATTACACACACGAAAGAATGGTGTTTTAGCTACACATCCTATTCTTTCACCTAATGTCCATCCCGTTCTGTGGCCTTCCTCCTTCGTGAAACAGGAGCCTGTATGCCGTGTCGGTACCAGTCCTTACCCTGGTGGCGGAGTCAGTGTCTCACTGTGTGAATCACCTCCTCATCGTCCTCGAAATATCTTTCACGAATGTCATGCATTAATGGCGAATGACAATATGAACTCGCTGCAGCATGTCAGGTGTGACAGCCGTGGATGGTTTCCCCGATCACTCCAAATCAAGGAGCTCCGCCGAACCGCCTTCTGATGACCTCACCCTCCGTACTCAGCGACTAACTCTATTTCAGTCGACAGCAGATGCTCCATAGACCTTGGAGAAGCATTTACGAACATTCCCCTCAGTTTTTTTCTCTGCAGTGAGAAATTCAATGGCGGTATGTTGCTTGTAACGCACATCACCTACAGACGCCATTTTGAAACTTCCTACCACTAATCTGTCGATCGGAAGTGACGGAAACTTGGCGCGCTCACTCAGGAGACTTGAAATAATACATACGTAACGTTTCGCATTCGTAGCATTGTTTCCGGCTGAAAAAAATACGGTACATTACTTTCTGCGTAAACCTCGTATAACAAGTTAATGTAATAACCAGGAAAACACACGGTACTCAGACACCTTGAGTGGCTCAAAAGGTACCAGGCAAATCTTGGGGGGCTAACGCTCAAAGAACTAAAATAGTAATTATATGTTAAACGATAAATATTAATTTTCTTGAAAGAGGCACAAATCTCAGCAGAGCTATAGAATTTAATTACCCAAATGAGCCTAGATTCACTGGAGCGATAGGTAATTTTATAGTCGCTATATCAGTCAGGGAAGCAACGACACAAGTAAGTTACCATTCCGACAGCTAACACACGTGGCGACCTAGAGCATACGACAACTAACTTTAGGGGCAACCGACAAAATTAGCAGACATTGAACAAGTTGTAACTCAAGGACATTTTAAAACACACAAATGTGGCACTCAAACAGGCACCAAAAGGTAAATTTAACTATTCAGAGTGATGGAGAACCGCAGGCAATCCAACGTAGCGGGAGCAACGTCAACACGGAGCACATGTGTCAATCAAAGGGCAGAATAGACGGCATCAGAAAATGAATAGCACCCCAACACTCACATCAGCAACTATACCTCCTTCATCCAGGATAAATGGCTCTGAGCACTATGGGACTCAACTGCTGTGGTCATCAGTCCCCTAGAACTTAGAACTACTTAAACCTAACTAACCTAAGGACATCACACACACCCATGCCCGAGGCAGGATTCGAACTTGCGACCGCAGCACCAGCGCGGCTCCGGACTGGAGCGCCTAGAACCGCTTGGCCACCGCGGCCGGCGTCATCCAGGATAAATCGAATGCGTCGATATTAGGCCCAAGCTTAGCCGGCCGACTTAATCGATGACCGGCCGCGTAGACAATCGTGTCCCGCAAGCTCAGTGAACGGCTCAGCGTACGTCACATGTGCCTCTTATCTATCTATCTATCTATCTATCTATCTCTCTCTCTCTCTCTCCCTGACTGTGAACGACTGACCTCCGATGTGTTCAACAAACTGCTCCAAGAAACTACAACCAAAGACTCAACTAACAGGCGACCGAAGCGCCACACGGCGACTAGATAAAAGACAGATCGCGCCAGTAGGCAAAGATGTAAAAACACAGAATGAGCCGACACGGGTCAGATGTGTATAGAGATCATGTGAAACTCAGCTCGCCCTATTTGCCCAAGAAATTCACAGTGCCGTAGACACTGGCGAGCAGATTGATGCCGTATTCCTGGACTTCAGGAAGGCATTTGATACGGTTCCGCACTTACGTTTAGTGAAAAAAATACGAGCTTACGGAATATCGGACCAGGTTTGTGATTGGATTCAGGATTTCCTAGAAGAAAGAACACAACATGTCATTCTTAACGGTTCAAAATCTGCAGATGTAGAGGTAATTTCGGGAGTACCGCAAGGAAGCGTGTTAGGACCTTTATTGTTTACAATATACATAAATGACTTAGTTGACAACATCGGTAGCTCCGTGAGGCTATTTGCAGATGACACGGTTGTCTACAAGAAAGTAGCAACATCAGAAGACTCGTACGTACTCCAGGAAGACCTGCAGAGGATTAATGCATGGTGCGACAGCTGGCAGCTTTCCCTAAACGTAGATAAATGTAATATAATGCGCATACATAGGGGCAGAAATCCATTCCAGTACGATTATGCCATAGGTGGTAAATCATTGGAAGCGGTAACGACCGTAAAATACTTAGGAGTTACTATCCGGAGCGATCTGAAGTGGAATGATCACATAAAACAAATAGTGGGAAAAGCAGGCGCCAGGTTGAGATTCATAGGAAGAATTCTAAGAAAATGTGACTCATCGACGAAAGAAGTAGCTTACAAAACGCTTGTTCGTCCGATTCTTGAGTATTGCTCATCAGTATGGGACCCTTACCAGGTTGGATTAATAGAAGAGATAGACATGATCCAGCGAAAAGCAGCGCGATTCGTCATGGGGACATTTAGTCAGCGCGAGAGCGTTACGGAGATGCTGAACAAGCTCCAGTGGCGGACACTTCAAGAAAGGCGTTACGCAATACGGAGAGGTTTATTATCGAAATTACGAGAGAGCACATTCCGGGAAGAGATGGGCAACATATTACTACCGCCCACATATATCTCGCGTAATGATCACAACGAAAAGATCCGAGAAATTAGAGCAAATACGGAGACTTACAAGCAGTCGTTCTTCCCACGCACAATTCGTGAATGGAACAGGGAAGGGGGGATCAGATAGTGGTACAATAAGTACCCTCCGCCACACACCGCAAGGTGGCTCGCGGAGTATAGATGTAGATGTAGATGTAGATGTAGAATTTAAGAGCTCACTCCCTGGAAGTGACTAGCCAGTGATGGAAATCAATCCCCTTACATGGGCCAATTACACATTATTTTATTTTTTAAATATTTAATTACCTGTGAATATCTATATCTTCTGTATTTACTTCGTTGAAATACAAATGATAATGCTCTAGTTACACAGAAAATAAAATATTTGTTACAATATCTGATGACTTTTTTCACATTGCTAGCAGCGTGGGGTAGCCGTGTGGTCTAATGTTCCTTGCCACGGTTCGAGCGGCTCCCCTCCGTCTGAGGTTCGTGTCCTCCCTTGGGCATGGGTGTTTGTTGTCGTTAGCGTACGTTAGTGTAAGATTAAGTAGTGTGTAAGCCTAGGGACCGATGACCTCAGCAGGTTGGTCCCATAGTATTTACCACAAATTTCCAATTTCACATTGCTTTTAGGTGGCGAATCGTTAGCAACGTACTGTTATCAAGAAGCTGAACGCACACCGTATCGGTCCTCAACCAAGGAAGAGTCCTAGATAGTACAGAG
This sequence comes from Schistocerca cancellata, assembly GCF_023864275.1. NCBI lineage: Eukaryota > Metazoa > Arthropoda > Insecta > Orthoptera > Acrididae > Schistocerca > Schistocerca cancellata. Next base: position 313,650,181 of record NC_064633.1, on the reverse strand, counting down.
AATCGAAACCGTGTCCTTCTCATGGTAGTCACCAACGCTGAGTACTGAGCTACGGAAGCGGACATGGGATTTTACATTATCATTTGTGGCTCCTATTAACGCCATTTTAAATAAGCATTGGTCAGACGCCCCCCTTCGGGCATGAAAACGGAATTCGGCAGTTATACGATAGTCGAACTTCGTTCCTGATGGTGATGAGGAAGAAGTCGCCAAAAACTTCAGTTAGATAGTACAGAGAATCGAAACCGTGTCCTTCTCATGGTAGTCACCAACGCTGAGTACTGAGCTACGGAAGCGGACATGGGATTTTACATTATCATTTGTGGCTCCTATTAACGCCATTTTAAATAAGCATTGGTCAGACGCCCCCCTTCGGGCATGAAAACGGAATTCGGCAGTTATACGATAGTCGAACTTCGTTCCTGATGGTGATGAGGAAGAAGTCGCCAAAAACTTCAGTTTTTATCCATGGACTCAGTCGCGACAGACGTCTTCGCCACATGTCATGTGATTTTAGAGCAAGACTTGAAATCGTATTGGGTTCTTTGGTGTATCGAGAAATATCGAGGCCCTTCGAGGACGAGGTACCGTTTGCAAATTCCTTATAATAAGCAAAACTGCCATTCGACCTAGCTCCGATGCGGAACAAACTTTCGTGAAACATTTAAACGCTGCTCGAGCACCGGTCCAGTCACTCCATCGCGTCCGAACCCGTTGGGCCGCCATCCGAACCCGTTGGGCGGCTGTGCCCGGCTGCGATGGCCGCGCAGGTAGAGTCCGCCTGCGGCCCCCGGCCCGGCAGATCGGTTATTAAGATGGGCGGCGCACGGTAGCTGGCCACAACAGCGCTGCAAACGACTGCCCGTATCGCTTACACGTATCTGCCCTGCCCCGCCACACCGCTCCACTCCACTCCCAGCGGGGCTTTTTCCCTCTGCCTTCCGGCCGTCCATCGAACGGCGCGCCTGCTTGCCACGCCTGCTTCTCTCCTCTCCATCTGCTCCTCTCCTCCTCGTCCTCCTCCTCCTCGAACTTCTCCTCCTGCCTTCGCACTCACACTCGCCAGCGGACGTCGTTGTGCCGTGGCGGGCCCAGCCTTCGGACACAGACGCTGCTTCTGTAGTAATGACAGCACGCCCATGACGCCGAGATCACTGTCGATAAGGGATTTACAGTTTGAAAAAGAAAAGCACAGATTTATTGACGGCAGCAACAACCACCTTCAGACTACGTGCGTGCACAGGCGTGCTGTGTGTGTGTGTGTGTGTGTGTGTGTGTGTGTGTGTTCGAGAGACGGAGGGAGAGAGTGCGCGAGCAAAAATGGTCCTAGCGATTCTCGAACGTACAAACACGAATGTTGTTACACCACGGTAATAAAATTATACGACTTCGTAACACGTTCTTGAAGTAAAAATCTCGAGCGATGGTTAGTATGTAATGACGTGGGAGGGCTGCTCTACAGGGGAGCAATAACATTGCTTAGTTGGTGTATCTGTACAAGTAGGCGGTCCCGAACGAACATGTTCCCATCATCAGTGAAGAACTCTTGTTGTAATTCGGTGCTTTGTGGGCTGATTAGAAGAAATTAAGCTAACGGCAGTAGGAACAGCGTCGTCATTAGCAATGGAGCAAATGGACATTTCGTGGACAGGACAGAGAATCAGCTTTGTCATCATTCTGGCAAGGATTTAGATGAAACAGAGCGTAAATTAAATACATTTAGCGACTTCTTAGCAGATTAGAACTGTGTGCCGGACCGGGACTCGTCATTGGGATGTTTGCTTTTAACGGACAAGTGCTCTACCAACTGAGCACAACTCAAAGCCCCTGCCTCTTCCTGTTCTTTACACCTTTATAATATCCATTACCTCTCTCTTACATTCCAAATTACAGCGGACACTCCGCTGGAGGGTGAAAATCCATCCTGGAAACAATCGTTCAGGTTTCCTCAAGTCATTTACCCGTTGATCCGAGGCTGTTTGGGGTACTAGTGAGAGTTGGGGAGATTCACCTGGCTGCCTTACGAGGGTTGCACAAGTACTGTTAGGTAGTGGGACTGCCATCCAATTTACTCCCCTATAGAGGCTGGCTGGCTTCCCCTCGTCAAAGAGTCCTCCCTATCCTTTACTTTTAAGCAGAGATGGCCGAACATGGGAAGGACAGTGTTAGCATAGTCGAAAGTGACTGAGCCCTGGCGCCATTGAGTTAGTACACTGTTCTCTCTGGCGCCACTGGCTCACGTGTGGTATCGACTATCACTCTTGCGGCCCCATTCCCAACACCTATGAGAAAGTGTTGGTATCTGTAGGTTGTGTGCTTTGAAGGTCTTTGCTTGCAGATATTTATAAGGTGTTCGCTTGCCCGAGAGAGGGACCAAGTTTGGGAATTGGCGGTAGCGTCGCTACAAGAGGTGCCCACGGGGCCGAAGCCAGAGCGAAGATACCGGAGTACTTCACCGGGTCAGCGTCGACTTGCTGATAAAGGGGAGTAACATTCTGCAATCCTCGAGGTGGTTTGTTTCATTGTCTAACTGCCCTCATTATTTTTTGGTTTGTCCCCGACCCTCTGAGTTATACTCGGTAGGCTCTTTGGTCGTAAATATAGGCCGTAGTATTGTACTAAGACGCTACTTGTCGCTTGAAAATTTGTCCCTCTATTATATTACCTTTCCTTTTTGGTTTGTACCTGATCAGTAATGTTGTAATGAAACAGCTCTTGGTCGTGAATATAGCCGGATAATTGTACCAAGGCACAGGTTGCCGTTAAACAAAAGAGGGATGTTGTCGTTAGATTTAGATGATAACCGGTTCAATTCTTTGATTGTAATTGCATTACTCAGTCGTTAGTTATTATCTGATCAATCTGTTGTACTAAACTGTTCGCTGCTGTGAAACTCCTGGCAGATTAAAACTGTGTGCCGGACCGAGACTCGAATTCGGGACCTTTGCCTTTCGCGGGCAAGTGCTCTACCAACTGAGCACCCAAGCACTACTCACGGCCCGTTCTCACAACTTTACTCCTGCCAGTATCTCATCTCCTAGCAACTGTGAGGATTGGGCGTGAGTCGTGCTTGGGTAGCTCAGTTGGTACAGCACTTGCCCGCGAAAGGCAAAGGTCCCGAGTTCGAGTTTCGTTCCGGCACACAGTTTTAATCTGCCTGGAAGTTTCATATCAGCGCACACTCCGCTGCACAGTGAAAATCTCATTCTGTTCGTTGCTGTGTTTGACAGACCGAATCATTACTGGTTTATTTCAGCTGGATCTTGTGGTTCCGCCGAGTGAGTTCACTTGTAAGAAGTGTTCAAAAAAAATGGTTCAAATGGCTCTGAGCACTATGGGACTCAACATCCGTGGTCATCAGTCCCCTAGAACTTAGAACTACTTAAACCTAACTAACCTAAGGACATCACACACATCCATGCCCCAGGCAGGATTCGAACCTGCGACCGTAGCGGCCACGCGGTTCCAAACGGATGCGCCTAGAACCGCAAGGCCACATCGGCCGGCTAGTGTTCACAACTAATGTTTTAAGACGTTCCTTCAGGGCTTTAGTCATAATAAAACTGTCGGAAGCGACGGGTTGGGATCCAGTCGCACCTTGGTTGCCATTGAAATTAAGAGGTTGGTTGTTGTGAAGTAAGCATTATCATTGTCATATTGTTTCCCAATCTGTTTATCCTTTAAGCACAGGTGCACATATTAACCACGAACCTTTCGACACACAGCTTTCAAATTAAAAGTTACGTCATCTTTATGGAGTAATTGAATCACTCTTGTCATCAGTGGTACCTATATAGTTTTAATGTGTTACAAAAGGGCATTTAATGAGACACACTGTGTCTAGCGTGGTAGTGAACACCGCTGTTTCACCCGATGACGGGCAGGCTGCAGGTCCGGCCATCTCGTAATCATTGTCTTATGTTTGCTATTTTGCAATACAGCACTTCAGATTCCTTTTGCAAAAGATTATTCAAGTTAACTTTCAAGGTCAAAAGAATTTTGCATATTTATTCATTTTGTTAAAGAAAATGTTATAGTTATATATTGTTAAATAAACAGTCCGCAGCTCGTGGTCTTGCGGTAGCGTACTCGCTTCCCACGCCCGGGGTCCCGGGTTCGATTCCCGGCGGGGTCAGGGATTTTCTCTGCCTCGAGATGACTGGGTGTTCTGTTATGTCCTTAGGTTACTTAGGTTTAAGTAGTTCTAAGTTCTAGGGGACTGGTGACCATAGATGTTAAGTCCCATAGTGCTTAGAGCCATTTGTTAAATAAACAGGTTGTGTGAAAAGAAAGTTATTATGGTGGGTCCCCCTTCCACGTATTCCTTAATTCGAGTAAGTACCATGTATCGCCGGCCGGAGTGGCCGAGCGGTTCTAGGCGCTTCAGTCTGGAACCGCGCGACCGCTACGGTCGCAGGTTCGAATCCTGCCTTGGGCATGGATATGTGTAATATCCTTAGGTTAGTTAGGTTTAAGTAGTTCTAAGTTCTAGGGGACTGATGACCTCAGATGTTAAGTCCCATAGTGCTCAGAGCCATTTGAAACATTTTTGAACTATGTATCAGGGACCAATAGGCCGTTGTGGGAAATGCTTCGTCGGCCTCCTCAGTGGCTTTAAAAGGAAAATATTCCGTACGGACAAAAATTGTGATCACCATAAAACAGTATGACAGATCAACAATTTTAAATATTTAGGTTGTGACGTCGCATATGATTAAGACGACGACGACATAGAGAAGAAATTAACGAAGTATGGAAATAGGTGTGGAACAACAAACAAAAGTCTAAAAAAATAAAAAGTGGACTGAAACAAGATTGAAATTTTATAAGATATTGGCAGTTCCGATGCTCGTCCACGGAAGTGAATCTTGGGCTACAACTAAATGTCAAGAAATTCACATATAAGCAACATAGACGACTTTTCTAAGAGCAGTGACGGGATGCACAAGAACCGACAGATTTCAAAATTCGGAAATGGGGGAAGAACTGAATATATTTAAGATCCTCAAGAAAATACAAGAAAATAGGAGTAACTAGAGCGAACATCTCGGATGAATGACTGAAGAAAGACTACCTCTACGTATTAGATTTAAGGCAGTAGGGAAAAAAAGTCAAGGAGGACCAAGGAAGCGATGGGTGCAGTAACAAGCAAAACAAAAGAAGGGCTAATGTTTGAAGTGAATATGGTGATCCTTTCTTCGGCGAGTGCTACTCTTGCAAGGTCTTCCGGAAATCTTTTGTGAAATTTTGAGGTTAGGAGGGGGCTACTAGCGGAAGTAACGCTGTGAGGGGGCTTCATATGTAGTGCTTGGATTGCTCAGTTGCTAGAGTTCTTGATCACGACAGGCAAAGGTCTAGGGTTCGAGTCCAGGTCCGCTATACAGTTACAATGTGCGAGGAAGTTTCAAATCAGCGCTCACTCCGCTGCACAGCGAAAATTCAGCCTCGAAGCCAGCTGAGAGTTGCTCGAGATGGAGACGGAGAGAATAATGAGTCTTATGTTAGGAAGGGTTTCAATTCCGGTGTGAACTCCAGCACAATGACCGCCACACAAATAGACAAATTTAGAATTGTTTTCACAATTGTTAGAAGAAAGGTGAAAAAGCCATTGCTTTGTACAGACTTTTTACTGATTTTTTTTGGTGCTTTGATATGGAGAGTTTGTGTGTGTGAGTAATTTTTCTTTAGTTTGTGATCTGTATTTGTGCTAGTTAGAGGGAAAGTCTCGGATGATACCCTTTTCACATCCCAAGAAACTCTGGCCGTTCATCTTGCAGAATATGAACCTACTTTACAAGTCACCTTCTTGTTGAAGAGCCACCAGCTTCCATACCTACACCTACAGCTACATCAACGTCTATTCTCTGCAAACAATCGTGAGGTGTATGGCAGAAGCTACATCCCATAGCACCAGTTACTAGGGATTCCACCTGTTCCATTAACGTATGGATCATGGGAAGAATGATGGTTTGAATGCTCCTGTGCGTGCTGCAATTATTCTAATCTTATCCTCACGATGCCTACGTGAGCGATACGTAGGGATTGTTTTCCAAAGTCATCACTTAAAGCCGTTTCTCTAAATTTTGTTAATGGACTTTGTAAGGTGGCAACGGCCTTGCACCTTACGTGAGTCCATTTAAAGTGACACTTTAGGTTTTGTTGGAGTAATACTCTAAATTACGGTGTAAGAAATCTATGTGGAAACACATCGGCACGCGAGAATTCCGCGATTTTGTAATTATAAGATTTTGCGGAATGGCAGTACGCGAGACAGAGCTCGGCTACCTCCGCGCCTAGCCGCCGAAGGCCACAGCCTAACGGTATGAACGGTGAAATGGGGGATTTCTGTAATACGTTTAGAGAAGCCACAGTGGTCGCCAACCTCTGAAGGACGTGGGCCTGCAGGTGTTCAAGTGTTTACCAAAACAGTGCAGTGGATAACTCGGTGGGCTTTCCTGTGCGTGCTCTCGCCTATGTCCCACTAATTTTACGCCGTCGAGTAACTCAAGTGGGGCAGGCCAGGAGTTCCAAATAACAAACTTTCAATGGAAGAATCTGTGTTCACTACAACGGGGAATCTTGCCGGGAAAATCTCGAGTGGTCTCTTGGGAGAAAACTTCCAGTAAACGCGTTATTGCCCACAGCTGTGGTTCTTCCCAGAGGCGAGGGCGGAGTTTACTTGTGAAAATTTGTAGAAATAAAAGAATGGTAGAAAAGAGTTCTGCTCCCGGGCTGTACATTGGTTGGCACTGGCTAGCTGGGTATTTTAAGAGCTTCTAGTGATATTATTCGCTCGGTAAAAGTTGATGGGAGAAAACAAAGGTGAAGAGCGATCTTGCTGGGCTCTCGGTAAAGGTCTTCCATTCTGGGCTCTCGCACTGAGAGGACGTTAGCCAAGTCCTCTCCCGTCCTGGTCTTTCGTTCTGAGTGGACGTTAGCCGCGCCAGCTCTTTGCTGCTGGTAAGGTCGTTGCAAATAGAGAAGTTTATGGACAGCAGTCTGTTGTCCGAGTAGTGTAGGAGCGTACTTTCCGAGACGCCACACACCAACCGCACAGCCGCGCCGTCGCCGTCGCAGACCGCCGCTGCAACAGGAACATTACGGTGAGATCGCACCCGCTTCGGCCTGTGTTAGGAGTAACGTTAAATAGTTGCATCACTTGCAACTGCTGTTTCCACAGAGGTTAAAAAAATGGTTCAAATGGCTCAGAGCAATATGAGACTTAACATCTCAGGTCATCAGTCCCCTAGTACTTAGAACTACTTAAACCTAACTAACCTAAGGACATCACACAAATCCATGTCCGAGGCAGGATTCGAACCTGCGACCGTAGCGGTCGCGCCCTTCCAGACTGAAACGCCTAGAACCGCTCGGCCACCAGCGGCCGGCTCCACAGAGGTTTCACAGTACTTTGGGGTGTAGTGGTTCTTCGTATTTTACGTTTTGTGTCGATGTCAGTCGGTCAGCCAAGTTATAAGAGATCGCGATTTGGACCAATTTTATCACAGTTCACTGCCAATACCAGTCAGGAGGATAATTTGTAAATTGTTCGTTGTGTTTTATTCAGCATTGATCTGAAGGTTATAATAAAATTGTTGTGATTCAGTAGAGCCTTTACTTTCAGTAGTTGATCCTGAATTCACCCTTTTGCTTTATTTTATTTTTGTGTATGTGTTTGATGTCATTGAACACCCTAAGTGTTCGTGATCGTTTATGTTTGGAAGTAGAAACAGGTGTGATTTATCGTCAACGCTACCACCGCAGATTAATTAGGGGTGACAGGGCCACATTTAAATCTAGCGTCATCCATTTCTGCATACAGTTCCACTCCCAATTTCTCTGTAAGTTGCTTGTCAGGGGCGGACACGCGCAAAAATCGGGGAAGCAACGGGTGGGGTGTTACAACATTTTAGGCATAGTTCACCTCTATCTTCAGGAGTCTTCCAGTTCAGTTCCTTCAGTATCTCTGTGACACTCTCCCATGGATCAAACAAAATTACAAAATTAACCAGGTAATTCTAATAGTTGCTGATTCAAATAGTGACTCATTGATATTATAACCGTAGGATACTACGTTTTTTCGTTTTGTGAAATGCACAATTTTAGATTTTTGAAATGCTCGTCCGACCTTTCTGATTTAGGTTTTCTGTAATTTCCCTAAATAGCTTCAGGCAAATACCGGGATGGTCCTTTGAAAGGGCACGACCGATTTCCTTCCCTAATTTGATGGGACCGAGGACCTCGCTGTCTGGACCCTCCCTCAAATCAAATAACCAACCAACATTTCTGAACGTTTAAAGGAAGTTGCCAATGTCTGAACCACTTTGTAATCTTATCGAGATCTGACTGAAGATGCGGCTTCTTTCAGGTAGTACTTCGTTATAGGTAACTGCATCATCTGCACGAAGTATGAGGTTACTATTAATGTTGTCCCAACACATTTCCCTGGGGCACACCTGATGTTATTTCTGCAACTAACGATGAATTTTCATCCAGGATAACATGCTCCGTCCTCCCTAACAAAGAGTCCTCTACCAGTTACAAATTCCACTTGATACCCCACACGATCGTGCAATAAGCATACAAATATTACATGTATGTGACTGCCTTGATCCGAAGTTTTCAGTATTCCACGTGAGAAAAGTGCGAGTTGCGTTTCACATGATCCTTGTTTTCGGAATTCGTGCTGGTTGGCTATGAGGTGGACATTACATTCAAGATACCTTATGTTTGAGCTTAGAATACGTTCAAATATTCTACAACAAATCGATGTTACGGTAGTTCTGTGGATCACTTCGCTACCCTTCTTGTAGACGGGTATGACTTGCGCTCTTTTCCAAGAACAGGGCACAGTTTTTGCAAGAGGGATCTACGATAGATTAAAGTTAGATGAGAGGCTAACTCAGTTGCAAATATAGGTTCTGATAGGGTTTCCAACGGGCCCTGAAGGTTTGTTCAGTCTTACCGATTTCAGCTGTGTCTGAACGCCAACGTTTCACTGGTATGAGGACGAAATTGGGGCGTTTCTCCTGGGTTCTTCTTTTGTAAGAGAGCGTTAAGTGGAAGGGCAGGGGGTGACGAGGTAGGAGTAATACAACAGTTCCAAGCGCAATTTTATTGTAACTAACCCCTGGTCCTCTTAAAACCAACCATTTAAAAACACGAAATAATTGGTTTAAAACAATATTTCAAAAGACTTTACAGTTAAACGTTTAATTTAATTTAATGTAGTACCTTGGCCAAGAAAAACTTTACAACCACAAGCGAATATAACACATGAGCTCATCCTATCAAAATTACTGCAGTTCCTCATTCGTCTATCTTTACTCAATGCAAACAGTTACAAAAGAAAACACAACTATCAGAATTTGTCTCTCGAAGGGACACGAAAATAACCATTTGAGTGCCGGCCGGGGTGGCCGAGCGGTTCTAGGGGCTACAGTCTGGAACCGCGTGACCGCTACGGTCGCAGGTTCGAATCGTACCTCGGGCATCGATGTGTGTGATGTCCTTAGGTTAGTTAGGTTTAAGTAGTTCTAAGTTCTAGGGGACGGATGACCTTAGAAGTTAAGTCCCATAGTGCTCAGAGCCATTTTTTAATCATTTGATTACAGTCCATATGAGTAACATGACAAGTTTTCGGACTCCCCCCCCCCCCCCCCACAGAGTTCTCTTAGTTAAATATACGCACGGCTGAGCCACATAGAACATGCCCGATATACAGATCCCTGGGCGACGACCGTTCCAATCACCAAAGCTCCACTATAACTCAAAAAGGTTACTGATCGATAGTATCCACGGTGTCGCCGACAGCGATCAAAAGGAACACGTCGTGTAGCAGATTTACTCAGTCCGGGCTCCCCTCTTCGTTCACGCTCCATGGTTTGCAACCGTTCTCTCCGGCCGTCCCTCATGGCAGTAGGCAGAGGGCGACACCTGAGTGGTGCTGGTCGCGCCACACTGTAGCACCGGCGCGGGAAGACTGCGCGCGCCACTCAAAGGCGTCGAACATGTGGCGATGATACCATCGGCAGATTCTACCCCGCCAACACCAAGTCCACCGGAGCTGGGCACCTCTGAAACTTTAACCATGCAGTAGCATCACCGGCCAGGTTGGTAACACATATTCTTAGAATAGTCTGAATGGGCGAAGTGCATGATCACCAAATGATTCTACATGAAATTATTAACAAGATTTGTAGAGAATCTCTGCGGGTATCTGACTTAGTGTCAATGGTAGCAATGTTTAAATTCACTTTGCACAGAAAAGCGTAGACGACTCAATCCACTACAATATGTAATATTGAGTATCCCCACTAACGTTATGTTGTAACAGACTAAAGACGCTAAGGTCAGGGGGGCCAGCTGCTGTTATGTGAGAGCTGGTGTCTTGTGACACAGTACGCTGAGCAGCAGGCTATGGTCGGTCGACAGTTGTGGTCTGACGCTCCGTTTTTCAGGTCAGAAATATGGAGTTGACTGGCTAGCAGCATCTCCTAAAACAAGTTCCCGTGGGCTGGAAAATACAGCAACTTGCCTACAGACCGTAGGTTATCTAGAAGTGGAACTAGCCAATCCCTAACAGTAGACTAGCGCACACTACATCGCCTATACCGATGATGATGATGACGATAAATGTAAAGAGGAGACACAGCAAGTGGTGAAGTACTGGACCAGCAACCAAGTCTGCATCGCGGCAGGCGGAAGGACGTGATAAGAAAAAAACAACTCGTAGCGAGAACCAAGTAAATGCAAATACGCGCGCGACTCGGCCGTAGCTTACTGGATTCTGACGGGGAAGAGAGGGTAGTGCCGGCGGCTCGCTACGTATTCCTGCTGCATCGTCTCCGGACGAGGTCTGATTCAGAAGTCTGCTGGACGAAGACACTGCCTGAAGCTGCATGCGGAACTCACAGTATCTCTACCAAACGTAAAACGCGAATTGGCTCTGCTACAGAGGCTGAAGTGTCTCCTCCGCAAGCATAGCCTGAAGTCATTCTACCCAGAGCAGAATGCGAAATGAAGTGGAGAGTGCAGATCTATGGACGTTTCTCCGGTCTCAAACAGCAACTACCAATCAGAAAGTAACAAGTATCACAAACGAAAATATTAAGCAAACGCCGCTGTACTCCCACAACTGTAGGAAAAAAATGTGGCCCTTGTATTGAAACCCATTCCTGGAAACATACGTCTAAAAATTTTACAAGACTCCATCCAATGTCTTATTTTTTGCACCTTTGGCGAGCTGTTTTTAGCGCGAGAACATAGAAAAAGATGGGCAAACGGTCTCTCCAGAAGCAGGTAGAGCACAATGTGGTGCCACCGCCAGACACCACACTTGCTATGTGGTAGCCTTTAAATCGGCCGCGGTCCGTGAGTATTCGTCGGACCCGCGTGTCGCCACTATCAGTGATTGAAGACCGAGCGCCGCCACACGGCAGGTCTAGAGAGACTTCCTAGCACTCGCCCCAGTGGTACAACCGACTTTGCTAGCGATGGTTCACTGACAAAATACGTTCTCATTTGCCGAGACGATAGTTAGCATAGCCTTCAGCTACGTCATTTGCTACGACCTAGCAAGGCGCCATTACCAGTTACTGTTGATGCTGTAAAACATGTACCGTCAAGAGCGATGTTCACCATTTATGGATTAAAGTTAAGTATTCCACAGCTACGTCGTTTTTTGCTAGTCTAATTTCCTTGACCTGTTCTAGACCTCACGCCAGCTAAAACTCGTGCCTTTCGGCTTCCTCTCAAAAACGGGTTGGCTCTCTGGCCAATCCACAACACACAATGAATGGTTCTCTCTGCCCTCCACCTGCCCGAGTGCGGCACTAGACGCCGACGCATTCAGTGTCTGTTCCACCAGAAGGAGTTGGAAAAATTCTTCAGTTGATCTGCCCTTGGTGCTCTGCTTCTGGCAGAGCACGCAGAAGCCGTCTTGATCCGTGCCCAGTACATGCCAGTGTCTAAGCGCAGGTAAAGGAAGATATCACCTACGCAATCACTGCTGTTTCCGCAGCCTACCCGATTTCTAGTGGATCTGATTTGAAATGCAACTGATTTGCAGATCAGACTGACTAATTTGCATCTAAAAATGTGGTTGGCCTGCACGACGAATTTCAGAATGAAAAGTGGTGAGGACTTCTGCTGTGACCTTTTTCAATATTTTCAGAACAGCCAGAAAGCAGGCTCCTACATCAATGGTCTACACCAAGTCGAGGCTTGACTTTTTCGAAGTGATCACTACAACTCTGTGACTACCCTTCATGCGGCCCATAGAGCCACGTGAGCAGCAAGGGACCGGCAGCAGCGGCGCCGGCAGAGGAACACGTGGAGTGTGTCGGTAATAGGAGCCGACGGCGGCCCGGGCAATTGGGGCGCTCCGCTGGTTCGCCCAAATGATATTAGGCCGAGTTAAGACGTGATACGGCCTAATGGCCGGAGCAGAGGCCAGCGATTGCCACTCCGTGGGCCTTCCGGCTACCCTGGGTGCTCGAAGGGCCACCACCACGCTGGTACCACCTTACGACCACTCCTGTAGGCTTCGCATTTTCTTAAAAATGTAGCTGCTCGATGTATTTTGCAGATAAAAAGACTTAAGTGAAGACTGTATTACGATCGAAATAACGCCCCACTTACGGATGTGAAGTGAATAGATTAAAAATGGCCTATATAGTAGGAATGCACTCTTCTCCCATGCTGTGTGGTAGTACCCCTCTGCTAGTTTCTGCCTGAGACTAATTAATCAACGGCTCGTTGATTACTTCGAACGACTTTGCTGTCTACTTAGTTGAAATCTGCTCTGTTATATACATCGGGTGGTTATATTTAAACCGAAGGTGTTCCGAGTGTTGCAGTGCGAGCTGTGTTCAGTGTGGGGCAAAAGTCACTGGACACTAGCCACTGATGTAAACAAAAAATAGAATTTATGTTTCATTACAAATACAAAAACTCACAATTATTTTTTATGTTCAGACTGTTTTCCAATTTTATTAATACAGCTTTTTAAGTCTTTTTGGAACACGGTTACATACTCTATGGGATGAAAAAAAAATCCATCGGCATGATATCAGATGAGTCAGTAAAAGCAGTTGTGTCTGTTAACTTGTTTGCTTAACTTAAAATTAGCCTCGTCAGACCACACAGTTTCAGTTTCACTGAATAGGTTAGGAACACATTTATTTTGGTCAAGCATCAATTTACAGAATTGGTGACGCCGATCTCGAACATCCTCAACTAAACCAAGTAGTAAACATGGAATGTAAACTTTAAACTTGTGTTTGTGAAACATTCTTTGCACTGACCTTCGTGATAAATCCAGCTCAGCTGCTAATCGTCTGGTTGATTTTCGCGGACTTTGAATCACAGCTTAACATTCTCGCTATTCATTTTTCTCAGGTGTAACTGTTGCTGTTGATGCATCCATAACACATCCATGTACTTCAAATCTGTCTTGTATGTCGTACACTGTTCGTCTAGACGGTGTTTTTCTTTCGAGAAAATGATTTAAAAGTCTCTATTACTCAGGTTTTTCACAGAGTCGGAACTTAAACGATTTTATGACTACTTACAAGTCGCCATTCGTCTTCAAGAATATTTAAATACTTCATACAAGACCCGCCACTCACCCAGCCGTCCCCCTCCCCAAGTTTGCACACGCCACGCCCCCCTCCCCCTGTATGAGTTATCGTCTGAGCGCTCTTATGCTAAAACACCCACTCACATTAACCGAAATACAGCGCAACCGAAAAGTCGCATTTCGTGCAACTGTCCAGACGTCACTATGCTGAATAATTTAACAATAACTAGATTATTCTTACGTTTCCCGTTATATGGATAAACTGGCTGAGATGAACATAGTGAAGCTGTGTTCGGCTTTAAAAATTTGAGGGCTCTACCTGTCCAATCTCATATTTTGTGCGGAGGAGCTCAGAAAGTGATGCGGAAGTTAAGCTTTCGTACATATCATGTTCTTCGTGAGCAGGACGTTAAGTAACCGAATAAAGAAAGGTGTCTTGCACATGGTCTATGAGTACGGTCATATGTTGACACACATGCAGTCACATACCTAGACAGTGTTTTCATTACTAATGAGGCGTGGTTTAAACTTAATGAAAACGCGAGTAGCCAAAAAACAAGGATTTCGTGAAGCAAAAATCTCCGTGCGCCCTTTCACCCTACTTTCTTTGAAAATGCAGTGTACCAAGAAGCCCTTACATAGTTTATTTCACTTCTTGAGGTACATAAATTTTGCTGTTGGATACTGCTGGACAGTGCTACTTGGCACAAATCTAATTGGACATTTCGTTTCTTAACCAAATTTTATGGTTACCAAATCATTTCTCTAATTTATTATGGCCCACATGTCCTTTCAAGATTACGTCTCTAGATTTTTGCCTGTGGAGATCTATAAGAACAACCCGCCTGCACTAAAGAAACTAAAGATTAACATAGCAACGGAGCTTAATAGTGACAGTGCAGCGTGTTACATAAGACGCCCTCAAACTTTGTAAAACGATTGCATTTTTGATGTGCGTGACTTTTAGGCCAGCCAGTAGTGTTCATACAAAAGTTCTGGGTCAGGGTACATCGGTTCGATTCTACTTGCAAGGGTGAATGGTATTATAGCAATTCATGTTGTAGGGGTAGCAGTAGGGCAAGGTGGGTATAAGCACGTTTTGTTGGAGCTGAAATGTAGGGTTTCGCAGGGACGTAACACATCTGAAATGTAACGTCCACTGTTCAAAGTGCGTCAATGCGAACAAGAGGTGACCGAGATGTGTAACCAATGGCACCCCAAAGCACCATGCCGGGTGATACGCCAGTTGGACGATGACGAAACGCTTCCAATGTGCGTTCACCGCGATGTCGGCAAACACAGATGCGACCATCATAATACTGTAAACAGAACCTGGATTTATACGAAAAAATGACGTTTTGCCATTCGTGCACCCAGGTTCGTCGTTGAGTACAACATCGCAGGCGCTCCTGTCTGTGATGCAGCGGCAAGGGTAACCACAGCCATGGTCTCCGTGCTGATAGTCCATGCTGCTGCAAACGTCGTCTAACTGTTCGTGCAGATGGTTGTTGTCTTGCAAACGTCCCCATCTGTTGACTCAGGGATCGAGACGTGGCTGCACGATCCGTTACAGCCATGCGGATAAGATGTCTGTCATCTCGACTGCTAGTGATACGAAGCCGTTGGGATCCAACACGCGCATTCCGTATTACCCTCCTGAACCCACCGATTCCATATTCTGCTAACAGTCATTGGATCTCGACCAACGCGAGCAGCTGTGTCGCGATACGATAAACCGCAATCGCGATAGGCTACAATCCGACCTTTATCAAAGGCGGAAACGTGATGGTTTGCATTTCTCCTACTTACACGAGGCATCACAACATCGTTTCACCAGGCAACGCCGGTCAACTGCTGTTTGTGTATGAGAAATCGGTTGGAAACTTTCCTCATATCAGCACGTTGTAGGTATCGCCACCGGCGCCAACCTTGTGTGAATGAAAAGCTAATCATTTGCAAATCACAGCATATTCTTCCTGTCGGTTAAATTTCGCGTCTGTAGCATATCATCTTCGTCGTGTAAAAATTTTAATAGCCAGTAGTGTAATTAAATCGATAAATTAATGAAACTCCCTTCTGAAAAAGCTACCAGCTCTTTCCTTCTCATACCTCATCTGGAAATCGATCTGAAAAAGGACTGCAGGGAACAGATATGTCGCATAAGGACTGCACTATTAAAATCATAATCGATCAACTATGTAAAAAGCGATCTTCGTCTACAGGGAAACACAAGGGTTGGTGACAGGGTTATGCTTTCTGGTAGAAATGCTGTCTGCGACTTGGAATAAAGTCTACCCAGTCAGCCACATACTTTCATTGGGTCCTATGGAGCCGTCTTTTAATGATTTCAGCTACTGGTGAATCATATTCATGCCATCCTCATATCTCGAAACGAATCACCATTATCGAACCTATCTGCTACAACAAAACTCTAATATGGCTTTAGACAGTCCCCCTGCATCTTGCAACTGTTACTCAGTCTCTGCCCCACCCTCCATGCAGCTTTGTCCATGTGACCATCCCAGTTTTAAGTCGGAAGTGAACAGAAGTTGAGAGCACTATATCTACCACCTTCTGCACACCATGGAGAAACAGGTTGACCTGAGTTAATGTGACAGGCTTTTTTGGCCATCCGGTGGAAATGGGATAATATTGTCATAGCTCTGCCAATGATGTACTTACTATATGTAAGGCCAGCAAAAAAAGGAAGACATGGTAAAATCATATCGAATTCTATGTCAGATGAAGTTAGTGGAGCTTTTGTAATTAGAACATTTTCTCTCTGTTGGATGGTACAAAATAACAATGATAGAGAAAATGTTTAGGTGACAGGTGTGAATGCACTGTAATGGATGCAGATCTTCTTCAGACTGTAGTCTCTGTATGTAGCTTGGAAACACATCATAATGGAGTAGCAAATTCCTCATCAGTCATAAGATCATAAGAGGTTTGCCCCTGAATGTATACTTGCCCTTGAATGTAGTCAAACCTCAATAAGAAAACAAGTTCTCTCTCCCCTCCCCCCCCCTTGCCCTCCTACTAGTATCGTCTTCTATTAGTAATTAATATGTTACCAGTCCCGGATTCGAAGTTTGCCACTGCTCAGGTTTTAAATAAAAATCAAGCGCAATGACGACAGACGACTTCCGACATAAGAAGTCACCATAGTTCTTCCACTGGCCTTGTTAAAGAGGGCGGAGATGTGGACAGAGCTGCAGGGCACTCTTTCCGCTCAGAGGGAAAACTGCCCCTAATAGGCAGCAGAAATAGCAATGAGCAACGGCATAAGGATGCAGAAGGCAATGAAAACCACTCCAGTAAATACATATAATCTGTAGCCGCATGACGTCTGGCCTGTAATTCAAAAATTCATGATGACTTACTGGCAAAAGATTTCGAACTAGACCCCCATTTGGATCTCAGGGATGGTATTGTCAGTGGGGAGGTACTTCGAGAAAAAGAAGGAATAACCAACTAATGGATAACGTTGCACGAGTTGAGGTATCAAATGTCAGAGTTTTTAACTTGTTAGGGAAGCTAGAAAATCTGAAAAGAGAAATGCAAATGGTCAACCAAGATATATTGGGAGTCAGTGCAGGGATCTCAAACACGGTAACGATTTCTGGTCAGATGAACACAGAGTCATATCAACAGCAGTATGGTATAATGGCAGTAGGATTCGTTACGAATAGGAAAGTGGGACAATAAATGAACTAAAACGAACAGTTCCTAATAGAGTAGTTCTTATCCGAATTCGTACCAAACCAACCTTGCGTCGCAGGTTCGAATCCTGCCTCAGGCATGGATGTGTGTGATGTCCTTAGGTTAGTTAGGTTTAAGTAGGTCTAAGTTCTAGGGGACTGATGACCTCAGAAGTTAAGTCTCATAGTGCTCAGAACCATTTGAACCATTTTTGAACCAACGTTGGCGGCAATATTTCAGTACAAATGTCGTCGTGGCAAGTAGGAGATGAAGTGACAGAGAAAGTACATTACGAAACAGAACAGGTAATTCAGTATGTAAAGGGAGAATGGAGTGCGATTTTAGGGCAAAGCGTAGAAAAAATGGTTACGGGAAACTATGGGCTTGACAGTAGGAATGAGAGAGGAGAAAGTTTAATTGAGTTCCGTAGTGACTGTCAGCTTGTAATAGTGAATATTCTGTTCAAGAGCCGGCCATTGTGGACGAGCGATTCTAGGCGCTTCAGTCTGGAACCGCGCTGCTGCTACAGTCGCAGGTTCGAATCCTGCCTCGGGCATGGATGTGTGTGATGTCTTTCGATTAGTTAGGTTTAAGTAGTTCTAAGTCTAGGGGACTGATAACCTCAGATATTAAGTTCCATAGTGCTAAGAGCCATTTGAACCATTTTCTGTTCAAGAGTCGCAAGGAGGTATACTTTAAAAAGGCCTGGAGACATGGCAAGATTCCAGCTGGATTACATCGTGGTCAGACAGAGTTTCAGAAATCAGATATTGGATTGTAAAGCATACCCATCAGCAGATGGAGATTCAGATCAGAATTTGGTACTCTGAAGAGTAGACTGAAGTTTAATAGAATAGTCCGGAAGAATCAGTGTTGAAGGGCGTGGGATGCTGAAGTACTGAGGACGCTTTTGAAGTTTGCTAAGGACGTGGATATTTCAGTAGTGATTACAACATTAAGCATTTTATTTGAAATTGTTTGAACATCTCTAAACTGGGCAATTACAGATGTTGGTCTCACATAGGCACCAAGAACCCTTGTAACAGAACAAACACATCAACTGATCGATGAAGGAAGGATGTACGAAAGTGTTCAGACTAATACAGGAATATATATCACTTTCGCATGAAATAAGTGGGAAGTTCATGGAAATCAAGGTGAAATGGCTGCAGGAAAAATGTGGAGAAGGCGAAAAAAAAATTAATGACGGAAAGACTGACTCAGCATATAGAATTGATTGATTTAAAGGCAAGGTTGGCTACATTTAGAGTTCAACGGGAATTTCACTGCTCAACATAGAGGAGAGAGTCTGTAATTGGAATGGATACATGGAGGACCTCTGTGAGGTTAGTGATTGTCTGATGACCTGATAGAGGAGGAAACTTAAGTATATAGGGAAGAGATAGCAGCTGCAGATGACTTCAGATGTGAAGTCCCATAGTGTCAGAAGACTAATATGAAATAAGGCTGAAGGCGTAGATAACATTCCATCAGAATTTCTAAAATCATTGTGGTAAGTGCAACCAAGTGATTATTGAAGCTGGTAAGTAGAATCTATATACCATCAGACTTTCGGAAAATCCGGAAAATATCAAAGATAGATAAGTGCGAGAACTATCGCACAGTCAGCTTGGACGGTAATGTTCTTGATATAAGTGCCAAGAGGGAACAGTGAAGAGATTGGACCGGAAACGAAGTGCTCAGATGAAAATGATTGTAAGGCAGGGATGCAGTCTTTCGTCTCTAATACTGAATCTACTCTTAGAAGAAACAATGTCAGAAATAAAAGAAAGGTTCAAGAATGGATTAAAATTCAGGGTGAAAGGATGTCAGTGATAACATTCGCTGATGACATTGCTATCAGTGAAGGTGAATAAGAATTACAGTATCTGTTGAATGGAATGAATAGTCTAATGGGGAGATAATATGAATAGAGAGTAAATCGAAGAAAGGCGAAAGAATTAGAAGTAGTAGAAATGAGAACAGCGAGGAAGTTAACATCAGAATTGGTGATCATGAAGTAGATGAAGTTAAGGAATCCTGATACCTTGAAGCAATATAAATCATGACGGACGAAGAAAGTATGTCGGAAAAAGCAGACCAGAACAGCAAATAGGGGATTTGCGGCCAAAAGAAGTCTACTGGTATGAAATAAAGACCTTAATTTGAGGGAAGTATTTGTGAGAATGTGCGTTTGGATCAAATCATTGTATGACAACAAATCATGGATTGTAGGAAAACAGAACAGAATAGAATCGAAGCGTTTGACATGTATTCTATTGAAAGATTTAGAAAATTAGGTGGCTGACACAGGAAACGAGAATTAGTTCTACGTCAAATGTTGAAATTAAGGTGGACTGATGAGTTAAAGAATGAGGAGTTTCTATATAGAATCGGCGAAGAAAGGAACATCTTGAAAACACTGGTAAGAAGAAGGGACCGGATGACACAGTATGTGTTAACGCATCAAGGAATACCTTTCATGGTACTAGAGGGTGCTGTAGAGTGTAAGAAACCTGTAGAGGAAGACAGAGATTGGAATATGTCCAACAAGTAATTGAGAATGTAGGCAGCAAGAGCTACACTCAGGTGTAGAGGTTGGCACAGTAGAGGAATTTGTGGCGGCTATATCAAACCAGGCAGAACCTTCATACCTTAAAATAAATAAGTAGATAAAAATAAAAATAAATTAAAAAATTGACTTCAGATCTATTCCAGAGTTGCGTGATTGGTAGGATTAGCAACATACGCTCAATTATTTGGACTGGTCATGCAGAAGAATTTAGAAACACAGGAACTTGCGAAAACGACGAATTCTAGAAATGATCTTCAGCACACAAGCAATGATGAGCAGAGGGTACATAATTAGTTGAACAAGTAAACTACCACTAGTCCAATCAATGATTAAGGAATGCATCTGACTACTAAATCAAACAATGGCCACAATTCACTTAGTTCATTATTTTCACGTAATAAAATCTCACAATAAACAAAATTAACGATAGCTAAAATCAGTAAACTAATGCCTTGGCAGACTTGGATAATGAATCTGGAATGAATAATTCAAAGTTAACGCATATGCACCGAGGTCGTTCTGTGATTGCCGTTGATTAGAACATGTTGTTGTTGTTGCTGTGGTCTTCAGTCCTGAGACTGGTTTGATGCAGCTCTCCATGCTACTCTATCCCGTGCAAGCTTCTTCATCTCCCAGTACCTATTGCTACCTACATCCTTCTGAATCTGCTTAGTGTATTCATCTCTTGCTCTCCCTCTACGATTTTTACCCTCCACACTGCCCTCCAATACTAAATTGGTGATCCCTTGATGCCTCAGAACATGTCCTACCAACTGATCTCTTCTTCTAGTCAAGTTGTGCCACAAACCTCTCTTCTCCCCAATCCTAGTCAATATCTCCTCATTAGTTACATGATCTACCCATCTAATCTTCAGCATTCTTCTGTAGCACCACATTTCAAAAGCTTCTATTCTCTTCTTGTCCAAACTAGTTATCGTTCATGTTTCACTTCCATACATGGCTACACTCCATACAAATACTTTCAGAAACGACTTCCTGACACTTAAATCTATACTCGATGTTAACAAATTTCTCTTCTTCAGAAACGCTTTCCTTGCCATTGCCAGTCTACATTTTATATCCTCTCTACTTCGACCATCATCAGTTGTTTTGCTCCCCAAACATCAAAACTCCTTTACTACTTTAATTGCCTCATTTCCTAATCTAATTCCCTCAGACTGATGACCATAGATGTTAAGTCCCATAGTGCTCAGAGTCATTTGAACCAATTCCCTCAGCATCACACGACTTAATTCGACTACATTCCAAAATCCTCGTTTTGCTTTTGTTGATGTTCATCTTATACCCACCTTCCATGACACTGTCCATTCCGTTCAACTGCTCTTCCAAGTCCTTTGCTGTCTCTGACAGAATTACAATGTCATCGGCAAACCTCAAAGTTTTTATTTCTTCTCCATGCATTTTAATCCGTACTCCGAATTTTTCTATTGTTTCCTTCACTGCTTGCTCACTATACAGATTGAATAACATCGGGGATAGGCTACAACTATGTCTCACTCCCTTCCCAACCACTGCTTCCCTTTCATGCCCCTCGACTCTTAAACTGCCATCTGGTTTCTGTACAAACTGTAAACAGCCTTTCGCTCCCTGCATTTTACCCTTGCCAACTTCAGAATTTCAAAGAGAGTATTTCAGTCAACATTGTCAAAAGCTTTCTCGAAGCCTACAAATGCTAGAAATGTAGGTTTGTCTTTCCTTAATCTAGCTTCTAATATAAGTCGTAGGATCTGTATTGCCTCACGTGTTCAAATATTTCTACGGAATCCAGACTGATCTTCCCCGAGGTCGGCTTCTACCAGTTTTTCCATTCGTCTGTAAAGAATTTGTGTTAGTATTTTGCATCCATGACTTATTAAACTGATTGTTCGGTAATTTTCACATCTGTCAACACCTACCTTCTTTGGGATTGGAATTATTATTATATTCTTCTTGAAGTCTGGAGGTATTTCGCCTGTCTCATACATCTTGCTCACCAGATGGTAGAGTTTTGTCAGGACTGGCTCTCCCAAGGCCGTCATTAGTTGTTGTCGTCTACTCCCGGGGCCTTGTTTCGACTCAGGTCTTTCATTGCTCTGTCAAACTATTCACGCAGTATCGTATCTCCCATTTCATCTTCATCTACATCCTCTTCCATTTCCATAAAATTGTCCTCTAGTACACTGCCCTTGTATAGACCCTTTATATACTCATTCCACTTTCTGCTTTCCCTTCTTTACTTAGAACTGGGTTTCCATCTGAGCTCTTGATATTCATACAAGTGGTTCTGTTTTCTCCAAAGGTCTCTTTAATTTTCCTGTAGGTAGTATCTATCCTACTCCTAGTGAGATAAGCCTCTACATCCTTACATTTGTCCTCTAGCCATCCCTGCTTAGCCATTTTGCACTTCCTGTCGATCTCATTTTTGAGACGTTTGTATTTCTTTTTGCCTGCTTCATTTACTGCATTTTTATATTTTCTCCTTTCATCAATTAAATTCAATATTTCTTCTGTTACCCAAAGATTTCTACTAGCCCTCGTCTTTTTACCTACTAGATCCTCTGCTGCCTTCACTACTTCATCTCTCAAAGCTACCCTTTCTTCTTCTACTGTATTTCTTTCCCCAATTCTTGTCAGTCGTTTTCTAATTCTCTCCCTGAAACTCTGTACAACCTCTGGTTTAGCCAGTTTATCCAGGTCCCATCTCCTTAAATTCCCACATTTTTGGAGTTTCTTCAGTTTTAATCTACAGTTCATAACCAATAGACTGTGGTCAGATTCCACATCTGCCCCTGGAAATGTCTTACAATTTAAGACCTGGTTCCTAAATCTCTGTCTTACAATTACATAATCTATCTGAAACTTGTCAGTATCTCCAGGCTTCTTCCATGTATACAACCTTCTTTTATGATTCTTGAACCAACTGTTAGCTATGATTAAGTTGTGCTCTGTGCTAAATTCTATCAGGCGGCTTCCTCTTTCATTTCTCTCCCCCAATCCATATTCACCTACTACGTTTCCTTCTCTCCCTTTTCCTACTACCGAATTCCAGTCACCCATGACTATTAAATTTTCGTCTCCCTTCACTATCTGAATAATTTCTTTTATTTCATCATACATTTCTTCAATTTCTTCGTCATCTGCAGAGCTAGTTGGCATATAAACTTGTACTACTGTAGTAGGTGTGGGCTTCGTGTCTATCTTGGCCACAATAATGCGTTCACCATGCTGTTTGTAGTAGCTTAACCGCATTCCTATTTTTTTATTCATTATTAAACCGACTCCTGCATTACGCCTATCTGATTTTGTATTTATAACCCTATATTCGCCTGACCAACAGTCTTGTTCCTGCTGCCAGCGAACCTCACTAATTTCTACTATATCGAACTTTAACCTATCCATTTCCCTTTTTAAATTTTCTAACCTACCTGCTCGATTCAGGGCTCTGACATTCCACGCTCCGATCCGTAGAACGCCAGTTTTCTTTCTCCTGATAACGACGTCCTCCTGAGTAGTCCCCGCCAGGAGATCCGAATGGGGGACTATTTTACCTCAGGAATATTTTACCCAAGAGGACACCATCATCAGTTAACCATACAGTAAAGCTGCATGCCCTCGGGAAAAACTACGGTTGTAGTTTCCCCTTGCTTTCAGCCGTTCGCAGTACCAACACAGCAATGCCGTTTTGGTTATTGTTACAAGGCCAGATCAGTCAATCATCCAGACTGTTGCCCTTGCAACTACTGAAAAGGCTGCTGCCCCTCTTCAGGAACCACACGTTTGTCTGGCCTCTCAACAGATACCCCTCCGTTGTGTTTGCCCCTACGGTACGGCTATCTGTATCGCTGAGGCACGCAAGCCTCCCCACCAACGGCAAGGTCCATGGTTCTTGGGGGGGGGGGGGATTAGAACATAGGGATCGAAAATTCTAAAGAATAATATGTATATTGGTGTAGTGCCAGAGCTGAACACATATTGAACTTATTGAACTTCTAACTGCAAATGAGTCTTGGAAATTAAGATTCTAATTACTAGCACTCATTACGTACACTTCGCCTTTCCCTGCAGCTTGCTTCGCTGTTGTGGCTATGTCTAACTATACTTGGAATCTGCAAGTGGTGTCGTCTACACTGGCTGCAAAGTCAGACATTGTCCTGGTACCAATAACTCGTCTCTGCATGGTTGTAAGTTCAAACTCAGACAGAATAAGAGCCTCTTGTATCAGACGTACGTAAGTCTCGAAGCAGCCTAGAGATAAAGGTGAAATCTGGAAGTGAACATCTGGAAGGCAATGCCTAATATCAGAGCGTTTCCGACAAGGAAGTCTCTGCTCCTTGTGTTATACGGCGTTACGTAATTTTGATCAGTGGATTACTGATTCTCATACGGGCGGCCATTATGATGTTGTCTTACTAGGCACTGACCTAACTCTTTACGTGAATTTAGGTGACCAGCCAATTAAATAATTCATTAGCATTGGGACTATAAAATGTATGTTATTTACTCTTTCACATTGCCTTCTTTCGTGCGCTGGTCCGTAGCGCAAAGACTATCCGAGACACTTGACTCTACCTTCCTATCACCCAAAGAATCCGAGGCATGAGGGCCGGAAAAATGTCTTTCTTATGCGTGGCGTTTTGGAACATATTAGGGAGCGCATTCTGTCACATGCGTGCGATAGACGAAAGAAGACTTCTTTAGAAAACTTTTTCCAAAAGACGCAGCATGATGGCGTGTTCTGTAGTAAGGCATCCAGCTTTAATGAATTTGTCCTCGGAACAAAACTAACGAGATTTTTACGACACAGGAATTTGCTCTCCTAAAATATATCAGGAAATATCTCTAAAATGTGCCTTTATTAGCTGTATTACTGCAGAGATTTTTGAAACTCCGACACATATCGGAACAAATGACAGTCCTTTCATATGGAGCATATAGAATTTTGAATAGAAGTTGGGTATTTATATCCGTAGTGCACGCTACTGGAAACTCAGTACGAAGACAGGGACAAAAGATCCGTACCCAAAGACTGGAAAGTTGCACAGGTCACACCAATATTCAAGAATGGTAGTAGGAGTAACCCACTAAATTACAGACCCATATCGTTAACGTCGATATGCAGAGAGTTTTAGAACATATATTGTGTTCGAACACTATGAATTACCTCGAAGAAAGTGGTCTATTGACACACAGTCAACATGGGTTTAGAAAACATCGTTCCTGTGAAACACAACTGGCTCTTTATTCACATGGAGTACTGAATGCTATTGACAAGGGATTTCAGATCGATTCCGTATTTATGGATTTCCGGAAGGCTTTTGACACTGTACCACACAAGCGGCTCATAGTGAAATTGCGTGCTTATGGAATATCGTCTCAGTTATGTGACTGGATCTGTGATTTCCTGTCAGAGAGGTCACAGTTCGTAGTAACTAACGAAAAGTCGTCGAGTAATGCGGGAGTGATTTATTGCGTTCCTCAAGGTAGTGTTATAGGCCCTTTGCTGTTTCCTTGTCTATATAAACGATTTTGGAGACAATCTGAGCAGCCGTCTTCGGTTGTTTGCAGATGACGCTGTCTTTTATCGACTAATAAGATCATCAGAAGATCAAAACAAACTGCAAAACGATTTAGAAAAGATATCTGAATGGTGCGAAAAATGGCAGTTGACACTAAATAACGAAAAGTGTGAGGTCATCCACGTGAGTGCTAAAAGGAACTCGTTAAACTTCGGTTACCCGATAAATCAGTCTAATCTAAAAGTCGTAAATTCAGCTAAATAACTAGGTATTACAGCTACGGACAACTTCAATTGGAAGGAACATACAGAAAATGTTGTGGGGAAGGCTAACCAAAGACTACGTATTATTGGCAGGACACTTAGAAAATGTAACAGACCAACTAAGGAGACTGCCTACACTACGCTTGTCCGTCCTGTTTTAGAATACTGCTGCGCGGTGTTGGATCCTTACCAGATAGTACTGACGGAGTACATCGAAAAACTTCAAAGAAAGGCAGCACGTTTTGTAGTATCGCGACATATGGGAGAGAGTGTCACAGAAATGATACATGATTTGGGCTGGTCATCACTAAAAGAAAGGCGTTTGCGCTACGACGGAATCTTCTCACGAAATTCCAATCACCAACTTTCTCCTACGAATGTGAAAATATTTTGTTGACACCGACCTACATAGGGAGGAACGATCACCAAGATAAAATAAGGGAAATCAGAACTCGTACAGAAAGATATAGATGTTCATTCTTTCCGCGCGCTATACAAGATTGGAATAATGGAGAATTGTGAAGGTGGTTCGATGAACCCGCTGCCAGGTACTTAAATGTGATTTACAGAGTATCCATGTAGATGTAGAAGTAGATGTAGAAAAGTAATGAAAGGTGAAGAATTTTCCTTTTTTTCCTTTTTTGCTCAATAAATTTACCGTCAACATTGAGCAATGCCATCCTGCTAGATAGCGTAATGATTTTCCTCTTCTCGTTTCTACAGGGTTTTCCTTCCCGATCATGTTGTGGGAGTGATGGCAACCGTGAATTATGTCCAATCACAGTACATTAAGTTGTACACACAAGATGACGGAATTAAAAGACGGAAAGTGAGCATGGCAGATAACGAAAAACGCCGCTGTAAGAATCAGGAACGCCAGAACAGTGGGTGCTCAACGGAGTGAAGCCACAAAAATATGTTAAGTGACAGACGCAAGATGTGCGAATCAGACGTGGTTCCGCTTGAGGGGAAGTGGTATCCTTTAGGAGCATAGGCGTCCTCCCAAAACAAGCGCGGCCTGTGGCATTAACAAGGCAAATCAAGCAATAAATAAAGCTCACACGTCGTAGCTCTCGCGACCCGACAAGCGGCGTGCCCCCCCCCCCCCTTCCCCCCATTTTGTCATCCCCCACCCACCTCCCCGTTTCGTTGTCCGCCCGTCTCCTGCGTACAATGGGCCGAGATGCATACCTAAATTATGTAAATACCAGAACCATTATGTCATTATACTAATTAAACTCAACCCTCCACTGAGCTCCGCCTGCACGTCGGAGTTTCGATATTTTAACAACACAGTAGTTATTGCCTTCACATAGTTACGGCCAACTACTGCGCGCCCACGCGCAGCATGTAGACGCCGGAGTAATTTTTTAATAAAACGAGATCTTGATTGCGCGAGTAAGAAGCAGGCGGCCGTAACGAGGGGCAAAAGGCGAACCGAACTGCGCATCATTAGAGATAGCCGGCGCGGTAAAAACCAGGCGGTGCTCGGACTGCCCGGGTCTCTGGATGTTGGGAGCAGTCCTTCACCTCGTTCTTCTTTGTTTCATACTTGCTGTCAGGAAATGTAACGAGGCCGTCTTTGTGGATTCCTGCCTACTGGTGCCCTTACTCATCTGCCTGCTCAATCACACACACACACACACACACACACAGAGAGAGAGAGAGAGAGAGAGAGAGAGAGAGAGATCTATATCACAAAAGTAATCACATTATTCAGCCGTCTTTGAGACCCACAAATTATGTGGATGAAGAGTGGTTGGATAAAAACGTAGAAACACCGAGAGAAATAAATGCTTGAAAATGAATGGACATGCTAGCCTAGCATGCAGGCTTTTCTGTTGTGTTTGACCGCAGATAGTGCCTGTGCAACATCCTCGATACGTTGACAGTGTTAGTCATTGTTAGGACAGAGTCCTGCGTAGTCGTGACTGCGTTACGTCGGAGCTAAGTCAATTCGAACATCTAAAAATCTTTGGTTGTTGACTGATTGTGACAGGCTGTCACTAAAGAGGATCGAGACGAAAACGAGACCTGAAAGTCGCACTTGCGAACCCTGACAGCGCCAGCACAGGGTCTATCGAAGAATTTTTAAATGGTTCTCTGAAAATGGAATCGCTCCTAACATTTGAGAAAACGTATTATATTGATTTCTGTACAACAAAAAAGAAACAATTGATCTAGCACATAAACAGGAGTCAGTAAAGAAGGTAGAATGTTCTAGATATTTAGATATACATATTGATGAAAATCTGAAGAAATATATTACTGATCTTTTCAAACATTTAAATTCAGCTACTTTTAATCTTGACATAATTGCTAGTCTTGGAAACAAATGAATGAAGCCCCTAACATGTTTACATACAATAATGTTTTCTGAAATAAATTTCTGGGGAAGACTTAGAAAGTACCGATTGCAGAAATGCAAGCAATAAGAATAAGTGTGGTGTTCAGCAGCAGTCATCTTGTCTGCAGAAGTTATTCGTGTACCTACGGACAAAGGTATTATTCTCTAATTGTGATGGACTTCTCTCAAGCCTAGTATTTTGTTTGTAACACCTATTTACTTTATTTTCTGAGACTAATCACCGAATTTTTATGACGTACGTTGTACAACCTTTAACCAAAATCTTAACAAATAATCCACCATAATTTGAAAAGAATAACGATGTCCATAGGTACAACACTAAGAGGCAAAATGACCTTCGTTATTCAATGTTAAAAAGCTGTCTGCGGTTCATCAACGACTTCAGTACGCATTAATAAAGTTATTTAACACGTTTCCCAAAACAATAGTCTGACAGGCAGTGAAGCATGTTTTTATTCTAAAATCTATTTTTTGAACAACTAGTGTTCCACAGAAGATTTTTGTGACAAAGTGGAAGCCTGTAAAAAACACCAGTCTCAAACATATTTGTTTGAGTAGGATTGAAAAATATTCTGGCCGTCAATGTGAAATTAAAGCAAGTGTGCAATTAAAGTCCTTGTAAACTGCCACCTTGTAGCCACCCACTGAAACTAATTATTTACATATATCTCCTACACTGATTTGTACCTCATCATTTCGATTTAAAAAAATCGTTCATGCGATGCATGGAACACGTAATTAAGTATCTAACTAATTTCTGAAAGCCAAATACCGTTGTGTCTCATCAATAACACAAAAAATGTTTAAGAGTGTCTACCTCGTAAATAACGGGAACGTCAATTTACTTGATAGTTGAAATGTCTCATCAGTACCCTAAACGTAGTATTCTACTTTTCCTTCTTCTGGCACTCAGAAAAAATTTACTACTGTTGCTTACTATTTTCGGATCATTCTCAGACCAGTAAAAGTGTAACACAAAGTCCAAGACAAGCAGCCGACTCAACGCATGGACCTCGGCAGCTTATCCTTTCTAGTGGTCCGACCGATGTGGCCGAGCGGTTCTAGGCGCTTCAGTCCGGAACCGCGTGGGCGTTACGGTCGCAGGTTCAAATTCTGCCTCGGGCATGGATGTGTGATGTCCTTAGATTAGTTAGATTCTAAGTTGTAGGGGACTGATGACCTCATGGTGCTCAGAGCCATTGAACCATTTTTTTTCTTTCTAGCGGTAGAGCCTCTAAGAGGTCCCCTGTCTACTGCAAAACACTAGTTCCACGCATCACAGCGCTTCGACCTACAACCGAGCCGAGTGAGCCGTCGCTTAAGACACTTGATTCATTTTACGCGTGTGGCTATCTTGACTTAGGTTGTACCGGGTTTTCCCTTAACACCTGCGGCAAAATACCAGCGAATATTTTACTTCCTGTCTTTTGATTAAATTGCGCCAAGGTCAATTATTTTGCCCCTATTTGAACTCTTCTGCTTCTACAAGGTTGAGTCGAATGAAAACCTTAAATATTTTTAAAAAATTATTTATTTTGCAGAAGTGGTACAAATCTGTATCAACATAATCGCCCCCACGCCCAATGCAAGTTCTCCAGGACTTACAAAGTGGATAAATTTCTTTAGAAAATAATTCTTTTGGTAGTCCGCGCAACCACTCATGCACCACGTAGCGTACTTCATCAGAACGGAACTTCTTTCCTCCCATTACGTCTTTGAATGGTCCTAACATATGGAAATCACTTGGGGCAAGGTCTGGTGATGAGGAGTGGCGCCATTCCTTGCTCGCTCTCTTCGTTTCCGGTTGGTGGAAGTGAACCCAGGTTTCGTCCCCAGTAACGATTCTTGCAAGGAAGCCACCACCTTCTTGTTCAAAGCGCCGAAGAAGTTCTTCGCAAGCATCAACACGTCGTTCTCTCATTTCGGGAGTCAGCTGCCGCGGCACCCATCTTGCACACACTTTGTGAAACTGAAGCACATGATGCACAATGTGGTGTGCTGAACCATGACTAATCTGTGAACATGCTGCAATGTCATTCAGTGTCACTCGACGGTTTTCCTTCACTATGGCTTCAACTACTGTAATGTTCGGTGGAGTCACAACGTGTTGTGCCTGACCTGGATGAGGAGGATCTTCCACTGAAGTCTCACCATTCGTGAACTTCCTACTCTATTCGTAGACTTGCTGCTGTGACAACCATGCATCACCGTATTGAACTTTCATTCGTCGAAGAATTTCAATAGGTTTCAAACCTTCACTACGAAAAAACCGAATAACAGAACGCTGTTCTCCCTGGTGCAAGTCGCAAGTGGGGCGGCCATCTTTATGCTGATACTACGTACGGTATGTGTGCATCTGCACTATGCTGCCACCTACAAGCCATTCTGCACGCTGTTTGTAGCAAGCTTACTAACGGCGCGAAATTTCGATTTGTTATTACCAATTTAAGGTTTTCATTTGACTCACTCTCGTAATACCGTTGATATCAACCAGTATTTTAAATTATAAACTTTTTTATTTCCAGAGAAAGCGGTGTAAGCTATAGGAAAAGAAGAGTGATATGCAATATGTACATATCCAGGAGGGAACAATAAATGCAGGACCAAGAAGAAAGCGCTCGGTTTAAGACAGGGATATGGTCTTTCGTCTCTATCACTGAATCTATACGTCGTAAAAGCAATGGAAATGAAAGTAGGACTAAAATTCGGGATGAAATGATATCAATGATAAGATTCGCCGATGACATTGACCCCCACAAGGATACACCACCGACTCGACCTCATATCTTAAACAGGATAAGACACACTTGAGAAATAACTGCCCCGTCAATCGATCCCACACGAAAACATAGGTCATAATTCTGAAAGTTCGCTGTTATGACCTTCGGAATGTACGGCTTTTAAAATTCTCGCTGTTTCTCATTCGCTCCATTCGACTGCTGACGTCTAGTTCCCCAGCGTGAAGTACTGTACAGTGATTACGAGGTTCTTGTTCATACTGTGGACGAACAAAGAAGCTATAGTGCTTTGTTCATTGTGCTTGGGCGTGCGGTTTCTAATCCGTACCTGGTGTCAGAAATCTCTTTGCTTTGAAGAATTTTAGGATTTTGATTCACAAATGCTGTGTAAGTTAGTGAAATGAATTAGTGTGTCATAAAAAAGTAGGCCATGCTATTTTACTATTCAATTATTAACCTCACGGTTGTGAGTTATTTTCTGTGGACTGAAGAGCTAGCTCTTTTAAAGTAAAGTACATTTTCAGAGGTTGTGAAACTCTTCAACGTGATTGCCATTATTATATTGTAAATCTAAAATCAGTAATTAGGTTTCATAACAATCATTCAGTTGCTTAGATTTATTCATTTTGATTTTGAGGCATATATTAATACTGAACATATATAGGCATACGACTGACATATTAGATACTCTCATTGTGTAAAACGACGTGTTCTCGAACAACATTTCAAAATATTTTACCCAATAATCCCACTTCCTCAGCATAAGCGTGATAAAATTCCCCTTTATAAGAGAACACGACAGTTGTCTTCCACTGTGTTCAGTCAAGAGTGAACACCACGAGATCCTGGAGAATATCCCCGCAGAGCGATCGAAATGTCGATCTTTTAGAAGAAATATTACGTGACCTACCAATTCAGGGATTATAAATTCAGTTTCAGAAAACGTATGGCGGAAGTCAACCGCTTCTCCACTCCTGTTCCCTTGCCGACAACACCCCACGAATAGGAGGGCTCTGGTTGTCACTCCACTGTACACTGCTTCGCACACTGAACTTCATCGCCTGATGTGGGGAGAACAGAGTAGCAAACAATTAGGGCGCGCGAAGTCTGGAAACAATTATTTCAGAAGGTCATAACTGTGTGCAATCACAATTAATGGTCCAAATACTCATGCGGAATCGATTGCTGGGGTTAATATCTTGCAAGTGTACCTTTTTTCTCCTTAAAATATGAGGTCGAATTATTGCTGTTTCCTTGTCAGTGAAAAGTAAGGAAGAATAGTAGGTCGTGCTGTATGGAATGAACGGGCTGATGAGCAGGTCGTGTTCATTCAGTGTAAATTGAAGAAAGACGAGGTAATAAAGCTTAGGAAAAATGACATTAGCGATAAATTTACCTCCAAAATTGGGGACCACGAAGGAGAGGAAGAGAAGAAATTTTGCTAGATCGAAAGCAAAGTAACACACGACGGACGAAGAATGGACGTAAAAAGCAGACTAGAACATGAAAATAGAACATTTTTGCCCAGAAGAAGTCTGCTAGCGTCAAACATGGATCTTAATTTCTAGAAAAAATATCTGATAATATACACGCGACAAAAATAAAATAAAAAGAAATGAGCCACTGCCGAATGCAACCAACATAAGGTAGCTGTTGTCGCAGGTCCTATAAACGCCGGAACCCTGTGGGGTACAATCATTTGACTATACACAACGGTTACCTCAAGATGTTACTAGAGAACACTGCTCATAATGTCAGCGAGTCCAGTTGTAAACTAATACTGCGATACAACAAATATTAGGAAACACGTTATTAGAGATAAGACAGTCTTAACGCTTGCAAATTAAACTTCATTACAATACGTCACGCTGCAGAAGTCGTATCATACTCATTAAATGACATGACGAATTGTTGTTCGTGATCCAAATTTGAATCCACTGTTAGCCAAACAAAGCTTACGTGTCTGATCGAGACTCGATTAGGCATAAAGAGACATAAAAATCGAAGTGTTCACCAGTATCAGTTTACAAGGTCTAATGTCCAAAGTTGGGTATAATGACGATACGTTTAGCAGTGCACCGGGAACCCCATGAACCTTATATTGCCCCTGAGAAGTAATCACGAAAGATATGTAATGAAGCACAATGCACAAGTGTGAAAGTGTGAAACGCCATGAAGTAAAGCCGTGATGATGGGCGCTGGGCGGGGGAAGGGGGGGGGGGGGCGACGGTAGAATCCAATACTGGAACCTGAAACTTCGATACAAAAGATTTTTTTCTGTCGAATAGACATGAAATATGTATTGTTTCTTCACCAGTAGCGAGACGTGAACATGTTCGGCTAGAGGAAACGCAATGAATAGTTCTATGCTGCCCTGGACTCCACCTCCTAGCATATCGTCGTTCTTGACCCTGAACTGTTACCTTCCCTGTTGTTATCTTTTTTCTCTCGCTGCCAGTCTACGTTAGAGCCTGACGTTTGCATGAGTGCCAAGGCATCTCATATACACGCTGATTATCCGCTTAGTTCAATGGTCTGCAGGATTGATTGAAAGGGGACCGGCCCGAAGTCAGTATTTGATTGATTAGGTGATTAAGATTTCGCAACGGATAACGCGGGGGAGGGCTCAAGCAACCAAGTGGGCAAGTAACTAATTACCACGCTCTAACATGATCTATGTTCTCTATCCTCGTTAATTTTCATTCGGACCAGATTATCATGGCTTCAATCTAGTACTCTACACAGGATGGGGTTTTATGATCAGTCACTGAATCCATAAAATTAAATTCATAGTACTCTACACAGGATGGGGTGTTATGATCAGTCACTGAATCCATAAAATTAAATTCATATGACATTTTTTTATTATTTACCCAGAAACTATACAAACGTTATAACCGTTTTTTTTACTCGCTACTTAAGCGATTTCATAATTTCAATTAGGAAAGCAAAGACGAATAAATCTTATCTAGCACTGAAGGAGCTCGTATTATCAGAAATCTATTCAACACTCTCTCGCACTGAAGGTGCTTATACTGTCAGAAATCTGGTCTCGTTTATAATATTGTGCTTGTAGTCCGTCTGCTTGGACAGTGATTGAAGTTCGCACCCCGTGTTGTTACTTGGACCGAATCTTTATGAATTAATGAACCGCGCTCCTAAATGGTCACTCTCTCCATTACTTCTCAACACCGTTCCCTTAGTCAAAATTATAGCAAGGATTCTTGGTGGGAAAACGGGGGCAACAAAGCCGACACAACAAACAATTTCTTTAAAAATACAACATCCTACAAAATGTTGCACGCTCAAATTAACAACTTACGACACACGCAAGCATACTCATCTTAACCATTATCAAGAACGAACTGATAGCTCGCTGGCGGTGAAATTATACATCAGGTGGATAATCGACACCAGCGACTAATTTTTTTTTCACTCACCCCACTGTTCATTCTTGCTTTCAATCTACACAATTATTCAAAAAAATTGTTCAAATGGCTCTGACCACTATGGGACTTAACTTCTTAGGTCATCAGTCCCCTAGAACGTAGAACTACTTAAACTTAACTAACCTAAGGACATCACACACATCCATGCCCGAGGCAGGATTCGAACCTGCGACCGAAGCGGTCGCTCGGTTCCATACTGTAGCACCTAGAACAGAGTGACCACATCTCTGCCTTGTCACTACCAGCAGACGAACTCTTAATACAAACTCAAAGTTAACTAACCCAAGGCAACGTAGAGGGACTAAGGTAGGTAGTCCATTTCTTCACTCGAGTTATAACATTTCTTAAATTTGGAAAAATGATGAAAGTGTCTCAAACAACTATAGTAATCAGTATAATGTGATGGAATAAGCTACTGAGAATGAGATGGAACAAGCTGTTCCCTCTCAACCCCACACACAGGTGTCAACTATCAATTTCCCTTTCACTAGTAATGAGGATCACGCTGTTCGTAGAGACCTGGAGGAGTTTGACATCGTTAGGAAACAACTAAATAATGGGATAGTATCATCTCTGAGGGTTCAGATACAGAGAAATATTGGAATCGGACCTCGAGTCCCAGTTCATTGCCGATGTTTTGAAAATCTCAAGGTCACTTACAACAGGAAACAAATTTCCTGTGGCCTTAAACATCAACAAAAGCAAAACGAGGATAATGGAATGTAGTCGAATTAAGTCGGGTAATGCTGACGGAGTTAGATTAGGAAATGAGACACTTAAAGTAGTAAAGGAGTCTTGCTATTTGGGGAGCAAAATAACTGATGATGGTCGAAGTAGAGAGGATATAAAATGTAGACTGGCAATGGCAAGGAAAGCGTTTCTAAAGAAAAAAAAAGTTAACACCAAGTATAGATTTAAATGTCAGCAAGTCGTTTCTGAAAGTATTTGCATGGAGTGTAGCGATGTATGGAAGTGAAACGTGGTCGATAAATAGTTTAGACAAGAAGAGAGTACAAGGTTTCGAAATGTGGTGCTACAGAAGATTAGATGGGTAGATCACATAACAAATGAGGAGGAATTCAATAGAATTGGGGAGAAGAGGAGCTTGTGGCACAACTTGACTAGAAGAAGGGATCGGTTGGTAGGACATGTTCTGAGACATCGAGGGATCACCAATTTAGTATTGGAGGGCAGCGTGGATAGTAAAAATCGTAGAGGCAGACCAAGAGATGAATACACTAAGCAGATTCGGAGGGATGTAGGCTGCATTAGGCACTGGGAGATGAAGAAGCTTGCACAGGATAGAATGGAGAGCTGCATCATACCAGTCTCAGGACTTAAGACTACAGCAACTACATCACAGCACAGCCTACATTAATGTTTTAAGCACCTTCTTGCTTCCCACCGTTGAAGAGCAATTCGGGGATGGCGACTGCCTCTTTCAACACGATCGAGCACCTTTTCATAATGCACGATCTGTGGCGGAGCAGTTACACGACAATAACATCCCTACAGTGGACTGACCTGCACAGAGTGCTGACCTGAATCCTATAGAATACCATTGGGATGCTTTGGAACGCCGACTTCGTGTGAGCCCTCACCGACCACCATCGATGCCTCTCCTCAGTCCAGCACTTCTTGAAGAATGGGCTGCCAGTCCCCAAGAAAGCTTCCAGCATCTGAAGGTATGCCTACGAGAGTGGAGGCTGTCATCAAGGCTAAGGGTGGGCCAACACCATATTAAATTCCAGCATTACCGATGGAGGGCGCCACGAACTTGTAAGTCACTTTCAGCCAGGTGTCTGGATACATTTGATCACATGCTGTATATGCCGTCGGACGTAACAGCCTGAAGAAGCAACTTCCTGGCAGGCTTCGACAATGCAGTCCCAAAGAATGTCAGGCGTAGTTGGTTGGTTTCGTAGCCAGTACTCTGTTAACGTTCTGGCGACCTCAGCACACACGTTTTCAATAGGGTTCATATCAGCAGCCCTTGCCGCCCAGACTATGACGGTAACGCCAGTCGCGCATAGCTGCTGCTGAACGAGTGCAGACTTGTGAACAGGAGAAAGGGGGTCTTGCAATGTGAAGCCTCCTTCTCTGTACAGCATTTGCACTGACGGAAACATTAAATTTTACAGTATGTGGGCCTACTACTCGCTGTTGCGAGTTCTTTCTATCCTGCGAAGAATTCCCGCCCCTCTAGCAGAAATCCACCCCCAGAACGAAAGAGATAGCCGTTCACTTCTTATCGTCATGGTTACATATTCGTATCCGTGGCGAGTCACTTTCGGCCTGTAAATGACTCCTGGGCCATCCTTACTGACAGAAAACACCTTCTTGTCACTCGTCAGTGAAAATGGCGTTTTCCCACGACAAGCGGCGATTCTACCTCTAGTTGATCTCTCCCAGTGAGCGATTGCAGCAGACGGTCTGATGTGTAATCTTACTAGCCGCTGTCGTACTGATGCCAGAAGAGGAAGTAAACGTATTTACGCCAAAAGGAGTAGCAGAGCCAGAGCCATGGGCTGCAGCCTTGCTACCACACCCCACACAGTGGGTGTTGTCCCGCCGCTGCCGTCTCGCGTACTTCAGTCTCGCCTCGTCGCCAGACTGTAGCTGACCGCCCAGCACGTCAGCCATCCAGGCTGTCTGGCCCATAGCTCGCAAGTCACAGCTGCTACAGACTAAGGACATAAAGCCACATTAACCCCTTGAAGGATTGTATGTTTCATATAACCTACAAAAGGCTGTAGGGTAAAGTAACATAGCTAGAGCTATTTTGCTATTACGTGAGCACGCACATCTGCTTTTGATGTTTCAACATATACACACACTAAAAAAAATTGCATCACCTCGGTTCCGAGAGTTTCGGAACCTGTACAAAGAATTGGAATACAGATCAACATAAACATCATTTTCTCCCGTTTTATTGCTCATGAAAACCATACATGCATGTTGTACCACCATACAGTGAGAGGTAGTGGTCCAGATTGCTTTAGACACTGGTACGTCTGATACCCACTAGCACGTCCTCTTGCATTGATGCATGCCTGTTTTCATAGTGGCTTACTATCCACAAGTTCATCAAAGCACTGTTGGTCCACATTGTCCCACTCCTCAACGGCGATTCGGCGTAGATCCCTCAGAGTGGTTGGTGGAAACATTTCCTTGTCATTGCCAGTCTACATTTTATATCCTCTCTACTTTGACCATCATCAGTTATTTTGCTCCCAAAATAGCAAGACTCCTTTACTACTTTAAGTGTCTCATTTCCTAATCTAACTCCGTCAGCACCACCCGACTTCATTCGACTACATTCCATTATCCTCGTTTTGCTTTTGTTGATGTTCATCTTATATCCTGCTTCCAAGACACTGTCCATTCCGTTCAACTGCTCTTCCAAGTTCATTTGCTGTCTCTGACAGAATTACAACGTCATCGACGAACCTCAAAGTTTTTATTTCTTCTCCATGGATTTTAATACCTACTCCGAACTTTTCTATGTATCCCAGGTATGTTCGATAGGTTTCATATCTGGAGAACATGCTGGCCACTCTTGTCGAGCTATGTCGTTATGCTGAAGGGATTCATTCGCAAGATTTGCACGATGGCGGCGCGAATTGTCGTACATGAATACGAATGCCTTGCCAATATGCTACCGATATGGTTGCACTATAGGTTGGAGGACGGCATTCACGTATTGTACAGCTGTTACGGCGCTTTCCATGACCACTAGCGGCGTACGTCGGCCCCACATAATGCCACCCCAGAACAGCAGGGAGCCTCCGCATTACTGCACTCGCTGGATAGAGTGCCTAAGATGTTCAACCTGACCGGGTTGCCTCCTGAACGGTCCATTCGGCATGTTGTTGGGCCCATCTGTACCGCACTTCATGGTTTCGTGGTTGCAAAGATGGACCCCACCATGGACGTCGGGAGTGAAGTTGTGCAGTATGTAGCCTATTGCGCTGTTTGAGTCGTTACACGACGTCCTGTGGCTACACGAAAAGCATTATTCAACGTCGTGGCGTTGCTGTCAAGGTTCCTCCGAGCCATAATCCGTAGGTAGCGGTCATCCACTGCAGTAGTAGCCCTTGGGCGGCCTGAGCGAGGCATGTCATCGACAGTTCCTGTCTCTCTGTATCTCCTCCTAGTCCCGACAACATCGCTTTGGTTCAAAATTGTTAAGGCTTTCGTGGCCACTTGTTGACAAACTGCCTATTGGCTTCTCTCTCGGGTTCTTCGGTCGACGTTCATCTAATGATTTTTCTGATGTTTCGCCAGCACAAGTGGCGAAACGTCAGAAAAGTCATCAGATGAACGTCGGCCGAAGAACCCGAGACAGAAGCCAATAGGCAGATCGCTTTGGTTCATTCCGAGACGCCTGGACACTTGGTTTCTTGAGAGCCCTTGTTTGCACAAAGTAACAATGCGGACGCGATAGAACCGCGGTATAGACCATGTAGGCATGGTTGAACAACAGACAAAGCGAGCTGTGTATCTCCTTCCTGGTGTAATGACTGGAACTGATCGGCTGTCTGACTCCTACGTCTTTTAGGCGCTGCTCATGCATGGTTGTTTACATCTTAGGGCGGATCTAGTGACATCTCTGAACAGTCAAAGGGACTGTGTCTGTGGCACAATATCCATAGTCAACGTCTACCTTCAAGAGTCCTGGGAACCAGGGTCATTTAAAACTTTTTCTGCTGTCTCTATTCAAAGAAAAATAAGTTAAGCAATACGCTCGTGATAAACGTCGCTACCGCAGAATATTTCAACTAGCAATCGTACAAGGCTGTAACCTATTCTTTCTTGTGAGAGCTTTGGGTTGGATCTCGCATTAAAGAAACATGTATAAAACATGTATTCTATCAAGATAAGTAAGTGGATTTTAAAAGTAAACAGTTTTGGTTGCATCCTTGCCAAATAATTGTGTATACCCAGCGTATCATTCACATTTTAAGCACTTATACAGTGTACTCAATGTCTTTGAAATAATAAGTGTTGCACTATGGAAATTACGATCTGCTGAAACATTTACATTGTAATGACACAGTTATTCTGTAATCCACAGTTAAGTGCTTCGTAAATTGCTCACAGGATCATTTCAATCTCTCGACCATTCCACTCACTCATGAAGCTCGTGAAAACGAACACCAAAATCTTTATGTGCGGATTCTAATTTCTCTTATGTTATTACAGTTGCAATATCATCCATTGTACGGCGGTGGCAACAAAAACTGTTTGCATTCAGAGGAGAAAGGTGGAGTTTGGAACTTCGTGAAAATAACGCACGTGCTGCAGTGAAAAAAACGTATGTTTCAGTACTGTGCCGCAACTCCTCCCCCTGTCCCCTACTCCCTCCAACTTCAAGGAAAGAAAAGATAACCATCTGTATTACTCTCTGCCTTAGTTCGCTATACGACAAAGACTTAGTAGCCGTCAAGGGTTTCCTAGGGGTTCTTTCAATAATCCAACAATTGTTTCAACCTTGCCACATCATTTAATGTTTCCTAGTTACATTGTTTATATTTGTAACCGCCAGCACTTTTGTTAGATCCATAAGCGTCAATTTTTTTTTCACTTATTGATTTCTCGGAGCTTGAAGAAACCTTCTTAGTAACTTCACACGTTTTATTGTTTAGGATCAACTGTCACGTTTTGTAGCGTGAAGATAAACTTCCTACATCACTTTGCAGTTTACTTTGCTCTTCTGAGGTGTTTACTAGACGGCAGTATTACCTGCCACAAATGTAAGAGAAATGTTTTGATTGTCTACTAAATAGATTATATGTGTTTGAAACAGCATAAGACCTACATCACTTTACTTGCGGAATCACCGCCGTTTCACTAGGTGACGTCCCGTCTATTTCTGAGAACTATGAATTTTCAGACAAGAAATCAGGAATCCAGTCGCATAACTGAAACGAAAGTCCATAGGAAAGCAATGTCATTGGAAGCCGCTTACGAGGAATTATATGAAAAGCCTTATGGAACTCTCTAAATCCGGAATCAATTTGGTAACCCTTAAAACTGTACATTGAGCGAATAAAGTTCCAACTATGTCTAACAAAAGAGTGATGACTTAGAGGTCCATGCTGGCTTGACGTCAATAGGTAATATATTTTGAGGTATTTCATGACGCTGCAACAAAGTATTTGTTCACACATCCTGATACGAGTCGACGTCAATGAAATGGATCTATAGCTCAGTAGATTACTCTTGCTTTCTTCCATATGTATTGCAGTGGTCTGTGGAAATTTCCATTCTTCTCCCTGATCATAAATACTAGAATACCCGTCAAGACGTCGTAGGAAAAGTAATTAAGCCGCTGCACCGTTAATGCACAAGACGCAATCCTAAATATTGGTGCACTCAAGAAAGATTTTGTTTCTAGAAACATAATCGTCCTCCTACGACCGTGATAGGGTCATGACAACATAGCATGTCTGATGACACTGTGATTGCTTTTTTACTTCCCCGAATGACTGAGAATTCACTTTGGTGTGTCGTCGAATTATCAGATATTTGTTGCCAGGCATAGGTGATAATTTTCACGCAGGAACTATAACTAATCTCATTGTCTACATTGCGAATTATCTGTGTCTGCCATCACAAAGACCATGAGGAGGCGATGAACGCTGCAGTTGGTCGCTTGCTCCATGAAAATGTCGATGCACTGATAAGAATAAGTGGGACTAGCGCTCAGTTCCGGTCTGGCGCCACAGAAAAAATCTTACCTGTGACAGGGCTATAAGCAGCTGTATCGAAATCAGAACGACATCTTTAGAAATTTTGTCATCATAAGACGTCTCGCTACGTTCCGTAACCAGTAGATCTAGATGTAAGAAACAAAACACCGCAGAATTGTCACAGCCACCATGTCATATTTACATTTTAGTCCAATAAAGCTACTTGACTATATCAAAGAACTTCACATTTAGTAGAACGAAAAACCAGTCCCAGTTACAAATTTTTACTCCTTGTTCATTCCATGGCTAAATCGGGACAAGACCCTTTTTCAAATCATCATAACGAAGTTGAAAATGGCATTACTCTACTTACATTGTAAATGTTCACTGCATATGTTGGGAAATGACATTTAGACTTCCTTATGGTGATTTGAAAGTGGGTCTCGGCACTAAACTAGTCATCACATGAATAAAATATGAAAATTTGCAACTTGGACTGGTTTCACGTTCTACTGATTAATAGAAGTTGCTGACAGGAAGCATGCTGCAATTTCACAAACTTCACATTTCATTAAGACAGCCATTCGTTGTATACTACAACGATGTGACACCAGTTGTATTAGCGTAGTGCATATCAGTAGTTTTTCCCATTAGAGTGGTGAACAAAATGGACATAAATATCGGAGAAACGGTCATCAATATATTCCACCTCGTAATCTAAAACTGTCTGATGACACACAGGTAGCTTTTCGAAACCAACACATGTGGAGACTTGTCGATTCTGTATTAAACCACGCTTGAAGCACAGTCACCAAAACAAAACAAAACAAATTTCCTTGGAAGCTGATCGATAAGGGGCGACAAAGGTAAAGACATGAAAAGGGGGGGGGGGGCGCTAGACACAGTGTCCAGCGAGTCCAGCAAGGTGGAGGTCCCTGCTGTTTTGGGGTGGCATTATGTGGGGCCAACGTACGCCGCTGGTGGTCATGGAAATCGCCGTAACGGCTGTACGATACGTGAATGCCATTCTCCAACCGACAATGTAACCATATCGGCAGAATATTGGCGAGGCATTCGTATCCATTGACGACAATTCGCGCCGCCATCGTGCAGATCTTGTGAATGACTTC
The DNA here is from genome assembly GCF_023864275.1 of Schistocerca cancellata. Taxonomy (NCBI): domain Eukaryota; kingdom Metazoa; phylum Arthropoda; class Insecta; order Orthoptera; family Acrididae; genus Schistocerca; species Schistocerca cancellata. The sequence continues at coordinate 313,608,163 of NC_064633.1, read as the reverse complement.
CTCCAGAAGAACGACATCGCTCGACTAGAGTGGCCAGCATGTTCTCCAGACATAAACCGTATGGAACACGCCTGGGATGGGCTGAAAAGGGCTGTTTATAGACGACGTGACCCACCAACGCCGAATTGCAGTTGAGGAGCGGGACAATCTGGACCAACAATGCCTTGAACTTTTTGGATACTAAGCCACAACTAATACATGCATGCAGCAATGCAAGAGGATGTGCTATTGGGTATTAGAGGTACCGGTGTGTACAGCAATCTGGACCACCACCTCTGAAGGTCGGGTGTATGGTGGTACAACACGCAATGTGTAGTTTTCATGAACAATAAGACGGGCGGAAATGATGTTTATGTTGATCTCTATTCTAATTTTCTGTACAGGTTCCGCAAATATCGGATCCGGTGATTCATATTTCTTTTTTTTCTTTGGTGTGTGTGTGTTTGTAGTTGAATAAACGTCGAAAGCAGATGTGCCTGCTCATGTTACTTTATTCTACCGTCTTGTGTAGGTTATATGAAACATACGATCCTTCAAGGGGCGAACGTGGCTTTACGGCCTTGGTCTGCAGTAGCTGTGGCTCGCGAGCTGTGGGCCAGTCAGGCTGGATGGCTGATGCGCTGGGCGGCCACCTACAGCCTGGTGACGAGGCGAGACTCAAGCACGCGAGCCGGCAGTGGCGAGACAACGTTTTTTCACTGTCGAATATTTACGCTCCTTACACCAAGCGAGGCATCGTTGGACATTTACCGGCGTGATGTGTGGCTTATGAGCAGCCGTTCGACCATGAAATCCAAGTTTTCTCACCTCCCGAATAACTGACGTAGTAATTAGTTCAAATGGTTCTGAGCACTATGGGACCTAACATCTGAGGTCATCAGTCCCCTAGACTTAGAACTACTTAAACCAAACTAACGTCAGGGCAGCACACACATCCATGCCTGAGGCAGGAATCGAACCTGCGACCGTAGCAGCTGCGCGGTTCCGGACTGAAGCGCCTAGAACCGCTCGGCCACAATGGCCGGTTCGTAGTACTTGCAGTGGATCCTGATGCAGTCTGAAATTCCTTTGTGATGGTCTGGATAAGATGTCTGCCTGTTAACATTACGACCCTCATCAACTACCGGCGTTCTCTGTCAGTTAACAGACGAGGTCGGCCTGTAAGTTTTTGAGCTGTACGTGTCCCTTCACATTTTCACTTCACTATCACATCGAAAGCAGTGGATCTAGGGATGTTTAGGAATGTGGAAATCTCGCGTACAGACGTATGACATAAGTGATACCAAGTCACCTGACCACGTTCGAAGTCCGTGAGTTCTGCTCTCTCGCGATGCCTGATGACTACTGAGGTCGCTGATATAGAGTAGCGGGCAGCAGGTGGCAGCACAATGCACCTAAGATGAAAAACGTATGTTTTTGGAGGTGTCCGGATACTTTTGATCACATAGTGTAGATTATATGCCAAGACGCATGATAAAAATACAAAATAATGCGAGAGATTGGATAAAATATTAGAGTCCTTCAAAATTTTTCATTTGTTCTCATTGAGAGAAGATCAGTTAGCAACAGACAAAATTAATTAAAGTTAAACTAAATAAGCCCTCGATCCAAATTTTTAGTCTTTTCACCAAGTTTCAACACTTATATGAGTGCCTTCATCAGAAATTAAGTATTCAAATTCGCTTATAACGTAATTACAAATTAATGGAATTTTTTAAAAATAAGTTAGCGTTAATTTATACAGCAGTCACTGAACTAAGCAGCCATGTTTAAAATTGTGAGATTTTTGCCTGCCCAGTATCCAAGGCTGCCTCTAAACATAAAATTCTAAAGAAGAAACCACTAAGTTCAGGTATGGCCATTCAGTTTAATGAGCAATATGAAAAAAGGGGACTATTTCCAAATTATGCGAAAGCCTATATTAATTTTGCTAATTGTATGGAAGATCCCAAATTCTACAGTCCTATCATGAAAAATCTCATTTCTGATAATGTTAAAAAGCTATACGCTGAAAAAGATGTTCATAATGTAGAGGCATATTATCTGTATTTAGAACTCACAATTATCTTTCGTATTAATTACAATTTTAACGTTGACGATTTCTGGATACATATTAATGAACATTTAGAAATTTGTAAACAAGGCAAATTGCATAAGCATGAAATAAAACTTAGCTAACCTTTTTGTCTGTTTCCTGCTGAGAAATATCCTCAAAGTACTTTCAAGAAAAGTAGTCACGTATTTTATAAAAGAATTCTAAATAAAACTAACGTTACTTTTACACAGAATGGAACTGTCTTGCCTGAAAAAGGGCTGAAGTACAATGTCATGCCCAACCCGTCAGACAAAAATATAGTTGAAAAAATGCTTGTTGTCCTAAAGATAGGTCTTGATTGTAAAAAAATAGATGATTCATGTCAAACTATAATTGCTTATGGTGTAGCTAGCATTCTCAGTAAAAACACAACCTGTCTTCATAATGTTACGCATAGCGATAGAAAATTGGTTAATTCCATTAATAATAAACTTAAAGAATCTGATGCTCTAATAAATAAGTCTGACAAAGGTTGCTCTTTAGTTATTGCCTACAATTCTGAATATATTTCCAAAACCTTAGATTTTTTAACGAAAACAATGTTTCGAAACTGCACGAGTATTCGAATCCAGAATTACAAAAAGGAGTCAGGTCAGCCATCAATCAAGCAAAACTTCTAATCAAACCTTTTCAGAAGAAAATGCTTACCAGCATGAACCCTCAGCCCCCGAAAATTAAGACTCAATTTAAAATTCACAAACCTAACCATCCGATAAGGCCGATATCTAAAAATATGAATAGCGCTTACCATGATTTGACCGAATTTCTGCGTGAAACTCTGAAAAAAATCATTATTTTTCCAAAACAATTATTTCATCCCCAATATTCACGCCTTAGTCCACAAAATAAAATACTTAGAATGCGGTTCAGATACCAAGTTGTTTTCATTAGACATCAAAAATCTTTGTACGAACGTTTCTGTGCAAGCAACGCTTACAATCATAGAAAAAGATTTACATCATTTCAAAAAAGATCTTTCAGATGAACAAATCACTGACTTCATGAATCTCATCACAGTCGTAGTCGAATATAACTATTTTGAATTTAATTAACAATTGTACCAGCAATGCGACGGTCTCGCTGTGGGAAATCCTTTAACTGGTATTCTTGCTGATATTTTCGTCAAGTCTCTAGAAGAAAAGTTTTTCAACTGTTTTTAAGCTACAGCTCTAGGCATTCTCTCCTATTTCAGATACTTTAATGATATTTTAGTCATCTACAAAGGACCTGCTGATGGCATTGGGCGTATTTTCAATCTCTTCAATGAACTTCATGATAAAATATCTTTCACCATCGAACCCGAAAACGAGACTCGCCAATTAAACTTCCTTGACTTGACGCTTACAGTAGAAGAGAATAATATCTCATTCACTGTTTTTTGAAAAGAAACATACACTGATCAGATCGTACCTGCGTCTTCCATTCATCCACAATCTCATAAAAACGCTTTGTTTCACTCTCCTATTCACCGAGCTACTTCTATTCCACTCTCGAAAGATAGATTCAATGATGAAATTAACTTACTCAGAACGACAGCAGTTAATAACAGATATGAACTTGGCATAGTAGATGACATCCTTAAAAAGAAAACTATAAAAGAGTTACTACGCTCGGCACCCCTTTCATTGAATCTAACCCAAAAAATAATTTTTCTATTCCTTCCTTGGGGCCCACCTCCTATCAGATCCAACGCCATCTTCGTAATAAATACAACCATTACTTTGCCTTTTCTACCAATAATAATTTGAAAAAGAAACTTCATTCATAATTTAAAGTCGACTCGTTCCCCTTTAGAAAGTTCTGGCGCCTATAAGATTTGCTGCGACACTTGCTCTTCTTACTTCATAAGACAAACGGGACGTGCCTTTACAACCAGGTATAAAGATAATCTTCTAAGAAAAAATGGCACTAGCACCCATAATTCGTCTTTCGCCCACCACTTTCTGATTACAGGTCACGCGCCTAAGGCTATTCACGATATCAACATTTTGCACACCGAGAAGAAAGGGCGTAGATTAGATATTCTTGATGAAATAGAAATTTTTAAACATCTTTCTTGAAATGATAACTTTATTCTCAATTAGCAGCTGCAGTTGCGTAATAAAAGCATCTTCAACGTTATAAAGCCGTTACTTCATATTTAATTTCGGGTTTCCTCGTGCAGTTACCGAAATGTTTTATTCCGTATAAGTCTACTCATAATTTTTCGTTTATTAAGTGGTTTATATTGGTTGTATTTCATGTTATATGGATTTCTACAGGCCCTTTTCTATTTTATATAATGATGCTTTTATACTTTCAAATGTACGTGTAGACAAAATGTTACTGTATCTGCTGCTGTTAAACAAATTGTTGCCTTTTACATCGTGTACTGAATAATGTTCTAATATTCATCTGTCTTTATTTGAGTGTTAAGTAGACATGTTGTACTTGATGCTACTAGATGGCACTCTCGGTGCATTGTTGACCTGACTGCAGTTGGTAAGGCGGGTGCCTGAATCTGATGCTACCTGTAGCTCGACAGGTGCGAGCAACCCGTAGTGGCTTGCTTTCCACGTATTCTACTTTAAAATTGTGACTAAAGCTTTTTCGCCTAGTATTTATTTTATACGTGACGTGTAAGTACTGCTTTTTTTATACTGTTAATCAGTTTTTACTCTTCAAACTATATTCCTTCGCTTTTACATAAGCAAAAAGTTACTATGTCTGCAGTTGTCAAATAAAACTTTGCCCAGCAGTTCTTGTGTTAAATACTGTTTATCTTAACATTCAGCTGTCTGTATTTTAAATGTTAGGTAGCCTACTTATGTTTGCGGCTACTACATGGCACTCTTGGTGTAATGTCCACCTGCCCGCACTTGCTAACACGGGCGCCTCAGTCTGTTGCTACCTGTAGCTTCATAGGTATGAGCAGCCCATTGTGGCTCGCCTTTCATGTATTATTTTTAAAATTCCAATCACATTGCTTTCTTATGACTTTCGACTCAGTTGCGCGTCTGGATTCATGATTTCGCGTCTGAAAGATCCCAGTTCACAGTAAAGAGGGCAGTAAAGAAACCACATATTAAACGAGAAAGTATAGTTTCAATGAAAACATCTAGATTCGTTCATAACGTTTTGGGAGAACAGAGCCGAAGGGCAACTCATGTGATAATATATGAGAGGCGAGAGAGAGTGAAAGAGACAATGGAGGAGAAATTAACAATAAATAAACATAAGAAGAAATCGTTTGCATAATATTTGCAGTATGGAGGGTGTATTAATGGATGAAGAGGGAAAGAGAGATGTATTTGAAATAAAATACTTTTAAAGCTTCCATCTCAACTGATTACTCTGTGAGTGCCTAGGCGTGGTATAAATGAAATAAAAATAGAATATTTAACAAACTGTATATTCAAATGCAATTCACTTCAGTTAAAAAGACAACTCAAAGAAAAACTAACACAAATTTAATTTTATCTCAGAGTTTTACACATGTCTTCTTAGTTTAGTGACCGTTGTATAAATTAAACTACATAAGCCCTCGGTCACAATTTTTAGTCCTTTCGCCAGGTTTCAATACTTCTATGAGTGCCTTCATCAGAAATTAAATATTCAAATTGGCCTGTAACATAAGCACAAATTTATGGTGTTGAAAGCCTTTTTGGACTTTATAAATCTGGAATCAATTTGAAAGCCCTCGTAAGCAGGACGTGAGGCCAATAACATGCCAGCTGTGTCTCACAAGAGTGATATCTTCCAGGTCCATGGTGGTTTCATATCAACAGATAATATATTTTGGGATTCTTTGCAACTCTGGAATAAAGTATTTGCATTGCTCACAGGTCCTGCTACATGTCGATGTTAATGAAATGGATCTGTAACTCACTGGATTGTGCTTATTTTCTTTCGTGTGTATTTCAGTGGTCTGTGCAGCTTTCCAGTCTTCTCTCTCGCCACAAATACTCGAATAGTCCTCACGACGTCATTGGAAAAGTAATTAAGCCGCTGAATCTTTGATGCACGAGGTGTTCTCCTAAATTGTTAGCGCACTCAAGAAAAACATTGTATGTAGAAATATAATCGTCCTGCTTCGACTATGATAGGGTCATGACAACATAGTGGTGAGAATTATCTTGCAAGATTCACTTAATATATTCGTGGTATACCAGTCAATGATCATGAATGAATTCCACTTCCGTGTGTCATCGACTCATAAAATAAATGTTTACAGACAGGGGAGATTACTTTCACGTAGGAACTGTAAGTAGGCTGTTTACGTTTTCTTATTGGCAACGTTACATAGCGTTCTGTATGAAAATCGCTGGTTGTGCTGTGTGCAGTCTGTGGCTAGTTTGCATTGTTGTCTGCCATTGTAGTGTTGGGCAGCGGCAGCTGGATGTGAACAGCGCGTAGCGTTGCGCAGTTGGAGGTGAGCCGCCAGCAGTGGTGGATGTGGGGAGAGAGATGGCGGAGTTTTGAAGTTTGTAATACTGGATATCATATATTATGACTATTAAGGTAAATACATTGTTTGTTCTCTATTAAAATCTTTCATTTGCTAACTATGCCTATCAGTAGTTAGTGCCTTCCGTAGTTTGAATCTTTTATTTAGCTGGCAGTAGTGGCGCTCGCTGTATTGCAGTAGTTCGAGTAATGAAGATTTTTGTGAGGTAAGTGATTTGTGAAAGGTATAGCTTAATGTTAGTCACGGCCATTCTTTTGTAGGGATTTCTGAAAGTCAGATTGCGTTGCGCTAAATAATATTGTATGCCAGTTTAAGCACAGTCTTGTATAATTGTTGAAAGGGGACGTTTCAGAACTACAACTAATCTCGTTATCTACATTGCGAATTAACTGATCAGCCATAACTAGGGCAACGAGTAAGTGATGAACGCCGCAGCTGGTCGCTTGCTCGATGAAAATGTCGACGCACCGTTAAGAGAAAGAGGGAGTAGCTCTCAATTCCAAACTAGCGGGCGAGTAACATTTAACCTCCTCTGTTACAGAGCTACACACAGTTATCTCGAACTAAGAACGGTATCTTTAGAAATTTTGTCATCAGAAGACGTCTTGTTACGTTCCTTAACCAGTAGATCTAGAGGTAAGAAACATAAAAGCTACTTGGTCTGTTCTTGAATTTTTTTTCGGTGGAACGCTTTCAGATATCTCAAATTAGTGACACGCATTTTACACACATAAGGCTGTAAACGTGTAGCAACGTTATTTCGCTGCAAATTAAGAGTATGAGTTCCATCTCCCGAGTCCGTCTGCATGTTGAAGTCTGGTATAGCTAATGCAATTTGCACCTATAAATAAATTTTGAATCTGCCACTGTCAGTGTCTTTAGTAATACTATTGTAATCAGCATCATGAGTAGAAATATTAACGGTGCCGCTGGTGTTAACGTTATTTGTTCTTAGTCGGTACTTGTAATTGCACTGTCATTAGACACATTGATATCATTTTTAAATTTATTAATCCCCTTTTATTACTATTTATTACATTAAAATTATAGTGATTTTTCATGGAACTATGACGTAAAAAGAGCAATGTGTGTGTAAAACTCCGGTCTGATGTAAGAGAGGGCCTGAAGGCTCTAATCTGCAAATTATATGGAGAAATAGTTTTACTTATGCTCTGTTATATTCTGAATGTTACAATTTTAGATTAATCCTGGATCTTAAGATAAATGGGAAAGAATTTAACTATTAGAAAATTGGAGCATAGCTGTTGCTTAAACACAAGTATTAACATTGGAAAGTGTCTTGGGAAAGAATGTATAACGAAAGTTACTTCGTTATATCTCAGCAAATAAATGGAAAAATTATAGCTCATGACTGTGAGTTCAGAACTTCAGTTACCTTAAGAACTGTCTTCAATTGTAAGATATTTTATTCCCTTAGCATAATGACGTTTCCGCTCTACATCTTTCCAGTTGCGAGCTCTCATCTAAGTGGGACAGCTTGGTCTCTGTAAACATGAATCAATGTATGCAGTTATGTCTAGTAAATAAACGGAATTTACTCATTAAGTACTCGCTACAGCTGATTCGTAACTGCCAGTTTCAGTATAGTGTTGCTAGTCTTCGCCTCTAATGGCTCCGAACAGAAACTACATTTTCCTATTTCGGTCTAGAACAGTTTGCCCATCAAACTAGTATTGCAGTAGCTTCCCTTAATAGCAGACACAACATTGATTTCTCCTTCTGATGGAGGATCGATTGAAAGAAAATGGACATCGAGGACTAGATGAACGCCCTGTGGATGGAACATAAGTAATGACAGAGAACCACTAGCGAGGAGGAGTTCTTGATATTCTATTGTTAATGGTTAATGGAAACCACCTCATCTGTGCTACTACACATTTGTTATGTTGCTACTCGTTTCGTTCGTGGAATATATTCAGGTTCCCAGTTTTATACTTGCAAGGGCTGCTTGTTTTGCGTTTTTCTACGAGCGAATGTATAATAATTCAGCTTAGGCAATTTTCATTAATCATTAACATTAATGTCAACTGTAGTGGTCAACATTACCAAGGTTGTTTCTTGGCGTTCTGTCGGAGGAGATAATGAACATCTTCGTAAGACATCATGCATTTGCTGAGGACCTGGTGTCCTGCGGAATTATTTCTCGCTTTTGGCTCATCAACACACATATTTTTCGAAGGTGTCCTTCACAAACTTAAAACACGGCCAAACATGCTAATCAAGGCTTAGTTGTCCAACCCTTTTAGCCTCTAAATGGAAAAAATACGATCAGCTTCCTTCACATTTGAAATGTCATCAGTCGCAGCAGCCAAAAAACACTGGATGGTCAAGGAAAGCAGGTCTCGCGAAGGTTGTCCCACTGGGAGGCCAAAGCTGCGATGTGCTGAGGCAGAGCGTAAAAACACGATATCCGATAACTGAAAGAACACGTAATAGTTTTAATTCAGACGAGAGAAATGTAGATGTTCTGCAACAAAAGCCCTGGAGTCTATTATCAGTCGTATACAATACTGTAACCAAAATTCCTACTAACTATCTATAAAAAAAAAATCCGACTTGAAAAAGAACAAGCAACGCAAACTATTCTAAAGTGGATAGTGAGTGCCTCATCATCTAGTTTTTGTTGATATCGAGAAAGCTTTAGACTCTGCTTCGACAAAATTTTCACTGGCAAAACTTAACAAAAGGGGAATCATACTGCGATGTTTCAAATTATTAAGCAACGTTGGTAGCGCTGCTCGAAGGTGATTACTCCAGCAGAGAGCCCGGTACAAATTTAAAGGAGACAGCAATGAGAGTATTCCAGAAAATCATTTTCGTCAGTCTTGGAGAATGATTTTCAATCGAGTACTAATTAAGGAGCGTTACACAGGAAACAGTCGTCTTTTTTCCTTTGCTGATGTTTTGTTTGCTTCAGCTACAAAAGGATTCCTGTAATGAATGAAACTACACCATTGAACAACAAAATTAAATAAATTAATTTAAGTTCTTATGACAACGTAATAACACAGTGCATTTGATATATTGAACGCTGCTACAAAAAGAAGATCACGCGGCAGAAACGTAGGATCTACACTGAAGAGACAAAGAAACTGGTACACCTGCGTACTATCGTGTACGGACCACGCGAGCACGCAGTATTAGCGCGACACGACGTGGTATGGACTCGACTAATGTCTGATACAGTGCTGGAGGGAACTGACACCACGGATCCTGCACGGCTGTCCATAAATACGTAAGAGTACCGTGGGGTGCAGATCTGTTCTGAACAGCACGATGCAAGGCATCCCAGATATGCTCAATAATGATCATGTCTGGGAAGTTTGGTGGGCAGCGGAAGTGTTTAAAGTCATACGAGTGTTCCTGGAGCCACTCTGTAGCAATTCTGTGTGTGTGTGTGGGGGGGGGGGGGGGGTCGCGTTGTCCTGCTGGAATTGCCCATGTCCGTCGGAATGCGCAGTGGACATGAATGGACGCTGATGATGAGACAGGATGCTTAATTGAGTGTCACCTGTCAGAGCCCAGACCAGCTTGAGCATTCCCCCCTGACATGCAGGATACATGGATTCATGAGTTTGTCTCCATACCCGTACACATCCATCCGCTCGATAGAATTTGAAACGATACTGGTCCGCCCAGGCAACATTTTTCCAGTCATCAACAGTCCAATTTCGGTGTCGACGGCCCCAGGCGAGGTGCAAAGCCTTGGGTCGTGCAGTCATCAACGGTACACGAGTGGGCCCTCGGCTCCGAAAACCCATATCGATGATGTTTCGTTGAATAGTTCGCACGCTGACACTTGTTAATGGCCCAGCAGTGATATCTGCTGCAATTTGCGGAAGGGTAGCACTTCCGTCACGTTCAACGATTCTCTTCAGTCGTCGTTGCTCCCTTTCTTGAAGTACCTTTTTCTGGCCGCAGCGATGTCAGAGACTCGATGTTTTACAAAATTGTTGAGGCTTTCGTGGCCACTTGTTGACAAACTGCCTATTGACTTCTGTCTCGGGTTCTTCGGCCGACGTTCATCTAATGATTTTTCTGACGTTTCGCCAGCACGAGTGGCTGGCATTGTCAAAGCTTCACCACCGGCAATGGAGGGTGAAGCTTTGACAATGCCAGCCACTCGTGCTGGCGAAACGTCAGAAAAATCATTAGATGAACGTCGGCCGAAGAACCCGAGACAGAAGCCAATAGGCAGTTTGACTCGATGTTTTACCGAATTCCGGATATTCACGGTACACTCGTGAAATGGTCGTACGAGAAAATCCCCACTTCATCGCTACCTCGGAGATGCTGTCTGTCATCGCTCGTGCGCCGACTAAAACACCACCTTCAAACCGACTTAAATATTGATAAACTCTCATTATAGCAGCAGTAACAGATCTAACAACTGCTCCAGACACTTGTTTTCTTATATAGGCTTTGCCGACCGCATCGCCGTTTTCTGCCTCTTTACATATCTCTGTATTGGAATACGCTTGCCTATACCAGTTTCTTTGGTGTATCCATGTACAACCAGTGTATTCTGTCAGTACTCATTCAAAACGTCGAGCCACCTATTTTGAATCTGCAAATCATCGAAAAATAGAGAAGTTTTCTAAGGAAAAAGTTATTTGACAGGAATACATATAGCACCTAAGGAACAAAGACTGGAGTTGCATGGTGACAGAAAGCAGACCTGGTTTGGGCAAAGTATAAGACAGAAGAGCGATGGGAGACATTCTGTAGCAGAAAATACTTGTATCAAAGCTTCATACATGCAAAGAAATGGGCTGATCTCCTTGGACGCACAAAGATAGAGACATGATATGGAGAAACCTTAGATATTAATACAGTAGTCGAGGAAAATTTTCAGATTGCGTTTATAGTCTAACGATGCTACGAGATGTTTTCTCCCATCTCTCTAGCAGTAATGAGAAAAGAAAATTTAGAACTGTGAGAAGTTATTAATGTGATACTGCAGTTTTCGGCATTAAAATGTGGGACGTTTTGGAAGCAGGTTTCTTCATCGTTTTTGAAAGATGCGAGCTAACTGCCCATAGGTGTTCGGGCTCACATGCAGTTCCTCTCCGTCGAAATATATTGGCTCAAACTTGTCTAGGGATTGAACCGCAATTGTCTCATTACACGCCATAAATTAAACGCTTTTGACTCTTTGGTTAAATTGTCTGGCTGATGGCGTTTGCGAAATACAAAGTTAACATAACATATAATTACAGTAATAATAATATGGAGAACTAAATTAACGATCCTAAATAAAGAACGCCACAATGTCTGCGGTTTGGTTAGAAAAATGTTTATTCAGAAGACAAACTAATGGAGAAATTGGTCGTATTCAGAGTTACTGTTACACTCGAAAGTATATCTATTTGACACATTTCGACCTTTCACAATCTCATCGTGAAATACAAGTTATCTACGCGAAAAGTTACAGCTCACACCAGGCGCACGGCTGCTAACCGCTCAGAGACTAACGAGAAATTTCCTAAGTCGTTTCACTTCCTAGCCGCCTAAAGACTGACTGACCACTTTCGCGTCTCAAACCGAACTGTACCCTTTGGTGTCTCCAGCCGAACTGTCTGCTTTCGCGTCTGCAGTCTGCACCAGCTCTGTACCCTTTGATGTCTAGACCACAAGTGTCCCTCTGCCGGTCTCAGGCCGCGCTTCCTGCGCGCCGAACATACTCGCTCAACTGACTAGTGTAGGTCCTCTTCCTGAAGCCGTCCATCTCACTGGCAAAAGAGTTTTTTACATTACTTTATTACTACATTATTTTACATTTTAACATATTTCAATAATCAAAACTTGACCACTTTCACGTTCTAAATGAAGTAACAATAATATCCATTATTAAATTTTTTTACATAAAACCAATACAATTTCCTTCTTACCTTTAAATGCCACGGCCAGTAGCCTTGCACCAAAGTGCTTTCTGTTAAATAAGTAAAGGACAAAAGTAACTATTGTGCGCTAAGCTTTACAACAAATATTCTGTTACCTAATGATTCAATAAGGTGTCTTGATGTCATCGTTCAATGTGTTTTGTGTGGAGGAAATGATGATCTGATGCTTAACTGAAATACTGATACTTTAAATTTACTATATCTGTTAAAAAAATGAAGTTACAGAGTTGATATTTACAACGTTTGTCATTTTTATGATGCATTTCTATATGAAATGTCATTCGTTAAGATCGACGAAAGCGTTCAGATTTTAGATTTAGGTCTTTGTCAGAAAAACTGTTAATTTCACTTTAACAATAAATCCTGAACTGTGATCAATATTCACTGGGATCACCAAGAAATTTGCGGATGACAGTAGATTAAAATTACTCTGGTTTCATTCCGTGTATTACTACAGAGTTAAACAGTTTTCATAAATGTTTCCGTTTATTGCCGATCTTAGGTCCGCCATATTTAACACTGCTCTGCTTCCCTGGGGTTCCCTATGACTTAGGTTCTCGTCTGTCTGACTCGCACACTACAGCGCTTAGGCCGGATCAGCGTGGCCTCACTCAGCACAATAGACGCCCGTGGACTTTCCCCATCTCGTGGCGAATCTGCGCTCTTTGTAACACAGGTTCCACTGGACGACAAGAAGGCTGTCTCCTTTGACCATATATTTAAATGAGAGCGAAATGCTCGTTAAGTTACACACCTCCACTTCATAACAGGTTGGCGTGGCGTATATATTATGAAGTAGCACCCAAATTTACAAGACACAATTCATAATGCACTAACATAAATATCGTAAGCGCCTGATCAATAGTGTAATTGTTTGTAGTGGTGTTGATGCAACATGCTTTAAATATAGAGAAACTTATATCTAACACAATTTATGAATTGCGGCATATAAATTATATGGCAAATAAAACTATACTTTTAACAGTATCGACTGTCTATCGAAATGCCGCAGAAATGTTAGCGCCACTGCGCTCACTTTCGCAGAACCTTCTCTCACAACTAAGTCTGCAGCGGCGCTCCACAGGTTCGGAGCCGAGTGCCCCGCCTAAATTCTGTATGGCTCTGCATTCCATCGTCAACGTTTTTCAGGAACAAATCTGTTGAAATCCGAATTGGGTGTAGATACCAGAAAACAAACACTTTCCGAAACCACCTAGGGTCTGCACTGAACGCTTCCTCCAGTGGAATCGATACGTATAGATCTAAACTACACAGTAAACGATTTATTTACAGCGTTTTCAAGATGCTCTTAAATTCTTCAGTGATTCTGACACGTTAATAAAGTCCCACTAGAGACACACATCGGTTGACGGATTCCCAATCGACAGCCGGCCGAAGTGGCCGTGCGGTTCTGGGCGCTGCAGTCTGGAACCGTGCGAACGCTACGTCGCAGGTTCGAATCCTGCCTCGGGCATGGATGTGTGTGATGTCCTTAGGTTAGTTAGGTTTAATTAGTTCTAAGTTCTAGGCGACTGATGACCTCAGAAGTTCAGTCGCATAGTGCTCAGAGCCATTCCCAATCGACTTCATCAGCAAGTTAATATTTTATTTCATTATAAATAACTCCCTTTGACTCAAACTTAACAACAAATATGAACAAATCTCACCCCTCGTTTAATTCCGAGCACAAATGAGGCAATAACGATTGTAATGTTCTACCGTACCATCGCCAATCAGTAACAGTAAAATCACATTCCTCCTTAAGATAACATTCTCTCCAAATATCACTTTCTATATTAGAATCAAAATCACTGTATTCTCCCTTAAAATTATCGACATTAGTAGCTACAGCATCATTATCACGAGATAAAGCATTTAAAGCATTACTTTTTACTTCCACGTCATTACAAACACCTTCACAAACACCACATTCAACAGATGCTCTGATACATAACACAACGTGCCACGTGAAACCCCATTTACCTCCGTTGACAAATCACCAATACAAGAACCGTTCCCGGCCAGTGTGGCCGAGCGGTTCTGGGCGCTACAGTCTGGAACCGCGTGACCACTACGGTCGCAGGTTCGAATTCTGCCTCGGGCATGGATGTGTGTGATGTTCTTAGGTTAGTTAGGTTTAAGTAGTTCTAAGTTCTAGGAGACTGATGACCTCAGAATTTAAGTCCCATAGCACTCAGATCCATTTGAACCATTTTAAGAACCGTTCATAGTTTCACCATCCTCTGCCGTAACATCACATAAATTAAAGCTACAGCATCGTGCAATTTCAGAAGGAACATTACCATTAAATTCCTGTGCAGTTTGATTCAAACCTGAGCATAATATCTTTTCCTCTCCAGCATGCTCCGGCGCCACATTAATTGCAGATAGCGCATCAAATCCAGATCCACATTCATTCTCAAACAAACATTCAAGATCCACAGATCCATCTAGATTTTCGGGTTCACGTCCATTAGTAGAAAAAGACACACAGATTTCTTCCTCTGAAATATCAATACTAGAAACATCAACTAACCTTAGCACATAAAACAACATTACTAACTTCTTTCAAAAATAATTTACCAGTATCCACTGATACACACACACACATTCATCAACAGCTGACGAGACTAATGCTACGCCGTCCTTATTAACCTCATTAACAACTTTTGCCGTGACAATATCACCTGATACATCATCACCTTCAACACTATAATCGCTTCCGCTGGTTAGTACCTCTTTAGAATTTTTTATACCATGTAACTCCACCAAATTCAGCTCCACCTCAGCCTCCTTTTGGCACATAGAATCTTTCATTGCATTAACATTAACACACTCTTTCGTCTCATATTCATAAAACAAATCATTTAGCCCTCGATCGTGGTCATCGCCTTTATCGTTATCTTTCATTATCTTAGGATTACGCCTTTTGTGTACAGTCTGATGTGAAAATTTACCTATTTGATTCTCATCTCTTACGAATTTCATTTCAATATTCTGACGCCTTCCTGTTTATTTATTAACACCTATCACATTCCCGTTTACTCGCGTCCTATTCATCGCCGGTTTATTTTGCCATCTCTGGGCCTGAGATGCCGCGAAACTTAGTTTCTCGGTCTCCCATTCCGCTGTTTCATTTCGCCAGGGGCTGGTGCCTCAAATCTACATTCTTGGTGTCGGTCCCTGCCACGAAAGTATCCATTCCCATTACCTCTTAGAAATTTATCGTTGGATGTGTTCTTGTTACCGTTTCCCTTATCAAAATTCCTGTTTGCGTCCCGTTGATAACTTCCTGGATGTCTTTCATAGTAATTACTCAGACTGTAGTTATGATCTACACTCTAAAACTATTTGCCTGCTTACTTTGGCTTAAATTTCAACGACCGTTCTAATTTTTCTACAACGTTCAAAAATTCGTCTATTCAGTTGCAAGGATTGTGCACTAGATCCCACTGTAAATTTTCCGGTAACAAACTTTTCAACGTCGTAATTTCAGTAAGGGCTCCCAATGTGCTTTTCACATGCATTAATGTCGCAAGCTCACGTTTCCGTATTTAAACGTTGGCCCTTTCAGAAACTCATTTTGGAGACGCGTTTGCTTCGCTTCATTCCAGAACTTGTTCAAGAAACTGCTTTCAAATATTTCATAGGTAGTGATCGTATCATTGTGTATATTTGCCCACGATTGCGGCTCACGTTCCAAATGTCTTTTCACGAATTGTATCTTCGCCTCGTCGTACATTCCCGCTATAAAACCATCCCTGCATGCAGCTAGAAAATTTAGTGGCTGATATTTCCCGTCGTCTCCAAAACATTTGACCTATTGCGAGTTCGTACACGGAACACTGATCATTGTATAGATTTGATGTGCAGCTAAAGAATTAAATTCGCTTTTTATTCCATGTATTTTTTTAACTTCACTATTTTCAATTTTAATGCCAGATTCTACTTGTTCCTTTATTTTACCCACTTCTTTATCTCCTTTACCTATTCGAACGGATAAGTTGCTAATAGTCTCTGTCGTCTGAGCCATTACAGCATCTTGCCTACTCACAATTTCTTACGTTGCCTCCCAGATCTCCCTGCAACTTCTCCACCTTATCACTGAAAATTTTCTCCGCTTGATCTACCTTGGAGCCAAGTAACCCAACTTCATCAGAAATTTTACCCATTTCATCCCGTATAGTTTTTAATTTTCCGTCTATCAACTTCTCGATTCCACTAGCAATTTTACCTACTTCTTCTTTCACAATCGAAGCTATTTCGGATTGAACGGAATCAACTTTTAAATTTACGTCACCCATATCGGTTTAACAGAATCAATTTTGGATCCCAGTCCTCTTATCATTTGCATTAATTGCGACATCATGTCTCCCCCAAATTCATCTCCCTTGCCCGATTTCGGACTATGTGCCCCACTAAATTCACCGCCGATCACGCTCTCCCGCTCCGACTTCGGGATAAGCGGCTCGCTGGTATTTTCGGACTCACACAAACTGGACGACTGCCTTATATTAGCGACGTCTATTATTGGCGATCAGAATCGTACATAATCTAGCTATCTGCCCCGGTACTTATCTTTGTCGTGCTGGATCCTTCTGCCATGGTACTGCTGCCGATGTTGCAGTTGAAGCCGACGCTCAAGATCTGGTAGCCTCTGCTGTGGTACTGCAACCACCGCTGCACGATGAATCGAAGTTGAAGATGCTGCTGCTGGCTGGAGCCACGTGCTATCGATGTCGCCTCTTCTTCTGCGTTACTTTTTTATCACTCCTAACCACTGCTAAAACTCGGTGCACGCAACTGTTGCAAAATTCGTAACTCAGACCCCCCGAGCAAACTGCCTAAACAACCACAGACTTGGGACCTAGGTCACAGAATGCCGTTAACTGTGAGAATTACAATCGTAATTTCACAACTATTAAGGAAACCTAATATTCAGTCCTGAACCATTCTCATATTTAACTTTTGCCAGAGGTCCTGCCTATCGAACTTCAGATAATACTTTTGGAAACACTTTGCACAATTCAAATCCAGTTCTAAAAAATTCCAGATTTCATATTCCGCAACTAACATCATCATCATCATCTTGGACAGTTTCCAGCCACTGGCTGGGTCTGTCGGGAGCACAAGCCTCTCCATCGTGTTCTGTCTTTCCACCATTCCCCCTCTTCCACCTTCGTCCAGTTCTCTCCTCTTCTCATCACACATTCCTTCACTCCCTTCACCCATCTATCCCTTGGTCTTCCTCTGCGCCTCTTCCCCTCCAGTTGCAGATCAAACATCCTCTTTGGAATTCTTCCCTCATCCATTCTTTTCATGTGTCCATACAAC
This sequence comes from Schistocerca cancellata, assembly GCF_023864275.1. Taxonomy (NCBI): domain Eukaryota; kingdom Metazoa; phylum Arthropoda; class Insecta; order Orthoptera; family Acrididae; genus Schistocerca; species Schistocerca cancellata. Next base: position 313,590,363 of record NC_064633.1, on the reverse strand, counting down.
TGCAGTCTTGATTTTTCTATCCTGTCCTGTACTGGTTCCTCCTTTAGTCTTTCCCTCACATACACATTTCGCAATCTGTCTCGTCTTGTTACACCCAACCTGCTCCTCTGGAACTTCATTTCACTAGCCTGTATTCTACTTTTGTCGCTTTTGTGCATTACCCATGTCTCACTTCCGTATGCCAATATGGGGACAAAGTAGGTTCGGTATATAATTCCCTTGGATTTCTGTGGCACCTCCTTGCTCCAAATAAGCCCCCTAATACATTTGTGGAACTGCCCTGCTTTTCTGCACCTTTCATTTATTTCCATTGCGTTTCCCCCCTTACTTTCAATCACGCTTCCCAGGTACTTGAAGTTCTCTACCACTTGTAGTTTTTCCCCTCCACAAGTTATATCCACATTTGGCCTATTCTTCTTCCTTGTTGTGACGATTATTTCACTTTTCTTTGCAGAGAAATGCATTCCATATTGTGCTGCCGTTGCCTCCCATGCATCTAACTGCTCTTGCACCTCCTTCTCGCAATTTCCCCATAACACCAGGTCATCGGCAAAAAGCACTGCTTTCATTTTATGATCTCCAATTGCATCTGATACTTGCTGTAGGATTTCATCCATAACAATAATAAACAATAAAGGCGAAAGTGCACTTCCCTGTCGCAGCCCATTTTCCAGCTTGAACCATGCAGTACGTTCCCTCCCCACTTTCACACGACTCTCACTTCCCTCATACATTTTTCTGACTTTTCGTGTTATCTCTTCATCTATCCCTTTTGCGTTCAGCACATCCCAGAGCTTGTCTCTACAGATACTGTCATACGCCTTCTCAATATCCAAAAAGGCCATGATTAAGTCCTTCCCGTACTCATAGTGCCTCTCCTGCAGTTGCCTTACCGCAAATATGAGGTCCGTTGTTGATCTTCCCGGTCTGAAACCGTACTGCTCCTCTTGCAGTCTACTTTCAATACTGCTTCTTATTCTCTTCTCCAGGATCTTTTCATAGATTTTTCCACAGTGGCATAGCAGGGTGATTCCTCTGTAGTTCTCACATCTCCTTTTATCCCCTCTCTTGAAGATGGGGACTATAATTCCTTTCTTCCAATCCTCAGGAATTCTGTTCTCCTTCCACACCACCCTCAGCACTCTGTATAGCCACTGGGTTCCTACTTCTCCTGCTGCTCGTATCATATCCACTGTTACTTCGTCCCAACCTGGTGCCTTGCCCCCTTTCATCCTCTTTATGGCTTCTTCCACTTCATTCCAAATTAGATCATCAATTTCCCCACTATTATAATCGCCTGCTGCCTTAGGCTCTCCATCGCTGTTAGTTACCCGCTTGGCGGCATTCAACAGATCTTCAAAGTACTCCTTCCAAATCTTTTTGAGCTCATGCATTTCCTCCACAACTCTTCCATTATTATCCATGATCCTCAGGCACTCGCTTCTGTCGTTCCTCTTATTTCTTACCATGGTGTAAAGTACTTTTTTGTTCCCTTCACTGTCCTCTTCTAACATTCTTGTCCATTTTTCCAACCACTTCTTCTTCTCCGCCCTTACTATGGTCTGTGCCGCTTTCTTGCTTTCCTTATATTTTACCCTAGCTTCCTCTGTTTGGGTCTGGAACCATTCTCTGAAGGCTTTGTTCTTTCGAAGTACTGCCTCTTTACATATGTTGTTCCACCATGGGGTTTCCCTACTTCTCCTCTTTGTGCTAGTTCTTCCGCACACAGTCTCAGCTGCCTCAACTAGAGCCCTCTTAAAAGCTCCCCATTCTTCTTCCACTGCTCTCTGATCTTCCTTTGGCAGCTTCTTCCTGATCAGTGTCTGGTACTGGGTTCTCCGTTCATCCTCTTTCAGCATCCATGTCTTCAACCTTTTCTCCTGTATTTCTGTTGCCCTCCTATCTTTTTTCTCTCTCAGGGTGGCTACCAACAGCCGATGGTCACTGTCTAAGGCCTCAGGCCTCAGGCCGCAACTAACACTTTCCAAAATTTAATCCTGTTTAAACACTTTGCAAGACACTTATCCGTCAACTAACACTTTCCTAATTCAAATCCCTGACGAGCCCCCTTTCGCGAGCTAACATTCCATAGATGTTCGGGCTTAAAAGAGGTTCCTCTTCGTCGAACTGTCTTGGCTCAATCTCGTTTAGGGGTTGAACCGCACGTGTCGTATTACACGCCCTAGATTAGACACTTGTGACCCTTTGGTTAAATTGGCTGTCTGATGGCAAGTTTGAAAAATACAAAGTTAACATAACATATAACTACAGTAATAATAACAATATCGGGAACTAAGTTAACGACCCATAAATAATGTAAGCCACTCAGTTGCGATTTGGTTAAAATAATGTTTATTCTGAAAGCAAACTAATAGCGAAAGTGATCGTATTTAGAGCTACCGTTACACTCGAAAGCATATCCATTTGACACAGTTCGATCATTCAGAATCTCATCGCGAAATATAAGTTATCTGCGCTCTACGCTCAGAGACTAAGACCCGCGATACCACACAACGCGAATTTTCTATGTCGTTTCACTTCCAAGTTGCCTAAAGACCAACTGTCAACTTTCGATTCTCAATCCGAATTGTACCCTTTGATGTTTCCAGCCGAGCTGTCTGCTTTCGCGTCCGCACCAGCACTGTACCCTCTGCTGCCTAGACCAGAACTGTCCCTATGCCCGTCCCCAGCAGAGCTTCCCGCGCGCCGAACATACTCGCTCAACTGACTACTGCAGTTCCCTTTCCTGAAGCCGTCCACCTCATTGGCTACAGCTTATTCTACAATATTTTACATATTAACATATTTAAATAATCAAAGCTTCATCCCTTTCACGTTCTAAATGAAGTAACAACAATATCCACTGCCAATTTCTTTTACATAAAACCAGTACAACTTCCTTCTTAACTTTAAATGTCACGGCCAGCAGCATTGCACCAATGTGCTTTCTGATAAATAAATATAGAATAAAAGTAACTATTATGCGCTAAACTTTACAACAAATATTCTGTTACCTAATCATTCAATAAGGTGTCTTGGTGTCATCATTCAATGGGTTTTGTGTGGAGGAAATGATGATCTGATGCTTAACTGAAATATTGAAAATTTAAATTTACTATATCTTTTAAAGAAATGATATTTACAACATTTGTCATTTTAATGATGCGCTTCTATATGAAGTATTGAAAGGTCTCTGTTGGATTCCTTTCATGTTGATTTCTTAAATCTGTTGTCATTTACGGCATAAATTCCTTTTCTAAATTTACTGTGGCGTTTCTGACTATCTGGGAGGAGACTGAGTAGTGGAACGTGTTACTTTTACACATAAACAAGAACGATCTATCACACTACTACACTTTAAAACAGTTTATATGTAATTCATGTCACACAGTCTCATACGGAACCTACATCCGCTTTCTTTTATATACTGTATATGATAAGATACTGCCATCCCACTTCCCTTCTGTGTGAGAGGATGAATGAGCATATGTATTTCTAGTTGCATGCTTGAGGGTAGCAGACAAGGCTGTCTGCTAGAGAACAGTAGGACCAACGTCGGAACAGGTAGCTACGCTTTCTAAAAGCAAAGAGGTTTCTATCCTTAGTAGGGTCCTGTCCGTCCGTTGTCATGTTGGTATAGGAAGCTGCCCCTCTGGCCACTTCCGTTTGTATTTGGAAGCCACCCTCAGGAAGGGACCAGGGCAGTCGGTCCGGGGCGAGTGTCTGAAGTGCTAAGATCTCCGGCTAAGCGCGTGTCTGCTAAGTCCGCAGGACAATGGATTTCTTAAGTTCAGCCTAACTGAAAATTTAATCACCTTTATTTCAGGTTTAGCTCTAAAATATCTAATGTTATCTTAAATTGCAGCGCAGTGTAATTCTCGTGTGAAGTTCAGATTATTTTCCGGTAGTTGCTTTGTCACTACTTTGTGAATAAAGTAGAACCACGTGTTGATCAGTAACTCTAACTAAGATCAATCTTAAATGCGAATGCTTGTGTGATTATAACGTCTCGTATTGGCAATATTTTTCAATATAGCAACTTTTCTTTATGTTCAACCCACGTGGGGTGTACTTTGCGAGACCAGTACCACGTGCTTATATAACTGTTTGACCCGTCCGGTTAACAGTAAGACGTTAGTAACCAGTTCGAGGTTTTTCTTTTGTAAATTGCTTTTCGATCTAATTTATTTTAATTATCAAAATTATTGTGGAGTTACACTCTTTGTGTAAACCAAGTTGACCACGTGAAGCGTGTGGTGTAATCATCAAAGTAGCCCTCAGCTATACTTTTCGCGAAGATTTCACAAAGAGTTAATATGAATTTAGTATACCAGTGTGTGGTAATTACACGACGGACAGGATTGTGCTACGAACGTAATTTCTTTGGGTGAAAATTTGAATCTGTTGGTAGTGGTTAACTTTCTCTTGCATACGTTTCAACGTTCTTTGTGTGTTGTTTTATGAATGCAGTGTTGTATGCAGTCTCCCAATCTTGGCTCCATAATTGATGTGTTCCGTAAGATTGCAATCTCACATTTTCACATTTTCACAATCCTAAATAAGGCACCAGTTTAGTTAGGAATCAATTTTAATATGCTGAAATTTCAATGATCAATCTTAAAATAAATTTCCAAATATAAACTGATTTATTTCTTTTTATTTAAATTCTCTCTTTTATATATATATCACCGGTTGTCGTATGACTATTAAAAGATTATAATTAATGTTAGTCTGGTTGGGAATTTGGTAAGCTAGACTGGATACCTGGTGAAACAGTTGCGCAGTAATGCAAGGTTAACTTCCCCAGACAGCTCACAGCTTTTAACCCGCTTTTATTGTCCATCAGTACCGCTTTCATCATAGCAAATTAAAGTAACAAACTTACAGTATCAATCGTTAAGATCGACTAAAGCGTTCAGATTTTAGCATTCAGGTCTTTGTCACAAAACTTGTTAATTTCACTTTAACAGTAAATCCTAAACTATTGTAGATATTATCAATATTCACTTTTTATTGGGATCACCATCAAAATTTATGGAGGATTAAAATTACTGTGGCTCAATTCCGTGTATCACCACAGAATTAAACAGTTTTCATAAATGTTTCCCTTTATGACCGATCTTAGGTCCGCCATATTTAACACTGCTATGCTTCCCTGGGGTTCCCTGTGACCTAGTTTCTCGTCTGTCTCAATAGCACACTAAAGCGCTAAGGCCTGATCAGCCTGGCCTCTCTCAACGCAATAGACGCCCGCGGACTTTCTCCAACTCGTGGCGAATCTGCGCTCTTTGTGGCACACTTTCCTAGACAGCAAGAAGGCTGTCTCTTTCGGCCATATATTTAAATGAGAGCGAAATCCTCGCTGACTCACAAACAGAAGATGGTACAGAGGTGACAGAAAGAAATACCACGTGAATCCAAACCAGCTGCTTGTCAACAACGTAAGGGGAATCAGCGTGGGAGAATGGTGCATTCACAGATCACCAAAGAAGAGAGACCAACAGCAGACCTTGGTGTCCAAAGCAATGCGAGTACACATCCCGATGACAGACGGACGTTTACTGACGGCGTGGTCGCCATTGGAAGAGCGTTCAGTTATCCGGCGTGGACGGGCACTATATTGTATGGGACTAGTGTGTCCACCATCAAGAAACGCCTCCACACCATGTGTGGTGAAGAGTTCATGTCGCGTCAAATTGTTGGCCGCTGGTGTTGCGTGTTCAGATAAGAAGGGCAGAGTGTGGAGCATGGAGGTCGACGTGGGCGTAAACGTGTACCTCGTAGATCAAGGTATCCATTTAAAAATATATTTGTGCAAATTCAAAGAAATTTCAAAACTCGTTTAGAAACAAAACATTCATTAATATAGCGCAATCACACGAAAAGGAGATGGGATTCATTAGTCTTCAATCTACACTCCTGGAAATTGAAATAACAACACCGTGAATTCATTGTCCCAGGAAGGGGAAACTTTATTGACACATTCCTGGGGTCAGATACATCACATGATCACACTGACAGAACCACAGGCACATAGACACAGGCAACAGAGCATGCACAATGTCGGCACTAGTACAGTGTATATCCACCTTTCGCAGCAATGCAGGCTGCTATTCTCCCATGGAGACGATCGTAGAGATGCTGGATGTAGTCCTGTGGAACGGCTTGCCATGCCATTTCCACCTGGCGCCTCAGTTGGACCAGCGTTCGTGCTGGACGTGCAGACCGAGTGAGACGACGCTTCATCCAGTCCCAAACATGCTCAATGGGGGACAGATCCGGAGATCTTGCTGGCCAGGGTAGTTGACTTACACCTTCTAGAGCACGTTGGGTGGCACGGGATACATGCGGACGTGCATTGTCCTGTTGGAACAGCAAGTTCCCTTGCCGGTCTAGGAATGATAGAACGATGGGTTCGATGACGGTTTGGATGTACCGTGCACTATTCGGTGTCCCCTCGACGATCACCAGTGGTGTACGGCCAGTGTAGGAGATCGCTCCCCACACCATGATGCCGGGTGTTGGCCCTGTGTGCCTCGGTCGTATGCAGTCCTGATTGTGGCGCTCACCTGCACGGCGCCAAACACGCATACGACCATCATTGGCACCAAGGCAGAAGCGACTCTCATCGCTGAAGACGACACGTCTCCATTCGTCCCTCCATTCACGCCTGTCGCGACACCACTGGAGGCGGGCTGCACGATGTTGGGGCGTGAGCGGAAGACGGCCTAACGGTGTGCGGGACCGTAGCCCAGCTTCATGGAGACGGTTGCGAATGGTCCTCGCCGATACCCCAGGAGCAACAGTGTCCCTAATTTGCTGGGAAGTGGCGGTGCGGTCCCCTACGGCACTGCGTAGGATCCTACGGTCTTGGCGTGCATCCGTGAGTCGCTGCGGTCCGGTCCCAGGTCGACGGGCACGTGCACCTTCCGCCGACCACTGGCGACAACATCGATGTACTGTGGAGACCTCACGCCCCACGTGTTGAGCAATTCGGCGGTACGTCCACCCGGCCTCCCGCATGCCCACTATACGCCCTCGCTCAAAGTCCGTCAACTGCACATACGGTTCACGTCCACGCTGTCGCGGCATGCTACCAGTGTTAACGACTGCGATGGAGCTCCGTATGCCACGGCAAATTGGCTGACACTGACGGCGGCGGTGCACAAATGCTGCGCAGCTAGCGGCATTCGACGGCCAACACCGCGGTTCCTGGTGTGTCCGCTGTGCCGTGCGTGTGATCATTGCTTGTACAGCCCTCTCGCAGTGTCCGGAGCAAGTATGTTGGGTCTGACACACCGGAGTCAATGTGTTCTTTTTTCCATTTCCAGGAGTGTATTTAGGTTCTTTTAAATCTGCCATGTGTTTTTTAGTTTCATCTGCAATAGTGTCCTAACCGGTTTTGTGTACGGCGAGAGATCCGTCTAGTATTAATTTACTGGGTACAAAATTCTCAACTGCTCCAGCACTTTTTTTTCTTAGCTACATCTGAGCTACTCTCACATAGATTATTTGGAAGAAAGGGAGACTGTCTCTTAGGCAGGCATAAAGCTAGTTTTTAAATAGTTTTATTACGGTTTACTTTTGGTTTCAAATGGTTCAAATGGCTCTGAGCACTATGGGACTTAGCTTCTGAGGTCATCAGTCCCCTAGAACTTAGAACTACTGAAACCTAACTAACCTGAGGACATCACACACATCCATGCCCGAGGCAGGATTCGAACCTGCGACCGTAGCGGTCGCGCGGTTCCAGGCAGTAGCACCTAGAACCGCTCCGCCACCCCGGCCGGCTTTACTTTTGGTCACGACCGTTTGATGACATAAGGAAGTTTTCATCTTGCCTTAAATCGCGCACGGATAGCCAAATTGGGAGGCGACCGCTCGAGATAAGGGGGACATCCGTGTTCGAGTTCCACTCCGTCACAAATTTTCAATGTCGTCATTCCACATTCGCAGCTGCGAATACATTTAATTTATTTTTTGCATTTGGAGTTGTAGAATTCACTCTCACTGCAGTGACCTTGTGGTCACTTGAACCTATAATGATCATGACACTCTCCACTTGATCAGAATTGTTTGAGGCTAGAAGGTTCAAAACACACACATTAAAAAATTTTTGCATCACCTCGGTTCCGAGAGTTCCCGAACAGAAAATTGTAATAGCGATCAACATAAACATCATTTCCGCCCGTTTTATTGCTCATGAAAACCACACATTGCATGTTGTACCGCCATACAGTGAGACCTTCAGAGGGGGTGCTCCAGATAGCTCTACACACCGGTCCCCTAATACCTAGTAGCACTCAATCTTGCATTGATGCATGCCTGTATTCATCGTGGGGTACTATCAACAAGTTCATCAAGGCACTGTTGGTCCAGATTGTCCCTTTCCTCAACGGCGATTCGGCATAAATCCCTAAGAGTGGTTGCTGGTTGACGTCGTCCATAAACAGCCCTTTTCAATCTGTCACAGGCACGTTAGATAGGCTTTATGTGTGGAGAACATGCTGGCCGCTCTAGTCGGGCGATGTCGTAATCCTGAAGGAAGTTAATCACAAGATGTGCACAGTGTGGGTGCGAATTGCCGTTGAAGAAGACGAATACCTCGCCAATATGTTGCTGATATGGTTGCATTATCGGTCAGAGAATGGCATTCACTTATCGCACAGCCATTACGGCGACTCCCATGACCACTAGCGGCGTACGTCGGCGCCACATAATGCCACCCCAAGACAGCAGGGAATCTTCACATTGCTGCACTCGTAGGACAGTGTTCTAAAGCGTTCAGCCTGACCGCGTTGCCTCCAAACACGGCTCCGACGATTGTCTGGTTGAAGGCATATACGACATTCATCGGTGAAGAGAACGTGATGCCAATCCTGAGCGGTTCATTCGGCATGTTGTTGTGCCCATCTGTACCGCACTGCATGGTGTCGTGGTTGCAAAGATGGACCTCGCCATGGACGTCGTGAGTAAAGTTGCGCATCATGCAACCTGTTGCGCACAGTTTCAGTCGTAACACGACGTCCTGTGGCTGCATGAAAAGCATTATTCAACATGGTGGCGTTGCTGTCAGGGTTCCTCCAAGCCATAATTCGTAGGTGGCGGTCATCCAGTCTAGTAGTAGCCCTTGGGGACCTGAGTGAGGCATGTCATCGACAGTTCCTGTTTCTCTGTATGTCCTCCATGTCCTAACAACATCGCTTTGGTTCACTCCGAGACGCCTGGCACTTCCCTTGTTGAGAGCCCTTCCTGTCACAAAGTAACAATGCGGACGTGATCTAACCGCAGTATTGACTGTCTAGGCTTGGTTGAACTACAGACAACATGAGCTGTGTATCTCCTTCCTGGTGGATGACTGGAACTGACCGGCTGTTAAACCCCCTCCGTCTAATAGGCGCTGCTCATGCATGGTTGTCTTTAGGCGAATTTAGTGACATTTCTGAACAGTCAAAGGGACTGTGTCTGTGATACAATATCCACAGTCAACGTGTATCTTTAGGAGTTCTGGGAACAGGGATGATGCAAAACTTATTTTGATGCGTGTATTGTTGTAACGAATTGCACCTCTTGTGAGATACTGAAGGAAATGCTCAAAATAATTTTCGGAGAAAACCGCTAACTGTAATTGTATGGGTAGGATATCGATTTTAAATTAGACTTAAATTTTCCTCGAACCCTTCAGCAATTGTATCATATTAGTCGGAAGGGTGGGGGCGGCGCTGAGGGGGGAGGGGGGGCGGGCAGCGATGTCTCAACGGGTTAATAATGTATTTCGGTCGTCGAGTTCAACCTCTAACCACACTAGATCACAGCAAGTATCTACTTTAGTATATAAATTACATCTAAGAGCAACAAACACAACATTAATTGAATTAACCTGTCTGTTGCTCGTGATGGTCGTGCCCGCCTTGCAAGTGAAGTGGATTGCCAAAGCGAGCGACATTGGTACGTTCTATTTAAGATGATGCATTTATTACTAGATGAAAGGCAGCAAATACCCACAGAAAAATGCGGAAGAGACGAAACTCCATCCGTTGGCCTGTTTCGAAGGTGTAAGTCAATGGGGGCGAGACGGTTGCGGCCTGACATCTGACTTTTCTTGGCTTTGAAGCGCCACATTTCTGTGACATGGGGAACTGACCTAGTCTTTTGCCAACAGAAGTTTCACAGTCTGGCCCAGTCTTCTTTGTCAGAGAGACGGTCCTTGCTGTATTCCTACGCCAGCACTAGGAAGAAGAAACAAACATTTAAACTCGAAAACTTTTTAACAGCTGTTGACTTTTTTGAGTATATTAACAACTTTTCTCATTTAGGTTCCTCAGTACCTTAGGGATAATTATATCGTCGCCTAATCCCAACGCTCGAATACAGCACAAGCCTTGTGTTGCTTGTTACAGCCATGACGATTAAATATCCAGGTATACCTCAGCAAAGCGATATGACATAGAATGGTCATGTCAGCAAAGTGATGTGACATAGAATGGTCACGTGAGATTGGTTGCCTGCCTTTGAGGTGTCCACTTGTGTTGAGTCAGCTAGTATTTGTACAGCGGCTTGCGCCTTTCATTTAGTAACAGTGATTATTAGGATCATTTTCAGCGCCACCTGTAAGACAGTAAAGCTAGTTTTTGTTTTTTGTTTAAATTTTTCTGTGTATACAGCTTTAACAGTATAGATTTATGTCATCTGCAGCGCCAGAGTCGAGTAGTTTGAACGTTCTAGAGCAACAAGTGGAAGTTTGCTGTCACTTGCGTGCTGTGCACTTGGGTTCAGTGAGCTAGTATTTATCTTAGGCTAAAGCGAGATCTCTACAGAGCAGAATTTAGTCTTGATTTATTCCTTTCGTTTGTGTTACGCTTACGCTCAAACCATAGCAGTGCTACCGTTCGGTAATTTTCTCTTTTGTGTATGTGTGTATGTGGGGGGGGCTGTACTTTCTCAGTTCAGCTTGTAGTTTTTGAGATTTTGTTCAGTTTTTTACATAGTACGACATGGATGGGTACTGAGTTTGTCGTAAGCGAGCATAATGAAAACTGGCTGCTGTCCGTTGAAACAGGTCCATTGGGAGTTTGTTATTTGCATTTAGGAGTTTGTAGTTAACATTGGGTATCTCATATGCTTATTATTCAGGCGCAGTCTTTGATCAGAGTAGCTGTGTCGCTCGAAAAAATGGTTCAAATGGCTCTGAGCACTATGGGACTCAACTTGTGAGGTCATCAGTTCCCTAGAACTTAGAACTACTTAAACCTAACTAACCTAAGGACATCACACACACCCATGCCCGAAGCAGGATTCGAACCTGCGACCGTAGCGGTCGCGCGGTTCCAGACTGTAGCGCCTAGAACCTCTTGGCCACCTCGGCCGGCTGTCGCTGGAAGATGAGCTTGTTTTCGTCATCTTTGCTTGGCAGCGAGGAGCGCGAGGAGTTCTATCGTTAGAGTAATAGTCACAGAGATGCCGAATAGAGGAGTCGTGCCACTGTAGAGGTCAAGTTAAGTGCATCTGTGTTTATGTAAAATGATCTGTGTCTGAATATTGTGAAGCAGAGGAGAAAGATTTGATTAGTCATTTAGAATCAAATGAGATGTAGTGAGATTAGAGCAGAGCATGAAGGGGAATGAAGGTAATATTTTTTATTTAGTGCCATTGCAGTCGTGCGTAGTTTAGAAACGTAGTTGAAAGACACATTCGTATCAGGGAACTTTACATTTTTCATTAAGGACTGAGCAATTTTCACCATAAAGTATTTTCCATGTTTATTAATGAGAGTTTGTGAGATAAGAGTTTGAAATAAATGTTTGATGTCAGTGTTAATGGATGTTGTAACTTGAACTGCATACAAGTAATAATGTTGTCAGAAAGTGTTTGTCCTCACAGATTGGATTTAGAAAAGCTAAATATGATGTCAGTAAACTGCAGGAGCATTGAAGGAAAAGTCCCAGAATTAGTATCGCGTGTTGAAGGTTATAATACTCAGAAAATGTTAGGAATGGAAGGCTGTTTGAAACCAAAGTGGATAGCGACGAAATTCTAAGTTCAGACTGGAATATTTTTCGTAAGGACAGGTTCGTTGCCCACGGCGGCAGTGTATTTATTGCAGTAAAGAACTCGATAATATCTAGAGAGCTTACCACGGGTTCCGGATGTGAATTAATCTGGTTGAAGTTAAAAATCGACGGTCGGTCAAAAATGGTAATCAGCTGTTCTTACAGACCACCTGCGGCAGAAGCTATAGTGATTGAGCGCCTCAGAGAGAACTTGCAGAATATCGGTAGTAACTTACCTGATAATGCTATTGTAATACAGTGTGGCTTCAACTTGCCAATTATGGACAGAATGGCATGCAATCGAAACTAGTAGCAAAGACAGGGATACGTGTATCGTTACACTGAATGACTTGTTCGAAAATTATTTCGAACAGGTAATGAGAAAATCTACTCGTGAAGGTAACGTCTCAGACCTCCTAGCAACAAACAGATCTGAAATTAACGCATTAGTTAAGGCATAGGAAAGTATCAGTGATGATAAAGCTGTAACAGCAGCTATGACGGTACGTATCATAACTAATGTTGAAAAAGGTAGGAAAATATTTTTTGTTAGCAGGAGCGACAGACTGCAGAATTTCTGAGTAGTCACCATCAAATGTTCAGTGCTGAGGACGACGATGTGGAGCACAAATGGAAAAAATTGAAAAGCTACCTTAAATATGCCTTAGACAAACATGTTCAGAGGAAGTCTTAAGGAATGGGAAGACCTATCGTGGGTTAACAGCCGTTTTAGAAAACTGCTAAGTAAACAAGGATAGCCTCGTCACAGATTCAAGAGAATTCAAAACCTAGTTGACAAACGTAGTTTGAATGAAGCGAAAATGAGAGTAAGAAGAGCAAACAGACAAGCGTTCAAATTTTGTCGTCCGATCTGAAAGTAAAACCTAAGAGGGCTGTTTATTACGTAAGTAGTTCGAAACCATCTATTCATTTGCTCCATGACCATACTGGCACCGAAACGGAAGATAACAGAGAGAACGCCAAATTACTGACTCAGGTCTTCCGAAATGGTTTCACGGCGGCAGTTCGTAATGTAGTCCCTCCTTCGAATCATCCTACGAAAGTTGAAATGGCAGACATTGCGATAAACGTTCGCGGAATAAAAAAGTAAGTACAATCACTTGCTAGTGGAAAGACATCAGGACCAGATGAGATACCTGCAAGATTCCACAAAGATTATGTGAAAGAACTTACTCCTCTTCTGGCAGCAGTTTATCGTAGCTCGCTGGACCAAAGAAGAGTACCTAGCGACTGGAAAGAAAGAAAAAAAAAACATGTCATTCCTTTTTTCAAGAAGGGTCTTAGGTCAGATGCGCACAATTGTAGACCTGTATCGTTGACGTCAGTCTGTTATAGAATATACATGTTGTCTTCTTTGGTTTTTGGCGTCTTTTTTCCGCGGTTGCATATAAACAAATCGCATACGTTGATTTCCGTCTTTAACGACCGTAATAAAAGTCTTATTAAGAGCAGAAGTGCTTCGCTTTATTTTAAAGAATCTTCAGTCGTTAATGTAACAATATGACTTTTTCTCTTACAATTTTGTTTGTTATGATCAATAACAGTTCGCATGCTTTACTTATTACTATAAACAGTTTCTATTATTTCCGTTACTCATGTTGGTTTATTTTTTATTGGTATTATAATTCCTGCCTTCTTCGTCTTCCAAGTGCACGACCAGGCAGAGAGAGAGACAGAGCGAGATGTTTTTCCTGTAACGTACTTTTTTCCCTTCTGTAAAGTCCTTTTTTATTTTATTTTTACTTGTTGTTGTCGTGGTCTTCAGTCCTGAGACTGGTTTGATGCAGCTCTCCATGCTACTCTATCCTGTGCAAGCTTCTTCATCTCCCAGTACCTACTGCAACCTACATCCTTCTGAATCTGCTTAGTGTATTCATCTCTTGGTCTCCCCCTATTATTTTTACACTCCTCGCTGCCCTCCATTACTAAATTGGTGATCCCTTGATCCCTCAGAACATGTCCTACCAACCGATCCCTTCTTCTGGTCAAGTTGTGCCACAAACTTCTCTTCTCCCAAACTCTATTCAATACCTCCTCATTAGTTATGTGATCTACCCACTTTATCTTCAGCATTCTTCTGTAGCACCACATTTCAAAAGCTTCTATTCTCTTCTTGTCCAAACTATTTACCGTCCATGTTTCACTTCCATACATGGCTACACTCCATACAAATACTTTCAGAAATGACTTCCTGACACTTAAATCTATACTCGATGTTAACAAATTCCTCTTCTTCAGAAGCGCTTTCCTTGCCATTGCCAGTCTACATTTTATATCCTCTCTACTTCGACCATCATCGGTTATTTTACTCCCTAAATAGCAAAACTCCTTTACTACTTTAAGTGTCTCATTTCCTAATATAATTCCCTCAGCATCACCCGACTTAATTTGACTACATTCCATTATCCTCGTTTTGCTTTTGTTGATGTTCATCTTATATCCTCCTTTCAAGACACTGTCCATTCCGTTCAACTGCTCTTCCAAGTCCTTTGCTGTCTCTGACAGAATTACAATGTCATCGGCGAACCTCAAAGTTTTTACTTCTTCTCCATGAATTTTAATACCTACTCCGAATTTTTCTTTTGTTTCCTTTACTGCTTGCTCAATATACAGATTGAATAACATCGGGGAGAGGCTACAACCCTGTCTTACTCCTTTCCCAACCACTGCTTCCCTTTCATGTCCCTCAACTCTTATAACTGCCATCTGGTTTCTGTACAAATTGTAAATAGCCTTTCGCTCCCTGTATTTTACCCCTGCCACCTTTAGAACTTGAAAAAGAGTATTCCAGTCAACATTGTCAAAAGCTTTCTCTAAGTCTACAATTGCTAGAAACGTAGGCTTGCCTTTCCTTAATCTTTCTTCTAAGATAAGTCGTAAGGTCAGTATTGCCTCACGTGTTCCTGTATTTCTACGGAATCCAAACTGATCTTCCCCGAGGTCGGCTTCTACTAGTTTTTCCATTCGTCTGTAAAGAATTCGTGTTAGTACTTTGCAACTGTGGCTTATTACACTGATTGTTCGGTAATTTTCACATCTGTCAACACCTGCTTTCTTTGGGATTGGAATTATTATATTCTTCTTGAAGTCTGAGGGTATTTCGCCTGTTTCATACATCTTGCTCACCAGATGGTAGAGTTTTGTCAGGACGGGCTCTCCCAAGGACGTCAGTAGTTCCAATGGAATGTTGTCTACTCCCGGGGCCTTGTTTCGACTCAGGTCTTTCAGTGCTCTGTCAAACTCTTCACGCAGTATCGTATCTCCCATTTCATCTTCATCTACATCCTCTTCCATTTCCATAATATTGTCCTCAAGTGCATCGCCCTTGTATAGACCCTCTATATACTCCTTCCATCTTTCTGCCTTCCCTTCTTTGCTTAGAACTGGGTTTCCATCTGAGCTCTTGATGTTCATACATGTGGTTCTCTTATCTCCAAAGGTCTCTTTAATTTTCCTGTAGGCAGTATCTATCTTACCCCTAGTGAGATAAGCCTCTACATCCTTACATTTGTCCTCTAGCCATGTCAGCTTAGCCATTTTGCACTTCCTGTCGATATCATTTTTGAGACGTTTGTATTCCTTTTTGCCTGCTTCATTTACTGCGTTTTTATATTTTCTCCTTTCATCAATTAAATTCAATATTTCTTCTGTTACCCAAGGATTTCTACTAACCCTCTTCTTTTTACCTACTTGATCCTCTGCTGCCTTCACTACTTCATCCCTCAGAGCTACCCATTCTTCTTCTACTGTATTTCTTTCCCCCATTCCTGTCAATTGTTCCCTTATGCTCTCCCGGAAACTCTGTACAACCTCTGGTTCTTTCAGTTTATCCAGGTCCCATCTCCTTAAATTCCCACCTTTTTGCAGTTTCTTCAGTTTTAATCTACAGGTCATAACCAATAGATTGTGGTCAGAGTCCACATCTGCCCCTGGAAATGTCTTACAATTTAAAACCTGGTTCCGAAATCTCTGTCTTACCATTATATAATCTATCTGATACCTTTTAGTATCTCCAGGGTTCTTTCATGTATACAACCTTCTATCATGATTCTTAAACCAAGTGTTAGCTATGATTAAGTTGTGCTCTGTGCAAAATTCTATCAGGCGGCTTCCTCTTCCATTTTTAGCCCCAATCCATATTCACCTACTACGTTTCCTTCTCTCCCTTTTCCTACACTCGAATTCCAGTCACCCATGACTATTAAATTTTCGTCTCCCTTCACTATCTGAATAATTTCTTTTATTTCATCATACATTTCTTCAATTTCTTCGTCATCTGCAGAGCTAGTCGGCATATAAACTTGTACTACTGTAGTAGGTGTGGGCTTTGTATCTATCTTGGCCACATTAATGCGATCACTATGCTGTTTGTAGTAGCTTACCCGCATTCCTATTTTCCTATTCATTATTAAACCTACTCCTGCATTGCCCCTATTTGACTTTGTGTTTATAACCCTGTAGTCACCTGACCAGAAGTCTTGTTCCTCCTGCCACCGAACTTCACTAATTCCCACTATATCTAACTTTAACCTATCCATTTCCCTTTTTAAATTTTCTAACCTACCTGCCCGATTAAGGGATCTGACATTCCACGCTCCGATCCGTAGAACGCAAGTTTTCTTTCTCCTGATAACGACATCCTCCTGAGTAGTCCCCGCCCGGAGATCCGAATGGGGGACTATTTTACCTCCGGAATATTTTACCCAAGAGGACGCCTTCATCATTTAATCATACAGTAAAGCTGCATGCCCTCGGGAAAAATTACGGCCGTAGTTTCCCCTTGCTTTCAGCCGTTCGCAGTACCAGCACAGCAAGGCCGTTTTGGTTATTGTTACAAGGCCAGATCAGTCAATCATCCAGACTGTTGCCCTTGCAACTACTGAAAAGGCTGCTGCCCCTCTTCAGGAACCACACGTTTGTCTGGCCTCTCAACAGATACCCCTCCGTTGTGCTTGTACCTGCGGTACGGCTATCTGTATCGCTGAGGCACGCAAGCCTCCCCACCAACGGCAAGGTCCATGGTTCATGGGACTTACTTTTTTATTTTTTTTTAAGTTCTGGTAACGATCTTTGAATGTGTGCGTGTGTGTGTGTGTGTGTGTGTGTGTGTGTGTGTGTGTGTGTGTGTGTGTGTTTGTGGTGTGTGTGTGTGTGTTGTGTGCACGTCTGCGTGTGCAAGTGTGAAGGGAGCTGACAAGTCCTGGATACTGTGTGTGTAAGTATACCACTATGGTATATTGGTGAATAATTTAGGATGGGGGTATTTCATATTTGTGACAATATTTTGTGGTGTGTATGGGGGTAGTACAAGTTTATATGCCAACTACCCCTGTAGATGATAAGGAAATAGATGAAATGTATGACGAGATAAAAGAAATTATTCGGGTAGTGAAGGGAGTCGAAAATTTAATAGTCATGGGTGACTGGTATTCGTCAGTAGGAAAAGGGAAAGAAGGAAACATAGTAGGTGAATATGGATTGGGGGGAAGGAATGAAAGAGGAAGCCGCCTTGTAGAATTTTGCACAGAGCATAACTTAATCATAGCCAACACTTGGTTCAAGAAACATAAAAGAAGGTTGTATACCTGGAAGAATCCTGGAGATACTAAAAGGTATCAGATAGATTATATAATGGTAAGACAGAGATTTAGGAACCAGGTTTTAAATTGTAAGACATTTCCTGGGGCAGATGTGGATTCTCACCACAATCTATTGGTTATGAACTGCAGATTGAAACTGAAGAAACTGCAAAAAGGTGGGAATTTAAGGAGATGGGACCTGGATAAACTGAAAGAACCAGAGGTTGTACAGAGTTTCAGGAAGAGCATAAGGGAACAATTGACAGGAATCGGGGAAAGAAATACAGTAGAAGAAGAATGGGTAGCTCTGAGGGATGAAGTAGTGAAGGCAGCAGAGGATCGAGTAGGTAAAAAGACGAAGGCTAATAGAAATCCTTGGGTAACAGAAGAAATATTGAATTTAATTGATGAAAGGAGAAAATATAAAAATGCAGTAAATGAAGCAGACAAAAAGGAATACAAACGTCTCAAAAATGATGTCGACAGGAAGTGCAAAATGGCTAAGCAGCGATGGCTAGAGGACAAATGTAAGGATGTAGAGGCTTGTCTCACTAGGGGTAAGATAGATACTGCCTACAGGAAAATTAAAGAGACCTTTGGAGAGAAGAGAACCACTTGTATGAATATCAAGAGCTCAGATGGCAACCCAGTTCTAAGCAAAGAAGGGAAGGCAGAAAGGTGGAAGGAGTATATAGAGGGTTTATACAAGGGCGATGTACTTGAGGACAATATTATGGAAATGGAAGAGGATGTAGATGAAGACGAAATGGGAGATACGATACTGCGTGAAGAGTTTGACAGAGCACTGAAAGACCTGAGTCGAAACAAGGCCCCGGGTGTAGACAACATTCCATTGGAACTACTGACGGCCTCGGGAGAGCCAGTCATGACAAAACTCTACCATCTGGTGAGCACGATGTATGAGACAGGAGAAATACCCTCAGACTTCAAGAAGAATATAATAATTCCAATCCCAAAGACAGCAGAGGTTAACAGATGTGAAAATTACCGAACTATCAGTTTAATAAGTCACAGCTGCAAAATACTAACGCGAATTCTTTACAGACGAATGGAAAAACTGGTAGAAGCCGACCTCGGGGAAGATTAGTTTGGATTCCGTAGAAATACAGGAACACGTGAGGCAATACTGACCTTACGACTTATCTTAGAAGAAAGATTAAGAAAAGGCAAACCTAAGTTTCTAGCATTTGTAGACTTAGAGAAAGCTTTTGACAATGTTAACTGGAATACTCTCTTTCAAATTCTGAAGGTGGCAGGGGTAAAATACAGGGAGCGAAAGGCTATTTTCAATTTGTACAGAAACCAGATGGCACTTATAAGAGTCGAGGGGCATGAAAGGGAAGCAGTGGTTGGGAAAGGAGTAAGACAGGGTTGTAGCCTCTCCCCGATGTTATTCAATCTGTATATTGAGCAAGCAGTAAAGGAAACAAAAGAAAAATTCGGAGTAGGTATTAAAATTCATGGAGAAGAAGTAAAAACTTTGAGGTTCGCCGATGACATTGTAATTCTGTCAGAGACAGCAAAGGACTTGGAAGAGCAGTTGAACGGAATGGACAGTGTCTTGAAAGGAGGATATAAGATGAACATCAACAAAAGCAAAACGAGGATAATGGAATGTAGTCAAATTAAGTCGGGTGATGCTGAGGGAATTATATTAGGAAATGAGACACTTAAAGTAGTAAAGGAGTTTTGCTATTTAGGGAGTAAAATAACCGATGATGGTCGAAGTAGAGAGGATATAAAATGTAGACTGGCAATGGCAAGGAAAGCGTTTCTCAAGAAGAGGAATTTGTTAACATCGAGTATAGATTTAAGTGTCAGGAAGTCATTTCTGAAAGTATTTGTATGGAGTGTAGCCATGTATGGAAGTGAAACATGGACGATAACTAGTTTGGACAAGAAGAGAATAGAAGCTTTCGAAATGTGGTGCTACAGAAGAATGCTGAAGATAAAGTGGGTAGATCACGTAATTAATGAGGAGGTATTGAATAGGATTGGGGAGAAGAGAAGTTTGTGGCACAACTTGACTAGAAGAAGGGATCGGTTGGTAGGGCATGTTTTGAGGCATCAAGGGATCACAAATTTAGCATTGGAGGGCAGTGTGGAGGGTAAAAATCGTAGAGGGAGACCAAGAGATGAATACACTAAGCAGATTCAGAAGGATGTAGGTTGCAGTAGATACTGGGAGATGAAGAAGCTTGCACAGGATAGAGTAGCATGGAGAGCTGCATCAAACCAGTCTCAGGACTGAAGACCACAACAACAACAACAATAATATGCTTCATTAGTTTAAAAAATATCTGGTTGCTAATATTTGTCTGGCCATTTATTATATATTTCTTCTCTGTTGTTGCATTTTGTAAGAAACTTCCCCTACACCTACAAAAAAACTTCCAAATTCAAAAAGCAACAATAAATAGGATACACGTAATAAATGATCAGAGAAATATCAGCAACCAGATGCTATTTAAAGATAAAGTATATTATTGAGAACGAACAACAGCCATAGGTACCGCAAAATAATATTACAAATTAGGCGATACGCCCATCCTAGATCATCCACCACTTTACCAAAGTAAACCAATAACTACCACACACAGTAGCCAGGACATGTTAGCTCCCTTTACACAGACACACACACACACACACACACTTAAAAATATATAAATAAATAAATTTGAAAGGTTTGCGACTGGTTTCGAGACTTGCTTGCAGACAGAACTCAACACATCGCTCTTAGCGGAACGAAATCAGCAGCTAAGAAGATAATTGCTGGAGTACCCTAAGGAAGTATGATAAGACCTCTACAATGTATGTAAATGATCTAGTAGAAAGCTCAGACTCTTGGCAGATGATGCAGCTGTATGTAAGAAAGTAGCAACACCAGGAGACAGTGTCGAGTTTCAGAATGGCCTACAGAGGAATTATGAATGGTACAGGCTCTGGCAGTTGACTGTGAACGTTAATAAATGTATTATGTTGCGCATACACAGGAAAAGAAATCCAGTACCGACAACGACACTATTGAGGACAAACAGTTGGAAACAGTATCTACCGTAAAATATCTAGAGACACCGTAAGTAGAATGACGAAATAAAAGAAATGGCAGACGACAGTCTGAGTTCCATAGCAAGAATCTTAAGGAAATGTAATTGATCCGTGAATTCTTGCGTGTTGTTCATCAGTCTGGGAAACTTACCAGGTAGCACTGATAGAAGAGAGAGAGGACCAAACGAAGAGCGGCGCGTTTCGTCACGGGATCGCTATTTTAATAACAATTGCAACAGTTAGAAACTAGCAACATATTCGTGACATATACACCGGTACAGAAACGCTGAAATAATAATATGCTACTGGTGTGGCCTATTAGACGGTACGTAGGTACATGCAGTGCGCAAGACTTATTCAAAAATGGTTCAAATGGCTCTAAGCACTATGGGACTTAACAGCTGTGGTCATCAGTCCCCTAGAACTTAGAACTACTTAAACCTGACTAACCTAAGGACATCACACACATCCATGCCCGAGGCAGGATTCGAACCTACGACCGTAGCAGTCGCGCGGTTCCGGACTGCGCGCCTAGAACCGCGAGACCACCGCGGCGGGCCAAGACTTATTCCCACCTGGCCTATACAGAGTAGTTTCTTGTTGTCGTCCTCACAGGTTGGTTGCTTCGCTGAAAGGCAAATTTATGAAGTGCAGTAACAATGAAGTCGAATACTCCATTTCGTTTAAAGGATTACAAACACGAGGAGGCCCTGCCTCGGGCATGGATGTGTGTGATGTCCTTAGGTTAGTTAGGTTTAAGTAGTTCTAAGTTCTAGGGGACTGATGACCTCAGATGTTAAGTCCCATAGTGCCCAGAACCATGTGAACCATGAGGAGGCATAACAAACTAGCGACATCGTGTAAGGAGAATGTATCCTTATTGCTCCTTGGAAAAAAGGATAAACTGCGTTGATATAGAGATAGGTGTATCGATGTTCTATACGTATGCTAATAATTGAACCCTTAATTTCGTACTTCCTTCAGAGTAAAAAGTTGATACCATCCAAAAATGACCATGCAGGGAAATCATGAACTTGCTGACCGTTTACAACGAAAAACCGGTCCGAAGTTGCAAATTTTACCTGTTTCATTCACTTGATGACTAGGTTCGGGCCGAAATCCATTTCAAATCATCGTAACATAGTCATAAATGATATTTCCGAAAATGTGAAAAGCACGTCAAAAATGTGCAACACAGCGCATGTTGATCGTTGGCTCTCCCTATCGCTGCACTTATCTCCTTCACCTTCGCAATCTTTGCCGTAGACAAAATGGTTCAAATGGCTCTGAGCACTATGGGACTCAACATCTTAGTCATAAGTCCCCTAGAACTTAGAACTGCTGAAACCTAACTAACCTAAGGACATCAGGCACACCCATGCCCGAGGCAGGATTCGAACCTGTGACCGTAGCAGTCCCGCGGTTCCGGACTGCAGCGCCAGAACCGCTAGACCACCGCGGCCGGCTGCCGTAGACACTGAGACCGATTTTTGCAGCAGCCTCGTCCCCAAATCTATCGTGATCTCTTACTCCCTCACCTTCGTCCAAATTTTTCAATCTTTGTTCGAAGCGTACGTTGATTTCTGGAAATACAGGTAAGAACAATAAAATACCAAAAATTGGTTAATCAGAAACCGGTTATTTTGACAAGTTTTAACTGTCAGGTTATACGGGAGACGAAAGAAATCCAGTATAACCGAAAACCAGTTGTTGCAGTGGTAACCGCCATCCGAACCTGCGAGGCGCTGCGCTCGCCGGTAGCACGTGCAGCGACAGCGCCGTCCTCCCACGCAGCGTGACAGCGGCGTCGGCGTCACAAAGGCAGGTGTGGGGCGGGCGCGTGCTTTTTGCCGCCGGCCGTGCGCGGCGCGTCGCCTCGCGCGGCCTGCCCGGGCCGCGATAGCATCGCGACGCCCGCACCCCCACCCCCACGCCTCTGCTGGAATGCGCCCCGGGCCAGGTGTCGGACGCCGAGGCCACGGCCGGCGGCAAAAGCCACCCGGACGACGACCCGCTATTGTCCGTCTCCAGCATGTCTCCCTCCTCAACATTTCCCTCTCAAGTCTCATTTACACCAGACGTCGCTACTTGGCTAAAAATTGCGCTTTATTGGTGGCATTTTTTCTCACGATCTTCTCCGCTACTTTTGATAAATAATTTTACTGGCGGGTTAATTAACACAGTAAAATGCCTTAAAAAAAGTACAGCGCCCTGAATACGTGAACCGAGTGGTGATAAGCTAACGGCGAGCCGTGTGCTGCAATGCGGGCTGTATACATCGCAGGTGCTAAAACATCGTAGCTACACTACTGGACATTCAAATTGCTACACCACGATGATGACGTGCTACAGACGCGAAATTTAACCGACAGGAAGTGGATGCTGTGATATGCAAATGATTAGCTTTTCAGAGCATTCGCACAAGGTTGGTGCCGGTGGCGACACCTACAACGTGCTGACATTAGGAAAGTTTCCAAACGATTTCTCATACACAAACAGCGGTTGACCGCCGTTGTCTGGTGAAACGTTGTTGTGATACCTCGTGTAAGGAGGAGAAATGCGTACCATCACGTTTCCGACTTTGATAAAGGTCGGATTGTAGCCTATCGCGATTGCGCTTTATCGTATCGCGACATTGCTGCTCGCGATGGTAGAGATCCAATGACTGTTAGCAGAATATGGAATCTGTGGGTTCAGGAGGGTAATACGGAACGCCGTGCTGGATCCCAACGGCCTCGTATCACTAGCAGTCGACATGACAGGCATCTTATCCGCATGGCTGTAACGGATCGTGCAGCCACGTCTCGATCCCTGAGTCAACAGATGGGGACGTTTGATAGACAACAACTATCTGCACGAACAGTTCGACGACGTTTGCAGCAGCATGGACTGTCAGCTCGGCGACCATGGCTGCCGTTACCTTGACGCTGCATCACAGACAGGAGCGCCTGTGATGGTGTACTCAACGATGAACCTCGGTGCACGAATTGCAAAACGTAATTTTTCGGATAAATCCAGGTTCTGTTTACAGCATCATGATGGTCGCATCCGTGTTTGGCGACATCGCGGTGAACTCACATTGGATGCGTGTATTCGTCATCGCCATACTAGCGTGGCACCCGGCGTGATGGTATGGGGTGTCATTGGTTACACGTCTCGGTCACCTCTTGTTCGCATGGACGGCACTTTGAACACTGGACGTTACATTTCAGATGTGTTACGACCCGTGGCTCTACCCTTCATTCGATCCCTGCGAAACCCTACATTTCAACAGGATAATGCACGACTGCATGTTGCAGGTCCTGTACAGGCCTTTCTGGATACATAAAATGTTCGACTGCCGTCCTGGCCAGCACATTCTCCAGATCTCTCACCAATTGATAACGTCTGGTCAATGGTGGCCGAGCAACTGGCTCGTCACAATACGCCAGTCACTACTCTGGAAGAACTGTGGTATCTGTTGAAGCTGCATGGGCAGCTGTACCTTTACACGCCATCCAAGCTCTGTTTGACTCAATGCCCAGGCGTATCAAGGCCGTTATTACGGCCAGAGGTGGTTGTTCTGGGTACTGATTTCTCAGGATCTATGCACCCAAATTGCGTGAAAATGTAATCATATGTCAGTTCTAGTATAATATATTTGTTCAATGAATACACGTTTATCATCTGCATTTCTTCTTGGTTTAGAAATTTTAATGGCCAGTAGTGTATATTTGTTAATCAGTGCGTTCGCAGATTATGCTGAGAAAACTAGTAGTTCCACTTTCTGCCACCAACTGGAAATACCGCACTGTATGCAGTCATAATTTGGTTTGGGAGCAGGAAAAGGGGAGGAACGATCACACACACGATAACCGTGGTTCCGGGACTTTTATTAGGATATGGTCGCAAGTTGCAACATGTGTTCAGTACAGTCTCCAGACTCGGTAAAGTGTTGCATCTGTAACACGCCGTTGTCGACAGTTGCTCGCAGCATATATGGCGTAATCAGAGCGATATGTCGTCGTATACTACTCTTCAAATCTTAGATACATTATTGATAGACACGATTTTTCAGATATCCACACAATCTGAAGATACATGGATTTAGGCCCAAGGGATCTATAAGGCCACACATCTTGAAACTACCTGGGTAATATGCCGTCGTTATCGCAGTTTCCGCGAAACAATTCTTTCATGTGGCAAGCGACATGTGGTGTCGCCCCATCTTACATGAAAATAGTTGTGTGGAAGAGGTCCTTGTAGAGCTGGCATTAACTGTTGCACAAGAAGGTCCTTATAACGTGCAGATATCACGGTACACATATCAGGCACGTGAGGTGTCATCTCCTCGAAGAAAAACGGACCTAAAGTGAAGAGTCTTGTGAAACCACATCTCACAGTGACGTAACTTGAGTGCAGAGTGTGTTACTGCAGAGCATACTGCGGAGCTGAACCCCATGTGCGACAGTTCTATGCATTCACGTCGCCGTGCAGAGTAAATTGTGGCTCGACCTTCAAAACAATACTCCCCGGCCACGTATAGTCCATCTCCGTGCATACTATATCATGAAGAAGAAACTGATGGTATTGTACGCTATCTTTGAGCTTCATTTATTGCTCATTCTGAATCTTGTAGGGATATCAGTGTAAAATGCGCCGCAAATTCTGACCAGAGGATAAACATTTACAGTCACACAGCTTGACCACTGACAACTAAATTTGAGGCACGTGGCCTGCCACGGTCGCCGATCGGTTCTAGGCGCTTCAGTCAGGAACCATGCGACTGCTACGGTCGCAGGTTCGAATCCTGCCTCGGGCATGGTTGTGTGTGATGTCCTTAGGTTCAAATGGTTCAAATGACTCTGACCACTATGCGACTTAACTTCTGAGGTCATCAGTCGCCTAGAACTTAGAACTAATTAAACCTATCGAACCTAAGGACATCACACACATTCATACCCGAGGCAGGATTCGAATCTGCGACCGTAGCGGTTGCTCGGTTCCAGACTATAGCGCCTAGAACCGTACGGCCACTCCGGCTCTGAGCAGTATGGGACTTAACTTCTGAGGTCATCAGTCGCCTAGAACTTAGAACTAATTAAACGTAACTAAACTAAGGACATCACACACATCAATGCCCGAGGCAGGATTCGAACCTGCGACCGTAGCGGTCGCTCGGTTCCAGACTGTAGTGCCTAGAACCGTACGGCCACTCCGGGCGGCTGTCCTTAGGTTAGTTAGGTTTAAGTAGTTCTAAGTTCTAGGGGACTGATGACCTCAGATGTTAAGTCCCATAGTGCTCAGAGCCATTTGAACCATTTTTGAGGCATATGCTGCACCAGTCGGCTACATCTGCTACAAATGAGTCAAATGGCTCTGAGCACTATGGGACTTAACTTCTGAGGTCATCAGCTCCCTAGAACTTCGAACTACTTAAACCTAACTAACCTAAGGACATCACACACATACATGCTGAGGCAGGATTCGAACCTGCGACCGTAGCGGTCGCGCGGTTCCAGAGTGTAGCGCCTAGAACCGCTCGGCCATTCCGATCGGCCAGCTGCAACAACTTCATCAACTACCATGGGAGTGGGCCGCCTCCCCCTCCCCCAGACTCACCTGTTTCTCCAGATTTCTTGATCATAGGGTGGTAACGTGCTCGCCTCCCATGTAAGCGGGCCCGAGTTCGATTCTCGGCCGGGTTGGAGATTTTCTACGCTCGGGGACTGGGTGTTGTGTTGTCCTCATCATCATTTCATCCTCATTACTGGCGCACAAGTCGCCCAATGTGGCTTCGCCTGAAATAAGACTTGCACTTGGCGGCCGAACTTCCCCGAATAGGAGCGTCCCGGCCAATGCCATTCGCTCATTTCTACTTTTCCTTGATCATATTCTTTAACCGATTTATTGACATCGGGTCTGTTCGCAGCTGTTTCTGTCACAGATATTCCCGCAATGCAGCCTGCTACCGCCGCCACTCTTGTAAATCAACTTTACCAGCAATATACGTTCTTTCTTCTTAATAGCCGTAGCATCTCGAACGGAAAACTACGATGTTCTTAAGCCATCAGACCGACAGTCATTTCTCAAAAGAAATCAACATGAGTCGCCAAGAGATTAACGGCATACGTACATCAAAATGGGAAATACACTCCTGGAAATGGAAAAAAGAACACATTGACACCGGTGTGTCAGACCCACCATACTTGCTCCGGACACTGCGAGAGGGCTGTACAAGCAATGATCACACGCACGGCACAGCGGACACACCAGGAACCGCGGTGTTGGCCGTCGAATGCCGCTAGCTGCGCAGCATTTGTGCACCGCCGCCGTCAGTGTCAGCCAATTTGCCGTGGCATACGGAGCTCCATCGCAGTCGTTAACACTGGTAGCATGCCGCGACAGCGTGGACGTGAACCGTATGTGCAGTTGACGGACTTTGAGCGAGGGCGTATAGTGGGCATGCGGGAGGCCGGGTGGACGTACCGCCGAATTGCTCAACACGTGGGGCGTGAGGTCTCCACAGTACATCGATGTTGTCGCCAGTGGTCGGCGGAAGGTGCACGTGCCCGTCGACCTGGGACCGGACCGCAGCGACGCACGGATGCACGCCAAGACCGTAGGATCCTACGCAGTGCCGTAGGGGACCGCACCGCCACTTCCCAGCAAATTAGGGACACTGTTGCTCCTGGGGTATCGGCGAGGACCATTCGCAACCGTCTCCATGAAGCTGGGCTACGGTCCCGCACAGCGTTAGGCCGTCTTCCGCTCACGCCCCAACATCGTGCAGCCCGCCTCCAGTGGTGTCGCGACAGGCGTGAATGGAGGGACGAATGGAGACGTGTCGTCTTCAGCGATGAGAGTCGCTTCTGCCTTGGTGCCAATGATGGTCGTATGCGTGTTTGGCGCCGTGCAGGTGAGCGCCACAATCAGGACTGCATACGACCGAGGCACACAGGGCCAACACCTGGCATCATGGTGTGGGGAGCGATCTCCTACACTGGCCGTACACCACCTGTGATCGTCGAGGGGACACTGAATAGTGCACGGTACATCCAAACCGTCATCGAACCCATCGTTCTACCATTCCTAGACCGGCAAGGGAACTTGCTGTTCCAACAGGACGATGCACGTCCGCATGTATCCCGTGCCACCCAACGTGCTCTAGAAGGTGTAAGTCAACTACCCTGGCCAGCAAGATCTCCGGATCTGTCCCCCATTGCGCATGTTTGGGACTGGATGAAGCGTCGTCTCACGCGGTCTGCACGTCCAGCACGAACGCTGGTCCAACTGAGGCGCCAGGTGGAAATGGCATGGCAAGCCGTTCCACATGACTACATCCAGCATCTCTACGATCGTCTCCATGGGAGAATAGCAGCCTGCATTGCTGCGAAAGGTGGATATACACTGTACTAGTACCGACATTGTGCATGCTCTGTTGCCTGTGTCTATGTGCCTGTGGTTCTGTCAGTGTGATCATGAGATGTATCTGACCCCAGGAATGTATCAATAAAGTTTCCCCTTCCTGGGACAATGGATTCACGGTGTTCTTATTTCAATTTCCAGGAGTGTATTTCACATTCTGACTGTTTAAAGCATCGTATATTAACCTGGTGCAGAAACCATTACTTTCCTCAGCAGGAGTCGGCAACACGTCGATCGCGATCTACTAATAGATCGCGAGTGCTTATTTGCTAGATCGTGTGAGCACTGAGAGTGCAAAAGAAAAATTGAATAAAATCGTAAATTTTTTCCCTAACAGTGAAAATGCGTGCTCGTTCGACACGAGTTGTTTTCTTTGTTAATAACAGCGTACAACTGGTACCTACATCTACCTTGAACCTCTAAAAATTTTTGCCGAATTAGTTAAATCAGCCGCCACTTGCATGCCACTCGTTGCTGCACTGTTTCACTCATCTTTGTGAAATGTGTTCGATACGTGTCAGGAGAAGGCAGTGAGTTTCGTGCCGTGCATAATCAATTTGTGCGATGTAATAGAGCGTGGAAAGGACACAGGTAAACTTTTTTGTACCGTCAGTACGTAGCACTGAGCATGCGTAGTTGGATATCTTATTGACACTTTTCGGGAAGGTACTAGTAGTTCAGCGACTTCACGCATAATGAGCTGTGTATAAAAAAAAAAAAAAAAACGTAAATTTTATAATTTCCGTTCCGAATACCAACACGAATTTTTCGTAACAGAAAGAAATGGCACATGCACTGTTATAAAGTTAGTCAACAAAATTAGGTCTCACTCTCTTCAAAGAAGATTTTTCAAAGATTTGGCAAATGAACTGGAACTGCAATATGGAGATTTACTGTTCCACACTGAAGTGCGGTGGCTCAGCAAGGGAAAAGTGCTGCAACGTTTCCACAAGCTTTTTCCGGATATCGAACTGTTTTTGCAAGAACAAGATTAGAATAGTCTGTCAGATTGTATTGAAGACCCTCTCTGGCTTATGAATTTCGCTTTCTTAATTGACCTAACAGAAAAGCTTAATGAGCTGAATTTGAAATTTCAAGGCAATGACAAAGATATTGCTGATATGATATCTGAAGTAAATTCTTTTACTGAAAAATTGTTTTTGTGGGAATGCTACCTTAAGAGGGGTGAATTAAGACATTTTCCAACTCTGAAGACACAGATAGAAGAAAGTGATGTACCTTAGAATAGTGAATGTCATGCAATAATGATCTCCAATTTGAGGGATGATTTAGTAATCGTTTTATGAATTTTTAAAAATAGATCACTTTGATATGTTGGTTCGGAATAGTAGATCGTGAAGGCTTGGTGGTTGCCTACCCCTGTTCCTCAGCATACTCCACGAGCACACCGATTACTGAACGTACAAACGATGTTCCAGCATCCTGTGGTGTATACAACCCAGACTGCAGCACTCTAAACACTGTCAGTTTAATTATAAGCACCTATTACATAAGAAACACAAGTACGTACCACCGGTGGTCGTGGAATGATTAAGAGTTACAATTCTTTATGACCGATCAAATGGTCACCAAGATACACTAGTGTTGTCCATGTTTAGTGTCGTTGTCAGGCCTGGCAGGGTAAGCAACAGATGTTGAGTGATCACTGTGAAAACTCAAAAATCTCACGTACTCGTGTGACACTGCATTGCCAACATGTGACAGACAATAAATGGGGCCTCATTATGGGACTCCATTTGGCCGGCTGGTCGAATTCTGCAACATCCTGGTCTGTGTGGCTTTCTGCTGTGACAGTGATCCGATGTTGAACTGCAGGAGAACGTGGGAGGAGAAATACTCGTCGTCAAAATTCTACTCGACCACGTCTGCACACGACAAAGAATGATCGACGTATTGCGCACCAACCATACCTTAACCCCTTCACATCCCCACCTGCCATCCGAGAATAAGTAATTACTTGAAAGAAATTGCTCCCTTTCTAGCAGCAGTTTATCGTAGATTGCTGGAGCGATGGAGGGTACCTAGCGCCTGGAAAAATGGGCAGCTCCTACCAGTTTTCAAGACGGGCCGTAGAACATACACATAATTATCGACCTATATAGCTATAGTCAATGTGTTGTGGATTTATGGAACATTCTTCATGCTCAAGAATTACGATGTGTTTGGAGAACGAAAATCTCATGTAAAAATATCTCTTTCGAAACATTCTGATATCCCACCTCACTGGTCGGATATTGGCAGCAACCGGACTATGGAATTACCATCTCGTGTGTAGGCTGTCGTCAACACCACAACGCAAATAGTTCTCTCTCTCTCTGGAGTGCGCCGTGACCGCGAGACATGGACGGCTGATGAATGGTATCGTATCGTGTTTAGCGATGAGTCATGGATATGCAGTACACTGGACGACCACTATCAGCGAACATGAGGCTGATCTGGGGAGGAGCTCCATTATTCGAATCTTTTGTAGATGTACAGCGGTGTTACTCTTGGTGTCATGTTTTAACCTCATATACGCAAGGACACTTGCGTCTTGAACTACGAGTATCAGTTTACCTTCAACGCTAATTTACACGAGTCGTACCGTCATGTTCACTAGATACGTCTATAGCAGACTGCTCACTTATTGTGCCTAAATTCGCACCATACCCCATTCAGCCGCAATATTTGGACGTAATATACAGCAAATCTTCAAATGGGGCCACACATACCGTGGTTCATGTAGTTTGCTTTGACGACTGAAAAAATGAAAAAGAAATCAGTACCCAGTCGCGGTTCAAGTTGATGACTTAAATTTCCTAGCTACGTATTAACAGTGTTCCGTATGATAATTTTTTCTTCTTTGAGAGAGTGAAATATCAACTTTCCTTAGTCGCGCGGAGTGGCCGCGCGGTTTGAGGCACTATGTCGCGAGCTGTGGGGCCCCTGCCGCCAGAGGTTCGAGTCCCCCCTCGGGTATAGGTGGATGTGTGCTGTTCTTAGCATAAGTCAATTCAAGTAGTGTCTAGCGACAGATGACCTCAGCAGTTGGTCTCTTAGGAATTCACACACACACACACACACAACTTTCCTTATAAAATTGTGTAACAACCAATACACATGTATTTTGATTCTGTTAAATATCAAAGTTTTTCTCACGTCAGCTTCGAAACTGGTTTAGTACCCTAATTTCAACGCTGTCTGCATTGCGTCCCATATCTCTCTAATTTACTTCTGTCTGAATCGCAGATCGCAGTCCACTCAAGGTTTGGGCCGTTAGTATTGTCATAGAACTTGGAGGCACTGTGCAACCGTACTAACCCACGTACATTACAAGCCACGGTCGAATTTCATTTGCATTTGACTAAACTGCTCACAACCCACGAAAGCTTTTGTTACAGTAGGGGCTACGTACGCGACTAGCGGCCTTGGTTACTGTTATGCGTCGGCGGGTTCTGTTAGCAGCATTGGCATTCAGTAGGCCAGCCTTTGGTGCACCGCCGCTTTACTAAGAAACGCACACAAGCCTCATGCCGCGGCGATCAACTGATTCACGACACCTGCGTGGCTCGCTAGCTGCATACCGGAACACGCACTGGCCAACAAATTTTTTCGAACTCACAGTTGTATGAAATTATTTTACTTATTCTTATTGTTTTCGATATGTTGATTTAAAATATGAAACCGGTTTTTCTCTGAATACTCTAGTTTTCATGAAATTCTAGCTTCCCCACTCCAGTCGTTTGTGGTCAGATTAATTACTTACAAGGACAAACACGTGATGGCAGAGTGTTTCAGGAGTATTAAACGAGATCTCTCCGAAGCAGTCCACAAACGGAAAAGTTTAAAAAGACTTTCGATCCCTCCCAAAACTTGCAGCTGAGATATTATCTTCTAAGTTGCAAGAAAAATGTGTAATGAGTTACACTGTAAAAGAGTCTTACTACCGAAAGCGAGAAGAGGAATTTCTTTCACATTTTACGGAAGAAAATAAGTTTGCTTATTGCCATAGTGTCTCGGGTCTTCTCTGGGAATTAGCGTTTATACTGTACAGTCCAGATGACTGGCGTTTGTTTGTAGATATTCAAAAGGTAGTATGAAACTTGTTCTGTTACGTAATGGAAATCTCTTTGCACATGTTCCACTTGGTCATTCTGTGCATTTATGAGAGGAGCATGACGACATGAAGACTCTGATTAACCTACTAAAACACCAAGACCACAACTGGACAATACGCATGCTCTTTAAAATGAATAATTTGCTGCTAGTTCAACAGAAATGATTTACAGAGTATACCCGCTTTATTTGCAGCTTGGCTTGAGGTAGGCACTGGAACCATAAGGAGTGGACCACACGTAACTCTGAAAGCCAGTATGCCGAATGTGGTCAACGATCCAACTGTGAGTCGAGGAAAAATAATTTCAGCTCCACTCCACATCAGACTGAGTGTGAATATAGAGTTTGTTTAAGTATTAGATAGGGACAGTGGAAGCTTCCAATGCCCTTCCTGCCTTTAATGGACCTACGTATTCTGTCATCTGTACATGGTAAAGAAATTATCACAAGGATGAACATCAAGGGAGGGACTTCCTGGGTATCATTAGCGGCGTTAATGGAAAACTCTCTTTCTCAGAAAAATGCTGCTATCTATGAGAGTCTCATAGCTGATATTTTGTTAGCTTTTCATGTCCTTGTATGTAAGATGAGTGTCAAACTTCATTTCCTACACAAACATACTGACAAATTCCCTGATGACTATAGAGACGTCAGTGACGAGCAAGGCGAAAGGTTCTATCAGGATCTCAACACTATGAAAGATGGAACAAACATATGATGGCAGACTGTGCCTGGAGTATTAAACGAGATCTCCACAAGCGGAGGAGGTTGAAATTAAAATTTTTGCAACGGAGTGTGTTACTCATAAGTCAATTTTATCTGACTATAACTTTGTTTATAATGGTATGTGCTTCATTTTGTACCGCTGAATAGATTTAGAGTGTTTTTCTATTTAATTTTGTATTAGCCAGCTAAGTTCAAGAGACTTACATCAAATATTTGTCCACCTATATTATGATTCGGTAGTAGAAACATGAAACATTAATTTTTGGTGACTGAAATAATACTGGAGCTTTCAGTAAAAATCGACCTCAGATCAAAAACCAGCACCCTACAATAGGGTTGTTCACCAGTGAATTGTAGCCTTGTTCATGATGGCGCCTTCATAGAGAGAACAAGCGTTCGTTTCCCTTTTTTTAATTTTGTTTTCATCGTATCGATGGTCTTTTTCCATTCTCTTTTTTATGGTTTTCTGTTGTTAATGGCGTTGTTAGTTTCAGAAATATAGCGTCTGAAGTCAAAAAAACGTATCAGCAAAATAATCGCTGCGTATGTGAACTTTAAGCGTTGTACTAAATGTCATAATATGGACATCAATTAGCATACAGAATAAGGCACGTAAATGTTCTAGACAGGACTGCAGATCATGTAGATATTGTGGTATATGGGCGGCTTAAAAGTAGTTCGCTACAGAGCCGGCATCTCAAGATGCAAGTATTGAACGATGCCTAGATACAGTAGAATACATAGAATCACGTCAAAGATTTAAAAAATGGTGGAATACTACTGATAGTGACTAGCGGACCTGCTCTGCCCTCGAGGTAATGATAATTTACCTGAAAGACCTTCTTGTCTCTTTGACCGTAGCGTCATTAGAGAATGAAACATACAGCTTGTGTTCCTACCAGAAAGTGTTGCAGAGTAAGAGACAGGAGGGAAGCCACAAACAAGTAACAGAGAGGTAGAAAGTCAATCAGTTTTTGTATGTACACAGATGATGTGCGAGGCTGAGTTTACGGTGCGGACAGCATCAGTCAGTAGTAGTCGTGGACTTATCAGAGCTCCAGACTCACGGACCTGTTCCCACAAGCACGCATAAGAAAAATTGTCCGTGGCACTTATCTGCCAATGAATACATTGTTATCCTGTTGTCATCAATGAGACGAGTTCCAGTCGTCGCTCTAGATACTGAATTAAACTGTGAAGCTTTAGTCGATTGTAAAAGCTGCCAAAGCTCACAAGAGATATCTACGTACCAGCGACTACCATGAATACTGTAGATGATCAAGAAGAGATCTGGATCACTAATCGTCATAAGGAGCCACGACTGCCTCCGAAGGCTATGTGCGTAGGAACAGCCGAACCGACGAAGTATAGCCAGCTCAGTTTCATCGACGTAGAATTGTGTTCCACCACCACTGCAGACAAAGCAGGGTATGAAGCTACTATCTAAATGTCAATAGGATCGGTCTGACAGAGGAACAACGTCGGCGTCAGTTAGCCACTGAGGGCCAATTTTCGGATACTTCAGATTCGGAGTGGAGGGTGGACCGACCAAGCGGCCCATGTCGAAACACCGCAACAACTTTGAGGATAGTCCATCAAACAATGCCACGTCGTAATCACAATCAAGTCGAAATCCACAAGCAGGGTCGTCAATGAAGAAAAACATTAACCACTGAGATCATGTTTATTACAGACAATAAGGCACAGAAGAACAGAATTGCGTCCTGGACGGAGAGTGTTGCTACAAACATCGAAAATTCCAGAATTTGCAAACATAAGAAGCTCCTTGATCCTTCTGGAAGTAATAATAGTACTTTCTGGTTTTAACCAGCGACTTTAAGCATTCCAATCACCTACGGTAATTGCTACTCCACGTCAGACGCAACACAACTAACCACAATACAATACAATAGAGCGGAGGTAGTGTTAAAAAAGGGAAGAAAAAAGTTGCTATAAACATTGGTCGAAAACCTCATACTTCGCAGTTATGGTGCACTACAATTACAGGCCATGGTCACCACGTCTGTGCGTTCATTTTCACAACATATCCTCGAGGTAACAGTCATCCATTGCAATGCAACCTTTACCCTACGTCTCTTGGAACTGCAGAGTAATTGGAACTCCCATGGTTGCTACCGAATTGCGTCGTAGGCACTGAATATGAATTCTCGTAGTGTATGAGGACCGCATGCATCAAGGTCCTTACACCTCCCAAAAGCCAGAAATCTACAAGGTTAAGGTAATGATGGGTAGGCAAAGCTATTGGTCCTCTTCAGCCAGTTCTACGCTCCTGGGGCGTCAACTCTTCCGAAGTTAGAAATGTGCCAGTGTCCCATCGCGCGTGTACCACATTAGTAGTCGTTCATGTAATGGCACATTCTCCAGCAACACAGGTAACTGGTGAAAATACATACCACCGTTCCATTTATTGTGTAGAACGTAGGGACCTGGCAGTCTGTCCCCTTGGACGCCTCTCCAAACACTCACGCTAAATGTGTCCTGGTGTCGTCTCTCTCCAAGTGCATGCAGGTTTGAGTCGGCCCATACTTTTGCATTACAATTCATCTACGTCTCTCGTCTCGCACATCGTCAGTAAACAACTCCACCGTGAACTGCAGGACGTGAGCACGTGTTTTCAGAAATTACTGGCAGAATTTCAGTCTATCGGGCAGATGGTGGCAGAAGAAAAGATGGCTCTAAGCACTATGGGACTTAACATCTGAGGCCATCAGCCCCTAGACTTAGAACTACTTAAACCTAACTAACCTAAAGACATCACAAACATCAATGACCGAGGCAGGATTCGAACCTGCGACCGTAGCAAAAGCGCGGTTCCGGACTGAAGCGTCTAGAACCGCTTTCCAGAACGAAACGTTTCTGGAAACGTTCCCCCAAGCTGTGGCTAAGCCATGTCTCCGCAATATCCTTTCTTCCAGGAGTGCCAGATCTGCAAGGTTCGCAGGAGAGCTTCTGTGAAGTTTGGAAGGTAGGAGACGAGATACTGACAGAATTGAAGCTGTGAGAACGGGGCGTGAGTCGTGCTTGGGTAGCTCATTGTCACCGCTGCTTAAATATCAGTGTGTTCGTTCAGAGAGGTGGTGGCCCTCTGTAATGAAGAAACTGAGTAAAGGAATCAACGATCAACTTGAACGGATGTCTTATGACGACAACACGTACTACCAGCGATGGCTTCGAGACCATCGGCAAGGGCAGCATCAACACATTCGGCAGCAGCAGTACAGCAGAAGCAGCCGATATAACTGATAATTTAAGTACATGTGCCGATAGTCTAAAGATGTGCGAACCCGCAGCGTCGTCGTCAGTGATAGAGCCTACAACGAATATGCAATCATCCGGTCTGAATGATTCAGACAATGCTAGTGTGTCAGTTAGCCCTAAATCTGAACGTGGTAGAGTCGAAATGGAATTTACTGATAGGGCAGATATTGCAAAATCAGAGGGGGGGAAGTAAGCCTTCAGAAAATGTATCGTCACAATTAATGCAAATTTTGCTAGAAATGTAATCTAGTACAGTGGCATTAACTACAAAAATAGAACAGGGAAATTTCGTTCTCAATTCAGATACCGAAAGTGTAAAAGCTGAGGAGTAGAAGACGAAATCAGATATCGAAGGGATAATTGTTACAAAATTAGAAGCTATAAAGGCAAATATGGGCAAGATATCTGAGGAGGTTGGCATGGTTAAAATTAGAGTCGATGCAGTAGAAAATGATTTCGTGGAAAAGTTGGGAAGGATACGGGACGGTAGGGTAGCGATGTTAAAAATTGTATGCTGTGACAAAATGCACTTGGGGCAGTAACCACGAAATCTGTTAACAATTTGTCAGGTAGAATAGTAGAATGTGAAAAGGAAGTGCTTAAAGATAGAGAAAATCTTGAATCAAAATTAAATAAAAACACTGTGCAACATGAACAGCAGTTGAAATATGTGAGGGCTGAATTAAATTTTTTCATAGCGAATCATTTTAGTACTGTGATAGGAGTTCCATGGTTACTTCAGGACCGACAAAGTGTTTTGCAAATGATGTAACATACCATCTAGTTGATTTTCTTGCTTCATGTAGGGATGTTTTTGTGAAGGGAATGTCGGAAATGGCAAAATTATGTTCGCTAAAAGACATAGTGAAGGTAATGTGCAATCATGGACAAATTTGATTAGTGATTCATTTATTACTTATGAAATGTGTGGGAGTTATTTCCTGAACAAATTCTGGAGTGAAGCAAAACAAACGCGACTTCAGAATGAGTTCCTAAAAGGACTAGGTTTCCGACCAGGAAGTGGGTCGATTCGCGTTTGTTATGTGGTTGAATTCACTAATTTGATGCATATAAATGGTCTACTGAGAATATTGACGCAGATTACCACGCTCAAGAGACGAGTACCGTACTTTACAATGAGATTTTGTCCACAGACTTTATTGAGAAACTTGAACAAGAGTTGAAATTCGAGTCACACAATTGGAACAGTAGTCAGGGATATGGGTATCAGAAAAGATACAATAATAATAATATAATTACAATGATCGTAACAGAAATAATTATCACCGTAATAATAATTTTCAAAAGGGAACTGGAAATGGGAATTCTCACAAAGGAAATCAGAACGGTGAACGAAGATATGAGGGACAGGAGACTCACGGAATGCAGCGCCAGAGTAGGAGGTCAGGAAACTAGAGATCACCGAATCTCCAGTCTGAGGTGACGAAATAATCTGGAATTTAAAAGAATACATTATTTTAAAACTTCTGTGGGTGTTGAGAGTTAGGCAAAGAAGCCACAAGTGTTGGCGATGGGGATCGTAAGAAGTAGAAATAAAGTGGGAAATAAACAGCGCAACCAAAAAGAGAGCGCAAGAATTATGGTAAAATTTGTTGAGAGATTCGATAATCAGGAAATTGGGCTGAAAAATTTGTTTTGTGAAATGGAAGTGAATAATGGAATGAATATATGTCCAGCGGAAAATACTGTGATCAAAAGAGAGACGGAGGTGGATCTGAATTTGGTGGGGGTGGAATGTAGCCTGTAGCTACTATTATAGTAACCTAGGTGAAAGAAATACAGATGATTTTGTATCGGAGGAAATAGAAGAAGGTCCCTACGAAGGTGGGGAGCAGATGAAGTTTTAGGTTGTGTGATTAATTGTGTGTTGCAACTACTGACATCGTTACTTCAGAGGAAGGGAACAGTATAACTGATGCTTACATGGATGATGAAAACAGATTTTGGAGCTGATTTAAATCCTACAGATGAGTTGGATGTAGATCAGGAGAACCTAGGAATGGATAAAGAGATTGAGGGTTATTCCGAAATGCTAGTGTGTACAACGGATATCGAAGAGAAATGAAGGAGTAATCCGATAAGGGAGAACTGTCTGTAGACAGTGGTGTTATCTCAAGAGACTAATCCTTCCTTAAATTAAAAATATGCATCTAGAAATGAAGTAATTGATGTTGATGAAGAAAGAAATTATGCGTTTCTCCAATCTAATAGTGAACGTAAGAGTCCGTTGGTGAAAGAAGAAAGAGGTCTCGAATTTGTGCGGGTGAAAAAACGCAGAAAACTGAGCTTCAGAAGATACTCACGCTGGTGACATAAATTTTATGAGTGGCATCAGAGTGGAGTTGACTCTTCTGAATGAAAAACATGGCATGTACTAATATATGCGTGCAAATAAGTGTATTAGTGTGTGTAGGTTTAACTATTCTGGAGGTCATATTTCTTGTGTAAGTGATAAAAATGGTGAATTTAAGATTATGTGTAAAATGTGTAGAGGCACTTATTAGTGCAAGGACTGACCTAATTTTGAGCGCACGACTCCTCGTGCGTAGACGCCGGCAGAACGTAATAGCTCTCGTTATTTACGTAAGACAGGAGTAAACTGTACTGTACGTAAGATTTCAGGGCAGGGGGAATTTCAAGGTGTTATTTAAATGTGTTGCTTGTAGTATTTTGGATGAGTTTTTCGTGTAATATAGATATATACGTATATAGTTTTTTTGTAATTATTGTTCGCACAAAATTTACTGTTTGAAGGTCGTCCGATATCATAAAAATATTAATTGCTTGTGAGGTTACGTGCAACCTTTAAGCTAAGTTTCTGGGGGTTTATTACGTTCTTTAATTATATAATATATGTGAGTTTAGAAGACATTTGGATAGATTTATGTAGGTAAAATTATGGGGATAATTTCATAATACGTTAATGGAAATAAGTCTGGGGATAAATCGTAATTTTGAGCAAATAAGAATGAATATTTGTTGATTTTATGATCCAGCTATCCACTGAGTTAAAATTGAAAACGAAAGGGACACAGTTTCTAATTAGACGTGGCAACACTGTAGATAAATGATAGAATGTTAGTTGATTTATGGCGCTGAACTAATCTCATGACACGAAAGTCGTATGTTATAGTGGGAACATGACAGAGTGTTTGAAAAGTCGATCTGAATCAAGTGTTTTGCCTACGCTACAAATCAGTTTTGGCTTGCTGTCCTGTTTGTGAATATATCGATTCAACTGGAGAGGGCCTTCAGTGTCTGATCTATGGGGATTTGGGAATTCATATCATATATTATTACTGGTGACTACACCACAGCAGTATTTCGGCAGCCATCATCCTTTAGAACAGAAGGTGACTGCGAATTGACGCATGTTTCGGCCCAGTACATGGCCAAGGACGTCATGATGTTCTGCAGAGGCGGCTGGACTGCGAAAAACATAAATTTCGACGCCAGAACACCGATTGTGTGTTGGGTTGGTGATGAAGAAATGCTACGATGTGGACAAATAAAAAAAATACTAACAAACGAGCGAAAAAGCTCTAAAAACTTTTGATAGATAGTGCATAGTTACATAAAAATTGTTTGTTTTTGTGGCATTTACTTAATATGCCGTAATTTGGTTACATACAGTAAACGTATGCTGATTAGATGTTATGACATATTCTAGGGAGTACGTGCTGTTTCATTACCACCACAAAGGTACTTACACTATTTTCTGGTTATTATTTGCAGCGAATTAGCTGCGAGGTATGAAAGAAGACAGCCCTATGAGTAAATCCAACTATTCTTCTTTTTTTATTTTTTATTTGCGGTAGGGTCTTATGGGATCAAACTACTGAGGTCATCGGTCCCTAAGCCTAAACACTACTTAAACTAACTTACGCTG
Organism: Schistocerca cancellata; assembly: GCF_023864275.1. Taxonomy (NCBI): domain Eukaryota; kingdom Metazoa; phylum Arthropoda; class Insecta; order Orthoptera; family Acrididae; genus Schistocerca; species Schistocerca cancellata. The sequence goes on along the minus strand of NC_064633.1, from coordinate 313,550,206 downwards.
TGGACAACAAACACAAACACCCATGCCTGAGGTAGGACTCGAACCTAGGACGGGGGGAGCCGCACGGAAGGTGCAAGGCGCCTAGAACCGCTCGGCTACCCCGCGCGGCTATTCTCTTTAAACGGAGCCATAGGTAGCCCCAGTACCTAACGTACGAGTAACCACAGGTAAACACGCAATTGATTTTGTCGTATGGGATGCTGTTTAGAAGGGCAACTACGCTAGCAGTAACCGTTAGGTGGCTGGTGGTTGGCCATTTCAACCATGATGTTACTGGGGCGGACAAGCTGGTGAAAAGTACGGGCTGAGAGTCAGGTAATTGACTGCCAATCTGAATTGTCACCAATAAACGGTAACAATCTATGATGACTGCATTTTGAACTTCCTTGCAGTTGAAATAAAATTAAATAAATGTACGGCGTTTAATATTTAGTTCGCTGAAACTTTGCACTTTTGCCAGCCTTGGTATTTCGGTTTTTTTCCTTATGAATATAGCTTAACTTCTTAATGTTGTAAGTTGGCTTCGGCGGATTTCGAATAATCTTGCATTTCAGCGAAATTGTATGTATACTTCTTTTAAAAAAGGATATTTTTTCACAATTGTAATTGAATAACAGAGCATTCTACTTAATTAAGTGCATTCAGCAGATCAGTTCTTACGTTTTCGTGTTACTCTGCTTGAATGTGTGTTAAATTGTTTATTATTATGGATGTATGTTGACTAAATATTTTATAGGTGCATCATGACGCAAATACAATAAGTCGCCTTCATCGGAGTCTTGCCAAACGGTGATGTATACAAAGTGCATTGCCTTACGGTTCCTGATCGCCTTCTGCGAGTTCTGTTTTCCTGTTTCTGAATTTTCCTCAGCAATTAAAAAAAAGGGTTATCTAATGATTTTCCAATTTAAAAAAATCTTAAAACTATATGTAAAACACGTTTTGTATCTCCTGTTATTTTCTTCAGTAATTAAAAAAAGGTTATCTAATATTATTTTGAGTAAATAAATTGTAAGTGTGTGTTAGAACGCCTGCAGCGTCTCCTGTTATCATTTTGGAATTTTCTTCAGTGGATTTTAAGAAAGGTTTTCTGTTGATTTATGGATTAAAACATATTTTGTAACTGTGTGATAAAGAATTATCTATAAAATATCGTGCCATATTCCTGGCAAATAAATTTATTCCCGGCAGTTCCCATTTCATTTCTACCCACATCCCCAAACCCCACCCCTAGCCCCTTATTTATCCTGTAAACATAAACAAGTGTGGATGACGGAAAGATACATCCGCAATGCCTTGTATAACACAATACTTGGATACCAGTTCTGCCACTCCGTCAGATGACGACGGTCGGCCGCACGAAACCGGATGTATGAGGTCAGTGAAGACGAGGGATTCTGCAGACAGCGTACCTGTGAATGGACCCATTTTTGCCGGTGGCCGCAGACGTTTTTCCGCTGGTGAAAGTTGCTTGCGGCCAGGCAAGGCCGCACCTTTGCTTTGTAGGAGCCCGCCCGGTGTTTTGCGCAGGAAACGACGTCGTACTTGGCAGCACGTGGCGTCGGCCGCCCGCCGCTGCAGCCGGCAGAGCGGCGGGCGGCGTCTTTCACAGGCGACGCCGAGGCTGAGGGCGGCGGTGACGCTCAGGGGCGGCACCTCACGTCGCCCTGCCGCCCGCCGCATCCAGATGAGCCGGCGCGGCCTTCCACGTCTGCGGGCCGGCTCAGAGCTCCGAAGCGGCGGCACCGGGGAGCGCCGCCAGGGACTGCTTACTCACAGAGACGGAGCTGTTTATGGACAGACAATGGCATATCCGAAGGTGTGGTGTTAGAATGTAAACAATACATCAAATTTAGAGAGACAGTGGATAGATGCTGGTGAGCCAAAACATTATTAACACTGCTGACAGCGAGATTCACTGTCGTCTGGAAGTTCTCTTGGTAAGTCACGCGGCAAAGCTGTCCTCACACGGGACGAGTTAACTAACGTTGACGTGGTGCTTTTAATTAACTTCTTTTTTTTTCTTTTTGCTTATTCGTAACTGGATGAAGTATACACTACTGGCCATTAAAGTTGCAACACCAAGAAGAAATGCAGATGATAACCGGGTAATCAATGGACAAATATATTACACTAGAACTGACATATGATTACATTTTCACGCAATTTGGGTGCATAGATCCTGAGAAATCAGTACCCAGAACAACCACCTCTGGCCGTAATAACGGACTTGATACGCCTGGGCATTGAGTCAAACAGAGCTTGGATGGCGTGTACAAGTACAGCTGCCCATGCAGCTTCAACACCATAGCACAGTTCATCAAGAGTAGTGACTGGCGTATTGTGACGGGCCAGTTGCTCAGCCACCACTGACCAGACGTTTTCAATTGGTGAGAGATCTGGAGAATGTGCTGGCCAGGGCAGCAGTCGAAGATCCAGAAAGACCCGTACAGCACCTGCAACATACGGTCGTGCATTATCCTGCTGAAATGTAGGGTTTCACAGGGATCGAATGAAGGGTAGAGCCACGGGTCGTAACGCATCTGAAATGTAACGTCCACTGCTCAAAGTGCCGTCGATGCGAACAAGAGGTGATCGAGGCATGTAACCAATGGCACCCCATACCATCATGCTGGGTGATACGCCAGTATGGCGGTGACGAATACACGCTTCCAATGTGAGTTCACCGCGATGTCGCCAAACACGGATGCGTCCATAATACTCGTGATAACTGGGTGTTGTGTGATGTCCTTAGGTTAGTTAGGTTTAAGTATTTCTAAGTTCTAGGGGACTGATGACCATAGATGTTAAGTCCCATAGTGCTCAGAGCCATTTGAACCATTTTTTTTGCCATAATAATGCTGTAAACAGAACCTGGATTCATGCGAAAAAATGACGTTTTGCCATTCGTGCACCCAGGTTCGTCGTTGAGTACACCATCGCAGGCGCTCCTGCCTGTAATGCAGCGTCAAGGGTAACCGCAGCCATGGTCTCCGAGGTGATAGTCCATACTGCTGCAAACGTCGTCGAACTGTTCGTGCAGATGGTTGTTGTCTTGCAAACGTCCCCATCTGTTGACTCAGGGATCGAGACGTGGCTGCACGATCCGTTACAGCCATGCGGATAAGATACCTCTCATCTCGGTTGCTAGTGATACGAGGCCGTTGGGATCCAGCACGGCGTTCCGTATTACCCTCCTGAACCCAACGATTCCGCATTCTACTAACATTCATTGGATCTCGACCATCGCGAGCAGCAATGTCGCGATACGATAAACCGCAATCGCGATAGGCTACAATCCGACCTTTATCAATGTCGGAAACGTGATGATACGCATTTCTCCTCCTTACACGAGGCATCACAACAACGTTTCACGAGGCAACGGCGGTCAACTGCTGTTTGTGTATGAGAAATCGGTCGGAAACTTTCCTCATGTCAACACGTTGTAGGTGTCGCCACCGGCGCCAACCTTGTGTGAATGCTCTGAAAAGATAATCATTTGCATATCACACCATCTTCTGTGTCGGTTAAATTTTGCGTCTGTAGCACGTCATCATCGTGGTGTAGCAATTTTAATGGCCACTAGTGTAGTAATGTATTTAAAAAAAACTTATACAAACTCTACGCACTTGAGCATGGAATTTTCGTTAAAGGTCAGTTCATGTATTTTTAACCGTGTTTCGTTTCTCTGTGTTTTCACAGCATCCGAAGGCGATGGTGGATCGAGCTGGACGATTTTTTGCTTAAATGTACGGAACCTTTTGCCATGCCAAGTCACCCAACAATCTGTCAATGACTAAAGACACAAAATAAAACATACATAGGTTATTAATAACAGTGTCTTCTGAAATAAAAACTCAGTTTAAAAGTACACTTACATTATGTGATTACGAGTGCCGATTGGTTGCGACTCGTGAGTGAAATAACGAAATAATAGCAATATTAATTGCTGTGTGCCATATACGTCCAATCTGGACAAGATCTAGAAAATAAAAGGTGACTCTTCCTCTTTCGCCAAAAATGTGACGATCAAAAATCTTAAAAAGTTTCCAGCGGCTGCATGCAATAATTATACATCCGTGGACTATATCTACGGCTTGAATTTTTTTTTTTACTTACAGTTACTTTTTCTGCTAAGAAAAGCTCAGAATGCAAATGTGCCTTTAACTGCTGTACGAGTTTTGTGATGTCACGTAATGCCATTTCACTATAAGATGCCGTTTCGTCAAGTTAAATACAAAATATGTTCCACGATATTTCCACTATGTAGAACCAATAAGAAACAAGAACTTCCTCTAAGTCACAAGCAGAACTTGCGAGACGACATATTTTATTTGTCGTGTTCACCTGAAACCCGAATTTGGTGGTTTTACATTATAACCCTGAGTACCTAGCATTGCCCGGCTATGCATTTATTCCAGTATTTTATTAGTTTATTTCACCCCCCGCCTCCTTTTCTCTGTCCACCTCTTCCAACGCCTCCTCTGCAGTGCATCTCCTCCTGCCCCTCTCCTTGATCAAACCCTTCTTTTTAACTTCTCCTCCCCCCTCTAATTCCGTCTCCCCATCCCCCTCACTTTATCAGTCTCTTTCTCCTCTCTGTCTGTCTCCTCCCCCTCTCCCTCCCCATCTCCTTCTACCCTTCTACACTCTCTCTCCCTCTCCCTCTGTCCATCTCGTCTTCCTCCCTCTCACTTTTCTTCTCACCTTTCTGTCTCCATCACCTCCTCTCCCCTCTCTGACAATATTGTCACCCCTTTCTACTACAACTCCTCCTTCCTTCTGTCTGTCAATTTCCTCATCTCCCATCTCTCTGTCTATATTTTCCTACCCCTGTCTCTGTCCATCTCCTCGTCTTTCCTTTCTCTGTCCATCTCCACCTGTTACATTGCGGTGCGCTTCCGGAGACTATTTCAGGAACTAAGAGTGCAAATGGCACAAATGCCTCCTGAAGCAAACTGAGTAAATGTCTGCTAGAGTTAGATGAATATCTATAAATTATGTGAGTTACTATCAAAACACCGCATAACTTTTTTCTAATGATCAGTTAGTCCGTGTATAACTGTGGGTACGAATCGAGATTTTACTGCTTCTGCACAATTTCTTATATATATTAAAAATGCTTTTACTCCTTGCATCTTACGGCTTTTTAGAGTAAAACATGTACAAGAGCAAAAACATTTTCTATACCACACATGATACGCATGGTATTTTACATGTCTATTACAAAACAAGTATATGTGCTTAACAAATGCAATGTTAATGTAAAGCTTAAAAACAAACGGTAAACAGCTAATAAAAATGCCAAAGCGAAAATAAATTGTTGTGGTTGCAACACGTACGAGTGATTACTTACTGTCACTTTCTACAATACTCCACCAATCTGTACCTTAATATAGGATTAAAATCATTTCCTTCTATGGTATCTCGTGAACAGTGACCTTGGTGGGAAATCCTTGTCATCCTGTAGCATTTTTTATGCGTTTCCTGCCCTCCTCACCCCCTTCTTTGATCCCGCCCTCTTCTTTCTCCACTCCGTCTTGTTACAGCTACGAGAACTGCTATCTAGGAGTGAGATATATTGTTATAGAACAAATGATACGTTGAAATGATGTAGTTCTTTATTTTCATTTCTCATATGTCCAAAGGAACTTTGGATCGTAATCAGAATAACACAGGCATTGCAATATCGCCCGCATCTCGTGGTCGTGCGGTAGCGTTCTCGCTTCCCACGCCCGGGTTCCCGGGTTCGATTCCCGGCGGGGTCAGGGATTTTCTCTGCCTCGTGATGGCTGGGTGTTGTGTACTGTCCTTAGGTTAGTTAGGTTTAAGTAGTTCTAAGTTCTAGGGGACTGATGACCATAGATGTTAAGTCCCATAGTGCTCAGAGCCGTTTGAACCGTTTGCATTGCAATATCATATTTATCCGCCGACATCGGGCACGCTTCGAGCAAAACGTCTCACCTAGACGGGAACATACATAACTGATGTACCTGTACGGGTTGTAGACACGTGGTTGAGGACATATGGAAGTTTGGGTCTGATAGTGAGTCGTGCAGAGATAGCCAAGTAGTGAGGCCACCACTCGCGATACGCGGAAAATCCGGTTCGAGTAACTATCCGGTATAAATTTTCGTTATCACCATTCCGCTATGTAGCTGATGGTAGTCAACATTCGCAATAGCGAATACATTTAACACATTTCATAACGGCTGTAGTCGCCGCAGTCCCTGTTCCTTTGGAAATGCATGCATATCAAAAGGAACTTTGCATCGTAATTCAAAATAAACTTGGCACTGCAACATCGTATCATGTCTTGGAAAATGATCTATGATTGTATGTACTTATTCCCTGCAGGTAGTTTATTCGAGTGACACTAATGCTTCAAGTAAACTCTGGAATTCCACACATACTGGTTTACATCCACCTGCCTATTCCTCCACCAATATCTTTCTGTTACTCTTCGGTTGGTAGATCTGTAACCTCCATGACCCGCTATATGCTCATGAACTTCCTAAAGCACTCTATTCCTGAGCGTCCCGTATCACTACCCGCGATCCCAATTTGTTTCTCTGCGCAGCAACCCATCCTGCATACAAAACAGTGACTGCTTGGAGTACTGCTTACATTCGCCATCTGCTCTCTGTGCAGTTTGCCATTACTAATGCTCATTACCCCCAATATGTAACTTTGCTGCTTAAGCCATCTGCATTTCCGTGCTTCTTCCCAGATTCAATCGTGACTTCGAAATCGAATTCATGTAGTCTTACAGCCCATAACATCAACCTACTAGAAGGATTCTTTAACACCAACAACCCTTTAAATGCCGCATGATCCGTTATTACTCGAAACATTTTACGATACAGATAGCATTTGAAATATGTACTTCCATAAATAATGCTTAACATCTCTTTCTCCATTGTGGGACAATTTCTTTCTGCAGAATTTAGTTGTCTTGGTGCCTAAGCTACCGTATCTTCTATACCTTCTACCATGGTTTGATGCACCGCATGATGAAACAAATCCCCTATTAAAATCCGAAAATACTAATCTAGAGTTCAATGTTAAAGCTTCTTTTAGTTCCTCAAAAGCATGCTAGCACTCTTCTGACCACGTAGATATAGTACTCTCTTTTAACAACTGCGTCAACTGTCTGGCAATATCTGCAAATCCTTTCATGAACCGTTGGTAATAGTTCGTGGCTCCTAAGAATGATTGCAATACCTTTATAGATTTTGGTGCACGAAATTAATGTAGAGTTTTATTTAATCTTGGGTTTGTCTTAACTCCATATTTAAATATGATATGACCTAGGTATGCTACCTCTTCCATCACAGAACTACACTTTTCTGTACTCAGTGTTAATCTCGATGCTTTTAACCTTAGGAATACTACCCTCACTCGCTGCATATCCTATGTCACCCATATGCCCGTGGTCTAGGATTAGCGTCTTTCATTAATAATCAGAACGCCTCGGTCCCGGATTGCGAAATAAGATATAGATTCAGATTTCAATTTAGTAGTTACAAAGAGTAGGTTGAAGTTTATGAGATTAACCGGGAAAATGAATACGCAAAGAAGTACGGAAGTACTAAGGAATAAGACAAGCTTGAAGTTCTCTAAGGCTGTAGATACAACACTGAGGAATAGTTCAGTAGGCTGTACAGCTGAAGAGGAATGGTCATCACCAATAACGACAATCACAGAAATTGGAAAGAGAAACGTAGGTACAAAGAAGTTAACTGCGAAGAAACTATGGGAAACGAAAGAAGTACTTCAGATGATCGAGGAAAGAAGGAAATACAAAAATGTTCAGAGAAATTCAGAAATACAGGATCACAAGACGCTGAGGAATGAAATAAATAGGAATAGAGGGAAGCTAAGACGAAGTGACTGTAGGAAAAATGTGAAGAAATCGAAAAAGATATGCTTTTCGGAAAGACTGACTCAGAATATCAGAAAGTCACAACAACATTCCTTGAAATTAAAAGCAAAGGAGCTAACATTAAGAGTGCAACGGGAATCCCACTGTCAACTGCAGAAGAGAGAGCGGATATGTGGAAAGAGTACACTGAAGACGTCTGCGAGAGGGGATTTGTCTGATGTGATAGAAGTAGTAACAGGAGTCGATTTGGAAGAGATAGGGGATCCAGAATTATAATCGCAATTCACCTTTGGAGGACTTAAGATCAAATAAGGCAGAAGGGATAGATTACATTTCATCAAAATTTCTAAAATCATTGGGGGAAGTGGCAACAAAATGACAGTTCTCGTTGTTCTGTAGAATGTACGAGTTTGGTGACATACCATCTGACTTTCGGAAAAATATCGTCCACACAATTCTGAAGACTGCAAGAACTGACAAGTGCGAGAATTATCGCACAATCAGCTTAACAGCTCATGCATGCAAATTGCTGACAAGAATAATATACAGAAGAGTGGAAAAGAAAACTGAGGATGTGTTGGATGACGATCAGTTTGGCTTTAGGAGCGGTAAAGGCAATTCTCACGATGCGGTTGATAATGGGAGCATGATTGAAGAAAAATCAGGACACTTTCATAGGATTTGTCGACCTGTAAAAAGCGTTCGACATTGTAAAACGCAAGATGTTCGAAATTCTGAAAAAGATAGGGATCAGCTATGGATAGAAACGGTTAATATACAATATGCACAAAAGCCAAGAGTGTATAATAAGAGTGGACGACCATGAACGAACTGCTCGGATTAAAAAGGATGTAATCTTTCGCACCTACTGTTCAATTTGTATAAGGAAGAAGCAATGGTAGAAATAAAAGAAAGATTCAGAAATGGGTTTAAAATTAAATGATACAATTCTGCCGGCCGGTGTGACCGAGCGGTTCTCGGCGCTTGAGTCTGGAACCGCACAACCGCTACGGTCGCAGATTCGAATCCTGCCTCTGACATGGATGTGTATGATGTCCTTAGGTTAGTTAGGTTTAAGTAGTTCTAAGTTCTAGGAGACTGATGACCTCAGATGTTAAGTCCCATAGAGCTCAGAGCCATTTTAACCATTTGATACAATTCTCCGTTAATGTTACTGTCCTGTGTGAAAGTGGAGAAGGATTACGTAAATGGAATGAACAGTTTAATGAGCGCATAATATGAATTGAAAGTAAAACACATTAAGGCTAAAATAATGAGAAGTAGCAGATATGAGAACAGCGAGAAACTTGACATCAGGATTCATGGTCACTGAGCCATGCGGGGCTCGTGTTCGTGCCATTTATTGCTTGACATCTTGTCTTTGCGGTACTGCCGTCCCGTTTCTTATTCGGTTTACTGGCATCACTAATTTGCTGGCTTGCCTGCCCGTGAGTGGCAGCAGCAGCGCTTATCGATGAGAGCACTGTCGTATTTCTGTGTGTGTCTTTGGAGCGACCGCTAGTATTTCCGGGTCGTCATGTGTCGGGAGTTGGGTCGGGATGGAGCAGCTTTGAGATTCGGACAGCCGTGAGTCGCCCGACTGTTGCTGATACACATGACTTGACTTGACTTGGTCGTTCGGTCGGTCGTCTCATCGGACGACGTGTATTTCGTCGCTGACCACTTCTGGGTTCTCTGTGTGTGTCGACTTGTGATTTGTCCTTCTTCTTCAAACAGTGACTGGTTTTAGTATTGTTCAAGTTGTTTGTGGAAGTGAACTGTGTGTAGCTTGTGTGGTTTTGACTGAGCAGTTATTTCAATCCTGTCTCCGTGTGGTAATGAGTCCGTTGGGATGGAGCAGCGAGGAAGTCTCTGCGGCGCGAATCCAGGCCGGGACTGCTGGCGGCGATCACGCGCTGTTGGCTTGTGGGGCGCTAGCCCGAGAGCGACATGTTTGTTGCCCACCGAACCTGGACGATGAAGTTGAGTTATCATTTAAACTATTATGAAACCTCAACTATTGTGACACCTCTTCGTTCATTTCTGAATTGTTGCTCCCTGGGCCGTTCGGACTAGCAGCAATGTATGATGTGTTGGAGTTGGCGAAATTTTTTGATCAGTTATTAAATTGACTGTTACTTGCCAGTGTACTGCACCAGCGGTATTTCCTGTCCTGTGGCCATTAACGCCCCAGTTACTTGCCCTGATCGTTAGCATTGTTTTCTGGCAGTGTGCCTTTCCTCGTCGTGTTGATGCTGTCTGGCATGGCATGTAGTTCGACACTGTTTTAAGTTGTTTGGTTCATATTTTGCTTAGAGTGGTTACTGTTCCCTTGGCTGTTTTTAGACGCCAATTTCTGAAGATGTAGTGCTGTTAGCATCCTCGTCCTCGGCCGATATTTTCCATCATTGTGTCGTTGGTCGGATGTAAGGGAATTGGTTTAATTGTTGGTCAGTCCTTGGGCCATCCCTAGTTTGGGTTCCCATCCGATTATTTAACTTCAGCTCTTGGCAGCCTGTCTCACCTCACCTTACGTTTGAGCTACCTTTTCAGGCCGACTCTTGGAACACGTCTGAGCACCATTTGTTCTGTTTGTTTTAGATTGTGATTTCAATTTTAATTTGGATTATTGTGAGAGGCTTTCGGCCTGTATTAATTCAGTTCTTTTAAATTTTACGTAAAAGGTCTTCAGCTGTGTCAAATTAAAATTTTGAAGATTGATTTTTATTTTTTTAAAAATCCTTACAATTTGTTCTATCTGAAATTGTTTGTAATCCAGGCCCTAAGCCATTAGTGGTTCGATGTGTTATGTGTGGCCTCCAGCCGAGGGTTATGTGAAGCCCTTTTAATAAGTCCTTCAGCCATGTGTATCGTTTAAAATAAAATTCTTTATAGGAAGGATGGGGTTTATTTTAAATTATTTGTCTGACTGGTTGTTCAGGCCTTCAGCCGTTGTTTCAAATTTGTTTGTGGCCTTCAGCCGTGCAATAAGGTAATATTTTCTTAATTAGGCTTTTCGCCGTTCTGTTGTAAGTTTAAAAATAAATTTATTAGTTAGTAAAATTATTTATTAACGCGTTTTAATTATAGTTGTCCTTCAGACGTTTAGTGTAGGCCTTTAGGTGCTAATTGTTTTCATTTGCATGTTTCTTTTTTAATTTTACCTTCTATTTTTAATTGCTTTTTATTTCCAAGCCAGGTCTTCAGTCATTCTTGTTTTGGGTGTGGTTTTGGGCCTTCAGCCCAGGAAGCATCTCAAGTTTTCTTTAACTAGGCCTTTAGCCGTACTGTCTAATTGTGATCTTTTAAAGCAATGTGTAAAAAAGTGGTTCTTAGAAAACTAAAGCTGTTTGTTTGATTGTGCAACGCACAGTAACTGTCTACGGCCCCATCCATAATCGTAACCTTTTCCTGTGCACTCTCTGGGTACGTACCGACCAGGTTTCAGTCACGAAGTACATGAAGTAAAGGAACTCTGCTATGTTGTTGTTGTTGTGGTCTTCAGTCCTGAGACTGGTTTCATGCAGCTCTCCATGCTACTCTATTCTGTGCAAGCTTCTTCATCTCCCAGTACTTACTGCAATCTACATCCTTCTGAATCTGCTTAGTGTATTCATGTCTTGGTCTCCCTCTACGGTTTTTACTCTCCACGCTGCCCTCCAATGCTAAATTTGTGATCCCCTGATGCCTCAGAACATGTCCTACCAACCGGTCCCTTATTTTTGTCAAGTTGTGACACAAACTCCTCCCCAATTCTATTCAATACCTCCTCATTAGTTATGTGATCCACCCATCTAACCTTCAGCATTCTTCTGTAGCACCACATTTCGAAAGCTTATATTCTCTTCTAGTCCAAATTATTTATCGTCCATGTTTCACTTCGATACATGGCTACACTCCATACAAATACTTTCAGAAAATATGTAGACAGCAAAATAACCTATGACGGACAGAGCAAAGAGAACATCAAAAGCAGACTAGCACAGGCAAAAACGGCATTTCTGGCCAAGAGGAGTCTACTACTATCAAACGTAGGCCTTAATGTGAGGAAGAAATTTGTGAGAATGTACGTTTGGAGCACTGCATTGTATGCTAGTGAAACATGGACTGTGGGAAATCCGAACAGAAGAGAATTGAAACATTCGAGACCTGGTGCTACGAACGAATGTTGAATATTAGGTGGACCGCTAAGGTAAGAAATGAGGTTCAGCGCAGAATCGGAGAGGAAATGAATATTTGGAAAAGAATGACAAGGAGAAGGTTCAGGATGACAGGACATCCTGGATGAAGGAATTACTTCCATGACACTAGAGGGAGCTATAGAGGGCAAGAACTGTAGAGGAATACTGATATTGGAATACATACAACAAATAATTGAGGATGTAAGTTGCAACTGCTAGTCTTAGAGAAATTCATGGGGGGAGGGGCGGGAGGGGGGGGGGGCGGCACCAAACCAGTCATAAGACTGATGACGAAATTAAGATACACTAATTATTGCCGTGGTTTTAAATCTCTGAGTACTCCATCCAAGAATCTCAAACTTTGCAGGTGCAATTTTCGAACTGGTAGTGCCCCCAGGGTGCCGAAAACGCTATTTCGTATCAATTCTGCTGTGAAACCTCTATCTGGCGATAATCTCTCTTGATATCCATGGTTGAAAAATATCTGCATTGGTCTAAATCGTCGAAGGTTACTGTGATGTTTGGCAAATGGTTGTTGTTGTTGTGGTCTTCAGTCCTGAGACTGGTTTGATGCAGCTCTCCATGCTACTCTATCCTGTGCAAGCATCTTCGTCTCCCAGTACCTACTGCAACCTACATCTTTCTGAATCTGCTTAGTGTATTCATCTCTTGGTCTCCCCCTACGATTTTTACCCTCCACGCTGCCCTCCAATACTAAATTGGTGATCCCTTGATGCCTCAGAACATGTCCTATAAACCGATCCCTTCTTCTGGTCAAGTTGTGCCACAAACTTCTCTTCTCCCCAATCCTATTCAATACTTCCTCATTAGTTATGTGATCTACCCATCTAATCTTCAGCATTCTTCTGTAGCACCACATTTCGAAAGCTTCTATTCTCTTCTTGTCCAAATTATTTACCGTCCATGTTTCGCTTCCATACATGGCTACACTCCATACAAATACTTAAATCTATACTCGATGTTAACAAATTTCTCTTCTTCAGAAACGCTTTCCTTGCCATTGCCAGTCTACATTTTATATCCTCTCTACTTCGACCATCATCAGTTATTTTGCTCCCCAAATAGCAAAACTCCTTTACTACTTTAAGTGTCTCATTTCCTAATCTAATACCCTCAACATCACCCGACTTAATTCGACTACATTCCATTATCCTCGTTTTGCTTTTGTTGATGTTCATCTTATATCCTCCCTTCAAGACACTATCCATTCCGTTCAACTGCTCTTCCAAGTCCTTTGCTGTCTCTGACAGAATTACAATGTCATCGGCGAACCTCAACGTTTTTATTTCTTCTCCATGGATTTTAATACCTACTCCGAATTTTTCTTTTGTTTCCTTTACTGCTTGCTCAATATACAGATTGAATAGCATCGGGGAGAGGCTACAACCCTGTCTTACTCCCTTCCCAACCACTGCTTCTCTTTCATGCCCCTCGACTCTTATAACTGCCATCTGGTTTCTATACAAATTGTAAATAGCCTTTTGCTCCCTGTATTTTACCCTGCCACCTTTAGAATTTGAAAGAGAGTATTCCAGTCAACATTGTCAAAAGCTTTCTCTAAGTCTACAAATGCCAGGAACGTAGGTTTGCCTTTCCTTAATCTTTCTTCTAAGATAAGTCTTAACGTCAGTATTGCCTCACGTGTTCCAGTATTTCTACGGAATCCAAACTGATCTTCCCCGAGGTCGGTTTCTACCAGTTTTTCCATTCGTCTGTAAAGAATTCGCGTTAGTATTTTGCTGTGGCTTATTAAACTGTTTGTTCGGTAATTTTCACATCTGTCCACACCTGCTTTCTTTGGGATTGGTATTATTATATTCTTCTTGAAGTCTGAGGGTATTTCGCCTGTTTCATACATCTTGCTCACCAGATGGTAGAGTTTTGTCAGGACTGGCTCTCCCAAGGCCGTCAGTAGTTCCAATGGAATGTTGTCTACTCCGGGGGCCTTGTTTCGACTTAGGTCTTTCAGTGCTCTGTCAAACTCTTCACGCAGTATCGTATCTCCCATTTCATCTTCATCTACATCCTCTTCCATTTCCATAATATTGTCCTCAAGTGCATCGCCCTTGTATAGACCCTCTATATACTCCTTCCACCTTTCTGCTTTCCCTTCTTTGCTTAGAACTGGGTTTCCATCTGAGCTCTTGATGTTCATACAAGTGCTTCTCTTTTCTCCAAAGGTCTCTTTAATTTTCCTGTAGGCAGTATCTGTCTAACGCCTAGTGAGATAAGCCTCTACTTCCTTACATTTGTCCTCTAGCCATCCCTGCTTAGCCATTTTGCACTTCCTGTCGATCTCATTTTTGAGACGTTTGTATTCCTTTTTGCCTGCTTCACTTACTGCATTTTTATATTTTCTCCTTTCATCAATTAAATTCAATATTTCTTCTGTTACCCAAGGATTTCTACTAGCCCTCTTCTTTTTACCTACTTGATCCTCTGCTGCCTTCACTACTTCATCCCTCAAAGCTACCCATTCTTCTTCTACTGTATTTCTTTCCCCCATTCCTGTCAATTGTTCCCTTATGCTCTCCCTGAAACTCTCTACAACCTCTGGATCTTTCAGTTTATCCAGGTCCCATCTCCTTAAATTCCCACCTTTTTGCAGTTTCTTCAGTTTTAATCTACAGGTCATAACCAATAAATTGTGGTCAGAGTCCACATCTGCCCCTGGAAATGTCTTACAATTTAAAACCTGGTTCCTAAATCTCTGTCTTACCATTATATAATCTATCTGATACCTTTTAGTATCTCCAGGGTTCTTCCATGTATACAACCTTCCATCATGATTCTTAAACCAAGTGTTACCTATGATTAAGTTGCGCTCTGTGCAAAATTCTATCAAGCGGCTTCCTCTTTCATTTCTTAGCCCCAATCCATACTCACCTACTACGTTTCCTTCTCTCCCTTTTCCTACACTCGAATTCCAGTCACCCATGACTATTAAATTTTCGTCTCCCTTCACTATCTGAATAATTTCTGTTATTTCATCATACATTTCTTCAATTTCTTCGTCATCTGCAGAGCTAGTTGGCATATAAACTTGTACTACTGTAGTAGGTGTGGGCTTCGTATCTATCTTGGCCACAATAATGCGTTCACTATGCTGTTTGTAGTAGCTTACCCGCATTCCTATTTTCCTATTCATTATTAAACCTACTCCTGCATTACCCCTATTTGACTTTGTGTTTATAACCCTGTAGTCACCTGACCAGAAGTCTTGTTCCTCCTGCCACCGAACTTCACTAATTCCCACTGTATCTAACTTTTACCTATCCATTTCCCTTTTTAAATTTTCTAACCTACCTGCCCGATTAAGGGATCTGACATTCCACGCTCCGATCCGTAGAACGCCAGTTTTCTTTCTCCTGATAACGACATCCTCTTGAGTAGTCCCCGCCCGGAGATCCGAATGGGGGACTATTTTACCTCCGGAATATTTTACCCAAGAGGACGCCATCATCATTTAATCATACAGTAAAGCTGCATGCCCTCGGGAAAAATTACGGCCGTAGTTTCCCCTTGCTTTCAGCCGTTCGCAGTACCAGCACAGCAAGGCCGTTTTGGTTATTGTTACAAGGCCAGATCAGTCAATCATCCAGACTGTTGCCCTTGCAACTACTGAAAAGGCTGCTGCCCCTCTTCAGGAACCACACGTTTGTCTGGCCTCTCAACAGATACCCCTCCGTTGTGGTTGTACCTACGGTACGGCTATCTTATCGCTGAGGCACACAAGCCTCCCCACCAACGGCAAGGTCCATGGTTCATGGGGGGGCCTGGCAAATGGTAAGCATCCATTATGGTTTTTGCATTTAGATGACTGTAATCATTACGAACCCACATTTTCATGTTCCATCCACCGATTTGTTGTGTCACAACGACTGTCCCTGCCCCCCGTACACTATTACTTTCTTCAGTTGTTCCATATTTCAGCTGTTGATCGATAAATACCTCCAAAATTGGTTGCAAGTACCTAAGTCTTCTGTATATTCGTGGTAGACTGGTGCTTTATTTCCCGTAGGTATGCAGTGCCTGTAATATGTGTAGCTGGCAATGACGTTTTCGAACAAATAAATCCTTAAATTCCGAAAGTAATTTTTATTGCACAGTCCGTCTCTGCATATGATTTCATAGCGTACGATCTTATTGGGAATGACCATAGGTGTACCTGGGGTTTCCGTGGCGTTCTTCCCTGATCCTTTACTTCTAAGATCTTTATGTCCTCTTACTTTATTCTCACCACCCTAAAGCTGGCCACACTGCCTCCTTACATGCCCCATTCATTCACACCTGAAACATATTTTAATAGCTGCAAACACTGTCCGTTTATCCTGCATTCCTGTCGACAAATCGATTTTCTCGTACACTATAGCTAGCTGCACAACTGTCAGACCCCCGTCCTTTCACATCCTGACATTTCCACATGCAACTCTATTAAAAGAGAATCAAACACCCTCTATTCAGCTTCTTAAGAAATAATTTCACTGACTGCAGCATCCTATCCTCATTCACAGGTACAGCCATTAATTTTCCTTATCCTATCCGCAAACTATTCCACGGTTTCCGTATTTCTCTTAGTTATTACCCCTAATTGTTCCGTATAGTGTCTAGCACTATTTCCTTTTGTATATCACTGAACTGAAACTTCTTTAAATTCTTCTAATGTCGTGGCTTCCTTAAAATCTTCCGTATAACCTACATAAGTTTCCCGAAGCTCCCTCTGTCAGTCTCAGTTCTGAAACACTGAATAATTCCTTTTCAGACCGACCATCCATTCCAGGTATATTTTCAGGGTCTCCCACAAAGGCCTGCACATCCTCAGTTGCCTTACAAGAAAAAGGAGTAATTAAACTTGGCACTGACAGATCTACACCCCGCTGTGATGATCTTAATTTTACCAACTTTAGCAGTTCTGTATTATCCGCTATTAACTGTATTACCTTTTCAATAATATGCATATTGCTTCCAGCTCAGACACACCTTTCATCTCTGGTTCTGTCGAAGTTTTGTCCTCGACAACACTCATTTTGTGAACTACACTGACAAGACAAGAAAACAAAATACACTAACTTAATTGTGAGCCATCTCTACTCCCACCGCTGCACTAGCCATATTTCCTCAACGATTACGTACATTACATTTTACTGGAACTGATTCTGTACATGGCACCGAGACCGCCTCAAGGTTACACTGTGCACGTCTAACAGCACTAATCAATCAAGACTTCTTTTACCTCCAAACGTAGACCAATCCACTGGTTCTCTACTTATACTAAAATCTACTTTACAAAATACACGACACTCAAACCTTTTCTCGACGACCAAACTACAAAAATATTTTTGATTCACCGTGCTGTAGGCTGTAGGTTCAGATGTTGCTCTAAGAAGTTGATGTCAGTGATCAGACACGTGTTATATGACCCATGGATCGTTGCCCTTTGAGTGTGAAGTGAGATGTCAACAGTAGATTTGTTTAATTAACTTCTTTATTCTGGCCGTAGTTCATCAGCAACAGGTTGGTGGAGGCGTGCAGTTGCCTCTTACATGAAACAATAGACGTCCGGCAGGGACCAAGCATGGCGTCACTCAAATGCCACTGTCAGCGATGTCTCTGGCTGTGTTCGTGATGACAGCATAGCAGTGCAGCTGACAATTTTGCGAGGGCAGCCATGACCCCCTCCAGCGAGTGAGCGGCTCTCCAGCGACTCTCTCATAACTCCCGACAGGCTTCCCCGTCCTGTGGTTGATCAGCGGGCACAGTACTGCGTATCAGGATGTCGGTCCGCGTGTCACAGGCAAGTGTGTAGGCTGTGATACTGATATGAGAATATTTTAGCACATGAATAGCTGAGTACTTATACGCTCCATACTATGTACGTTTAGGGCCTGAGGCACGAACTCTAAAAGCTACAATGGTACCAAGTGAGGAAAGGCTTCCATCCTTCCACTAGCATACTGCAGAGTCGGCTGTTGTTATACTGCGCCAGCTTGTTCTGCTTGGTAAGCCTGTCGGTCATGTTTTGCTTTGAAAAGATAACATTTTTGCCTGCCTGCAGGTGGCTCTGTTGCAGCTCACTCTCGCTCTGGCATACTTTTTGACTGAATACAGTAGATATACTACACTGCCAATATCTTGTTATGTATACAAAAACATAATACAAAGATATCACCCGCATCTCGTGGTCGTGCGGTAGCGTTCTCGCTTCCCACGCCCGGGTTCCCGGGTTCGATTCCCGGCGGGGTCAGGGATTTTCTTTGCCTCGTGGTGGCTGGGTGTTGTGTGCTGTCCTTAGGTTAGTTAGGTTTAAGTAGTTCTAAGTTCTAGGGGACTGATGACCATAGATGTTAAGTCCCATAGTGCTCAGAGCCATTTGAACCATACAAAGATATCACAGGTACTCACACAAACGAGCCATGGCGCGAACAGCCCAATCGAGGTAGCCGCTCAGATTCCCGATTGGGTATTACTTTGGGGAGTTTGGTGGCCAGTGAAGCATGGTAAGTTCACCCCAGTTCTCTTCAGACCACGCACATACACCGCGAGCTATGTGACGCATTGTCTGATGGTGGATGCCACCGCGTGGAGGAAAAACTGCATGTAGTCGTGGACAGGTGCCTTCCAGAAATACTAGATCATCCAGGCAATGCCATGAAAACGTCCCCCAGTCACCAACACTCCCACTTGCAGGGCGGATCTTTCCGCTGATTGTTGCAGGGTATTCGCTTTTAGACGTTTCACATCATATATGCCAACGGCCGTCTGCCAGATTGATCATAAAACGTGGGTCATCTAAAAAAGACTACCTATCAACACTCAGTGAACGTACAGATGTGCCTGGAGGCCTATGTCCAGCAACGTTCGCTGAACGCTCATTGACGAACGCTGTTGGTAGCCCTTGGTTCATCTGAGCAGTCAGTTGCTCAACAATTGCACGTCTATTCACATGTCATCTATGGGCCGTAGTGCACCACAATTGCCTTGGCATTTGACAGCGCCAGTTTTCCATACATGGTATGCTTTACGCACTGTGATACGCGAACACTTTACAAACGGTATGCTTTACGCACAGTGATAAGCGAACAGTTTACAAACTTATCTGTTTCAGGAACGCTTTCGAAAAAAAAAAAATGGTTCAAATGGCTCTGAGCACTATGGGACTTAACATCTATGGTCATCAGTCCCCTAGAACTTAGAACTACTTAAACCTAACTAACCTAAGGACAGCACACAACACCCAGCCATCACGAGGCAGAGAAAATCCCTGACCCCGCCGGGAATCGAACCCGGGAACCCGGGCGTGGGAAGCGAGAACGCTACCGCACGACCACGAGATGCGGGCACGCTTTCGCCTTTGGCCGGAAAACCAATGATCAGACCCTTTTGGACGACAGAAAAATCGCTCCATTTCCGCATTAGAACAATAGCTGCACACTCCGCTGCAGAGTGAAAATCTCATTCTAATAGCTGCACTGTTTCATACTTTATCCTGACACGCTTTATATACCCCAACTGCTAGTGCTGACAGCTTCCGTCCGTCAGTGGTTGTTGCACACCGATGTCGTACATAGGAGGTGGTCACAATCAAGTGACTGAACCAATTATAATAGCTAGGAACTCCGACAGTTATGGGAACATCAAAATTTACTATTTCAAATATCAACATTTCTCTTAGCGCTAAGACTATGAACACAGGTCTGCATAATGAGATTACACGAGTGTGTAAATCTGGGGAATGCTATTCCTTTCAGGAATTTCCCGATTACTTTCTGGCAGTGGATATTTTCCTTACTATAGGACAGCAGCAAACAGGGCCAACTGATTCGGCCAATGTGTGGCAGGTTTCTTGTGATCACCTAAAATGAAAGACTGTAAAAAAATTTCGCTCCCTACTGCCCCATTTTAGAGAAAACCAATCCGAAATTTCATGATGCCGAATACACTCAATATTGAAAGATCGATAGATAACTCAAAATTAAGCATTTTGCTTCATGGTATATTGGGTCTGAATACGTATATTTTTCGTGAAATATATTTTTCGTGAAGTGGCTCAAAGAAACTTCAATGAAAGTGACTCTGGCTGCGTGGTCAAAGCAACTGGCTGAGGACTATATGATCTGTGTTCCATTGTTAAAATGAGCTCTATAGTTGTTATCGTTTGTAAATTTCTCCTATCGATGTTGGCGAGATGATGAGGGTAGGTAGGATAAATACATCAATAGCATGTAAGGTGGCGGTATTTTGCCTCCTTACATGTTCAATTACCATGATCAGTGTGGTTGATTTGATTATCATACTTATATCACTTGGGATCGGAGGTTATTAATAGTACTGACTGATAGTGTGCAGCTTCACACTAATTTTTGAGGTTCTCTATGGTTTATAAAAGTAATTTTTGTACTAGAGAGGCTGAATAAGCACCGGACTTCGAGTAGGTTTGAGCGAGTTGGGAGTTTTTTCTCAGTGGCTGAAGGGCAAAATTTTACAGCCTTCCACAAAGCCATCCTGTCAATCTGCCCACCGGGTGTCGTCTCTTGTTGTCAGGGGCGCAGGCGAAATTTGATAGGGGACAGTAAAGATAGCCATCTAACAAGAATCGTCTCCAGTTTTTTCAGCCCCGAGGGAAGGTGTCTCCCATCGCCTCACAGGTGCCCAGGAGTCATCCGTTAAGAATTCGTACCATGAAGGACGCACAGCACTTTTCTGTTGCTGTATCCAGGAGACCTTGTGATTCACTACGCCCTTCAGGTGTACGTGGCTTTTAATTGATCAATAAGCTTCTAGAACATTTTGTATGAACTGCTTAGGGTTGGCCAGCTATCACACATCAAGAAGGAGAAAATCAGCTTGTAAAGAATACCACCGTTGACTCGCTCAAGAGCCCACATTAGTGAACCAAGGTTTGTCAGCATGTAGTTCGAATGTGTCGAGGGACTCTCTGGTGGGTGTTCAGCCGACACACATTGCTGATGAGCATATAATTTGTTTGAAGCCTAGCTGGCAAAGCGTCCAGTGATGACTCTCAAAAGTAGTCTGAGAAAGAGCCGATTGTGCCAGTTGAAGCAAAATCATTTGGTTTCCCTGCGAGCAGAGGAACAAATTGATGTTTCCCTATGGAACCTTAGGCATTCCAAAGTGCTCACTTACGATCGCACACTTGAGTCAAGTGTCTCCTCCTGGCGAGTGTGCAAGCAGTTTGTCTTGACTCTTGAACGGACTCTGTACTTGATTAACTTCGAATATAGCAGTTTGTGAATGCAACCACACGTTCTCTGTGTAAGTAAATTCACTTCTGCACATTCATACTGCTTCTCCACGATGACTCCATCCTTCTGCTGATCGACGCATCACATGTGCTCTCCACCGACTGTTTATGGTGATCATCATCATCATGTCGTCCTCGCCGTGTCCCGCGACAGCGACTCCATCAGTCGTTTAGTCCGTATAGTGGCGGAATCGGATGCGGCTTGCAAAAACGAACTTTGCTTTGAAGAGCCGGTCGCACGAAGTGCAAAACAGTTGCCCAGTGGAGTTACACAAATAGATGTAATTGAGCTTGAGCTTAGATTTGCGGAGCTTTCGTTTATCGACCAGGTTCTTTAGGCGGATATGTTCGAATCGTTCCACACTCTTGTGTACAGTTGAGCACCACACTCATCGGTGCAATGCAAGCTCCTCCCAACGTTTGCTCGGAATGCCACAGGCTGTGAGGTGACGCTTGATGGTATCTTTATATGACAGGTGTTGGCCACCTTGCCGCCGCTTTCCAGACGAGAGCTCTGAGTAGAACACCGCTTTGGGAAGTCTACTGTCGTCCATGCGTATGATATGGCCATTCCATCTCATCTGATCTTTCATTAAGAGAGCTTCAATGCCAGGCAGTAACTCAGCGAAGATGAAAGGTGTCTAGCCTCTTAATGTCAGCTTTATAACATCACCGGGTTTCCGAGGCGTAGAGTAAAGTTGCTAATATTATATCTTTGTAGACCGCAATTTTAGTTTTTAGTTTGAGATCATGTGATTTCCATACTCGGTGATTAAGTTGGCTATACGAGTTGCAATTTCTGCTGTCAGGCTGTTGTCGCTTCTAATTTGACTACCTAGATATTTAAAGTGTGACACGTTTTCCAAATGTTTGTTGTCCCAACTTATGGTGATACATGCATGTTGGCTTAAAATAGGGAATCGCAACGATAAATGCCTTCAGTTCCACTAGATTGTTTTCTGTAGTCTCTGCTGTCTGCGCCAGTCAGAGTTGATTTTTTTGCTGACAAAGAGGCTAGACAGTATCAACCACTTCATTGCTTCTGTCGCGAAAACGGGGGATGCGATTTTTGTGTACAAGATAGATGTTGTGCCAATCTTGATCTTAGTACAACCAGTCAAACTAATTGAATGTTTTAATTACACAGAATCTTCTTCGAATTTCCTTGATTTTTTGTAACAAATATCTTCATAGCATCCCATTATTCTTATTCAATTAGGATTAGTATATACCCAACTGATTCTGAGTGTGTTATTTGAGAACATTAACCAATTAGAATCAAGTAAACAATTTTTGTCTAACATCTGAGGGCGATTGTCTGATCGCAGCATATTAAAATCACGACTCACACTGTGTTACAAAATGGCGACGCTGCCAAAATCTTGAAAAATAGGAATCTTCAGGTCAAATTTAGGTCTTCATTTTCTCAATGCAACTTTTGCAGCTATCGGTTTAATAGACGACAAAGCGCTCAGTATTATAAAATTAAATGTGTGGGACTGTTACTAGTTTTGCACAATTCTACAATAAACAGTTATCTTCACTTGGGAGAACAAGAAACGTACATGTACTTTGCTGTGCCATAAACAATATTTCTTTTTCAGTATTTCTTTGTGAATTCTGTGCTCATTTTATTTTTTCTCATTGTTGTTTCATGTTGGTTCTTGGATGATGTGCGTTAGGATTGGACTTTGTTCAGTGTTAGGATAGTGTAGTATATTGGGGACCGTTAGACACAGCCCGTTTTTACAGTAGATTCACTTAATGTGTATTAGGAACGTTTGCTTCTTGTGGGAATTGTTTTCATGCATATACCTGACGACAGTAGACTACAATTTTAATGTTAACACGTAGTAAAGCTTGCAAGGAAAAGGAACGGAATAGCACAGTATACAGAGTAGAAATGACAGAAAACTGAGTAGTAGGGGAGGATATACTGGAGGACACAAACAGCTGAATTACCTAGACGACATCAGTCGTGAATAGATAATGTGCATCTTAGCGAGTCAGTCTGACGGGCGCATACCGTCGGGAAATATTAGACAGGCAAAGAGAACACGACTGTCTGAAGGGAGACTCTCATTGTCACTTTGCATGGAGGGAGGACATCACGAGAGGGAAAGTAGGGTGATGATATACCATGCCTTCTCGATTATACGAAAGAATCGAGACAGGAAACGCGAGAGAAGATTAAGAAGACATGAACAGAAGCACGAACAGAAATTAATAAGACACAAGCAGAGATTAACAAGACTTAAGAATAAATAAAGGAAGTAGGAGAGGTGATGTGAAGAAAGATAGAGCAACTCGAAAAACAAATGGTATCCTGAGCAGAATTAAAACAACATGTTTCAGACTAAAAAAAGCTAGAGTCACAGCATGAGGTACAAAGCAGATCCAGATCCAGAGCAGGATAGAGAAACTGGAACAGGAAGAAGCACGATCTTCAGACATGCTAACGTCTGAAGAACATGACGCAAAGTACCGAGACATTGAGAAGAGCAGAGCAGAGCAGAAGCTACTTCAACTTCTCGAAAAGATAGAGTCCTCAGTTGGTCAATGTACGCATCTACTCAAGATTTGGACAGACGCAGATGCGGTGTTACGAATACTGAGACAACGAGCGTAACTTCTCGACCAAGCGATGGTGCAAGAATAATTGAAAACAATATAAAAGCAGTGTGTGAAATCCGAACCTTTCGGCCTTCAGCGGTACAGGGTGGCCTGAGAAAAATATGCCAAGCATAGCTCCACTTGAATCCGTGCACAGGAAACCAAGTCGTGAACACACCAGTAGTTAGCAATCGCACAATTGTATTCCGCTAAGGAGATGTGACACACTCAAGACTCATCAGACCGCGTCAGAACAAGCAGGAGAAGCAGCACGAAAGGAATGCACACGTTCGTGTGAGACAAATATGACAGTAGACTGAAACAGGAGAGAACAACAAGTGGAATTCGACCATGAAAAAATTTGACTATACGGAAGTGTCAACATTATAAAGAGGACGGGGACATACTGCAACCCCGAACTTTAACTGAACAATTTGCCGAGACAGTACCGCCGTACTGACCAGAATAAAACAAAATTGAATTTCTGTGCTTCATCTCAAAGGCGTGTTGGCAGAGTCGATGAGAAAGACAACACGATTTTGTAGGACGTATGAAGAGTTTAAAAATGCGTTCCTTGACCGTTACTTGTCACGAATATTGCAAGAGAGAATCAAACACGAACTGATGTTTTGAGACATAGAGCCATATAGTTTCAAAAGTGCAGCAAAATTGTTTAACCAGATAGTCAAGAAAACCCAGTTTCTAGACACATTGTGCAGCTGTAGCAAAAGTAAACACTGTGCTTCAGGAAACTGCTGCTTTCGTATCAGCAAGTGCTGACTGGAAAGTGTGCCGACGAGACAGAAACATTGCGAGGAATTTTACAAAAATTCGAGCTTATCATGAACGAAGAGCATGCGAAATACAAATGAAAACAACTTGAGGCTACCTTGTACCAGGCACACAACAATAATAACAATCATAACCACAAAGAAGGAAACTTCAAACGACCAGGTATTGGGAATGGGAACGGAAGCAGGCCACAATATAACGGTCGGCAGTTCCGCAACCGAATAAACAAGGTAGTAAGTGGAATGGTGACCATAAAGGAATGGAAACCAGTTCCAGCGAAATGGGAATGTATAAGGCAATGCTACTAACTGTAGGATTACATTGCAGAAGTTGGTCCACCGTACCCAGGACGAACAAGGATAGAAGAAATCCCACAAATCTGACTAGTTTCCGTGAGGAAAAGACTGTACATGAACATGCTCATAAAATCGAAAGCCGTCACGTGAAATTAATTGATTATGACGATTTAGGCGAGATATTGACCGAAGAATTTGACACAAAACAGAAATACGACCTGCGTCCAATAACAGAAATCCTAATAGGCGAAGTAAAGACAGAAGCTATCTCAGTCAGTGGAGCCCAAGTGACAGCCATTTCTGAACAGTTATGCAAAAGAAGTGTGAAGTGTGTAAATGCGCTAGTGTTGACCTTTCCATGGTCATGACAATCAAGCTTGTGACTTATACTGCCAACCTAAGGACATCACACACATCCATGCCCGAGGCAGGATTCGAACCTGCGACCGTAGCGGTTGCTCGGTTCGAGACTGTAGTGCCTAGAACCGCACGGCCATTCCGGCCGGCTGTCCTTAGGTTAGTTAGGTTTAAGTAGTTCTAAGTTCTAGGGGACTAATGACCTCAGAAGTTAAGTCCCATATACTCAGAGCCATTTGAACAATTTTTTTGTAATATTCGATGCGATGAGTCTTTAAAAAGAGGTGTCACAATGCACTGTGGGCGTCAGAATTCTGTGTTTACAAAGGAAGAAACTGTTTATTGGACTTAATAGCTGACAAATTACGCGTTTGGTGTTCCCTGCGCAAATCAATGCGACTTGTGTATTTTTAAGGTTCCTTCCCCCTATCAAATCGACATAGAAGACCAATTTGTCTAGATAAAGGAAGTCTGGAGGTCTCATCGCAGGTGTGAGAGTGACCTTTTTTTTTTAGAATGGCTTGACATACTGTGCATGATCATTTAAATAACTTTTGCGGGCGGTCGACTATAGCATGGTTGGTCAGATCGGAACATTTTAAAATCACGCCCTACCCCAGTGTTACAGCTTAAGAAAAAGGCATTATTCTACAATCTTCTTCTCAGTGTGTTACAAAACATCACATTCCTTCCTCTGCAGCTGGAATTCGCTTCTGGCAACCCAGCGGGAACTGCACAGCGGTGCAGACGCGTAATTTATGAAGTTTTCACCCCTGAGTTTTGAAGTGTAAGTAGGCTGTTTAGGTTTTTATGTTGGTAACGTCACCTAGCGCTCTGTATGAAAATCACTGGCTGTGCTGTGTGCAGTCTGTGGCTGGTGGCCATTGTTTAAATAGTCGCTATTGTAGTGATGGGCAGTTGACTGTTAATAGCGCGTAGCGTTGCACAGTTGGAGGTAAGCCGCCAGCAGTGGTGGTTGTGGGAAGAGAGATGGCGAAGTTTTGAGAGCGGATGGTCTGGACGTGTGTCCATCAGAGACAGTAAATTTGTAAGACTGGATGTCAAGAACTGATATATATATAATGACTTTTGAACACTATTAAGGTAAATACATTGTTTCTTCTTTATCAGTATCTTTCATTTGCAAACTATGCCTATCAGTAGTTAGTGACTTCAGTAGTTAGAATCTTTTATTTAGCTGGCAGTATTGGCGCTCGCTGTATTGCAGTAGTTCGAGTAATTAAGATTTTTGTGAGGTAAGTGATTCATGAAAGGTATAGGTTATTGTTAGTCAGGGCCATTCTTTTGTAGGGATTATTAAAAGTCAGACTACGTTGCGCTAAAAATATTGTGTGTCAGTTTAGTGATGATCAGAATAAGTAAAGAGAGAAATGTCTGAGTACGTTCTGTTTTGCTCAGCTGTTTGAAATTCAAATAACGTAAGGGGTTTACCCATACAGTAATTCACTAATTTTTCTGAAGGGACGTTTCACAAGCAATGTTATCGTAAGCATGATGCGCATCAAAATTCACGGAAAAGAAATATTCTCTCGAAGTTTGCATTCAGTAAGTGTTTTCAGTTTAGTCTTGCCTAGAAAGAAAATGGCTAGAGTTTTGAAATTACCCATTAATTCAGTATATTCTCCAGTGAGGCTGATACACTTGGTATGGCGTTGGTGCAGCTTTTCTAGTCCGTACAAATGAAATACATGTGGTCGGTCGCGAAACCAGCTCTCTCCCGCCTCTTTGACGTCTTCAATCCTGAGAATGGTTACCTTTCAGGTATTTCTTCGAGTTCAGAAAAAACAATAGTCCGACGGGGCTAGGTCTGGCAAGTAGGGAGGATGGTTGACTAGATGGAAGCCCAGTCTTCAATTTTGCAGCCACAACGTTGGACGTGTGAGTAGGTACTTTGTCGTGCAACTCTTATCGTAGATCCCTCAGGTAAATAGTCCACCAACAGAATGCCATCTTTTTTTCCAGAAAACGGATGCCGTCACTTTCTTGGCCTATTTCTGTGTGTGTAATATCTTCGGTCATGGGGACACACTGTGAAACCATTCTTTTAATTGTTCCATTGTTTCAGGGTAATAAATCTGAAACCAAGTTTCATCTTCACCCACTAACCGCGCCAAAAGGGTCACTGCAGCTTCAAAATATCGCAAAATGGCTTTCCATGTTTCAACCCACGCAGCTGTGATCGCAATTCACGCATTTCGGCACCCATTTCGCTGAAACCTTGCGCATGTCTCGAATTGCGACGATGATGAAATCAACATGCTCCCAGGATGTGTCCAGTATATCTTCTATATTTCTGAAGGATATTTCTTCGTTCAGAAGAATCAACTGACGGACAACATCGGATGCTGCAGTGTCTGTGGCCACTCTGGGGCTCGTCTTCAGCAGTGAAATGGCTATTCCTCAAACAGTATATTCATGTATTTACAGTTCTTTATGACGGGCACTCGTCTCCCAATGTTTGTGACATCTCAGTGGCAAGGTCCTTTGCTTACTTTCCTTGGAGAAACAAAAACTTCATGACAGCCTGTAACTCCAGTGACACTACCATCTCGCCTATCACATGAAACAGAACAAGGGTAGGAACAGTGAAAACCTAATATTTCTACTGTTTTTCCTTTTTTTGATTCGTCAGTCTTTTGACTGGTTTGGTGCGCCACACTCGAATTCCTCTCCTATGTCTACCTCTTCATCTCAGAGTAACACTTGCAACCTACATCCAGGATGTATTCCAATCTCTGTCTTCCTCTACAGTTTTTCCCTCTACATCTCCCATTAGTACCACATAAGTTATTCCTTCGTGTCTTAACAGATGACCTATCATCCTGTCCCTTCTCCTTATCAGTGTTTTCCACGCATTCTTTTGCTCTCCGTTTGTGCGCACAACCTACTCATTCCTTGCCTTATCAATCCACCTAATTTTCAATATTCGTCTGTAGTACCATGTCTCAAAAGCTTCGCATCTCTCTTGTTCCCGTTTTCCTACAGTCCATGTTTCACTACCTCACAATGCTGTGCTCCAGACGTACATTCTTAGAAATTTCTCGAGGCCTATGTTTGATACTAGTAGACTTCTCTTGCACAGGAACTGCACAGTTACATATTAGAATTTAAAACTTTCATATGGGCTCCCCATTTTTTTTTTTTTAATTTCAGCTCTAAGACAAAAGCCAGGAGCTTTTCAGCATCCCTTTGCAACTACCATCAAGGCCGGTGTGAGAACATACACATTGCATACAAATCTTGCACTCTGACTCCTCTCTAAGCTTGATGGCCCAAGCGGCAGCTTGTGTCGTTTGGACCTTAAACCGGCCCCTCTATTCTCCGAAAGTTAGTCTAGTTTTTATGCTACTCTGACCTCCTGAAATAAGTTCCGAAATTTCGACATTCATTTATGTAAAAATGTGAGTTGCTACGGAAACGTTATGTGTTAGTGGGGGGAGGGAGTCTTAAACCCCATGGCCCCTCCTGCCCGCACTCTTTTCCTTGGATCCGCACCTGTAATACGAGGAGCTTCTAATAAGTAACGCTACACAATATTTTTCACACAGTTTGAATTGAAAAAATGCAATAATTTTTCGGTACGTCGTGTAATATTCCCTTTTTAGCCCCTATTGTTTCATTAAGTTCGTATAGGTGTCGGCACTGTACGCAGCGTTTAAAATGGCGTCTGCAACAGAAGTGTGATGCAAACAGGGAGAAGTCACTAAGTTTCTTTTGGCGGAAAACCAGAGCTTCATAGATATTCAGAGGCGCTTGCAGAAAGCCTACTAATACCTGACAGTGATAAAAAGCACGGTGAGTCGTTGGGCGGTGAGTCTGTCATCATCGCAACAGGATTGCGTTTTATTTTGTGTCGGAAAGTAAACCGATTTAGTGACGTTTTACGAGTTCCTAATGAGCAGCGAAATATTTAGTCTTACTTGTGTGCTTTGCAGTTTAGTTTTTGAATCCCTGCGTTTTAATCTAATTTCTTAGACACTCTTCTTGTATTTTGCGCCTGTGTATACAGCAAAGTTCCGCAGCGTGTGTCGATAGCCCTTTGTTTGTCTGTGAAGTGTAGTTTTCCATGACATTTAGAATGGATACGGGCAGTGATTGCTGTGTGCGGATGCGAGCCCGCTTTGTGACACGTCGCTCTCAGCTCCACGTTGTGTTGACTTGAAAAACATATCTTAAAGGTGCAGTGGATGGGCATCACTGTTGCGGTCCGGCCGTGAGGATTCAACGGACGTCTAGCACGATCGAGGAGTCGGCCGAACGGTCTGTAACGGTGAGCAGCCCACTTACTGCTCTAATTCAGGTTGACTCCTCACTGGGGGTCGACCGGGAGTCACCTCAGGGCGTGCTAGGCTGCGATACACTTCCGGGGGCCCGAACGTAAGACCTCGCCAGTTAGTCTAACAAACATGTCCCAGATGGTGTCTGTGGCTGAGACTGTCCCTCAGCCAGATGCAGTCGCTAGTCCTGTTTTAGAGGTAACCTCTCAGCCCCCAAGATGTGGGCAGTCACAGTGGGTGGGATTATTGGTAGTTTGGAGCTCCAAAGTGAAGCACGTTTTGGGGCGCCTTAGGGACATGGCTGCCAAGGAGGAGAAAAAGCCAGTGTGCACTCCGTGTTCATACCGGATGGAGTCATTCCAGACGTGGAACGGGTCCTTCCAGACGCCATGAAGAGCATAGGCTGCAGCCAACTGCCGGTAGTGGCTTGCTACCGTACCAATTATAGGTGTCGCTTTGATTCAGAAGAAGCACCGTCAGCCAGTAGAGTAATGGCGACTGTCTTCTTCGACTCTGAAGGTGTTATTCTGTTTGATCTGACCCCTCATTTTGCAACGATCAACTGAAGAAAGCGTGTTCGTCGTCATAAAAATGCAAACGTACTTCTCCTTCCACATCCTAACGCACCACCTGTCATGAGTCTGCGCACCCTATAGGAGATTCATTCAACTATTCTTCCTCATATAATCTACGGCCCACATCTCACACCTTTAGATATCAATCTGTTTGGCCCAACGAAGGATGCACTCCACAGGAAGCAGTGCGTAGGTGATTGGGAGGTAGTTGAGAGAGCAAGACCTTGGTTCTGACGTCAACCAGTAGAGAGGTACTACGCCGCCATACATGTCCTACCAGTAGAGTGGCGTAAGACTTTCGAATTAATCGATTATATTGAAACGTAGGGTTTTGTAGCCAAAAAGTGAGGATAATAGGGTGTAATGGAATCCTGAATCAAACCACCCTTCTTTCCGGATAAAAAAATGCGTCCGTTACTTCTGGAACGCCAAATGTATAAGCAGGTTCTGGAGTCAATGCGTCCTCATTGGCTAAAGTTCTCACGGCCGTCCGTGCTCCATAGAAGGCCTGTTGTTGACGGCAGCTTCTGCTCCTTCGCAGACCGGGGCGCCGTCCTTGTGCCGCTGGCGAGGGCCTGCCGCCCGGTAATGCGGTGGCCGTGTCGTCGCTCGGCCGGCCCATAACTCTGCACGCTGCGACCTGCTTTTGCCATCCTCGCCAGATGCCCAGCCCACCTCCGAGCTCTCTCCTCGTTAACGGCATTCCACTACCCACATTACACCTCTCTCTCAGTCACACCCACTCCACCACCAGGCCCACTACGGGTTCCCGCAGATTTCTGGTTCATATGTTTGCCACCCATATGTCTTCAGAATAGTTAGTGTAACTGGTTCATTCACAGATTGACTCAGCTACCCCTGCTCCTGGGTTTTATGCAACCTGCAGCGCCTTCAAATACCACATTCAACATTTTTGTATTCTCTCGCTCGCTAGGCACAAATTATTTGTCCTACAGAAATAAATGAAAAGGACTTTTCGTAGAAAATTTAATGTATGAGTAGTTAAATTTTGTACTGCGATACGTTCACGCTACAGGCCATAGTTTTTTAACTATTCAAGAGAAATATACGTAAGTTGTCTTCAAATGCTTTTTTCTTGAATAACCTTAAAACCGTAGCTTCCAGCGTAAATGTGTCCCAGTACAAAATTTAACTACATTATATTTCCTACAAAAATGTTTTGTTCGTTTTACCTATAGACCTAACTGGTCGTAGCGAGACAGAGAATATGAAAAATCGCTTGTGGTTTATCAAGGTGCTGCTGGGTGTATTGAAAACCCAGAGGTAGGGGCACCTAAATCACCCTGTATTTCAACTGGAAATAATTAGACTGCATCACTTATTACTGCCTTCAGCACAGTAACACTCCTTAATTCTGATGGTTATTTTTTTATTACAAAGGATTAAAATGGAATACGGCACGACGATTTTCGCCTCCCTTTACATACTCTGTGTGACGTCTCCTGGCAACACAGTCACAAATCGTTGTAATATATGTGAAAAAACAGACACATTTGCCTGTATTATTATTATCATTATTTCATTTCTGTATGAACGGTTGTCGATGACGCAGACTCTGTAAAAAAGAAACAGTCTTTTTTTCATTTTTATGTTTGTGTAGAAATTACGGATCTATATTTTGCAAATAACGTCTGTGGTCGGCGAGTGTAGAAATCGAAACAGACAATGATAATTAACAAAGATAACGAACATGCATATTAAACTGCCTATAAATAGTGGAGGTTAAAACATTAGTCTCTCTGTCCTCTTGTAGCCGTCAAAGTTGTTAAGAGTCTGTAAGGCTCGATTGAATGCTTGGTTAGCTTTCTTTTGTTCCTTGTTCGAGAAAGACGCCTTTGGAGGCTGATGAATGAAAAAGGTGTGTACTTTAAATTTAAGTTGATTTTTGAATATAGAAATTGTTAAAAATGCTTGTCATAATTTGTTGCTAGCTCGCCCAGTATTTCATTCTACACTTTTAGCCGTTTTCAGCATATTTAGAATTTTTCATGGAGCAGAGCTGTGCAGAGACCGCTGGAGTCGCTACCGCGGCAAATTCAAATTAAATTGAATGAAAGCAGTTTTCCCGCAATTAAGCGGACAGCTTCTTTCAGCTTCCCGGAGACCTCAAAGGTGAATGGTGGATTTTATTATCTCATTTTCAGGTGGACATGGGCAACTGCTATTAAAATATCACTGACGTAAATAGTTTAAGTAAATCAGTGCAGTAAAATTTTACTTGTGTGATATCAAAGACTGCTGTGATGAAACCTGTTCTGGTTAATAATACAAAAACCAAATTTCATTTTTAGTCTCATGCTCTCGTGTTAGTCGTGGCAATCGATAGTGTTAATATATTAAAAAATCCACTGCAGCTTTTACGTTTAGCGAACATAGCATACTGTAACCACTGTACGTATAATAAGAGTAATTTTCAGTGCATTTCAGAGATGAAAGTACCGAAGGACGTGTTTAATTTCATAATTAGTTACAGTAATGGTACCGTGTTCCATTTATAACAAGCCAGATCAGGGTTACATAAAAATAATTTGCAAATTAGAGATCATACGTGCACAGCACGAAATCTTTTAGTGTTGTGCGAATCCCCACGAAATAGATCAAGGTGCACAAAGTTAAAATATTTTCAACTGCAGAAACTAATAATGAGAATCGCATTTTATCTATTGTGCTCGCAACAGTAAGCAATATACAGTTAATTAAAATATCCTACCATATAAACTGCGCATAAAGTCAAAAGCGCTGTTGGGATTAGGCAACAGCTCCTTTCCATCTTTTGCTTGTATTCCTGAAATATCGTCGTTAGCGTTGGTTGCCTGTAGATTCTGATGAGAACAATCCTATCACTGAATTACTGAATGTAGCTCGTTCTATGACCTAACTTTTTATTTGTAATGAATCCTAATCCGGTTGTACTTTTTTCTTCTGCTCTTGATGTTACCCTGTACTCGTTTGCCTGTAAATTCCTATCTTCTTTCCGTTTCAGTTTACTGATCCTCTAATAAGCACAGACCGAGACTCTGATTTCCCTTCTCATATTTTTGAACTTCCCTATGGCATCGAGATTTATACGCTCCCTTTCGTAGAATGTTAACACTTCATTGGTTATTCAACGTTTTTCTCATGGTCACCTCCTGCTTGGCAGTCATCTCCCGGAGATCTGAATGGGGCACTATAGCTGAATCTTTCGTCAGTGTAGACGTAATCTCAACACTTTTTCATTTACAGGCCATATATACTGTGTATACAAATCAAATGTCTTTAAAAATCAGTTTCCATTGCTTTCTGCATCATCTTGACGTCCATATTCGCTCACAATTTAATCACTAGCTCTGTTTATGTTCCGGACCCAGCACGTTTTGATTGCCAACCAAATACACAACTCGTAGACCCGATGTCCTTCTTCCTTCAGACTTATATTTACAGCAAGCACAGTATATTTTTAATTTTGAAATGTTATATGTGAGGATAGTAATAAAGTATTAACTATCATCCCGCAAATATGAAGTTACATATTTAATTATATTTCTGATTGTAGTAAGTACGTGTCTGCTATTCTGTGACACACTGAAACCTCCGTGCCACAAAAAATAGTACATCGTTAGAGGAGCGAAAGTAAAATAGCACACACCTCACTGAGAAGTGAAGTGTCGTGAGGTAATTGGTTTTCTGCAGTAGCGGAATTGCTCCGACTGTGACATGTCAATGTAGTCCAGTAAACAAGTCAACTAGATCGGTATGGCACAGCTGCAGCAATTCCATTGTTTCCAAAGAGGAATTACCGCATGATACTCCACTTCTTGTTGGATCACTAGTGAAGCGCCGGATTAGGGACCCAAAGCTATAGGGTTCGACCTTCGGTCAGTCCTAGGACTTATGTCTGTCAGTTATCACTTCTTTCACCTATGACAGATGTTGAGTAGATATGTGTTTGGCAGTGCATTTTAAACTGCAAGTTCCCCTACAATTCATTAGATTAATTGAAGCACAGTTCCGAAGAAGGCAACGGCGTACGAATTCCGGTAGGGCTAGTAAAGTAATGTGGTACTCTAACCAGACTTCAGATTATGGCAGATTTACCTTTATTTTCATTAGTTTTATCAACCTTTTGTAGGTCACCTAGCTGTTTAACGTACCGTGGCAAGGGATTTCATTGTCTGTCAGAAGTAGTACGTTATACCATAAACAAACTAACAACAACGTAACTTTATTTTTACTAGGTGAAATGAAATGCCATGTGACGAGAAGTAGACCGGTCGACTGGTGCAAGTCTTCTGAGTTGACGTCACTTCGGCGACTTGCGCGTCGATGGGGATGAGATGATGGGAATGAGGATAACACAACACCCTGTCCCTGAACGGAGAAAATCTCCGATCCAACCGGGAATAGAACCCAGGCCCTTTGCACGGCATTCCGTCACGCTGACCACTCAGCTATTGGGGCGGACATTTTTAGTAAGCGATAACAATGGTCGTCAAATTGGAACACTTTTCTGAAACTGGTTTCGTAAGATACAAAATTAGAATTAAACTGCTACTATCTTATTCCAGTATGTCTTTGGCATTAATAAACCCAAATTATTATGTACATAACCCTTAAATAATTGCAATAATTACATAAGACGTTAATAGATTACAAACTAAAAGGCAGTTGCATTGACTGGTTATATATAGTACAATATTATACCAGTGTTGCGTGTGTTTCATTCATAATGTAAATGGCAATATATTTGAAGTTAAGGCGTGAGGATACTTTTGGGTTTTGTTTAGAGAGACTGACAAGATTTCTTTCAAAAGAAAAGAGTAATCACTCGTCAATGAAAGCTTCCAGAGTCCTCGGTACAGACTTGCCTGGGAAGAAAGTCTTGGTGAAAGCTTTCACCTTGTTCATCCCTAACAGCACCCAGGTATTACGGCGAAAGTAAAAATGTGTCATTACTGACCTTCTACACCCCATTTTTTGTATATGTCCGACAGTTCAGTCACTGTCGACCAGAAGACCATAAACAACAGCTTTGAAAGACGTTCAAGCATGTAAATCAATGTTCGCGAGCTTAGCATTAAAGGTCTCATCAATCAGCAAGTTTCTTATTTTTGGTAAACACGCGTTATTTCAGCTTGACATCACTGATCTGGAGAAAACGTTTTAAAAAAGATTGAAACGTTCTGTTTACGAACAACCATTGCAAAATAATATGTTCCGCAGAGCGTACAATGTAGTATAAGTCAGAAAGTGACATATTTCCGAGGGGTGTCCCATCTCACTGCTGTGTGATAATTTTTATTTCTTTCAAGGCCGCGCGCGATAGCAAAGCAATCTGAGGCGTCTTGTCACGGATAGCGCGTCTCCCTCCGTCGGAGGTTCGAGTCCTCCCTCGGGCGTGGGTGTGTGTGTTGTCCTTAGAGTAAGTTAGCTTAAGTTAGATTAATTAGGTTTTAAGCATAGGGCCCGATGACCTCAGCTGTTTGGTCCTGTAGTCCTTACCACAAATTTCCAAATTTCTTTCAATTGCATTACATTTTCGTTATCGAGTGACCTACGGTACACTGTAGGTGACATTAGTTTCATTATATGTATTTATGTTATGGTAGAATATTGGACGTACGCAAGGCTGTGAGTTAAATCACACCTCTCTCCCTGAACAAGATTCCAGAACTTTTGTGAGTATAGGCTGTAGACATAACAGTGACATATGGAAGTTTAGATCTGTCGATAACGTGTGTTCCGATAGCCGAAGCGGTTAAGATGACCACTCGCGTAAAGAGGAAAATCCGGTTTCCAGTTCTGGTCCGGCTCAAATTTCCGTTATCACCAATACATTCCACAGCTGGAGTACGCAGATGCCTGGAGGAGCCAACATGTAACGTCTGCGTATTGAATGTCCATCAGAGAGAACCTTGTGTTAGGCGGCACTTCATGAAAGTCTGGCTCTAAAGCTTCACGCACTTACAGCGAGTAATGAGAGCCTTTGAAAATCGAGTACGATGTTTATTGTTAGCGAGACGTAAATGAAGTATGTGATTCACGCGATCTGAAAACAATGCCGCTAATATAGGTCTAGTCACATTAATTGGACAACCTCTATGTTCGACGTCAACGTACAATAACGACTCACAGACGGAGGGTGGTAGCACTAAAAGTGGAGGATATAAAAATCAAGTCGGGGGACGTAGAAAGCAGTGCAGTCGTTGTCATAATGCGGATCTGGGGCTTAATCTCACGTACAAAATGGCAAGAGCTTTGGCACTTGTGAAGTAAACTATTCGCGAGCTGTCGTGTTTAAAGTATACCGTGCACGTCGAAATGATGCTGTTAAAAACTGGCGAGGTAGCAACTCTGGTGTACCACAGGCCATAAATGATAGTATAACACTAACGTGCCTCGAATTTGGTGAAATTAACAGGAAAATTAAACGAGCTTTAGTCTTGGGAGTTAACGAAAGTGTTAAAATCACAAATGAATGAAAAAAAAATGAACGGTCATCAGCCCAATTAGATATATTACTTTGGAAATGTATATTTGAGAAAATTGAATATTAGTTATTGAATTACTTTTGTTGAGATTTCCCCTTCAATAGCAAACAGGGTACAAACTAACACAGTGCACTCTGTATTGTGTGTAGCAGCAGTTACCAATAACACACACGCACTAGTAAATTATAGGGAGCAAAACTGCACCGAGCTCATACTAAAGACAGCCACACTCCAAAGCAATAGTTGACCAAATAATGAAACGTCACTGCATGAAGGGCAGAACTAATTTTGGACATGAAGGACTTCTATCTTGATTGACATAAAAAAAAACACAAAGATCAATAACACCTTAAATACGCTCTTTAAGCTCCTCTACATACAACAGTTTTCCTTAGTAAAAGTAATAGTTCAGTTTTTTCTTAATAGGTGGAGGATGTGATGGTGACCCATAAACTATAATAGTTTCACTAGTCAAAGCTATTTGATTATTGCAGTTCTAAAGACCAACTCAAAAAGCTAATCATTCACTTAAATTATTTTGCAGAGCAATAAGATACAACACTGGGATAATTAACTTCAAAAAATAAACCATTCATGGTAGATACCAAAACCACAGCCTGTTTGAAACTGTGCGTAATTTTACTTCCAACAATACTACCGAAAATCTGATCATTAAAGATTTGTATGTACTTAAACTTTAATTACCTGAGAAGCAGACATTCATTGCAATAATATTTACACAATCTTGCACTGTAATTCTTCAAAACTATACTTTATAATAAACTAAGGATACTTTAGCAAAAGCCTATCCAATTTCACTTTTAATTGATTTTTGAATTTTTATGCTTAAACTTCCTACCTTAACAATTTCATTTGGAGTAGTTAATTAACAAAGCATCCAAATATTACTCTTACTTCAACTTTTACTACTCCTTTTACTTTAGGCAAAAAATCACTTTCAGACACATGTCTGCAAGAATTGTTCATTTATATCAGGATACTCGGTTTTCGTAGCACTTTGGTGAGGACCCTGCGTATGTTCGCGATCAGGATTGAAAATATAGTTCCTGACATGAATTTATGATTTATGTGATTATTATTGAGACAACACACAAATTAATTGGTCCATACCCATATATATTACTCAACTGAATGTATTAAGTTTGTGAAGAAGTAGCGAAGATTTGTGGCAGACGCAATGGCGGCTAACTGTACTCACGGTCTCTTGACGTGCGAATGGTCTATAAATTCTCTTCTTGACGTCGGATTTTCAGCTTATTAGAGCTATTCTATTGGTCCGTGAATACCAAACAATAGCCAGATCCGCATCCGAGGCAAATCCCTTCTAATTCAGCTTCCAATTGCCTCTCTTAACACCGTCGAAGTGTACCGTGCTAAGGAGAGCAGCACGTTGATAGATAACAGTTTTATAGACCAAGATAGATTTACAAACATAAAGTCTTGTTCTGTTGAGAATGGGCTTTCTGATCATGATGCTCAACTAGTTACAGTATATGATATAGCTCCATTCAGTAATTCAAAACTACCCTCCAAAGTTGTGTGTTCAATTAATTACTGAACAATTAGAAACTTCAGCGATAATCTTCAGCAGTTAGATTGGGATGAAGTGTACAAGGAACCCGATTCTAATTTAAAATATATCTTATTTCATGATACACTTGTAAGAGAATTTGAAAAGTTTCCCCAAGAAAGTAGTTAAATCTAATTATAAGAAACTATGCAAAAAAACCTTAGCTTACTAAAGGAATAAAAATATCTTGAAACCACAAAAGGGAACTGTGATAACAACAAGAAAGAGTAATCACCCAGAAACAGCCAAATATTATAAAAATTACTGTGCTACATTAAGAAAGGTTATTAAAAAGTCCAGAAGCATGTGCATCATGTCTGAGATTAATACCTCTGATAACAAAATCAAAACAATTTGGAATATTATTACAAGGGAGACAGGACAACCAAGAGTACAGGATGACGGTATCACCATCAAAGCGAATGGAAACTTGATAAACAACAAGCCGGAAGTCGAAAACATTTTGAATAATCATTTTTTAAATGTTGTAGAGAAAATAGGATCTAAATGTTCATTAGAAGAAGCAAGGCAGTTAATGGAAGAGGCCTTACCCACACCATTTGATACAATTGAAATTCCACCCACCTCTCCATCTGAAATTAGGAAGATAATAAACTCTGTCAAGAATAAAAGCTCACATGGGATTGATGGCATTTCCAGCAGGATAATAAAAGCTTGCTCCCAAGAAATAAGTGGGATTCTTAGCCACATATGTAATAGCTCTCTCAGGCAGGGTATTTTCCCAAATAGACTGAAGTATGCCATTGTTATACCACTGCATAAAAAAGGGGATACATCTGATGTCAACAACTACCGCCCAATCTCTCTTCTGACTGCCTTATCCAAAATTCTTGAAAAAGTAATGTATTGTAGAGTAGCTTCACACCGTTGTAAAAATAAAGTTTTAACAAAATGTCAGTTTGGTTTCCAGAAGGGTTTTTCAACGGAAAATGCTATATTTACTTTCACTAATGAAATATTAAATGCTCTGAGTAACCGGAAGTCACCTGTTGGGATTTTTTGTGATCTATCAAAGGCTTTTGATTGTGTAAATCATGGAATACTTCTAGATAAGCTCAAGTATTGTGGTATGAATGGGGCAGTGCTCAAATAGTTTAAATCATAGCTAACTGGAAGAGTGCAGAAAGTTGAAATAAACAGTTCACATAATATGCAAAAAACTGGTGATTTCTCAAACTGAGGAACAATCAAGAATGGGGTGCCGCAAGGTTCGGTCTTGTGTCCTCTGCTGTTCCTAATATATATTAATGACTTGCCATTCTATATTCACGAAGATGCTAAGCTGGTACTTTTTGCCTATGATACAAGTATAAATATCACACCCAACAGACAAGAATTAACTGGTGAAATTGTAAACGATGTTTTGCACAAAATCATTAAGTGGTTCTCTGCAAATGGGCTCTCATTAAACTCTGATAAAACACAGTATATACAGTTCCACACAGTAAATGGAATGACCCCATTAATAAATATAGACTTCGAACAGAAATCGGTAGCTAAGGCAGAATATTCAAAATCTCTAGGTGTATGCATTGATGAGGGGCTGAACTGGAAAAAACACACTGAGGATCTGCTGAAACGTTTGAGTTCAGCTACTTATGCTATTAGGGTCATTGCAAATTTTGGCGATATACATATGAGTAAATTAGCTTACCACGCCTATTTTCATTCTCTGCTTTCGTATGGCATCATATTCTGGGGTAACTCATCATTGAGTAAAAGAGTGTTCATTGCACAAAAGCGTGTAATCAGAATAATTGCAGGAGCTCATCCAAGATCATCCTGCAGACACTTATTTAAAGAGCTAGAAATCTTCACTGTAGCCTCACAATATATATATATATATTCTGTAATGAAATTTGTTATTAACAATCCGAACGAATTCAAAAGTAATAGCAGTGTACATGGCTACAACACTAGGAGTTAGGATGATCTTCACTACTCAAGGTTAAATCTAACTTTGGCTCAGAAGGGGGCAAATTATGCTACCACAAAAGTTTTTGGTCACTTACCTAATAGCATCAAAAGTCTGACAGATAGCCATATAGCATTTAAAAGGAAATTAAAATAATTTCTTAATGGCAACTCCTTCTACTCATTAGATGAATTTTTGGATATAGTAAGTGGGTAATTTCCCAACGTCAAAAAAAAAAAAAAGTAGTGTCATGTAATATTTTGTCTAATGTAATATCTTGTATAGACACCTTTTTATTAACCTGACACGTTCCACATCTTTATTATTACGAAGTGTCGTGAGAGGATGCGTTTCTGGATGAGGTATCGAATGTATTGCTTTCCCCTACTTATACCTCCCGAGGAGATCACGAATGTAAAATTAGAGAGATTCGAGCGCGCACGGACTCTTTCCGACAGTCGTTCTTCCCGCGAACCATACGCGAGTAGAACAGGAAAGGCAAGTAATGACAGTGGCACGTTAAGTGCCCTCTGCCACACACCGTTGGGTGGCTTGCGGAGTATAAATGTAGACGTAGATGTAGATGTAGATGATGCGGCTTCTAAGCCACAAAGCCGATCGTTAAATAAATTATTTACAAGAGCAGCCAAGCGGTTATTATTCAAGATTAGTGTCATCGTTTCATCATCGACGCATGAAAACGGAGGTGGTACTGATTTTAGCGACAGTGCGTGTCTGTGCGACCTCCAGACTGCTCCTAGCTAGATCACCGTAGAGACCGCGGCTTCCTTCCCACAGGAAGGCCGGACTTCTTGCTGCTGTGGCGGGGTCGGCGCGCTCTTTACGGTTTGCCAAGCGCGCGGTATTCCGACCTTCGCGGAATTTCTACTTCGGACCGAGCGGCATCCGCCACAGCGTCGGCTTCTAGTGAACCAGTAGCATCGCGCTTTCCAGGTGTTTTACTTCTCATAAGTCGCTCTCGAATGCCATCTAGGATGGGACTGCTGGTTGGACGACCTGCCCAGGGCTGTCCAGAGTTCATAAGCCTAACTTGCCTCTCGCAGAACCGTTCCCAGCAGTTGAGATGTGATGTAACAACCTCCATACGAACAAATACAACTTGGTTTTACACGGATTAGTCACAAACTGAGCACTAAGTTGGTCGGTGATGAGGCTGTCAGTGATCTTCATATCCTGACTCTTTTCCAATGTGCTGAGCAAACCATCATATGTCACTTTTGAGACCTAAGTCCGATCTGGAGGGTAGTTACACTAAGGAAATAGATACACTAGGAAAGTAACATAACTGAGGTAGAAGTCTAAGCTTGTTGAAAGATCCGAATACTCTCTGGGACGAGGAAATGCCGAAAGCTGCTAACCATTAACATGCCAGTGGTCGTGATGGTGAGAGTGGTATGGAAAGTGTGATAGACTTATCCATAAAACCATCTTTACCTTGTGCTCCACTGCTTTTACAAAAGCCCAGATACCCGCTGTGGTACACAACGTTCCACTGCTGCGCCGTACAGTGATCTCTAAAGCATGCCCAGAGACTACGATGGCGGAGCTTACCAGTACGCAGCTCAGGAACCACAGGGTCGCCAAACCCGTACTCAGCGAACGACTGCTGAGGCCCTGGGGGCACACTAGAGCGACTAATAGCTGGGTGCCATTCCATAGTCTGGGACCCTTAGCAGGTAGAGTTAACAGAGGAGCTCCAGGAATGAGCAGAGCGTCTGGTCATCCCTCGTTTAGTAAGCATAGAAGACTCATAGGTACTCATCCAAATCCAGTGGCATACGCTACAAGAGAGCAGTGATGCACCACAGTGAGGTTCACTGACAGAGCTGGAAGAGTCAATTAGCCTATATACACTCCTGGAAATTGAAATAAGAACACCGTGAATTCATTGTCCCAGGAAGGGGAAACTTTATTGACACATTCCTGGGGTCAGATACATCACATGATCACACTGACACAACCACACGCACATAGCCACAGGCAACAGAGCATGCACAATGTCGGCACTAGTACAGTATATATCCACCTTTCGCAGCAATGCAGGCTGCTATTCTCCCATGGAGACGATCGTAGAGATGCTGGATGTAGTTCTGTGGAACGGCTTGCCATGCCATTTCCACCTGGCGCCT
The DNA here is from genome assembly GCF_023864275.1 of Schistocerca cancellata. Taxonomy (NCBI): domain Eukaryota; kingdom Metazoa; phylum Arthropoda; class Insecta; order Orthoptera; family Acrididae; genus Schistocerca; species Schistocerca cancellata. Next base: position 313,507,758 of record NC_064633.1, on the reverse strand, counting down.
CAGTTGGACCAGCGTTCGTGCTGGACGTGCAGACCGCGTGAGACGACGCTTCATCCAGTCCCAAACATGCTCAATGGGGAACAGATCCGGAGATCTTGCTGGCCAGGGTAGTTGACTTACACCTTCTAGAGCACGTTGGGTGGCACGGGATACATGCGGACGTGCATTGTCCTGTTGGAACAGCAAGTTCCCTAGCCGGTCTAGGAATGGTAGAACGATGGGTTCGATGACGGTTTGGATGTACCGTGCACTATTCAGTGTCCCCTCGACGATCACCAGTGGTGTACGACCAGTGTAGGAGAGCGCTCCCCACACCATGATACGGGGTGTTGGCCCTGTGTGCCTCGGTCGTATGCAGTCCTGATTGTGGCGCTCACCTGCACGGCGCCAAACACGCATACGACCATCATTGGCACCAAGGCAGAAGCGACTCTCATCGCTGAAGACGACACGTCTCCATTCGTCCCTCCATTCACGCCTGTCGCGACACCACTGGAGGCGGGCTGCACGATGTTGGGGCGTGAGCGGAAGACGGCCTAACGGTGTGCGGGACCGTAGCCCAGCTTCATGGAGACGGTTGCGAATGGTCCTCGCCGATACCCCAGGAGCAACAGTGTCCCTAATTTGCTGGGAAGTGGCGGTGCGGTCCCCTACGGCACTGCGTAGGATCCTACGGTCTTGGCGTGCATCCGTGCGTCGCTGCGGTCCGGTCCCAGGTCGACGGGCACGTGCACCTTCCGCCGACCACTGGCGACAACATCGATGTACTGTGGAGACCTCACGCCCCACGTGTTGAGCAATTCGGCGGTACGTCCACCCGGCCTCCCGCATGCCCACTATACGCCCTCGCTCAAAGTCCGTCAACTGCACATACGGTTCACGTCCACGCTGTCGCGGCACAGGGCCAACACCCGGCATCATGGTGTGGGGAGCGATCTCCTACACTGGCCGTACACCATTGGTGATCGTCGAGGGGACACTGAATAGTGCACGGTACATCCAAACCGTCATCGAACCCCCCATCGTTCTACCAATCCTAGACCGGCAAGGGAACTTGCTGTTCCAACAGGACAATGCACGTCCGCATGTATCCCGTGCCACCCAACGTGCTCTAGAAGGTGTAAGTCAACTACCCTGGCCAGCAAGATCTCCGGATCTGTCCCCCATTGAGCATGTTTGGGACTGGATGAAGCGTCGTCTCACGCGGTCTGCACGTCCAGCACGAACGCTGGTCCAACTGAGGCGCCAGGTGGAAATGGCATGGCAAGCCGTTCCACAGGAGTACATCCAGCATCTCTACGATCGTCTCCATGGGAGAACAGCAGCCTGCATTGCTGCGAAAGGTGGATATACACTGTACTAGTGCCGACATTGTGCATGCTCTGTTGCCTGTGTCTATGTGCCTGTGGTTCTGTCAGTGTGATCATGTGATGTATCTGACCCCAGGAATGTGTCAATAAAGTTTCCCCTTCCTGGGACAATGAATTCACGGTGTTCTTATTTTAATTTCCAGGAGTGTATTCCAGCTTTGAAGAATTGGTCTGCTGTTGTGTTGTTAGTGCTTAGATTTTTCTGTACTGTGTTGTTTGTGCGGAATGGTATTTGTAGCCCTTCTTCAGTATGTCTGCCACTCTGTGGACGTTTTCGTTACTGTATGTTAGTATGTTCCACACTGAGTCTTTGTAGGGTGTTCCTGGTACCCTGTGTTTCTCTGTAGTTTGTGTTCTTGGTTCTCTGTCGTGGCTGGTGAGCTGGTGATTTGTTCATGATTCGTTCTCTTTCAATCTGTTTTTTTTTTCAATTTTTTTTATTCACTTTGTTTATCATTCGTATGTTGTACCTATTCTCTTTGGCTACTTGGTGTATTGTGTTTAGTTCTTGTGTGTAGCTGCGTTTGTCCAGAGGAGTTCTGTTGAGCCTGTGTAGCATGTGTCTGATATTTGATAGTTTGTGTGTTTGCGGTTGATTGGAGTTGATGCGAATGATTGTACTTGAGGCTGTAGGTTTCCTAAAAGTTCCTAAATTATATTTGTCGTTGATTCTGTGTATGGTGATGTCTCAATGTTGAATTTTATTTTTGGGTAATCTGTATTTATGTCACTGTGTAATTGTTTTATTTGGGTGTCAGTTTCATCAATCAAGCAAATGATGTCATCCACATATCGGTACCAGTATACAATCTTGTACTGTTTTGGATGTATTATTTCACTGAATATTTTGTTTTCAATGTGGTTTAGAAATATGTTTTCAAGTAGAGCACTGATGGGTGAGCCCATTGGTGGCCATCTTTTTGTAGATAGGACTTCTTCTTACACGTGAAGTAGCTCTGTTCCGTTACAATCTTTAGGGTGACTTCTATTTCATCTACGTGTGCACTTGTTATGTCTCCTTGATACTGCAGCTGTTTTTTTTTTTACTAATGCTGATTGTTTCTTGTACTAGCATATTTGTGTACATGGATGTGATGTCAAAAGATACCAGGGTTGCTGTTAATGGTACGTTTATATCATTTATCTTTTCTATCAGTTCACTGATATCTTTTTAGGTTCCTGTTGTCTGTGAAAGTGTATAATTTCTGTAGTAATGTATGTAGGTGTCTAGCTAGGTGGTAAGACAGTGTATTTTTTAGATGGATTACAAGCCTGATTGAACACTTATTTTTATGTTTCTTTGGTTATTTATTGAGGCTGGGTGCCTTGGCATTCTTTTGCGTCATGTATTTGGCTCGAGTTTCCGTGACCATCACTTTGAGAGATTTTTAAGAATTTTTGTACGTTCTTTGGTACCCCATGGTAGGATCATTGTTGAATTTGATGATGTTGTTCTGTTCTATAAGTTCTTCTGTTTTCTTTACGCACTCTGCCTCATTCACAAGTACAAGTGTATTCCATTGTCTGCTCTGGTGGTGTTTGCATTGTGTTCTTGGAGTTTTTTGTTTAGTTTAATGGATATATTTTGCTCTGTCGTTTTTCCTTTTGAGATGATGTGGCTCTTGTTTTCTTTGATTATGTCATTTATTGTTGCGGCAGATCTCATGAGGTGGTTCAGTTTTCTGTTTTGTATTTTTTCTTTTGTTCGTTAGTATTTCAGTGTAAGATGTGATTTCTTGAGTTATGCCATCGAAATGGGATGGTGTTTGTAAGAGATTAGCTAATACAACGTGTGTTTTGTACAATAAGCTGCTGTTTTATCGCATATAGGAAAGGAATTACTTCTTCTAACCAAATAATTTATGAGTTTACTTTTTTATCAATTTTTACACTTTTCCTTACCATTTTAATCTTTACCATTTAATCTTTCCGTTTTTCAACATAAAGGCAGCTTGACGTTGTTTTCAACAACACGGCCCACTCCTTTGGTTACGAAAGTCTCAGACGAGTCGAATGGTGTGCAAACCGAATGTTTCCGTCCGCATTCAACACAGTCTTAAAGAAACCCTGAAATGCAGTAAGGGCTCGGAGCAACAAGAACAGTCAGAAGATAAGCCATAAGGCAGCATTCGATTTCAGAAAATCCTTGGCGCTCAAAACGGGCGCCAAATCGATTTCCTGATTCTACGTCAGCAGTGCATCAGTTGTAATAGGCATGTATGTTCAGTGGACGTGGAGATCTTCGAGTAAGCAGTTAGAATAAGGGTAATCTTACTTTGCAAACTAGTCACCTAGACTGTTTATCACTACTTGTCTGATGCAGTTCGCGTTGGATGAATATGAAATTCATAAATTTTGTAATTACAGGAACATTAAAATACTACAAATTACAGATGCTGCTATGAATCCTTCATGCCACATATTTTCTGTATTCGCTTATATAGATAATATTCGAGAGGTTGAAAATTTCACTATTTTGAAAAGAATTTCTAACGCATTATGGACGAATTTTGCGCATTAATCTATATTTTTGCCAGAAAATTTATTTACATATTAAATTATCGGTGTCTCAAATGCGGACTAAAATTGTTGTTTCTGCTATAGACCATTACATTAGGCGGGTCAGCTTTATCGACTATGTACAAGTACTGTTCATATTCTAATATCAGTGCTGTGAGCTTACAATGTTCCAGTTCCTCAGTCCCAGATCTTCTCCCACTAACACATTGATTTCTTGGCGACAGTTGTTGAAGGGGCAGTCGGGAGGGAGGGGGGGGGGGGGGTAAGGACGAGCGATAGAATGAGGGGCGTGGCTTGTCATGTGATATACAAGAGAGGCGTAGTTTGTGGTCTGCAATGCACGATTTAAGCAAATCAAAACTTTTTGATTTATGCACAATGTGGTCCTCAACACACACAACTGTCACAATATCAGCAATATCATTAAGTCCTTCTGCGACCAACGATCAATCCACTATCGATCCTTCTTTGGCTGTAGCGCTCAGTTAAACTGTCTCAAAATGGCGCCTAAAAGTTAGGACCACGTGCTCGGACAGTTGACTATACCATTCGTGGACACTGTCTTGACAGCAGGAGAAGTTGTGTCCCAGTGAGCCAGAGCTCATGCTGCATGGATTATTTAACACCTCGTGTTTAAAAAGAAAACGGTCGACTGCGCAGACGGCTCCACATTTCACAGTCATTATTGGGCTCGTCTGTACGGATTTCGGCGGGTTGCTAACTTGGCTAAGGTTGCCTGACACTGGTGTCGTCTGTCAGGACCATTTCTCTGGGGCCCCTCTGCTGAATTCATACACGAAAGCTGACCACCGTCTCATCCTCGGTGGAGGATGCGGATAGGAGGGGCGTGGGGTCAGCACACCACTTCCCCAGTCGTAAGCTGGTATTCTTGACCAAAGCCACTACTATTCGGCCGAGTAGCTCCTCAATTGGCATCACGAGGCTGAATGCACCCCAGTGTCGGTTGGTCACAGTCAGTGTGCTCCCTGCCGCCGTTGGATAAGCAGCTGCAGCAGCAAGTCGTATACTCCTAGCTCACTCATTTGTTACATAGTTTAATTCTTAATTTCTTTGCGTGTTTTTGATACTTGCATTGTTTAATTCATAAATTTCGGGCGTATTATAGTATTTGAGAGTTGTAGCATCGCGTTTTAGTACCTGAATAGTGTTAAATCGCGTAGTCTCCTTCCGCCGCCGAGCAGTGCGTCAGCAGTGCACAAGTGGCAGCATTACTGCATTTACTAGGCAATCTTGTATTTCAATAACCGTTTCAATTTTGTGTCGTTTTGTTTGCGCTCTCTGTAGATTAGTTCAGACGTTCTTTGCACAACAGTTTTTATCATGGATAGGGACTGCAACTGCTGTGTTCGGATGCAGGCTGAGTTGGCATCCCTTCGCTCCCAGCTTCAGGCAGTGTTGGCTTCGGTCACACAGCTTGAGGCTGTTGCCAATGGGCATCACTGTGGGGGTCCGGATGGGGGTTTGTCGGGGACGGCCAGCTCGTCCCACGCATCCCCCGATCGGACTACGACTGTGGTTGCCCGGGATACTGCCCGCATTGAGGCTGATCCCTCACCTGTGGTAGAGTGGGAGGTAGTCTCAAGGTGTGGCAGGGGGCGAAAGACATTCCGGAGGGCTGAACGGAAGGCCTCTCCAGTTTGTCTGACGAACCGGTTTCAGGCTCTGTCTCAGGCTGATACTGATCTTCGGCCTGACATGGCTGCTTGTCCTGTTCCAGAGGTTGTCCGTCAGTCTGCAAGATCCGGGCAGTCGCAGAGGGTGGGCTTACTGGTAGTTGGGAGCTCCAACGTCAGGCGCGTAATGGGCCCCCTTAGGGATATGGCAGCAAGGGAGGGGAAGAAAACCAAAGTGCACTCCGTGTGCATACCGGGGGGAGTCATTCCAGATGTGGAAAGGGTCCTTCCGGATGCCATGAAGGGTACAGGGTGCACCCATCTGCAGGTGGTCGCTCATGTCGGCATCAATGATGTGTGTCGCTATGGATCGGAGGAAATCCTCTCTGGCTTCCGGCGGCTATCTGATTTGGTGAAGACTGCCAGTCTCGCTAGCGGGATGAAAGCAGAGCTCACCATCTGCAGCATCGTCGACAGGACTGACTGCGGACCTTTGGTACAGAGCCGAGTGGAGGGTCTGAATCAGAGGCTGAGACGGTTCTGCGACAGTGTGGGCTGCAGATTCCTCGACTTGCGCCATAGGGTGGTGGGGTTTCGGGTTCCGCTGGATAGGTCAGGAGTCCACTACACGCAACAAGCGGCTACACGGGTAGCAGGGGTTGTGTGGCGTGGGCTGGGTGGTTTTTTAGGTTAGATGGCCTCGGGCAAGTGCAGAAAGGGCAACAGCCTCAACGGGTGCAGGGCAAAGTCAGGATATGCGAGGACCAAGCAGCAATCGGTATTGTAATTGTAAACTGTCGAAGCTGCGTTGGTAAAGTACCGGAACTTCAAGCGCTGATAGAAAGCACCGAAGCTGAAATCGTTATAGGTACAGAAAGCTGGCTGAAGCCAGAGATAAATTCTGCCGAAATTTTTACAAAGGCGCAGACGGTGTTTAGAAAGGATAGATTGCATGCAACCGGTGGTGGAGTGTTCGTCGCTGTTAGTAGTAGTTTATCCTGTAGTGAAGTAGAAGTGGATAGTTCCTGTGAATTATTATGGGTGGAGGTTACACTCAACAACCGAGCTAGGTTAATAATTGGCTCCTTTTACCGACCCCCCGACTCAGCAGCATTAGTGGCAGAACAACTGAGAGAAAATCTGGAATACATTTCACATAAATTTTCTCAGCATGTTATGGTCTTAGGTGGAGATTTCAATGTACCAGATATAGACTGGGACACTCAGATGTTTAGGACGGGTGGTAGGGACAGAGCATCGAGTGACATTATACTGAGTGCACTATCCGAAAATTACCTCGAGCAATTAAACAGAGAACCGACTCGTGGAGATAACATCTTGGACCTACTGATAACAAACAGACCCGAACTTTTCGACTCTGTAAGTGCAGAACAGGGAATCAGTGATCATAAGGCCGTTGCAGCATCCCTGAATATGGAAGTTAATAGGAATATAAAAAAAGGGAGGAATGTTTATCTGTTTAGCAAGAGTAATAGAAGGCAGATTTCAGACTACCTAACAGATCAAAACGAAAAGGAATCAACATGGATTCCGGAAACAGCGATCGTGTGAAACCCAACTCGCTTTATTTGTTCATGAGACCCAGAAAATATTAGATACAGGCTCCCAGGTAGATGCTATTTTTCTTGACTTCCGGAAGGCGTTCGATACAGTTCCGCACTGTCGCCTGATAAACAAAGTAAGAGCCTACGGAATATCAGACCAGCTGTGTGGCTGGATTGAAGAGTTTTTAGCAAACAGAACACAGCATGTTGTTATCAACGGAGAGACGTCTACAGACATTAAATTAACCTCTGGCGTGCCACAGGGGAGTGTTATGGGACCATTGCTTTTCACAATATATATAAATGACCTAGGAGATAGTGTCGGAAGTTCCATGCGGCTTTTCGCGGATGATGCTGTAGTATACAGAGAAGTTGCAGCATTAGAAAATTGTAGCGAAATGCAGGAAGATCTGCAGCGGATAGGCACTTGGTGCAGGGAGTGGCAACTGACCCTTAACATAGACAAATGTAATGTATTGAGAATACATAGAAAGAAGGATCCTTTATTGTATGATTATATGATAGCGGAACAAACACTGGTAGCAGTTACTTCTGTAAAATATCTGGGAGTATGCGTGCGGAACGATTTGAAGTGGAATGATCATATAAAATTAATTGTTGGTAAGGCGGGTACCAGGTTGAGGTTCATTGGGAGAGTCCTTAGAAAATGTAGTCCATCAACAAAGGAGGTGGCTTACAAAACACTCGTTCGACTTATACTTGAGTATTGCTCATCAGTGTGGGATCCGTACCAGATCGGGTTGACGGAGGAGATAGAGAACATCCAAAGGAGAGCGGCGCGTTTCGTCACAGGGTTATTTGGTAACCGTGATAGCGTTACGGAGATGTTTAACAAACTCAAGTGGCAGACTCTGCAAGAGAGGCGCTCTGCATCGCGGTGTAGCTTGCTCGCCAAGTTTCGAGAGGGTGCGTTTCTGGATGAGGTATCGAATATATTGCTTCCCCCTACTTATACCTCCCGAGGAGATCACGAATGTAAAATTAGAGAGATTAGAGCGCGCACAGAGGCTTTCAGACAGTCGTTCTTCCCGCGAACCATACGCGACTGGAACAGGAAAGGGAGATAATGACAGTGGCACGTAAAGTGCCCTCCGCCACACACCGTTGGGTGGCTTGCTGAGTATAAATGTAGATGTAGATGTAGATGGAAAAATGGCAACAGCGCATGGCGGCCTGGATGGTCACCCAGCCAAGTGACGACCGCACCCGACAGCGCTTAACTTCGGTGATCACACGGGAACCAGTGTATCCACTGCGGCAAGGCCGTTGCCCATTCACAAGTATCAACATCTATTAAATAATTTTTCAGCTTGAGTGACCTTCCTTTTCCAAATTAACTGACATGAAGCGTTTCGTGATTGTACATTAATTTTTATTATGGATTCCTTTGAAGGATGGTGAGGTCTATTTCTGGATGCATCATTGAAGTTGTCTACCGCGGTTTCTTCATGTCAACTTCCTAGACCTGAATCTCAGTAAAGAAAAGAACAGATGCATCATGATATGCATTCACAGTTGCGAAAGACCGTTGCATCGTAATACTGAACAATCGGACACTGGAATATTACACTTATTGGCCGAAACCGGGCAACCGAATTTCAATTAAAATGTGTCTCCTGAACGGGGATATACATAATAGACGTACGAGTGCAGGCTGCAGACGAATGGCTAACGACACACGGACATTTGCGTTTGCCCATGAGTCGTGGTCGAATAGAACTTCCATACAATTGTGTGAAATGCTCATAGCTAGTCTGAATGAGCTGAGAAGGTTAAAGGTCAGTTTCTTCCATTAAACTGTCTCTCACGGAGACAATTTCCTTGTGTACATTAAAACTAAACTAAACTCCTCACGAACGGGCAATGAAGGCCCAATGATACCGACCGGCCGCCGTGTCATCCTCAGCCCACAGGCGCCACTAGATGCTGATCTGGAGGGACATGTGGTCAGCACTCCGCTCTCCCAGCCGTATGTCAGTTCCCGAGACCGGAGCCGCTACTTCTCAATCAAGTAGCTCCTCAGTTTGCCTCACAAGGTCTCGGTGCACCCCGCTTGCCAACAGCGCTCGGCATCCAAGTGCTAGCCCAGTCCGACAGCGCTTAACTTCGGTGATCTGACGGGAACCGGTGCTACCACTGCGGCAAGGCCGTTTTCATGTGTACGTCAATATATTAAAAATTCTCCCAAAAACTTGCTGATGTCCTTCATAAAGTGCTATTTATGATTCTGTAAAATTTTTTATTTATTTATGTTTGAAGAAGTTCGAATGTCTTCCAGAATGAGATTTTCACTCTGAAGCGGAGTGTGCGCTGATATGAGACTTCCTGGCAGATTAAAACTGCGTGCCGGACCGAGACTCCAACTCGAGCCCTTTGACTTTCGCGGGCAAGTGCTCTACCACCTAGCCCGCGAAAGCAAAAGGCCCCTAGTTCGAGTCTCGGTCCGGCACATAGTTTTCATCTCCGTGGAAGTTTCGAGTTTGAATACCTTTAAAAAACTTTTCTTGATGTTCAAATTAATTCTTTCTGGTAATTTAGTCAGTAACACAATATTCTGTTGTATTTCTCTGACATCAGCGTAATTGCAATGATCAAACTGTTTTTGTTTAAATCATTCACGTATAACATATGTGCATGGTTAGGACATGTATTTAGTATGTATTTCGAATGTGTAACATTGTTACTTAAATAAATGTTTATAAAAAAAGTAGCCTAATTGTAACGTGACAGCTCGCGATGAGCGGGAAATCCGTGTTCGAGTTCAGGTCTGGCACAAATTTTCACTGTCGTCATTACATTATACAGCTGATAGTGGTCCACATTCGCAACTGCGAAAACATTCCATTCATTTCATGACGACTGTAGTCGCCACAGTGCCTGTTCCTTCGGACATCCATGTATCGTAATTCTGACCAACACAGGCAGTGCAATATCGTAAATAGACACATCTTCGAAGTCTACAGAAAAACAAAATCAACATATATCACCATACAGCTCATCTTGTCACTTCATAGCATGCAAACATACTGCACTGCAGAACTAGTTAACAGAACCAGTAAATTTCACCTTATTAAGCTGCAAAACCATATGAGCTCAGCACTATTAAACAACCAGTTTCAGCAACTAGCTATCTTCAAAGTTTTATTGACAGTGACATATAGAAAAGATATGACAATAGTAAAGAAACTGCTACTCTGAATATAGAAAAGAAACCATTGCTCGCATATCATCCATAAGCAAACATTCCTACAAAGGAACAAATATCAACACACCACACGCCTTTAACATTGCTTTCACACTTCATAAAAAAAACTGCAACATACACCCAGGCAGTACATAAATACACAAATAACACATGAATCCATCATTTTAAAGATAAGGAGTGTAACCTATGGAGCTTGTTTCATTTCTGTTCCTCAGAAAACATAAAATGTGTATAAACCATGTATTAGAAACTTTCGGAATTTGTTCTTGATATCAAAACACTACAAAATGTTCATATCGAAATGGATCCGAAAATCCTTCGTTTAGAGATGTGGAAGGATTTATCTCTCATGGCACAAAAATGATACATTTACCAAACATATTTACATGTATGAAAGAATTTACTTCTCACTGCACGAAAATATACATTAATGAAACACATTTACATTTACAGAAATTGCTCGAACTGACCATCTCCTGATTTCATGCATATCTTGAGCCTGCGTTCCATACTTTGTTGTACGTTGTGGAAAACTGAGGGCTTGTCAGATCCATTTCGCAGACAAATCCTCAGAACATCGCCATTGTGTACGGGAGCTGAATACACAAATTATTTTAAATGTCCCCAAAGGAAAGTGTGATTGGAATTAAATCTGAGGATCATGCAGGCCATCCAACGGATTCCCCTCGACCAGTCCACGTGTTCGGAAACTGTTTATCGAGATACTAGGCAACTATTCATGTAAAGTGAAGTGGAGCACGAACGTGCATTTATAAGGTTCGCTGGATGGCGATGACAGGTACATAATCAAGTAGTCTAACAATACCACCACTTGCAAAGTAGGTTAGAAATCAGATTAATAATGTTGCTCACGAAGCATATGTTCGCTTTATTGGGCAACAACAAAGCTATTGACTGTGGATGGTATCGTCAGAATGGAAATAATGAGGTCACTGTAAAAAGGTCCATAATTTGGCACTTATCTTAAATGGATTCCCACGAAGATTTCGTCGAAGTCGTTATGGTTCATCTTGTTGATTCTAGGGTGATACTACTTTGACTGCTAGAAGGTCCAGATCTCTATTTTGGCAATATTTGAAGACCTAACAAATGCGTTTTTCAGGAAATTCTTGATGATCAAACAATCCCAAATAAGAACAATGGTATGGTAGAAACAATTTTTGACTTGGTGTTCACGATCCACATTTTTATTAAACTTCTTCTAAATTCACATATACTTCTTCTTAATTGTCACATCACCAAGAAAACAGTTTTGTATCAATCTTCACATATTTAATTTCTACTTTACCCAAACACAAGACTTGACTGTTCTTTTACAAAACGAAATAACAACTTAACTTCTGCCAAAGTGAAACAAAGACTGCTCTGTGCGCATTCGCGCCAAAACTGTTACAAGTAAGTCAAAGATTATGACAGTCTCGCAGAAATGAATACACACAAGAACCGTATCACTGTAATACATCGATATATCGGAGTACCTATACATTAATAAAACCAAATGTGACTATTGTCACAAAAATATGTCTGTTACTTCGCAGAAAAGTAGTACGATATTACTGCTACCGAGAACTGGGATTTGAGTGGCGTAATGGTCACGTAAATAGAGAACCATTACAGTAGATGAAACCACTCGTGTCTGAGAAACTGCAGATAGGTTTGTCCAGTAAGATGTTGCGGAAAGAAGTAGGGGCTAATGAGATAATCATGAATGATTCCTCCCAAATGTAGAGTCTTAAGCTCTTTTCATATCTGTCTTGTCTCACTTTCAGAAGGCCAGACGTGGTTGATACGATAACTGAAGATCCTGTCACGTGAAAAGCCAGCCTCATCAGGGATAAGGTACAAGATAAGAACTGCATAAAAACAGTACACTACCCTCTCGCTCCTTTAATTCTTGCACCCACAGAAGGTGATGTGGGTACAGAAGATCTTCATGCAGAATGCTCCAGATAGTCATGTGGTTAACACCTTTCGTTATCGCAGTGCTCCTCGTACACGTTGTTGATAATTTCATCCACTGTGCGAAGAACCTATGTTTCAAGCTCGGGCGTCCGTACATTGTGTGCTCCCTCCCCGTCTGTAACTCTGGGAGATGTCCGAAGAGCGAGATGCAAAAGCGAGGCAGTTACCTCGCACAAGAGAAAATAGTCACTGCAAGCCGCATCGACGAAGAGCGGAACTGGCGTAACCACGCCCAGAAACGTTTCGCTAGGCGGCTGCAACACATGTACTTCTGGCCGAGTATAGTACTGCGCAGCCAAGTCCGCAGTCATCTACTAAGACCACAGCATCGTCTTCTAGTAGGTCAGATGTGTGATATATGTACCTGCCAGAAGCCCTTTGAAAGTATTTATTAAATATACTGTGAATGAGAGATTTGTCTCTATAAAATGATACGTTAATGTGCAGAGACCATTGTAGATACTCATGACATTCCTATGGAAACGGACTGTACAAAGCTAAGTAGTTCTTCCTATCTACATTACTGGCCACTAAAATTACTACACCAAGAAGAAACGCAGATGATAAATGGGTATTCATTCACAACTGTTAGGCCAACTGTACCGCGTATCCGTCAATTTAGACACTGAATACATCGCTGTGTTATGATGGAAGTTACTGTGAAACAGAACAAACGACAATCAGAAACAAGACAAATGCCATGACCAAACGTAAACAGGCACTGGAAGTAGAGATACGAAATTGAGGTAAGTTACACAGCCGGGATTCAGTAGAGTGAATTTACTTTATGTCTCCAAAAGGAAAGAATTTCGGACTCATGTTCGCATGAACTTTTAGTAATGTTTTGATCTAGCCTACATCTACACATCCTGCTCCACCTACAAACAGAGCGAGACAAAATAGACTACCTATATACCTCCGTTCGAGCCCTGCCTGATATATTCTTCATCGTCCTTACTCGAAATGTACGTTAGCGGCATTAGTGTCGTTCTGCATTCGGCCTCAGATACTCTAAATTTTCTCAACAATGCCCTCGAAAGGAACATCACCTTCCCTCCAGTGATTCCCATTTCAGTTCCCTAAGTAACTCCGTAAAACTTGTGTGTTATTCGTACCTACCGGTAACAGCCCGCGTCTGAATTACTCGATGTCTTCCCATAATCCTACCTGGTGCGGATCCCAAACATTAGAGCAGTACTCACAATAGTGTCTTACTGAGGTTTCCCTTACAGATGAACCACGTTTTCCTAAAATTCTCCTAATAATCCGAAGTCGACTGTTCGCCTTCCCTACCGCAACCCTCACATGCTCGTTCCATTTCATATACACTACTGGCCATTACAATTGCTACACCAAGAAGAAATGCAGATGATGAACGGGTATTCGTTGGACAAATATATTATACTAGAACTGACATATGATTACATTATCACGCAATTTGGGAGCATAGATCCTCAGAAATCAGTTCCCAGAACAAATACCTCTGGCCGTAATAACGGCCTTGATACGCCTGGGCATTGAGTCAAACATAGCTTGGATGGCGTGTACAGGCACAGCTGCCCATGCAACTTCAACACGATACCACAGTTCATAAAGAGTAGTGACTGGCGTATTGTGACGAGCCAGTTGCTCGGCCACCATTGTCCAGGCGTTTTCAATTGGTGGGAGATCTGGAGAATGTGCTGGCCAGGGCAGCAGTCAAACATTTTCTGTAACCAGAAAGGCCCGGACAGGACTTGCAACATGCAGTCGTGCATTATCCTGCTGAAACGCAGGGTTTCGCAGGGATCGAATGAAGGGTAGAGCCACGGGTCGTAACGCATCTGAAATGTAACGTCCACTGTTCAAAGTGCCATCAATGCGAACAAGAGGTGACCGAGACGCGTAACGAATGACACCCCATACCATCACCCCGTGTGATACGCCAGTATGGCGATGACGAATACACGCTTCCAAAGTGCGTTCACCGCGATGTCGCCAAACAAGGATGCGACCATCACGATGCTGTAAACAAAACCTGGATTCATTCGACAAAATGACGTTTTACCATTCGTCGTTCAGTACACCATCGCAGGCGCTCCTGTCTGTGATGCAACGTGATGGTACGCATTTCTCCTCCTTACACGAGGCATCACAACAACGTTTCACCAGGCAACTGCTGTTTGTGTATGAGAAATCGGTTGGTAACTTTCCTCATGTCAGCACGTTGTAGGTGTCGCCACCGGCGCCAACCTTGTGTGAATGCTCTGAAAAGCTAATCATTGGCATACCACAGCATCTTCTTCCTGTCGGTTAAATTTCGCGTCTGTAGGTCGTCATATTCGGGGTGTAGCAGTTTTAATGGCCAGTAGTGTAACTTTGCAACGTTCGCCCACGTATTTAAACGACGTCACTGTGTCAAGCAGTATACTACTAATGCTGTATCCGAACAATATGGGTTTGTTTTTCCTATTCATCCCATTAACTTATATTTTCCATGTTACATTTAGCTGCCATCCATCACACCAACCAGAAATTTTGTCTGAGTCATGTTGAATCCTCTTATAGTTACTCAGCTTTCTCACCTTCCCGTACACCACAGCGTCATTAGTAGATTGGAGATTGGTGCCCATCCTTCTCGCCAGATCATTTATGTTTATACAAGATACAAGCGGTCCTATCACAATTTCTGGGCCACTCCTAACGAAAGCAGTGTATCCGGTGAAAATCGCCATTGAGGACAACTTAGTGGGTTTTGTTACTTCAGAAGTATTCGAGCCACTCACATATCTGGGAATCTCTTGCTTATGTTCGTATATCCCTTAATGATGTCAAGAATCATGTTTCTGTAAGATGTTTTTAGCCATCCTGTATAGCATGCAACTGGTTCAAAAGCCTTTTATCAAGAAATTCAAAGCTGTCAGGGCACAGCGCACTGACACCAAGCTGCTGTGGATCACCTAGCAAGCGTCACCCAGTCAAGTATTTGCGCGTAGCTCACCCGCAGTTGAGAGTACGAA
This sequence comes from Schistocerca cancellata, assembly GCF_023864275.1. NCBI lineage: Eukaryota > Metazoa > Arthropoda > Insecta > Orthoptera > Acrididae > Schistocerca > Schistocerca cancellata. The sequence goes on along the minus strand of NC_064633.1, from coordinate 313,492,461 downwards.
TGAGACTGTCAGCTTCGGAGGCCCCGGCGTGTTCCCCGTCCATCAGCCACCCCCCAACTACACTTCTCCTTCCGCCTTCTCCTGCTCATCCCCCCTCCTCCCCCTCCCCCCACCCCGGCTCCGGCTCCACACCGCCCCCGCCCCCTACACATTCGGGAGGCCGTAAATGCGGCCATTACTGCGTGAGATAAGGCTGCACGGTTGGGCCGCTCGCCTCTTAAAACGCGCGCCCGCAGTAAAAGCACGGGCCCCGCCGTAACTCATCCGGATATTAAACGCCAGCACGCCACGGACCCGCGACTCGCCCTCCATTCGAGCGGCCCGGACACGGACGCCGAGGCTGCGGGAAATTTATAACCCGGCGCGGCCCGCACTCGGTCCTCCACGGGCTTCCCTTTTTGCCCTGGCTGGCAGGTACGCGAACGGAGCAGCGAGGCGATCGCCGGCCGGGTAAGCCGGTAGGCGGAACCGTTCCCGCAGATTGCGTCGGAATTCCCCGTTCCGCATATTGCCCCGCTGCAGAGGCAGGTGTTCCTGGCGCTTTTCTTCACTACTCAGCCTTTTAACTTCGCCCGCATAGGTACGGTCGGGAAATTTTCGTCGATGTACGGAATTGCCCATTACTAGTCTTTTGAGTGCCACCTTCTGATTGATATTACGCTGAGAAATATTGTTTCCTAATTCGCCGCAAATCAGCTACTGACATGCACGTACATTTGGTTTCTACGTAATTATGTAGAGTCATCGAGAAACGTCTGAGAGCGCCTCCAGGAAGATAACTTCAAACTATGCCCTTGAAGAAACTGTCCCAGGCTCTGTTATCTGGATTCATCCATTTCGTCAAATTTCATCTCTCACTCCAACATCGCCAAATGTAGGAGACTTTGTCTTTGACACCTATAGGGAAGAGCATCCAAGTCGCTAATAAGAACAACATACGGAAGAATGAAAAAGAAAATTGAGGATCTCTTAGATGACTGTAAGTTTCGCTTTAGGAAGGCACTTTTTTTACTTGCTTGATGTTCAACGCCGCGAATTCCTCCTCTCCTGTGCCAGTGTTTTCATCTCAGAGTAACACTTGCAACCTACGTCCTCAATTATTTTCTGGATGCATTCAAGTCTGTGTCTTCCTCTACAGTTTTTATCCTCTACAGCCCCTTCTGGAGCTATGCAGGTTATTCCCTGGTGTCTTAAAAGATGTTCTATCACCCTGTGGAAATAAAAGAAAGCTTCAATAGCGGAATTAAAATTAAAGGTGAAAGGATATCAATGACGCGATTCGCCGATCACATTGCTATCCTCAGTGAAAGTGAAGAAGGATTACATGATCTGCTGACTGAAGTGAATAGTCTAATGAGTACGGTATATGGATAAACAGTAAATCTAAGACAGACAAATGTAATCATAAATAGGGAAACTATAACAGCGAGATACTTAAAATTAGGATTGATGAACAGATGAAGTTAAGAAATTCTACTACCTAGGCAGCAAAAAAACCAATGATAGAGGAGCAACGAGGACATCAAATACAGACTACCAGTGGCGAAAAGGGCATTCCTGGCCAACAGAAGTCTGCTAGTATCAAACGTAGATTTTAATTTTATGTAGCCATTTCTGAGAATATACGCCTGGAGCACTACGTTGTATGGTAGTGACACATGGACCGTAGGGAAACCAGAATAGAGATATGGTGCTACAGATGAAGAAGAAGAAGGCGCATGATGACAGGACGTATGTTAAGGAATCAGGGAATAAGCTGACAGGGTGAAAACTGTAGAGGAAGACAGAGACTGGAATACATCTAGCAAACAATTGAAGTCCTAGGTTGAAAGTGCTACTCTGAGATGAAAAGGTACACACAGGAGAGGAATTCGAGGCAGGCCGCATAAAACCAGTCAGAAAACCAGTGACATAAAAAAAGCGAGGGGGAGGTGCCAGGAAAAATGGCCAGGCTAAGGAGAGGTATTCTTATTTTTTAAGATGTGTGGTAGTAGACGAAAACGCGTAGAAATCAGTGATTGCATTCTACAACTGCTGAAGTACAATATCGAATAGTTTAACTGCCTTAGGGTTTAATTAAGTACTTTAAACAACTCAATTTTCACGAAGTGACAAATTGGGCACTTTGCCCGACATGAGCGGCCATTGAGGCCACTTAGCTTAAAACTAATGTCGAAGTGATAAAAACTCTTTTAATGAACAAGTAAGTATATTCTATTGTAAAACGTGATAAGAATTAAATTACTTACATTTTTCGCAAATAAAATTCGAACTTTCCTCTTCCTGTACAGAGTTCACGGGCGCAGTGGGAGTACTAGAGACACTAAATCTGCTACTATTCTGGATTTGAGTTTAAACTTTTTTTCCGTTCATGCCTACTGTGTTCATCACTCTTGTCGAAAAGACCTCTTCTATTGTTGTATTTTCTACTCTTTAAACTCTTCTTTTTACTGCCTTTGTTCTTTTCGGCTGCTTACCGCTTTTCCTTAATTCCGCTTTCAAAATGGCTCTGAGCACTATGGGACTTAACATCTGAGGTCATAAGTCCCCTAGGACTTAGAACTACTTAAACCTAACTAACCTAAGGACATCACACACATCCATGCCCCAGGCAGGATTCGAACCTGCGACCGTAGCGGTCTAATTCCGCTTTATTTTCTTTGCTTTCTTTATTTGCGGCTAGGGTGGCACTCTTATGATGGCTTGCTATGAGTATCGCAACGGAGTCCTTCTTTTGACTGCTGCTGTTACGTTTCTTCCTCCAACACAAAGCGGCCAGAAGCCACCGCCGAGATTGACGCCGCTACACAAAAGTGTATACCCTCTAACAGCATGACCGAAATTTCAGTAACTACAGATATGACTCTTTCAACACACTTTCATTAAAAAGACATAAGCCATATGCCCTCATCACAATAGACACACAAACAGATCACTTAACTTACATCATAGTAACTAAATCCACGCAGGTCATTGTAACTGTGTGGAGCGAGACAGGAAACAGGTTGGATTTCGTAGATGACTGGACCTTTCTGGGAGAATAATTTCGAGAACCAGGCAACCACTTAGTAGCCCTCAGGACCCCAAAGCCCATTTTGCCCAACATGGCCACTTTGCTCGACTCTCCCCTACTCTTTGGCTTAGAAAGTACGCGCCTGAATTGCAGTGCATCTTAAAACGCCCTTTCCGGGATGGGGAGATGCGATGGCTCCGGATCAAATCTGCTCGGCAGATTAACAACGAGTGTTGGTATACGGCTAGCCTGGATGTCGTTCTTATGCGGTTTCACACATCCCACTACGTGAATAATGGGCTGAAACCCAAGTCTAGCCTTAATTACGCGATCCACAAACATTAATAAAACTTTCACTCACAGCCACCTGACTGATGCTTCACGCAAACAGTTGTGGTACATACGTTCTGTCGTGGGATGTGTAACTGGGTGGTGACAGGAAGAACTTCCGGCCATCGCTTAAATTAACCATGCTTAATTCGTAAGTAACTATACTGACCCTGCACTAATGTGGGGCAAATGGACAAGAGAAGGTAGAAGTCTCTTCGGCTCAAAATGAGATATAGGGGTGCGCAACTAAGATGGCGGTTGTGTGACGCACTCTGCACCTAGAGAACAAACACTGCAGTTCTGGCCATAGACGGGCTAACCAAACACCATCGAACGTAGTGTCATTCTCAGCCAATGGCGTCAATGACATGCGGTGCGGTGGTGCACGAGTCAGTACACCGTTCTCCAGGTTATTATCCGGTTAGCAGATCTCGTGCCGCTACTTCTCACTCAGACAATTTCTAGAGGAGGAGTCCACCCAGTTTCAGTCCTCCTACCGTGGAAAAATCGCTGGTATCACCGAAAATCGAAGCCTGGTCCGCCACACATCAGCTATGCAATTCATTCACATACGCAGAGAGAGACTCCCCTACGCGCCTATACCACATGGAGTCCGCATTTCATGGTCTAGTGCTTAGCGTCGCTCATTCTAGGGTTCGATCCCTAATCAGTGCAGAGATTTTCTTCGCTTGAGCTCTGACTGTTATCTTAATTACTTCACCTCATTACGAAGTCAAGCCCCAGTGGCAGCAGATCCACTACTCAAAAAAAAAGAAAGGATCATTTTTTTTCTAAATCCCCTTAGTAGTGCTCCGTTGCGACACATAATACAAAACAATCCTTCACCCTCGGGTTCGGCGACGCTTCAACCAACAAGGGTAGACACATGCGAAAACAGAGGCCACTGCTCAGGAGTTCATGCGAGTTGCCGACGTCACACTGACACCAAATTTCACTTCAATTCTGTCAAATGCCACCGTGGACGTGTCCAACGATGGTAAGGTCGTCACACCCTCTCTTACCCACATTTCACCCCTTCTTTTGACGCCTCTGCGATGGAAGTCAGAACAGTGACACTCAGCGTTGAAATCACGTGTTTTCCTTATGGGTGACATAGGGGAACAGACATGCCGTTTCTCAGCATCGACGCAAAGAATTCTCAGGCGTAAAGGGCGTCCACGAAAGCACCCCTTCTCTTGGGGTGTTGATTCCTATAGATTTCGCTCTCGTAAAAGATAGTTCGCACTGCGATGAGCAACATCATTACGTTCTTGACAACGCTCAATACAACAGCCACCCCCTGGGCGTTCAACCCTAATCTATGGACATCGTAGGGCTGCAACCCCGTGGAAAGTTATCTGAACCCTTTGAAGTGTAGTTCGACCGCAATTTCGTATACAGGACGGAACAATTAGTGGCCACTGAAAACTATCATTCGAAGAAATTTGAACATGGTCTGAAGCAGCAAAGGGTGTTTATCCTTTTCCGGCAACACCCTCAGTGTCACCCACGCACCTTTGTCCAGCACGTTTTAAAAAGGGGTTTCGACACCAATTCAGACTCGCGGCTGCTCTATCTTCTGAAGGTAGGTAAACCCCAAGTAAGTGGTGGAGAAGAAGTGGAAGAAGAATACAGTGAAAGAGAAAGTCGAAGCAGATGAGAGCCAGTGATAATGAGAGACAGAGTCTATGACAGTGACAGTGAGGAAGAGAGGGGGTGTGACAGTGACAAGAGACAGATGCAATGGGAATCAATGAGACAGTAGCAGTAGGAGAGATCGAGAGAGAGACAATGACAGTGATTGGAGACAGTAGTAGTAGGACAGAACGAAGAAAACTGTGGCTGTGAGACAGGAGACAGACACACTTAGAGGGACACAAAGAAATAATGACAATGAGTTGGGCTGGAAGAATGAGTCAGAATGGGCAACTGAGAGTGGATGTGTATGAGTGACTTGTAGAGGTTCACAGGTGGGTATGATCGAGTTACGGTTAGGGGAGCTTGTGGTTGTGAGAGGTGAGTCAGATGTTAGAAAGAGAGCGACTATGCTTGCTTGCCAAATTTTTAAAGGTGCTGAGGAACATAGAATGAGGCAGCTGATACGCCAGTTTTCAGGAAGAGTTTTTTAAGCAGGAGCATATTCGCACTTTTTTTTGGGTCGGTAGGAGAATTTTTTCAGCTGTTTATTGTTACTGTAAATGGTCTGAATGGGGACAAATGTTAGTAACATTTCATTTATTACATATTTTAGTAATATCTTAGTTTAACGCAAAAAGGGGTCAACTCAAAGCAAGCGTTTAGAAGCAAATAATACTGAATATTTTGGTGAGGATGGCCTCCAGCCAAAAAGAATGAGGCAGTGGCGGAATACTGCTGGAGTGCAGAGACGAGAAGGGTGCTGGAGACACGCACTTAGTTCCCAGAGCTGGAATACGGCAGACCTACCTGAGACAACTAGTGATAGTCAGTCTTGAAGGTGATAATTTTGGGTGGTAAACGGCCATTGGAGTACTGTAATTATCGAGGGGAGTTTAACTATCACGAATTCTAAATATGGTCTAATACTGAATTTGATTTTTTCCGCTAGAATTTCTAAATTACGACTGGACGGAACTTGACATTCTTCTCTGTATCTCGCTTACACAGATATCTAGATTAGCATTCTCAACCGTAAACTGTTTAGAGCTGGCGAATATTTCACGTTCAAACAACGAAAACGAACCACCATAGTCACATCATCGAAGAAATTTATTTCAAACGACTAGTTTCGGTGTAACGCTTACGTCAACCTTAGGTTCATTATAAACCTAAAGAGCTCTTTCATTTCTTGGTCCATACATCGTAGAAGCCGTTTAATACCAGTTGTCATGGACTGCATACATATGGAGTCTATACTCAGCAATGTATTGTCACCACGTGGTCACAACACGTTGTAGAGTATACACTAATGATGTATACAATCCACAACAACTCGGCAATCATCAACCAAACAATTTTAAAATTAAATTCATATTACATCATTTAAACGATGAAAGCTATGATTTCACAAAATAAATTACTGTTCGTTAGTTTTCATCATTAAAAAATTAATATCTGATTTTTTGAGTATTTAAAAGATTTCTGCAGATGAATGAAGTTGATGTAAATTGCAAAAGCTAAGGGTATCTTAGGATTGGAAGTATTTTATGCGGACGGATGTTTGATTGAGAAATGTGGGAGAGTGATAAGGGATTAGGTTCTGAATAAGGCCTTAGGATATGGATTCGGGAAGTGGTAATGATGGGAGTTCTGACAAGAAAAGAGGAGGCGAGTTCTGCTAGATGTGACAGAATGGATAGTTATCTCTGTGGATTTCATTGTCGGGGTAGGGGAATGTGATTAAAATATCTTAGGAGAGAATGTGGAGAGAGTGTAGGTGAGTAGTTGAAGCAATGTTTTGGTATAGCCACAGTAGAATACTAGGATAGGACAGCAGGGAGGGAAGTAGGTGATGGTTAGTGTCAATTTTGCGAATAATATAGGGTGTTTGGAGGTGTTTAGTATCGAACAGTAGGATAGAAAATTTTATAAACTGATAGATTTGTGTATGGCAGATATAAAAGGCTACTCAGAGCACATGGTCTTTTAGGATCTGTTGTGTGTGATATAAATTTGGGTGAATGGAAATAAGTACTTCATTTGCACACCAGAGGATGGGTCAGATTAGAGATTTATAGATGCAGAAGGATGAAAACTCAATATTGGGCCACTTAGTAACTTTAGTCTGTTGCTGGCTTTCTGTTGAATGGCTAATAGGTAAGGTTTCGATGCTAGCTGCAGAGCGTTATTTCAAAGTTTTGTAATGTGTTAGTTAAATGGACAGGACATTCGTGAATGGTAGGGTAAAGGTTGTGGGGTAGAAACTGTGGGCGGTTCATCCTGTAATTCTAGGCTGGGATTTAGATGAGTTTCTTTGAGGAACCGTAGGTTGTACAAAAAGGTGAATTGTTTGAGATAGACCGGGAGGGATAGTTGTTAATTCTGGAGAGTGGGACAGAGGACTAGGAAGAAAGTGTCATCAACATACTCTGGGAGATGCACAAATCGGGAAATTTGTGGTAAGTTCCTATGGGACCAAACTTCTGAGGTCATTGGTCCATAGGCTTATATACTGCTTAATCTAACTTAAGCTAACTTACGCTAAGGACGACACACACACCCTTGCCCGAGGGAGGACTCGAACCTCCGACGGGGGAGGCGCGCAAACTGTGTCAAGGCGCCCTCAGACCGCGCGGCATCTGAAGATGGTAGTAAATTGATCAAACCGGTAATGTGAAATTGTAGTTATTAGGCGATCTTGACACGATAAATTATTGAATAAACGTTTATAAGGTCACATACTTTCGTGTGATAATATGTCTGTTATTAATTAAACAATGAAGCACAGCACCAGTATAGCAGAGCACGACGGGTTTCGGTAATTTACTCACACTTACAAGTGCTAAGGTTAACTCTCACAGCACTTGAAAATGGGAATAAATTGCTGAAACTCGTCGTGGTGTGCGTAAGAAAAAGCAAGAGATGTAGCATTTTATTGTTTAAATCATTAAAAACCAACCAATCCCTAATTTCAGTGTGGATGCATTAAAAGACCAGAGGTTTAAAAATTTCTGGAGTAGCTCTAGTTTCGAAAGTTTGACGAGTGCAGGAAGTGGAGGTATTATCGAATTTGGTCATCATTTACGCTAGTAGTACATTTGAAAGCAAAAACTATGGTCATGTTGAAAGGGTTACGTTCATAATGCGGAGAGATGCGAAAATGGTCTTACGTCTCATTTCGTTTGCAGACACCTCTGAAAATACGATTTTGTTTTAACCACTCCAACCCTGTGTCAACGTTCAGAGTGGAAATGCATCTGTTAAACGTTTCGTTAGAAAGAATGGAGGTAGCGAGATATCTTAAAGTGAAAACGAACTGTACTGTTTCCGTGGAAACGTACGCGTTTAGGCTAAATTAGCATGACTGTTGCACTTATGAAATTTCTAAAATTACGAGTCGTCTAAGGTACTCACGGGAAAGTTAAATCCCGCAGTGTAGTATAACTGCTCGTATGGGCTCACTGTAATATGAGTGTTACTATGCTCAAACCAGCGGTGTAACAGTTGTGGCTAATCAGCCTTATCTCGTATGTAAAACCGAATGTGGTAACCCTTTTGCAAGCATAGCAAAGTAGGAGACGTTATTCAGACACACTAATAAACATCTGCTTGCCTGACTATGACGTAAATTAATACATCGAGCTTTAGTACATCGTATATCACCTGCACCACGTGGATGACACTAACGAGTACTGTTCCGAGTTTACAAGAAGAAGACGAAACCGAACCTTAAATTTGGCGCCCCTGCACCGACTGGAGGAAATCCCTCGAAACATCATGACCCCGTATCTTGCTCGCTTCTTTCGGCTTTGAAGGGATCGAAAAGAAAAAAAATAAATGAGTTCTGCCACTCAACGTCTTCCCTATCATCATATTAGAAGAATCTGACGCGATGATCTGCTGCTCTCTGCCCCATAATGGATTTGGATAGTTCTTCACGTACTGTAATAATTTTGATTGCTGATTGAAATTAATTAGTTAATGAAGAGAAGAGGAGGAGACCACAGATCAGTGAAAAGCGGCTAAAAGAAAGTCAGATATATTCTCGTAAACACAATGAAATGAGAGACAGTGTCGATACAAATAGGTGGTAACTATCCAGTCCCCACTTCCAGACTACACAGGTGATCCGTAGGCTTGCTATTGACCAAGCGACAAGTTCATGGAGAGACTTAAAATAAGAACAAGGATAACGATAACTATTCCAGACCCTGGAGATAGTTCTGATGCAGCTTAACAAACTCTTGGATTCGAAACACAGGTTACAGTAAAGAACCGTGAGTGGAAACACCTTGCTTTCACACAGACAGGAGTATCATGACAAACACTACCGAATTAACACTGACAGAACCGTGAGGCTGATCTCTCACGGAGCAGACAAAATATTTGCATCCTAAACACGGTCGGCTTTGCCATGAGAACTTTATGGCGAATGACTTGGAGAAAACTAAGCGTAACTATGCCTGGTTGCTACCGTGGCAGTGGAAATGAACACATGAAGCGCAATACCAGGGATACAGCCCCTCGACTGTTTGTCAAAAAATAAAGTCTACAGAGTGCTGCCACGTAATGAGTCTACTAAGCACTGTAGCGAACTGAGCCCACGAAACGCTGCCAGTTACTGCGAGTGAGTGGGTGGTTCTCAGTAGGCCTGTAAACTAGGGTCCTCGCACACTGTATGCTTCCTCCGACAGCGAAAGGTCGGTACTGCCAACATGTGATGGAGCGAGAATGCCGACGGTCGCTTGGACTTTCAGCCGAGTTCTTGAGACCAAAGGGCCCCCGGATCTTCCGCAGGTCTGCGCCACTTTGTGAAAGTGGTGTATTAACTGATAGCTGAATCCAGAAATTCCTCCGTCCCCCCCGTTTGGTAGTCCTGTACTCATTCAAGCTATCTGTGGTTACAAATGGCTCGAGAAAATTACTTTTAATGCGTAACTAAGTGAATTAAATCCATCATCTTTTTAATAAATGGGTGAGCAAGACGTTCCTAGTACTATTGAGCCTGTAATTCTGTAAGCAAACCGAATCAGTTACTGGAACCCAAGTTTTAATTATATTTTACCGCCTCTCTTTGCTTAGGGACTGGGCTGGACCGATGTAGAGACTTTGACACGTGCTCTAAACGTCTCTGGAAAGTCTCTCGGTTACAACTTGTCCGAAGCGAAGGTCAACTGTCACCCAGTGAGTGAAACCCAGTAAGTACGACTGATCGTCAGGTGCTATTCAGATTTGTGCAACTGATCAGATGGAATTTAAATTTCTGTCCATATGTATATAGCTTGTATTTAGCGCTGAGGGTAGCTAATATTGTTTAATACCTTTATCGTGTTACAGGATTTGTAGCATCAAAGTTTCCATCATTTATTTATTTATTTTGTATTTGATATTTCACTGTGTACCCAAATTTGATAAATTAGTTACTAACCAATATATTTAAAGTCGTTGTTATTTATTCAAACATAAACACTGTATTACGCATCAAGCTGTATGTCAGCTACTGAATCAGTTTCGACAAACGTTTGTTTTCCTATCTCTTTACAAACCTAACGTAATACATACTATCTGTAATGGCATAAATATTCATAATACAGTGTGCATCAAAAAGGATCATCCGATTTGGCACGTTTATATTTCTGAAACCACTAAACGTATACAACGAATTTTGTTTTTTCATGAACGGAAAACTCAATAAGTTTTTTTCCATACCATTTCATAGGTGTTCAAGCCGCGCGGGATTAGCCGAGCGGTCTCGGGCGCTGCAGTCATGGACTGTGCGGCTGGTCCCGGCGGAGGTTCGAGTCCTCCCTCGGGCATGGGTGTGTGTGTTTGTCCTTAGGATAATTTAGGTTAAGTAGTGTGTAAGCTTAGGGATTGATGACCTTAGCAGTTAAGTCCCATAAGATTTCACACACTTTTATTTATTTATTTTTATAGGTGTTCAATATGGCAAGGTTGATTCTATTTTGTCAAAAACTGACATATTGAGCCCACGGCTGTGTACAAAATATAGGTTCACTCTTACACAGAAGACTGATGCAACCAGCCACTTTTTCTAATGCTATTTATTGACTTAAACAGCGGCGTTACCGGTTTCGAACAGGTTCATCTTCAGACGGCTAGTTCACGCTTTAGATTACATTTGGAGTTTTGTTTCCCTATCTGACGAAACTTCCTACAACCAAAACAAGATGTGAGACAGCGCCTTTTTAATTGATTTAAAAGCTACCCCCATGAACCATGGACCTTGCCGTTGGTGGGGAGGCTTGCGTGCCTCAGCGATACAGATGGCCGTACCGTAGGTGCAACCACAACGGAGGGGATTGTGTTGAGAGGCCAGACAAACGTGTGGTTCCTGAAGAGGGGCAGCAACCTTTTCAGTAGTTGCAGGGGCAACAGTCTGGATGATTGACTGATCTGGCCTTGCAACACTAACCAAAACGGCCTTGCTGTGCTGGTACTGCGAACGGCTGAAAGCAAGGGGAAACTACAGCCGTAATTTTTCCCGAGGGCATGAAGCTTTACTGTATAGTTAAATGATGATGGCGTCCTCTTGGCTAAAATATTCCGGAGGTAAAATAGTCCCCCATTCGGATCTCCGGGCGGGGACTACTCAGGAGGACGTCGTTATCAGGAGACAGAAAACTGGCGTTCTACGGATCGGAGCGTGGAATGTCAGATCCCTTAAAAGGACAGGTAGGTTAGAAAATTTAAAAAGGGAAATGGATAGGTTAAAGTTAGATATAGTGGGAATTAGTGAAGTCCGGTGGCAGGAGGAACCAGACTTTTGGTCAGGTGAATACAGGGTTATAAATACAAAGTCAAATAGAGGTAATGCAGGAGTAGGTTTAATAATGAATAAAAAAAATAGGAGTGCGGGTAAGCTACTACCAACAGCATAGTGAAAGCATTATTGTGGCCAAGATAGAGACGAAGCCCATGCTTACTACAGTAGTACAAGTTTATATACCAACTAGCTCTGCAGATGATGAAGAAATTGATGAAATGTATGATGAGATAAAAGAAATTATTCAGGTAGTGAAGGGAGACGAAAATTTAATAGTCATGGATGACTGGAATTCGAGAGTAGGAAAAGGGAGAGAAGGAAACATAGTGGGTGAATATGGATTGGGGGAGAGAAATGAAAGAGGAAGCCGTCTGGTAGAATTCTGCACAGAGCATAACTTAATCATAGCTAAAACTTGGTTCAAGAATCATAAAAGAAGGTTGTATACATGGAAGAATCCTGGAGATACTAGAAGGTATCAGATAGATTATATAATGGTAAGACAGAGATTTAGGAACCAGGTTTTAAATTGTAAGACATTTCCAGGGGGCAGATGTGGACTCTGACCACAATCTATTGGTTATGAACTGTAGATTAGAACTGAAGAAACTGCAAAAAGGTGGGAATTTAAGGAGGTGGGACCTGGATAAACTGACAAAACCAGAGGTTGTACAGAGTTTCAGGGAGAGCATAAGGAAACAATTGACGGGAATTGGGGAAAGAAATACAGTAGAAGAAGAATGGGTAGCTTTGAGGGATGAAGTAGTGAAGGCAGCAGAGGATCAAGTAGGTAAAACGACGAGGGCTAGTAGAAATCCTTGGGTAACAGAAGAAATATTGAATTTGATTGATGAAAGGAGAAAATATAAAAATGCAGTAAATGAAGCAGGCAAAAAGGAATCCAAACGTCTCAAAAATGAGATCGACAGGAAGTGCAAAATGGCTAAGCAGGGATAGATAGAGGACAAATGTAAGGATGTAGATGCTTATCTCACTAGGGGTGAGATAGATACTGCCTACAGGAAAATTAAAGAGACCTTTGGAGAAAAGAGAGCCACTTGAATGAATATCAAGAGCTCAGATGGAAACCCAGTTCTAAGCAAAGAAGGGAAAGCAGAAAGACGGAAGGAGTATATAAAGGGCTAGTATAAATCCTTGGGTAACAGAAGAAATATTGAATTTAATTGATGAAAGGAGAAAATATAAAAAAGCAGTAAATGAAGCAAGCAAAAAGGAATACAAACGTCTCAAAAATGAGATCGAAAGGAAGTGCAAAATGTCTGAGCAGCAATGGCTAGAGGACAAATATAAGGTTGTAGAGGCTTATCTCACTAGGGGTTAGATAGATACTGCCTACAGGAAAATTAAAGAGACCTTTGGAAAAAAGAGAGCCACTTGAATGAATATCAATAGCTCAGATGGAAACCCAGTTCTAAGCAAAGAAGGGAAAGCAGAAAGATGGAAGGAGTATATAGAGGGTCTTCACAAGGGCGATGTACTTGAGGACAATGTTATTGACATGGAAGAGGATGTAGATGAAGATGAAATGGGAGATACGATACTGCGTGAAGAGTTTAACAGAGCACTGAAAGACCTAAGTCAAAACAAGGCCCCCGGAGTGAACAACATTCCATTGGAACTACTGACGGCCTTGGGAGAGCCAGTCCTGACAAAACTCTACCATCTGGTGAGCAAGATGTATGAGACAGGCGAGATACTCCCAGACTTCAAGAAGAAAATAATAATTCCAATCCCAAAGAAAGCAGGTGTTGACAGACGTGAAAATTACCGAACTATCAGTTTAATATGTCACGGATGCAAAATACTAACGCGAATACTTCACAGACGAATGGAAAAACTGGTAGAAGCCGACCTCGGTGAAGATCAGTTTGGATTCGGCAGAAATGTTGGAACACGTGAGGAAATACTGACACTACGACTTACCTTAGAAAATAGAGTAAGGAAAGGCAAACCTACATTTCTAGCATTTGTAGACTTAGAGAAAGCTTTTGACAATGTTGACTGGAATACTCTCTTTCAAATTCTAAAGGTGGCAGGGGTAAAATCCCGGGAGCGAAAGGCTATTTACAATTTGTACAGAAACGCAGTTATAAGAGTCGAGGGGCATGAAAGAGAAGCAGTGGTTGGGAAGGGAGTGAGACAGGGTTGGAGTCTGTCCCCGATGTTATTTAATCTGTATATTGAGCAAGCAGTAAAGGAAACAAAAGAAAAATTGGGTGTAGGTATTAAAGTCCATGGAAAAGAAATAAAAACGTTGAGTTTCACCGATGACATTGTAATTCTGCCAGAGACAACAAAGGACTTGGAAGAGCAGTTTAACGGAATGGACTGTGTCTTAAAAGGAGGATATAAGATGAACATCAACAAAAGCAAAACGAGGATAATGGAATGTAGTCGAATTGAGTCGGGTGATGCTGAGGGAATTAGATTAGGAAATGAGACACTTAAAGTAGTAAAGGAGTTTTGCTATTTGGGAAGCAAAATAACTGATGATGGTCGAAGTAGAGAGGATATAAAATGTAGACTGGCAATGGCAAGGAAAGCGTTTCTGAAGAAGAGGAATTTGTTAACATCGAGTACAGGTTTCAGTGTCAGGAAGTCGTTTCTGAAAGTATTTGTATAGAGTGTAGCCATGTATGGAAGTGAAACATGAACGATAAATAGTTTGGACAAGAAGAGAATAGAAGCTTTCGAAATGTGGTGCTACAGAAGAATGCTGAAGATTAGATGGGTAGATCACATAACTAATGAGGAGGTATTGAATAGAATTGGGGAGAATAGGAGTTTGTGGCACAACTTGACAAGAAGAAGGGACCGGTTGGTAGGATAGGTTCTGAGGAATGAAGGGGTCACAAATTTAGTATTGGAAGGCAGCGTGGAGGGTAAAAATCGTAGAGGGAGACCCAGAGATAAATACACTAAGCAGATTCAGAAGGATGTAGGTTGCAGTAAGTACTGGGAGATGAAGAAGCTTGCACAGGATAGAGTAGCATGGAGAGCTGCATCAAACCAGTCTCAGGACTCAAGACAACAACAACAACAACAACAATTTAAAAGACGCTGTCTCACATCTTTTTCTGACTGCTGGGCATCACCTCCCCAATGAAGTTTCGTCAGATGGGGAAACAAAACTCAAAATGTAATGTAAAACGTGAACTAGCCGTCTGTAGATGAAACTATCGGTTCGAAACCGGTAACGGCGCAGTTCAGGTAAATAAATAGCAGTATGAAAAATAGCTAGTTGCTGTAATCTTCTGTGTAAGAGTCAACCTATTTTGCCACCGTTGAACTGCATGGCTTATTTCAATACGGTATTCAAATTGTTCCCACACTGCAGCGTGCAAGTCTTGAGTTACAGCTTCCACAGCTGCTCTTACGCTATGTCTCACTTCATCCATTGCTGGCGGTAACGGAAGAAAAATACAGACTCTTTTAGAAATCCCCACAAGAAGTAATTATATACAGTCAGGTCCAGTGACCTTGGAGGCCACTAATCTTTACATTCAAACATTCCCGCACTTGCAGATACCAGTGTGGCGGTGCCCCATCCTCTTGGTAAATGGAGTCGCTCGAATCAGTCTCCAACTGTGGGAAAAGAATGTTCTCAAGCATATCGAGATATGTGCTTCCTGTAACAGTGTCCTCGGCAAAGAAAAATAGCCGTTACACCTTTTCACCGTGAAACTGCTCAAAACACATTAAATTTTGGTGATTTCCTCTCATGTGGTTGTTCCGTATCCCATATTCGCACATCATGACGGTTCACCTTTACATTTAAATGGAATCACTAAACACTAAGCGTGGAAAAAAGTGTCATCTTCCTTCTTGCCAAGAACGAAATTACAGAACATTGTTGTTTGTCACCCTTACGAAGAGCTTGCAGTAGCTGAATTTTGTATATTTTAATTTGTCAACGTCGACGCAACATACGCCAGACGGACATTGGGGGCATGTTGTCGAGCTGATTTCTGCGGTCTCTTGTGAAACTAGGGCGGATGCGTTCTACATCTATGTCAAACACTCAGGGTGGCCCGGCGATTTGCCTTTTCACAAACAACCTGTTTCTCGGAATTGTTGATGTCATCGCGTAATGCTCTGTGCTTAGGAGGATCCACACCATACCTAGTACGAAAGTCACGCTGAACAGTTACTACTGACCCGCACTGTGAAAAACGTGAAACACAAAACGCTTTCTGTTGTTCCGATACCACTTTTACTACAACTGAAGTGGGCGAACACTGCTGTTACCTAGAGGGAACCTTGTAAAACTTGAGAATTTTGCTCTTTCCAATAGAACGCTCTTCACGCACATGCCTCAAATAACATAGTAGTTACGATTTTTTTTTTTTTTTTTAAATTGGATGATTCTTTTTGGTGTACCCTGTATACACGATGATCGCTAAACGCGCTTAGTATAAATTCTGAGATAGCTAACGCCCTTAGTATAAATTCTGAGATAGCTATATCCGTAATGAAATTTCTAGCAAACAATGCAGCTCACCACTATGGGCAGAATCTACATGGGGTTCCACTCAATAAACCTTAGGGACTACCTCGTAGTTCCCCGGTGTCACAATTGTGGAGACCTCGATCATGTCCACAAACACTGTGAGCGAAAGCCGGCTTGCTCCAGGTGTGGCGCAGAAGATCACACTAGGAAAACCTGTGGCAAAACAGGGATATGTATCCCTTGTACAAGAAGAGGAAAAAAGAACTGCAATGCCACGGGAAGAAATTGCCCCACATATAGGTCATTAGAACAGAGACTTATTTCGAGAACTGATTATGGCTGAGTCCATATCAGGCAACAGGAAGCCTAAAAGAAAGTCTCCGAGTAAAAGGGTCAGGGATGCACTAAGGGCCAGCAGATTTAGGGAGTTTCTACAAGGAGCCACCAAAACTCGAATCACAAAAGTAGTCACATGCTGGTGTACAAACGGACCCCTGTGGTCACATAGGTGCTCCCTCCCCTCCAAGCCGGGGACTAAGGTCGCTTAAAGAGCTAGAACGACCAAAAGGGCATCCTGTGGCAAAACAACAAACGGAAGTACCAGAGAAACAACAGATACAAGTCAACACAATAAGCAGCACATCATCCTCTACCAACTCTGGCACACAAAAAGGTTTGGGCGTAGATCCCAATAGGGTATACCCCAACCTAGAACACGCACTACAATTAGCACGCCTGGAGGAGCCGGCGGTCCTCACCACAGCCCTGAGGCATGTGGTGCGTGTCGGTCACGAATACGGCAGAGACGTCACCTTCTCGGTGATGGAGGCTGTCGACAGAATACAGCTGAAGACAATGAATCTCCCCACTGACTTCGGAGCCCTGCGTGACCTAATCAAAAAAGTCTTTGAAAGGCGAAATGAGAAATTTGATCTCGATGAACTTTACAGTCAATCTGTCATTACAAATGGAAGAATAGCTCACGATTGGAGCAAGAACTGGCCCGAATCGCATATTAGAACATACTATGCACGAGACCCATTTAAACGTAGGACAGATTAACTCACGTAACAGCAAAGTAGTCATGCAGGAACTCCGCAGAGTCGTGGAGGAGAGGAGTCTGGATGTGCTCTGTCTGCAGGAACCATACTCCCTGGCTGGACGAATCCCATTTGCGGCAGCAAGCTGGCAAGTCATTCACAGCGGAGCAGAGCCCAGAGCACCTATAATGATCATAAACAAAGCACTAAGAGCCACAGTCCTCTCCCAGTTCTCCGACGATCACTGCAACGTCGTGGAACTACAAACACCAACCGGAGTACTGTACATCATCAACACGTACTTCCAGTACGGCCGGGCAATAGACGAATTCTTAGACAAGCTCACACAAGTAACCACGGCGTTGCGGGGACGTCGATGTGTTATTACAGCAGACATAAATGCTAAGTCCCCCCTGTGGTTCAGCGGCACTCGAGACGACCGAGGAGAAAAGGCCGAGGAGACCATCATGGCGCTACAGCTAATAGTCGCCAATAAGCAAGGAAACCCGCCCACCTACGCAGGAGGTGGGGGCGAGGGCACGAACATTGATGTCACATTGGTCACGCCCAATCTCGCCACCAGAATAACAAACTGGATGGTCTGGGATCAGGTAACAACTAGTGATCACAACCTTATCACTTTCTCATTGGGAGACGAGGAATGCCGCTGGGACATGGGGTGGGAGACACAGTTTAACTACAATAGAGCTGACTGGGACCGCCTGGCAAGGGAGTGTGAAATACCGACATTACCCGATGGTGACGAAAATGTCGAAGGATACGCCGAGGAGCTGGTGAAAGCAGTTGTTAGGGCGGTAAAAGCTGCCGTACCAACCAGGAGGAGAGCCGTAGCGGCCTCTCCGTCACCATGGTCAACCGAACTGGAACAGATGCGCCAGTCGGTCAGGAGGGCGAGGAGGTACTACCAGCGGAGTGTCGTCTGGGAAGAAAAGCAACGTTGGTTGCTAAGATACAGAGAGGCAAAGGAGCACTTCCAACAAGAGCATAAAGCAGTAAGGCTACAGAGCTGGGAAAGATATGTACAGACGCAATTAGCCACGGACCCATGGGGTGTACCGTACAAGTTAGTACGGGAAAAGATTAGGTCACCCATGGTGCTGTCCACCGTCAGGGATCAGGGCAGGATGACGGAGACCTGGCAGGAGACTGCTGAGGTCCTCCTCCATGTCCTGCTGCCTGACGATGATGAGAATGATGATTCAGAGGCACAACAGCAGACTCGGAGACAAGATCAAGAGGAATACCGGAACAACAACATGGTATATCCCTTCTCCGAGGAAGAAGTAGCCACACAGATAAATGCCCTTAAAAGAGGCAAGGCTCCTGGCCCAGACGGCATCACTGCAGAGGTGGTGCAATTCCTGGCCCCCCAGTTGGTGGCACCTCTCATAAAGTTGTACAACGAGTGTTTGCGGCTCGGGAAATTCCCCCAAATATGGAAAAGGGCAACAATAGTAATAATCAAGAAAAGCCCAGACAAAGATCCACGAGAACCTAAGTCCTACAGGCCCATCTGTCTACTAGACACACTGGGGAAACTTTTTGAGAGGTTGCTAGCAGACAGACTGGCAGCACACCGAGCTTTGTGCGGGATGAGTGACAGACAATTCGGCTTCAGGACTGGGAGATCGGCGTCAGACATAGAGCCGAAAATTGAAAGGGCCATATCAATCCTAAGTACATGGTGCCACATGTCTAAAATGAAGATTTCACCAACCAAATCTACATATTTACTTCTAAAACGACAATTAGCTAGAAACCCAACTGTAAGGATAGATGGCTCACCAGTTCTTCGACGCCATGAGGCGCGGTACCTGGGCGTAGTCGTCGATGAGAGGTGGACTTATGCATCACACATTGACACTGTCACACAAAAATCATTAGAAACATTGAATAATCTAATTGCAATTGGACACAAGCGATTCCACTTACCACCAGAATTAATCAAATTATATCATAACAGCATCTTGACATCAATTGTAGGATATGGATCAGGAATCTGGGCCCACAGACTCACGAGGGTTATGCCTGCCATGGCTGTGAGAAGAGTGCAGCGGAACATGCTACTCAGATCAGTTGGGGCATACAGAACAACACCAGGAGGAGCCCTAACAGTACTGATGGGGCTCTGTCCGCTTGACATAAAAATCAGGGAACAGGCAACATGGTACTGGGTAAAAAAGGGTAACAGGGATAAAATAGTCGAGCTAATGGGGATTTACGTGGGGAACAAAATAGAAATCAAACGAAGGGGGGAAGAACTTTGGCAACAACAATGGGATAACGAAGAAACCGGTCGTAGAACACACGAACTGCTGCCCAATATTAGGGAAAGGTTGCAATTAAAACACTTCACACCATCACGAGGACTGCTGCACTTTCTCACAGGTCATGGACCCTACCCGGCATACCTATGCCGGTTCGGGAAACGGGATACACCAGCGTGTGACTGTGGGGCCCCACCAGGCACCCCGGAACACGTGGTGTATGAGTGCCACCTCTTCGACGATGTAGCGGCGCAATTACGCCAACAACTACCAAACCACGACACGTATCACCTGCTCAGGCATGAGGACCACTTCTCAACCTTGAATAAGTTAGCCAATGAGATCTCACTCAAAGTAATAAGGGACTATCTCAGGAACAATGATTAAGATCTCACTACACCCAATTTGACTCCGCGCACCTGACCTGTTCCGCCGAGGCGTGGACTTGGCCAGCTGCCTCACGGCTGGAATCCGCCTCGCCTGGGATTAGGGGGGGGGGGGGGGGGGGGTGCGCGCCCAACGACCGATCTGAGACACTCACCGATTTTGACACTAGGTTAAGATAGGTTGGCAGTAGGATAAGCTAGGATAAAAACATTAGTATAGTACTGCAGCGACTTACAACTCCGGCCAGCCCGGTGCCAGGGGCACGTTCACCGGGATTAGCTCGGTGAACAGGGCCAACAACGTAGGTTTATACCATGCTGGCACATTTCTAACGCTGCAGGTAGAAGTAGCTTAGCATAAGTAGAATAAAACAACATAGGAAGATAAGCAGTAGTGCCCATAGTGAGAGCAATAGAAAACTAATATAGAGTAAGCTGTAGTACTAACACCAAACTGTATCAATTAGGACCCACTAATTGCATAAGGTGGTGGGTTGTCATGTATGATATATATATTGAGAATAAAGATTTTTTTAAAAAAAAAGAACAATGCAATTCGACATTGACATTTTTACATCGACCAAAATTCGGAGGGATGAGAGCACAATGTACCCTGCACTGTAAATCTCGCACTCTCTTCATCATTTCATGACTTGGAAAGAATAAACAGGCCTCGGCGGAGCGACTTTCTGCCCGCCAGTTTTATCCTCCGTTATGGCACGCCCACACAATTTACTTGGGGTCGGGGGCGCGCGGCTGTAAAATCCGACGTCATAAATGCAGAGTCGGGCTCTGCGACGGCACAATGCAGCCAGAGTTACGATGGCGGGACCCCGAGAGGTGCCGGCTCTGAATCTGCCGGCCGCAGCCGTATACCTCCAGGTGGCTCGCATTCTGATATTACCAGCTTCTAAAGATCAGCAGTTCTGCGCGTTTACGCCAGTACCACCAGAACAAAGGATACATTTAGCCAGTAAATTGTATTTTATTGTAACGCACATGATGAACATCTCGGCGCTACTGTAGCCTTAAAAATTCTTTCACAATTGTTAGAACTACGGAAATTGCTACGGAAACGAATTATTTGAGCTATACAAGAATACTACAGTACAAAATTCTTTTCACGTTCCCGGAATTAAATTATACACGTAGTGGTTTTTCTAGGTTCACTGTGGTAAATCGCACCGGCTTTTGTCTTATCGTAATTATAAAATTTCCGCCATTTACTCTAAATGAAACAACGTTCATGAAGAGAATTACTACAAACGGCGATGGCAAGGCGCTGGCTTCCAAGCAGTCTCCACAAACATTAGACACTTAACTTACTAGTTTCGAATCAAAGTCTTTATCGGACGGAGACGAGAAAGTTTATCTGAGCAAAGGAGGCTGTCGGTTCTAGTTTGAGAGGCTCCCACGGTCAGTGAGACAGGAAGACTTTTCTAGGTAAGCTATTATCTGTCCGAAGAGAGAGGAAATAATAGTGCAAAAGATATGATTCTCACCTACATTAATACACGTCCAATAGGACTCACTATGTCTTTTAATATCAGTTTTTCTCGATAATGTTTAGTTAATCATGCCACTTTTTCTTTTATTAATCACCATTCCGCAAAGTTTGGTATTTTTCGATTTGTGCCTCTCTGGTGGAATCTCCTTGTCAGAGAGGCTTGCGGTACGAGTGTGGTCCTCGAGCAGGTGTGGTTCGGACGCCGGAGGAGTCTTTAGTTAGCAGCGGCACGAGGAAGATGGCAGGCGGGGCCCTGTGCCGGGAGCAGTCCATACACACTACGTGATCAAAAGTATCCGGACACCTGGCTGAAAATGACTTACAAGTTCGTGGCGCCC
Source organism: Schistocerca cancellata (assembly GCF_023864275.1). Lineage (NCBI taxonomy): Eukaryota > Metazoa > Arthropoda > Insecta > Orthoptera > Acrididae > Schistocerca > Schistocerca cancellata. Next base: position 313,470,663 of record NC_064633.1, on the reverse strand, counting down.
TCCATCGGTAATTCTGGAATTCAGTATGGTGTTGCCTCACCCTTAGTCTTGATGACAGTTTCCACTATCGCAGGCATACGTTCAATCAAGTTTTGGAAGGTTTCTTGGGGAATGGCAGACCATTCTTTACGAAGTTCTGCACAGATGAGAGGTATCGACGTCGGTCGGTGAGATCTGGCACGAAGTCGGCGTTACAAAACATCCCAAAGGTGTTCTGTAGGATTCGCGTCAGGAATCTGTGCAGGCCAGTCCATTACAGGGATGTTATTGTCGTGTAACGACTCCGAGACAGGCCGTGTATTATGAACAGGTGCTGGATCACGTTGAAAGATGCAATCGCGATCCCCGAATTGCTATTCAACAGTGGGAAGAAAGAATGTGCTTAAAACATCAATGTAGGCCTGTGTTGTGACAGTGTCACGCAAAACAACAAGGAGTGCAAACTCCCTCCATGAAAACTACCACCACGTCATAACACCACCACCACGGAATTTTAGTCTTGGCACTACAAACGCTGCCAGATGACGTTCATCGGGCATACCCACACCCTACCATCACATCGCCACATTATGTACCATGATTCGTCACTCCACACAACGCTTTTCCACTATTCAGTCTTCCAACGTTTACGCTCCTTATACCAAGCGAGGCATCGTTTGACGTTTACTGGCGTGATGTGTGATTTATGAGCAGCCGCTCGACGATGAAATTCAAGTGTTCTCATCCCCCGCCTAACTGTCATAGTACTTACAGTGGATCCTGATGCACATTATGACCCTCTTCAACTGTCGGCAGTCATCAGACGAGGTCGGCCTGTACGCTTTTGGGCTGTACGTGTCCCTTCACGTTTCCACTTCACTATCGTATCGGAAATAGTGGACCTTGGGATGTTTATGAGTGTGTAAATCTCGCGTATAGACGTATGACACAAGTGACACCCAATAACCTGACCACGTTCGAAGTCCCCATTCTGCTCTCTCTGAATGTCTAATGACTATTGAGGTCGCTGACATGGACCACCTGGCAGGAGGTGGCACCACAATGTGTATGTATTTGGGGGTGTCCGGATACTTTTGATCACATAGTGTATGTGAGAACGAAGTGTATGTGCCGGAAGACGACTTGGTCGCGCTATCACCTGTAGTGATAGCGCGGCCTAGTTGTAGTTGAGAACCGTTGTTTGCCTAGTTGTAGTAGATAACAGTTGTTTGGGAAGTTGTAATTTGGAAAGAAGCTCCCCTTTTGCATTTACAATTCTGGTGTTGCCAGGAGATCGGTGCTTAAGGCAACGGTTGGAGATCTGTACAGCCGTTATGTGTGTATGTGTGTGTGTGTGTGTGTGTGTGTGTGTTTGTCGATTCCTAAGGGACCAAACTGCTGAGGTCATCGGTCCCTAAACTTAAACACTACTTAAACTAACTTATGGCAAGAACGACACACACACCCATGCCCGAGGGAGGACTCGAACCTCCGGCGGAAGGGGCCGCACAGTCAGTGACATGGCGCCTCTAACCGCGCGGTCACTCAGCGCGGCAACAACCGTTACTATATTGTCGTGGCGCCCTGATTGCATTGACACGCGGGTACTGATAGCTCCACGTAAAGCTGAGTACTTGCCTATCAGTCTGTTTTTGTTATTTATCTGCCGGCCGCGGTGGCCGAGCGGTTCTAGGCGCTTCAGTCTGGAACCGCGCGATTGCTACTGTCGCAGGTTCGAATCCTGCTTCGGGCATGGATGTGTGTGATGTCCTTAGGTTAGTCAGGTTTAAGTAGTTCTAAATTCTAGGGGACTGATGACGTCAGATGTTAAGCCCCATAGTGCTCAGAGCCATTTGTTATTTATCTTGCGAAATTGTAATTGAGTCTGCTCTTGTGGGGCGCCATTAGTTCCACTATTTCGTGATTGGTCATTTATTTGTTTTAGTTGTTCATGTTAGAAGGCTGTCATGGAGTTTACCCTGGTGTGGCCTATTATTTGCATACTTGTGTGGGACTAGTGATAACTGATTTATGTTTCGGATCTTGACACGCAATTTAAGACGCTTATGATAATTAAGGAGAACTTAACGTGGCCGTACTGAATTAAGGAAGTAAAACGGTTGGTTAGACAATTCCAAGAATGTCTTAGAGCTAAGCCTAATCCGAATTCCGAGAAAGGTGGGTTCTTATAGGGCAGAACACCCCAAGGATAAGCTACTTATTGAATATCTTGGTCCTCTACCGCGCACTCATCAGTGAAACCAATATTTATTGATTAGTTGATGTGATCTCTCCCTTTTTTTTGTTGTTGTTTCTTAGTAGACTGAGTACAGCTGCGACAACTATGTAACATTTGTCTAAGGTTTTCTCCATCTTTGGGGTGCCTAGGGCTCTGGTAAGTGATAACGCTGTAGCATTTTTGTCGAGGGAATTTAAGAAGTTTTGTTTTGGCAGTGTTATTAGCCATATAATTACTACACCGTAGCACCTGCCACCATGATTTTCAAAGCGCCTCATCCCAACAGGAATTCTGCCCTTATTATACACAAATAAAAAAAAAAAGTTTTCCATCACCCCAGTTCCCAGAAATCCTGAAGATAGATGTTGACTGTGGATAATGTATCACAGACACAGTTCCTTTGACTGTTCAGAGATGTCACTAAACCCGCCCAAAGATGTAAACAACCGTGCATGAGCAGCGCCTATTAGACGGAAGGGGTCCGACAGCCGATCACTTCCAGTCATTCCACCAGGAAGGAGGTACACGGCTCGTGTTGGCTGTAGTTCAACCATGCCTAGACGGTCAATACTGCGGTCCATCGCGTCCGCATTGTTACTTTGTGCCAGGAAGGGCTCTCAACAAGAGAAGTGTCTATGCGTCTCGGAGTGAACCAAAGCGATGTTGTTCGGACATGGAGGAGATACACGGAGACAGGAACTGTCGATTACATGCCTCACTCAGGCCGCCCAAGGGCTACTACTGCAGTGGATGACCGCTACCTACGGACTATGGCTCGGAGGAACCCTGACAGCAACGCCAACATGTTGAATAATGCTTTTCGTGCAGCCACAGGACGTCGTGTTAAGACTCATACTGTGCGAAATAGGCTGCATGATGCGTAACTTCACTCCCGACATCCGTGACAATGCCCATCTTTGCAACCACGACACCATACAGCGCGGTGAAGATCTCGCTATATGGTGATACAACATGCAATGTGTGGTTTTCATGAGCAATAAAAAGGGTGGAAATGATGTTTACGTTGATCTCGGAATCGAGGTGATGCAAAACGTTTTTTGATGTGTGTATTTCATTCGAGGCTCAGACTCGGTGGGACCAGTCAGTAGGGTGGCTGTTCCTTGCGTTGAATACTGCACACCGTGAGATTCATCGGGTTACACTTGCCTTCACTGTCAACTCAACATTGTCTAATGTCTGGTCAATCAACGATATGAAGCCAATGGATGGCAGTCCGGAGACTATAAGGAAAAATTGGCAGGCTGCTAGGAACAACATTCTGCGTGCGCAGAAGAGGGAGCTGCCCGTTACAACAACGTTAGGCGTCCCATCACTCGGCGCGTTGACAGGTTTATGTAAAAAAAATTTGGGCGCATAGTAAAGGAGCTGATAAAACCATATCTAAGACGAGGTCTCGGTTTTTGGGTCCGTATGAAGTTACCAAGGTTATTTCCCCATCTACGTTCCTGGTAAGTGAAACATCCGGTGGTAAACCGATAAGGGCACACGTTATTCAATTAAAGGTGGTAAGCAACCAGGGGGTCCAGTAATGGTGTCACGGCCTTCTCCCCGAGAGTTTTGACTTAAGAGGAGGGCGATGGTTCAAACGGCTCTGAGCACTATGGGGCCTAACTTCTTAGGTCATCAGTCCCCTAGAACTTAGAACTACTTAAACCTAACTAACCTAAGGACATCACACACATCCATACCTGAGGCAGCATTCGAACCTGCGACCGTAGTGGTCGCGCGGTTCCAGACTGAAGCACCTAGAACCGCTCAGCCACAGCAGCCGGTTCCACGTTACAGTTTCACAGTATGCTTTCATGTGTCCACCCACCTCTGGCACAGTTATATTTCATTATTACAGCCATATGTTTACTTATTAAATCTTTACGTCTACATCTACATATATACTCCGCTAGCCACCAAGCGGTGTGTGGCGGAGGGCACAATTCGCGCCAATGTCATAATCCCCGCCCCACTCGCGGATCGCGCGAGGGGAAAACGACTGTCTGAACGCCTCAGTAAGAGCTCTTATTTCCCTTATCTTTGAATTGTGATCATTGCGCGATTTGAAAGCTGGTGGTAATAATATATGCTCTACATCCTCGGTGAAGATCGAATTTTGGAATTTAGTGAGCAGCCCCTACTGTTTAGCGCGCCGTCTATCTGCAAACTTTCTACGAGGTTTGTAACGCTCTCGCGATGGCTAAATGTACCACTCACGAATCTTGCCGTTGTTCTCTGGACCTTCTCAATCTCTTGAATCAGGCCCAACTGGTGAGGGTCCCATACAGAGGAACAATACTCCAATACTGGACGAACTAACGTATTGTAAGCTATTTCCTTTGTTGAAGGACTGCATCGCTTCAGGATTCTACCAATAAACTGCAATCTAGAGTTCGCCTTACCCGTTACTTGTGTAATCTGATCATTCCATTTGAGATCATTTCGAATTGTCACACCCAGATACTTGACGGACGTTACCGCTTCCGAAGACTGGGCATTTATTTTGTACTCGTACATTAATGGGGATTTTCGCCTTGTTATACGCAATAGGTTACACTTAATAATATTGAGAGATAACTGTCAGCCATTACACCACGCATTTATTATCTGCAAATCCTCACTGATTTGTTCACAACTTTCGTGTGATACTACTTTCCTCTAGACTACAGCATCATCGACAAACAGTCTAAGGCCGCTGTCAATACCATCAACCATGTAAATCGTAAAAAGCAGGGGACCTATTGGGCTGCCCTGGGATTTACCTGAAGTTACTCTTGTTTCTGTAAAGTCACCCCGTTCAGGACGACATACTGCTCCCTGTCTGTTAGAAAACTTTCTATCCAACCACATATGTCATCGGATGGACCGTAAGCGCGCACTTTTTGTAGCAAGGGTCAGTGCGAAACCGAGTCGAACGCCTTTCGAAAGTCGAGAAATATGGCATCAACCTAGGAGCCGGTATCTAGAGCCTGTTGTATATCATACATAAAAAGGGCCAGTTGTATCTCGCATGACCGCTGTTTCCTAAAACCCCGCTGGTTTCTGCAGATGAGCTTCTCAGAGTCTAGAAAGGTCATTATGTCTGAACACAAAATATGTTCCATGAGTCTACAACAAATTGATTCAGTAAAATTGGCCGGTAATTATGTGCATCCGATTTTCTATCTTTTTATAGATTGCTATGACCTGGGCCTTCTTCCATTTCCGTGGATCTCTCCGCCGTTACAATGATCTCTGATAGATGACGGATGAGAACGGTGCTATATTTGTAGCATAGTCAACATAAAATATTACGGGGATACCGTCTGGGCCAGATGCCTTCTTGGCGTCTAAGGAACTTAACTTGCTTTATTTAGGGGTTAAATCGTTTATTCAATGACTTACGTAAAAAACCAATTGTTGTAGTGACCACTAGTTTCCTTTTCTACTCGTACTTAGATGAGCCCCTCCGTTGATGTGATGTATGGTACCCATACTTTCATGCTTTATTGGGCCACACCTAGTAGTTATCCTGCAATAAGACATTATCCGTTGCGCAATATTATTTCTCTTTAATTTAAGTGATCTGATGGTGAGATTCCCTTCCCTGTAAGTTACCAGCGATCACACATATAAGCGTAAGTTAAACGGATCAATCGACACCAAACAAAGTGTATGAAGGTTGTCTTGTGGGAGAATATATCTCACCGATATAGGGAAACTGATAGGTGATTCAGTTGAAATGCGTTAATAAAATAATAAGGCAATCGTTTTAATAACTATAAATTTAGTTCTTTTTAGATATAAAGTTTGTTGTGTTTAAACCAGTTCCCTTCAACAGTAACATAGCAATAGAGTCGTTGTTTGCAGCCCTTGTTGCGGTTCTGGTACACTTCTGCTAGAATACCACTCAGCTTACAAGTTACATTCTTCTGTATATTATCCAAAGTACCAGAGATGCCCTTTCAATTGTATTTTGAGCTGGAAGTCACAAGGAGCCAGGCAAATAGATGGACTACTGTGGGCTGAGAAACCACAGAAATGTCATTCCTTACCACAGATTCACAGATGCAGATTGCTTTATTATAGCATGTTATCGTATTTGATCGCATTCGCTCATTCGTGCTTAACTGGAGCGTTAATTGGTTTCCGTGTGCCACTTTCAACTTGGGCGTTTTCTTTCTTCATCATATTCGAAAATCCATGATATATGGCATAAGACAACACAGCTGGTGAATCTTGGATCCTCTGAAGGTGGTCCCCTCATGAGATATTTGGAATCATCATTACACACAGTTTTTACAGGTCCAAAAAATTTTACAAAATCTTTTCCTAGCTAAACACATTCAGGTTTAGCTCACTGACCATTCTCAACGTAAATCGACGATCTATTCTCGAAAAATACTTCACTCTTGCACAATGGGATTTGCTCTTGAGCTTCCAGGCCTCCCTTTTCGGTATGCGAAAAAGAACCTGTGCCATCAGAACACTTTTTCTATGGGTAGAGAATATTTTCAACATGCGCTTTTTAAGTTTTGATAAAACACTGTGGCGATTTCTTCGAGGTTCACATAAAATTTGAAAGCACAACTTGGTGCATAGGTTTGCCAGTCTGTGTTGAACCCACGCAGGGTAGCCGCGATCTGAGGGAGCCCTGCCACGGTTCGCGGGGCTCTCCCCGTCGGAGATTCGAGTCCTCCCTCAGGCATGGGTGTGTGTGTTGTCCATAGCGTAGGTTAGTTTAAGTTACACTAAGTAGTGTGCAAGCCTAGGGACCGATGGCCTCAGCAGTTTGGTCCCAAAGGAACTTACCACCTACTGTGTTCAGCGCGCGCTTCACAAACACAACTTTCCTAGGACCCTCCCAAAACTCTGGTAGCTACTGCTGCATGCATACCTCCAACTGCATCATTCACGAAGTCGTCGGATGCGGGTTGTACTATGAAGAGTTGCCTTATCACACTCTGAGTGTAACTTGGATCGCATTTTGTGTTACGCTCGCCATGTGGTCGAATATGGTTGACCGTATAATGCTACAGTCGATGAGCGTATCTGTATGCTCTGTTTTTACGAAATAGGACGTAGAGCTCCTATGATATTATTGGATCATTCCACCGATCGTGATACCTTTGTACACAGCTGACAGGTCACACGTGCCGGTTGACCAATACTTCAACGGTATCCCTCATCGCCCACAGGGCCGCAATTTTCTCTCCCCTTAAATTCGATTGATTACAACTATTGTGCCCGTCGATGCCGCCTGGTCTCTTTTATAATATTTACTAATTCATATCGATGCTCGCAGGAACAACCGTCCCTTTCAGAAAGACCTTCCTTTTCACTCTGGCCATAGTCCACCTCTACGATTTGCAAAGACCGAATGTTTCTAATCAGTCCATAAGGGGCTGATTGATCCCCATTTTAGTCCTCACACTGAAGACAACTGCTAAGCAACTCTGGTTATCCCACTTGGATCCCCCACGTGATAACTATGAAGTTTTGGCGGTTGACTGTTTTATGAGGTGGTATTCCGAGAGGTCAACGGTCATGAATCTACATTAACGCGGTCGAAAGCAATTCTTTGGGAATTTTAAGTTCTGCCCCTTGCCTGTTTGGCTCAACTGATTGAGTTCGCAGCCAAAAGCAAGAGATAGAGTTTCCAGCTGCCACATACACTGACGCGAATGAAAAATGTTACGCTTTCAGTAACAGCAATGGATGTTTTTGGATACGTTCATCACGTAAGGATATTATATAGTTAATTCTTATTTCATTAAGATACAATGTCTAGCGTCCATCACCAACGTCAGTGAGTGTTTTGACAGTCACTTCCCTCACCCCAAGGCACTATTTCACTGTTGTACTCGTTTTCGAGTTGAAATTAACTTCCTTTGTATGTCGTTTTCAGGAAATTCGTGCCGCACCTGTGCAATACCCTGTGTATGAGAACTTAGAAATCGTTACCCGAGTCAGGGACTGTCTAGAGTCCGACATACTCCTTAAAACCAATGTTGGTATGCTTAACACAATGGAAATATTCGATATGAAATTTGGCCCTAACATGAGATCCTAAGGTAAGTATTGCTGTAAACTCAATTAACAATCTTATTTTAACAAGAATTGATAAATGAAAATAATATGAAGAGAACGCTACTGACATTAAATGAAATTTAAATCGAAATAAACTGCTGATTTATTACGTCTTCGTGCACCAGAAAATCAACAGACTGGGCAATAAGAATCTAATATGATAGTCAATTATCCAGGACAAATATTATGCTACACGTACGTAACTAGTCTGCTATTTCAATAAAGTGACTGGCAGAGGGTTCAATGAACCACCTTCAAGCTGTCTGTCCACCATTACACTCTCGAACGGCGCGCGGGAAAAACGAGAACTTAAATTTTCCAGTGAGAGCCATGATTTCTCTTAGTTTATCGTGATGATCATTTCTCCCTATGTAGGTGGGTGCCAACAGAACCTTTTCACCGTGCGAGGAGAGAACTGGTGATTGAAATTTCGTGAGAAGATCCCGTCTCAACGAAAAACGCCTTTGTTTTAGTGATTGCCACGCCAATTTACGTATCATGTCTGTGGAACAATCTCCACTATTTTGTGATAATACGAGTAGAAAACGAGCTGCCTTTCTTTGAACTTTTTCCAAGTCATCCGTCAGTCCCACCTAATGCGGATCCCACACCGCACAGCAATACTCCAGAATACGGTGGCCAAGCGTAAGCAGTCTCTTTAGTACACCTGTTGCCCCTTCTAAGTGTTCTGCCAATGAATCGCAGTCTTTGGTTTGCTCTACCCACAACATTATCTATGTGATTGTTCCAATTTAGGGTACTTGTAATCGTGATCCCTAAATATTTAGTTGAATTTACAGCCTTAAGATTTGTGTGACTTATCGTATAGTCCTAATTTAGCTGATTGCCTTTAGTACTCAAGTGAATAACTTCACACTTTTCTTTATTCAGGGTCTATTGACACTTTTCGCAAAATACAGATATATTATCTAAATCATTATGCAATTCGTTTTGGTCATCTGATGACTTGACAAGACGGTAAATGACACTATCATCTGCAAACAATCTAATAGGGCTACTCAGATTGTCTCCTATGTCGTTAATACAGATCAGGAACAATACAGGGCCTATAACACTTCCTTGGGGAATTCCGGATATTATTTCTGTTTTACTGGATGACTTTCTGTCTGTTATTACGAACTGTGACCTTTCTGAGAGTCGCACAACTAAGGCGATATTCCACAGGCATGCAGTTTGAATAAAAGACGCTTGCGAGGAACGCTGTCAAAAGCCTTCTGGAAATCTAAAAATATAGAATCAATTCGACATCCCCTGTCGATAGCACTCATTACTTCATGAGTATAAAGAGCTAGTTGTGTTTCGCTAGAACGACGTTTTCTGAATCCGTGCTGACCACGTGTCACTAAATCGTTTTCTTTGAGGTAATTCATAATGATCGAAAGCAGTATTTCTTCCAAAACCCTATAGGAAATCGACGTTAGTGATATGGGCCTGTAATTCAGCGGATCACTCCTATTTCCCTTTTTTGGTATTGGTGTGACCTGAGCAATTTTTGAGTCTTTAGGTACGGAACTTTCTGTGAGCAAGCGGTTGTATATAATTGCTAAATACGGAGCTATTGTATCAGCATATTCTGAAAGGAACCTGACTGGTATACAATCTGGACCGGAGGCATTGCCTTTATTAAGTGATTTAAGCTGCTTTGTTGGACCGAGCATATCTACTTCTATGTTTCTTATCTTCGCAGTTGTTCTTGATTGGAATTCAGGAATATTTACTTCGTCTTCTTTGGTGAAGGAGTTTCGGAAAACCGTGTTTAATAACTCTGTTTTAGTGGCATTGTCATCAGTCACTTCAAAGTTGTTATCGCGCAGTGAAGGTATTGATTGCGTCTTGCCACTGGTATGCTTTATGTATGACCAGAATCTTTTTGGGTTTTCTGCCAGATTACGAGACAGAGTTTCTGTGTGGAAATTATTATAAGCATCTCGAATTGAAGTACGCGCTATATTTCGAACTTCTGCAAAACTTTGCCAATCGTGGGGATTTTGCGTTATTTTAAATTTGGCCTCCTTTTTTTGCTGCTTCTGCTACAGCGATCTGACCCGTGTTGTGTACCATTAGGGATAATTACCATCACTTATTAATTTATGTGGTATATATCTCTCAATTGCCGTCGATACTATCTATTTGAAATCATTCCACATCTTTTCTACGCTTACATGGATCGGAAGAAATGAAGATTGTCTCTAAAAAAGGTGTTAAAAGCATTTTCATCAGCTTCTTTAAATAGATGTAACTTGCGTTTCTTTTTGATGGTTGTGGGTATTCAGCCTAGCTGAAACTACCTTGTGGTCGCTGGTCCCTGTAATCGTTATGATACTCCCTATTAGTCCACGATTATTTGTTGCTAAGAGGTCAAGTATGCTTTCGCAACCATTTATGCTTCGAGTGGGCTCATTTTCTGAGAAAGCATTTAGCATAATTTCGGATGACGTTTTATGCCTGCCTCTGGTTTTAAAGTATAATTTTTCCAGCATATGGAGGGTAGATTGAAGTCACCACCGGCTATAATTTTACGAGTGGGGTTAATATTCGAAGTGAGGTTCAGGTTTTCTTCCAACTGCTCAGAAACTATATTTTCTGAGTCGAGGGGGGCGGGGGGTCGGTAAAGCGATTCAATTAAGAGTTCAGTCCGATTGTCAAGTATAACCTCTACCCATACTATTTTGCAGGAACTATCTTCAATTTCACTACAAGGCAAACTACTTCTGACAGCAATAAATACTCCACCACCAACTGTAATTAACCTATTCTTTCTGAACGCTGTTAGATTATTTGAAAAAATTTCGGCTCAACTTATTTCCAGCTTTAGCCAGCTCTCTGTACCTATAACTATTAGAGCTTCAGTGCTTTCTATTAGCGCTTGGAGCTCTGGTTCTTCCGCAACACAGCAATTTACAACTACAACACCGATCGTTTCTACAATTACTGTGTTTTATCTGCCCCATTTTAGACGGATGCCCTTTCTGTGGTCCCCTGAGACCCTATAACCTAAAAAACATCCTAGTTCCTTCCACACAGCCCCCGCTATCCGTGCAGCCGCCTCCTGTGTATATTGGACTCTTGACCTATTAAGCGGAACACGGAAACCCACCACCCGATGGTGCAATCTGCAGCCTACACGGTCACAGAACCGACTGAGCCTCTGATTCAGACCCTCCACTCGGCTCTGCACCAAAGGACCACAGTCGGTTCTGTCGACGATGCTGGAGATGGTCAGCTCCGCCTTAACCTCGCAAGCCACCATTTCCGCTAGCCGCCTGAAACCAGAGAAGATCTCCTCTGATCCAAAGCGACACGCGTCATTGGTACCGACATGGGCCACCACCTGCAGTTAGCTGCACCCTATACTCTTCATGGCATCCGGAAGCACCCTTTCCATATCCGGAATGACCCCCCCCTCTTCCCCCCCCCCCCCCGCCCACCCCTCCGGTATGCACACGGAGTACACACTGTCTTCTTTCCCTTGCTTGGCAGCTACGACCCTAAGGGGCCCCATTATGCATCTAACGTTGAAGCTCCCAACTGCCGGCAAACCCACCCTCTGCGAATGCCCACACCTTGCGGGCCGAGAACCCTGGAACTGATGGGCGACTGCATCTGGCTTACAGACTTCCTCAGCCACAGATAACGCCCGAATCCTGTTCGTCAAACGAACCATGGAAGCCCTACAATCGGCCCCTCGGAAAGTCTTTTTCTGCCTGCCAGACTTTGGGATGACCTCCCACTCGACCACGGGTGAGGGGTCAACCTCAGTGCAGGCAGTACCCGGGGTGAATAAACGTCACAGCAGTGGACCGATCGGGGGACACGTGGGACGTGCTCGACGTCCCTCGCGCCCCTGATGCCCCTTGGTAGCAGGCTCAAGCTGTGTGATGGAATCCAATACTACATGGAGCTGTGAGCGAAGGGTCAACAACTCATTTCACATCTGTACACAGCTATCCATTACAGAAGTCGCTCCTGTTTGAAGCACCTAAAAATATGTAATAAACGAACGGTGTACTCGCCTTATTAGCAGCAGGAACTCGAAGTGCTCTCTCACTGACATGTCCAGGGAAGGATAATAGATTAAAGTTGCACGTTCCCTCATTGAATTGAATAAACCCCAGGAATCTCACTTTCACGATGTTGTAGTTGGGTGTCTGAATTAAAACGAAAAGAATCTGTCTCCGTTTATGGAATCTAACGGCACTGTGGAGCCGTTGTACCGTTATAAAATGGTAAACTCTCACATAACGAGCCTGTGCTGCACAACATGCTTACCAGTATTTAGTTGTCTTGGCGTGACGGACGTCAGCACGAGATATGGACCACGCCAGAATCTACGCGTCGTGCAATGTCACTCCCCGATTTGTGCTGGCACGGCAGCAAGCACAAGTGTGGCAAAATATTATCTATTTTTGTCCAATGGTATGAAAATGTAATGTTAAGTAATTTACCGCCACGGAATATATCAAGTAGTGGACCAAAGAGGCAGACTCACCTCAAAGTTCGTTGCCGAAATCCGCGTCTGAAGTCACGAGGCGATAGGCGAACCAAAGCGTTGCTTATACAACCCAGAATTTCCAACACGCCAAGCGAATGCGAAGGAAACTCCACAAGGTCCTGCTCCCATTGGAGCAGGTCTGGCCACTTCCGGAAAAGTGAGTTTTCTCCAGATGTTATCAGGTGGTGTAGCAGCCCTTAAGACTCAAACCTTCTAACCCGGCAAAGGGCAGTACCGTACGTCACAACACCAAAAATTACGTTCTTCTTTGATTGACGTGAGAGTCGCACAGGTCTCACTCGAGTGGCTCCACGCCATCGCGACCAGGGACTTAATCGTCTACATGGCAAGTGGAGTGCGGCATTACTCCCAGTGTTGCAGTCATCGTCCGTACTACAACTTCTACAGAAACGAACTGATAGGTTCCACGTTTTTCCTTAGCCGAATCGACGTCAGTTGAGACAGACAATCACTTCACTTTTATCAAATGTAATTCTTGGTATCAAATCCTGTAACCAGAGTTAAATAAACTGATGAGAATCATGCGGCCCAGATGGCTCCAGTCATGACAAGGAGCAGATAGTGTTAGCTTATTAATGGCAGGAGGCAAGTCAGATGGCATGTAGCCTTTCACCTGTAAAACATGGTGCATCAGTACATCTAGATTGCTGTTGGAAGCTGGTATTAAAGTGCACATTTTCCCATCCACTCTCACATGGCTGTCAAATCAGGAAATTGAGCAGAGTAGTCCAGGTTCTGTATATTCCTCAAAACATTTGTGGCGTGAACTACAATGTAGTGTCTTGTGGAAACATGCCAATTCGACCTCATGTCTCGAACGGTTGACAACAGGATTTGCCATTCTTCTCTCTCCCTTTAACAGTTACCAAATCAGCCTCGTTGTCATATATAATAATTCGCCATACCATTTCTCGAGGATTAAGTGACCTTTCACCAGATCATCTCCAGACACACTGGTGTCGACTTGACCACAACGGACAAAAGCGAGACTCATCGCTGAATAACAAAGACTGTCATTTAGCGTCCCAGCTGATTCTGACTCTGTTACTTGTGGACAGTGCCATCGGTAGATGACGCGCAGAAAATCGAGAGCTGAGCCCAGCGTCCGGCAGCCAGTTGCCTTCGGTTCGTGATGATGCTCTGCCTGAAGCCACTGCCCGGATTTAAGCAGTTGTCATCCGTCTTCTTGGCACAGCCAGTGGAAAAATCGAGGCTCAGAACATCTGGAGTCCGTCACATCGTAACTCGTCATGCAGGTGTTGCACTGCAACTAACAGTCAGTGCGACTGTCACCATGATGCTCCCATGTACACTCCTGGAAATTGAAATAAGAACACCGTGAATTCATTGTCCCAGGAAGGGGAAACTTTATTGACACATTCCTGGGGTCAGATACATCACATGATCACACTGACAGAACCACAGGCACATAGACACAGGCAACAGAGCATGCACAATGTCGGCACTAGTATAGTGTATATCCACCTTTCGCAGCAATGCAGGCTGCTATTATCCCATGGAGACGATCGTAGAGATGCTGGATGTAGTCCTGTGGAACGGCTTGCCATGCCATTTCCACCTGGCGCCTCAGTTGGACCAGCGTTCGTGCTGGACGTGCAGACCGCGTGAGACGACGCTTCATCCAGTCCCAAACATGCTCAATGGGGGACAGATCCGGAGATCTTGCTGGCCAGGGTAGTTGACTTACACCTTCTAGAGCACGTTGGGTGGCACGGGATACATGCGGACGTGCATTGTCCTGTTGGAACAGCAAGTTCCCTTGCCGGTCTAGGAATGGTAGAACGATGGGTTCGATGACGGTTTGGATGTACCGTGCACTATTCAGTGTCCCCTCGACGATCACCAGTGGTGTACGGCCAGTGTAGGAGATCGCTCCCCACACCATGATGCCGGGTGTTGGCCCTGTGTGCCTCGGTCGTATGCAGTCCTGATTGTGGCGCTCACCTGCACGGCGCCAAACACGCATACGACCATCATTGGCACCAAGGCAGAAGCGACTCTCATCGCTGAAGACGACACGTCTCCATTCGTCCCTCCATTCACGCCTGTCGCGACACCACTGGAGGCGGGCTGCACGATGTTGGGGCGTGAGCGGAAGACGGCCTAACGGTGTGCGGGACCGTAGCCCAGCTTCATGGAGACGGTTGCGAATGGTCCTCGCCGATACCCCAGGAGCAACAGTGTCCCTAATTTGCTGGGAAGTGGCGGTGCGGTCCCCTACGGCACTGCGTAGGATCCTACGGTCTTGGCGTGCATCCGTGCGTCGCTGCGGTCCGGTCCCAGGTCGACGGGCACGTGCACCTTCCGCCGACCACTGGCGACAACATCGATGTACTGTGGAGACCTCACGCCCCACGTGTTGAGCAATTCGGCGATACGTCCACCCGGCCTCCCGCATGCCCACTATACGCCCTCGCTCAAAGTCCGTCAACTGCACATACGGTTCACGTCCACGCTGTCGCGGCATGCTACCAGTGTTAAAGACTGCGATGGAGCTCCGTATGCCACGGCAAACTGGCTGACACTGACGGCGGCGGTGCACAAATGCTGCGCAGCTAGCGCCATTCGACGGCCAACACCGCGGTTCCTGGTGTGTCCGCTGTGCCGTGCGTGTGATCATTGCTTGTACAGCCCTCTCGCAGTGTCCGGAGCAAGTATGGTGGGTCTGACACACCGGTGTCAATGTGTTCTTTTTTTCATTTCC
The DNA here is from genome assembly GCF_023864275.1 of Schistocerca cancellata. Lineage (NCBI taxonomy): Eukaryota > Metazoa > Arthropoda > Insecta > Orthoptera > Acrididae > Schistocerca > Schistocerca cancellata. The sequence continues at coordinate 313,455,108 of NC_064633.1, read as the reverse complement.
AGGAGTGTATCTCATGTCAATAGCGGTACACACTCTGAAAGATGACGTTCAGCTGCCCGATAATCGTCTTCTAAGCAAGGAGTGTTGCGATATCCACTTGAAAAGTTGCAGTCACGTTAGACTCAAACAACAACCATTGTGTACTCACACTGTTTTTAATCTTTAGGAACGGTGTAATATTTACCGATTTATGGCGTATTTGTTTGTGCTGTTGCGTGTGAGTCGAGCTGGATTATGTAGCAGTTAGTGCAAGCAGGCTGCCACACTTGCGAATTCAAAACACGATTAACTCAACAAGCAGTTCTACACGTTGCAGCTTTACAAAAGACCAGAATAACACTGGCGATGATAATCACTCACGCTGATCAGTGTAAATGCAGGTGAAGTCTAAATGCCAAAAATAAAATTAAAAAATTCGTAAAATATAAATTCAACAAATTACTTCTCTGATCAATAAAAAATGTTTCAAGTAATGGCACCTGTTTTACACCGGAACACAGGTACAACGACGTCACTTCCGCTATATAGAACAGAATGCAGATATTTATTAAGATTAGTGAGTAGCCTTATCAGACAGTTATGGGATAAAAATGATGAAGTGGTTAAAATTAAACATTGATATACTGAACTTCAAAAGTGCGGCTCAGGTCAAAGTGAACTACGGTTACAATTCTCTTTATCAAGGATAAAAGTTAATGAATGTGGAACTGCAAAACAAATTTACAGTCATCAATAGTGAGACAATATTCCAGTAATTTCTGAAAGTACTATATAAATGCAGAAAGCATCTGAATTCTATGTGGAAGACTGCTATTCAACAAGCAAATGACTTTTCAAAGTCTGAGCAGCTCGAAAATGCAAGAATACTGTAGAATATAGATACTCACTGTCCCAGTACAAAAAATAAAAAAAAGAAACACTAGTTAGAGGATAAGATAAACGAGTTTTGCTCACAGTGACAACCGAGAATATCGCCGCACCTTCCAACTTGCAGGGGAAGCCTATAGTATTTCCTCAACAAATGCTTGTTGTATTTCCTTAAACTGATTAGAAATTGGCACTGGACGAGCTATCACCTTGACTAGCTGAAAATTTGTCTGTACGTGAAATGCAGCTCGTTTCCCACACTTTGTACGGTATAATGACGGTGGCTCATTATCTTCAATTGCTTCCAGGGAAGTGCATGGGCATTTGTGGTAACCTTCACAGGGACCTCTCGTAGTTTGCACAGTTCTGAAAATCCGCTTAGCTTTACGCCGGCCAGGGATCACCATTACCTGCAGTAGCCCTCTCTCGCTGCTACACCGTCCTCCCAGATACCCACTACTCCACCACTTAAAGCCCAAAGCCGGTATCTGACCTCTCATATCATGTTCCAGCAACAGGGAATTTTACAAACTCAAACTCCAGACTTCACAAGCCCTGTAGCTCCTTCCAGAAAACTTAGGGTAAGACAACAGCAAAAAATTTATTTATCGGTGCTTAGTGACATGTGGCTAACCAGTTCATCTACATCTACATTTATACTCCGCAAGCCACCCAACGGTGTGTGGCGGAGGGCACTTCACGTGCCACTGTTATCACCTCCTTTTCCTGTTTCAGTCGCGTATGGTTCGCGGGAAGAACGACTGCCGGGAAGCCTCCGTGCGCGCTCGAATCTCTCTAATTTTACATTCGTGATCTCCTCAGGAGATATAAGTAGGGGGAAGCAAAATATTCGATTCCTCATCCAGAAACGCACCCTCTCGAAACCTGGACAGAAAGCTACACCGCGATGCAGTGCGCCTCTCTTGCAGAGTATGCACTTGAGTTTGCTAAACATCTCCGTAAGGGTATCACGCTTACCAAATAACCCTGTGACGAAACGCGCTGCTCTTCTTTGGATCTTCTCTATCTCCTCCGTCAACCCGACCTGGTGCGGATCCCACACTTATGAGCAATACTCAAGTATAGGTCGAACGAGTGTTTTGTAAGCCACCTCCTTTGTTGATGGACTACATTTTCTAAGGACTCTCCCAATGAATCGCAACCTGGTACCCACCTTACCAACAATTAATTGTATATCATCATTCCACTTCAAATCGTTCTACACGCATACTCCCAGATATTTTACAGATGTAAGTGCTACCACTGTTTGTTCCGCTATCATATAATCATACAGTAAAGGATCCTTCTTTCTATGTATTCGCAATACATTACATTTGTCTGTGTTAAGGGTCAGTTGCCATTCCCTGCACCAAGTGCCTATCCTCTGCAGATCTTCCTGCATTTCGCTGCAACTTTCTAATGCTGCAACTTCTCTGTATACTACAGCATCATCCGCGAAAAGCCGCATGGAACTTCCGACACTATCTACTATATCATCATGTTTTCTCTGTACGCAATATAAGCCCACATAAGGATGAGGTTTTATTCAGTATATGCCAAGAGCCATGGAAATACTGGTACATCTGTTTGGTAGCAGTTGGGCAAGGTGTTCATGGTGTAACCATTTTCAGTCACTATATCATGAAGCCAATGTATACTCCAGAGACAACGAACATAACCTTAAATTTCCCCTGTTTGGAGTGGGAGCCTTCGCATACCGTCTGGCATTTACGAAACATTGCTTTTACTTACCTATATCTGTCGATTTTTAAAGACAAAACTAAAAAACATAAACACGAGTCATGCACGAAACGAGTCGAAACCCTGCCGAGGTGCATAAAGGCCTAAAAAACCCGTCCATATTTATTACCGAGTAACATAACTGTAGTACAAATCTAGTTTTTATAATTCTCCGCTTCTCATACTGACGGGTGCCTCTGAAGTTGGCTCTCTTTACTTCCCAATGTAGACAGCTGTGTCTTTAAACGCGTCTGCTCTAATTGGCATTTTAGCAAGTTTTTGAGACGATGGAAGAAAATGTAGCAGAACGCCCTCCTATTAAACTGTTCTACTGAGTGAGTAATTTATGGTGCGCGCGTAATTCAATTGAATGGCAGCCAGCTGTCTCAATTATTTACGAGCTGCCTCCCTATTTTTATCGCTGGGAACCGCCTGCGCAAGTAATTGAATCCGGTGGCAAGACTCATTGCACGCCACGTCCGAGTAACAGCGCTTTCTGCCACCAAGATGTTTCTAAGAAAAACCGTGTCTCTAGGGTTGAGTTTCCATTGGATATTCATTGCCACATCTCACTCACGGTTTTCGAGGTCAGTCATTTTGGGTTATATTTTATTTTCGTACTGGTTGAGTACCGACATTGTTTGGATATATATTTATTCTAATCCTCTACTCGTCCATCTCCTCCTTCCCCCGTTCTGTGTCTACCCCCTCCTTCATCCCCTCTATGCCTATCTCCTACATCTCCTTCCCCTATCCACCCCCTCACTCTCCCAATGTCTCACTATATCCTCCTGCCCTTCTCTGTGTCCATCTCCTGCTTCCCACCCTCTCTCTCCTTTTGCTCTTCTGCCCTCTGCCCATCTGATCCTTCCCCCTCTTTATCTTCTCCTCCTACCCCTTCTCTCCACATTATCACACTCACGCCTAGCGGAGGCTGATGGTTGTTACCCCACAGTATTTCTTTTCAGAGTCTAACTAATATGTGAACCAAACTCATTGTAATCATTCCAGGAGTTTAAAATCCGCTTTCTGCCCATGGCTTCGCCCGAGTGCACACATGTCAAACTTATTTCACATATATCTGACATATTTCACACGTATTTTTAAACGTATAACATCTGTATCTCTACCGAATTTTGCTCTGCAAGTTTCATTTTCACACAGCTCAATGTTCATGACCCCGTATTTCCTTACCTACGTGCTATGAACAGGGTTAGTAGTAGAAAAAATATAAATTAAAAAGGCATGCATAACGCCATACTTTCTGAAACATCACAATGCTTATGACGTCATATCTCCTGAATGACGTGTTCTACATCCATATAATTTTTCTGGTAGATTCATTGGTACACTTAAATACTGTCTGCAAAATATAAGCCGGGTACAGTTAGTAGTAAAGGGTTAATAAATTAAAACGTCATGCTTCATGGGGCAGTTTTACAGCACGAACAGCGATAATGTAGTAAGCAATAAGCTTGAGACATGGGACTTAGGGAAGGCAAGGAAAAGGTGTGGACGGGGCCTAATCAGTTACCGATCGATGCGTAGTAAACAGGTACACTTTATTTAAGGAAATAATTTTTTAAAAACAATCATTTAAAAAAATTGACTGTAATACAAGCTACACTGCCGGCTGAGGAAAGTCAAGGAAAAGGTGTGGACGGGATCTATTCAGTTACCATTGGTTGCACAGTAAACAAGTACACTTTGTTTAAGGAAATAATTTTTTAAAACAATAATTTAAAAAAAAAAGACTGTAACATAAGCTACACTGACGGCCGAAGGCCATGTTACGAAAGAATTCAAAATTATTTGTCGGTGGAGGGCCACAATCAATACTTCAGAACAATTAGCGGCTGACGGCCTCAATTACAAGTAAAAATACCAGAATAGCTTTTAAGACAATCATTAAAAATTTGACTTTAACATAAGCTACACTTCCGGCTGAGGGCCTTGTTAAGAAGAACTGAAATTATTTGTCACCTGAAGGCCACAAGCAATAGGAATAATTTAAACAAAACATTATTTTTAATCAATTGACACAATCGGAACAAATAAAGAAGGAAGTAATCCACAGACAGTACTCCAAGGATCGACCTGAGAAAAGTCCCTACAGTTGCTGCGTAAGCGGTGAGATAGGCAGCCAAGTGTTATGCTCACTTAACTGGATGGCAACTCAAACTAGGGACAGCTTAAACGCCGACCAACACACTCGCAAAATCCACCTAAGATGCGATAGACAATACCACGATAGAATAACAGTTAACATCGTCAAATGACAAGCATTTAATTACACAAGTTGGCTCCACCAAATCCTAGTACGTAGACACCAACGCTAAGAACACAGAAACGGTCGAAAGACCAGATACATGTCGTCCACTGACACGACAGACCGAACGACCAGCCATCGCTCGTTGCCAATCAAGTCAAGCAAGGGAAACGTCGGAGTATAAAACCACCAACTAACAGCTTGATGGCCTGGAATTTATCCTTACCCGACGCATCCAACAAGCATCTCCACCAGCACCGCCTCCTTCCCGTTACCCAGTGTGGCTTTCGACCGTCCTTTTCTACCGATGACCTTCTCCTTCACTTCACTCATCTCCTCTCCGAACAGCTCAATTTCCATCGCTCCGCCATCTTCCTTTCCCTCGACCTTGAACGCGCTTACGACCGACCGTGTCTGGCATTCCGGTCTCCTCTTCAAGCTCCAAACCTTCGCCCTTCCTATCAACTACATCCGTCTGATCGGGTCCTTTCTTTCCCTACGTCCTTCCTATGTCACCGTCCATAACATAGATTCCTACACCTTCTACCCCTCCGCCAGTGTGCCCCAAGGTTCCATTCTCTCCCCTTTTCTATACCTTCTGTATATGGTGGACATGCCGCCGCCTTCAAGCCCCGTCACCTTCTCCTATAAGTCGATGACACCGCCTTCCTTACCCTCGCCCCGACCCTGCAACGATCCCAACACCTTCTCCAATCCCATCTTGACTGGTTCACCGCTTGGTGTAACCAGTGGTCAATCCTTCCAAGACCCAGGTGATCATTGTATGCAAAACCAACCCTTCCTTCCGTCTCCTCGACTTCTATATCTTCATTTACGGCCGTCCTATCACCTTCACTCCCACCTTCAAGTATCTTGGCATCACCCTTGCCGTCGCCTCTCCTGGACCCCCCATCTCTGGACTATCCAGGCCAAGGCACACTCCCGACTCCGTCTCCTCAAGATCCTTTCTGGCCGCCCATGGGTTCTGGACCCCTCCACCAGCCTCCACACCTATAAATCCATCCGCCCTATCCTCTGCTACGCTCATCCCACCTGGCTCTCCGCCCCTCCTACCTTTTACAAATCACTTCAAATCCTAGAACGCCATGCGCTCCGCCTTGGCTATCGCATCTGCCTCCCAACCCCCATGCTGATCCTGTATGACCTCATCATGTACCCGCACCTAGTCCTTTTCCTCAAATGGATACGGATCCTCTACACCTCCCGCAAACTTGATCCCCCTAACCCATTTGTCTCTCCCATCCTCTCCCACCCCCGTCCACTGCCGCACCTGTATTCCCACGTCCCACCTGCTCTCCATCTCTCCACTCTCCATAAACTCGCCCAAGGTGGCTTCCACCAACTCCCCCTCCCTGATCATGCCCTCCTCCCCTCCATCTACCCGTCCTACCAATTTTGAAAATCCCCATCCACCCCCTGGATTTTTACCCAAGGGCACCCTCTCTCCCTTCTGTCCTCCCTTCCTCCCTCCCTCCTCTCCCCCGGGCCTCCTCTATCCCCCTACCTTCTTTCCCCTCCCTCCCATCCCTTCTGCCACTGGCATCCACACCCTCCCCTCTCCCTCCTCCCCCACATTTTCCCCTTTTTGGCAGGTCCCCGTATTCGTACACATATAGTGAACTTTCGCGCGCTGGAGATCATCGCCTTGTGTTTGTGTGTGCTGTAGTGTTCGTGTTCCAGTGTTCCAGTGTTTCATCGTTTGCGCTCCATAGTTCTCGTGTGTCATCTCTGTCTTCTCTGTACGTATCCACGTTTCTGAACGTTTTTATTTTGGACACAGCGCCCATGAACGGCTCCGTGTGTTTTAATTTTGTATGTCTACGTTTGTATATTCACCATGTCTGTTCTGCAATTGTCTCCTTTTGTATCATATCTGTGGCCGAAGAGCGGCGTAGTATGCCGCTGCTGGCCTACCTGTATCAGGTTTGAAAATAACAATAAAGAGAAAAAAAGCGTGATGGCATGAGGTTACTTCGACGGACAGACACACACACACAAGTGAAAGTTGCACTGGTCGAATATAACGATCCATTCAACTTAAACTCGCTGAATTCGGACCTCGACGTGGTCGTGCACTCTCGCGACCACATCCTTCCATCGGGTAGTGCATGTATTGCCAGCTATCCCGAGGAGTCCTGGGGCAGTGCGGACCTCATTGCTGCTCCGTCCCATCTGAACTCTGACAGACGACGACCTGAAAATACTAGAGGTCGCTCCAAACATAGTACCACAGTACTCGCTATCAATAAACGCCGCTTCTGCCACTCACGGACAGACAAAGCGAGCAAACGTAGTGGCGCCAGTGAACGGACTAAGAAAACGAGAGGTCACAATCCGAATACACGACGCCAACCTGTCAACGGCACAAACACGAGCTGGAGCATGGCTCAAAACTTTTTTCCGTTTCATCATTTTGAAGGTGTTTTCAGCGAGAGGAAGTTTCATAAAGGTCTGAAATTGTGTGTAAAGTTCGTTGCAAATCGCAAAGTGATCTTATTCTCAAATTCTGAACTACTTAAGTATTTGTGTTCGAGCGTCGTGGGCAACACTGCTTTTTCAGTCCTTCCCCCACCCCTTTGATAGGTAGTTGGTTATTACCCCACAGCGATTCTTTCCAGATGTATGTGTACTAAGTTTGATTGAACCCGGGTCCGTTGTTTAGTAGGAGATGTGTAATTACCGGTTCACATGCTACAAGGAACACGAAAAACACACAAAATAAATAAAATTTAATTACAGAAAAATAATTTTAATACGACCTTACATCAAACATATGACACTTTGAGACGTAAGAGATCCACACTAATTGAAATGTAGACTGGTCACGGCACTTTCCCATCGGTAAATTGCGGAAGGGCAAAGAATCGAGTTCGTTGTTGTGGTCTTCAGTCCAGAGACTGGTTTGATGCAGCCCTCCATGCTACTCTATGCTGTGCAAGCTTCTTCATCTCCCAGTACCTACTGAATCTGTTTAGTGTATTCATCTCTTGGTCTCCCTCTACAATTTTTACCCTCCACGCTGCCCTAAAATACTAAGTTGGTGATTCCTTGATGTCTCAGAATATGCCCTACCAACCGATCCCTTCTTCTAGTTAAGTTATGCCACAAATTTCTCTTATCTCCAATTCTATTCAATACCTCCTCATTAGTTATGTGATCTACACATCTAATCTTCAGCATTCTTCTGTAGCACCACATTTCCAAACCTTCTATTCTCTTCTTGTCTAAACTAGTTATTGTCCACGTTTCACATCCATACATGGCTACACTCCACACAAATACTTTCAGTAACAACTTCCTGACACTTAAATCTATACTCGATGTTAACAAATTTCTCTTCTTCAGGAATACTTTCCTTGCCATTGCCGGTCTGCATTTTATATCCTCTCTACTTCGTCCATCATCAGATATTTTGCTCCCCAAATAGCAAAACATATTTACTACTTTAAGCGTCTTATTTCCTAATCTAATACCCTCAGCATCACCTGATTTAATTCGACTACATTACATTATCCTCGTTTTGCTTTTGTTGATGTTCATCTTATATCCTCCTTTCCAGACACTGTCCAATCCGTTCGGCTTCTCTTCCAGGTCTTTTGCTGTCTCTGACAGAATTACAATGTCATCGGCGAACCTCAAAGTTTTTATTTCGTCTCCACGAATTTTAATTCCTACTCCAAATTTTTGTTTTGTTTCCTTTACTGCTTGCTCAATATACAGATTGAATAACATCGGAGATGGGCTACAACCTTGACTCACTCCAGCCTTGACTCACTCCCCTCCCAACGACTGCCTCCCTTTCATGCCCCTCCACTCTTATAACTGCCATCTGGTTTCCGTACTTACTGTAAATAGCCTTTCGCTCGCAGTATTTTACCTCTGCCACCTTCAGAATTTGAAACAGTGTCTTCCAGTCAACATTGTCAAAAGCTTTCTCTAATTCTACAAATGCTAGAAACGTAGGTTTGCCTTTCCTTAATCTATTTTCTAAGATACGTCGTAGGGTCAGTATTGCCTCACATGTTCCGACATTTCTACGGAATCCAAACTGATCTTCCCCGAGGTCGGCTTATACCAGTTTCTCCATTCGTCTGTAAAGTTCAGGAAATGAAATATTAATAAACCTGATGGCAATCCCTAGCTACAAATAATTTTACAGCATGGTTTACCATGGGTAGACCTGAAAGAACGCATTAGCATCTTAACTAAACCAAGGCCTTACACATTAAACTTCCTGACTTACTAGAGATGGCCAGAACAGACACCCTTACTTACAGAAGACACAGCGAACAGTGCTGTTTCACGCTACCGGACCGAGCTCCACAGAGAGCAGTGGAAATGGGCACCAGAAACACGTCCTGGCTACCTGTACCAAAATATACGACAGCGGCCAACCATTATCACTTTATGTCTCTTTGGCCTAGTGGAACACGAAATATACTACAAAGGACAAGTCCCAGTAGTGGCATTCATAGATCTGTCAGCAGCGTATGACACCGTCGAGGACAGTAATTTGATGAGAAAGGTATATTCAGTTACAAAAGGCTAACGCTTAACACATTTCATCCAGTGTTTGCTGCAAAACAGGAGCTTTTTATTTTTTTGTCACTCTGCATAACAGGTCTCCCTCAAGGTAGTGTACTAGCGCCCCTGCTATACAACATCTACACTGACGACCAGTTAATCAACCATGCAACAAGAATATTTATTTATGCAGATGACACAGCAACTGCAGCTCAAGACAAAGCCTTTAAGAAAGCGAAGACGAAGCTGAAGCAGCGCGCGAGTATCTCGGCAAGTATTATGTTGATGATCACCTGAAACCGAATCCCAGAAAGACACAGGTCTGTGGCTTTCATCTGAGAAACTGGGAAGCCAGATGGAAGTTATATATTACCTGGAGAGGGCAACAACCATCCCACTACGATATTCCAAAATTCCTGGGAGTAACGTTGGATCGTAGAGTCACATTCAAAGATCACTGCCAGGAAACAAAGCTGAAAGTATCCGCGAGGGAAAACATCATGCATAAAGTTACTGGGATCACCACCTAACGTACTCCGTACATCTCTTCTGGCACTATGCTTTTCTGCAGCAGAATACGTAGCACCACCTGCACAACTCCACACAGCTAAACAGTTGGATACAGCATCGAATAAGACTGCAGCCATAGTGACCTGTCACCAAATTCTATCAAAAGATAGGTATAGCCCCACCTGCCATTTTCAGAGGAGCAGCCGTAGATATTGAGAAAACAACTGGAAACCAACAACAGGCATCCACTATTAGTACATGAAGTACATAGTCTGACAGCAAGAAGGAGCTTCATGCACACATCAGCAGTTCCTCCGCACCTGGAATTTGTCAAAAAGAGCTATGGCAAGATACATAGACTAAAAGGGATAGGAGGAACATCACAGAGGGCTCTGCCGTGGGCTTTCATTTGCCATATGCGACATGGAAGGCTCCAAATCGAACGAGGACAGGAGTGTCAAGATGCAAGGCGAACCTCAGGAAGTAGGGCTACACGACTGAGGACGAATTGTGGTAGTGGGCGACCTACAGGACACGGAACGTCTGCTGGCCTGCAGAAACCTGCCCGATCCTCACACCATAGAATTTCTTTATGCAGCAAGTGATGAGGCTATCAAAACCGCGGAATTCTGCAGTTTTCGATCCATTTAATAGAACACCAAAAGTGTCTTACTGTATTACGTTATTACTTTTATCTTGCATTACTGTATTGTACTTTATCATGTTGCATTTTATTTATTTGGCGTATCTATGTCCTGGATACATAAAATAAATAAATAATTAGACATTGCTTAAGTTCTACACTGCCACTACTGTTCAAAGAACCCGTGCACGTGAACCAAAGTATATGGAAGCATCACACATCCAATCTAACAGACTAAGTAACGAGCAGGGAAAGGAACACATATTGCTTGGTACACTGAAACGTAGAGATACGTAATAAACATGGATGACGCGTAAAATGTAAGCTGGGAAAATACAATATCTGAAAATTAAAGTGCCGCTGCAGGTGTCCAAAGAAACATGTTACTATCATCCTTCTCCCCAGAATCCAAAGCACAGATATACCGATAAAAAGAGGGGCTAGGAAGCTTACAACTGCCGAAGGCAGATCAGCAGAGGCAAGGCAACGTCTCACATTGATCATAAATCGCGGTGACTTCAGTGTCATTGCTGTTCGTCACATTACGTACACTATGTGATCAAAAGTATCCGGACACCCCCGAAAACATACGTTATACATATTAGGTGCATTGTGCTGCCACCTACTGCCAGGTACTCCATATCAGCGACCACAGTAGTCATTAGACATCGTGTGAGAGCAGAATGGGGCGCCCCGCGCAACTCACGGACTTCGAACTTGGTCAGGTGATTGGGTGTCACTTGTGTCATACGTCAGTACGCGAGATTTCCACACTCCTATTCATCCCTAGGTCCACTGTTCTCAATGTGATAGTGAAGTGGAAACCTGAAGGGAAACGTAGAGCACAAAAGCGTACAGTTCGAGATATCTGCCCAGACAGGAAATCCAGACTGCGTCAGCATCCCGTGCAAGTGCTATGACATTTAGCTGGGAGCTGAGAAAACTTGGATATCAAGGTCGAATGGCTGCTCATAAGCCACACATCTCGCCGGTAAAGGCCAAACGGAGCCTCGCTTGGTGTAAGGAGCGTAAACAATGGACGACTAAACAGTGGAAAAACGTTGTGTGGAGTGACTAATCACGATACACAATGTGACGATCTGATGGCGTGGTGTGGGTATACCCGGTGAACGTCATCTGGCAGCGTGTGTAGTGCCAACAGTAAAATTCGGAAGTGGTGGTGTTATGGTGTGGTTGTGGTTTTCATGTAGGGAGCTTGCACCCCGTTGTTGTTATGCGTGGCACTATCTACATCGATGTTTTAAGCACCTTCTTGCTTCCCACTGTTGAAGAGAAATTCGGAGATGGCAACTGCATCTTTCAACACTATCGAGCACCTGTTCATAATGCGCAGCCTGTGGTGGAATGGTTACGTGACAATAACATCCCTGTAATGGACTGGCCAGCACAGAGTCCTGACATGAATCCTATTGGACACCTCTGGGATGTTTAAGAACGCCGACTTCTTGCCAGGCCTCACCGACCGACATCGATACCTCTCCTCAGTGCAGTGCTCCGTGAAGAATGGGCAGCCATTCTCCAAGAAATCTTCCAGCACCTGCCTGAACATATGCCTGCGAGAGTCTTATCTGTCATCAATACTAAGAGTTGGCCAACACCATATTGCATTCCAGTAAGTCATTTGCAGCCGAGTCTGCGGATACTTTTGATCACATAGTGTATTCCTTTCAGTAACTTTCTGTGCAGTAGCATTTCGTTCTATCCATGGTCCAATTTTCATCAAACTATATTACTTGGTAATGACGCATTATGCGAAAGTTATCTGAAGTCTTGCGGTTCAGTATATATACGAAACTGTAGTTTAGGCTTCGACATGAAATCTTTCGGGCTATGTGGAGGGAGCATTTTGCTGCAGACTTGTGGTCTACGCTACGGAATGCGGCGGCAGATAAATGTATCAGCTCAGCCTCTGTGTGTTGGTGAGCTGTGGATAGCGTATCTTCAGCTTGGGATAGAGGGGGATTTCCCCTCCTAGCCACACTCTCCCCTTGGAACGGAACGATAACAAAGTCCCTCTGGCACCACTCACGGGAACTGGAGGACGCATGGTTGTTGACCCCACTTACGCTGTCAGGTCGAGGGCTTGTAAGTGCTTCCGGCTGCAGAAGACTGTATAGCCCTGCCAAGAGGAGAATGTAGCTCAGAAGGTGTTAGTTATAGGAACTAAACCACATCTCTCACCAAGTCGTTCTCTGCTTTTATATGGCAGTGTGTGTGTGTGTGTGTGTGTGTGTGTGTGTGTGTGTGTGTGTGTGTGTGTGTCTGTCTGTGCGTGTGCGTGTGTGTGTGTGTGTGTGTGTGTGAGAGAGAGAGAGAGAGAGAGAGAGAGAGAGAGAGAGAGAGAGAGATTGAGAGAGGGAAAGAGAGAGACCGGATGGGAGGTGGGTATTTCTCGTTTTACAGCCCTCGCTCCCACTGTTTCACAGCGCCTGCAAGTTCTGAGTGGAATATTCACTTAAAACTGACAGTGATCGTGCAGTCCCACGACCGACTGCAGTGCTTTTCCTCGGTCCTCTGACCTTTGAAAAGGTCAGCACTTCGAGGTCTGCAACGAAAAGAGATTTTCTAATTTATGTAAATATAAGTGTAAATGTTCGTTTGCAGAAAATCGTAAATCTCCCAAGGAAAACATCTCACATTGTCAGTGCTTTCAGGTCATGTGTGCGTATATTACCAGCCCCGATTACTCGCTGACTCAGGATGAGCCGCCCGAAGTGTGTTCCCTCCCACGTGCAGTAATACGTGAGTAATACAGTGCTCACGAGGAAGGTACACAACCAAAATGTACAAGACTGCGTGGGCATCTCGACATTATTCGTTGAACAGAAGCAGTGCAAGTCTATTTAACTCTGGAATGCCTTCTGCATTTTGTAGATGGAGCAGTGCCTCCAAAACTCAACGTACAGCGAAAAACTTAACATTCAATGGCTGCTTATGTTATCGGTATGCATGTGCCAGCATGCGCTATCTTACGTGTTCCAAAACGCCACGCATAAAAACGGGCGTTTCCGGGGCTCACATCTCGGCTTCTATTGATGATAGAAAAGTGGGGTCAAGTGCTTTGGTTGCCTGTTGGGCTAGGGACCACTTGTATAACTAACAGAAAGATCGTCATACTGTAATTATCCTATAGTACAGGAAAAAAGTTTGAATATTACACAGTTCCTCGAGCTTAGGCAAATGGAGCAAACCGGTTGATTATTTTTGCATTGTATTTGGTCTAGGGTGCATCTTAAGGGGCTCATGGAGGCCCCTTTTGGTTTGCGGGCGTTTCCGGAGAAAACCCACAGAACTGCAGATTCCAAGACTGCTATGCACAGCTGAAATTTTTTCTGTACATTCCTAAGATCCAGATCTTGAAAAAATTGAAACGTTTCTTGATAAGTTTATCTGTTTCTGAGATTCAGTGGTTCAAAGCTACACGGCTTGTACACGTAAAACACGCACGTTATATTCGATCTGAGACGATAACGTTGCTTATAAGGAAACGTAGCGGTGAGAAATATGCTTTAATGTCTCTCCGTTGTTATCAGGCGGATTCTGTGTACATTATGTTCTAGTACTGATGCACATGCAAAATTTTTGTGCACATAAAATCGGGTTTAGTTTCGCGTTATTTCAGTTTTGCTCAAGTAAACTATCAAAATTTCACCGACCCATAAAGTTCTTTTCATATAGTCACATGCCGTGGAAGAGAAGGGAACCATCGGAAAAATACTACTACCGGAGCGCAAGGAAGATGAATATGCTCCTGTTTCAAAAACGGTTCAATGGGCTCTAACCACTATGGGACTTAACATCTAAGGTCATCAGTCCGCTAGACTTAAAACTACTTAAACCTAACTAACCTAAGGACATCACATACATCCATGCCCGAGGCAGGATTCGAACCTGCGACCGTAGCAGCAGCGCGGTTCGGGACTGAAGTGCCTAGAACTGCTTGGCCACAACGGCCGGCTGCTCCTGTTTATTAAAACACTCTGACTGAGAAGTGGGGTACCAGCTGCTACATTCTACTTTCCTCAATACCTAAAAAAATTTCCGATTAACTTTGACATGCGAAGAGCGAAGGAGACAATGGCAGTGTGAGAGAAAGAGAGGGAAATAGTGTCAGTGAAAGAGACAGGGTCACTGGGAGGGGAATGATAACAAGCAGAAATTGGAAGTGGGTGAGATCCAGTGATAATGAGAGACAGTCTATGCCAATGACAACGACGAAGCAAGAGATTGTGACAGAAGATACAGTAGCATTGGGAATGGATGAATGAGATAGTAGCTGTAAGATATAGCAAGAGGAAGACAGTCTCAGTGAGAAGGAGACTGAAGTAGAAGGGCAGAACGAAGGAGACTGTGGTTTTGGGACAGTGACAAGGAGACACAAAGAGATAATGACAATGAGTCGGGCTGAATGAGTGATTGAGAATGAGGAATTTTTTTTGTGTTTGGAGCCTGATATAAGCATTTTTTTCTCTGGTGTTTACTTGTTTTAAACAGACAGTCATGGAACAGCATATCAAACATGTGTATGTGAATCAGTTACCATTTTCAGTATCAAGTACTACAGAAGTATAATTGCACCTTTTTGTAAACACGTACGGCATTATTTTGCGATTTGTTTTGAATAGCTCAACGAATTAATCAATCATATCTGGTAAGCATCCGAAGATTTTTATTTTAGATGATAATCGGAAGAAATGATCGTTTGTTATAAAGATTGCTAAAGAATAGGGAACAGGTATAAACTCACGTACAGCAGTCCATTACATGCACGGAAAGACGGGTTGGATCAGATTAATTCAGAATGGGAATTCAACACGGAAAGCACCAACGCACGTATAGGAGAGTGATCAACTAGGATGAATCTACTGTTATGATCTGACATGGGGTCTCCAAAGAGATAGAGTTTTACAAGAGTCGACAGTCCATTGTCCTAAACCTATTGGGGTCCGGACGCCTCGTAGGTCTGTGATCATTCCACCCAAGTGGGTTACGGTGGAAATTAGAGTGATCAGCAACTATGTGGAGTCTACAAAACCTGTGAAAGTACACAGATTTAAATACGGTGCCAAGGCTGGCCTCTGGCATTGAGGTTTGTTCCCACCAGTTAGGCATAAAGAAAACCGACGAACTGTCACCCAGCTCCCAAACAAAGAAAATATGAAACTTCTCCTAAGTTGTGGCCAAGTCGCCATATTTTCTTCTCGTGCAGGTGACTGGACCCTCATAACAGAAAGTAAGCTAATATAAAATCAGGGTACACTGCAAAAGATTTCAGATGTACCTTCAGCTCGCAGCATTTTTCTTATGAAAATGTCTGGTTTGACTCTCGATCTGCACACATAGTTTTATTCATACTAGAAAGTACCTTCCTTCTAGCTTCCAGTTCTCTTCTCCAGCAAATGCTTTCTTCCACAAATGCTTCTCCAGCAAGGAATGGAGAAGAACTTCTTTTGGCTTAGGAAACATCGGCGAGGGAGGGTTCCAGCAGATATGAAACTGTGAGGGTAAGTCCTGAGTGGTGCGTGGATAGCTATGTCAGCCAGAGGATTCATCAAATCTGAGACTCGAGTTGGCAAACACTTTTCATTCATTGTTCCAGTTTTAATTTCCGAGAAAGTTTTAGAACTGCGTGTGATGTAACTCTATTCGGTTCTGTGCTCTTATATGTAAATCAAACATCGATATCCAACACGCGAACCGAAGCTAATCGATTGAGACGTACAAATGGCTCTTTGTTTATCATAACCTAGATTTTCCCTCTTCATAGTTGGTTCTAATGTAACATAACAGACACTTTCTGCTACAATGTAAAATTTCTTGAAATTAGGCATTTTCTTCATTACGCATTTTTACTTATACTTACCGCCGGCCGGGGTGGCCGAGCGGTTCTAGGCGCTACAGCCTGGAACCGCGTGACCGCTACGGTTGCAGGTTCGAATCCTGCCTCGGGCATGGATGTGCGTGATGTCCTTAGGTTAGTTAGGTTTAAGTAGTTCTAAGTTCTACTGGTCTGATGACCTCAGAAGTTAAGTCCCATAGTGGTCAGAGCCATTTGAACCATTTTATACTTACCTTACTAACTTGCGTCCTGTACTTCGAAGTTTCAGATCTGGTTTCCATTTTAGAAATTATTCCCAGTTTTTATAACATGTACTGGAAGTCGGAACAACCTCTTTCCTGTAGTGACATACTGGGACTTGGGCGGGATAGATTCCATGAAATAATCTGACAGAACTTGATATGAAAGCACTGCTCAGATTTAATAATGGTAAGCCATCTGCTGTACCCCTTACCGTTTGCTATGAGTATCACATTCAACTTAGAGTATAATACCGAGGCGGAATACTATACTAACAGCTTAGAAAGGCAAACTGGACTGAAGTGACTGTGTGTACTGATCTCTAACTAACTTTGTGACTTAACTTTATTTAACATGGTGCCAGTCTTCTTTTTTCTTTGCTTTCTGGAAGTGCTTGGAAACAGGGCAAGCGCTGGATTTGGGACAGGCAAGAAAATATCTGACATAAAGAAAAAGTAGGCCCAAGCAGCCAACAGGGACTCGGGCATTCATAGGAAACAGGGCAGGTAGCGTAAAGTATTGCTGTGTGAAAGTTGCATTGTCGAGCCAGACCCTGGGGAGGGGGGTGGGGGCAGTGCTATAGTTGTAACCTCCCCACAAAATATGTTAAATAATATGAATATGATTCTAATTTAGTGTAACCTCAGAACAGAAAATTCATTGATATTTAACCTCCCCACAAATTTTTTTTTCCAATTTAATGTACCCACAAAATTCTTTTCTCATTTAATGTAAGCTCAAAACAAAAAAAAATTCCTAAATCTCTCAACAGTAAAAAAAATGTAATTATGTCGTTCACATTCAGTGTAACGTTCCAACAAAAAAAAAAATTCAGTAACCTGGTAATAATACAATGTAACTAACCTCTCAATTAAATTGTCGCTCACTTATAACTTTTCAATAACTGACTGTGAATTTAACCTGGTAAATTTTGGACGTCAGCAGTGCTGCGTCATGGCCCTGAAAGATCATTCTGAATAAAAAAAGAGAAAAATTGTTACCTCAATGAAGTCGCCGGATAACGCATATATATCTGCACTTAAAATAATGCTTTCTGGCACAGCCCTGTGCAATGCTGACCGATAGATTTGTCATTTATGAAAGGAAGCAACTGATTTTTCTTTTGCAACAATCGGGATGATCATGGGTGGGAGAAATTAGTAAATTCTTTAAATTGAAATGAATGGTTGTTAAAAGTTACTTTTTATGAGAAAGATTATTATTACGAGATTTTTAAAACATTTACATGGGACTTGAGATAACATTACTACATTTGCGCAAGGCTGGTTTTTTTTTTACCTTATACGTTAATACTCAGGCTCCGGCATCGCTGCACTGCGACCGGCCAGCCAACACGATACAGCAGACCAGACCAGAGCAGACTGCAGACTGGAGCAGACTAGCAACAACTTACTGCTACAGCTACACAGTTAGTACTCAGTCAACACTTCTCTCTGGTCAGCGATTCTCTTATACCTTGCATATCGCAGGCAGCGCATGAGCAATACATCGAAATTACATCTGCTCGGACCTCTTACATAGTTCTTTTACGACATGTCAACAGCCTAGAGACTGAACAGTGGCGAGGGATTGAACTTTTGTCAGTTGCAGATTGCAGCTCTGCCATGTTCGGAATAGTACCTTCAGCAGATAACAACATAAACATGGGATGTCACAAAATAAGAGTGTAGCCTCAAGCATAGTTTTTTACTTCCTTAACACGTATTATGTGAGGCTTGCTACTGCGTGCCAAAACACGTGACTGGTAAAAAAGCTTGTGATGTCACGAAAATGGATCACAGGGAGATTTTCTTTGGAAAAGAGCGGTAAATCGAAATGTCACAGGAGTTTTAACACATGGTGTTTGTCTCGGCTGGATTTTTGCGGAAGAAGCAGCTATACCGTTGGTGGAATGAGAGTTCTTAGACAACGGTTGTCTCTCATGTGTTGCTTGGTGGGAAGGAAAGAGCTTTCTGTATGATTCAGTTAAAAAATTGATGAGTTCTACAAGAGTCTTGGTGCTAAATGGATCTCTGTGGGCTGTGATCGCCACTCGAGGAACCGAACGAGCGTCCAGACTTCGTGTCTGTGGAAGCACAACCCTCAGCCTATTCTCAGTGAATGACTCGCTATGGCAACACAGCCAATCTCATGCTCGTGATTCACGGTAGGCATTATTAGCAGCTCCGAGGTCTGAGGGCAATCCTCCTTCAAAATTTAGTCAGATCATTGCAGTTAACTGCCCCACGTCCCCAGTGCATTGAAAGATGGATGTGCTTTTTTTTTTCTTTCAGTCTAACAGCCAGGTAAAGAGTGACTGTGTTCGATTAGTTAGAAACTCGTGTGTCAT
The DNA here is from genome assembly GCF_023864275.1 of Schistocerca cancellata. NCBI lineage: Eukaryota > Metazoa > Arthropoda > Insecta > Orthoptera > Acrididae > Schistocerca > Schistocerca cancellata. Next base: position 313,436,084 of record NC_064633.1, on the reverse strand, counting down.
ATAGAAGCTACTCGCATCGATAGGACATGGTCTCAAACCTTTCAAGTAACTCTGGGAACCAGCTGGTTCACTTGGTGCAAACAATAGAGTGCAGTTTTGTAATATTAATTTAGTACTGTCCAGGGCGGCTCGTTCTTAAGGGCCAGAGGGGCTACAGCTAGATCAGGGCTAGAGGCCAGGGACAGATGATCCTCCCTCCACACCCACGGTTCCAAAACTGCAGTCACTGTGACGTGACCAAACAGTTTCCCTTCCTCCGCTTCGACCCTCGCCGTTGCATAGCGTAGCGCCAGCTCCGGCGGGTCGATGGGTGAAGCAGCTCATGCATGCAGCCCTTTCCCAGCACTCAGCGAATCCCGCTCGCTCTCCAGTCCGTTCGTCTGCACAACGTTTGAGGTTAGGCGGCTTAGGCCCATAGTCAGAGCCGCACCGAGATGATCCTATGCCCTTTCCATAACTGCCACAGCTGTCAAAAAAAAATTTTCAAATTTGTGTGAAATCTTATGGGACTTAACTGTTAAGGTCGTCAGTCCCTAAGCTTACACACTACGTAACCTAAATTATCCTAAGGACAAACACACACACCCATGCCCGAGGGAGGACTAGAACCTCCGCCGGGATCAGCCGCACAGTCTATGACTGCAGCGCCTTAGACCGCTCAGCTAATCCTGCGCGGCCCACAGCTGCCACCCAAACTCCAGAAAAGGTACCTCTCCCAATTTTTTCTGCACAGGTATAATAATTTTTTAATCTGTAAATAAAAATAAAGTATTACTGAAAAATATTATTTTAACGAGTTGTATGCACAAAAAATATTGCACACAACATATTAAATATGTCATTGTTAAATAAATTACAGATTGTACAGACTTCCTGAAAGAATTGAAAGTAAAAGAAAATTTTTATCTTATTATGTACACTGATGATTTACTGATTTTCTCTGTTCCTCTTAAATTATTAACAGTCCATGAATCATTACTAGGAAATAAATGGAAAAGGGCTATAATTGTGTGCTGAGACCACATTCGTTTGCAAGAATTGTCTTCTTATTAAAATTTTACTTCCCATTTCCTTGCTTTGAGCTCAGCAAACTTATTGATAATGTCATGGAAGTCCAAACTCATTGATAGTGTCATGGAAGTCAAATACATCTGTTCTGTCATATTCCCTCGGGAAGACAACTGAATTTCACAGACTGTTTCACCTGTGCTTGATCATAAGAAGTTGCTGAAACAACGTTGAAATTCTTGTAAATATCCTCACAATTTCGATGTTTGGGTAAGCATCTTGTAACCCATACATCGAAAACTAAAAATTCAAAATATCCGAAATGTAATCTGTGTTAGTGTTCATCAGCTCTTTCTATTGGTATTTCAAAGGAGCTATTTTGTTAAGTAGCTCTGCTGTATAGATATTTCTGTTAGATTTGGCACCAAGATCTACTGCAACTGTTCCAAAATAAGATACAGAGTTTTCATTGGAACCATTCCTGGTAGGAAATTAAGATGAGACGAAATGATGTGTTACATGTTTCCCGTTTCACTGATTAGTCTATCAGATATTTTGAAACAGTCTAACTTAAACAGTTTCACTCTAAGGCTGAAATCGGCAAAAACAGGAAGCGTAGCTGTAAACAGCACATTATCTGCTTCAGCATCGCACACCCAGGGTCTTAAAATTTCATCGTGTTACTTAATCCGTTTGCACACGGTGGTTCAGCTTGGGTTTTATAGGTAAATCTGTCTCCTGATTAATTTTCTTAGTCAGATTAAGAATTCCAAACACAAGCAGCATTTTGCAAACTTAATTTCCGATACTTTCCGTGAAAAAAAAATTGTGGTAAGTTCTATGGGACCAAACTGACGATGTCATCGGTCCCTACGCTTACACACTACTTAATCTAACTTAAACTAACTTACGCTAAGGACAACACACACACCCATGGCCAAGGGAGGACTCGAGCCTCCGACGAGGGGTTCTGCGAAAAGCATTCTGAAGTTTCGAGGTATCATCGTCCCTGTACCAAGTGCACATATCTCGAGACAGGTCAAATTTTTGACCAATAATGATGTAATAATAATATAATTAATAAAAACATCGATACAAAGACATTGACAACTTACGAAATAGTTGACCCCCATCTCAGTCCGCCGGCCAGGGTGGCCGAGTGGTTCTAGGAACTACAGTCTGGAACCGCGCAACCGCTACGGTCGCAGGTTCGAATCCTGCCTCGGCCATGGATGTGTGTGATGTCCTTAGGTTCGTTAGGTTTAAGTAGTTCTAAGTTCTAGGGGACTTATGACCTCAGAAGTTAAGTCCCATAGTGCTCAGAGCAATTTGAACCATTTGAACCCATCTCAGTCCTGTTCAGTCACTATGATACAAACATGGTTTGCATGCAGTCACAAACGTCCATCTGTGAGGGTCCCAAAGTTCCATTTTTATCTAGTGATTCATACTCAAAATTGGTCTTCCGCACTATTTTAAAATTTACAAATGGCAATTTTATTCGTGAACTACTTCATAATTCAGACCTCGCGCTTGTCTGACGCCGTAACAATGACGCTACAAGCCATCATGATAAAAGAAGCGGCGTTACTTGAAAGGGGGCTGTAGTGAAAGTTCTCGAAGAGTTTTCTTTTTTCAGTTATGGCACTAGGGTAAGCGTGATAGCGTTACGGAGATGTTTAGCAATCTCAAGTGGAAGACTGTGCAAGAGAGGCGCTCTGTATCGCGGTGTAGCTTGCTGTCCTGGTTTCGAGAGGGCGTGTTTCTGGATGAGGTATCGAATATATTGCTTCTCCCTACTTTTACCTCCCGAGGAGATCACGAATGTAAAATTAGCGAACCATACGCGACTGGAACAGGAAAGGGAGGTAATTACAGTGTCACGTAAAGTGCCCTCCGCCAAAAACCGTTGGGTGGCTTGCGAAATATAAACGTAGACGTAGACGTAGGGAGCGACATCTTCACATGGACATTTCGCATCTGCTAGGAAGTACGGTGGGTACGCTGAGCACTGGAATCTTAAAGTGGAGAAATACGTTCTGATTTTGGTTAAACTTACACAAAATTACACAAAGTTCTTGTTTATTTTTCAGTCCGCCATATTACGTTAAATATCGAACGACACCGTGGACCTACAATGGACAATTGAACACTCACAAGATATGTACACTGATGAGCCAGTACGTTATGAAAACCTAAAAAGTGCCAGGTGCCGGGACTAGGCAGTTTTTTGGACACATTAATTTTCGAGAATCTGCATGGGGCTTGACTAAGGACTTAATCTCCCCGGTCTAAGGCTCTGCAGTCATGGACTGTGCGGCTGGTCCGGCGGAGGTTCGAGTCCTCCCTCGGGCATGGGTGTGTGTGTTTGTCCTTAGGATAATTTAGGTTAAGTAGTGTGTAAGCTTAGGGACTGATGACCTCAGCAGTTAAGTCCCATAAGTTTTCACACACATTTGCACATTTTTTAACTAAATCTCCCATTTATTCCGATCACAGTAACTAAAGCGCAAGGCTAAATATACGCGGGAACAATAAGTGAAATGACGCTGTTAATGATAGTTACAAAGAGTTGCACGCGCCCGATTATTTTATTAATTTAGAAATAATTAGTTTCCTTAGTAGTCTTTAATCAATACAGGAGGAAATGGTAGATACTGACTACTGAATGACAAACGGTTTAAGTATAACAAAGTCGTTTATTGAGCTAAGGACAAGGAGAAATCCACGTAGTAAGGGCCCAGCGATTTGAATACTGAATAAGAAGTTGGCCACGTACTTAAGGAGGCTCCTACACTCATAGAACGAGAAGAGTGATCCGATCAATCACTTAAAAATGGTTCAAATGGCTCTGAGCACTATGGGACTTAACTGCTGTGGTCATCAGTCCCCTAGACTTAGAACTACTTAAACCTAACTAACCTAAGCACATCACACACACATCCATGCCCGAGGCAGGATTCGAACCTGCGACCGTAGCGGTCGCGCGGTTCCGGACTATAGATCAATCACTTAAATCGGCACATTAAATGCTAGACACTGACTCTCTAACAGTATGGGGATCGGTAGTGAGAACTCTAATTACAAAAAACAGAAACTCTAGGTGGTAATGGCGGCACTGATAAACGTGCTACTGGGGACTTCAGTGCAAAAACTTTTACAAACCCTCTGCAGTGTCAGAGCATCCAAGATACTTTACCTCATGTTTGGAATGCAGTACACTGCAGGTTAACGTGGCATGAATTCGACGAGTCCTGATGGGTTTCCAGAGGTATATAACACCAGATGTCTACGCACACGTCATGCAGTTCCCGTAAATTACGGAACTCGTTTTTTGACGCCGAGTTGGCACTTTACAGCGTCCCAGACGTATTCCATGGTGCTCAGTTCGGGCGAATTAAGTGGCCAAGCGTCAACCTGAGTTCACTATCATGCTCCTCAAACCACTGAAATGCGATTCTGGCCTTGTGACATGGACAGTTAGCCTGCTGAAAGATGCCATCGCTATCGGCGAAAACATCAACTATGATGGTACTCATGTGGTCTGCAGTAACCTGCACGTATGTCACAGCTGCCATGGTGGCTTTGGTTACTACCGCAGATCAAATTGCAGCTCAGGTGAATATCCCCACAGCATAATACTACACCGGTCTGCTTCCGTAGCGCAGTGCTTGATGACAGCCTATCCGAGTACGACCATTGACCTGATGTAACGAAAATCATGTTTCATCCAACCAAGCAACTCTTTTCCATTGATCAACTGCCCAATATCGATTGTCCTAGGAGCACAGCACTCTTAATTAGTAATTTTTTTTTTCGGGTGAATGTAGGAACACGTAGGAGTTTCCTGATGCGGCGTCCCATGTTCAACAACGTGCTCTGAAAGGCGTGTTCCAAACACTTTAGCCCGCATCTCGTGGTCGTGCGGTAGCGTTCTCGCTTCCCACGCCCGGGTTCCCGGGTTCGATTCCCGGCGGGGTCAGGGATTTTCTCTGCCTCGTGATGGCTGGGTGTTGTGTGCTGTCCTTAGGTTAGTTAGGTTTAAGTAGTTCTAAGTTCTAGGGGACTGATGACCATAGATGTTAAGTCCCATAGTGCTCAGAGCCATTTGAACCATTCGCCAACCAAACACTTGTGCCTTCACCAGATTGTACTACATAGTCATGTCTGCCACAGACGATAGCCTATCTTCCTTCTATGATGAGGCGTGGGCGATCAACAATTTGTCGCTTGTTCGTGATTTCATCGTCCAATCGACAATTTTCCATAAATATTCACAGCAGTAGGACTCGGACAGCTAACCAGTTGGGCGTTTCCCGAATGCTCATTCCGAAGAGCCGGTACATAACAATCTGACCTTTGTCAAAGTTGCTTATGTCAGTTGATTTTCTCATTTGCGGCCCTAATCGTCGACAGAATGGTTTCCCATCTGAGTCTGCAACTCCTACTCAGTTTCCTCATCACACCGCGTCACTTCGCCGTAACGCCACCAGGTGGAATATAATTTCCCGATAGGAGTGCTCATCGTGTTTTTGATCATCACTGCCCGCATCTCGTGGTCGTGCGGTAGCGTTCTCGCTTCCCACGCCCGGGTTCCCGGGTTCGATTCCCGGCGGGGTCAGGGATTTTCTCTGCCTCGTGATGGCTGGGTGTTGTGTGCTGTCCTTAGGTTAGTTAGGTTTAAGTAGTTCTAAGTTCTAGGGGACTGATGACCATAGATGTTAAGTCCCATAGTGCTCAGAGCCATTTGAACCATTTTGATCATCACTGCATTCCACTGGAGTTCTGGATTTCAGATAAGCGGCAGTCGACTTTCACGTCATAATATTAGACAAAGGTACATTTCAAGCACGCACTGTGCCACAGTGTGAAAAATTCGTTTCACAACGAGAATTCCGCTAACTAGCTGAAATAATTTGTTCAACATGCAGCAGAAAATGCGAATCATAGTGATGCATCTGATATTCAAGCCAATTTTTTACTGCCTCAGAGTGTACTCTATTGAAAGTCTGGATTTCAAAAAACGGAAAAAAGTCTAGACTATTAGGAAAAAAATACCAGATTCTGTAACAAGATAATCAGAACGAAACAGTTTAAGCTTTGCAAGAGGAGAAGCAGGCGAAAAACTTACAATTACACTCTAAGACGCATCACGAAAGAATTATCCGAATGGGGAGGAAATCGGTAGACGTGATGTACACACAAATGTACGGACAAATAAAATTATTACAATTTGAGGAAAATTTAATGTGTTAGGTGGCGTTATTTTACAACTTGCAAACCGCGTTTACATCAATACGACACAAGTAAGCCCCTTCAACGATAGAAAAGACAGGTGTGAGCTCGTTCATTAAAAACATGTATGTGACTGACATCGTCTAGCACACTTAATTTATTGTTGCATAATGCCTGCATGTTGGGTGAGTGGGGAACAAGCACAGCTGTGAAACTCGTGGTAGAACGGAACGACACAGGAAGCTCACACATTCCTTCGAACAGTAGGACAGCACAGCTGGTTCCGGCTCTAAACGCGGGACCCGTCCGTGAGTTGGACCACCTGTAAAATGGGAACACGAGTCCGGTATGCAGGCGTGAGAACATGGCCTGGTCAGCCAAAAACACATGGCAGCAGTAATTCGCGTACTTTCCTACAGAAATAGAAAGAACATCCTGAAACTTCCATCTGGATTCTAAACTGCGATTGGTCGGAGTTCAGAAACGAGAGCCTTCCGGAAAGATGGTTCGCCACCCAAATTTAAGGGGAGAAAAGACTCTGAGCAGCGAAAAGAGGAGAGAAGTAAAAAGAGGTTCGTTGAGGGGTCTTGGAGAGGAGAGTCGTCTTGGAGATCCACGGCAGTCGACGGACGTCTTCGTCTGTAATTTTGGTGAAGTACAATTTCGCTGTCATCTAGCTGAGGAGAGAATCTCTGCGGTTATAGTTTCTGGTCATTGCGGTGATCTAGCTTATGCACCGGCGTGTAGGAAAGTGAATTTACATTGGTGAGTCACGTGTTCCACTCTGTTCTGCACTGAGGTTTCACACTTCTCATTGAGATAGTAGTTCCTTCTTGCTACTTAGAACAAAGGGGGATGTCAGTTACTCCGCGCTTAATCACAGATCACGAGTACATTCTAGGGCAGAGCCACACAGTTTAAGGGCCAGTATTAATACAGGGAGAACCTGAGATTTGTAATCATTATTTAGTTTCTTCTGGTAAACCTTCCGGGATGTAAGGTCGTGGTCCATGAAACTCTTCAGCTCCTAACGTTTCGTCCAGCGCAGCTCTGGACGAAACGTTAGTAGCTGAAGAGTTTCATGGACCACGACCTTACATCCCGGAAGGTTTACTAGAAGATATGTCATCCGGTCGTGAAAGCCTTCATACTATGACTATTTAGTTTCTTTAAATTGTATGTATGATGAATAAATGTGTTGAAATCATGGCATTTATCCTTTAGTAGATACTATTTCCCTGTACCAATTAATCTTGTCTCTTGCGTACATTTTATAGCTCATTCGTTAAAAGGGGGACTGTTTTTCGTCGGCTTATCCTGACATTCTATCGTATCCACTGGATAAGATTAGGAGACGGGTAGGTTATCACAAGACCACTTATACAATTGATAAGAATAACGTACTCCTACTGGGTGAACGGTAAGTGTCAGGGCGACTTCAGTAGCGTTAAAATATCCATTGCGCAAATTATCACTTGTACGTATTTATGCCAAGTCTCCGCCATCAATAGCCAGTAGAAGAAGTGGAGGTTCGTTAAAAATGATTTATTCAAGACAAAAAGCTACACCAATTGAGCAAGTCAGTAAAGTGTTTGCACACCTCTGGCCCTTATGTAATCAGTTATTCAGCGTGGCACTGATTGATAGAGTTGCTGGACGTCGTTCTGAGGGATATCGTGCCAAATTATGTCCAATTGGAGCAGGAAATCGACAAAACTCCCAATTGGTTTGAGGGTCCTGTTCACAATGCTACAAACATTCTAAACTGGGGGGGGGGGGGGGGGGGAATTCGGCGAACTTGCTGGTCAAGGTTGGGTTCGGCAAGTACTAGTACAAGCAGTTAAACTCTCACCGTGTGTGGACACGTGTTATCTTGCTGAAATCTAAGCTTGTGATGGCTTGCTATGAAATGCAACAAAACGGGGAGTAGAATAACATCGTCGTATCGCTGTTCTGTAAGGATGCCGCGGTGACAGTCAAAAGGGTCTTGCTGTGAAAGGAACAGGCACCCCAGACCATCCCCCCTGGCTGTCGGGCCGTATAGCGGACGGCAGTAAAGTTGGTATCCTACCGCTCCCTGGGGCGTCTTGAGAAAAGTCTTCAGCCTGGAATCTCGTTGACTGGTGTAGAATAGTCTTTAGCCACGAGCCCCCCTTCGAACAGAGCCCCGATGACCAGTGCTGAGATGTATGGAGACTCTCCGGACAGCGTTGGGATGCCAACCTGATTGTCGCCCGCCTTTCGGCCCGACAACCTGGAGGGATTGTCTGGGGTGCCATTTCTATACACAGAGGAGTACTGCGGTTGTCATTCGCGATGTAGTCTTACTTTTTAATTAGTATTTATTTTGATTTTAAAATTACACTTCTGGAAATTGAAATAAGAACACCGTGAATTCATTGTCCCAGGAAGGGGAAAATTTATTGACACATTCCTGGGGTCAGATACATCACATGATCACACTGACAGAACCACAGGCACATAGACACAGGCAACAGAGCATGCACAATGTCGGCACTAGTACAGTGTATATCCACCTTTCGCAGCAATGCAGGCTGCTATTCTCCCATGGAGACGATCGTAGAGATGCTGGATGTAGTCCTGTGGAACGGCTTGCCATGCCATTTCCACCTGGCGCCTCAGTTGGACCAGCGTTCGTGCTGGACGTGCAGACCGCGTGAGACGACGCTTCATCCAGTCCCAAACATGCTCAATGGGGGACAGATCCGGAGATCTTGCTGGCCAGGGTAGTTGACTTACACCTTCTAGAGCACGTTGGGTGGCACGGGATACATGCGGACGTGCATTGTCCTGTTGGAACAGCAAGTTACCTTGCCGGTCTAGGAATGGTAGAACGATGGGTTCGATGACGGTTTGGATGTACCGTGCACTATTCAGTGTCCCCTCGACGATCAGCAGTGGTGTACGGCCAGTGTAGGAGATCGCTCACCACACCATGATGCCGGGTGTTGGCCCTGTGTGCCTCGGTCGTATGCAGTCCTGATTGTGGCGCTCACCTGCACGGCGCCAAACACGCATACGACCATCATTGGCACCAAGGCAGAAGCGACTCTCATCGCTGAAGACGACACGTCTCCATTCGTCCCTCCATTCACGCCAGTCGCGACACCACTGGAGGCGGGCTGCACGATGTTGGGGCGTGAGCGGAAGACGGCCTAACGGTGTGCGGGACCGTAGCCCAGCTTCATGGAGACGGTTGCGAATGGTCCTCGCCGGTACCCCAGGAGCAACAGTGTCCCTAATTTGCTGGGAAGTGGCGGTGCGGTCCCCTACGGCACTGCGTAGGATCCTACGGTCTTGGCGTGCATCCGTGCGTCGCTGCGGTCCGGTCCCAGGTCGACGGGCACGTGCACCTTCCGCCGACCACTGGCGACAACATCGATGTACTGTGGAGACCTCACGCCCCACGTGTTGAGCAATTCGGCGGTACGTCCACCCGGCCTCCCACATGCCCACTATACGCCCTCGCTCAAAGTCCGTCAACTGCACATACGGTTCACGTCCACGCTGTCGCGGCATGCTACCAGTGTTAAAGACTGCGATGGAGCTCCGTATGCCACGGCAAACTGGCTGACACTGACGGCGGCGGTGCACAAATGCTGCGCAGCTAGCGCCATTCGACGGCCAACACCGCGGTTCCTGGTGTGTCCGCTGTGCCGTGCGTGTGATCATTGCTTGTACAGCTCTCTCGCAGTGTCCGGAGCAAGTATGGTGGGTCTGACACACCGGTGTCAATGTGTTCTTTTTTCCATTTCCAGGAGTGTATGTTAAAATGTACCTTAAGTGCTTATAATATAGTGTAAGTTAACTTCACTATGATTTTCATTTCTAAATTTCAACCCTCCCTGTCACTTTGTTATTAATATGATTTATCAGACGATCACGGCTGGAAAAGAGGCGCCGACGATCCATTGTTTGTGGACGTATATGGTCGAGCACTTCTCGTGTTCAGTCATTAATTTCAAACCACGTATATCGCTCCAGGTCCCTGAGATCGGTGCGCCGATCATTTCATTTGCATCTTGCCGCAGTTTTCACGCGAGTGACGCAACAGTGACGTCGTTGTGTGACCTTCACTAGTCGGACACAGGCCCCGCTTCATTCAAATTATTGATGGTGCTTCATGTTTCATTTTTTTAATATATACAGGTTGAAAAGTATTTAAACCGACAATCTCTGGGAGGTTGTAGGGGACATCAAAACAAATATTTTTCCCTAATGTCATTTTTTCCTATGAGGATTATTTAAACCGGTGGAGGCCGTATTACGGTCTTCAGTTGTTAGAGGCCGTATTACGCTCTTCAGTTGTAGGCAACTGCTGTCCACCAGTGTAGTAGTGCATAGTCTCTGTTTACTAATGGAGCGATACATCTGGGGTGAGTACACCGATATGCTTGGTGCGTACTACGTAGCGCACCACAGCGGACGAGCTGCACAGCTGGTTTATCAACAACAATATCCTAATCACCGAATCCCGCATCATACAACCTTTGCTGATGTGTACCAACGTCTGCGTGAGACCGGGTCATTTAGAAGATTACCTGGACAGGGACGCCGTCACACAGTAAGAACGCTACAATTTGAGGAAGCTGTCTCGCAGCATGTGGAGCGGGATCCTTCAATCAGCACTCGTGCAATTGCACGTAACGTGGGGAGGAATCAGACGAATGTAAGTACAGTCCTTCGAGAGCAATTTTTACATCCATTTCCATCCTCTGTGTTGTTTACGGATGAAGCAACATTCGGGCGTGATGGAGTCTTCAACATGCACATCTCGCAAGTTTGGAGAGCGGATAACCCACATGCCACAGTTACTAGCGCTCACCAAGTGCGGTTCTTCGTTAATGTGTGTGTAGGTGTTATTGGGGACTGTTTAATCGGGCCGTATCTGCTACCTAGGCCATTAAATGGCAGGTACTATTACAATTTTCTCGCCAGAGCATTGCCAGGGCCGGCCGGTGTGGCCGAGCGGTTCTAGGCGCTGCAGCCTGGAACAGCGCGACCGCTACGGTCGCAGGTTCGAATCCTGCCTCGGGCATGGATGTGTGTGATGTCCTTAGGTTAGTTAGGTTTAAGTAGTTCCAAGTTCTAGGGGACTGATGACCTCAGAAGTTAAGTCCCATAGAGCTCAGCGCCATTTAGCATTGCCAGAATTGCTGGAAGACATGACGCTCCCTACAAGACAACGCATGTGGTTCCAACATGACGGGGCGCCGGCGCATTTCAGTCATCGTGTGCGTCGATTCCTGGACCGACGGTTCCCAGAAAAGTGTATTGCCAGACGTGGGCCTGTACCATGGCTTGCTCGATGCCCAGATATGTCCCCTCTGGACTTTTTTGTGTGGAGAGAGATGCACAACCTTGTTTACGTAACTCCTGTTGCTTCAGAAGAGAATCTGGTTGCCCGGATAGTAGCAGCAGCAGCAGCAGGAACAATTCAGGATACTTCTGGGGTTTTTGCCCGTGTCAGACGGAATATGATCCGACGGTGAAGCCTTTGTTTACGTGTCAGTAGAGGCATTTTTGAAAATCTACTGTAATTGAAACTGAGTTGTGTTAATGTGTTGTGTCTTGGTCACAAAAAAATGGAAAAGTGTTTGTTGGTTTAATTAATTTGGCGCCAGAGAAATCTTCCTCTCCCTGTTTAAATACTCTTCATAGGAGAAAATGACATTAGGGAAAAATGTTCGTTTTGATGTCCCCTACAACCTCTCAGAGTTTGTCGGTTTAAATATTTTTCATCATGTACTAGCCGCTACACGCCGAACTCGGCACGAGGCGTTGCAGTTTCATCGCGCTGCGCTGTCCGTATTGCGGGCGATAATACGCGCGCGATCGCCATCTAATGGCACTTTCCTCCTTCTTTATTAATTGGGAATGCTAATTTACATTTTTGATTGCCCTTTAAGGCCAGGAAACGTGTCAGCGGCACGCTAACTGCACAACGATACGTCGACGATATTCTACGTCCTGGTTTGTTGCCCTTCGTAGCAAGCCACACTCAGATTAAATTTTAGCAAAATAGCGCCTGACCATACAAGGCGTGATTTCACTGATTGTGTTCGTGCTTACCAAGTCCTACGTTGGCCAGGAAGGTCGCAGGATCTCTCCCAAACTGAGAACTTTTGGAGCATTATGATGAGGGCCCCTCTAACCAGGTCGGGAGTTTGACGATCTAACGCTGCAATTGGACAGAATTTAGCATGATGTTTCTCGAGAAGACGTACAACAGCTCTCTCAAACAACGCCAAACCGAATAATTGCTTGCGTAACGACCAAAAGTGGAACAATGCGTTATCGACTTGCTCAATTTGTGAAGCTCATTCTCTTCAATTTAATCATCTAATTTTTCTGAAACTGCAAGCGCTTGTTTTTCTGTAGAGGTACATCACATCTATCAATTTCCGTCCCGTTCGGATAATTTTTCCTTACAGCGTTGTTGTTGTTGTGGTCTTCAGTCCTGAGATTGGTTTGATGCAGCTCTCCATGCTACTCTATCCTGTGCAAGCTTCTTCATCTCCCAGTACCTACTGCAGCCTACATTCTTCTGATTCTGCTTAGTGTATTCATCTCTTGGTCTCCCTCTACGATTTTTACCCTCCACGCTGCCCTAAAATATTAAATTGGTGATCCCTCGATGTCTCAGAACATGTCCTACAAACCGATCCCTTCTTCTAGTCAGGTTGTACCACAAGCTCCTCTTCTCCCCAACTCTATTCAGTACCTCCTCATTAGTTATGTGATCTACCCATCTAAGCTTCAGCATTCCTCTGTAGCACCACATTTCGAAAGCTTCTATTTTCTTCTTGTCTAAACTATTTATCGTCCACGTTTCACTTCCATACATGGCTACACCCCATACAAATACTTTAAGGAACGACCTCCTGACATTTAAATCTATATTCAATGTTAACAAATTTTTCTTCTTCAGAAACGCTTTCCTTGTCATTGCCAGTCTACATTTTATATCCTCTCTACTTCGACCATCATCAGTTATTTTGCTTCCCAGATAGCAAAACTCCTTTACTACTTTAAGTGTCTCATCTCCTAATCTAATTCCCTTAGCATCACCCGACTTAATTCGATTACATTCCATTATTCTCGTTTTGCTTTTGTTGTTTGTTCATCTTGTACCCTCCTTTCAAGACACTGTCCATTCCGTTCAACTGCTCTTCCTTAGAGCGTACATGAAAAAATAAAAATAACCGAGAACAAGTAACTAGAATGACGAAGAATACATGAACGACAGCTTAAACCGGCCGCGGTGGTCTAGTGGTTCTAGGCGCGCAGTCCGGAACCGCGGGACTGCTACGGTCGCAGGTTCGAATCCTGCCTCGGGCATGGATGTTTGTCATGTCCTTAGGGTAGTTAGGTTTAAGTAGTTCTAAGTTTTAGGGGACTGATGACCACAGAAGTTAAGTCCCATAGTGCTCAGAGCCGTTTGAACCATTTTTTGACAGCTTAAGTAAGCCGCGCCTTGGAATACAAGTAAATGGATTCCATCTGTGTCACAAGACAAAGAAAACAGAATTCGAAGAACTTCAGTAGCGCGTAATCTTCGCATAATACGAGAAAACCGGTCGATGTCTGTATGATATACGAAAATTCAGCAAAAACGAAAATATTTGACTAGCATTTTCCTGTCGTCTAGATGTCTGTCCTTTCGCTTCTCGCCTTATTTTAGCCCCTGAGATATTTACCGCCTGTCACGGTCAGACAACTGAACTGCGCACTCCAAATTTGTGCGTTTTATTTCTTTATTTATTTAATTTTTTTGTTAGAGTCGGCATTCATTTTGCGTTACGCATATGACCACACATACACTTTAGCACACACACACACACACACTTACGCGAATTCCACAAAACAGCCACATGTTCAGAACACGAAAGACAAAAGAAAGAAATTCAGAAGAACGATACTCCGCGGCTTAAACTGGTTCCGCTGTCACTTGCAACATGCTGGCACAGTAAAATACCGTCCTTCTACGCTCCAGAGACGCAGCGGAGAGTTGTGTAGAGGAAGTAGTTGGGCAAGGGTGGAGGTGGGGGGTGAGAGAGAAGAGGGGGGATTAAGAAGGGAGCGTGGGTCAAGTTAAGAGGCAGGTGGACGCACGCATCCTGAGTCTCCGCGTCCGGTTTGCTGGAGAACGTTTCTGGGACTAATGCTTGTTATTTCACATTCATAATTCACTGGGCACCGATCAACAGATTCGGGCCGAATTACAGGTCCCCCCGCAGCAGGCGCCTGCTCTCCCAGCGCTCCACGTAGATTTATACATGCCCTGCGCCGGTGATGGTCCCTCCCGCCCGCACCGGGTCGCTCACGATAATCTGATTTTAAGGCCGCCATCGCTCGAAATCAAAATAACGTAAATTATCGTAAACGTCCTTACCTACTCTCGAGCGAGCAAATAGAAGACAGGTTGCATTTAATTGATCGTAAATCGAGACCTAAAGGGTAGGCTTTTAACATGCTTTCTGGTACGCTATACTGCTATCAACTGTGCCGCTATTTGGTAACTCTGACGCAGTAAAATAAGAGAAAATAGAAGAATGAAAACAGAAGGAAAGAGAAAAAAAGGCAGGGAAAAGACCTCTCATGCAGTCATCCGTAGGTCCTCAAGTGTTTGTGGAAATTTGTCTTCACTCAGCGGGATACAGTACAAGCTGATTCGGAAAGAAAGATTACAGTTATTTATTGCAAACTGTGAAAGATAAGAACACATTGCGTACGCCACTGGACTACAGGACGGGTCAATGTTTTCGAACCTGCGACCGTAGCGGTCGCGCGGTTGCAGACTGGAGCGCCTAGAACCGCTGCGCCACAACGGCAGCCAGCGTTTTTGGATGGTGTTGTTAAGATAATGCCACACCTCAAGATGATAGTGTGGCGGAGCGCAGTCACAGAACATTAAAATCTTTGTGAAGTTGAGGAAACAACCAATCTTCCAGAATGACCAGGTATGACACTCTGTCACAGTTTCCTCCGCAAAAAAGAAAGGTCCATAAACTTTCTGAACAGAAAAGGCACAAAACACATTCAATTCCTGTGAATCTCTTTCATGTTCGACGACGAGTGCAGGATTTCGTGATCCAAAAATTCTTACAGTCTGGCGACTTTCTTTACCAAGAAGAGGAAAAATAGGTTCGTGCTAATTTTTTTTAATAGCAGCTGCTGACACTACAACCATTTGACAAAATATGTCCGATAGCATGATCCGTTGAAACAGGCAGTGTCAAGTTGGAACAAGTTTTCGCTTGTCAGTCAGCATCCAGAGACACTAGGGAGAGATTATGTTTACTCTGTCTGTCGCTCATCATGGATCACTTAAACGTTCTGTTTAAAGTTTCAGAAAAGTATCAAGGACAATCATGAAATATTGGAATAGGTGTTTGGTAACAACGCTGTAACTCTGAAGACTGTTTACAAATGGTGTGTGCTGTTTAAAGTGGAAATGATTCGGTAGAAGATAAGCAAACGTTCGGGACGTCCACTAACTTCAAAACCAGAAGAAAACGTCCAAACAGTGGCCAAAATTGTTCGTTAAAATAGAAGAATAAGCATTGGAGAGCTTACCGAAGAACTTAGCATCTCTTACAGATCCGTTCAAAGTATTTTAAGCGATGATTCGCAAATGGGACGAGTGAGTGCAACATTTGTGCCCAGACTTTTGAGTGATGGACAGAAGGTAAATCGTATATGAAATGGTAATCTAATCGATACTCCAGCTGCAAACAGGCGTTAATATAGATAATTGGGGAAACGTTGAAAATGTGTGCCCTGAGCGGGACTCGCACCCGGAATCTTCTGCTTACATGGCAAATGCTCTATCCATCTGAGCCTTGTAAGCAGGAGATTCCATGTTCGAGTCCCGGTCGGGGCACACATTTTCAACATGAGCCCAATGATGTATATCAACGCCTGTTTACAGCTAGGGTGTCGATTTAATTATCATTGCAATCTAGAGAAGCTGCACAGTCATCAATGGTATATGTTCTTTCGAGGACAGATACTACCTTCATATATAATTAAATCGTATATCATTTTGCATGGCGTTGAAGGATGTCTTCATTCAGATCCAGACTTCACGATCAAGACTGTAGCTGTAGTCAAAACTTTAATTAAACTTAAATAAAAAGAAATGAATCAGTTTATATTTGGAAATTTATTTTAACATTGATCATTGAAATTTCAGCATATTAAACTTGATTCATAACGAAACTGGTGCCTTATTTAGGATTGTGAAAATGTGAGTTTGTAATCTTACAGAACACATCAAATATGGAGCCAAGGTTGGGAGACTGCATACAACACTGCATTCATAAAATAGCACACGAAGAACGTTGAAACATATGCAAGAGGAAATTAACCACAACCAACCGATTCAATTTTCACCCAAAGAAGTTACGTTCGTAGCACAATCGTGTCCGTCATGTAATTACCACACACTGGTATACTAAATTCGTACTAACTCTCTGTGAAATCTTCCCGAAAAGAATAGCTGAGGGCTACTTTTATGAATACACCACATGCTTCACGTGGTCAACTTGGTTTACACAAAGAGTGTAACTCCACAATAATTTTGATAATTAAAATAAATTAGATCGAAAATCAATTTACAAAAGAAAAACCTCGAACTGGTTACTATCGTCTTACTATTAACCTGATGGGTCAAACAATTGTATAAGCACGTGGTACTGGTCTCACTAAGTACACCCCACGTGGGTTGAACATAAAGAAAAGTTGCTGTATTGAAAAATATTGTCAAGACGAGATGTTATAATCTCACGCACACTGCATTTAAGATTGATGATCTTAATTAGAGTTACTGATCAACACGTGGTTCCACTTTACTCACAAAGTAGTGACAAAGCAACTACTGGAAAATATTCTGAACTTCACACTCCAAATGCACTGCGTTGCAATTTAAGATAACATTAGATATTTTAGAGCTAAACCTGAAATAAAGGTGATTAAATTTTCAGTTAGGCTGAACTTAAGAAATCCATTGTCCTACGGACTTAGCAGACACGCGCTTAACCGGAGATCTTACCACTTCAGACGCTCGCCACGGACCGACTGACCTGGGCTCCTACCAAGGGTGCTTCCCTACACAAAACGGAAGTGGCCAGTGGGTCACCTTCCTATACCAACATGACAAGGGACGGACAGGACCATACTAAGGATAGAAACCTCTCTGCTTTTAGAAAGCGTAGCTACCTGTTCCGACGTTGGTCCTACTGTTCTCTAGCAGATAGGCTTGTCTGCTACCCTCAAGTATGCAACTAGAAATACATTTGCTCATTCATCCTCTCACACAGAAGGGAAGGGGGATGACAGTATCTTATCATATACAGTATATAAAAGAAAGCGGATGTAGGTTCCGTATGAGACTGTGTGACATGAATTACATATAAACTGTGTTTTAAAGTGTAGTAGTGTGACAGATCGTTCTTGTTTATGCGTAAAAGTAACACGTTCCACTACTCAGTCTCCTCCGAGATAGTCAGAAACGCCACAGTAAATTTAGAAGAGGAATTTATGCCGTAAATGACAACAGATTTAAGAAATTAACATGAAAGGAATCCCACAGAGACCTTTCAAAGTGAAGCGCCCAGAAGGAAGGGAGGTAAAAAAAACAAAACTTTATAGGTTTAGAGAGTATGTGATGTTAATGTAGTGATTACAAAATCGAGTAAGACTCACAAAGAACTTGACATAAGAGCTCATTCATCAGTATGATGTTGGACCCCCTCTGTCTTGCATGTATGAACTGGTTCGATTGAAAAAGATGT
This sequence comes from Schistocerca cancellata, assembly GCF_023864275.1. Taxonomy (NCBI): domain Eukaryota; kingdom Metazoa; phylum Arthropoda; class Insecta; order Orthoptera; family Acrididae; genus Schistocerca; species Schistocerca cancellata. The sequence goes on along the minus strand of NC_064633.1, from coordinate 313,418,022 downwards.
CTTAAAGTCGCTGTATCCATTCTTGAGGCAACCGGGCCGACGACTGATAACTGGCCCTTCATAGCCTGCATACTGGCACCAGATCAGCGTCGACGTCCGAACTGGTCCCATACATCTTCATCTACATCTACATGGTTTCTATGCGAATCACACTTAAGTGCCTGGCAGAGGGTTCATCTAACCACATTCACGCTTATTCTTGAATATTTCAGTCTCGAACAGCGCGCGAAAAAAAAAACGAACACCTGTATCTTTCCATGCGAGCTCTTTGTGTGTGTGTGTGTGTGTGGTGTGGGTGGGTGGGTGGGTGGGTGGGTGTGGGTGTGGGTGGGTGGGTGAGTGGGTGGGTGCGTGTGTGTGTGTGTGTGTGTGTGTGTGTGTGTGTGTGTGTGTGAATTCCTAAGGGACCAAACTGCGGGTCATCGGTCGCTAGACTTACACTCTACTTAAACAACTTATACTAAGAACAACACACACAACCATGCCTGAGGGAGGACGCGAACCTCCGGCGGGAGGGGCTTCGCAGTCCGTGACATGTCGCCTCTAACCGAGCGGCCACTCCGCGCGGCGCGCAAGCTCTGATTTACCATAATTTATTATGATGATCGTTTCCTCCTGTGTAGGTCGGGGTGAACAACATATTTTCGCATTTGGAGGAGAAAGTTAGTGATTAAAATTTCGTGACAAGATCCCGCAGCAACAAAAAATATCTTTGTGTTAATGATTTTCACCCCAAATCCAGTATCATGACCGTGACATTCTCGATAATACGAAACATCCTTCCCTTCCTTGAACTTCTCGATGTACTCCGTTAATCCTGTCTGGTAAGGGTCCTCCAAAAGAGGACGGACAAGAGTAGTGTAGCCACACTCTTGCATCTTCTAACAAGGGAACCTCCCCATCGCACCCCCCTCAGATTTAGTTATAAGTTGGCACAGTGGATAGGCCTTGAAAAACTGAACACAGATCAAAGGAGAAATCAGGAAGAAGTTGTGTAGAACTATGAAAAAATAAGCAAAATAGACAAACTGAGTAGTCCACGTGCAAGATAGGCAACATCAAGGATAATGTGAGCTCAGGAGCGCCGTGGTCCCGTTATTAGCGTGAGCAGCTGCGGAACACGAGGTCATTGGTTGAAGTCTTCCCTCGAGTGAAAAGTTTACTTACTTCATTTTCGCAAAGTTATGACGTTCATTGACGTCTCTGTTCACTGTAATAAGTTTAGTGTCTGTGTTTTGCGACCGCACCGCAAAACCGTGCGATTAGTAGACGAAAGGACGTGCCTCTCCAATGGGAACCGAAAACATTTGATCGCAAGGTCATAGGTCAACCTATTCCTCCACAGGAAATTACGTCTGATATATTCTATACGACACTGATGACGGCATGCTGCGTCGTGCGTTTCGAGGGGTAGCGTCCCCATACTACGGCGCAGTTACCTCGCATCGGACGGACGGACGGACGGACGGACAGATAATAATTGTCTGAAAATAAAAAATTAAACTTTTCATTCGAGGGGAGACTTGAACCAAGGACCTCAAGTTCCGTAGCTGCTTACGCTAACCAGGGGACCACTGCGCTCCTGAGCATACACTATCCTTGATGTTGCGTATCTTAGACGTGGACTACTCGGTTTGTATATTTTGCTTATTTTTTTCATAGTTCCACACAACTTCTTCCTGTTTTCTCGGTTGATCTGTGTTCAGTTTTTCAAGGCCTATCCACTGTGCCAACTTATAACTAAATCTGAGGGGGTGTGCGGTGGGGAGGTTCCCTTGTGCCTTCCCCTCAATATTTTCTGTGTGTTCTTTCCAGTTTAAGTCGTTTGTAATAATAATACCTTTGTATTTAGTTGAATTAACGTCCCTTAGATTTGATTAATTTATCGTGTGAACGAAATTTAACGGATTACTTTTAGCACTCATGTTGATGGCCGCACACTTTTCATTATATAGGGTCAACTGTCAATTTCCGCACCATACAGGTGTATTATATAAATAGTTTTCAACTTCTTACGGCTTCAGTAGACGATAAACGACAGCTGCACCTGAAAACAACATAAGACTGCTGCTCAGATGCTCTCCTAAATCGTTTGTACGGATAAGGAACAGCAGGGGGCCTATAACGTGACTACAAACTGTGACCTCTCTGACAGGAAATCGCGAATGAAGTCGCGTTAACTGAGATGATAATCCATAAACACGCAATTTGATTACAAGCCGATTGTGAGGAACGATGTCAAAAGATAGAAGTCAATACTTTGTGTGAGTAAAGAGTTAGTCGAGTTCCACAAGAAAGATTTTTTCTAAATCCTTGTTGACTATGTGTTAATAGACCATTTTCTTGGAGGAAATTCATAACGTTCGAACACAACATATGTTCTAGAATCCTGCTGCGTATCGACGTTAATGATATGGGCCTGTAATTTTGTGAACTACTCGTACTATCTTTCTTGAATATTGGTGTGACTTGTGCAACTTTCCAGTCTTTGGGTACGTATCTTCCGTCGAGCGAGCGGTTGTATATCATTGCTAAGTATGGAGCTGTAGCATCAGCATACTTCGAAAGAAACCTAACTGGTATACAGTCTGGACTGGAAGACTTGCTTTTATTAAGTGATTTAAGTTGCTTCAGGACTACGAGAATATCTACTCGTAAGTAACACTGGAAGCTGTTATTATTTCGAATTCTGGAATATTTATTTAATCTTATTTGGTGAAGAAATTTCGGAAGGCTGCGTTTAGAAACTCTGCTTTAGCAGCACTGTCGTTGATAGTATTTCCATTGCTATTGCGCTGAGAAGGCATTAATTGTTTCTTTCATACGACCAGAATCCCTTTGTATTTTCTGTCAGGTTTCGAGACAGTTTCGTTCTGGAAACTATTTTAAGCATACTGCATTGAAGTCAGCCATAAATTTTGAATATTTTTCGTACGTTTGAATCTGACATGTTTTTTTCGTTGTTTGTGCAACAGTGTTCTGACCTGTTTTGCGTATCATGGGGGATCAGCTCCGTCTTTTGTTAATTTGCTTGGCATGTATCTATCAATTGCTATCGATATTATTTCTTTGAATTCAACCCGCATTTGGTCTACACCTACATTGTTCATCTAAGGAGCAGAGAATGTCTCTCAGGAAGGCTTGAAGCAAATTTTTATCTGCTTTCATGACTACATATATTTTTCGTTCATTTTTTGTGGATTTGGACGTTACAATAAGCGTACCTCCGGATTTAAACTTGTATTTTCGCCAACATACTGAGTGTAAATTGAAATCACTACCAACTGTAATTGTATGAGTCGGGTACGTGGTCGAAATTAGACTCAAATTTTGTTTGAACCTTTCTCCAATTCTATCGTCTGAGTTGGGAGGTCGGTGAAAGAATCCAATTAATATCTTATTCCGGTTGCCAAGAATGACCTCTACCTATACTAACTACGTCAATTTCGCTACGAGATAAACTACTTCCAACAGCACCAAACACGCCACTGGGGAGCTGTGTTTAACCTATACTTTCTGAACACCTTTAGGTCCATCGCAAAAATTTCGGCTGAACTTGTATCTGGCTTTCGCCAGCTTCCATTGCATATAACGATTTGAGCATCAGTGCTGTCTATTAGCGCTTCGAGCTCAGTTACTTTCCCAAGCTACGACAATTTACTACTGTTATACCGATCCTTCCTAGATCTACATTGCTGCTTTGTTCTACCCTTTGAGACTGAAGCCCTTCTTGTGATTTCCCGAGGCCCTCTGACATAAAAAATCACTCAGTCCACGCCACACAGCTCCTGGTAACAACTCTAATGCTCTGTGGTCGCCATTCTATCTGTCATAGGGAACTGCAACTTTAATCATTTGTATACCCGCCGATGGTGTGTACCATTATGAAGTTAAACTGACGTCTAACCGTGACTTCTGGATTCTTCACGTTTCTTGTCACGCATTGTATTTACCGGCAATGATGGTATTATGGTACTCAAAGACACTGTACCCATGTGCAGGAGGACCAGATCCCCTTCCATACATCCACTTATTGGTTTTCCGTCATTTCCCCATCTCATTTGAGATGGGTGCGTGGATTGTTTTCAGACCGATTCTTTCACTCCACACTCGAGGTGGGGCTGGTCTGAGATGTAGCGGTAGGGGGGAAAGTGTGAAGGCGGGACATGCGACGTGCCTCGATAATTCAGATCACTGTCCACAGATAGTGAGGTTCATGGGTCGAGTCCCATTCAGTCATACAGTTTTTATCTTTCAGAAAGTTTCAAAATCGTTGATTGTTTCGAAGGAAACTGCAGATTTCCTTCCTCACTATTTCCCGAACGGAACTTGTGTTCATCTCCAATGACCACGTAGTCTCCGGGACGTTAAGCCATAATGTAACACAACGTAATTTAGTCGCTGCATAAGTCCTGAGATAATGCTGTCTTTCAGAGATCTATACGCGCGCTTTTGCAATTGCTGACAGACCTTCCATTATCCCATTCGCTTGTTTTTACTGATTAATTTTTTGGTACCTAACAATACTCACTCTGGTTAGTAAGTTTATACCGATAGGATGTAATTGTTCTTTTGAGGCTTAGCCAGTCATCTTGTGCAGCTTGTTACATTGAAGATTGTAGGTACGATCAGACCAGAGGTTGATGGATATGCTCATACGTCTGAATTGAACAAAGCTCAGACATTGTTAAGAACAAAAGAAAAATATACATTCTTCTTAGTTTAATTGAAAATACAGTAATTAATGGCTTTGGTTTCTGTTTCATGTGGGAGATATTTGCTTCTCCTTACATGTTTTGGGGATTGCTTGGGCAATTGACGGTTACCGTTAGAACCTGAAGTCTTAGGAAGCAATTTTCAGTGAATATGAAATTATAACTAACGGCGGCCAACCTTCTCACTTTCCTTGCTAGCTGTCAGCTGGACGTGCAAACTTCTGTGTAAGTGCATGGCACCTATTTGCCATATTTGCCATACATTGTCAGTAACATGAAAAAGAGAGGGATTGGGAGAGAGCAGTGAAACTAAAATACTAATCTCCCTGCCTTTCTTTATCGAAGTAGTTCTTCTGTCACACAAATTACTTCCCAGGTACCTGTCGTAAACCTACATTCGTTTGTCCAACTTTGGTAACTACCCAATTTACGGTCGTCAGTTCTTCTACATATTGCATTTCGTCGATTCTGAATTACAGTCTGAGACTATTTCTAATCCATGACGCACTCTACTATATAATAACTTATTTCGGAGTCGTAATGAATGCATTCCAATGCTATCTTCAACTCTCTCTTGATCTTCTGCAAGTACACCTCCTATTCTCACGACTCGTAATTACAGTATTTCTATTACTAGTTGAGTTTTATTGGAATAGGATTACTGGAATATAACTGTTGGAATGAAACTGTCTTAGCCGTTCTCTGTACAGCGGTTTGTGGAATATACGTGTAGAAGTATACCTGTAACTAGAGAGAAATAAATAAAGAAATAAGCCATTTCTGCTATAACCGTGAAAATTATATGGAAGAAAATGAAGTAACAAGAACACTTGTTATAAATAACGGAAACTAGTATCTTGACCCCCCCATGAGCCATGGACCTTGCCGATGGTGGGGAGGCTTGCGTGCCTCAGCGATACAGATAGCCGTACCGTAGGTGCAACCACAACGGAGGGGTATTTGTTGAGACGCCAGACAAACATGTGGTTCCTGAAGAGGGGCAGCAGCCTTTTCAGTAGTTGCAGGGGCAACAGTCTGGATGATTGACTGATCTGGCCTTGTAACACTAACCAAAACGGCCTTGCTGTGCTGGTGCTGCGAACGGTTGAAAGCAAGGGGAAACTACAGCCGTAATTTTTCCCAAGGCATGCAGCTTCACTGTGTGGTTAATGATAAAGGCGTCCTCTTGGGTGAAATATTTCGGAGGTAAAATAATCCCCCATTCGGATCTCCGGGCGGGGACTACTCAAGAGGACGTCGTTATCAGGAGAAAGAAAACTGGCATTCTACGGATCGGAGCGTGGAATGTCAGATCCCTTAATCGGGCAGGTAGGTTAGAAAATTTAAAAAGGGAAATGGATAGGTTAAATTTAGATATAGTTGAATTAGTGAAGTTCGGTGGCAGGAGGAACAAGACTTTTGGTCAGGCGAATACAGGGTTATAAATACAGAGTCAAATAGGGGTAATGCAGGAGTAGCTTTAATAATGAATAAAAAAAATAGGAATGCGTGTAAGCTACTACAAACAGCATAGTGAACGCATTATTGTGGCCAAGATAGACACGAAGCCCACGCCTACTACAGTAGTACAAGTTTATATGCCAACTAGCTCTGCAGATGACGAACAACTTGAAGAAATGTATGATGAAGTAAAAGAAATTATTCAGATAGTGAAGGGAGACGAAAATTTAATAGTCATGGGTAGTAGGAAAAGGGAGAGAAGGGAACGTGGTAGGTGAATATGGATTGGGGCTAAGAAATGAAAGAGGATGCTGCCTGGTAGAATTTTGCACAGAGCACAACTTAATCACAGTTAACACTTGGTTCAAGAATCATAAAAGAAGGTTGTATACATGGAAGAAGCTTGGAGATACTGACAGATTTCTGATAGATTATATAATGGTAAGACAGAGATTTAGGAACCAGGTTTTAAATTGTAAGACATTTCCAGGGGCAGATGTGGACTCTGACCACAATCTATTTGTTATGAACTGTAGATTAAAACTGAAGAAACTGCAAAAAGGAGATGGGACCTAGATAAACTGATTAAACCAGAGGTTGTACAGAGTTTCAGGGAGCGCGTAAAGGAACAAATGGCAGGAATGGGGGAAAGAAATACAGTAGAAGAAGAATGGGTAGCTTTGAGGGATGAAGTAGTGAAGGCGCAGAGGATCAAGTAGGTAAAAAGACGAGGGCTAGTAGAAATCCTTGGGTAACAGAAGAAATATTGAATTTGATTGATGAAAGGAGAAAATATAAAAATGCAGTAAATGAAGCAGGCAAAAAGGAATACAAACGTCTTAAAAATTAGATCGACAGGAAGTGCAAAATGGCTAAGCAGGGATGGCTAGAGGACAAATGTAAGGATGTAGATGCTTATCTCACTAGGGGTTAGATAGATACTGCCTACAGGAAAGTTAAAGAGACCTTTGGAGAAAAGAGAACCACTTGTATGAATATCAAGAGCTCAGATGGAAACTCAGTTCTAAGCGAAGAAGGGAAAGCAGAAAGGTGGAAGGAATATATAGCGGGTCTGTACAAGGGCGACGTACTTGAGGACAATATTATGGAAATGGAAGAGGATGTAGATGAAGATGAAATGGGGGATATGATACTGCGTGAAGAGTTTGACAGAGCACTGAAAGACCTGAGTCGAAACAAGGCCCCGGGAGTAGATAACATTCCATTAGAACTACTGACAGCCCTGGGAGAGCCAGTCCTGACAAAACTCTACCATCTGGTGAGCAAGATGTGTGAGACAGGCGAAGTACCCTCAGACTTCAAGAAGAATATAATAATTCCAATCGCAAAGAAAGCAGGTGTTGACAGATGTGAAAATCATCGAACTATCAGTTTAATAAGCCACGGCTGCAAAATACTAACGCGAATTCTTTACAGACGAATGGAAAAACTAGTAGAATCCGACCTCGGGGAAGATCAGTTTGGATTCCGTAGAAGTATTGGAACACGTGAGGCAATACTGACCCTACGACTTATCTTGGAAGCTAGATTAAGGAAAGGCAAACCTACGTTTCTAGCATTTGTAGACTTAGAGAAAGCTTTTGACAATGTTGACTGGAATACTCTCTTTCAGATTCTGAAGGTGGCAGGGGTAAAATACAGAGAGCGAAAGGCTATTTACAATTTGTACAGAAACCAAATGGCAGTTATAACAGTTGAGGGGCATGTAAGGGAAGCAGTGGTTGGGAAAGGAGTGAGACGGGGTTGTAGCCTCTCCCCGATGTAATTCAATCTGTATATTGAGCAAGCAGTGAAGGAAACAATAGAAATATTTGGAGTAGGTATTAAAATCCATGGTCAGGAAATAAAAACTTTGAGGTTCGCCGATGACATTGTAATTCTGTCAGAGACAGCAAAGGACTTGGAAGAACAGTTGAACGGAATGGATAGCGTCTTGAAAGGAGGATATAAGATGAACATCAACAAAAGCAAAACGAGGATAATGGAATGTAGTCGAACTAAGTCGGGAGATGCTGAGGGTATTAGATTAGGAAATGAGACACTTAAAGTAGTAAAGGAGTTTTGCTATTTGGGGAGCAAAATAACTGATGAAGGCGAAGTAGAGAGGATATATAATGTAGACTGGCAATAGGAAGGAAAGAGTTTCTGAAGAAGAGAAATTTGTTAACATCGAGTATAGATTTAAGTGTCAGGAAGTCATTTCTGAAAGTATTTGTATGGAGTGTAGCTATGTATGGAAGTGAAACGTGGACGATAAATAGTTTAGACAAGAAGAGAATAGTAGCTTTCGAAATGTGATGCTACAGAAGAATGCTGAAGATTAGATGGGTAGATCACATAACTAATGAGGAGGTATTGAATAGAATTGGGGAGAAGAGGAGTTTGTGGCATAACTTGACTAGAAGAAGGGATCGATTGGTAGGACATGGTCTGAGGCATCAAGAAATCACTAGTTTAGCATTGGTGGGCAGCGGGGTGGGGGGTGGGGGGGGGGGGGAAATCGTAGAGGTAGACCAAGAGATGAAAACACCAAGCAGATTCAGAAGGATGTAGTTTGCAGTAGGTACTGGGAGATGAAGAAGCTTGCACAGGATAGAGCAGCATGGAGAGCTGCATCAAACCAGTCTCAGGACTGAAAACCACAACAACAACAACAAGTATCTTGAATACCTCACCGGCGCTCAAAACTTTTGTTTGTGATCTATGACGATACATGAAACTAGAACCAGTTAAATCTCTTGCTTTGGGGCAAGTATCTAATTAGGTTTCATGAAGTACGTGTTAAGTAAGGGAATACCATGTCCAGTTCTTTTGTATTATCCCATAATTTTCAGTGGTACAAAAATTGTACGTGTTTCCTGTATTGTGTATGACAATTTTCGGATTTTCTTATAAAGTTCTTTGTAGTTTACTAATATGTTACAGCATTCGGGAGGAGGACGGTTCAATCTCGCGTCCAGCCATCCTGATTTAGGTTTTCCGTGATTTCCCTAAATCGCTCCAGGCAAATGCCGGGATGGTTCCTCTGAAAGGGCACGGCCGACTTCCTTCCCAATCCTTCCCTAATCTGATGAGACCGATGACCACGTTGTCTGGTCTCCAACCCCCAACCAACCAACCAACTAATATGTTACTACCATTTCCATCTAATTCCCACTATAGAAATATTCTCTGAGTGAAGAAGGTGGATCTTACCACAGTCTTTTCTTACTCCCTAGAAACATAAATATTCTTCAAGATATTTAGGGTGTAAAATATTACTCCCTTTGAAAATTAATTCAAATTATGATCACAAAATAAGTAGTATGGAAGCAGAAGAAAATAGTTAAGATGACACTGATAGAGGAATGACAGTTCATTCACATTTACTGCAAAATTGTTCCTGTGACATCCTAATTTGATTTCATGAGGTTTCTGCTGTGTTTTTCCACAGTTGCGCAGTAGTTCCAGCTGTCTTTTCTGTCAGTTACGTTCAATGAGAAGTACGAAAGAAACAAATAATCAAAAGTTTCAGTGTCCCGTCTCTGCTAGACCATTGTACTAAAAAATAAACTAAACGCCGCCCAAACAGGTGATGAAGTCCCGACGGTACCGACCGCCCGCCGTGTCATGCTCAGCCCACAGGCGTCACTGGATGCAGATGCGAAGGGTACGGTGAGGCGTATGTTCAGCACACCGCTCTCTCTGCCGTTATGTCAGTTTACGAGACCGGAGCCGCTACTTTTCAATCAATTAGCTCCTCAGGTTGCTTCACAATGGCTGAGTGCACCCGACTTCTCAACAGCGCTCGGCAGACCGGATGGTCACCCATCCAAGTGCTAGCCCAGCCCGACAGCTCTTAACTTTGGTGATCTGACGGGAATGGTATTACCACTGCGGCAAGGTTGCTAGGCCGTTATTTGGTATACTTACCATTAGCGTCAACAATGCTTCGTGTTAAATTTCACCAACAGGTTCACAAGTATAGTGATAGTAAACGAATACCCTGTCTAATTCTTCAGTGTTACGTAGTTATTTTCACTAAGACAAAAAACAGTACGTGTTTTCTGGATTGTGTCTGACAGTTTTCAAATTTTCTTGTAAAGGTCTTTGAAGTTTATTTGCATGTAGTTATCATTTCCCCCCAATTTCCATTATAGAAATTTTCTAGTTTTTTTAATTGTGTTTCTCTATTATCTTTATGTTTCCTACTCTAAGAGAAGTAACGTATTCTTTTGCACAGTGTTCTTAGGGTTTTGGTAGTGCTTTATAGTCTCTGATTATTCCATTGATAGCAATGTGTACAATCACGGACCAAGTAAATCAGATACACATTGTTTTCACTCTTTTGTTGGTATCCTTTTTCCTTATTCCCTGTTAATTTTTCTTTGCCTCCTTTTTCTTCTCAGTGTTTGTGAGAGGATTAATTTAGCCAATGTGTAGGCGACACAGATGGCTGGACAAATGAGGAGCTAAATTCCAACCGCCTCCAGTAGCTTTGGCTTTCAGTAGCTTCTGGGAAGCGTTTATGAGTTCGTTATTGTAAAGTACACTGCTTGACAGTTGGTAAGGAGCAACTGGCACTTACTAAGGAACTGCTGCCAATATCTGCGGAACAACGGATAATTGCTACGGAACAGGTTTCTTTGGAACCTTCTTCCAGGAAACAGCGATCTAATAATAATATACTTTATTTAGTAAACGCAGTCGTGGTCGCATTTTTTTTTTTTTTTTTTTTTTTGGATGACTGGTTTCGATCTACTACAGATATCATAATCAGATCTACAGTCGTTGGTGATAGTAGGAATCGCTGCCGTGGACCCGGCCCGTCCTTGCTGGCGCTCTCAGTGTTCACAACGCCAGCACGGACGGGGTGGGTCCACGGCAGCGATTCCTACTACCACCAAAAAATGTCGATCTGATGACGATCTCTATAGTAGATCGAAACAGGTCATCCATAACTAAAAAGTAACAACTTGTATACAACCACGTTTGTGTTTGCTAAATAAAGTATGATAATAAAAGGAGATGTAGAGCGTGAGACGTGCTAGCTGCAGCGAAACCTGTGCACGAATGCTCTAAATGAATTTTAAACTTCATGCAGTACGACGTTTGACGAAGGTTGTTGTAGAACCGGTAAGTGCGACATGCCGTTTGATGCGAAAACATGTCTTCAAGACATCATTTGAGTGTTTATGAGCGTAGACGAGCAGTTGGACGACTTGAAGTCGATCAAAGTGCCACTAATGTGGCCGTAGTAATGACCGTATTTAAAAGTATCATCTCGCGATAAAAAAAGGCCACTGAAGATGGAAATACTATGCGATAGCTCACCGGTGGTCGTAGACGCACCATCACATCACAAGACGATCGTTATGTAGCCTCCGTGGCGAAAAGGAACAGACGTATTACTCCTAGGCAGATTGCTGCAGACCTTGCAACCGCCACCGGTACACTTGCATCTGTCAGAACCGTTTCGCGGTGATTACTTGACGGTTGTGACTGGTTTGTGGGGCGCACAACTGCGTGGTCATCAGCGCCCGTACAAAGTCCCAATTTTTTACACAGATAAATTTTTACACAATCAAATGGTTCAAATGGCTCTGAACTCTATGGGACTTAACTGCTAAGGTCATCAGTCCCCTAGAACTTAGAACTACTTAAACCTAACTAACCTAAGGACATCACACACATCCATGCCCGAGGCAGGATTCGAACCTGCGGCCGTAGCGGTCTCACGGTTCCAGACTGTAGCGCCTAGAACCGCTCGGCCACCCCGGCCGGCTTTTACACAATCCAGTCTAGCCACTGTCATGATGATGATGATGATGATGCCTAGTCCCCGGGCATAGAAAATCCCCGACCCGGTCGGGAATCACGGCGATTACATCAGGTTTGTTTGTATGCTCGGAAGTCTAGTAAGTGCTTCCCACCTTAACCATTCGTTGTGTCGGGTTATGTTCTTGGCGGCAGCAACAGTGGTCCAGAGATACATTCTCTGACGAGTCCTACTTCACTGTGGCAATATCCCTCCAAGATTCTTCAACAGATTGGTATCTAGCTTGAATAACAGTTGCAAAATGTGTATTAGTGCCTGAGTAGGGCATTTACCTTACAGAGAGTCCGATGTCGACCTTGACATTGGGAGTTTGACCGGTGTCAAACATGAACGTTGTTTATGTCTGTTATCCTGCTATCCCAGGTGGTGAAATCTGTTCTAATTTTCGATATAATTGTACCACTCACCTCTGTTACATATGTATTGTGTTTCATGTCATCCATCATTGGCTGTGATTATTCCTGTCCAACAATGTCTCTGCTCCTTAGCAACTTCCAAGCAGTATAAAACTTTAAAATTCATGTACTTGTTTTAATTATCATGCTGCTGGTTTTTTGTTTTAATGAGCTACCAAGATAATCGCCACAGAACCTGCTATGGCCTCAGTTAACACGTACCACACCCTGCAGGTTCAACGCCTCATTGGGCAGTCGGTGCGACTGGTCCCTTACATTATTTGAAAAGAGGCGAAATCGAGAAGCGTCGGACTACACCACGCCCCTATAACCCACAACAGTCTAGTTTCTGTATTGATTTTCCCAGTGAAGACGTGCAGCTTCACGTGTCATCGTGAGGAATATCCTTTTGCGAGGTTCTTGCTTGCATATGTCTCTTGAAGACAGTTACTTTCACAACAATCGTTTGGAAAGGGGTGGTGACACTCTTCTGATCTCTATCACTTAGAATCCTTTTACAAGCGCACTTCTTATGCCTTGGCACGTGCCTGAGAGGGGTACATCATTCCTTGTAGTAAAGTAGGAGAGTGAACTTTAGCATACCAACATACTGGGCAACTACGAGTACATTCATGCTCCAGTCGTGGGCATGTCCGTAAACTCCAGTTCCTTCTGCCTTTCTTTCATATCTCCAAACCTATATCTACATCTACATACATTCTCCGCAAGCTACAGTACGGTGAGTGGCGGAGGGTACCCTATACCAACACTGGTGACTTCCTTTCCAGTTACACTTGCAAACAGAGCAACCTGGGAAAAATGACTATCCATATGCTTCCGTACGAGCCCTAATTTCTCTTATCTTATCTTAGTGATCCTTGCGATAAACGTACGTTGGAGGCAGTACAATCGTTCTGCAGTCAGCCTCAAATGCCAGTTCTCTAAATTTTCTCAACACTGTTCCTCAGAAGATCGTTATCTTCCCTCCAGGGATTCCCAATTGAGTTTCCGAAGCATTTATGTAAAATTTGGGTGTTGTTCTAAAACACCGGTAACAAATAAAGCAGTCTGTCTGTGAATTGGTTTGATATCTTCCTTTAACCCTACCTGCCACGGATCCCAAACAAACGAGCAGTACGCAACAAAGGGTCGCACTAGTGCCTAAAACAGCGCTCCCATTTACAAATGAACCACGCTTTCCTAAAATTGTCCCAATAAACTGAAGTCGACCATTAACCTGCTACAATCCTTACAAGCTCATTCCATTTCACACTGCTTTGAAACGTTACGCCTACATATTTAATCGACGTGACTGTGCCAAACCGCTCACTACTTCTGCTGTTTCCTACTCATCTCCATTACTTTACATTTAAATCTGGCTTGCATTCATCACACCAACTAGTAATTTTGGCTAAGTCATCTTGTATCCTCGTATAGTCAGTCAACGCCGACGCCTTCCGGTACACGACAGCATCATCAGCAAGCAACTTCAGGTTGATGCTCACCCTATCAGCAAGATCATTTATGTACACAGGAAACGATAGTGGTTCTGACACACTTCCCTGCCGCATTCCTGACGATACCCTTGTCTCTGATGAACACCTGTCATTGATGACAACGTACTGGGTTCTGTTACGTAAGAAGTCTTCGAGCCACTCATATGTCTGGGAACCTACTCCATCGTTCCCATGACATACTGTGAGAAAAGAAAAGCTGAGTTTCGCACAACCGATGCTTTCTAAAACTGTGTTGATTCGTGGATAGAAGATTTCCGTCCCAAGGAAATTTATTATATTCGACCTGCACATGCGCACCACTTCACTATCGTGACTTATGTCAGCGGTGAAGGCTCACACGGCCGCCTGGTAACATTTCTACGAAACTTAACAGTGCTCCGAAGCAAGCAGTTTGTTCTTCTTTTAACAGGGTGAGTAACATTTTCTCTGGGTGAACTTATTAATATCTGTACTTTACATCTACAAGTTCGCCTTTGTTCCCTCGGAGCACAAACTACTTTTTGCATTAAATACGCTTAATACATTTATCTGCTTATGCTGACCTTGATCAGTAAAGCGTTTCGCCTGTTTTCAAATGACAGACAGATTGAAACTTCCTGGCAGATTAAAACTGTGTGCCCGACCGAGACTCGAACTCGGGACCTTTGCTTTTCGCGGGCAAGTGCTCTACCAACTGAGCTACCGAAGCACGACTCATGTCCGGTACTCACAGCTTTACTTCTGCCAGTACCTCGTCTCCTACCTTCCAAACTTTACAGAAGCTCTCCTGCGAACCTTGCAGAACTAGCACTCCTGAAAGAAAGGATATTGCGGAGACATGGCTTAGCCACAGCCTGGGGGATGTTTCCAGAATGAGATTTTCACTCTGCAGCGGAGTGTGCGCTGATATGAAACTTCCTGGCTGATTAAAACTGTGTGCCCGACCGAGACTCGAACTCGGGACCTTTGCCTTTCGCGGGCAAGTGCTCTACCATCTGAGCTACCGAAGCGCGACTCATGTCCGGTACTCACAGCTTTACTTCTGCCAGTACCTCGTCTCCTACCTTCCAAACTTTACAGAAGCTCTCCTGCGAACCTTGCAGAACTAGCACTCCTGAAAGAAAGGATATTGCGGAGACATGGCTTAGCCACAGCCTGGGGGATGTTTCCAGAATGAGATTTTCACTCTGCAGCGGAGTGTCCGCTGATATGAAACTCCCTGGCAGATTAAAACTGTGTGGCCGACCGAGACTCGAACTCGGGACCTTTGCCTTTCGCGGGCAAGTGCTCTACCAACTGAGCTACCGAAGCACGACTCATGTCCGGTACTCACAGCTTTACTTCTGCCAGTACCTCGTCTCCTACCTTCCAAACTTTACAGAAGCTCTCCTGCGAACCTTGCAGAACTAGCACTCCTGAAAGAAAGGATATTGCGGAGACATGGCTTAGCCACAGCCTGGGGGATGTTTCCAGAATGAGATTTTCACTCTGCAGCGGAGTGTCCGCTGATATGAAACTCCCTGGCAGATTAAAACTGTGTGCCCGACCGAGACTCGAACTCGGGACCTTTGCCTTTCGCGGGCAAGTGCTCTACCATCTGAGCTACCGAAGCGCGACTCACGTCCGGTACTCACAGCTTTACTTCTGCCAGTACCTCGTCTCCTACCTTCCAAACTTTACAGAAGCTCTCCTGCGAACCTTGCAGAACTAGCACTCCTGAAAGAAAGGATATTGCGGAGACATGGCTTAGCCACAGCCTGGGGGATGTTTCCAGAATGAGATTTTCACTCTGCAGCGGAGTGTCCGCTGATATGAAACTCCCTGGCAGATTAAAACTGTGTGGCCGACCGAGACTCGAACTCGGGACCTTTGCCTTTCGCGGGCAAGTGCTCTACTTGCCCGCGAAAGGCAAAGGTCCCGAGTTCGAGTCTCGGTCGGGCACACAGTTTTAATCAGCCAGGATGTTTCATATCAGCGCACACTCCGCTGCAGAGTGAAAATCTCATTCTGGACAGACAGATTGTTTTCTGATTTCATATCTGATAACGTTATCGAATTTTTGTGGTTCTAGTACGTCAAGGGATCGAAGAAAACGAGATACCCAGAAAGTGAAGAATTTAATAGCATCGTAATTAGCGGACTGCTGTTGTACTAGATATACATCTGTATCAATACTCCGAAAGCACCCAACGGTATGTGGCGACTGGTACTAACGTTACTGCTAACTGATCACCCCTTCCCTGCTCCACTGAATGATGTCGGCTGGCAAAAATGAATAAATAAGCCTGTGTATTGGCTCTAATTTCTCGAATTTCCTCGCCGTGGTCATTTCTTGAGATGTATGTGCGACGAACTAACACGTTGTTCGACTCTTACCGGGAAGTGCTCTCTTTCCTGCAGCGTCTACAACGGGAGTCTGTTGAGCACCTCCGTGACGCTCTCGCGCCGACTAAACAATCTTGTGACGGAACACGTCGTTCTTCGTTGGATCTCCTCTACCTCTTCCATCAGTCTTACCGGAGAAATATTCGAAATTGATGACTCAACGAACAAGTACCCCGTAAGCCACTTATTTCGTGGATGAGTTACATTTCCTTAAGATTCTTCTCTTGAATCCCATTGTGGCATCTGCTTTCCCCATTGTTTCTTTTATACGGCCATTCCACTTAAGGTCGCTCTGGATAGTTACTCCTAGTTATTTTACGGCAGATACTGTTTCCAACAGCTTGTCATCGATAGTGTAGTTGTACAGTAGTAGATCTCCTTTCCTAGGTATGCACAGTATTTTACGTTTATGAGCGTCCAAGATCAACTGCCACGGGTTGCACCATTCATCAATCCTCTGCAGGTCATTCTACAAATCGATATTGTTTTCTAGCGTTGCTAGTTTGTTATAGACAACCGTATCATCTATGAACAGTCTTAAAGAACTTCCGACGCTTCCAACTACATCAATGATATACACCGTAAGCAGTAACGGTCCTATCACACTTCCATGAAGTACTCAAGAAATTGCCGGCCGGAGTGGCCAAGCGGTTCTAGGCGCTACAGTCTGGAACCGCGCGACCGCTACGGTCGCAGGTTCGAATCCTGCCTCGGGTATGGGTGTGTGTGATGTCCTTAGATTAGTTAGGTTTAAGTAGTTCTATGTCTAGGGGACTGATGACCTCTGAAGTTAAGTCCCATAGTGCTCAGAGTCATTTTTTGAACTCCAGAAATTACAATTGTATCTGTTGATTTTCTTCCGTTAAGAACGACGTGTTCGGATCTGTCTGTAAGGAAGTCTTGTATCCAATCACAAATCTTGTTCGATACACGGTGAGGTTGTTTGTCTTCACTAAACGACACGAAGGGAATGTGGCAAATGCCTTCCCGAAGTCAAGGAACAGGGCGTCAAGCGTTGGTTTCTGCAGTGCTACGGATTTCATGGAGGAACAGAGTTTCGCAAGATCTCTGTTTGCAGCATGCAAGTTTATTTTTATCGAGGAGATTTTCGTTCTCCAGAAACGTTATAATTGTTGAGCATAAAACAGGTTCCAGAATTCTGCAGCAGACTGACGTCAACAATAAAGGGCCAGAATTGTGTTCATCTGTCCTGCGGGCCTTCTGAAAACGGAAATGACCTGCGCTTTTCTCCAGTCGATAGGTACCCCTCGTTGCTCCAGCGATATAAGGTAAACTGCTGCTAGAAGGGGAACTAGTTCTTTCGCATTATCTGTCTGGAATCTTATAGTATGTCATATGGTCCTCATGCCTTTCCACTACTACACTACTAACCGATTGTAGTTGCTTTGCTCCATCTGCCTCTCCAAATATGAGTTGTGGCGCACCCGCTAGCCACCAGCCACCCCTCTGACCCCCCCCCCCCCCCCCCAAACACGCCACCCGCCGCCGCCAACATCAACCATTTGGTGAGATCTGAATCGCTCCTGACGTCCAGACGCCAGCCTACAGAGGGATTTCGTGTTGTAAGACGGTTAAGTCCCCGCGGGAGCCCATTGTGTAGGTAAGGCGGATGCGAGAATGCAGGGGTGCCCGAGAGGGCTGCGGAGGACCAAAGAACTTGCAGGGCAAGCAGCGTGGGAGCGGCGCCTCGCTGCGATCCTATCGCGGCCGGAGCAGGCGATTGATTCTCCTGCAGCAACTTAATCTCTTCATCGACCAGTGGCGGACAACTTGATGGCTAAACATATTGTAAGAGACTAGCAGGTAGCTGAGAATCTAAATAAAGTTTTCTGTCTGCACTGTCCAAAGTTTCACTTACGCAGCAAATATTTCTGGGGCCTTCTCCCACTGCTTCGAACAATGTCGCAGAAAACATTCCCCGGACAACCTGTTTGCCATCATCAAGCTAATGAAAGTTCCATGGAATTTCGCAAGCCCTAAAGACGTCACTTGATGGAGACAATGAGGTACTCCCTCGCTGTTTTTGGAAGGAAAGATCCGAAAAGAAGACACTGGATTAAACACGTACACACTAACGATACATACAGTACAGTCCCGAATCCATTGGGGAGCTTGTTCAGGGACATTTTCTTAATAGTTTCGTGTCGGGAACTCGTGGTTCCCGGTGGCTCGTTACAGAGTAATAGCATTTGGCTTGGATTCTCTCATTACTCTGTATCACCACAACAGTGCAAATGGTAGTGATATACGCTCTGTGTCTTTTTTGGAAACAAACCCGCACAGTAATTGCTGTTGACAACACTGATGCGTATTTTACCCTTTGTTCTTAAGCCTGCACCCAATACTGCTCGGTTCTGTCGCGGGTTTGTTCCTCGGTCGGGATTAATTGTACGTTGACAGTGATACACAGCAGTGTGGATAGGTTTACTAATGAAGAATTGCCCGATATGCACCTCACGCATACCTATCTAACCTTCAGCATTCTTCTGTAAAACTACATTTCAGAAGTTTACTCTCTCCTGGTCTGTACTGTTTGTCGGCTACGTTCCTCCTTTCTATGAGGCTACATTCAAGAAAAATACGTTCATAAATATATCCCTACATAGTAGTATTTAATGTTATATATTTCCTCCTATTCATAAAGCTCGTCTTTCAATTACCAGGGTGTTTTTCGCGTCCTCTTTACTACCACGATTATTTTTCTACCTAACAATCAAAATTCTTTTTTAATTATTTTTACTGTTCCATTTTCTAATATAATTAATCCCCTACCACATGGCTGATTTATCAACCCTTCTATCGCCTGTATTGACGTTCACCTTACATATCATTGACAAAATTTAAAATTTCTATGTCTTTTCCGTGAACTTTAACTCCTTTTCCAAATTCCTCCTTACTTTCCCGTACCACTTACCCTGACTACAGTTTAAGTAACCTGGGTGACAAGTTGCAAGACTTAATCCCTTCCTTCTCAAAAACTGGCTGTTCCTGATAACGTCTGGCTACTGCAAATGCTGTCTGATTTCCGTACAAGTTGTAGATAATCTCTCTCTCCACGCATTTCAGGCAGTGTATTTCAGTCAGTACTGACAAAAGTTTTGTGTTAATTTCAGCTATGTACACTGATGGAAATTGAAAATGGTACACAGTGAAGCACTCGGCCGATGTTCATCATACTTTGTGGAGAGATTGCTCACATAAGTTATTAAATGATTAAACTTTCATTCCCTTTGCAGCTGATGTCCATCATCAACATCGATATGGTGTGACTCCCCTATGGGCACGAATATACTCTTGTATTCATTGTCTCGTGGGAGCAAATTGCTCCAATCGCCATCTAGAATTTCTTGCCATGCGTGGATCACATAATTTATCAGTTCATCAGATCTGGAGGCAGGTAAGAAATTATATGTCTTCCCATTGCATTCATTAACTGCTCTATAGGTGACGAGTTAGGGGACCAGGGAGGCCAGTCAAAGATTCTTATATTCCTCAGGCAGTGTGTAGCGACTACAGCAGTGTGACTCTTGCATTATCATGCTGAATATTTCATTTATTACGCTGATCGTGAAGAGTAAGAAAACAACACATTAGTGCCACTTACTGGCGAGCATTCAACTCCTTTCAACGATTACCAAATCCGTCCTACTATCTTATCCAGTAAGTCCTCACGCCATGATTCCAGGATCTAGAAACGTACGGGTCTTGAGAAACGCTGCGTCCCGACCATTCACCAGGTCGGGCGTCGATACGACCATCACTGAAAATATCACAGAGTATCATAATTTCCCAGATGATTTATAGTTCGAAAGCCCCTGTTGACTGTGATATGATGTCGGTGGTAAATGAGGCAGGTCGACTAGAAAATTCACTTCAGCTTGCAGCAGACTGTTTGGGGTGACACCCTGCCTGTAACCTCCGCCCAGGCTTCAGCTGTTGTGACCCTCTGTTCCTCAGGATCAGTCGAACAATCCTGTGATATCTCGTGCTGCAGTCCATCTGGAGGGAAGAGAGCCTTCTCTCCTTGCCATACTGTTATCTGATTCCATATTATCAGCATTTCTTCAGTAGCTGTTGATCTGTCTGTCCGATCTGTCAGTATGAGGCTGTCATTTTCCTCTTTCCAGTGATTCGACTTCTCTCAAAGTCCAAAATATGACAATAAGCTGCACGTGCACAGCCTCTGAACTCGTTGTGTTCCTGTCTCCCTTTAAAACGTTCCTGTAACGTTCGAAACACCCAATATCCATCATACACTCACACCATCACAAGGACTGGCATCTTTCTGTACCGAATATTGATAATACCAAAAATGAGCCCCCACGTAAGGGTAATATTTTAATCAAAGTTACCCACAGGCATGGAAGTACTGGACTCTCATAATGGTAGCGTTCAGTCAGGGTGTTGATGGTGTAACGTATCTCCGATGTGTGAAATAAAGATCAGAAGGAGAGTGATTACCAGTCAAATGTTAAGGGTTGCATACGTTAGAAGTCAAGGAGCTACTGTTTGCCATACCAGCTTCCCTCCTTCCCTCTGTAGTTCCAAAATGGTTCAAATGGCGCTAAGCACTATGGGACTTAACATCAGAGGTCATCCCCTTGACTTAGAACTACTTAAACCTAACTAACCTAAGGACGTCACACACATCCATGCCCGAGACAGGATTCTAACCTGCAACGGTTGCAGCAGCGCGGTTCCGGATTGAAGTGCCTAGAACCGCTCGGCCACAGCGGCCGGCTCTGTAGTTCCGTAAGTGTGAAGAGTTTCCGGATGGTGGTGCCGCGGACGCCTGCTGTTGGTCTACTTTCTTACTGCAGCGTGCAGTAGAGTAAAGCTAATCACACTAATACATAAACTGAGTCCACCATCTTGTAAACTAGCAAAGACAGGGCGAAACGACCGACTGTCGGAATCAGATGAGCTCTGATGTCGCTGTATTTTTGAGACTGTGCAGGATCCAAGACAAAAACTAAGTGATGCAGTGTTACACGAATGCAGACGTACTCCATTAGAGGAAGAGTTCTGTCCGGAAAAATGTGCTACAGTCCACGCTTCAGACGAAATTCATACGTTGGACCAATGAAAAACCAGATGGTTGTATTCTTGCTTATTACACCTCCAACATGAGGAAACATATGTTCTCCGTTAAACGAGAACTGGACAGAGAGCAACGTCATTTTCATGTCCCTGCGACCAAAAAAGCACGCCATTTGTGTAATTTTTAGGCCATGGAAGGTTGTGTTCATGGGCTAACAGGGAGTCGTATAGCTTGTCATTCAAGTACGCAACTTTTTTAAAGACTCTTCTAAATTTATTTCAGTAATTAATCACAATTTAGAAGTACGCTTCATTCTCGTTTTCCGTTTTCGTACATTGTCGTCAAAGACTTGGGAACGTGTCGGAGCCGGCTGCTGTGGCCGAGCGGTTCTAGGCACTTCAGTACGGAACCGCGTGACTGTTACGGTCGCAGGTTCGAATCTTGCCTCGGGCATGGATGTGTGTGATGTCCTTACGTTAGTTAGGTTTAAGTAGTTACAAGTTCCAGGGGACTGATGACCACAGATGTTAAGTCCCATAGTGCTCAGAGTCATTTGAACCATTTTTTGAACATGTCGGAAGTGTATGTAAAAGGGTCAGTCAAATGAAAAGAAGACCTGTGGGAAAAGTAAGTAAACTGTGTAGTATATAAAATATAATCCCCACAACTGTGAATACTTTTATCCCACTGCTACACAAGACGGCCGCTGCCATCACAGCAAAGTGTTGGCGGTTGCCTAGGGAACCACGATTGTATCCAGGCGTGCCCCTCTTCGTCCGAAACAAATTGCCAGCCACGAATGTCTACTTTCAAGGCTCCAAAAATATGGAAATTGCATAGCGAGAGATTGAAACAGTATGGAGGATGTTTAATTGCAATCAAGAGAAGATTCTGCAACCTTCACAAGATGTGGGCTCGCCCATAAGTGTACCTATATACATACATGGTGTCCCAGGAGGAATGGTCAATGTTCATGGGTATGACAGGATCGATAATTCGAAGCAAAAAAGTCTTGTAAATATGAGCAGTAAAATGTATACCGTAAGAGCTTTTAGCACTTCTTCATCTGTGAAACACTTCTCTTGTCCTGAACGAGTTCTCGTAGACGTAGATTCATTTTCTGTTTTTGGTCCATACTTTGTCTCCCAAAATATGGAAAGCAAAGAGTTTGCAGTAAAAGAATTTTTTTTTACAGCATCGAAGATTTTGATTCGAATGATCTTTCCTGTCATATCCCTGAATATTTATCATTTCTCCTGGAATACCATGTATACATTTATATACATAGCGGTCGTGCGGTTCCAAACTGTAGCACCTAGAACCGCTCGGCCACAACGGCCAGAAGATGTGAAAATTACCGAATTATCAGTTTACTAAGCCACAGCTGCAAAATACTAACGCGAATTCCTTGCAGACGAACGGAAAAACTGGTAGAAGCCAATATCGTGGATGATCAGTTAGAAATATTGGAACACGTGAGGCAATACTGACCCTACAAGTTATCTTAGAAAACAGATTAAGGAAAGGCAAACTTACGTTTCTAGCATTTGTAGACTTAGAGAAGGATTCTGACAATGTTCACTGGAATACTCTCTTTCAAATTCTGAAGGTGGCAGGGGTAAAATACAGGGAAATTTGTACAGAAACCAGGTGGCAGTTATAAGAGTCGAGGGACATGAAAGGGAAGCAGTAGTTGGGAAGGGAGTGAGACAGGGTTGTAGCCTCTCCCCAATGTTATTCAATCTACATCTACATCTACATTTATACTCCGCAATCCACCCAACGGTGTGTGGCGGAGGGCACTTTACCTGCCACTGTCATTACCTCCCTTTCCTGTTCCAGTTACGTATGGTTCGCGGGAAGAACGACTGTCTAAAAGCCTCCGTGCGCGCTCTAATCTCTCTAATTTTACATTCGTGATCTCCTCGGGAGGTATAAGTAGGGGGAAGCAATATATTCGATACCAGAAACGCACCCTCTCGAAACCTGGCGAGCAAGCTACACCGCGATGCAGAGCGCCTCTCTTGCAGAGTCTGCCACTTGAGTTTGTTAAACATCTCCGTAACGCTATCACGGTTACCAAATAACCCTGTGACGAAACGCGCCGCTCTTCTTTGGATCTTCTCTATCTCCTCCGTCAACCCAGTCTGGTACGGATCCCACACTGATGCGCAATACTCAAGGATAGGTCGAACGAGTGTTTTGTAAGCCACCTCCTTTGTTGATGGACTACATTTTCTAAGGACTCTCCCAATGAATCTCAACCTGGTACCCGCCCTACCAACAATTAATTTTATATGAGCATTCCACTTCAAATCGCTCCGCACGCATACTCCCAGGTATTTTACAGAAGTAACTGCTACCAGTGTTTGTTGTGCTATCATACAATCATACAATAAAGGATCCTTCTTTCTATGTATTCACAATACATTACATTTGTCTATGTTAAGGGTCAGTTGCCACTCCCTGCACCAAGTGCCTATACGCTGCAGATCATCCTGCATTTCGCTACAATTTTCTAATGCTGCAACTGCTCTGTATATTACAGCATCATCCGCCAAAAGCCGCATGGAACTTCCGACACTATCTACTAGGTCATTTATATATATTGTGAAAAGCAATGGTCCCATAACACTCCCCTGTGGCACGCCAGAGGTTACTTTAACGTCTGTAGACGTCTCTCCATTGATAACAACATGCTGTGTTCTGTTCGCTAAAAACTCCTCAATCCAGCCACACAGCTGGTCTGATATTCCGTAGGCTCTTACTTTGTTTATCAGGCGACAGTGCGGAACTGTATTGAACGCCTTCCGGAAGTCAAGGAAAATAGCGTCTACCTGGGAGCCTGTATCTAATATTTTCTGGGTCTCATCAACAAATAAAGCGAGTTGGGTCTCACACGATCGCTGTTTCCGGAATCCATGTTGATTCCTACATAGTAGATTCTGGGTTTCCATAAACGACCTGATACTCGAACAAAAAACATGTTCTAAAATTCTACAACAGATCGACGTCAGAGATATAGGTCTATAGTTTTGCGCATCTGCTCGACGACCCTTCTTGAAGACTGGGACTACCTGTGCTCTTTTCCAGTCATTTGGAACCTTCCGTTCCTCTAGAGACTTGCGGTACACGACTGTTGGAAGGGGGGCAAGATCTTTCGCGTAGTCTGTGTAGAATCGAATTGGTATCCCGTGAGGTCCAGTGGACTTTCCTCTGTTGAGTGATTCCAGTTGCTTTTCTATTCCTTGGACACTTATTTCTATGTCAGCCATTTTTTCGTTTGTGCGAGGATTTAGAGAAGGAACTGCAGTACGGTCTTCCTCTGTGAAACAGCTTTGGAAAAAGGTGTTTAGTATTTCAGCTTTACGCGTGTCATCCTCTGTTTCAATGCCTTCATCATCCCGGAGTGTCTGGATATGCTGTTTCGATCCACTTACTGATTTAACGTAAGACCAGAACTTCCTACGATTTTCTGTCAAGTCGGTACATAGAATTTTACTTTCGAATTCACTGAACGCTTCACGCATAGCCCTCCTTACGCTAACTTTGACATCGTTTAGCTTCTGTTTGTCTGAGAAGTTTTGGCTGCGTTTAAACTTTGAGTGAAGCTCTCTTTGCTTTCGCAGTAGTTTCCTAACTTTGTTGTTGTACCACGGTGGGTTTTTCCCGTCCATAACAGTTTTACTCGGCACGTACCTGTCTAAAACGCATTTTACGATTGCCTTGAACTTTTTCCATAAACACTCAACATTGTCAGTGTCGGAACAGAAATTTTCGTTTTGATCTGTTAGGTAGTCTGAAATCTGCCTTCTATTACTCTTGCTAAACAGATAAACCTTCCTCCCTTTTTTTTATTCCTATTTACTTCCATATTCAGGGATGCTGCAACGGCCTTATGATCACTGATTCCCTGTTCTGCGCTTACAGAGTCGAAAAGTTCGGGTCTGTTTGTTATCAGTAGGTCCAAGATGTTATCTCCACGAGTCGGTTCTCTGTTTAATTGCTCGAGGTAATTTTCGGATAGTGCACTCAGTATAATGTCACTCGATGCTCTGTCCCTAGCACCCGTCCTAAACATCTGAGTGTCCCAGTCTATATCTGGTAAATTGAAATCTCCACCTAAGACTATAACATGCTGAGAAAATTTATGTGAAATGTATTCCAAATTTTCTCTCAGTTGTTCTGCCACTAATGCTGCTGAGTCGGGAGGTCGGTAAAAGGAGCCAATTATTAACCTAGCTCGGTTGTTGAGTGTAACCTCCAACCATAATAATTCACAGGAACTATCCACTTCTACTTCACTACAAGATAAACTACTACTAACAGCTACGA
The DNA here is from genome assembly GCF_023864275.1 of Schistocerca cancellata. Lineage (NCBI taxonomy): Eukaryota > Metazoa > Arthropoda > Insecta > Orthoptera > Acrididae > Schistocerca > Schistocerca cancellata. Next base: position 313,392,334 of record NC_064633.1, on the reverse strand, counting down.
ACACTCCACCACCGGTTGCATGCAATCTATCCTTTCTAAACACCGTCTGTATATTGAGTAAGCAGTAAAGGAAACAAATGGAAAATTCGGAGTAGGTATTAAAATCCATGGAGAAGAAAGAAAAACTTAGAGGTTCGCCGATGACACTGTAATTGTGTCAGAGACAGCAAAGGACTTGGAAGAGCAGTTGAACGGAATGGAGAGTGTCTTGAAAGAAGGATGTAAGATGAACATCAACAAAAACAGAACGAGGATAATGGAATGTAGTCGAATTGAGTCAGGTGACGCTGAGGGAATTAGATTAGGTAATGAGACACTTAAAGTAGTACAGGAGTTTTGCTATTTTGGGCGAAAAATAACTGATGATGGTCGAAGTAGAGAGGATATAAAATGTAGACTGGCAATGGCAAGGAAAGCGTTTCTGAAGAAGAGAAATTTGTTAACATCGAGTATAGATCTAAGTGCCAGGAAGTCATTTCTGAAAGTATTTGTATGGAGTGTAGCCATGTATGGAAGTGAAATATGGACGATAAATAGTTTGGACAAGTAGAGAATAGAAGCTTTCGAAATGTGGTGCTAGAGAAAAATGCTGAAGATTAGATGGGTAGATCACATAACTAATGAGGAGATATTGAATAGAATCGGGAAGGAGTTTGTGGCACAACTTGACTAGAAGAAGGGATCGGTTGATAGGACATGTTCTGAGGCATCAAGGGATCATCAATTTAGTATGGAGGGCAGCATGGAGGGTAAAAATCGTAGAGGGAGACCAAGAGATGAATACACTAAGCAGATACAGAAGGATGTAGGTTGCAGTAGGTACTGGGAGATGAAGATGCTTGCACAGGATAGAGTAGCATGGAGATCTGCATCAAACCAGTCTCAACAACATCGCTTTCTGACTGGACAGAATCGCTGTGTGGGTAAGAACCACCTACCTATCGCAAGGGGGGGGGGGGAGGGGGGAGAGTGAACAAACCGCGTACGACATGACGCACCAATTCCATATTTTACACATCCAGAACAGAGAAGACAGCAGTTAGTGACTTGCAACAAACTTAACATATGATTTCGTTGTTAACTGATCACATAATAATCGTCACGCTCAACGCAATGCAGCGAGTTCTCCATCATGCTTGCGATGTCGTGTATTCGCTCTGTTTTCTATGCTGGTGTCATCCACGTATAGCCGATAACAGACTCAGGTGACAAGCTATCACGTACACAGTTACATGGGCAGCAGCGGAAATTGACGAGTTTTGAACCGAGTCTCCGAACGTACGGGGACAGGAGTTCGGAGTGGCGTCATAACACACGCTGTCGAGTTTAAAGTGAATGTACTGAGCTCATTCCTGAATTATAACGTTAACATCATGATGTGAACGCAGCATGTCAGTGGACTTACACTGCAAAGACAAAAGAGCGAGAAGGAGCGCACGGCTCTAAATCGACAACTTTCACCTCGGCGTCTACCTGCGCGAAGCTCCGTTGTGTACGGGGTTCTGGGTGGGGTGGACGAGTGTCGCTATTGTGGGAAAGACGCCTGCCAGCTCGGCAGCCATCGCCGTAAATCGGCTGCAGCGCAATTAGGGGGGACCCGGCCGATACCCGCGCCAGATACGGCCCCGTGTTGACAGAGGCGGGCGGAGGGGGGCCCGGCTGCCCCACAAAAGAAACGCTCAACTCCGGTAGCGTTTGTGTTTTTTATCGCCCACGCCGCACCTCAGCTCACCTGCGCGGCTGGGAGGGGTGGGCGGCGGGAGGAAGAAAGGGGCGGACGGCACCGGCACCGCCACCTAGCGCCTGCCGCGCGCCCGCTACCGAGTGTCACGCAAGTCTCCGCCACGGCCGCCGCCGGCAGAGCCCAGAGGAACACGGCGTTCAGCCTTCAAACTGTGCCCCACTCACGGTACGAGCTGCATGTCCATTTGCAGACTAATTCATACCTCTGCTTTGAGCGTGTTCATTCCCCTCACCAGGAAACTAAGTGTACCACACGACAGATAAAACCCACATAAAGCTGCACCGTTTGATACTCTTCCTGCAGTTCCTGCTCGAGGCACTGTAGTTCACTACTGTATTACACATTTATTAACCCTCTTAGTATCACTGGCGCAAATATGACCCGTTAAGCGTATTGGAAATACAGGGTGGTCCATTGATTGTGACCGGGCCAAATATCTCACGAAATAAGCGTCAAACGAAAAAGCTACAAAGAACGAAACTTGTCTAGCTTGAAAGGGGAAACCAGATGGCGCTATGGTTGGCCCGTTAGATGGCGCTGCCATAAGTCAGACGGATATCAACTGCGTTTTTTAAAATAGGAATCCCCATTTTTTTATTACATATTCGTGTAGTACGTAAAGAAATATGAATGTTTCAGTTGGACCACTTCTTTCGCTTTGTGATAGATAGCGCTACAATAGTCACAAGCATATGGCTCACAATTTTAGACGAACAGTTGACAACAGGTAGGTTTTTTAAATTAAAATACAGAACGTAGGTACGTTCAAAAATGGTTCAAATGGCTCTGAGCACTATGGGACTTAACATCTGTAGCCATCAGTCCCCTAGAACTTAGAACTACTTAAACCTAACTAACGTAAGGGCATCACACACATCCATGCCCTAGGCAGGATTCGAACCTGCGACCGTAGCGGTCACGCGGTTCCAGACTGAAGCGCCTAGAACCGCACGGCCACACCGGCCGGCACGTAGGTACGTTTGAACATTTTATTTCGGTTGTTCCAGTGTGATACATGTACCTGTGTGAACTTATTATTTCTGAGAACGCATGCTGTTACAGCGTGATTACCTGTAAATACCACATTAATGCAATAAATACTCAAAATGAGGTCCGTCAACCTCAATGCATTTGGCAATACGTGTAACGACATTCCTCTCAACAGCGAGTAGTTCCCCTTCCGTAATATTCGCACATGCATTGACAATACGGTGACGTATGTTGTCAGGCGTTGTCGGTGGATCACGATAGCAAATATCCTTCAACTTTCCCCACAGAAAGAAATCCGGGGACGGCAGATCTGGTGAACGTGCGGGCCATGATATTGTGCTTTGACGACCAATCCACCTGTCATGAAATATGCTATTCAATACCGCTTCAACTGCACGCGAGCTATTTGCCGGACATCCACAATGTTGGAAGTACATCGACAGTCTGTCATGCAGTGAAACATATTTTAGTAACATCGGTACAACATTACGTAGGAAATCAGCATATATTGCACCATTTAGACTGCCATCGACAAAATGGGGGCCCAATTATCCTTCCTCCCATAATGCCGCACCATACATTAACCCACCAAGGTCGCTGATGTTCCACTTGTCGCAGCCATCGTGGATTTTCCGTTGCCCAGTAGTGCATATTATGCCGGTTTACGTTACCGCTGCTGGTTAATGATGCTTCGTCGCTAAATAGAACGCGTGCAAAAAATCTGTCAATTTTTCTTGTGCCCAGTGGCAGAACTGTACACGACGTTCAAAGTCGTCACTCTCAATGGACCACCCTGTATACGAGGGCTTGGTGATAAGTAACGTCTCCGAATTTTTTTTTAATTCGTCAAGGTTTTTAAATAAAACAGACCTATTAACCTTCTGTATCTTTATTCTTCATGATTACCATTGAATCCTGCCTAGTTGTCGAAATGGGGCGTCTAGGAAACCTACTTTCTTAGGTCTCTAGACAACAATTCAAGCAAATCGCATTAATGAGTTTTATTACAAAAAAATAAATGACAATACTTAACTTTGAGAAATACAGATGTGTCGCAAGCAAAGGGCGGCATGCAAAATAAACAATCTCCTTCAGTATATACAATTCCTAAGTCTCTGGTCTCGAAGTGCCTAATCTTGATGCTGCTGTTGAAGGGGGCCGCGACCAATCGTGAACGGCGCTTATGTTCTCTAGAGGCCGCTGCTGTCGCGTTGTCCTAGAGAAAGGTCGCCAGTGTGCTATTGGCTGACATCTTCTTCACAGCTCTCTCTTGTCGATCGTTCCCGCCTGGTGTGCTGGCGCTTGACTTTACGCCGTAACAATTACGTATTTGAAGCTCTCTGCCGATAGAGGGCTCCGAATTGTAGCGTGTAACATGGTGGTGTGTAACGTACTTATGTCGGTGTGTAAGAACCGACATGCTCTTATCGAGTTTCGAATTCGAAGTTTGTTCCACACAGGGAGCATCGTCTAAAAACAGCATGGCAATGCCAGACCACACACGAGTGCTGTGACATCTGCAACAGTACAACGTCTTGGGTTCAGTGTCATCGATCTTCCACTATACAGTCCCGACTTGACCCTACTTGATTTTCATTTGTTTCGAGAACTTGAAGAACACCTTCGAGGACTTCAGTATTGCAAGCACAGGTGAGGTAATGGCTCCTTCAACAAAGTCATACATCCTACTACAGTGACGGTATCAACAAACTGGTGTCTCGCTGGGACGGATGTGACCGTTGCTGGGGTGACTATATTGAGCAGTAAACACGTACAATAAAAGTGTAAAATGTTAATAAAGTTTATTTTGTTCGAAAATCTAAAGAGTTATCACATACAAAATTATTTTTCAGCTCGGCCTTGTATATCTCCCATGTTTTCAAAACTATTATCTTCAAAGCATATGACTTTATACCTCTGGGTCACTTGTATACAACGTTTCTTTCTTTTTTTAATTGCGGTTTCTTGCACTGAGCACCGTTGCCATCAATATCATCTCCTCTTAATTTTCTATATTTTCTTCTTTTTTCCTTGGTTGTAACATTCATGAAAGTAGAATGATGACTCAAGACTCACACAAAGAAATGAAAGACATCACCTGCCAGTGGGCACTGATGTAAATCAATGGCGAAAAGTTGAAAATTTGTGCGAGACCGGTATTGGAAACAACGGCTCCTGCTTACTGCGCTATCCGGACACAATGGTCATCGCACCTGCACGCCTCCTGTCAACCCAAATTCTCAAATTATCCCCACACAACTGATAAAATGGCGTTTGCCCATTATCCTCATTACTCTCGGCATCTCACCGATTTCCGTAAGAGATTGAGCTTGGTGTGCATCCGCATTGGCCGTCCTCAGCCTTTTTCCACGTGGTTACAGCAACTCGCAGCAGCGTGCAGCAGCAGCGGCTAAAGCTTACTATTAAGAGAATAAATTTAATAAAAAGGAGTTTGCTTGTGTCCTATTAATTATGCGAGGTTAATAATAAAGGCATAAAAGTGTCGCTATAATGAAATTTCGAGTATTTAAAGTATTTACGGCACGCATAGATCTCGAGCATAAAAACCCCAAGTAATTTACATGCGACGTATTGCTACTATCTTAATGAACTAACATAAAAGCATACACTACAGCTGCTCAACCTAGCAGTCATCATTCAATATATGTCGTGTTTGTTCCTTAGGACGTGTTAGAATTATATATAATGATGGTTGGAACGTCTGTTCAATCATTCGACGATAGAAATCCGCGTTCAGGTCACGGAGCCATCCGAGGATGGCTGTGTGAATGCCCTCATCATTGGATACCCTCTTTCGCTTCCAGATGTTCTTTCAGCTTGCCAAAGAGATGGAAATCGCATGGTGCAAAATCCAGTCATTATGGCTGATCAGTATCGCCCACATTTGTGTGGCCTTGGTCAAATTGTTGGCACCATTCTACTATGCCTGGACCTGACATTGCATTAGTTCCACACACCACCAGAATTTCACAGCGAATCTGTGTGCATTTTAAATGTCTTACCCACAGAAATCGTACTGTCCCGCGGACTTCAACATTGGAGTTCATTTCCAGTTACCGCGCTGAAAATACACCACTCTTGTTGCTTAACGATCTTACCGTGGGACGACATGTCTAACTTACCTTCTGAAGTTCCTAAGTTGTCGTGTAACGACCGTCAAATTTAGAAAGAAGTTCCAGTCCGCTAGTCGTACTAGGTTGTCCAAACACACATACACACACACACACACACAGACGCACACACACACACGCGCGCGCGCCGCTTGCAAATCACTTGTATGAGTTATACCTGCACTGAGAAAATAGTAAGTAAATTATTCATCGAAAACTGCGACGAGAATCAATTTCTTATAGGTTATTGTGTTAATGCGTTGTTATTTCCTCGTACTTAATTGTCTTTATAAGAAACTATAACTCATGTTCGTATCACTTCCATTACTTGGTCTGCATTCGCTTGGCTCAAGCCAAAGATAAAATCCTAAACAAAAATCTTAACCAGTCAGCTTAGTCTTGCTAAGCCGTTTGAAAAAAAGTCGCCTGCAAGGTGTCACGTGATAAACACTAACTTTAGGTGGTGAGTAAGAGAGGGTAAACAGAAGCCATAATTCATTACCCTCTTTTCTAATTAGGCGCACTAACTTTGTACGGCAGCAGCCATCGTACAGAATGTTCCGCTCCAGTGGCGTTTCTTCAAAAAAATGGTTCAAATGGCTCTGAGCACTATGGGACTCAACTGCTGTGGTCATAAGTCCCCTAGAACTTAGAACTACTTAAACCTAACTAACCTAAGGACATCACACACATCCATGCCCGAGGCAGGATTCGAACCTGCGACCGTAGCGGTCGTGCGGTTCCAGACTGTAGCGCCTTTAACCGCTCGTCCACCCTGCCCGGCTGGCGTTTCTTCAAAAGTCGTTTATTTATCCTCAGATAAGGGTCAATAAATGCCAATATTCAACTTTTCGGCATTCGAAATGAGCAGATACGACGAACATTCACAACAATTAAGAAAAGTCTGCAAATACGCACATAAAGAACAGTTCTAAAGCATCTTACTAACATTGTATAAACCAATATGTTGCTGGGCTTTTGATGTGATCTCTTTCTTTTGTTTATGATGAAAGTTGAAGTCACTTTGATTTTCTCAGAAAAAATTCTTCAGAAATTTGTCAAAGTTCTGATACCAAGTTTCTTGTCATATAACTCTATGTTATCGTATTCCTCTTATTCTAGTCTTGATAAATAATTATAACTTTCACGACTACAGAAAACTGTATTTCTATGACACCTTTAGCATACTCATTAGCCACTTGATATTATTCTCATTCTTACAGCATCTCAGAATACTGTCATTTTTACATTTGTTTTTGTTATAGTTATTTATACGGAACTCAGGTAATTAATCATTTTGAACATTAACAGTCATTCTCAGTCTTCGACAAGTTAAATAATGAAAAAGCTACAAACATACGTCACAACACATCTAGGAAACACGCGCAGCACACGATGACGCAACAAGAAAGCACTCTCAGCTTCCCAAGCAAACCTTTTTGAACGCCCAGTTCTTCTGGACGTTTCCCTCGGCCGTCTATTATTAATGATGCGTCTCGTCTTAATTAATATTACATTTCCCGGAGTTATAATACCCTCATCGGAGGCGTCCTCTAGAGAGGCACAAAAAACAAACCCCACCGGCGTAACAACTACCTTGGGCGAAGGGTATCTTCTGCAGCTTGAGGCGCACGAGTAGAGCTGAAAGAAATTAAGTACTGCCTCGTGAGTGTCTTGAAAGAAAGAAAATGGTATTGTTCAAGACACAATATGCTGTCGTTAAACGTCAATATCAAATATTTCACACACGGTTTTCGAGCACAAATGCGATGCCTCTGAGGAAAAGAAAGCGATGACGTGCAAGTACATTTACAGCACGATTGATTGCAAAACTACTCATCACATCGAATTTCTAACGTGCCCGAGATAGTTCAGGGTTAGGATGAGAACACTGTTAAAATATGTTGGCTGCATCACAAGCTAAGTTTACAAAACGTCTTGATAACTTCCTCGAAAATGTTAGTTTTGTCACATTTATTGACCGAAATGAAACATACTGTAAGGTTTAAGAGCAAGAAATCAACAGACATTGGTCTCGTTGACTGAAACTACCCATTTTAATTCCTTAGACTTTTGTGGAAACCTATGCTTGAAGATTGTCATTACTAGACTTATCTAGAAATATAAAGAACAATCAGAACGTTTCAGTTGATGTGTATGCTGTAACGTATCTACAATAAATATATCCTTATCTACAACAAACATGACCTATGTTGGTCGGTGAAACTGGACTCGATAAGCAAACTGATCTGTAAGTAATCTGAATCTAACCTCCATAACACTGTGTGCGTGTTGCATGAGTGTCAGTTTCACTGTCATTTAAGCCCTCAATAATGGTTCAAATGGCTCTGAGCACTATGGGACTCAACTGCTGAGGTCATTAGTCCCCTAGAACTTAGAACTAGTTAAACCTAACTAACCTAAGGACAACACAAACATCCATGCCCGAGGCAGGATTCGAACCTGCGACCGTAGCGGTCTTGCGGTTCCAGACTGCAGCGCCTTTAACCGCACGGCCACTTCGGCCGGCTTTAAGCCCTCAGCAGATCGTTGCATGAAAACATAAAACTAACATTTTGATAAGCTGACTGCGTATTTGAATAACAATATACAAGTGATACAGAATCTGGCTTGTGCAACGGAATTTACTGGATTAGAATACATGACATGTTGTGGTGTGTCAGTGTCTCTGTTTTGGCCCTAAGTTTTGCACTCACCTCTTTAGATGACTGCCTTTTTCCAAGTGGTTTACAGCGACTCGCAGCAGCTTGCAGCAGCAGCGGCTAAAGCTTATTATTAAAAGAATGAATTTAATGAAAAGGAGTTTGCTTGGGTCCTATTAACTACTAAATAATTAGGAAGAAGGGATTCCATAAATTAAGTCTATTTAAAAACTTCAGAAATTATCGTGACCAATAATGGTTTGACAAGTATTAATGAAGGCGAAATGCCTGACAATGACATAAGAATCAATAACGGCTGAGTGCCAAATTAACAAGTTATTTCAATTTCAAAGTTACATTAATATTCAATAACCACAGCGTTTTTGTGAATTAGATGTGGAGAATAAGTATTATTTGGAGGATAAGGAACCTTCTTTAACTGACAAGCAAAATATGCCATTATTGCAAACTCTGACTAATAATCACGAGCCTAACCTTGCGATTGCGCATTACGCTATGATTGCGAATTTTACCTTGAATTCGATCTTCAAGCTTAGGTTACGCCATCTAAATCTCTCCTGGCCATATGAATGAAATCAGGCCTTCAGTGTGGTAAGATCTGCCATCACCGACGTGAAGGCAGCGGGCGACGTCTTCTGTCTCCGAGCTTTTGATCGACACTACTGACTCGTCTCCCAACAATGCTTACAAGGGAACCTCCCCATCGCACCCCCCTCAGATTTAGTTATAAGTTGGCACAGTGGATAGGCCTTGAAAAACTGAACACAGATCAATCGAGAAAACAGGAAGAAGTTGTGTGCAAATACGAAAAAATAAGCAAAATATACAAAATGAGTAGTCCATGCGCAAGATAGGCAATATCAAGGGTCATCGGAGCTCAGAAGCGCCGTGGTCCCGTGGTTAGCGTGAGCAGCTGCGGAACGAGAGGTCCTTTGTTCAAGTTTTCCCTCGAGTGAAAAGTTTAATTTTTTGTTTTCAGTTTATGTGACAAACTCTTATGTTTTCATCACTTTTTTGGGAGTGGTTATCACATCCACAAGAAAACCGAAATCGGGTAAAGTAGAAGAATCTTTTTACCCATTCGCCAAGTGTACAATTAGGTGGGTCGACAACATATTCCTGTCATGTGACACACATGCCGTCACCAGTGTCGTGTAGAATGTATCAGACGCGTTTTCCTGTGGAGGAATCGGTTGACGTATGAACTTGCGATCAAATGTTTTCGGTTCCCATTGGAAAGGCACGTCCTTTCGTCTACTAATCGCACGGTTTACCGGTGCGGTCGCAAAACACAGACACTAAACTTATTACAGTGAACAGACGTCAATGAACGAACGGACAGATCATAACTTGGCGAAAATAACGAAATTAAACTTTTCACTGGAGGGAAGACTTGAACCAAGGACCTCTTGTTCCGCAGCTGCTCACGCTAACCACGGGACCACGGCGCTTCTGAGCTCCGATGACCCTTGATATTGCCTATCTTGCGCATGGACTACTCATTTTGTATATTTTGCTTATTTTTTCGTAGTTGCACACAACTTCTTCCTGTTTTCTCAATTGATCTGTGTTCAGTTTTTCAAGGCGTATCCAGTGTGCCAACTTATATCTAAATCTGAGGGGGGTGCGATGGGGAGGTTCCCTTGTTAGAATCACGCTTGTATGTTTCACCCTCAGATTGTTATTATCGATATCTGAGTGCTTATTTATTTCCAATCTTACACGATGCAAAGAATAGCCTCATTTAATATTTAACCGATGTAATGGAGACTTCTGGCACACTCCTTACAGTGCAACGTAGCGCGACTCCAGTACGGGTGTATAAGCAACGACGTGTAGGGAAGGGATTAGTGTGATTCATGTCTTACCGACGTGTATTTGGTAAATGCGAAAACGTAACTATGACTGAATTGTCACCGAATCCCTCCCAACAGGACTAGCACACTGCTATTCTTTTCTTGACTGCCGAAGGACAAACACCAGTAAACAACCATCGGAAAATGAAAAATGCGTGTGGGGCAGTATGGCAGTCGAAAACCACCGTTATGGAATGGTGCGCCCAATTCTATGCTGTTCACGATTCGATGCAAGACGCACGTCACCTTATTGAAAATGTTGTAACGTAGATGTTACGCCAACTCAAGCGGGAGACATTCCAGGGCCCGCTCCATAATCCTCATCTCTCCACATGCTATTAACACGTCTTTGGTCCCTTAAAAAGGCTCTTGAAGGGACGATGATTCCAGTCGGACCTGCGTGTGCAGAAGGCATTTACTAATGTCTCCAGACGGCGGGACATGGTGTTTTATAAAATGTGTATTTTCAACCTGGTGCGTCGGTGGTATGATTGCCTCAATGCTCACGGCGATTTTGCCTCATTGGCATACCGATTCTTGAGTGCACGGGCTTCGAACGGAAACATTTTGATCGTCACATATATCTTTTAGTGTAAAGATTGTTTCAGTTTCTTAATTTATGCTAATATCTATATAGCTGTATTGTCTCACTCAGTGTGTTCAGAGTGTAATAGAATCGTAATACAGAAGAATAAAATTTGTTGTAGTGGTATGGATACGAAAACACTTTTCTTCCATGCTAGCATTCATTACCTACAACACTCCACAGTAAATTATGCATGGGAAATACAGGCGAACAGAACGTGCAATGAGTGGATGTTGTGGTTTCCAGACCGAAGACTCGTCTGGTACAACATGCACGAGTCTCTCGTGGTAATATTTCTCAGTCTAGCCGAGAGACAGTGGAAAGTGGTACACGTGACATATAGCACACCTGGTCCTTGCTGCCAACTCGAGATTTACCTTAGGGTACGTTAGACAATGGGCGCAAGGAACTTCCACCTAACTATTCCCTGCTATTCTCTCACTAGTATACCCCTCTTAAAGCAGTTTTCGTAGCGTACTGTATTTCTTCAGAGACGCATGCGATCAATCTACGTATGATGGGAAGTGCGAGTAGTTAGCCGGCCGGTGTGGCCGTGCGGTCTAGGCGCTTCAGTCTGGAATCGCGTGACCGCTCCGGTCGCAGGTTCGAATCCTGCCTCGGGCATGGATGTGTGTGATGTCCTTAGGTTAGTTAGGTATAAGTAGTTCTAAGTTCTAGGGGACTGATGACCACAGATGTTAAGTCCCATAGTGCTCAGAGCCATTTGAACCATTTTTTGCGAGTAGTTAATCTACTTTAAATAAATTCCGGGATTCCACTCATTAATAAACACTGTAAGAGAGGTTTAATACAATTAATCACCAAAAGTCAACGAAAATTGGGAGCATGGTTTGCACAGAGACAGCATCTACTTGTATCCTAAAGCAGACTGAGGTGCTAAGCGTATAACATATAATATCTCTAGAGCACTTCATATAACTTTGGAATGGTTCGTTCATTTCTGCAGAATATAAGGTGTCATTTGTTTCTTAATATAAATAGTTTACGGCATAGTGGAATTATGGTAGCAAAACTATAACGACATTTAGTCTGCCCCTAGCATTTAATATACCAAAAGCAGATTAATATCTGATAACTAAAAGTTCGTAGTTTCGCACCTAAATGCCGGTAGGTCCCCGTCATTCATGATCACCGTGTTGGATCTACTTTTATGACGTATTGAATTCTCCCTGGCCCATTGTGTAGTTTCTGCACCATATGGCTTTGCCATTTCTTTGCCTGAAATGCTACCGTGAGAACTGCTTTCCTACTCTACATCTACATCAATGCTTAAGAGAGCAAGTGAATCATGTTAATTACAGCGTCCCAGTACAATCTTTAAAATCAGTATGTAAAATGGTGTTGGAAATAAGAGGAGCCTCACATTGTAAGATCCCTCCCAGCTGCAATAAACCTCTATAAATATTTCTCAGTCGAACCACGAGTCTATAGAAAGTGGTACAGATGATGAACAGTACAACTGGTCGTTTCTTCACACTTGAGACTGCAAAGGTAAAGTTAGCGCTTTCCTGGATCAACTTAGTAAATCGGCACATAGGATTTACTCCTACCTGTTCTGTACTGCTGTCTCGTTGATGTAATCCCTCGAAGCAGTTCTCGTTGTATACTGGATTCGTTCGGAGCTGCAAACACTCCACCTACACGGCTGGTAATGGAAGCGCGGGTAGCTAATCCACTTTTGTGAAGAGTCTTGCAGATAATATAGCAAGTTCATAACCACCACTTGTGCACTCACAAAGTTTTTGGAATTGTCCTTAGAACCAGCAATGCTGTTATCCAGTCCCTTGCTGAATTATTAACACACGTGCAAACACTAACAGTCCCTACTTCTCACACATTGTCCATATATTATGACCAACAGAAACGTGCGCAGTGAAATGAAACTTACACGTTAATAATATGATGAACTGGTGTCAATTACAATTTTATAACATAAGAATACAATTACAAAGGTACAAAATACACCATTAAAGAACATAACAATACAGATAACATTTGTAGTAATACAGGCTTTACAAAGGAATCGAACTAACATATACATCAGTGTTACAGGAATTATGACATGAGTACATACATAAAAGATCAGAATAACGTTCGAAACATCAACTTTACACATGAGCATTAAAACAAAACAGAATAAATAATGTCTAAACATATTTACAAGGTAAATAACATATTATTAATCCCAATTATATTTGAGGAGAGCAGTATTCCTCATCATAGTGAATGTAGCTTAATATTAAAAGAAGAAAAAATTCTATGAAACTACACAGAGACAGGAAGAAAACAAATACACAAGGGTACACAAACACATAGTGGGATAACACAAAAGGAAAGGACAGGGTTTGTTTTACTGCAGTATTTTGCATGGAGATCTCCCTTCGTTCATCATTATTCCCAAAAGTGCTATCTAAGCCTGCTTTCTGTATTCTGTTCACATCCTCTGTCAAAAATAGTTTTTCTCCACTGTACACTACTTTTTTTTTGCCAAACCTTTTTCGTATAGCTTCTCAATGCATTTCTTCCAATTCATCATAACTCATTGTCTTATAGGCTACCCCCTCTTAAGCTAACTTAAATCTACTGAGCTCAGATGCTAAACTAAGGGACGAGGCAATGCAGCAGCACATAACAAATTAACACAAACAGCAATGCAAAAAAAAAAATGGAAAATTGCAAAGCAAGCTACAGTAAATCTAAATTACCAAGCAATGCAACATTACAAATAATATGAGCCAATGTGCAGCAACAATAAAAATAAATCAATAGTAAAACTTAACAGAGTAATACAAAGTGAAATTTAGTAGCACTATGCCTGGCAAACAGCAGCAGAAATAACTTATATCTAAACATGACATAGCTCAAGCAGAAAAAATATTACCGTAAAAACAACAATGCAGATAAGGGAAATGTATATTCACATCTTAATGTCTATGTAATTAAAGTGGTGCCCCACAAAAACTGATGCTACAAAAGAAATTACCAAGTACTTGAAAATAAAATTATGTATGCAGGTCCTGTGAAGGGAAATGTCTTTTTGTGCTCCTTCTTTTTTTTTGTTTTTTTTTTTTAAGTTATTGTTTACTGGATCTGTAGGCATAAAATATCTATATTAGTACATTCATCAAATTTTATTTTAAACAATGCTGCAGTGGAGCTAGAAACTTGATATTAAATAAATACATAAAGCAAGCCATATGGCATTTTTCTCAACTAGCAAGACAATAGCCGTGAAATGTTTCTCATCGTTTCATTAGGCATTTCAGTAAATATCATAAATTACAAGCTCCACAGTATGCTTTCAACAAGGAAATGTCAGTAGCGCGGACAATGGCCTCCCCTTTCTTTTTTTCTACCTGTGCTTCTGACGAGGCACTCACACTAATGGCTTGTTCTCCAGGCGTCTGACACACCTGGGTGCCCACGACGCTTTATGTGCAGGTGGTCACTTAACTTTCATACGGAAATATTTACGACAGCAGTTTCTGCTACAGTGACAGTCTCATAAAAAATTTCACAGGTCGAGAATTTACGTTGCAAATGTGTAGAAACAAAATCCTATGAATATAACAGTGTCCAAAAAATTTTCGCCGGCATTGTGATACATTCACGCATTTACACACATTTCATAACTCTTAAAGTACGATTCTTGGTTTCCAACATCCTTTTTCACAAGTCAAGAGTCCCTAACTTCTATTCATTATTCATATACATATAAACACGTAATCACATTCCTCATATATGGTAGCATCATCTTATTGATATAAACATACCTCAACAGCATAATACACATCGTCGTCGTAAAAATAACATCATAACACCTCAGTCAAATCTCAAAAAGTCGTAGCTTTCTGCAATAATTTCAAACCATAAAAAAATTCTCTGCTCATGTCAAAAGTGTCATCTGCCTCAAACGTAGTTTAAAAATCATGATCTCATACCAAATACATCATTCAAAGCTCTCATAGTATCACAATGGTTCCAAAAAAATATGAAGAGTTCACACAGTACAGACAAAATACAATTTCGTAAGTGTGAAATCATCCAGCTGTGTAATTGCGTAAACATGTGTCACTGACGTAGTAAAAAAATTTGTCTCTCTCAGTTAAATGATCAGATAGCTGTGTAATTTATGTTTTAGAGAAATATGGTACCTATGTGTAAAGTTGTATAAGCAAATACCATATTAGCTAGGGTTCCTTGTGCTTGCCAAACACACGGTATACAAAGTAGGCGTGTACCCCCCTGAGGTTTAATGTAATTGTACCCTCAGGTATTACAGATTACAGCAATGGAATGAAATGTATCACGGAAAACTTTCTTTGTAATTCAAAAATCTTAAAAAATAAATGTTTTAAGTACAAAATTAGTCAAATAAGTGTCCTGTAGTGCTAAATATGCGTCTTGCTGTAAGATAATCTCTGTGGAAGTGTCGTAGTTATCGTCCTCCGAAAGCTAACTTCTGCAGAAGACAATGTACTTACCTCATGATAAACAAAAGTGAAATGCTTTGCGTATAGATATCTTAGTTATTACGCTTATTGTCGTGGTGAAGAACGTACTGTGCTGTAACGTATTGTTGTGCTACGAAAGAAGCTGTCTCATTGTAGCTATACCACAAAAGTTACTACTAAAACATGTTTTACTTCCCAGAATAATACAGAAAAACTGTGCAGATATAAAACAGATACACCGCAAAAGCAACATTGTAAATTGTCACTCATTAGTAACGTCGTGATATAATCATGTAGCTGTCACATAAACTAACCACTGTGTCAGCTGGTATCTCTCAGAAAGTACTTTAATTCAGAATGTATTTTCAAGTAAACCAAAATGTTGCATTAAAATCTCATTAGCAGTACTGGTAAATGTTCTAAGTATGTGAGCCTTATAGTCGTTACGTAATCGTGCAACTAACAAGCAAGAATGTACACACACAATAACACTGTGTTGTCTGTTCGGAATAACAATGCATTCGTAATTTCTGTTTAAATAAGTTCTCTTGGTTCTTGACTGGATATTTAACTTCAAACATTGTTGCATGGTAACAGTTTCTAAAGCATACTAGTAACGTGAAGTGAAACGTTTTATGGCAAAGACAAAGTTAAAAAGCAGATTATCTTTCAATAAACGGTTTTACATGTGAAATGTGGTGTAAATCTTTACTCTTCCTAGTACGCAGAGTTTCAACTTCAACGCAATTATCATGTGGTATACGTCGGTAAAGAATACTGGAATTTTTCTCAAGGTTAGCGTCTATGTTATTTTTCTCTGAGCCAGCCGGCGCACGCGGGTGCCTGCGGTGCGAGTCATTGTCTGCTACCTCTTTGTTGGCGCGCGCCGTTATTGGGATTTGGAGACCTGGGCCCTGCCCTGTTAAAATCCCGCCAATTCTGATGAAGTTCAGTTCTGTCGTTACGATCATATCGTCTGTCGTCATCTCGGTAGATTCCATAGTTTCTTTCTTGTCGGTCACGTGGTGGAGAATTTCTCCCTGAGTCGTAACTGTGTGCTGGCCCGTTGCGTCTAAAGTTATTCTGTCTCCCTTGATAATAATTATTTTGGTTCCCATATTGTCTGTTTCTCTGATTGTCTCTGTGATAGTCATTACCGCGGAGAGGTGATCTTTCCCTGTAATTATTACTCTGCCAGTGGTTGTCATATGGGTGGTGTCTGTTTTGGTCATGATTTACATTGTAAGAATAGGCTTGTCGTGGCCATTTATTGTTTCTGTCGTCACGGAATTGTGACGGATGTGACCTGTAGTGATTGTTTTCCTGTTTTCGCATCCCGCAACTGTCTGTGTCAATTTCTAATTCTTGTAAGAGTCCCTGAAAAGCTTCAATGTCGTCTTTGCAACGTCCTGCCAAAATAATATGCCGTAAATGTTCAGGTAATTTGATTAAGCAAATGCGGATGAGTTCTGAGGGGCTGTATGGGTTTGACAGTTACTGATTCTTGTGCAACATGTCTTCAAAATGTTTGACAAGACTGGAAAATTCAGATTGTTCAAAGTGTTTCATCATCATGATGCTATGTTTTACTCAGTCTTGTGTAGCTTGTGACCAATATACTGAGAGGAACGCATGGTAAAATTCTCCTTCACTGTGACAATCGTGAATGACCGATCGCATTCTTACAGCTGGTTCATTCTCCAAGTAGCCACACATAAATTCTAATCTGTGTTCTAATGACCAGTTGGGAGGAAAACAATGAGAGAATTGATGGAGCCACGCTTGTGGATGAATGTCGTTGGCAGAATTCTTAAACGTTTTGAATTTACGTGTAGTAATGAACAGCTTATAGTCAAAGTCATCATGCCGGCGAGTAGCATATCGGTCATTGTTACGTGTTGTCGGCGGTTCCATCTCAAAATTCGGTCCACCTTTCCAATTCCTTTCATAATTACCGAAATGCCCTGTGTTATTATTTTGTGGCTTTTCCGTATTTCTAAGTTCCTCTTTCCGTGTTGGAGCGTGAGTGTCCTCTGAAATATGTAATTCTTGTATCACCTGCGTCAACTGATCTTGTACTTCCCGGATTTCTCTTTTGTACTGTGTATTGATTTGATTTGGATTTGGTTTGAATTTTCTTATTTGTTCATACTCTTCTGTGTCAGTGAAGGCTACGGTTCTTGTATCATTCAGATCATCATCTACCTTTGTAGATAAGTTAGTGACCTGATCCGAAAGTTCGGCTACTTTCTCCGATAGTGAACACATTTCCTCAGTGTGTCTTTCTACTGCGTCCTTTAAGTTTTCCTGAGTTTTTGCAAGTTGCGTAACCGAATCGGTAGATGCAACTGAGTCCATTTTAGCTTGCAAGGTCTCATGATTTTCATGAACAATGGTTTGCAGTTCTTTTATGGCTGCTTCGTGATTCTGTAATGCATTTTCATGCCGCGAAAAAATAGGTTGAAAATGCTCACAAATTTGTGTTTTTACGTCATTACAGACTTTTTGACATTTCAATTCAATGTTATGTAACTTAGTACTTAAATCCTCACGTGTTTCTTCAAGTGTGGTGTGAAGATTTTGTTCCATTGCGTCTAACTGTTGCTGTGTTTGTCTCTGATTTTGTTCCATTGTGTCTAACTGTTGCTGTGTTTGTTTCTGATTTTGTTCCATTGTGTCTAACTTTTGAAGCTTTTGTCCCATTTGTTGCATTAATTGTAATAACAATGCACTGGTGTCTGAAACATGTTCCTCAGTGCTTTTCGGCCGTGAATTTGCACCGGCAACATTCACATTTTGACAAGCAGAAAATGTGTCTTGACTTATTTGAGAAAAGGGTGAGGACGCAAAACCTGAATCTAGAGTATTTGCAATATTGTGTTCTGTCATTTCGGATTCCTGAGGCGAGCTGTTGCTGACCGATCGATCGATAATGCTTCCCTGTTCACTAATTGTTTCACCGTCTACACCATTATTTGCAGCCCGCTCCATTTCCCTATGTACAATTACCAAATTACTACTTGGAATGTCTGTTAATTCACTACCCAGTGGTGCTGATAAGCTACGCTCGTCGTCACTATTATTTCTCAGTTTACTTTGGAGCCGAGTGTTACGTTTTTCACACGCCATTATTGTCACAATATTTCACACGATAACACAGAAAAGCACAATTTGAATAGCAAAAATAAGAGAACACATTAACATAGTACTGAAAATAATATCTAGTTAATTGCAGCTGCGAAATACTTGGTGCAAATCTACATGCATGCCACAACTGTTTTACTGTACAACAATGAAAGGCTGCAACTACAAAGGAGATTCTCTCTACAATTACGCGCTAGCAATAAACAAAAGCTACACTAAATACACAAACTACAAGAAAAAATCAGAAGATTCCAGTGAGGTATCCTAGGCTAAGGGTCGACATATCAAACGTCCCCTTAGAACAATTTATACACGACTGTGCTTAACCTGACACACAATATTATTTAGCGCAACGCAATCTGACTATCAAAGATCCCTGCAAAAGAATGGCCCTGAGTAACATTAAACTATACCTTTCAGAAATCACTTACCTCATAAAAATCTTCATTACTCGAACTACTGCAATACAGCGAGCGCCACTACTGCCAGCTAAATAAAAGATTCAAACTACGGAAGTCACTAACTACTGATAGGGAGAGTTAGCAAATGAAAGATTTACCTTAATATCATCACAAGTCATAATATATGTAATTTCAAAACTCCGCCATCTCTCTCCTCACATCCACCACTGCTGGCGGCTCACCTCTAACTGCGCAACGCTAAGCGCTGTTCACATCCAGCTGCCGCTGCCCAACACTACAATGGCAGACAACGATGCAAACTAGCCACAGACTGCACACAGCACAGCCAGTGATTTTCATACAGAGCGCTACCTAACGTTGCCAATAAGAAAACATAAACAGCCTACTTACATAAAGAAAACATAAACAGCCTACTTACAGCTTCGTATTACTGTCAGCAGAAAATTAACTATCATTTGTTTCTTAATGTAAATGGTTTACAGCACAGCGGAATTTTGGTAACAAAGCTTTAACGTTACTCAGGCTCCCCCTAGCATTTAACGTACAAAAAGTCGATTCTAATAATTAATATTTGATACAGAAAGGTTCTTCGTTTTGCGCCTAAATGTTGGTCGTTTAAGATTGCTGAGCTGGTTCTACCCTCACAACTTATTCATAGCACCTCACAGCATTGGCATAGTTTCAGCGCCATAAGGCGTTGCCAGACTTGCTACATGAGTTCCAGTCTTGAGAATTGCTTTCCTGTTCGTCACAGTTACCATCTATATTCCTGCTTAAAAGACGGAATCATTCACATTAACGCCAACACTCCAATACAATGTAAAAATTAGCAAATAAAATGTGGTTCATTAAGGGAAATCTCATAAACTCCCCATGCTAGTCTATACTGAGAAGCCTGTTTATTTCTCAATAACTATTGCAACTTACATCTATTTGAACATGCCTATTCTATACCAGCCTAGGATTCCTTCTGCAATTTTTTTCTTCCAACACTGCTCTTCATTATCAAACTTACCATTCCTTGGCTCCTCAAGGTATGGCCTGTCAGGCCATTTCTTCTTTTAAATCAAATTTCTTTTTTCGGCAATTTCATCCAGTATCTCCCCATGCGATCCACCTATTCAAAAATCAGCATTCTTCTGCGGCACTACATTTCAAAAGCTGCTATTCTGTTTGTTATCTGATCACTTATCGTCCACGTTTCAATACCGTACAAGGCTGTGCTTCCGAAAAATACCGCCATAAATGACCTCCTAGCGCTTTGTATTATAGGTCAGTAAATACCACTTTTAGAAAAATGCGTTTACTTGCTATTACCAGTCTGTATTTTATATCCTATTTGCTTCATCCACACCAGTTATTTTGCTGCCGAAGTAGCAAAAGCCATCTATTGTTTTATTGTCTCACTTCCTAATCTAATTCCCACGGCACTGCCTGATTTAATTCCACTAAGTTCTATCACCCTTGTTTGACTGTTGTTGTTATTCGTTGAAAGATGAACTTGATAAAGGAGTGAAAGTTTAAGCCGTCTAGGAGAGTTTTACACAAAACATAATTTAATCTTCGTTAAAACTTTAAGAATTAGTAAAAAAGTCATATGTGTAGAAAATGTCTGGAGACACTGTAGGGGGCTCAGACTGATTGTGTAATGACTGGATGGACAGGGAAAAAACTTCAAAAAACAAAAAGTGGTCATGAATGCTTTTGGTGAACTAAATAATGTTTCCAAAACCAAGCCTCCGATATGTCTGAAAAGGAAAGATCAAAATCAGTGTGTGTTACCATTTGTGATTTACTGCAGTGAGGCAGGGACTTTTAACACAAAAATGGAGGGTTGTTCAAATAACAATAGAAGTGTAGCTAATTAAGAGAATACAGTAAAAACATTTTGATGACTTCAGCACAACGGCATTTAGATTTGATAAATGCACAATGGGCTTCTCTACAATTAATTGCTAAGTCGGGGATAGACATAACTAAAGAATTAGTATCAAAATTTTCAGTGCCTATATAGCTCAATCGATAAATGACCTGCCCACGAAAGCCAATGTTTTGGTTTTAATTCTCGGATCAACATCCTGTTTTAATCTGCCAGAAAGTTTCAAACAGAGGAACTACAATGCAGAGTTAAAGACTCATTATGGAAAGAATCCTGTGGGCTGTTTTGATTGAGTATCAAAGGAAACACGTCACCTAGTCGGATGGATCACGTTTTATGTAACACCAGATCGACCAGTGCGTCCGGATAGGCCTTAATCTAGGCGGCGGCTGCTTGAAACATGTACTGCACCATGGACGCAGACCAGTGAGGTAGTATTATGCTTTGGGGAATATTCACCATGGATTCCATTACAACTCTGGTGGTAATCGAAATCACCATGCCAACTGTGGACATCGACAACGTTATTTCGGAGCACCTGCATCTCTTCTAGCTTGATGGCTTTCTCATCACTGATGGCACAGTCTAGCGGGATGATTGTGTGATAAGATCACAATCGTGCTATACTGACTTGAGGAGCATGACAGTGAACTCACATTGATGTCTTGACAAACAAATTCGCCTGGTTTGAACGCGATGGAAAAGACCCATAAATTACGGAAACGGCGTGACGTGTATGTAGATATCTGATGCCACAGACCTCCATAAACTTAACAACGACTTTTCGAATCCGTGGTACGCAGAATCGCTGGTGTACTGGCTTAACGAAGTTGAGCCACTCGCTATTAATCGGAGGTATTCACAATATTTTTGCTCACGTACGTACTACCCGACCACGGTATTATTGCACTTGGCCTCCCGTCATCTTTATCATCACTGTAAACAAGTGCAATGGTGAACAGGAAATATTCATTGCATTGTGAATTAATTTAGAACAGTTGTGCATAGTTATACTGTCCTGTGGTTCAGCCTATTCTCGTGAAATATCACTATAAAAACTCACGATAAGCCGACCGGAGCGCTCTCATCCCAGGTACAATAAAATTGTGGTCAACTGATGTATACGAATATGTAAAACAGATTACTATGGAACATCTTAGTGGATTTTCAGAGATGAAATGATTAGTATTCTAGTATCCACCACTCCAGTGACATGAAGGAGATTTTTGAAAGTGGGCACCACAAACATTAGGGACGCGGTAAACACGTCACGAGGATATGTGCGTTATCCCTCTACCAGAAATAATTATCAGTCACGGTTGGTGAATCCGACAGTTCATATTTCATTATCGAAGCCATACTTACTCCGACTATCTAGTACAGCCACTATCTCGCTTCCTGGAGGATTTTGGAAATCTGCTGGAGTGTGTGTTGTTACGCAAGACTATTCTTGGTATCCTTCATCAATAACGATTCTCGATCGTGTTACTTCTAGTCGCAACATTCATTATGAAACGTCCCCTTAGAAAAATTTATGAATGATTGTGCTGATAAACCTCTACGTTATTTGACTTTCAAACAGCTAAGCAAAACTGAACGTACTCAGACATTTCTCTCTTTACCTATTCCGATCATCACTAAACAGACACACAATATTTTTAGCGGAACGCAATCTGACTTTCAGTAATCTCTACAAAAGAATGACCCTGACTAACAATAACCTGTAAGTTTCATGAATCACTTACCTCACAAAAATCATCGTTTCTCGAACTACTGCTATACGGCGAGCGCCAATACTGCCAGCTAAATAAAAGATTCTAACTACTGAAGGCACTAACTACTGATAGGCATAGTTAGCAAATGAAAGATTTTCATAGAGAGCAAACAATCTATTTACCTTAATAATGTTCAAAAGTCATCATATAGATCTATCAATTAATGACAACCATCTTTACAAATTACCTTTTTCTGGCGGACACACGTCCAGATCGTCCGCTTATAGTAACCTCTCAAAACTATGGCATCTCTCTCTCCACATCCACCACTGCTGGCGGTTCACCTCCAACTGCTCAACGCTACGTGCTGTTAACAGCCACCTGCCCAACACTACAATAGCAAATTCCAACAATGCAAACCAGCCACAGACTGCACACAGCACAGTCAGTGATTTTCATACAGAGCGCTACGTGGCGTTACCAATATAAAAACCTAAACAGCCTACTTACAATTACGTTCTACGTTCTCGGCTAGTGATTTGGCGTCTGTCTGGTTTACCAAGCAGAATGTGATTCACTGAAATAATTTTCCTAATTAGTATCAGCGTAACATACGGTTTGCAGAGCTTTAACTGTTATTGTAGTCGTCGTTTTCAGTTGAAGAGCGGTTTGACGCAGCTTGCCTCGCTTGTCTGTTCTGTGCAACCCTCTTCGCCTCCGAATAAGCACTGCAGTTTACATTCACGTAATGTTCGGCATACACCTGTAGCACTACATTTCTAAAACTTTTATTCTCTTCTTGTCTGAGCGCTCATCCATGTTTCTCTCCCCGACAAGGCTATACTCCAGAGAAATACCTTCATAAGAGACTTATAGTAACTTAAAATTTCTAGATGATGTTAAAAAATCCTCTTTTTTTAGAAATGCTTTTCTTGGTATTGCCAGTCTGCATTTTATATCCTCTTTACTTAAGTTATCGGCAGCTATTTATTGTCCATGTGTTGAATTTAGTGTTTCGAGTTCTAACCTAATTCAGTCAGGGTCACCTGATTTCCTTTGACTACCTTAGGTTACCCTTGTGTTACTTTTGTTTATATTCATCTTTTAATCTAGGAATGGTCATCTCAGTCAACTGATTTTTCAAGGCCTTTACTGTGTCTGACAGAATTGCAATGTCATCGTCAAACCTCTTCTCCTTAACTTTAATTCTTACTCTAAATTTCTCCTTTGTTTCCTTTACTGCCCACTGACAAGCAACACCTTGAGTGCGAGGTCGCAAGTTCAGTCCATAGTACGGCTCATATGAAAGTGTTGTGTTAACAGTTGTAACAGGAAAAACATTAGCTTCTGATGACTCGCAATGTGCATCAGGAGGGAGACAGAAAATGAGGGTCCGGGAGGAGCAGAGATCAAGCTTCTACGGAATGTACGTATTACACTTCACAAAATGGACATCGTCTTCAATCAACAAATGTTCAAAACAAACCATTAGCTTGCACCATGAACACCGAATGAAAAATGGCGTGCCATAGTGATCACAAAGGTTCATGCCATCAAGATTGATGGCGAACGCATTGAGAGTGGTAAACCGTGCAGGACATTCAACTAGGACTGCATATACAATCATACTGGTTTAACGGGGAGATGAAAACTAATAGAATGTGATGGCATGCAACCAAATGCAAAACAGTCTATCGTGGAGCTTCACGTGAAACTGGTTATCTTTTAAGGCGTGGCTGAAGAAAGTGCGGTAATATGTTTTACAGGCACGGCAAAAAAAAAGCCCGAGACTTAAATTGTGCACTGGTGCCAAGTGGTATGACTTACAAAGTCACACACTTTTCGGGAGGGACAGTTGGCACTAACGGAGAATAATTTTTATACGCGGGCCAGGAGTCAAGTAAGAGCAAGTTATTGGCCAAAAGCAATGCTCATACAATAGTTGTAGTTCTTTTACCCCTATTTTCACACTCTTGCTTGCTTTGACGTATATATTCTCTATTGCCTAGCAAGATCATGTACACGAGAAAGAGTCGTAGGGGACAAAGCACCTCCAACTTCTCAGAGTACAATAAATAACTTTCCAGCCAATTTACCATCCAGATTAACAGTCAGCATAACTCTATACGAATGACGAATGCTTATGGCATTGATGTTTGTTGTTCTTGATAAAACTCTCTTGGTATGTCTAATTTCCAGGATTCCTTCCATATGCATTTCTTCTTCAAATCCCGATTGGTCGGAGTGGAAAACAGATTCCTTACTGAACGACAGAATACGTTCGTTTGTCTTATCTACAAATTTTCGGGCCGATTCCACAATTTTGCTGTGCATTATCAAGTTGACACTTTGTTTGAAATTAAGTCTTCAGTTCTGCAGATCTGTTTGAAGTTATGCAATCATACACTGCTTCCCTTGAAATCAATGTAATCTATGTCGCGAGCAATTTGAAGTGCATAACGTAATAGGTCACTATCACGTACATCCTGTATCGAGCATCCTTGAAAGGTGCAAACAGCAGTTTCTTGTAATAAGTGAGGCTTGTCCTTCCTTGAATATCCGTAGTTTTTCTTATGCACTACTTGGTCAAACTGCTGTGAACTTATTCGAAATCTGTCGTAGTTGTTTCTTTACTAAGCTGCGCATGATCTCCGTGTTCGTAATTATGTTTAGTACCCGCTCCTTGGACGACTGTCCTTTAGTATGCTTGACTCGAGACGGATTTATGGGTTCCTATTCGACAATGATCACAAAATAACGTTGCTCGACGCCTGTTTCAGTATCACTTTTACTTGTTAAGTAAGTTTCGATATCTTTGTACTCTTTATGTACGGTGTCCACACAGCCGAGCGTATACGACACCACACATTATAAGAAGAAAGTTCATATTTTAATTTTTTATTCGATACTGAGATGCTATTGCAATACAGTTGGAGAGCCTCTGCAATGCTGTAGAAGTTTCGGGGGAATGCCAAGTGGATTGAGGTATGAATGGGAATTTAGACCAGTAGAAAGGCGCCCTACAGTTGCCTTTGCAGTTGCACAATGCCGGGGCTGTACCAAGGAAGGGTAGTTGTCAGCTCATGTGCCTAATGAGCAGGAGAGCTGGGTTCGAATCCCAGCGTTGGTACAAATTTTCATTCTTCGCTTCAGTCTGCATATACAGGGTGGCCGATTGATAGTGACCGGGCCACATTTCTCACGAAATAAGCGTCAAACGAAAAAACTACAAAGAACGAAACTTGTCTAGCTTGAAAGGGGAAAACCAGATTGGCCCGCTAGATGGCGCTGCCATAGGTCAAACGGTTATCAACTGCGTTTTTTTAAATATGAACCCCAATTTTTTATTACATATTCGTGTATTACGTAAAGAAATATCAATGTTCTAGTTGGACCACTTTTTTCACTTTGTGATACATGGCGCTGTAATAGTCACAAACATATGACTCACAATTTTAGACGACAGTTGGTAACAGATACGTTTTTTAAATTAAAATACAGAACGTAGGTACATTTGAACATTTTATTTCGGTTGTTCCAATGTGATACATGTACCTTTGTGAACTTATCATTTCTGAGAACGCATGCTGTTACAGCGTGATTACCTGTAAATACCACATTAATACAATAAATGCTCAAAATTATGTCCGTCAACCTCAATGCATTTGGCAATACGTGTAACGACATTCCTTTCAACAGCGAGTAGTTCCCCTTCCGTAATATTCGCACATGCATTGACAATACGCTGACGCATGTTGTTAAGCGTTGTCGGTGGATCACGATAGCAAATATCCTTCAACTTTCCCCACAGAAAGAGATACGGTGACGTCAGATTCGGTGAACGTGCGGGCCATGGTATCGTGCTTAGACGACCAATCTACCTGTCATGAAATATGCTATTCAGTACCGCTTCAACCGCACGCGAGCTATGTGCCGGACATCCGTCATGTTGGAAGTACATCGCTATTCTGTCATGCACTGAAACATCTTGTAGTAACATCCGTAGAACATTGCGTAGAAAATCAGCATACATTGCACCATTTAGATTGCCATCGACAAAATGAGGGCCAATTATCCTTCCTCCCATAATGCCGCACCACACAGTAACCCGCCAAGGTCGCTGATGTTCTACTTGTCGAGGCCATCGTGAATTTTCCGTTGCCCAGTATTGCATATTATGCCGGTTTACGTTACCGCTCCTGGTGAATGCTGCTTCGTCGCTAAATAGAACACGTGCAAAAAATCTGTCATCGTCCCGTAATTTCTCTTGTGCCTAGTGGCAGAACTGTACATGACGTTCAAAGTCGTCGTCATGCAACTCCTGGTGCATAGAAATATGTTACGGGTGCAATCGATGTTGATGTAGCAATGTCAACACCGACGTTTTTGAGATTCCCGATTCTCTCGTTAATTTGTCTGCTACTGATGTGCGGATTAGCCGCGACAGCAGCTGAAACACCTACTTAGGCATCATCATTTGTTGCAGGTCGTGGTTGACGTTTCACATGTGGCTGAATACTTCCTGTTTCCTTAAATAACGTAACTATCCGGCGAACGGTCCGGACACTTGGTTGATGTAGTCCAGGATACCGAGCAGCATACATAGCACACGCCCGTTGGGCATTTTGATCACAATAGCCACACATTAACACGATATCGACCTTTTTACGTGATTGGTAAACGGTCCATTTTAACACGGTTAATGTATCACGAAGCAAATACCGTCCGCACTGGCGGAATGTTACGTGATACCACCTAGTTATATGTTTGTGATTATTACAGCGACATCTATCACAAGTGCTCCAACTAAAACATTTCTATTTCTTTACGTACTACACGAATATGGCCGGTCGGAGTGGCCTAGCGGTTCTAGGCGCTACAGTCTGGAATCGCGCGACCCCTACGGTCGCAGGTTCGAATCCTGCCTCGGGCATGGATGTGTGTGATGTCCTTAGGTTAGTTAGGTTTAAGTAGTTCTAAGTTCTAGGGGACTGATAACCTCAGAAGTTAAGTCCCATAGTGCTCAGAGCCATTTGAACCACTTTACACGAATATGTAATAAAAAATAGGGGTTCCTATTTTAAAAAACGCAGTTGATATCCGTTTGACCTATGGCAGCGCCACCTAGCGGGCCAACCATAGCTCCATCTGGTTTACCCCTTCAAGGTTGACGAGTTTCGTTATTTGTAGTTTTTTTGTTTGATGCTTTTTTTCGTGAGATATTTGGCCCGGTCACTATCAATGGACCACTTTGTACGTGCTTTTTAGATGTGGGACTGGAAAGGTCTTTGGAACCACACCGTTCCAATTAATTTTTCCAGTAATCTTAGTATTCTTAGAAGGGAAAATATGAAGCTCAAGATGCATTCAAAGGCATAGAACGTCGAATGAGAACTGGGCTGCAGATGTTGTTGCCCATTATTCATCCTGAGAACCTTTGCTCTCGACTGACAGACAACTACGTTCAGTAATGGCCGACAGCCAGACCGGGAGGAAGCACGGCTACGAGGGGCCACGGCAGCATCCCATCAACAGAGGCCGCTGATGAGCACGGCGGGGCGCCGCCCGCTACTGGCTGCTGGCCGCGGGAGCAGAAGGCGCCCAACGTCCGCACAGCGGGTGCTCACTCAGCTCAGACAGCGCTGGGCACGGTACGGCTCTCTTCTGCTTGAGAAAGCGTACTGCTAAATAAACATAAAGTAAAATATTGAGTATACCCGAAGATCAGCGAATGGTGCACGTACTGCATATAAGAAGAGTTGTTATCCTAACTAAAGAGCAGGGAGCACACTGAAATGGCAAAAGGCTTGGTATAATACTGTGTCAGACAGCCTGCTTTCCGGTGTAGCGCAGCAGCTCGATGTAGCACGAACTCCACAAGTCGCCCTGCAGAAATACGGACCCATGCTGCCTCTGTAGCCGTCCATATTTGTGGAAGTATTGCTGGTGCAGAATTTTGTGCAGTAATTTACTTCTCGATCATGTCCCAAAATGTTCGACTTGATTCATGTCGGGTGTTTGGGGTGCCCAATTCATTCGCTCAAAATGTCCAGAATGCTCTTCAAACCAACCGCTAACAGCTGTGGTCCGGCGACATGTCGCGTTGTCATCCATGAAACCTGAAGGCCATGAATGGCTACAAACGGTCCCCAAGTAGCCAAGCATGATCATTTCCAATCAATGATAGGTTCATTTGGACGAGGGGACCCAGTCGATTCAGTGTAAACGCAGCCCAAATCATTATGGAACCACCTTCAAGTTGCAGAGTGCCGACAACTTGGGTCGATGGCCTTGGGCTCAACACCACTCTCGAACCCTACTGTCACATCTTGCCAACTGAAATCGGTTTTTCAGTCGTCTAAGGTCCAACCAACGTGGTCAAGAGCCCAGGGGACGGCACACAGTTTTAATCTGCCAGGAACTTTCATATCAGCGCACATTCCGCTGCAAAGTGAAAATCTCATTCTGGAAACATCCTCTAGGCTGTGGCTAAGCCATGTCTCCGCAATATCCTTTCTTTCAGGAATGCTAGTTCTGCAAGGTTGGCAGGAGAGCTTCTGTTATGTTTGGAAGGTAGGAGACGAGGTACTGGCAGAAGTAAATCTGTGAGGACTGAGCTTGAGTCGTGCTTGGGTAGCTCAGTTGGTAGAGTACTTGCCCGCGAAAGGCAAGGTCCTGAGTTCGAGTCTCGGTCCGGCACACAGTTTTAATCTGCCAGGAAGTTTCAGTGCCGTGCTGTTAGCAACAGCACTCCCGTTGATCGTCAGCTTCCATAGCCCATTAACGCCTGATTTCGCGGAGCTGTCCTAACAGATACGTTCGTCATACGTCCCACATTGATTTCTGCGGTTGTTTCACGCAGTACTGCCTGTCTGTTAGCACTGTCAACTCAACGCAAAAGCCGCTGCTCTCGGTCGTTAAGTGAAAGCCATCGGCTACTGCGCTGTTCGTGGTGAAAAGTAATGCCTGATTTTTGGTATTCTCGATACGCACTTGAGACTGTGGATCTCAGAATATTGCATCGCGTAACAATTTCTGAAATGAAATGTCCGATGAATGCAGCTCAAACAATCCTTCCGTGTTTAAAGTCTGTAAAATCCCCAACCTACGGCCGTAACCAAGTCGGAAAATTTTCAAATAAGTCACCTGAGTCCAAATGACAGTTCCACTAATCCACTGCCCTTTTATACCTTGCGTACGTCGTATTAGTGCCATCTGTATATCTGCATATCGCTATCCCACGGCTTTTGTCGCCTTGTACGCATCTATTTAGGTGATAAGCTACAGATACACTATATGATCAAAAGTATCCGGACACCTGGCTAGCCCGCATCTCGTGGTCGTGCGGTAGCGTTCTCGCTTCCCACGCCCGGGTTCCCGGGTTCGATTCCCGGCGGGGTCAGGGATTTTCTCTGCCTCGTGATGGCTGGGTGTTGTGTGCTGTCCTTAGGTTAGTTAGGTTTAAGTAGTTCTAAGTTCTAGGGGACTGATGACCATAGCTGTTAAGTCCCATAGTGCTCAGAGCCATTTGAACCCTTTTTGAACACCTGGCTAAAAATGACTTACATGTTCGTGGCATAGGTAATGCTGGAATTCAATATGGTGCCGACCAACTCTTCGTCTTGATGACAGCTTCCACTCTCACAGGAATACGTTCAAACAGGTATTGGATGGTTTCATGGGGAATGACGGCCTATTCTTCACTGAGTGTTGCTCAAAGGAGAGGTAGCGATGTCGGTCGGTGAGGTTTGGCACGAAGTCGGCGTTTCAAAACATCCCAAAGGTGTTCTGTAGGATTCAGTTCAGGACTCTGCGTAGGCCAGGCCATTACAGGAATGTTATTGTCGTGTAACCACTCCGCCACAGGCCGTGCATTATGAACAGGTGCTGGATCATGCTGAAAGATGCAATCGTCATCCCCGAATTGCTCTTTAACAGGGGTAAGCAAGAAGGAGCTTAAAACATCGATTTAGCCCTGTGCTGTGATAGTACCACGCAGAACAACAAGGGGTGCAAGCCCTCTCCATGAAAAACAAGACCACCCCATAACACCACCTCCTCCGAATTTTACTGTTGGCGCTACACAAGCTGGCAGATGACGTTCACCGGGTATTTGCAATTCCCACACCCCGCCGTCGGATCGCCACATTGTGTACCGTGATCTCTCACTCCGCACACTGTTCAGTCGTCCAATGTTTAAGCTCGTTACACCAAGCGAGGCGTCGTTTGGCATTTACCGGCTTGATGTGTGGCTTATGAGCAGCCGCTCGACCATGAAATCCAAGTTTTCTCACCTCTCGCCTAACTGTTATAGTACTTTCAGTGGATCCTGATGCAGTCTGGAATTCCTGTGTGATAGTCTGGTCTGCCGGTAGTCTCTGTCAGTCAACAGACGAGGTCACCTGTACACTTTTGTGCTGTACGTGTCCCTCCACGTCTACACTTCACTATCACATCGGAAACAGTGGATCCAGCGATGTTTATGAGTGTGGAAATCTCGCGTACAGACCTATGACCCAAGTGACATCCAGTCACCTGATCACGTTCGAAATCCGTGAGTTCCGCGGAGCGCTCTATTCTGCTCTCTCATGGTGTCTAATAACTACTGAGGTAGCTAATATGGAGTACCTGGCAGTAGGTGGCAGCACAATGCATCTAATATGAAAAACGTATGTTTTTGGGTATGCCTGGATACTTTTGATCAGCTAACGTAGCTTTTGGTTCAACTCCCAGACTCACATGAGCACTTCTTCCATACATGACCTCATAAAGCCAAAACTTTTTTTTTTAATATCAAGTCCAAATGCATTAATGGGACCGCCGCCTATGTTCGATGTCAATGTGCTGTACTCACAGACGGGAGGTGACAACACTAGCAGTGGAGGGTATACAAAGAGTGTCATGGGACGCGGGACACAGTGCAGCTATTGTCCCAATAAAGAATCGGAGCAGTTTATCTGACGTCTAAAAGGGCACGATCATTGGCTTTCGGGCCTAGGGTAAAAGCATTTCCAAAACGGCTGAGATTCAAAGTTCATGGCGTGCCACCTTGGTTAAAGTATACCGCAGATGTCAAAATGGTGCTGCCGAAAATCGTCGTCAAGCATCTGTGTTGCACCACGAGCCATGGACCACAGAAATGAGCGATTGCTGCGGAATGTGACTGTTGAGCAACTGACAGCCTAGATGAACCAGGTAAGTATCAACAGTGCCTCCTCAGTGACCGTTCAGTTAACGTTGCTGCGTGTGGGCTTCTGCAGCAGGAGCCTGAGTCATGCACCCATGCTGACTGCTGTTCATCGTAGAAGAAGGCTCGATTTTGCTCACCAGTACCGCATCTGGACGTCCACTGAGTGTCGACGGGTGGCTTTTCAGATGAATCACGTTTCATGCTATATCAGACAATTGGCCGTCGGCTTGTACGGCTTGGAACGTCTGAAAGTGAACACCCTGTAACCAGAAGGTGGTGGTATGGTCTGGGAAATGGTTTCGTGACTTTCTCTGGCAGCTCTTGTCAAAAGCACAATGGATCAAGACAAGTACGCATCTAAACTTGGGGACCATGTCCATACCTACATGCAAGTTCTTTTTATCTCGGCACGATGTCATCTGCCAGCAGCACAACGCAACGTATAGCTCGCAATCCCCGCACGTGGTTCGAAGAGCACCAGGATGAGTTATCCGTATCCACGCATTTAAACCCAATCGATATTGTGTCGGATTACCTCGATCGTGCTGTTGGCGCTTTGGATTGTCAACCAAGAAAGCTAGCGCACCAGGCCACGTCAGTGGAGTCGGCACGACTTCACATCCATATAGATACCTCCTAGAACCTCACTCACTCTCTTCCTCCACATCTCGCAGCTGTCTGTGTTGCAGAATGTTGTTATTCAGGCTGGTAACAGGAGATCACATTAATGTGACTGGGCAGTGCACAACACGTCATGTCATTGTCAGTATTGCCAACGAGACATATATCAGCCTCAAATAATCGTATATTAAGGTATATTTTGAAAAGACGAAGTATGCATCATGAAATAACTTGCGTAAAAAGAAACAGAAAGTACTTTAAAATGACAGTGTATACCATGTCTTTTCGTAGTAAGACACGATACACATCGTGAAAGAAGGAAAAGTAAGATTTAAACGTTAAAATAATTAGAAACAGTGAAATACAGGTATGTAAGAAGTCATATCGTAGAACTTTATGTTGACCATTGTTGCCGCATTTCTCCTGGCAAAACGATGTTCACGTTGCTGGTCATTTCCATGGCGGCATCGACCCACTCTGCCTGAAATAATCAACAGCACCTTGCTCAGCATCATCGTAAATGTGGAAGTAAACATTCACTAATAATAAATTGATTTTTCTCATTAAGCTCCCTGTGTGTCTTCCTTCTTTTTGCAATGTAGGACTTCAGTAATACTGAAATGTCGAATTACCTCAATCATTACAATTTTCTCTTCTATCTAGTCCATACCAAGTATCTCTTCATCAAAATACCAACTTAGTTCAACCTCGTACCTACTGTAGGTATGTTCTGTATCACACTTACATGCACACAAACACAGAAACCGCACGAATTGACCTCTACGAGAATTACGATCCTTCAAGTGGTTCAAATGGTTCAAACGACTCTGAGCACTATGAGACTTAACATCTGAGGTCATCAGTCCCCTAGAACTTAGAACTACTTAAACCTAACTAACCTAAGTACATAACACACATCCATGCCCGTGGCAGGATTCGAACCTCCGACCGTTGCAGCAGCGCGGTTCCGGACTGGAGCGCCTGAACCGCTGGGCCACAGCGGCCTATTCAAGTGGTCATCCACTAGAGTTGATGAGAGGTTTCGTAGTGAAGGTACAACGTATCTCATATGGTGGATTTGCAGTGACTGAGGACTCTTAGGATGGGTAGGCCGTCACATAGTGAGTACATAATTTCCGTTAATGCTCGGAGCAAATTCCGCAGTTTTTTTATATAAGCGCAAATTTCACTTGGCTCAGTTTTCATATATGCGATACCCCAAAGCTAACCAATCCATTGTTCATTGGTTTCAATGTATTTGAAACTGAGCGTCGTATGCTTCTGTATTCTACAAGTCCGTACACAATAGGCAGAAACTGAATGTACAAAGTAAATATTCAAACTACAGCTACACTTCTTAATTTTCCTTCAGTATTCTAGCTGTCGAGCTAATCAGTTCCGAAGTTACAGGTCTTGGTACATTTACTTTATATTTTCCCTGACGTGGTCAGTCAGGGTACCATCTACAACATTTGTAACTGAAGATATCTTCGTAAGCCAAAAAGCATTGTATTGAATGACCGGTTTCGACAGTGCTATTCTGTCATCATCGGATCTTATGCTTTACAATTTTGCTGATGGACAATACGTTGCAAAAATTTTAAAAGATAAGATCCGATGAAAACAGCATAGTTCTGTATAAACTGTCATCCAATAAAATGCTTTTTTCAGCGCTCTTGCTTCCTTGGTGAAAAATCCAACACTTCTCTCATACACTAAAAAACATACATCAAAAAGATCTTACCTCCCGCCTAATTGTCACAGTACTTTCAGTGGATTCTGATGCAGTTTGGAATTCCTGTGTGATGGTCTGGATAGATGTCTGTCTATTATACATTACGACCCTCTTCAAATGTCGGCGGTCTCTGTCAGTCAACAGACGAGATCTGCCTGTACGCTTATGTGCTGTACGTGTCCCTTCACGTTTCCACTTCAATACCACATCGGAAACAGTGGACCTAGGGATGTGTAGGAGTGTGTAAATCTCGTGTACAGACGTGTGACACAAGTGACACGCAGTCACCTGACCACGTTCGATGTCCGTGAGTTCCGCGGAGCGACGCATTCTGCTCTCTCACGATGTCTAATGACTACTGAGGTCACTGATGTGGAGTACCTGGCAGTAGGTGCTAGTACAATGCACTTAACATGAAAAACGTATGTTTTTAGGGGTGTCCGGATACTTTTGTTCACATAGTATATACCAGGAACGACACGTGGCTCGGATTCCACGTTAAACTGTGGGTTCTCTTTACCCGGTAAGATTACCTTGGCTAGTTAAAGGTGTGCAACTCACCAAAGTGTCGTACAACTGAAAGCCCACGGGCGGCTGAACATCCCAGCAATCATGACATACGAATTACTTTACTGTTTCTACTTAAATGTGTTGTATGTTGAGTGCATTACTCTTACAACGAGGAAATTGGATGATAATTACTTAAGTTCTTCTTGTCACTTTTCTTATAAGGGTGTTTAACCCCAACAATAACAGAACTTCTTTCATAATGCCTACTATGGTGGAGGGATGGGGTTTCCTTGTGCCCAACATTAAAAAAATAAATATAAAAACAAAATTCGTTAATTGTTGTTCACTTTTTAAAGAGGTTCTGATGTGCTAGTAAAGTCCAGAAAATGAAAATATATTTTAGCATATTGTTACGAGTATCAGTACAATTTCGGTAAAGTGTACTGCTAAGGGAGATGTACTTGAAGACCATCCTAGAAAAGAAATTTAAATGCGAAATTCGTTAACTGTTTCCAGAATGAAATTTTCGTTCTGCAGCGGAGTGAGCGCTGATATGAAACTTCCTGACTGATTAAAAGTGTGAGCCGGCCCGAAACTCGAACTCGGGATCTTTTCCTCTCGCAGACAAGTGCTCTACTATCCGAGCTACCCAAACACGATTCATGCCCCCTCCTGACAGCTCACAGGAGACAAGTTACTGGCAGAACTAAAGCTGTGAGGACGGTGCGCGAGTCGTGCTTGGGTAGCTCAGATGGTAGAGCACTTGCCCCCGATGGGTAAAATTCCCGAGTTCGAGTCTCGGTTCGGCACACAGTTTTAATCTGTCAGGAAGTATCGTTAACTGTTGTTGGCTTTTTTCTCACAAATACATTTGAAATAGCGATATGTAAGTTACATATTGTATTTAAAAATACCGAATATGATATCTGTTTGGAAAAATTACTTCTGCTACTAACGAGGAGCTCACGCCTTGTGTCATAACATGATTTCCCAGAGATTTCTCTGACTGGAAGAGAGCTTAAAATAAGAGTTCACGTGCCTCGGCTAATCTGTAGATGGTCGTAAGTTACTGACAAAATTTTATGCGCCTTTTAGTGAGTAAATAGTTCAACCCAGTCGGTGACACAGTCGTGGCTCACACTTCCACGTCCTGTGATCGAAACCGGAATATTATTTTTATTTTTGTTTACCATTTATCCAGCCACTTCCGTAGAAGATTACTACAAGAATGTTTTCCAGAGTGCACTGAAATAACGCCGTCCTTATTCGTCTACTAGTTGTATGTATGGTGACTGATTGAAAAAAATAAATGGGTGGAAAACTAATCTGAAATCGTTTTCGGTGAAATTCCTGTAGTGTATCTTGAGTCGTCATCCAAGGGAATGTTTCAGATCTTGCTAAAGAGTAAGCATGAGAATAAATATATGAATTAAGAATTTATATAAGAGAGAAAAATAACAATGTGAAAAATTAAATAGATTGTAAATACTGAAAATGCCATACACACACTTTTTATACTCGGAAGCGCCAAAGAAACTGGTATAGGAATGCGTATTCAAATACAGAGATATGCAGTCAGGCAGAATACGACACTGCGGTCGGCTATAAGACAAAAGTGTCTGGCGGAGTTGTTACATCGGTCACTTCTGCTACAGTGGCAGCCTATCAAGATTTACGTGTGTTTGAACGTGGTGTTATAGTCGACGCTCGAGCGATGGGACACAGAATCTCCGAGGTAGCGATTAAGTGGGAAATTTCAGAAATGGCCATTTCATGAGTGTACCGTGAATATCAGGGATACGGTAAAACATTAAATCTCCGACATCGCTGCGACCGGAAAAATATCTTGCAAGAACGGGACCAACGACGACTGATGAGAATCGTTCAGCGTGACAGAAGTGCAGCGTGGCAAAACTGCTGCAGATTTCAATGCTGGGCCATCAACAAGTGTCAGCGTACGAACCATTCAACGAATCACCGATATGGGATTTCGGAGTCGAAGGCCCACTCCTCTACCCTTGATGACCGCACGACACAAAGCTTTACGACTCGCCTGGGCCAGTTAACACCGAATTGGATTGTTGATGACTGGAAACATGTTGCCTGGTCGGACGATTCAATTCAATTTGTGGTAAGGTCTTATGGGACCAAACTTCTGAGGTCATCGGTCCCTAAGCTTACACACTACTTAATCTAACTTAAACTAACGCTAAGGACAACACACACACCCATGCCCGAGGGAAGACTTGAACCTCCGACGGGGGGAGCCGCGTGGACTGGTCGGACGAGTCTCGTTTCAAATTATATCGAACGAATGCACTTGCACAGGTATGGAGACAACCTCATCAATCCATGGACAGTGCATGTCAGCAGGGGACTGTTCAACTTTATGATGGTGTGGGGCTTGTGCAGTTGGCATGATACGGGACCGTTGATACGTCTAGACACGACTCTAACGGGTGACACGTACGTAAGCATTCTATCTAATCACCTGCATCCATTCATGTCCATTGTGCATTCCGATGGATTTGGGCAATTCCAACAGGACAATTGGGCCACCGACATCTATAATTACTACAAAGTGGCTCCAGGTACACACTTCTGAGTTTAAACACTTCCGCTGGCCACCAGAATCTCCAGACATGAACATTATTAAACATGTCTCGGATGCGTTGCAACGTGCTGTTCAGAAGAGCTCTCCACCCCTCGTATTCTTACGGATTTATGGACAGCCCTGCAGGATTCATGGTGTCAGCTCCCTACAGCTCTACTTCAGTCATTATTCGAGTCCATATCACGTCGTGTTGCGACACTTCTGTGTGCTCGAGGGGGCCCTACACGATATTAGGCAGGTGTACCATTTTCTTTGGCTCTTCAGTGTATAGAATAAATGTTTTACATTTTTTGTGAAACCCAGTTGTAATTTTACAGTTAATATAACGCCCTTGTATCTCCTAATTGATAAACATTCGTGTAGTGATGTTTTATGGACACTGGTAGATAAATGAGAAAATTAAGTTAAATTAAAAATAGTAATTGGGTTTCGACCTCCCAATGTGAGAGACTTTGACTCTAGTCACTGTGCTAAGAGTCAGGCTGAGCTTATTGCGTGCTAACAGGTATATCACAAACGGTCAAGCATCTACAGATAAGCAGCCGAATCATGTGTTCTCTTAGTCTGTCTCCTCTTCCGCTGAGTGAATTTTCTGGAAAATCAGGTTGTGGCACTTATCGTGTTCTCTTACTGAGATTAAAGTTTTGGGTTAAGTTTAACTGAGAAATGTGAAACAGTTATGGAAACTGATAGAAGAAACCATTAAACACATTAATTTCTTTCCAAGTTTTGTAAATGTATAACGTAACTGACTACATTACAATATTTTGAAAAGGTGGGCACAAAGTACCTCCCCCCCCCCCCCCCCTTGGTATTGCGAGCGGTATTTCGAGCGTTAACAATGGCATATTTCAATCTGTCTAGAAAAGTGCCCTATTCCAGTGGTGTATTACGTATATCATAAATTATTTATTAAGTCAGAAAAATTCTTCAGCATCGCGTTTGAAATTCCATGAGCACCATGTAATCTCTTGCTTCTGGGAAGCTTCATAATTTTATTAATTTCAGTGTAGGTTGCAACATCTGCAATACCTGTAACAAACACCAGTTGAGAATGGGTCGCCGTTGACAGTGTGGTTACTTGTTGACACGAACCGTGGGTAACAGACGATGATTCACACGGCACAGTGGTACGCTCCGTGCGAGGCACCTTTCCTTTAAACGGTAAGTAGAGCAGAAGGCGTCCCTTACAGAGAGTCTCTAAACTGCTGAAGAATGCTACGCTACTGCAGCGGACGGTGCCAAGAATTATCACTTGCTGGAGGGGAAAACCATTCAGGGCAGAGAAAAAGAACAAAAGTAAAGAAAAGGAGGTTGCAGGTAAGCAGCGGGAACAGGCAGTGACCCACCAGCCATTGTTCGCACTCTCTTTCACGGAGTTTGGTTAAGATTCGTTAGCGGTACTGGTCGACGCGTTAAAGGGCTAGCGTGCCCACAGCCTGGGAACACTGGTCATGTCACACTCGCACGCAGAAGCGTTTCGTAAGTTTCACTTTATCGCTCTACAGAAACTGATCTGGTAATTAATATACAGGTGAATCAGGTAGTACATAAACAGGAAAAATACAATATTTTCTGGTCTTTTGTTACAAACCATCATATTGAGATGTACTTTCTTTACCGGAATTCATCTTCTTGTAAGATGGGACTTAAATGCTAAATGTAACACTCACTTTCAAGACTAGTATTTCTTGCGAAATTTCCTGGCCAGTTCTGTAATGGTCAACTGGGAAAATAAGATAAGTAATGAGTATCTTAAGTCCACCGCTCGTGGTCTCGCGGTAGCGTTCTCGCTTCCCGAGCACGGGGTCCCGGGTTCGATTCCCGGCGGGGTCAGGGATTTTCACCTGCCTGGAGATGACTGGGTGTTTGTGTTGTCCTCATCATTTCCTCATCATCCAGGAAAGTGGCGAAATTGGACTGAGCAAAGATTGGGTAATTGTACGGGCGCTGATAACCACGCAGTTGAGCGCCCCACAAACCAAACATCATCATCATCTGAGTGTCTTAAGGAATTTAATTCCTCTATAAAGCCTTGTTTATGCTATTATTAGAGTTAGAAGCAACTCTTTTCTCTGCTATATGATAATAAATGATGTCATGATATGCTCATGTCTTATGATATGCCGACCCCGTTTCGGTTTTATAGTTACGGCCTAGTGCAGCGATTCACAACATAGGGGGCTACGCCCGCCTAGAGGGGCTTGGTAACACTAAATATGGGGGGTCCGAGGTTATTGAAAATAAAAGAAAATGTGGTTTCAAAAATTAATTAATATGGTGAAAGGAAAGCAAAGCAAAATATATTCGAACATATTACTAAAAAATTCACTCTTCCACTAACATAGTTTAGATATAAATAGAACTATATCAGAACTGCACATTGTATTTAATAATTACCTTTTCAGTGCTAAATTAAAAACAAGTTTAGCAATTTTCAGTGATTCCCTTGGGCGTGGCTTGTCGTGCAAAGTTTTTCAAAGTAGACAATAATACTAGAAATTGACACTCTGAGATCTTTTTCTATGTTTAGCAGAGGTCTCTAACTAATGGTCAAGGTAGTCTACGCAGAAAACCCGGTTTTGCAAAATAGGTTATTGGAAATGATGACAGTACACGAAATATTCTTGTTTTCAGTGCAGAAAACTCAGCCCTGCCCAAAATTCAAAGGGCGATTACTACTAAATTGTCTTTTGATTTCGCCACTTGTCGTGTTGTCTAAAAAGATTTCTTCTTCGGTAGTTAAGAAAACTTCGGAAGCATTTTGGAATGGATCCAAAACCCACTCGTAGCGATCTACCAAGTTTTCGTCTGCAACAAAATACATTTCAAAATTATTTTTAGATTGGTTAGATGATTTTCAGTGGTTACAAGAAGAGTTTTTACTTATTTTTCTTTAGATTTGTAAGTCTGGAGAAAAGAGAACCACCTGTATGAATATCAAGAACTCAGATGGAAAAGAAGGAAAAGCAGAAAGGTGGAAGGAGTATATAGAGGGTCTGCACAAGGGAGACGTGCTTGAGGGCAATATTATGGAAATGGAAGAAGACGTATGGGAAGATGAGAAGGGAGACATGATACTGTGTGAAGAATTCTACAAAGCACTGAAGACTGAAGTCGGAACAAGAACGCGGGAGTAGACAACATTCTGTCAAAGCTACTGATAGCCTTGGGAGAGCCAACCATGACAAAATTCTTGGATCTGGTGAGAAAGGTGATGAAACAGGCGAAGTACCCTCAGAAGAATATAACAGTCCCAATTCCAAAGAAATCAGGTGCTGACAGGTGTGAAAATTACCGAACTATCAGTTTCATAAGTTACGGTCACATAATACTAACACGAATCCTTTACAGAGGTTTAGAAAAACTGGTAGAAGGCGACCTCAAGGAAGACCAGTTTGGATTCCAGAGAAATGTAGGAAGAAGCGAGGCAATACCGACACTACGACTTCTCGCAGAACACAGGTTAAGAAAAGCTAACTTAAATTTATAGTATTGCCAACGGCCTTGCCGCAGTGGTAACACCGGTTCCCGTCAGATCACCGAAGTTAAGCGCTGTCGAGCTGAGCTAGTTCTTGGATGGGTGACCAGCCGGTGTGCCCAGCGCTGTTGGCAAGGGGGGTGCACTCAGCCCTTGTGAGGCAAATTAGGAATCTACTTGACTGAGAAGAAGCGGGTCCGATCTCGTAAACTGACATACGGCCGGAAGAGCGGTGTGCTGACTACATGTCCCTCCATATCCGCATTCAGTGGCACCTGTAGACTAAGGATGACACGGCTGCCGGTCGGTACCGTTGGACCTTCATGGTCTATTCGTGCGGAGGGTTACATTTATAGCATTAGAGAAAGCTTTAGACAACATTGACTGGAATACTCTCTTTCAAATTCTGAAGGTGGCACGGGTAAAAATCAGGGAGTGAAAGGCTATTTACAATTTTTACAGAAACCAGATGGCAGTTGTACGAGTCCAGGGCCACGAAAGGGAAGCAGTGGTTGAGAAGGAAGTGAGGCATGGTTGCAGCCTATCCCCAGTGTTATACTGAGCAAGCATTAAAGTAAGCAAATGAAAAATTTGGAGTAGTAATTAAAGTCCAGGAAGAAAAAATAAAAATTTTGAGGTTTGCTGACGATTTTGTAATTCTGTCAGAGACAGCAAAGTATTTGGAAGGGCAATTGAACGGAATGGACAGTATCTTGAAAGGAGAATATAAGACGAACATCAACAAAAGCTGAACCAGGATAATGAAGTGTAATCGGATTAAATCTGGTGATGATGAGGGAATTAGATTAGAAAATGATACACTTAAAGCAGCAGATGAGTTTTGCTATTTGGCCAGCAAAATAACTGACGATGGTCGAAGCAGGGAATATATAAAATGTAGACTGGCAATGTCAAGAAAAGCGTTTCTGAAGAAGAGAAATTTGTTACCATCGAGTATAGATTTAAGCGTCAGAAAGGTCTGAAAGTATTTGTATGGAGTGTAGCGCTGTATGGTAGTGAAACATGGACGATAAACAATTTCGACAAGAAGACAATAGAAGGCTTTGAAATGTGGTGCTACAGAAGAATGCTGTGATGGATACATCACGTAACTGCTGAGGAGGTACAGAATAGAACTGGGGAGAAGCGAAACTTGTGGCATAGCCTGACTAAAAGAAGGGTTTGGTTGCTAGGACACATTCCGAGGTATCAAGAAATCACTAATTTAGTACTGGAGGGAAGAGTGAGGGGTAAAAATCGTAGAGGGAGACCAAGAGATGAATACAGCTAACAGATTCAGAGGGATGTAGATTGCAGTAGTTACTAATGAAGAAGCTTGCACACGATAGAGTAGCATGGAGAACTGTATCAAGCCAGTCCTTGGACTGAAGACCACAACAAAAACAATATTCTCATACACATTTGTGAACATTTATGGGTCTTTTTTTTTAATTTCTGCTCCAACGTTTATATTTTCTATGAAAAAAACTTTATCACTCGTTTCCAACGCATGTGTATTTGTTCCTTGGGGTTGAAGGTTCAAGTTTGATTTCTCGAATATGTCGACCAAGTAGCTCAATTTCATCACAAACAAACCATCTCAAAAATTCTCAGCTTCCAGCCGCATTTCCTTTTCTAGTAAAATGAGGATTTCATTTCTTAATTGATAAACTCGTTGCGAAAATTTCGCACTTGTTAATCATCTTGCCACGCAATAAAGTAGTAAAGTTGGTTGTGCTACACCCAAGTCTTTACAAGCTGCAAAAAGTGATCTTGATTTTAGGGGCCTCATTTATATATAACTTACAACCATAGTTAGTACAATATTCGGACTGGGACTAATTTCTTTGGAAACCAGAGCTTCTCTGTGGATCATGTAATGTGTTCAGGCGCAACGCGGGACATTTTTGTTTCACAAATGCTTGTATACTATGGAATCTTATAGACATTGAACTATCGCC
Source organism: Schistocerca cancellata (assembly GCF_023864275.1). Taxonomy (NCBI): domain Eukaryota; kingdom Metazoa; phylum Arthropoda; class Insecta; order Orthoptera; family Acrididae; genus Schistocerca; species Schistocerca cancellata. The sequence goes on along the minus strand of NC_064633.1, from coordinate 313,349,596 downwards.
ATCAATGCATATTCAAGTGCAATTTTTCCATTCTGTGTTTGCCTTGTTTATAAAATCATTTAAGATGATAAATAATACTACCGCTTCTGCTTTGAGATCTATTGGGTTGCAGAAAAGTAGTCCTTTTACTGCTGACATATCATCACGAACTCTAACATTTAATTTATGTATTCTTTGTAATTTTTAAGGTATGTAACTTTGTAACTTCATCATCAAAGTGCTAAAAATATCTTATGAGGAAGAGGGGGGAGGGGAAAAGAAAGTTGTGACTGAAAATTGGTTCCCAAATACTGACAGGTTGAGAAACGCTGCCCTAATGTGTTCCTTATCTCCATTGTGTAAAAACATACAATATAAAGCCCAAGACCAATAAGAAACTGCCCAATTTCGTTATTTCTTGAATACGAGGACACAGACAGTATGTTCGAAACATCCCGGTGGATTAGAGCAGGGCCTGGGTCTGGACTCGAACTGGGGGGCCTATCAGGAAGCTTAAAATCAGCGTACACCGAGCTGCAGAGTGAGAAATCATTTTGGAAACAATCCGCCACCCTGTGACTAAGCCATCTCTCCGCAATCTCCTTTCCTGCAGCTGTAGTAGACCCACAAGTTACGCGGGAGAACTGTGTAATCTAGAAGGTAGGAGACGAGGTACTGGCGGAAACAATAATATGAGGGGTGGTCGCTGAGTCGTGCTGGGATTCCTCAGCCTTCAGAATACGACACTTCGTACCAAAATTTTTCTAGAGTTTTCATTTACAGTATATAGATATTATTTTCTTTCATTTCAGTTAAAAACACATTATACCTTAGTTGTCTCAAGAAGACTGAGCAGTTAGCTTCTCCTTAATTCAGCGCAGTTTTAATTTTTAAAATCGATTATCGCATTGAAGACGATTATTTTCCGTCAAGTGGATTCAATCATTTGGTCCCAGCTTCGCTCCCCGGTCCGGCACACTGTTTTAACTTGCGATAGGCAGCAAACGTGAAAGTTTATTCCGGACACAGTAGCTTTGTCTAATTGTTTGAAAATTATCTGTTGTCGTCTTCCGGATATCGATGATTCTTTCGTACTTCGTTATTAAAATCACGCCATTATAGCAATCCTATACCTTATGATACTTGTATTTCTTCTGTTAATGTTCAAATGTGTGTGAAATCTTATGGGACTTAACTGCTAAGGTCATCAGTCTCTAAGCTTACACTACTTAACCTAAATTATCTTAAGGACAAACACACATATCCATGCCAGAGGGAGGACTCGAACCTCCACCGGGACCAGCCGCACAGTCCATGACTGCAGCGCCGTAGACTGCTCGGCTAATCCCGCACGGCTCTTCTGTTAATAATCAGCTGAAACCGCACCAGTTTGTTAACTTTTCTTCATCTATAGGCATTTGTAACCTGAGTTACGCACTACAAGAAATACTCCTTTTAGTCCATAGCGATGTTAGAACGTGGCTCTCTCCCTATGTGGAAGAATTCAGTTACGACTGCTTTCAAGGTTGAGTTTCTTACCAAATAATATACAAATTTTCGTTTATAAAGAAAACGATTTTCCTTTTTCCAATAGCGAGAACAAACGTTTGTCTTACGAACGAATACACTATGTGGATAATGGTCACATCAGCAGACTTGAAGAATTCAATTGTTCACATCTTTCATTTTTATGTCTTTGTAATATACACATTTTTAACAAGACTTCAAGGAGATGCTTTTAACAAGTGATGCTTTCCCTCATAGACTTGCGCAAATAATGTCTCTTGAACTCTGGACGTGCTGCTGGAAAAAATATCATATACTGTGTACAAAAATATAAAGTTTGTCACATATCGTAATCCAAATGCTACCATTAAGCATGAACTAGGCGGATTGAATTAACAGAGGGAACCGATATTTTTCGGTCCACGTTACTAGCCTGTCTTCATGGCAGAACTAGTTACTCGATCCGAACTACGTTGTTCCCTCCCTCGATACGCTACTTTAAAGGGGTCTCGCGTCTCTCACAGATAGTAGGCGTCAAGTCTCCAGTCCGTTTTCTAGCTACATCCAGTGGCTCTATTCACGGGAGGGCGTGGTAAGATTGCGTGCTTGCCAGTGCAGAACGGTTGGCACTGTCTCCTTGCAGCATACCGACTTCTAATGCCAGATCGTGTTAACGTGCTGCGAATGGTAGTGCCCGCAGAAAAAGCTGAAACTCAATATCTCCTTTTTCCAGCAAAGAACAAAGGTTTCGCCCCTTTTACCATACTCGATTCTATGAATGCTGTTGCTAATAGGACAAATAAAACGCCAAGAGTGATGTCGGATAGATTTGGCATTACACTGGTGTCCAAAATCAAAGCAACAAACGGAAACTTTGCAAGGTTGCGTTTATTTTGCCACGAAACAGTATAAACAGATGATAGTAAAGTAAAAACACTGTAAAGAACACAGAACGTAAACAACTGCAACATGCTCGAAAGTAGACAAAAATGTTCTTCTTTTTTTTTTTCAACTCAACGGATTTGCGCACACATTCCGACAACAAGTTAATGTGCTCAGTATGGGGTGCGACCACCTCTTGCAACAATACAGGCCTGATAACGACGGGGCATATTGTGAATGATGTCATCAGTCTCATGTTGAGGCAGTAAAGCCAATTCTTCCTGCAGAGCTGCTCGCAGTCTTGGAGAGAGGTGATGCAAGCTGTCACCCTGGTACATCTCAGGCATGTATTAAGGGATTCAGATGGGAAGAGCGACCAGGCCACGCCGTGCGTGCAATATCTTCAGTTTCCAAGAAAACATCAACCACCCGTGCTCTATGAAGTCGAGCATTATCGTCCATATACAGGGTGAGTCAGCTAACGTTACCGCTGGATATATTTCGTAAACCACATCAAATACTGACGAACCGATTCCACAGACCGAACGTGAGGAGAGGGGCTAGTGTAATTGTTTAATACAAACCATACAAAAATGCACGGAAGTACCTTTTTTAACACAAACCTACGTTTTTTTAAATGGAACCCCGTTAGTTTTGTTAGCACATCTGAACATATAAACAAATACGTAATCAGTGCCGTTTGTTGCATTGTAAAATGTTAATTACATCCGGAGATATTGTAACCTAAAGTTGACGCTCGAGTACCAGTCCTCCGCTGTTCGATCGTGTGTATCGGAGAGCACTGCAACATACATCGCGTTTCTACAGAATGATCTGCCGACGTTGCTCGAAAATGTCCCACTGGAAACGCGTCGACGTATGTGGTATCAGCATGATGGTGCACCTGCACTTTCCGCAATTAACGCTAGGCTGACCCTTGACAGGATGTTCGACGGGCGTTTCATAGGACGTGGAGTACGCATAAATTGGCCAGCCCGTTCTCCTGATCTTACACCTCTGGACTTCTTTCTGTGGGGTACGGTAAAGGAGAATGTGTACCGTGATGTGCCTACAACCCCAGACGATATGAAACAACGTATTGTGGCAGCCTGCGGCGACATTACACCAGATATACTGCGGCGTGTACGACATTCATTACGCCAGAGATTGCAATTGTGTGCCGCAAATGATGGCCACCACATTGAACATCTATTGGCCTGACATGTCGGGACACACTCTATTCCACTCCGTAAATGAAAACGGAAACCACGTGTGTACGTGTACGTCACCCCTCATGGTAATGTACATGTGCGTCAGTGAGAAAGGGCAATAAAAAGGTGTTAGCATGTGGACGTAATGTGCTGTTCCAGTCTCTTTTGTACCTAAGGTCCATCACCGTTCCCCTTGGATCCCTACGTAATTCGGTGCTCTCCGATACACACGATCTAACAGCGGAAGAGTGGTACTCAAGCGTCAACTTTAGGTTACAATATCTCCGGATGTAATTAACATTTTACAATGCAACAAACGGCACTGATTACGTATTTGTTTATATGTTCAGATGTGCTAACAAAACTAACGGGGTTCCATTTAAAAAAACGTAGGTTTGTGTTAAAAAAGGTACTTCCGTGCATTTTTGTATGGTTTGTATTAAACAATTACACTAGCCCCTCTCCTCACGTTCGGTCTATGGAATCGGTTCGTCAGTATTTGATGTGGTTTACGAAATATATCCAGCGGTAACGTTAGGTGACTCACCCTATATACGAAGTCTGGGACCAAAGCGCCTCGCAACAACCGCAGAAGCGGTCTCAAGATGTCGTCACGATACCTGACAGCAATAAAACCTTGCCGATTCACCCGTACAATTTCGTGAAGAAGGGTGCGAGTGGTTAAGTACAATGTCTACTCGCACAATAAAGGTACTCCTTGATATCGGTCTCTTTCCACAGTGTATGGGCCGCGAAAGCGTATTTCAACTTCCCTCTAGATGCGAATCCATCGATAATCACTCTCCAGACTAAATCTAAACTCATCTGCGAAGAGTACATTGGCCCACTATTCGACCGTCCAGGTGGCATATTGATGACTCCACTCTAGACGTTCCCTTCTGTGAAGACTCGTCAGAGGTAGACAATAAAGGCCACTCTGCCGAAGCCTTCTGCACACCGTTCGCCTTGATACAACACGTCCAGCAGATATTGAGAGCTCACACGCCAATTGCCGTGCAGTACTAAGGCGTTGCTGTTGCGCCCTTAGATCCAAATAACGGTCCTATCTTCTGAGGTCACAATTGGTGGGTCCTACCCTGTTCTTCGGGGTACAGTTCCCACAGTTCCTGTTTCCAAAGAATGTCGCCACATCCGAGAAACAACGGAAAGTTTTACATTAAGCCATCGGAACAAATCACTTTGCGACTGTCATACTTCCTTTCGTTCTAGGATCCTCCATAGCACAGGCATGTTCTCTGCGCCATACTGCACCGTCTGTGACTGTGTACATGGCAATTGTGGATGTGGGACTATCCGGCAAACACTACCTCCTTTCATAGGTGCCCTGACGTCGTCATTGGCATGGTTGTCCGTTGACCGGAATGCCATCTTCCGCGCAGAACACGATCGTACGGATATCTGGTTGACAGTTTGTCTTATTATATGGTTAATTAGACACTGAACGGGGAAGTAGCAGTTGGTTGCTTCAATTTTGGACAACAGTGTAACAGCACATATAATGTTAATTTTTGACTACTACTACCGCTGAAAGATTCGTTTTATTCTCATTGTTTACAGGAACATACCATAACGTATAAAAAACTACCACCATTCTTAGAACAACGTTAAAAATTAAAGAATAATTTCTACATACGAGGGATGCTTCTAGTGTGTAAAGTTGCCACTCACTGCGAAGGAGCCACCACACGTTGTGGTGTTGAAGATAACATCCATTAAATGAGTCTGTGATGAGTGACACTGAAGTAATTTGCATTAAAATCGAAGTTCCAGCTGTATTTCATTATAGTTACTGTAACTATCGGACAGGAGAGTGAATAGCAGTTCAGGGCACTCTCCTGCCCTTTGTGTGCTAAATTCCCCTTAAGAGAGAAAGAACCAACAATAATTAACGGCATGACAGTAGACAAAACGAACATTATGAATTACGTCGAAGAAAACGGTCTATTGACACACAGTCAACATGGGTTTAGAAAACATCGTTCCTGTGAAACACCACTAGCTCTTTATTCACATGAACTGTCGATTGCCATTGACAAGGGATTTCAGATCGATTCCGTATTTCTAGATTTCCGGAAGGCTTTTGACACGGTACCACACAAGCGGCTCTTGGTGAAATTGTGTGCTCATGGAATATCGTCTCAGTTATGTGACTGGCTTTTTGATTTCCTGTGAGAGGGGCCACAGTTCGTAGTAATTGACGGAAAGTCATCGAGTAAAACAGAAGTGATTTCTGGCGTTCCCCCAGGTTGTGCTATAGGCCCTTTTCTGTTCCTTATCTGCATAAACGATTTGGGAGACAATCTGAGCAGCCGTCTTCGGTTGTTTGCAGATGACGCTGTCGTTCATCAATTAATAAAGTCATCAGAAGATCAAAACAAACTGCAAAACAATTTAGAAAAGATATCTGAATGGTGCGAAAAGTGGCAGTTAACCCTAAATAACGAAAAGTGTGAGGTCACCCACATGAGTGCTAAAACGAACTCGTTAAACATCGGTTATACGATAAATCAGCCTAATCTAAAAGCCGTAAATTCAACTAAATACCTAGGTATTGCAATTAGCAACAACGTAAATTGGAAGTAACACATAGAAGATGTAGTGGGTAAGGCTAACCAAAGACTGCGTTTTATTGGCAGGACACTTAGAAAATGTAACAGAGCTACTAAGGAGACTGCCTACACTACGCTTGTCCGTCTTCTTTTAGAATACTGTTGCGCGGTGTGGGATCCTTACCAGGTAGGACTGACGGAGTACATCGAAAAAGTTCAAAGAAAGGCAGCACGTTTTATATTATCGCGAAATGTGGGAGAGAGTATCACAGAAATGATACAGGATTTGGGCTGGACATCATTAAAAGAAAGGCGTTTTTCGTTGCGACGGAATCTTCTCACGAAATTTCAATCACCAACTTTCTGCTCCGAATGCGAAAATATTTTGTTGACACCGACCTACACAGAGAGGAACGATCACCACGCTAAAATAAGGGGAATCAGAGCTCGTACGGAAAGACATAGGTGTTCATTCTTTCCGCGCGCTATACGAGATTGGAATAACAGAGGATTATCAGGCACTTAAATGTGATTTGCAGAGTATAAATGTAGATGTAGATGAAACCACTGCCTCAAAGACAAAGTGCATCCATGGCATATGTAGTCAAAAAAATCCCTGATGCCAACTTCCTTTCCTGGTGTTACAGGAGGACGAAGAATGAAGGTCGATTCACAGTAGACGGAACGAAACGCAATGGAAAATCAAAACATTCCACAATATGCTTCAAATGGCGGTATTCACAGAGGCCGTCAACGGAACGAAACACGTCGTCATCGTCAAGGCTGGCGTTTATGGAGGTACGTAGATGTCGTTTAACGACACTGAAAGCTAATCTGTTGTCGTCACAGCCGTATTATAGTAGTAGAAATCACTTTTTTAGTAGCTGGACAACGAAAAACCTACACTGAGCGTAAATAACATAATTTTCTGAAAAATTTTTCATTAAATAACGTTTTCATCGATGGAAAAGTAAAAGGTTTGGTTATGTTAGGTAAAAATATACATGTTCTAGATGTTATCTGATACTTACAAGGGAGAGTCAAATGAAAAAGAGACAAACGGAAAAAGTAGGCATATTGTTTATTATTTCAAAACCAATCACTGTACCTGTTAATACATTTATTCCACTGTGAGACAAGGTGGTCACTACTTTCATGAAAAAATGTTTACGGTTCCGTACGGAACCATGGTTGTAACCAGCTGAGCATCTCTTCGTCCGAAACAAATTGACGGTCACGGTTGTCTCTTTCAGGGCTCCAAGAGTATGGAAATCCCATGGGGAGAGATGTGTAAGAGCTTAATAGCGAAACTTCTGCAGCATAGTCGAAACAACCTTAGAAATACGTAGCTGGTCATTATCCTGCAAAGAAAGGATGCCGTCCATCAACATTAATGGGCGTTTAGACTTGACAGCGCACTTCAGTTGTTACAAATGCCCAAGAAATATCATGGCCTTTAATTCTAATTTGATAATTTTCGCTCTTTTCGCTTTGATAAGGCTGAGATTTTCCAATGAATCGCTTGGCGTTGTGATTCAGGATCGCATGTAAAGAACCATATTTCATCACAAGTGATCTCTCTGTCCAAAAATTCTGAATATTTATCAATATTGTTTAAAATGTCAGCAAAAATGTACTTTCTCGATTCCTCTTGCTCTGGACTGAGCAAACTTAATGCAAACTTCGTGCATATTGAACTATTCGTGCAAAATCTGACATCCACTTTGTCTCTTAATATGGGACGGGGGGGGGGGGGGGGTTCAAAAAGATCTCGGACATTCAAACGACGATTTTCACGAATCAGTTCATCAATTTTCTCGACTTTGTCATCCGTTTATGATGTAGGGGGTGTTCGGGGACCGGATCGTCTTCGGTCGTTCCGCGTCCCTCCTTAAGCTTTTTGAACCACTGAAAAAGTTGTGTTCACGATAAACATTCACTTCCGTACACTTCCTATAATGTGACATGAGCTTCTGTAGAAAGTTAACTCGTTGAACATTTTGCGTTTCCCGCCAAGACGCTAGTGCAAGGACTTCAACGGACGACTGTTACAGGGAGACTGAGCGACGTATAACCGTCCCCTCGACCTCAGGGTGGGGGAAGCGTGAACCGACACAAAGATGTCCAGACTCGCCTCGTGCTCTTTGTTTGCCAGTAGCAGCACCAGGCCGGTTCTTTAACTGCTACACCTAGTATGCGAATGAGGATCCAAATTTGAAATTCCTAAGTGAGCAGAACTCTGTTACAGAGGAGGAAATGAACAGATTAGAATAACTGAGAAAAATGGACTGTGGAAAAGGACTGAGAAAGCCTTTTTGACTTCTATCGTAGGTTTCAACTGGTTTTAGTAAACACTGCATTCCAAATCTGCAAGAGAAAGTGTATTCGGGTCCTTGAGTAAAACCGGAACACACAGAGATTTAGCAGTTAAATCTTGAACCGTGAAGCACATCCGAGAGCCCACAAAGTATTAGACTTTCGTCTAGTAGTGGTCAACAGCAGGTTGAAATTCAAGTGAATAAAGAAAGAGTAGTGATACATGTTAAAAACAGGACACAATAGGAAGGACAAGCCCCTTTGCTTTTTTCTTTTATCACTCGTTTATTACATCACAGAAATACACTATTTAAGACAAATTTAACTACATGAAATATTGCTCCCAGTAAAGGTTAACATAAGCAGTGACAAAACTTAGTTCTCTTAAGGGTTTCTGCTGGCAACAAATTTTAAGGAGGCAATGTAAGGTTTATATAAATTCAGCTCAAACACGTCTGCAGTGGAAGCCAAGCAAGAATGAAGATCCATTAACTGACTAGCACTGAAGTCACACTAAAGCTCATCTCTGTGTTTCCAGACACACATGGGGCAAACTTATACAAGACAATATTTTGAAGGGAGTACATCAGTAAAACCGGTAGTGGAGATAACTCGTGCCACTGAAAATTAAGGGACTAGACCTGGGCACAAGGTGATATACAATGAGGTTGCCTTTGTGCTATACTGCGCTCCAAAATATTAATTCAAATGGCCAATTCAAAATTAAGTACACCTAAACCAGCATTAATTAATGAGGAGTGACACCAGGTTGCTCGAAGGGATGACAACACTTAATTGAAAAGACGAATGCCGGAGGCGGCAGTAACATCAAACACCTTCTCCGAGTTTTAACCAGGAGTCACTTCCCGTTATACAAGTAAACATTTAACCAAGCACAAGGAAGGAACCCCAAAGAGAAAATTCAAATAAAACCCCCAAAAGATTATAAAGGACAGGGAATCCCAACTATTTAAATTTAAAGGAATTAGCTCTCCCCAAAGGCAGTGTAAACGCTAAGGCCACACTTAAGAGGCCACCAAAATTGGTTACAAAGTCTTATACATTTGCTCCTTTTCTTTAAAAGAAACACAAGGCTGCTTAACGTCTGCTGAACGTGCGGTATGGCTCGCGTAGGATACACCAGACAACAACCCAAGCTAGGTGGTTGCAAGGCACGGCGAGCAAAATCAGGAGAGCAGACAGGCAGGCAGCCAACACATACTCTCCATACTGAACCGGCAGACCGCGTACAACCAACTCCACATATACGTGGTTGCCTCCCACCTCGTACCTCGCGGCGTCTCAGCAGGTAGCCCGAGCAAACGTCAACTCCCACTCGCCCCGCGAATGCGGAAAACAACAAGGCAAGCAAAGATAAGAAACATCGAAGGATCGATAATGGACATGCAAGAGACTGGCGCGCCAGTAACGAGCGCCACGGCCTGAGGCAATGGAGGCAATGAGCGAATGACCTACGTAAAGGGGTCGAGATAGTTCAGTTAAAAAGGAGTGAAATATAAGAAATAAAGAAATAATTAATGCAGGACAAACGTCAAACGCGTAGCAAAAGCAAAGGCGTTGAAACCGCGCGTGACTCGAGGAATATTCGATCTCATCGATGAAAAAAAGAAAATAAAAGAATATTAAGATTGAGGTAGATATCCAACAGCGAATGTTGCTTGGAAATGATACGGAAAAGAATTGCACATAGGCTGAGACAGAATGTGTGAGAGAAACAAGTAAGGTCACTGAAAGTGATATGACAGAAAAAAACTGACCCGGCATATTGAAGATGAAACTTCGAAAAAGTAAAATATAAAGATGTAAACCTACGAGATACAATACCTTTATTAAAAGTACAAGCTATGGAAGAAGATGACAGTAACACATCGAAGGCCTATATAATAAAGATAAACTGTCCCAAACTGTAATAAAAGAGGCAAAGGAATTCAATGTGAGAGGAGTAGGCGAAAGTTCGACAGAGTTGTGAATGCCCTAAGCTCAAACAAATTAACGAGAGTCGATTACAAAGAAATGGAGTTACCGAAATGCACTGAAGCGCCAAAGAAACTGGTATAATCACACGTATTCAAATACAGAGATACTTAAAAAGGCAGAATATGGCACTGTGATCGACAACGCCTGTATGAGAAAACAAGTGTCTGGCGCAGTTGCTAGATCGGTTATTGCTCCTACAGTGGCATGTCATCTAGATTTAGGTTAGTTTGAACGTGGTGTTATAGTCGGCGCACGAGCGATGGGACACAGCATCTCCGAGGCAGCGATGAAGTGGGGACTTTCTCACGAATATCAGGAATCCAGTAAAACATCAGATTTCCGACATTGCTGCGACCGGAAAAAGATCCTGCAAGAACGGGACCAACGACAACTGAAGAGAATCGTCCAACGTGACAGAAGTGCAACCCTTCTGCAAATTGCTGAAGATTTCAATGCTCGGCCATCAATAAGTGTAAGCGTGTGAACCATTCAACGAAACATCATCGATACGGGCTTTCGGAGCCGAATGCCCACTCATATACCCTTGATGACTGCACGACACAAAGCTTTACGCCACGCCTGGGCCCATCAACATCGACATTGGACTGTTGAAACATGCTGCCTGTTCGGACGAGTCTCCTTTCAAATTGTAGAGAGCGGATGGACGTGTATGGGTATGGAGACAATCTCATGACTCCATGGACCGTGCATGTCAGCAGGGGACTGTTCAAGCTGGTGGAGACTCTGTAATGGTGTGGAGCGTGTGCAGTGAGAGTGATACAGGATCCCTGATACGTCCAGATGAGACTCTGTCAGATGACACGTACGTAAGCATCCTGTCGATCACGTGCATCCATTCATGTCCATTGTGCATCCCGAAAGACTTGGGCAATTCCAGCAGGACACTGCAACACCCCATACGTCCAGGATTGTTACGGAGGGGCTTCAGGAACATTCTTCTGAGTTTAAACGCTTCCGCTGGCCACCAAACTCCCCAGACATGAACATATGTGGGATGCCTTGCAACGTGCTTTTCAGAAGGTATTTGCACCCTTCGTACTCTTACGGATTTATGGACAGTCCTGCAGGATTCCAGGTGTCAGCTGCCTCCAGCATTACTTCAGACATTAGTCGAGTCCGTGCAACGTCGTGTTGCGGCACGTCTGAGTGTTCGCGGAGGCCTATGCGATATTAGACAAGTGTACCCGTTTCTTTGGCTCTACAGTGTATTTCGGACTTATGGGAAATAGAAGGCTCCTTGAGTTAGTGTCGAAAACATACGAAACGTTTCGCTTGCCATCAGATTGCCAGAAATGCATGCTTATCGTATTTTCAAAGGACGCACCTCGTGATAAATATCAAAACTACGCGATGATTGGTCAGACTATTGAAGCTTATAAACTGCTGACGAGAGTGAGATACAAAGGAACTGAAACAATACTGAAGTCGAAAATTAGTTTCGTGTCATGAGGGGAAATGTTACCGTAGAAGCATTTCTTATATTGTGCTTAGTAACAGAAGGCACTTGGAAGAAAAAGTGGATTACCTTTCCAGTTTTCTTGGACCTGGAGAAACGCTTCTGTAATGAATAGCTGGAATACTTTCGAGAAATGGCTTTGCCACTGCTTATGCGATTGCTTCCGGTATGAATATTTCACTCTGCCGTCGAGTATGCGCTGTTTTGAAACTTCCTGGCAGATAAAAATTTGTGCTGGATCGGAGTTAGAGTACTGTAGCATTTCTTTTGACAGGAAATGCTCTTAACGGTGGAGCTATCCACACAATTCTCCCGACCTGCCTATATAGCTTCATTTCTTCCAGTACTTCTCTGCTTCTTTCCAAACATCGCCGGTGTTCTCCTCTGAACCGTGTGTACTTCACCTTACCTCTGGGATATTAAGTGAGCCTGGCGACCGTGTACCCAATTGCGCAAAACTTCAGGACGAAAGTACCTTCGGCAATATGTGTAACAACCAGGTAACGTAGCTCAATGAAACTTTGGAACATACATGGAAGGAACTGCTAAAGTATAGCACACAAGATAACTTAAGGAAATACGCAATGAGTCGAACAGACATGACACTTCTATTCAAAGACATAATTACAATGGGTTCATCGCGATTCATTATGGTCCCCTGGACACTGTACAAGGTGGGACATTGTTCTTAATAGGTTGTGTGATTAACATGGGTGAAAAAAGATTCTCTGCATCCTTATCCCATGCTGCCCACAAGGTTGCTAAGGAGTTCTCGTGATAGCCCGGTTGACAACTGTCAGTCGGTGATTGGTGAGTGATGGGACGTAATACCTGTCCCCAACGCATCCCACAGGTGCTATGGAAATGAAGTCGGGGGATCGGGCAGGCGAGTCCTTTCGCCGAATACCCTTTCGTTTGATATAGCAGCAATACTTCCCCTGTAAAATGCAGCGAAGTGAGTGAGCACAGTGATTGTTACCCGTTCAAATTATCTACTCCAGTCATATGCAAAGTGCACAAAAAATCATCCAACCCATAAAACATCATGATAACACGTGGAACACCGACTCTTGCCATGATAGTGATCTCAGTTCGGAGAGCAGGGGAGTGTGTGCCATATTCAAGTTAGGCTTTGGATTCCACAGAAGGAAGGAGCAAGATTAGGGTGTAACGTCTGATTAGAGATGGTCACACGCTCGGATTGATTCAAGGATAGGGAAGGAAATCGGCCGTGTCCTATCAAAGGAACCACCCCGGCCCTTACATGAAACTGTTTAGAAAGATCACGAGAAACCCTAAACGTTGATGGCCGGACACGAATTTGAACCGTCGTCCTCCCGAATCCGAGTCAAATGTGCTAAACGCTGCGCCAGAGATACCACAGAGCTAAAACATTGCTTAGGTGTTGATTGCTATGTTTTACCCGCAGTTCCAAATAGTCCCAGACACTTTAATGAAAAGTAGCCAGATGGAGTGCAACACAGTTCTCCATAGACATGTTGTACAGTCCACACTGATGCACCGACAAATCGGCCCATTAATTCACGATGTTGTCATGGTCATGTGGAAACACGACAGCTCATTTCTGCCATTCTTTTATGCCTCCAGCTCGATTTATTCCACTAATTCCATACACTCGACTGGAACACACGACCCGTCCAGTTAGCCGCGCTCGATAGAGCACAGCTTCTCGAATTCTGTGAGACAAGCCGGACCCAGGTCGAGTTCGCCCGGTGGATTAATGACGAGGGACATCGTTTTTAAGTAGTTTCCCATATCCGACTGGGTGAATGTCCAGTACCGTCTCAGTTACACTATTTGCAACATTTCGAAAAACGTTCTCGCAATTTCACATGGCATAACAGTAGATGCAACAGACGGGGTGTACATTTCTGTGCCACCCTGGTGGTGACAGGAAGGCCAACCGTGCAGAGTCTACAAAATCCAGATCAACATGCCGACCGCTTGATGATAGGGGCTGAAGCCAGAAGGAGGAAGAGTAAGAAGAAGAAGAAGAAGAAGAAGAAGAAGAAGAAGCAACTGGAATATAACCACCACTTCACTGACATCACATGCGTGAGCGCTAGAAAGCGACATGGCCGCCTTGTATCAGTCATATACCATCTAAAGCGCTCCAAGTGACCGGAATGTAATTTTCAGAGGCGGTTTGATATTTTGTCCGGCGAGCTTATAAGATCCTCTGGTGTCGACGGGGTATCGTGACATCTGATGCGACGCTTACCACGGGCAGACAAAGGTATATACTCTTCGCACGCTTGTAGATATATGCCTAACACACCCATTCACGGAGTCTATTGAGTTCAAGGACAAACTATCACTGTTTTCGTTTAATAATTTGGTTTTAATGTCATGTAGATTTTGCTGTAATCACGTGATCTTACCTTTATCGTACATTCTGCCGATGTCTGTTAATGAGAGGCAGTAATCTGTTCCCGACTTGGCAGTTATTTTGCATCAATTCATGCAGGACTCGCTTCCTGTGGCCATCAACGTCAGTTACCGCTTAGGACGAAAATCGTGTTTTCCAGCTGTCAGTAACGCTTGTATAACTTCTATATTACGCATCATTTTATTACTTCCACATAGTGTTTCTGAGGATGAGAACCCAGAATTTGCGTAGACGGGTGCCGAATACCGCTTAAGGCCACAATCATGATGACCAACCCGGTTTCGATTCAGTCCGGCCTAACTACCTGTTTAACTGAACTAATAGACCGTGTACCACAGTTCTGCAGGACGTAATGACCTCAGTATCAGTGTATTCAAAGGGCATAGATAAAAAGACTCTGTATCTCTGTCTGTAGCAATAAATAACATAACAGACAGACAGGCTAAAAATTGCCCAGTTAACATCGACCTTTAAAAAAAAAAAGGTGACAAATACTGAATTGAAAACTACAGACAAATCCCAATATTTTCTGTCTTTTCCAAGATAGCTGAAAAAGTCATAGCTAATGTTAGAAAATCTGAATGGATTCTTAAGATGTAAAGCAACTAGCACAGCAGCTGATCAGTTAATTACAGAGATAATAAGAGGCATCGAGGACAAGTAAAACGTTGCAGGTATATACCTCAACCTCGAGAAAGATTTTTACTGTGGCATGGAACATTGGCGTCACTTCTCATGACCTAATAAAGTCTTGCAAGAGTAACCGAAAACTGAAAGTGGTTTTCACAAATCCAAAACACATAATACAAAATATGGAGTGGCGCAGGGCTCGCTATTGGGTCCTCTTCTATTTTTGATTTATATAAGTGACATAAAAGCCAGAAATTACTTCTGATGCGGGTGATACGTCCACCATGTGTAAAATGAAATCATTTAAAGAACTAGGGACTAACTGTAATAATGTGAGAAATGAAATTGATCAGAACTTCAATGAAAGCCACTTAAATGTAAACACCAGTAAAACATGTCTCATGGGGTTCAACAACAGCAGTTTTGATTAAATTAAACTGTACATAGGCCATGAATTAGTAAAAAATAGTTTATTATAAAATTCGTTGGTTTAACAATTCAGAGACATCTAAAATGGGACACATATTTTGACACTCTAGCACGTAAGTTCTCTAAGAATATATTTGCAGTTAATATGACTATCAAGTTCTGCATACCATGCTTTATTTTGCTCTCATCTGAATTACGGAATAGAAATTTGGGGAGCAACAACCAGAACAAACATAAATAAGTTATAGCTTCTGATGTGCTAACTGTCATAAACATGTACAACTTAAAAGCCATATTCCTTGTTAAAAGACTGCAGCCCAACATTTGTTCTGAGTTGTATCAGTACAATACCAGAAACAAAGAAAAATTTTACATTAGCAGCCACAGAACAGCACTCTAAGAAAAAGAGTCTACAATAAGCAGGTTTAAAATTAACCCAATGCATTGCCCAGTACTGTTATGACTCTTCCCTCAACGAAGATTAAATTTTAGCTAGAGAAATTTTGTTACAAAATCCTTTTTACACACTATATCAATATCACACTTACATGCCGAATAAAACGAGCTTTGCAAAAATATGTTAATAATGTTAAACAAGAAATTTTATTTACAATCTAATCATTTTGCCAGTCAATGACATGTTATGTTTTAAGAATTGTAAACCGTTTTTGTACATATGCAGTGACTTACTTTCTCCATACATAAGGAAATTGACCAATACAGATTTGTCTGTAACATCGCACAGAAAACTTTAACCTTTGGCAAATTTTGTTCATGTGACACAATTTTACGAGTATTTTCAGTGTCCCATACGCTTCTCCGTAATTTCTTCTGAATGCACTATACACTGTTGTAACGGATAAACGTCTAGCACATTTCAACACACAAACAATCTTATCTTGCTTTGACGCCTTTTTGTTATTATTTTTCACTCGTAACGTCAACTGGTTGGCATAATGCGGACTCTGTGAGTTTGCGCTTCTATTCATACCTCATATTTCTACATGTAATACATTCGAAAGTATAAAACTTTGAAAACTAGTAAATCGTTTACAGTAGCCATGTACGTTACGTATGTAATTGCAATCTTAATGATCAGATATGGTGCCGAATGTTTCACCCTCAGTTCATATGTCCCTTCCTTCGGTTAAATCACACGAAAGGTTCACCAGGTACGCCAATTAAACAATTTTATTTGTAACACCTTAGGCGGCCGCTGTGACCGAGCGTTTTTTTTTTTTAAATCCCATTTTGTTTGTTTTCGTTCGTTGTATGTGCTCGGGGCGGACGTCACAAGACACCCGTTTCAGTTCGTCGTTGATCCATTAACTCAGTTTTTTTTTATTACAGAGGGTAGCTAACCCTCTGGCCGAACACGCTGAGTTACCGTGCCGGCGTTCTAGGCGCTTCAGTCCGGAACCGCGCTTCTGCTACGGCCGCAGGTTCGAATCCTGCCTCAGGCATGGATGTGTGCGATGTCCTTAGGTTTGTTAGGTTTAGGAAATTCTAAGTCTAGGGGACTGATGACCTCAGACGTTAAGTCCCATAGTGCGTAGAGCCAACACCTTAAATTACCTCTGAAGAATAGGAATAAAAACTTTCTTGACTGAGTGAATGCTGAAATAATCTGAGTTCCAAAAAGGAACAGCCAGAGTCTGAATCGCTTTAAAGTGTGCAGCAATGACATCACACAAAACTTCCAAGATATTAGGCAACGGTTGATGTATAAAACTTTCTTCTAAAGTTTCCTCTTCGACTGCGGGAGAAATATTAGGAGGTAAAATGGCTAACTGGCCATGAAAGCTTACATTCTATGATCTGTGGGTATGAATTTTGTAATAATGGCACGAAGTCTGACACTTCCCAAATGCAGCGAAATAGAGTACCAAGTCCTCTTCACTGGCGGTGACCAGTTGGCCAGTCCCGCTTCGCGGTGACGGCGAGAAGAACAGTAGACCGTGGTAGTATCTACCAGAGTGTCGCCCAGGCGAGGTGTCCGCAATGCCGCTAGCTACGCTGGAGCTGTTAGCTACCGTCACGCCGCGAGCGTGAATAGTCCTCTCACAGAGCAACGCTTCCGTAGTTTCGGCGTAAGCGTGAAATAGTTCGTTCTGGGCACACTGATCGGGGCTGCGCGCGAACCTTAGAGCTGCTGCTGGCCCAGCTACTGGTGTCTCTTTCTGTGGGTTGCCAGTAGGTTGGCCGGTTTGAATTTCCGTCCGGCACGGTCTCCAGTACCCTCGCCGTGATGTATGTTGTGCGGGTTGCTGTTGGCGCCTGTTGCACTTTTCGCCACAGTAGCAGGTTTTTATTTTCAACAGTATAAACCAAAATTAATTAAACCGCTTTAGACTATTTCCTTTGCATAGAACAAACAGAGTTTTCACTAGTTTTTGTTTTCAACAGTGATTTGTCGAAACTCTAACAGTGGCAACCTGTCAGATATTCCCTTGGTTGTTGCGATATTCACATACACACACACACACACAAACAGTAAGAGACAGCGAGAGGGAGAAGTGATTCGCGAATATCAAGTGCCTTGCACAGTACGAATTACGCATCTCTGAAGCTCTGATCATCTGAGAATTCAAAGGCACTCAAACAGTTCGGGGACTGGGTGTTTGTGTTGTCCTCATCATTTCATCATCATCATCATTCGTGACAGTGGCTAAATTGGACTGAGTAAAAAAACTGGGAAAAATTGGGGCTTTATATGGGCGCTGATGACCGCGCAGTTGAGCGCCCAGCAAAACCGAAA
Source organism: Schistocerca cancellata (assembly GCF_023864275.1). Taxonomy (NCBI): domain Eukaryota; kingdom Metazoa; phylum Arthropoda; class Insecta; order Orthoptera; family Acrididae; genus Schistocerca; species Schistocerca cancellata. The sequence continues at coordinate 313,331,430 of NC_064633.1, read as the reverse complement.
ATCACCCAAACTCAAACAGTTCTTCTCTATCGTTCTTTCGCTCAAGACGTGAACAATCTATTGTCCGAAACCTTTCGTGCCACGCTTTACGGTGAAGTTAACGATCCTCAGCATCCTTTTGTCACCACCAGCTTCGGAAAAATTCTTGACCGGTGGCGTAGCGAACTAACAGGCGCCCGAGGCACGATATTTTATTGGCAGCCCCCCCCCCCCCCCCCCTCCTCGGCACAGGAGGTTTGACACTTCACGACAAATCACCCAAACTCAAACAGTTCTTCTCTATCGTTCTTTCGCTCAAGACGTGAACAATCTATTGTCCGAAACCTTTCGTGCCACGCTTTACGGTGAAGTTAACGATCCTCAGCATCCTTTTGTCACCACCAGCTTCGGAAAAATTCTTGACCGGTGGCGTAGCGAACTAACAGGCGCCCGAGGCACGATATTTTATTGGCAGCCCCCCGCCCCCCTACTCGGCACAGGAGGTTCGACACTTCACTTTATTGTCCTCTCTCTCTCCCAGAAACACATACAGTGATGTAATATATAGAATTTACTCTAATAATAATACACTCCTGGAAATTGAAATAAGAACACCGTGAATTCATTGTCCCAGGAAGGGGAAACTTTATTGACACATTCCTGGGGTCAGATACATCACATGATCACACTGACAGAACCACAGGCACATAGACGCAGGCAACAGAGCATGCACAATGTCGGCACTAGTACAGTGTATATCCAACTTTCGCAGCAATGCAGGCTACTATTCTCCCATGGAGACGATCGTAGAGATGCTGGATGTAGTCCTGTGGAACGGCTTGCCATGCCATTTCCACCTGGCGCCTCAGTTGGACCAGCGTTCGTGCTGGACGTGCAGACCGCATGAGACGACGCTTCATCCAGTCCCAAACATGCTCAATGGGGTACAGATCCGGAGATCTTGCTGGCCAGGGTAGTTGACTTACACCTTCTAGAGCACGTTGGGTGGCACGGGATACATGCGGACGTGCATTGTCCTGTTGGAACAGCAAGTTCCCTTGCCGGTCTAGGAATGGTAGAACGATGGGTTCGATGACGGTTTGGATGTACCGTGCACTATTCAGTGTCCCCTCGACGATCACCAGTGGTGTACGGCCAGTGTAGGAGATCGCTCTCCACATCATGATGCCGGGTGTTGGCCCTGTGTGCCTCGGTCGTATGCAGTCCCGATTGTGGCGCTCACCTGCACGGCGCCAAACACGCATACGACCATCATTGGCGCCAAGGCAGAAGCGACTCTCATCGCTGAAGACGACACGTCTCCGTTCGTCCCTCCATTCACGCCTGTCGGGACACCACTGGAGGCGGGCTGCACGATGTTGGGGCGTGAGCGGAAGACGGCCTAACGGTGTGCGGGATCGTAGCCCAGCTTCATGGAGACGGTTGCGAATGGTCCTCGCCGATACCCCAGGAGCAACAGTGTCCCTAATTTGCTGGGAAGTGGCGGTGCGGTCCCCTACGGCACTGCGTAGGATCCTACGGTCTAGGCGTGCATCCGTGCGTCGCTGCGGTCCGGTCCCAGGTCGACGGGCACGTGCACCTTCCGCCGACCACTGGCGACAACATCGATGTACTGTGGAGACCTCACGCCCCACGTGTTGAGCAATTCGGCGGTATGTCCACCCGGCCTCCCGCATGCCCACTATACGCCCTCGCTCAAAGTCCGTCAACTGCACATACGGTTCACGTCCACGCTGTCGCGGCATGCTACCAGTGTTAAAGACTGCGATGGAGCTCCGTATGCCACGGCAAACTGGCTGACACTGACGGCGGCGGTGCACAAATGCTGCGCAGCTAGCGCCATTCGACGGCCAACACCGCGGTTCCTGGTGTGTCCGCTGTGCCGTGCGTGTGATCATTGCTTGTACAGCCCTCTCGCAGTGTCCGGAGCAAGTATGGTGGGTCTGACACACCGGTGTCAATGTGTTCTTTTTTCCATTTCCAGGAGTGTATATTTTCCGGGAAATCTTTTTTGTCTAGGAGACCACTTGGCTTCCTTCTGGAAGCGGCATCTGGGGCTTGATGAACCCCCTTGCCCCACCTCGCTAGCCAGTGTTTTTCGCGTAAAATCAATAACCTACAGAAAAATGTTGTCTTCAGATAAATGCGTCATTTCCTGGAGTAAATGAGCACATAACGTTCTTTCTTTGATTGGTAAAGCACTCCGTCGTCAGGCTACTAGTGGCCTACCGGGACGATTGGACCGCTGTGTCATCCTCAGAGGAGGATGCGGTTAGGAGGGGCGTGGGGTCAGCACACCGCTCTCCCGGTCGTTATCATGGAATTCTGGACCGAAGCCGCTACTATTCGGTCGAGTAGCTCCTCAATTGGCATCACGAGGCTGAGTGCACCCCGAAAACTGGCAACAGCGCATGGTGGCCTGGATGGGTACCCATCCAAGTGCCGACCACTCCCGACAGCGCTTAACTTCGATGATCGCAAGGGAACCGGTGTAGCCACTGCGGCAAGGCCGTTGTTCTTTGATTGGTGAAAAAGAAAAACCAAAGAACTGGCTCTAATTTAGAGAGTATCCTATGAAATGCAGTTAAACGAAACAGAGGAAATCTCATTCCACTACGAGAGATACACAAAGAGTACACACATCAAGAAAACAGAGAGCATCGCGCCGATATGTGGTGCAGGAGTGTTGTTATTGTGTCTGTTGCTGCAGCGATCGGGAAGTCGCCCCTGACATTGCCAACATATAAACAGTTGTCACGAGCGCTACGTACAGAGAGAGCGCCGCACGAGAATGGTTGCAGCATTTTCACTTGAAAGTAAAGCACCAGTATGGACGCATTACATTCGTCAGTGGAACAGTAGAATGAACATCCATCATGCAACGAAGAACAATCGCGACCAATGATCGGTCCACATCATCACGTTACGTGCAGAAGGCTTGTCAGCCAGGGACTTTGCTCGGCACGTGCACCGGAGTTAAAGTGATGTAGTGCGGACATGGAAGCGGTTACAGTTGACATGTAGCGTCGATGACTTGCACCGCACAGACCGAACACGTTCGATAGGTGCGAAGAATGATCGGTATCTACGACATTTGTCTAAAAATGGCTGAGCGCCCCAGAAGTGAATTCGTCATTCGAAGGAGTTACAGGGCTTGTATTGCATCAGACTGTTAGGAGACGACTGGGTGAGGCAAATCTCCGTTCCTGACGACCGTGGCGAGCACTACATCGTACACCACAACACCATGAACAGATGGGGAGGAACTCATGCAGAATGGATGCCCCAGAGTTGACGTCGGGTGCTGTTCATGGACGAATGTTGGATATGGAGACTGATGACCTCAGATGTTAAGTCCCATAGTGCTCAGAGCCATTTGAACCATCTTGGATATGTTTGTACGTTAATAAATGCGGACAATATGGAAAAGACTGTGAAACGTCCCCTTTGAACAATTTGTGCAAGACTGTGCTTATACTGACACACAATATTATTTAGCGCAACGCAATCTGACTATCAAAGATCCCTGCAAAAGAATGGCCCTGAGTAACATTAAACTATACCTTTCACAAATAACTTACCTCGCAAAAATCTCCGTTACTCGAACTACTGCAATACGGCGAGCGCCACTACTGCCAGCTAAATAAAAGATTCAAACTACTGAAGGCACTAACTACTGATGGGGATAGTTAGCAAATGAAAGATTTTAATAGAGAACAAACACTGTATTTACCTTAATAATCATAATATATATAGCAGTTCAATTTCAAAACTTCCGCCATCTCTCTCCCCACATCCACCACTGCTGGCGGCTCACCCCCAACTGCGCAACGCTACGCGCTGTTCACATCCAGCTGCCGCTGCCTAACACTACAATGGCAGACAACAATGCAAACTAGCCACAGACTGCACACAGCACAGCCAGTGATTTTCATACAGAGCGCTACGTGGCATTACCAATATAAAAATCTAAACAGCCTACTTACATAAAGAAAACATAAGCAGTCTACTTACATAGCCCCCATGCTCCCCACAAAAAATTTTACGAATGGTGTTGGGCACTGGCCAATACAGATTTGAAAAAAATTTTCACAATTACAGTAACAAAGATATAAAATGCACACACTTATTAATACAATGTTGGTCAAAAGCTAAAATTTTCTCACAGTCCATAAAGATAGTCCTGATCATTCATCATAATAGTAATTACAGTTTTTTTTCACAAAGTTTCATTAGTAAAAGAAATTGCACACAGAAGTAGTGGATTTCCATGCAATCTTGACGAAGTAGTGTTGTCCTTCCAACGGAAAGACAGTGCTGACTCTTGACATGCAGACAGGTAATTGGGCCACAACAAAGCAAACCCATAGCAGAGTCATTCGAAGTTCTGAAGAAGATTGGTAGGTAGGTCATCACAGAGTAGACCCACTGTAGTCCTGGTAGAGAGTATGGTATTGGTGGGCCACCAGAGGTGCAGACCCACTGCAGTCCTTGTAGAGATAATGGTATTGGTGGGCCATCAAAGATGCAGACCCACTGTAGTCCTTGTAGAGATGGCCAGCAGCCATCTGTTGTGACTGTGCAGGTGGACAATCACCATTGAAGAGTCTTGCAGATAATATAGCAAGTCCATAGCCACCACTTGTGCACTCACAAAGTTTTTGGAATTGTCCTTAGAACCAGCAATGCTGTTATCCAGTCCCTTGCTGAATTATTAACACACGTGCAAACACTAACCATCCCTACTTCTCACATATTGTCCATTTACTATGACCAACAGAAACGTGTGCAGTGAAATGTAACGTACAAGTTACTTAATTAGATGAACTGGTGTCAATTACAATTTTATAACATAAAAATACAATAACAAAGGTACAAAATACATCATTAAAGAACATAACAATACAGATAACGTTTGTAGTAATATAGGCTCTACAAAACAATAGAAATGAACATACACATCAGTGTTACAGGAATTATGACATAAGTAAATACAAAAAAGATCAGAATAACTTGCAAAACATCAACTTCACACATGAGCATTAAAACAAAACAGAATAAATAATGTCTAAGCATCTTTACAAAGTAAATAACAGAGTATTAGAAAAATTCTACAACATAGCTCTCATCAGCTAAACACATAAAGACAGGAAAAACACAAATACATAAGGGTACACAAACATATAGAGGGATGACACAAAAGGAAAGGACAGGGTTTGTTTTACTGCAGTATTTTGCATGGAGATCTCCCTTTGTTCATCATTATTCCCAAAAAGTCCTATCTAAGCCTGCTTTCTGTATTCTGTTCACATCCTCTGTCAAAAATAGTTTTTCTCCACTGTACAGTATCCTTTTTTTTTGCCAGACTATTTTCTGATAGCTTCTCAATGCATTTCTTATAAATTCATCATAGTTAGTTTCTTGTATAGTCTACCCTCTCTTAAGCTAACTTAAATCTACTGAGCTCAGATGCTAAACTAAGGGACGAGGCAATGCAGCAGCATACAACAAATCAACACAAAAAGCAATGACAAAATTGCCAATTTGCAAAGCAAGCAGCAGTAAATCTAAATTAACAGAAAAAATGCAAAATTACAACTAATATGAGCCAATGTGCAGCAACAAGGAAACTAAATCCGTAGTAAAACTAGCTTAACAGAGTAATACAAAGTGAAATTCAGTAACACTATGCCTGGCAAACAGCAGCAGAAATAACTTATATCTAAACATGACATAGCTCAAGCAGAAAAAATATTACACTAAAATGGCCATGTCTAATACCTATGTCACATCTTAACACTAGAGTGTTGCATCACGAGAACTTACACTAGCAGATAAGTTACCAAATCGTAAAGAAATTATTTATGCAATTCCTGTGAAGGGAAATGTCTATTTATGTGCCCTCGTTTTCTTGTAAGTAGATCATAAATTTCTTATTGACTGGATCTGTAGGCATAAAATAACTATATTAGTACATATATTAAATTTTATTTTAACCAATGCTGCAGTGCAGCTAGGAACTAGATATTAAAGGAAATGAGCAAATATGTACAAAGTATGGCATGAAACATCATTCATTAGCCATATGGCATTTCATAATGCAGTAAAAATTCCCTCAATTCTAGAGAAAGACGCTTGTCATAATCAGGTGTGCAGATGTAAGTATCTTTCCAAGTAATGAGGGTGTCGCATTTGCAATGTTTTCTCTAAAGGAATGTCAACAGCGAGGTTAATGTCTCTTTTTTTTTCTCCACCTCTGCCTCTGAAAGGCACTAATGGCTTTTTTCCAGGCGTCTGTCGCGCAGCTGGGTGCACATGACGCATTACGTGCAGGTGGTCACTTGACTTCCTTACGGAAATATTTACGACAGCAGTTTCCGCTACAGTGACAGTCTCATATAAAAATATTTCACAGGTCAAGAATTTGCGTTGCAAATGTATGGAAACAAAATCTTATGAATATAACAGTGTCCAAAAAATTTTCGCCTTAATTGTGATACATTCACGCATTTACACACATTTCATAACTCTTAAAGTACGACTCTCAGCTTATTGATCATAAACATACCTCAACAGCGTAATACGCATCGTCATTGTAATAATAACATCGTAACACCTCAGTCAGATCTCAAAATCGTCGTAGCTACCTCCAATAATTTCAAAACCTAAAAAAATTCTCTGCTCATGTCAAAAGTGTCATCTGCCTCAAACGTACTTTAAAATCATGCTCCCTTACCAAATATATCATTCAAAGCTCTCATAATATCACAATGGGTCCGAAAAAATATGAACAGTTTACAAAGTACAGACAAAATACAATTTCGTAAGTGTGAAGCTATCCAACGGTGTAATCACGTAAACATCTGTCACTGACATAATAAAAAAGTTTGTCTCTCTCAGTTAAATGATCAGATAGCTGTGTAATTTATGTTTTAGAGAAATATGGTACCGATGTGTAAAGTTGTATAAGCAAATACCATATTAGCTAGGGCTCCTTGTGCTTGCCAAACACATGGTACACAAAGTAAGCGTGTACCCCCCTGAGGATTATTGTAATTATACCCTCAGGTGTTACAGATTACAGCAATGGAATGAAATGTATCACTGAAAGCTTTCTTTGTAATTCAAAAATCTTAAAAAATAAATGTTTTAAGTACAAAATTAATCACTCAAATACGTGTCCTGTAGCGCTAAATGTGCATCTTGCTATAAGATAATCTCCGCGAAGTGTCGTAGTTATTGTCCTCCGAAAGCTAAGTTCTGCAGAAGTCAATGTACTTACCTCATGATACACAAAAGTGAAATGCTTTGCGTATAGATAACTTAGTTATTACACTTATTGCCGTGATGAGGAAAGTACTGTGCTGTAACGTATTCTTATCCTACGGAAAAGGCTGTCTCCTTGTAGCAATAGCACAAAAGTAACTACTAAAATATGTTTTACTTTACAGAAGAATTCAGAAAAACTGTGCAGATATCAAACAGATACACCGCAAAAGCAACATTGTAAATTGTCGTTCATTAGTAGCGTCGTGATAAAATCGTGTAGCTGTCACATAAACTAACCACTGTCTCATCTGGTATCTCACAGAAAGTACCTTAAATCCAGAATCCACTCTCAAGCAAACCAAAATGTTGCATGAAAATTTCATTAGCAGTGCCGGTATATGTTCCAAGTATGTGAGCCTTATAGTCGTTACATAATCGTGCAACTAACAAGCAAGAATGCACACACACAATAACACTGTGTCGACTGTTCACAATAACAATGCATTCGTAATTTCTGTTTAAATAAGTTCTCTTGGCTCTTGACTGGATATTTAACTTTAAACATTGTTGCATGGTAACAGTTTCTAAAGCATACTAGTAACGTGAAGTGAAACGTTTTATGGCAAAGACAAAGTTAAAAAGCAGATTATTTCTCAATAAATGGTTTTACTTGTGAAATGTGGTGTAGCCCTTTGCTCTTCCTAGTATGCAGAGTTTCAACTTTAACGCAATTATCATGTGGTATACGTCGGTAAAGAATACTGGATTTTTTCTCAAGGTTAGCGTCTATGTTATTTTTCCCTGAGCCAGCGGGCGCACGCAGCTGCCTGCAGTGCGAGTCATTGTCTGCTACCTCTTTGTTGCCGCGCGTCGTTACTGGGATTAGGAGGCCTAACTTCCACAAATTCGCCTTGCCGAGAGGGCCCAGCTCTGTTAGAAACCCACCAGTCCTGATGCAATTCACGTCTGTCGTTATGTCGGTAGTTCCTGTAGCTTCTTTCTTGTCGGTTAAGTGGTGGAGAATTTCTCCCTGAATCGTAACTGCGCGCTGAACTGTTGCGTCTGAAATTATTCTGTCTCTCGTGATAATAATTGTTCTGGTTGCCAAATTGTCTGTTTCTATGAGTGTCTCTGTCATATTCATTACTACGGAAATGCGATCTCTCTCTGTAACTATTACTCTGCCAGTGGTTGTCATACGGGTGGTGTCTCTTTTGGTAACGATTTATGTTATAAGAAGAGCCTTGTCGTGTATTATTTCTGTCATCGCGGAATTGTGACGGATGTGATCTGTAGCGATTGTTTTCCTGTTTTCGCACCCCGCGACTGTCTGTGTCAATTTCTAATTCTTGTAAGAGTCCCTGAAAAGCTTCAATGTCGTCTTTGCAACGTCCTGCCAAAATAATATGCCGTAAATGTTCAGGTAGTTTGATTAAGCAAAGGCGGATGAGTTCTGAGGGGCTGTATGGGTTTGAAAGATACTGATTCTTATGCAACATGTCTACAAAATATTTGACAAGACTGGAAAATTCAGATTGTTCGAAACGTTTCATCATTATGATGCTATGTTTTACTCGGTCTTGTGTAGCTTGAGACCAATACGCTGAGAGGAAGGCATGGTAAAATTCTCCTTCACTGTGACAATCGTGAATGACCGATCGCATTCTTACAGCTGGTTCATTCTCCAAGTAGCCACACATAAATTCTAATCTGTGTTCTAATGACCAGTTGGGAGGAAAACAATGAGAGAATTGCTGGAGCCACGCTTGTGGATGAATGTCGTTGGCAGAATTCTTAAATGTTTTGAATTTACGTGTAGTAATGAACAGCTTATAGTCAAAGTCATCGTGTCGGTGAGTAGCATATCGGTCATTGTTACGTCGTGTCGGCGGTTCCATCTCAAAATTCTGTCCACCTTGCCAATTCCTTTCATAATTACCAAAATGCCCTGTGTTACTATTTTGTGGCTTTTCCGTATTTCTAAGTTCCTCTTTCCGTGTTGGAGCGCGAGTGTCCTCTGAAATACGTAATTCTTGTATTACCTGTGTCAGCTGATCTTGTACTTCCCGGATTTCTCTTTGGTGTTGCGTATTAATTTGATTCTGATTTTGTTTGAATTTCCTAATTTGTTCGCACTCTTCTGTGTCATTAAAGACTACTGGTTTTGTGTCATTCAGATTATCATCTACCTTCGTAGATAAATTATTTAGCTGATCCGAAAGTTCAACTACTTTCTCTGATAATGAACTAATTTCCCCCATGTGTCTTTCTACTGTGTCCTTTAAGTTTTCCTGAGTTTTTGCAAGTTGCGTAACCGAATCGGAAGATGCAACTGAGTCCATTTTAGCTTGCAAGGTCTCATGATTTTCATGAACAGTAGTCTGCAGTTCTTTTATGGCTGCTTCGTGATTCTGTAATGCATTCTCATGACGCGAAAAAATAGGTTGGAAATGCTCACAAATTTGTGTTTTTACGTCATTACAGACCTTTTGACATTTCGATTCGATGTTATGTAACTCAGTAGTTAAATCTTCACGTGTTTGTTCAAGTGTGGTGTCTAACTTTTGAAGATTTTGTTCCATTGTGTCTAACTTCTGAAGCTTTTGCTGTGTTTGTCTCTGATTTTGTTCCATTTGTTGCATTAGTTGTAATAACAATGCATTAGTGTCTGGAATCTGTTCCTCTACGCTTTTCGGCAGTGCATTTTCACCGGCAACATTCACATTTTGACAAGCTGAAAATGTGTCTTGACTCATTTGAGAAAACGGTGAGGACCCAAAACCGAAGTCTACAGTATTTGCAGTATTGTGTTCTGTCATTTCGGATTCCTGAGGCGAGCTGTTGCCGACAGATCGATCGATAATGCTTCCCTGTTCACTAATTGTTTCACTGCCTACGCCATTGTTTGCCGCCCGCTCCATTTCCCTATGCACAGTTACCAAATTACTACTTCGAATGTCTGTTAATTCACTACACAGTGCTGCTGATAAGCTACGCTCGTCGTCACTATTATTTTTCAGTTTGCTTTGGAGCCTAGTGTTACGTTTTTCACACGCCATTATTGTGACAATATTTCACACGATAACACAGAAAAACACAATTTGAAGAGCAAAAATAAAAGAACACATTAACATAGCACTGAAAATAATATCTAGTTAATTGCAGCTGCGAAATACTTGGTGCAAATCTACATGCATGCCACAACTGTTTTACTGTGCAACAATGAAAAACCACAACTACCAAGGAAATTCTCTCTATAATTACGCGCTAGCAATAAACAAAAGCTACACTAAATACACAAACTACAAGAAAAAATCAGAAGATTCCAGGTTCGAATCCTGGCAGGGTCGCCATATGAAACGTCCCCTTTGAACAATTTGTACAAGACTGTGGTTATACTGACACACAATATTATTTAGCGCAACGCATTCTGACTATAAAAGATCCCTGCAAAAGAATGGCCCTGAGTAACATTAAACTATACCTTTCACAAAGAACTTACCTCACAAAAATCTCCGTTACTCGAACTACTGCAATACGGCGAGCGCCACTACTGCCAGCTAAATAAAAGATTCAAACTACTGAAGGCACTAACTACTGATAGGGATAGTTAGCAAATGAAAGATTTTAATAGAGAACAAACACTGTATTTACCTTAATAATCATAATATATATAGCAGTTCAATTTCAAAACTTCCGCCATCTCTCTCCCCACATCCACCACTGCTGGCGGCTCACCTCCAACTGCGCAACGCTACGCGCTGTTCACATCCAGCTGCCGCTGCCTAACACTACAATGGCAGACAACAATGCAAACTAGCCACAGACTGCACACAGCACAGCCAGTGATTGTCATAAGAGCGCTACGTGGCATTACCAATATAAAAATCTAAACAGCCTACTTACATAAAGAAAACATAAGCAGCCTACTTACAACTGGGTAAAAGCTAACGCCTCCAACACCATTTCCCATCTGTGCCACAACGTGGCAGTCAAGTTATGATCTGGGGCGGCATTACAAGGGGCCACCGTACACCTCTCCTTGTTGATGAGTGCAGTCTCACTGCTCTGCCGTACAGGGACGAGATTCTACAACTAATGGTGGGACCGTGTCGTCAACATTTTGATGACACTTTCATCTGGTCGGATGATTATTACGTGTTCTTCCTGCTGTTTTCGTGAACACGTTCTTTCGCCATGATAGGACCACCAGAATGGAGTGTCCTGCCTTTCTCCTGAACATGAACCCAATAGAAAATGTGTGGGATCGACTCAAACGAGCTGTTTTTGGACGTCGATAGCTACTGCTTACTCGGGACACCTTACGCATCATCGCTTTGAAGACGGATAATATGGGCCGTACTTCATCGAACACGCCATGACAGATTCAAGCCTGCATCCGAGCAAGAATACGTTCCACCACGTAACGGCGTTGGTCAGCAGTCCTGTGAACATTCCCGACGCCCTCACTCACACCCCTATTGGAAGCAGATGATTTTGTCGTTACATGAATGTTTCGCTTTTTCATTTGGTGATGTGGACACGTTACAAATTAATACATACACATATCCCTCAGGGCGAAATTTTGATTTGTGTGCCATGAATTTTGGAATAAAAGAGTGATGTAAAACTCTTGTTGATGTGTGTGTATTAATAATCACACTGAACAAAATAATTGTCTCCCCAGAAGACAAAACTCCAACCACGAAAATGGCCTCAATTCGGCGAGGAAGAGGCGCTATAAGTTCCTTCAGATATGCCATATCCAGCAGAATCGAGTCAGTGTGATTAGGTCCCGCAAAGCTACCAGATTGTGGAGACGTTGGTTGCTACGTTTCACCAGCTATTGCAAACAGCTCCAGGCATTTTCTGTAGGTTGAAAATCAGGTGATTCAGCAGCTCAGTCGAGGAATGATACTACCCCTGAATGTTCATCAAACCAGGAACGTACGAGTGTAGCTCTGAAAACACGGCTGTTGTCGTCTTGGAAGATGGGTGAGTTCACAGCAAATTCATGGCAAGACCTTCCCAACAGCACCGAAGGTGGAATCGTGTGGTGTGATGAGCGAGCTGGTCACGAAACGAGACCTCCTCCTCCTGCCAGCCTTGGCTGTAGGCACATCCATTAAATATTCGGGAGTATATGTACACAGTGATTTAAAATGGAACGATGAGATAAGATAAATCGCGAGAGAGCAGGTGCTAGAATTCTTAGGAAGTATAGTCCACCGATGAAAGAGGCAGCTTACACAACTATCGTTGCATCGATACCAGATGAGGTTCATTGATGAAAGAAAGAAGTTCCAAGGAGGAGAGCGCGTTTGGTCACAGTTTCGTTTAGAAAACGCGAAAGCGTCTAGGAAACGCTCACACAACTCCGGTGGCAGAAGCTACAAGAGAGTCGTTGTGCATCGCAGTACGGTTTACCGTTAAAATTCTGAGAGCTTACGTTCCTAGAAGAGTTAACCAACATATTTCTTCCTCCTACTTACATTTCGCAGCAATATCACGAACGCAAGAGTGTACAGATTGGAAATGCACAATCGTACTCACCGTAAGCCATTGTGGCTGAAGCGGAAAAGAGGGAAGTGACAGTAGCACATGAAGTATGGCTCTGAGCACTATGGGACTTAACATCTGTGGTCATCAGTCACCTAGAACTTAGAACTACTTAAACCTAACTAACCTAAGGACATCACACACATCCATGCCCAAGGCAGGATTCGAGCCAGCGACCGCAGCGGTCGCGCGGTTCCAGACTGTATCGCCTAGAACCGCTCGGCCACCACGGCCGGCGGCACACGAAGTACCCTCCAGTACACACTACAAAGTGGCTGGTGCTGCAGATCCATTCGTAGGTTTTCATATTTCACTGCTGATGTTACGGTGTAACTCATTTGGTTTCCTCACTTCCTACTCAGTCGTTTCCGGACCAAGGTTCCAGGATTCAAACTGACTTATTTGCACTTCTTCAACAGTCCTTCAACAGCCAAACAATAACAGTCCTGAGTATCTGTATCATCGTCTCGGAAACATTCTGTATTAGTAGTGAAATATAGATCGTACAATTACGTAATTTTGCAGGTACCTTTAAAGTCATGTATAGACACTGTCTGCAAAAAGTGTGGTGAATTCAGGTGCCAGTAAAGAAACAAGAAATTAAAACATCATGTCTGAAGCTGAAGTTTTGATGCATGAACAGAAAAAATCTAGTAAGCGATTAACTTTTCTTTCCTTTCAATATTTTGCGGGGGTGTAATAGAGAAACAATTGTGAAAAAGTTTGAAATTTCGTGTAAAATTTGTTGGACGTCGTTTAGTAATATACGAGGGTTGTGTGGAAAGTAAGGTGTGTTAGGTAGCGAAGCTTTGCACAAATATGTAGGGCAGTGTCTCTAGTGTGACTATCGACCGCGTCGGGTCGCTCTTTTTATTTCTGAGTACACATTGAGCATGTAAAGAGGACTATAACAAGGTTTCGCCTGATTTCATGCAACCCCACACAACGTAACGGTCACGCATTTTCTTCTTCATGACAATTTTCGGCCTCACACTGCAAGGGCAATGAGGACGCCCTTGCAGGGTTTTTTTTTCGATGGGAAGTGTCTGATCACCTACCCTACAGCTGGATTTGGCTTCCTCTGATGTTCATCCCTGCTCACATGGATCGCATGGCTATGAAAACATTTTGGCACAGACAAGAAACTGCAGACCAGTATACAGAAGTTACGCGGAGCACAGGCGGCTGCCTTTTATGACGAGGTTATTGGAAAGTTGGTACAAAGCTACGACAAATATCTAAGCCGGAGCGGCAGCTATATAAGGAAGTATCTAGAAAAAGTAGCTAACTGTTGCAAATGAACAGTTCTGATTTTCACTGTGGTTCCCATTTCGCGAACGATCGGACCTTTCCGAATAACCCTCGTGGATTTCTATTGATTATTCCGTAAAAGCATGTAGGTAGGCAAGGGGCTGCGACATGCCACCTGGAAATACTCTGCAGCCTCCAACTATAGCCAAGGGTTCGTTAACCTGGCATCCCCATTTGACAGACAAATCAGCATCACGATAAGGCATTCGCATATTGCTGCCTTAGGGTACTGTGCACCACAACCTCATTCCTAGACTGTTGACATATACGTTCACAACAGTTGTTCGAAGTGTCTGCATAAGAATCACAACATCTGTGTATCAGCGATAGCTATTTTTGTTGACTGCGGGGCTGTATGGTATTTAATACAGGATATGTAAATTACTGTGATATGCGAGAGCTTAAACGTTTTCTTTGCAGTTTGTCTAAACTCCACAATGGTGTCAATGCTTCCCGAGAGATACCTGTTGACGGTAACGTAACGGAATACACACACATACACAAAAACTCTCTCCCTCTTCCTGACCCCCGCTCGTCCTCTCCAAGACATATACATAAAGAGTAAGATTCTTGAACGTCTCCTTAAACAAATGCTCGAAGTGCTGGAGTCGCAAATGTCTCGCTAGTCAGACTGTAAATGGTCTTCTGGATGAGAAACGCCAACCGGTAAGAGTGCATTTATATGTTAGCGTGCGCCGTTGCTAAAATGCCGTCGCGGTAAGGAGCAAGATTAACGGCGGTCGCATGCGGTACAGCGGCGAACCGCGATGGGCCTCGGAGGAGTCTTTAATAGGATGCGTACACGCTCGTCTGGAAGAGAAACGGATGTGTCCGCACTCAGCCACTCCTCCTCACTCACTCGACGTTCCCAGTAAAGTGCGAGTGAAGCACAAGGGGTGCAAACTCGTATGCTCGTTTATGAGTTGGACACTTCTCCTATGACAACTAGCACAGGAGTCGAAATGTTAAGCGTATACCAGATAATACCGAGTAAATTAAGTGGGGACGTTCATAAATAACACGCACTATTTAAAAGATGCACCAATTCCACTATTTTGATGATATAGCAATCAAATTTTGTACCATGTTTTATATGAAATAAACACATTTACAGTTAAGTTCCTTGGCTTACATATGTATTTAACATTTTTCTGGAATTTAAAAATTTTATTTTCTCAATAACTATTCAAGAGATTTATGTAAAATTTCCTGTTTAATCTTTTTGTATACAGTAAGCCTTTCTCACGAGGTTTCCTCGGAAAACTGAATAGTAGAATTTTTATACTTTTTGATTACAATTCTGTAAATATCATATAAAATTCATGCAAAATTCCAAGCACGTAATCCAATATCTCGGCTTGCACTTAGAAGTTCAAACCTTACGCTTGAGGCACCATTTATTGGTATTATAGAAAAAAGTGCACAAAAATTTCATAATTTTATCCTTCATAGATTACGAGAAAGAAGTATACAAACTTTAAAAAAGATGATTTTCGGGAAATGCTATTCAAAGTTAACCTAACTTTATGTCACCTCTTCAGAAGGCCCCTGATTTGTGCTCAGGGTCATTTTTCGCTATAACGCTTCCCTTCAGTTGTCCTGTTTTTTACCTTCTATCCTTTACCAGGCATTCAACTGATTTTTCAAGTCCACAGAGGCGCTGTAAATCTATTTTTCTCGAGATGTCTCAAGTGAAATTTCCGATCTTAAAGCCCATGACCTTTAATGCCTCTGTCCCTCCCTACGTTCCTTAAATAAAAGAACAGCATCATACGTTGCAATTCTGATAACTTAAGCAGACGAAAATGTGGTTTTAGGGCATCATTTCCATACGAGTGAGTTTAGAGACTCATTTGGATTCTGAGTTTTGTTTCTAACATAAGGAACCGTCACAGATGACCTATAGATCCAAAGGGCTTATATCACAGTCTTCTAGACGTATCGCGTGCAAGTCTGCTGGGAAGTAATCCACGGAATCGTTGTGCACCGAGCTAGTACTGAAGTGTTGCTTCAAACAGTGGGCTTGGCGGAAAGGTCGTGTCACATATTTAGTTATTTTTCAGACCCTTCGGATGCGACTTCATCATTAAAACCTTGAGAACTTACTGTCAGTGGCTTCTACTAACAATGAGTTCTACTAGTAAATAAAATATAAATCAGAAAATTGGCAGTTTCGGTCAATTTCATGAACGTCCCCACATAAGTTAAGCGTTAATTCGTTGGCAGTACCCAACTATTAAAGTCGACGTTGTTTTTCTCTTGGAAGCTTCTCATCGGAAGCTACCTTTCAGCCCTGGTTTAATAGTGATGTTGACATGCAGCTGTATGAGACAATAAAAGAATTTCGTTTACATGACATATACATTTTTGGAAAGGTGCCAGGGGGAAGATAAATGTAATTTTGTCAAAATTGTAACAACTAAAGAGAATCGAGTGAAGTCTAGAAGCCAAACATATAAATTTATTCGTTGGTCATCGTTCCTGTCTGCAGTAGGGAGTGCGCCCAACAATAACTTACTAAAAATCTACCGTTTTTCTTGCCACTACAGTCAGAGCGCAAGTTCACTTTTGCCGAAAATGTGCATCGTCGAAGACAGAATGCAGAAATAAACAGAAACGATTCCAGAAAGCAAGGAAAAGTACAAAAAGAAAATAGTGCTGTTCGGAATGTGAACCTGCATCAACTAGAACATAAGGAATGCCATATTATTTGTATAACCACACAAATGTTTACAGAACGAGCTGGCGCAGTGATTTTAGACACATATTTAGGACACAGGCTGTTCATATTCTCGACCGGCCATCCAGATACAGGATTTCCTAGGATTTTCTAAATCGTTTGAGATAAATGCTGCCGCTGTCCGTTTGAAGACAGATATTGCTGATTTCCTTCCCCAGGCTTAAACACTCCGAGCCTCTGCTCCATATCTAAGGATCTCCTCAACTGTAGACATTAAACCCTAATCTTCCTTCCTTCCTCCGACGCCCAAATTTCAATGTTGTCTTAAGGGTCCATTCTCCTGAGTCCACCTATAAAATAAGGAAATTTGCTATCTTTAAAATAAAAACAATGAAGCAATTAACTTGCATGTTTTTGCACATTATGTATTGATTTTTTAAAGAAATTCAGTCATAATTAAGTCTCCATACCAATAGTGAAAGCTGCACTGTCCATAATTAGGTGTGTCTATGCTGGAAGCCCAGCAGTCTGCAAACCTTACTCAAAATATAAAAAAATCATCAATAGCGTATTTCACCTGAAGTAATAGCACAGTTTTTTGATATCAGAAAAAATAATAAAATGGCGGATGTTTCAAATAAAGACGTACTTTTGTTGTATGTCCTTGCTCATGTTTTCTGCAATAAGTAATGAAAAAATTGAAATAAAAACTAATTAGCCTATTACTCTGAGAGAGGATGAGTCAATCTCTCACTCTGAAATGTTCAAATGTGTGTGAAATCTTATGGGACTTAACTGCTAAGGTCATCAGTCCCTGAGCTTAGACACTGCTTAACCTAAATTAAACTAAGGACAAACACACACACCCATACCCGAGGGAGGACTTGAACCTCTGCCAGGACCAGCCGCACAGTCCATGACTACAGCGCCCTAGACCGCTCGGCTAACCCCTCGCGGCAATCTCTCCCTCTCCTCTATATTCAAGGGTACTCTTAAATACTACTTTTAGACCCAAGAAATCGTTTTTGTGAGACAACAGGAAGTTATCAGCGTGAGCAAACATTGATGGGAGCGAGTATGTTGTTAATATACGTCGGATGTTGGGATGGCTCTGGAATCGAGAAAAAGCAGGCAGTTTGGTCACCTAACGATAAATCTTGTAGTGGACGTTTGGGCCCTAAAGCCACATGCAGCTATTAGGGGCCGGCCGGGTTGGCCGAGCGGTTCTAGGCGCTACAGTCTGGAACCGCGCGACCGCTACAGTCACAGGTTCGAATCCTGTCTCGGGCATGGAAGTGTTTGATGTCCTTAGGTTGGTTAGGTTTAAGTAGTTCTAAGTTCTAGGGAACTGATGACCTCAGAAGTTAAGTCCCATAGTGCTCAGAGCCATTTGAACCAAGCTACTAGGGAAAGGAACATCTCGAAGCACATACTGGGGACAGAAGGCTAGTCCCAAGAATTTCACACACCTGCGTGCAGACAATACGTTCTTCAGAAGAGGTGGAAAAACTACCTACCTGGACCTACCTGTTGGGTGCCTCTAGCCACAGCAGGAGCAGAGGCGCAAGATTAATCTGGGTCAGCCAGCCAACACGTTCTGACAGTCTCGTAAATGGCCATTGTGAAAAGGGATGGTGGCCATGAACATTTGCGAGTTTTCACGTTCACTGTGGATCAGACGCTATCATGGGGCCATCAGGTGGTGTCGTCCTTCTGCCTACACAGTTTTTGAGAAGCCTCAGGCCTTCGAAGCAATTTTAGAATGAACGCAACATTTATGGCAGCTCTGAAATAATCTATTTTGGGACATACAAGCACTTCTCTTAGTTTAGCCGACGCCCCTGGTACGACACGCTGGGCCACATAGATAATGACCTCCATGATAAATGTGTTGTGAACTTTACAGCTATACAGAAACTCAAAACATGCTGCCTAAAATCGCTGTGGGAAAAAAGCAAGTTGGGAGCAAAACGTCTTCTCCTATCTGCGCAAGAATTTGTGAGTTAGGGACTGGCTTCTTCTCGCGAAAAGAGAAGAATATTGTTTATTTTGATTAGGATCGGCCAATGGGTAGAGCAGATGAGTTAGAGGTAGACATGAAATGCGTGAAGCCTTGTGATTGACACGAAATCCTTGTGGGGGTGGTTGCGGGAGTGCTTTTGTGGAGTTTATCGTGGTCTGAATGAAAGTGAGGACAGGAGAAATTTCGTTTCCCGATTCAGACTCCCGTCTGGAGTGGTTTCCCGATTTTGACTCCAGTGTGGAGTGGGTCTGCTGATTCGAACTCTGGTCTGGAAAAGATTTCTGGTCGCGACACCTGTGGGTTGTACTTGGGACACTTGCCTCGAGCACTAGCGTTGGTCTTGACTGGGGAGCCTGTTGTGAGGATTTAGCTGTGCCAACAGTTTAGATGTCAATCATCTCGGAAAAATCGCTGTGCTAACGGCAATCTTATTTGTGTCGGGTCTGCTTCGTTGATGTTTGATCTTCATGTGCACAATGACGTATAACTGAATCAAATTGGTCCTGAGTACGACTGGCAAATGGAAGTGTCACACGCTGGAATCTGTCGAAATTTCAGGCTCCATTGGAGACTAATTGTGATCTGTCGAACAGATCGCCAGCCGCAACTTCACATATTTCATGCCCACGATAACAAATTACACGCTCTGCACCTCGCTGCCCTGTAGATGTTTGAAACACGACCATCACCTGACACAGCGACACATTCGAGAAAGGAGTACAGTATTTCTGCTCCGGCTTGTCAGGTCAAACAGAATCACAATCTTGCCACTTGTTCTCAGCTGAACCAGCGAAGAATAACTTCTGTGTAAAATAAATCCATGAAAGTCTACTCAGCGTTAGTTAATTTCAGACTGAATTATGTGTTTTGAGCCAGAGTAAATAATTCAATCACACAAACTTTAGTCTTTGCCAACCAGTCGGCACCCAGTGGAGTGTTACCTATTTGTTGCAGCTATTTGTGTCGTCAACAGTCATGTTTTATTTGTCATCACACTCTCATGTATTGTTTGTCCTACTAGTTTAATCAATAAACTTGTGCCATACTTTTATAATAGATCAATTCTGTGTTGATATATTAATCACCTGTCAACAATTGAGTAAAATAATGAAAGCGACACCGTTTCGTTAATATTATTTCAGCATTCTATCTCATATTGATTCTGATAAATGTGATAACCTCAGACGCAGGCTAACGACAACAAACACAGTCAAAGGGAAAATCAGTTTAACAAATGCTTGAGCCAGGTAGACAAGTGGAAGGCTTATTTGTTAAAGTGATTGATTTCAGGGAAAAAATTCTTAGTCGCCTGTAGCCTTCCGAAACATACCGCAAATCCGGCGTAATGTTGCAGCTCTTTGCGGATATGTCCGAGGAGAAATTCAGCCAAATTTCAGGAAGAGACCTTCACTAGTGTTCCTGTAGCTCTTTATGTGAGCTTGTAATACACTGTATCTCAAGCTGATTGAAACGATTGTGAGCACACCAATAAATAAATTTGGCTGGATTACTACTCAGGCGTGTCCACATGGAGTAGTAGGCTAGTTTGTTTTTATTTTAATGTATCCGGTAGTTGTTGCAAAAGCGTGGCCGAAACACATGACAAAACTACATTTTTCCTTTTCAAACATCCGTCATTTTGTTATTTTGTCATATTTCAAAAAGCTGTGTGCAGTATCGTATAGATTAAGAAACGTGTTTTTTTAATTGCACATAATATTTGCAGACTGCAGGACTTCTTCATAGACACACCTCATCTAGGAGAGAGCAACTTTTAACTTTTCAGCTGAGGGGATTAATGATGACTGAACTTTTTTAAAAGATTAGAATTTAGTTCCAAGAATCAATAAATAATGTGTAAAAGGATTCGAGTTCATTGCTTCACAATTTTTTCCAGCAAAATCGCAAAAGTCTCAGCTATCATAGGCTGACTGAGGAGAATGGAAACTTAACGTATAGTTTCAAAAGATTCGGTCCGGATATGAGGTCTGACGGAGACGGTTTTCCCAGACAGCCTGTGGGGCCTTTTTGCCATGAAAGGCGTACCTCCTTGGACACTTGGTCATTTTTGTGAGACTCTTGCATAATTTACAGAGGTAAAAATGTTACAATAATAATGATTAGCTTTTTACAACATTTAAAATAATGTAGTTGAGCAGGAAACTCGTGCTCGGTAAAGTTGACTCTCTTATACATACAGTGCATTACCAGAGGTGAACTACATGCCAAATGTCAGACAAATCCCACAGCTACCTGCAATAGAACCTCGAACAAGTGCATCTGCACACATTTATTTCTGACAGACACTAAATCTGCTGTCCTAGCGAATTATCATAATACCTTTATCTTCCAAGTGATTAAGTCATGCTGTCTATTCTTTCCTAATTTGCTCTGCGATCTCTTCATGCCTGCTGCTCATCTCATCGATAGCCAGACAATCCAAGAAAGCATAAGTTCTTCGATATGAAACTTGGACAACAGTGACGATAAAAAGGAAGCCTACCTTGCAGCTGACTATAAACTAACTTGTCCTTTTTCATTCACACTTTCATTTATCCCTCATGGTTGTTCCGTTTTTTGTAGGGTACTCGTCCATTTACGTACTTTATCCCTAGCTTTCACAGCATTTAGAGAACTGTGCCCGCCCCTACATTATCAAAGTTTTGGTTTTTCCTCTTATTGTTGAGCACTTTCTGGCAGTACGTTGTACTCATTCTTATAAAACAACAGGCATTTTATTCTGATTTACATAAGCTTTCGCTAAAAATCCGCTAAACGACAAAGTAATCTACGTATTTTTATAGTATTCCTTCTATTAATAAGTGCACAGTGTGACTGCTTTGGTAGTGATTTCCGAATCCAAAGAGCCTATGTTTCTGTATTTTCCAATACCCTCCTGTATTGTCCTTTATACCAGTCATCAATTTAAACCTGTTGGTTGTCTCACCATTCATCTGATAGTACACATAAATACTGCCTCGTATCTCCCTTGGCAGAGTGGTGATGCTTTTGTCAAGCTTTCTGAAGATCCAGATTCCGATATCACTTACTGAATCAATGACGTCTTCCCTATTAATTTCTTTATCGTTTTCTACCACACTAAAGAACATTTCTTCTCTAGTGTAAAGAACTGTACTGTACTTTTTTCCTCTACCTACTATTTATTTCTCCAGTTCCCATCAATATTCTGGATGTCAAATCTTTTACTTAACTCTTACCCAAAATCTAATTTAAGCTGTTCTATATATGAAGCAGCAGAGTGTATGGGTCCACCTCCATAGCTGAGTGGTCGGTGTAGATAGCTATCATGCAGACAAAGCAGTTAGATTCCCAGTGCTGCCAAGGATTTTTCCATGGTGGGAGGACTGGCAAGAGGTGACCTCAGCCTTGCGATCCCAATTGAGGACCTACTTAACCAAGTACTAGTAGCTCCATGTTCTGGAGAGTCTGCAGGATGGCCTGGAAAGCCTGAAAAACCGCCAGGAGAGTAATGTGCTGACCAGATGTTCGTCTATCTTTCTTTCTTTCACTTACGCTGTAGTCCCGTAGCAATTGCAGAGTTGGCGTGGTTACAATGGATTTGGCAATGTTAGTTTTTACGGATGCCAGATGCCCCTCCTGCCACCACCCCATACCCCCCAGGACAGAATCAGTGTACCGCAACTGTCTGCATCTAGTGTAAATCGTGAAATAGTGCAGACATGTTTCAAATGTCTGTGACGCGTGGAACTGAGGCGGAACGCGGGGACCAGCCCGGTATTCACCTAGCAGGATGTGGAAAACCGCCTAAAAACCACATCCAGGCTGACCGGCACACCGGCCCTCGTCGTTAATCCGACGGGCGGATTCAATCCAGGGCCAGCGTACTTATCTGAGTCCAGGAAGCAGCGCGTTAGCGCTCTCGCCTATTGAGGCAGATTCACCAGATGTTCCTCTATACCGCATCCATATGACACCTCAAGGCAGAGGATGACATGGCGGCTGGGCAGACATCCCTTAGGCCTTCACAGCCTGTCGAGGAGCTCGTTTATAGTATATGTGTGCATGTGTGTTTGTCTGGGATTTCCTCCCAAATTCCTCAATCGATTTCACCCCAAATTTGGCACACAAACAACAGACCTCACTATCATCAGTACAGTGGGTTCTATAACCTCCTAGTTCCAATAGGAGTGGAGGTATGGGCCTTAATTTATAGACCACATGGATGACAGGTATGTTGTGTGGAAGCAACAGTGACCTGCCAAAACAACCTGCTTTGCAGTGTAGCATACATGTCAGGAACAAGAAATGGTTTACCATGCTGAGATGTAGACTGCCCTACAC
Source organism: Schistocerca cancellata (assembly GCF_023864275.1). Taxonomy (NCBI): domain Eukaryota; kingdom Metazoa; phylum Arthropoda; class Insecta; order Orthoptera; family Acrididae; genus Schistocerca; species Schistocerca cancellata. The sequence goes on along the minus strand of NC_064633.1, from coordinate 313,308,265 downwards.
AACAGGTTTATCGTTTTGGAGTACTATCAACCAGCTATATTGACCATCTTTGCGTGCTGGGCTGTACATCAGAGGCAAAGAAACGATTTTCAAACCCATGATGCGTAACCAGCCCTGCATGGCATGCATGTTGTGGGAGTAGTAGTAATGGACTACTTCATTGAACCGTATCACAAAGCCTACTAGTAGCAATGAGCATAGCTGATGACAGATCGAGATGGGCAGAGGAAGGGCTGGACAGAGGGAGGGGGAGGAGGACATGGACAGAGCGAGGGGAGGAGAGGGAGTTGCATGAGGCAAGTAGAAGGTGTAGAGGAGTAGTTGGCAAACGGAAAATGAAGAGTGTAAGGTGGAGAGGAAAAGAGGGAATGGGAGGAAAATATGGTCAGAGAGAGCAGGGTAAAGGGGAAAGAGAGGTGGATGAGGAGATGAAGGGGAAGAGAGAGTGGGGAGGATAGAGTTGGGAAGATGGTGTGAACAAACAGACGGAGGAAGAGATGGACATGGGGAGGGGAAGAAAGAGATTTGTTCAATATACTCGTACGGGGTAGCCAGAAACAGTCTGAAAAGTTTGTGAGTTTCAGCGTAGGTTTAACTGAGAAATAAGTGTTAGGAAAACAATTCGATATGTCGCGCCGTTTCCGATCTAATTAGACTGAATTTAGCCAGTCAGGCCGTTGGGCGCGTGAATTCAAGCGACCTGCCAGAGACTGTGTCACGGAACGTGTTCTTCGTTTCGTTTCCTAAAACCAAACAAGAGAGGGATACAGAAAATCGACATAGGATGGTAGTAAAGACTGAAGTCAAGCCGAAGGCAGAGCAATCTCGTCCGCTATCGTCTACTGTATGAGAAGAACTGGCACTAATTGTATCTGGCGGTGCGCTTGAAGTTGCGAGCGCAACGGCCTGATTGGCTAATTTGAATTCTAATTAACTCCGAAACGGCGCAACGTATCGAATTTTTTCTTAATAATTATTTCTCATTACAACCTACCCGGCAGTGTCCTTACAAACGTTTCAGACTGTTTCTACATCTACATCTACATCTACATTTATACTCCGCAAGCCACCCAACGGTGTGTGGCGGAGGGCACTTTACGTGCCACTGTCATTATCTCCCTTTCCTGTTCCAGTCGCGTATGGTTCGCGGGAAGAACGACTGTCTGAAAGCCTCTGTGCGCGCTCTAATCTCTCTAATTTTACATTCGTGATCTCCTCGGGAGGTATAAGTAGGGGGAAGCAATATATTCGATACCTCATCCAGAAACGCACCCTCTCGAAACCTGGCGAGCAAGCTACACCGCGATGCAGAGCGCCTCTCTTGCAGAGTCTGCCACTTGAGTTTGTTAAACATCTCCGTAACGCTATCACGGTTACCAAATAACCCTGTGACGAAACGCGCCGCTCTTCTTTGGATCTTCTCTATCTCCTCCGTCAACCCGATCTGGTACGGATCCCACACTGATGAGCAATACTCAAGTATAGGTCGAACGAGTGTTTTGTAAGCCACCTCCTTTGTTGATGGACCACATTTTCTAAGGACTCTCCCAATGAATCTCAACCTGGTACCCGCCTTACCAACAATTAATTTTATATGATCATTCCACTTCAAATCGTTCCGCACGCATACTCCCAGATATTTTACAGAAGTAACTGCTACCAGTGTTTGTTCCGCTATCATATAATCATACAATAAAGGATCCTTCTTTCTATGTATTCGCAATACATTACATTTGTCTATGTTAAGGGTCAGTTGCCACTCCCTGCACCAAGTGCCTATCCGCTGCAGATCTTCCTGCATTTCGCTACAATTTTCTAATGCTGCAACTTCTCTGTATACTACAGCATCATCCGCGAAAAGCCGCATGGAACTTCCGACACTATCTACTAGGTCATTTATATATATTGTGAAAAGCAATGGTCCCATAACACTCCCCTGTGGCACGCCAGAGGTTACTTTAACGTCTGTAGATGTCTCTCCATTGAGAACAACATGCTGTGTTCTGTTTGCTAAAAACTCTTCAATCCAGCCACACAGCTGGCAGGGAGCCGCGAGATAAACGCTATAAATAATATAAACAGCATTAGCTATCCATCATTTTAGACTTTTCTTTATTATAATTATGGTCCTGGTACAGAATGCTTATTTGTAATCAGTATATTAATTTCAGTCGGTAATGACTGTCTTCGGACCTGAGTAGAAATGTGTTGCATTACATATATCGCGCTTACATATATCACGCCATTACATATGATGGTGCATTCAAAATTGTTAGCTAATTCAGTTTCGTCAAACATAATATTATGGTATGGAAATAGCACCACAGAATCGAACAAGCTGCACATGGAGAGAGACTCAGTCATTTTAGGGGGGCCACTGAGACAAGTTGATGAGCCATGTAAGGATATTAATCAGTTAGTTGAAATTTATACTTCTATGAAGGATTATCATACAAATACCACTAATGTTTCACAATGTTAGAAAATAAAACCTCACAAGGTGAAGCCACTTCCACAAGTTCAGCATGCACCAAATTATTCCCGAATACATTGTTTTACATGCTACAATTTTCAAAATATTCAACATAAGCTCCTGTGGAATAACATGTAAGATATTGAGTTATTCTTTGCTACTGACGACTAAGTAGACAATATTCGTTTCAAACTCAACATTTCCTCCTGTCTTACTTTTGTCAGTCCTACTCCAAAAATCAATCACTTTGAACATTGGGAAGATGTGTGTCGGTTGGCGCCCTTGTCATCCTGAGCACTGCTTGCTTGAAAGTACCGTCCGTAAGAAGTTAACGGGAACAAACGGTATGAGACAGAACCTTCTGGCTCCCTTGTGATGAACTAGTATTATTTTATTGCAGCCATATTATGTTCGTGTTAGGGCTATGCCAAAAATGAAATACTCCTTCTCAGGCTACAGCACTTAAAGATCAGGTCTCAGAAACTCCTATTATTCTACTGATAAAAATAACGTAGAGCGTAATGATGAAACAGAACTTTCAGCATATGCTGCTTCCATCAAGCCAAAACTATGTCGAAGTATTTTACCTTTTAAAATGGCTTTGAGCACTACGGGACTTAACTTCTAAGGTCATCAGTCCCCTAGAACTTAGAACTAATTAAACCTAACTAACCTAAGGACATCACACACATCCATGCCCGAGGCAGGATTCGAACCTGCGACCGGAGCGGTCGCGCGGTCCCAGACTGTAGCGCCTAGAACCGCTCGGCCACCCTGGCCGGCTTTTACCTTTTAAACCATCGCCTAAAGAGAGGCCACGTGCAAAAGAATGGAAAAGTCGCACTACGCAAAATGCAATTGCCTTAAAACGCTCACTTATGAAAGTGATGTTAACTGATAAGGAGCCGCACAGAGTGGAACAAAAACACTTAAAAGAACGTAGAAAAACCTAGAAAGAAAAAAAAAGTAGCAGTGTGTCTTTCATTTTAAGAGATCTACATTAACCCTCTACCACAAGACTAGACATTGTTGTGAATGTCACATATCGTGGGATGAGAACTGTTCAGACTTTGAAGGCGGAATATTTATGTACGATTTTTGTTAATGATAACCTGTAATACAGAGCTGTATTAATTTGTAACACAGTGATTCCTTCATTAAACTCTGCTCAGCAAGAGGAGAACATAATAATGTTTAATCAGTGGAATGCCTAATACTATCTAAGTATGTGCACAGTCCAGTCATATTAATGCGACCATCACCATATGAACCAAGGGGCTACCAACGATGTCTCCCCAACGACGTTCAGTGAACTTTGCTGCGTGCAGGCCACCGCAGCAGGTGCGTTATCATGTATCAATGGTAATTGCTGTTCATAGGCTACGAAGGCTGAAATTTGCAAGCCAGTACCGCAACGACGTCCACCAGGAAGCGCAAGTGGCCTTTTCAAATGGATGACATTTTAGGCTGTTAGGAGAGATGGCCATTGGCGCTTACAGCGTGAAATGTCTGAAGGCAAACTCCCTGCAATAATCGCCGGAAGCATCCAGGCCGGAGGAGGGAGCTTTATTGTCTGTAGAAGTGGTTTCTTAGCATTCCCTGGGTGATTTCGTCATTTTGGGAGACACAATGGGACCACACAAGGACGTACCTATCCTTAGGGACCACGTCCACCTGTACATGCAGTTTCATTTTCCCCGGCACGATGGCTTATCGCAGCAATGTTTGACACAGCTATTAGTGTTCGTGCTACGCGTGTGGTTCCAAGAGCATCAGGATCAGTTTACCGAACTCCCCTTATAACACCACAACTCTGTTCAAAAATGGTTCAAATGGCTCTGAACACTATGGGACTTAACTTCTAAGGTCATCAGTCCCCTAGAACTTATATCTACTGAAACCTAACTAACCTAAGGACATCACACACATCCATGCCCGAGGCAGGATTCGAACCTGCGACCGTAGCGGTCGCGCGGTTCCAGACTGTAGCGCCTAGAACCGCTCGGCCACACCGGCCGGCCACAACTCTGTGGATGATCATAAATTTCCAACGTGTTTTACGACGTTTGTTTCATTAGTTGCACTGAGTACTATTCTTGTAAATATGTTGTCAAGTTGCAAATTCTATTGTTATTTAAGAAAGAAAATACGGATGGAATGTTAACATTTTGTGAGTAGACACTCCGGCCTAGTCAGGACAAAGATATTGTTGAAGAGTGCAATAAATTGTAAATGCATTACCGCTGGGTGTGCGAGCGCGCCGAAAAAATAGCAGTTCGGAGTCGCGAAGAGACGATTAGTGTCGTGAGTTGTGTGTATTCGCCGGTGTGGCTATGCAAAACTGCGGAGATAAAAAGTCTGTTTCCGAAGTGCGGAGCAGTGAAAACTGAAATGAGTGGTATACGGATGTTTAATATGGGCAAGCAGTGGCATTTATTGGGCTCAGTACAGATGTAGCAAGAGTAATTCACGTAACATCAAGAGTATTGCGGGCCCTTTTTATAGGCTATGGTAAGGCAAAATGATTTACCGCTATATGAAGCCACTCGACAATCCAATGGCATCATAAAGTGAAGTAAGATCTAGACTTTTTATAACTAGAATTGTAATAGACTGACAAGCGTAGCTGGAATTTTATTACTTAAATAACATTGTTCTCGTGCATAGTGTCACGTAAATAATAATCCTAAGTCATAATCCAAGTAGTATCCATCCTATCCCTTTGTATGAACTGAGACAGTCAGAAAATGAATTGAAAATGAAGTGAATATTGATTTACTAGTTTATCAAAACGTAATTTTTTCAACTCTTGGAAAATTACATAATAATGAAATCTTTAACTGTATTATGAATAATGACAGAAATAGAATGATGCAAAAGCCAGTACTAATTCATTTGCTAAAAATAGAGTAACTTTCATAGTAAAATATTGGTAGTAAAACACTGAATTTCACTGTCAAAACACACTTCTGATTTATAGCTTGTGGCGTAATTTATAACTTTTATCACAAAGAAATATCAGAGTAACTGATAGGTAAATTACAGTGCTTACCAATGAGTAAATTGAAACAATCTTTCTGCTTGCTACAGTTACGACAGTCAGTATTACGGTGAGTAACGTAACAAAAAGTTTCTGTCCACAACCAGTAAACAATCTTACTTTTGAAACTTCCTGGCAGATTAAAACTGTGTGCCCGACCGAGACTCGAACTCGGGACCTTTGCCTTTCGCGGGCAAGTGCTCTACCATCTGAGCTACCAAAGCACGACTCACGGCCGGTACTCACAGCTTTACTTCTGCCAGTATCTCGTCTCCTACCTTCCAAACTTTACAGAAGCTCTCCTGCGAACCTTGCAGAACTAGCACTCCTGAAAGAAAGGATACTGCGGATACATGGCTTAGCCACAGCCTGGGGGATGTTTCCAGTAGGTCGGGCACACAGTTTTAATCTGCCAGGAAGTTTCATATCAGCGCACACTCCGCTGCAGAGTGAAAATCTGATTCTGGAATCTTACTTTTATTTATCTTTGAAAGTTAATGTAATATATTGTATGTGTTTCCTATGGGATTATTATTTGACTACTGTGACATGTGTGGTATTAAGTACTTGAAAGTGTGCGTTAGGTACTGTTCCTACGTTATGACGCCAATAACTATTCTTACGTAAGATTTCTTACGATTATGAAGTTCAGTTAAAATTCAATTATTCTACTTCTGGTGAGCAACCGGCAACCGTTGGTTATTTTCATTAATGACATACTTTGAAAATCTTTTTTCCAAATTTTACGCTTACTATTGCTAACTAAAAAACTAATTTACGTAATGAAATATATAAAGTTAACAGAACATTGTTTCTAATCTTCATTGCTAAAGTACTGAGCAGTGGCGATTCGGTTATAACTTCGTCTACTTCCCTCGGTTTTGCATTATTCTTCGAAGTAGATGCCTTTATCCCACAGATTAGGGGCTTTAGGTACACGGTTATATAGAACAGCGTAATTAGCCGGAGAGGTAGGCGGGTTATACCCTGACAACCAAACTCACCGGATTTAACCACAACCGTGGATCTGTGGCATCACCTAGATAGCTCTGTTTTCATCATGGATCCTCAACCAAGAAAAATAGCACAGCTGGTCACGGCGCTGGAGTCTGGCATGGTTCCAGTTTCCAGAACCTCAATGATTCTCTTCCAGCACGTCTTGCAGACTTCCGCACTGCAAATGTAGTTATTCGAGCTTTTGATAGGTAGTGACATTAGTGTGACTGGACAGTGTAAAAAAATCAGTACTGTCATCTTTACCAAGGTGAAAGTCATCTTACCCCAAAATTGGAGCAAGATGTCGTCACTTTTGCTCTAGGTTTCAAACTTGAAAGTTTAATTGTCATTATATTAAAATTTATACAACTAGATACTAATCTATTAATAAAGGCACAGAAAAAAATTAATAAAGATGATCCAATGACATCTTCATCTTGCCCCAACCGTCCCTATCTCCTGTCTGTCTATAAAGCAAGAGACCGAAGAATAGCGTAAGATGAGAAGAAAACCAGAGTACCCATATGACATTGATTGAGAGTGAAAATTGCCCAAGAAAAACTCGCACACTCGACTGCTCACAAGGCCTTCAGCATTCCAAGAGAATCTGGTGCTCGGAAACCTATAGCTAGCAGCAGCTGCGTGTGGACTAGCCCATAACAAAAAAAGAATAAAGACGGCGAAAGAAATGAGGCAGTGTAAGCGCTCTCCGCAACAGCATCCATTCGGCACGCAACATTAACTTACACAATTTCTCGCAAAATAATGACCAGCAAGCCCCGCCGGACGTACAATATTCTGTACTCTTCTCCCTGCAGGGAAGATTTAAAGCAATTTTCCTGCTTGTAGTGAGCCGGGATTGCGAGCGCGCACTTGATTCGCGTCTTTTTCTTTTCTTTTCTGAACATGTACTGCGCCGTATTCCATCTGGAGCAGGTAGCCGCAGGTTACCTTAAAGGTCAAGAAAGAACATTCCCCGTCTGGATTATGGCACTAATCCCTGTTATTTAAAGGCAGATAAGGAACACTGCAGCCCATTTCGCGGGGCTGCGAGACTAACTAATGTACGGTTTAGACAAATAAATTTTCTTTACGACATTTATATCTCTCGCTGGTGTACTTTTCCAGTATGTCGCCATTCGTAGACAACCTGAAAACTTCGAAATGCGTCTACTAAGCAACTAAATCAACACCAGGAAACCGTATTTATAATTCAAGAGTAGTCAATAAAAAACGAAAATACCTCTTTGGAATTTGCATCTGTGTGAATCGCAGTAAACTGCGTGGCAGAGCGTTCTGTCTATTACTTCGTTTATTAAGGCTTTCTCCCGTTTCATTCTTGTATGGAGCGTAGAAAGAATCATTGCTTACTAGTCTACATGTGACCTGCATTCAGTCCAATTTTATTCTCACGACCTCTACGAGATCACCTTTACCTGATCTTAGGTGATCGTTCCTTTTAACTGTCATACTACACGCTGTTCACGCTTAATATTTCTATGGTACGACTGACTTCAGCTGCTGATCCTTAAAGGTGTAGTCAAATAGCATTCTTACGTTTCCTGACGTGCACTGCTTTACATCTCTCCACATTAATACACTACTGGCCATTAAAAATGCTACACCACGAAGATGAGGCGCTACAGACCCGAAATTTAACCGACGGGAAAAAGATACTGTGATATGCAAATGACAAGCTTTTCAGAGCATTCACACAAGGTTGGCGCCGGTGGTGACACCTACAACGTGCTGACATGAGGAAAGTTACCAACTGATTTCTCACACACAAACGTCAGTTGACCGGCGTTGCCTGGTGAAACGTTGTTGTGATGCCTCGTTTAAGGAGGAGAAATACGTACCATCACGTTTCCGACTTTGATAAAGGTTGGATTGTAGCCTATCGCAATTGCGGTTTATCATATCGCGACATTGCTGCTCGCGTTGGTCGACATCCAGTGACTGTTAGCAGAATATGGAATCGGTGGGCTCAGGAGGGTAATAAGGAACGCCGTGCTGGATCCCAACGGCCTCGTATGACTAGCAGTCGAGATGACAGGCATCTTATCCGCATGGCTGTAACGGATCGTGGAACCACGTCTCGATCCCTGAGTCAACAGATGGGGACGTTTTCAAGACAACAACCATCTTCACGAACAGTTCGACAACGTCTGCGGCAGCATGGACTATCAGCTCGGAGACCATGGCTGCGGTTACTCTTGACGCTGCATCACAGACAGGAGCGCCAGCGATGGTGTACTCAACGACGAACCTGGGTGCACGAATGGCAAAATGTCATTTTTTCGGATGAATCCATGTTCTGGTTACAGCATCGTGATGGTCGCATCTGTGTTTGGCGATATCGCGGTGAACCCACATTGGAAGCGTGTATTCGTCATTGCCATACTGGCGTATCACCCGACGTGGTGGTATGGGGTTTCACTGGTTACACGTCTCGGTCACCTCTTGTTAGTATTGACGGCACTTTGAACAGTGGACGTTACATTTCAGATGCGTTACGGTCCGTGGCTCTACCCTTAATTCGATCCCTGCGAAACCTTACATTTCAGCAGGATAATGCACGACCGCATGTTGCACTTCCTGTACGGGCCTTTTTGGATACAGAAAATGTTTGACTGCTGCCCTGGCCAGCACATTCTCCAGATCTCTCACCAATTGAAAACGTCTGGTCAATGGTGGCCGAGCAACTGCCTCGTCACAATACGCCAGTCGCTACTCTTGATGAATCGTGTTGAAGGTGCATGGACAGGTGTACTTGTACACGCCATCCAAGCTCTGCTTGACTCAATGCCCAGGCGTATCAAGGCCTTTATTACGGCCAGAGGTGGTTGTTCTGGGTACTGGTTTCTCAGCATCTATGCACCCAAACTGCGTGAAAATGTAATCACATGTCAGTTCAAGTATAATATATTTGTCCAATGAATACCCGTTTCGCATCTGTATTTCTTCTTGGTGTAGCTATTTTAATGGCCAGTAGTGGATCTAATTTTCAGACGTGGTACCTTATGTCAAAACCTACTGTGATATTACTCTATTTTTACCCAATGAAGCTTTCGCAGATGAAACCGAATTATCTGAGGAAAGACTGAGATTGCTACTATAAGTCACTGTTGTGCGTCGTGAATAGTCCCATTACATTTCCCCGGGCTCTGTGCATGGTTCTCAATTCAGGTTAACCTACTGCGTTCTGATACCCACGAAATTTTCCGTCCAGTCGCAAACCAGGCCATGTATGACATAAAACGAGTCTCTTTTGAAGACATCGGATTGGTATGGAACCAAAAGCTTTTCGGCAGGATAGGAACATCAAATTATCTCATGCCCTTTAATATAAAGGGCAGTCAGATTAAATCAAGACATGTGGAAAAACACTAACAAGGGAACCTCCCCATCGCACCCCCTTCAGATTTAGTTATAATTTGGCACAGTGGATAGACCTTGAAAAACTGAACACAGATCAATTGAGAAAACAGGAAGAAGTTGTATGGAACTATGAAAAAATAAGCAACATATACAAACTGAGTAGTCCATGCGCAAGATAGGCAACATAAACGATAACGTGAGCTCAGGAGCGCCGTGGTACCGTGGTTAGCGTGAGCAGCTGCAGAACGAGAGATCATTGGTTCGAATCTTCCTTCGAGTGAAAATTTTAATTTTTTATTTTCAGACAATTATCAAAGTTCAGGCACACACACATAATCAACTTCGCTCTCCAAAATTCCAGGACATGTTCAGATTTGCTTGGACATATGCAGGATTTGACGGTCTACACACGGAAAAATTTGAAAACGTTGAAAATGTATGTTTTGACAGAGCATAGGGGAAAACTGTGCGACTGTGAAACTGTTGCATTCATTTGTTGCAGTTTATGTGACAAACTCTTATGTTTTCATCACTTTTTTGGGAGTGACTATCACACCCACAAGAAAACCTAAATCGGGCAAGGTAGAAGAATCTTTTTACCCATTCGCCAAGTGTACAAGTTAGGTGGGTCGACAACATATTCCTGTCATGTGACGCACATTCCGTCACCAGTGTCGTATAGAATATATCATACGTGTTTTCCTGTTGAGGAATCGGTTGACCTATGACCTTGCGATCAAATGTTTTCGGTACCCATTGGAGAGACACGTCCTTTCGTCTACTAATCGCAAGGTTTTGCGGTGCGATCGCAAAACACAGACAATAACCTTATTACAGTGAATAGAGACGTCAGTGAACGAACGGACAGATAATAACTGCGAAAATAAAGAAATTAAACTTTTCACTCGAGGAGGACTCGAACCAAGGACCTCTCTTTTCAAAGCTGCCCACGCTAACCACGGGACCACGGCGCTCCTCATCTGACACTGTTCTTAAAGTTGCCTATCTTGCACATAGACTACTCAGTTTGTATATTTTGCTTATTTTTTCATAGTTCCACACAACTTCTTCCTGTTTTCTTGATTGATCTGTGTTCAGTTTTTCAAGGCCTATCCACTGTGCCAACTTATAACTAAATCTGAGGGGGGTGCGATGGGGAGGTTCCCTTGTAAGTAAATTGTTTATTATTTCAAAAGTTAGCATCATAACTGTTAATGCCTATATTTATCCCACAGTTAGACAAGACTGTCAATGCCTTTGTGGAAAAGAAAAAACCACCCGCGCCTCCACACACACACACACACACACACACACACGCACACGCAAACGCACACAAACACACGCACACGCGCACACACACATACACACACGCGGACATGGACACACACACACACACACACACACACACACACACACACACACACACACACGCGCGCGCGCGCGCGCACACGCGGACATGGACACACACACACACACACACACACACACACATGCGGACATGGACGGACGGACGGGGACACACACACACACACACACACACACACACACACACACACACACACACATACACACACGTGGACATGGGGACACACACACGCACACATACACACACGCGGACATGGACACACACACACACACACACACACACACACACACACACACACACACGGGGACGTGGACGGACGGACACACACACATACACACGCACACGCACACATACACACACGCGGACATGGGGACACACACACGCACACATACACACACGCGGACATGGACACACACACACACACACACACACACACACACACACACACACTCACACACACGTGAACACACACGCACTATCATTACCAGATTACGCAAACTATCATCACTCACCACCTCCATAATTCCGCTCAACTGCTGCCCTCTAAGTTTCCACAATATTTCACGTAAACTAAAAGCACGGTTAAATATAGCGAACAACAAAGGTTGTGACATACATCCAACAGAAAAATTATCAAGGAAATAGAATGCATAAATGCTCAGCAGACATGCACAGAGCATGACAGACAGAAAATCACTCCATCTAAATCCGTTAGTGACAATAAAGTGAGTATTAACATAACCTGAAAGTGATAAAATAATACGGCAAGTATCTCAAAACAAAATATTTGTAGCTAAGTATACAGTTATGCCACAGTAGACCACTGAAGTCGCCTTAAGAAAGTAGGTGAATACGTTTGTTTAAAAAATATAAAAACTGAGTTGAAAAAGGCGAGTAATAATTATTGTCTTCTATAATTCACGTAAAAGTTGGTAAATTGGACAAAAGTAAAATTATGCATTTGTGTTCGTGGTTGCTGGTAATCGTGATGTCCAATTTTTGGAGTCTCAGGGATGTTAGACGTATGAGGAAAGGAATTTCTTGACTTCGAGAAATAAATGTACTATTGCTAAGGAACATTATCTTGGAAAGAGTGTGATATGAAAATGACGGGGATGTGGGGCCCAGACTAAGATGTTGAATTGGAGAGCAGAGGAACTTTGGAATGCGGAGAAAAGTGAGTATTCTATTAAATCTAGAAATATGGATAGACACCTGGACGCATTTCGTCGACAACTGTAGGAAGAGGTTAAAATTTCGTTTGGATACGATAACGAGGGTGTACGAGTGGAGTGAAGCGGGGCAAGGTGCGTCATAGAGGTGTATGGAAGGTATGTCACAGTGCACGCTATTCGAAGATTTGGAAGGAGTGGTAGTTCTGTGGTGGAATGTAACTCTAAGCTCATATTCGTACAAGAGAAGATAGTTAGGATTAAGAGAATGCAGCTGTCAGAATCCGACAGCGGAAAAATCGAGGCATATTGAGACTACCGTTTATAGTTGCGATACATTGCTGCTCGCACTGGCCTGAATCGCATGACTGTCATGCGTGTACGGAATTGACGGATTCAGAAGAGCCATGCTCAACACCATGCAGTATCTCAGCAGTCCCACTCGACTAGTTCCCGATAGGACAGACATACTGAGCACTCGGCCTTTTATGATACAGCCACGTCACGTGCCTTGCGTCAGGAAAGGGGCATGTTTGCAGCAACACACGTATCCATAAGGGCTGCGCGGCGACGACGTCTGGTGCACCAAGGCAGTCGGCACAGCAGTGACCACTGTGGCACCTTCCCTTGAAGTGGCAGCAGAGAGAGGCTCCTGGAGGGCTGTGCTCCCAGCGGCAACACAGGAGGCAGGCGTGCCTTTTCTGACGAGTCTCGATTGTGCATACAGCATCACGAAGAACATATGTGCGTGGAACCTCCGAGGAGAACGAATGTTGCCTCAGTGTACTCGTCATCGTTATAACACGTGGCCATTGCATACATAACACGACCATCTCTGATTCACATAAGTGGCAATTTCGATAGCAACTGTTAAATTTCTGACGCTTTAATTCCGGTGGATTTGTCCTGTCTTCGAAATCTCCGTAGCGTTATCTTTCAACCAGACAATGCAAGCTCTGATGTCACCATAGCTCAGCACAGATGGTGTTGGGCTGTTGCCATGATGAGCACATTTTACAAATTAATCACGCTCTGAAAACATGTAGTCATTGGTTTCTGAGGGAGTGGCATTCCACCACTCACAAGCCGATACATTTAATCATCTATGGCTTAGAGCAGAATCAGTATGAGACAACTTATCTACATCTAAGTACAGTTCATCTCATTGCTCAGGTGGGTTAGATCCACTGTTCCTGCCAGAGTCAAAATCTTCTTAATCCGTCAATTACCTACAAAATTTACACTCCTGGAAATGGAAAAAAGAACACATTGACACCGGTGTGTCAGACCCACCATACTTGCTCCGGACACTGCGAGAGGGCTGTACAAGCAATGATCACACGCACGGCACAGCGGACACACCAGGAACCGCGGTGTTGGCCGTCGAATGCCGCTAGCTGCGCAGCATATGTGCACCGCCGCCGTCAGTGTCAGCCAGTTTGCCGTGGCATACGGAGCTCCATCGCAGTCTTTAACACTGGTAGCATGCCGCGACAGCGTGGACGTGAACCGTATGTGCAGTTGACGGACTTTGAGCGAGGGCGTATAGTGGGCATGCGGGAGGCCGGGTGGACGTACCGCCGAATTGCTCAATACGCGGGGCGTGAGGTCTCCACAGTACATCGATGTTGTCGCCAGTGGTCGGCGGAAGGTGCACGTGCCCGTCGACCTGGGACCGGACCGCAGCGACGCACGGATGCACGCCAAGACCGTAGGATCCTACGCAGTGCCGTAGGGGACCGCACCGCCACTTCTCAGCAAATTAGGGACACTGTTGCTCCTGGGGTATCGGCGAGGACCATTCGCAACCGTCTCCATGAAGCTGGGCTACGGTCCCGCACACCGTTAGGCCGTCTTCCGCTCACGCCCCAACATCGTGCAGCCCGCCTCCAGTGGTGTCGCGACAGGCGTGAATGGAGGGACGAATGGAGACGTGTCGTCTTCAGCGATGAGAGTCGCTTCTGCCTTGGTGCCAATGATGGTCGTATGCGTGTTTGGCGCCGTGCAGGTGAGCGCCACAATCAGGACTGCATACGACCGAGGCACACAGGGCCAACACCCGGCATCATGATGTGGGGAGCGATCTCCTACACTGGCCGTACACCACTGGTGATCGTCGAGGGGACACTGAACAGTGCACGGTACATCCAAACCGTCATCGAACCCATCGTTCTACCATTCCTAGACCGGCAAGGGAACTTGCTGTTCCAACAGGACAATGCACGTCCGCATGTATCCCGTGCCACCCAACGTGCTCTAGAAGGTGTAAGTCAACTACCCTGGCCAGCAAGATCTCCGGATCTGTCCCCCATTGAGCATGTTTGGGACTGGATGAAGCGTCGTCTCACGCGGTCTGCACGTCCAGCACGAACGCTGGTCCAACTGAGGCGCCAGGTGGAAATGGCATGGCAAGCCGTTCCACAGGACTACATCCAGCATCTCTACGATCGTCTCCATGGGAGAATAGCAGCCTACATTGCTGCGAAAGGTGGATATACACTGTACTAGTGCCGACATTGTGCATGCTCTGTTGCCTGTGTCTATGTGCCTGTGGTTCTGTCAGTGTGATCATGTGGTGTATCTGACCCCAGGAATGTGTCAATAAAGTTTCCCCTTCCTGGGACAATGAATTCACGGTGTTCTTATTTCAATTTCCAGGAGTGTATTACGAAGTTTATGTCAGTCTGCGTTCGCATGAATGGTTTAATGGCTTTACTGATTTCAGGTTAGTAGTGATTATCAATTAGTTGATGGCTGTGTCAAAGTATGCTAGGAGTGTATATTTTCAAGACGCTAAACGAGAGTTTTCTTATGTCTGGTCATAGGCTTTCCCTACGAATTAACTGTTTCTACTGTTCTCGGGTCTCCAGCCGGGTGTAGTCGTTTCCTAACCGCGATATTTCGACAGCGTTCCTTGCCGACATCTTCAGGTGATACCTGCAGACTGAGCGTCTCCACTGAATCTCCACCCCTTTATACTCTGATCACTCCCCACCCCTTCCCCCGCGTTGTGCCGTACGCGGCGCTGCGTGGAGAGGTGGTGGGGAGGGGTGGGCTGCTGGCTGCTGGATGCGAACTGTGGACCATCAGATGTCCTGGGACCTTCGTCGGGAGCGGAAGTTTTCTTGTAGGAAACTCACAGAAAAATTGGCTCCTAACATGCTTTGAGGTACACATCGGATGGGCTATTGGTAATGACTATTCGGTTGAAAGCATTAAAAACATTTAATAATTAACGTAGGCGTTGACTGAAACAAAATCATATTTATCTCAGTAACATGACTAACATGTACTACCATATTCAAAAGTATCGGAACAGTATCGAAATTTTTCGGCACTACCGAGATGATTGAAACTAATATGACAACACGAAAAGGTTTTGTAGCACAAGATTTCAAACCCGGAACTTACGGCCGTTGCATTCTAGCCGTAAACAGACTTTAAATATCGGTGTGTTTCACCAGTATCGAGACGTGCGTATGTTTGAACTGGAAATAAAGTGACGAATAGATCTGGTTCAAAAGGGCTCTGAGCACTACAGGACTTAACTTCTGCGGTCATCAGTCCACTAGAACTTAGAACTACTCTAACCTAACTAACCTAAGGACATCACACACATCCATGCTCGAGGCAGGATTCGAACCTGCGACCGCAGCGGTCGAGCTGTTCCTGACTGAAGCGCCTAGAACCGCTCGGCCACAGCGGCCAGCGATACGTTAACTATTGAATTCCTTTCACCAGTAGTTTGGAGCAGCAAGTTTGAACCTCGAATAACATAATGAAAAGTTTTGTGCCTCACTGGTGGTGTAATAGGCACCAATTGTTGCTGCTGACAACACACGGGGACATGTCAAAAATCAATCCTTATTTTCCGCTTGTAGTCTCGAGTACACATGCTACAGCTTGAAATTTTCTGATAATGATTCGAACCCAGGAACGCACATTTCGCATGGACGCTAAGGGGTTTTTGAACCTTGCGGGAAGAACTAAATTCTGGAAATGTTCCGTCCAAAAGTGCCAAATCCCGCGAAAGGAGACATCTGAGACCCACTCCGAGGTCAGTACGAATATTTCAACAACTAAAGTTCAAATACAATAATAAATAAGTGCTTTGTGACCTTGCATTATGAATGGTTCGTTAATAAAACAAAATATCTGGTCTAAGAGATTCTTATTATGGTGATTTCGCCTGTGTCATGGCCAAACCTCCGCAGGCTCTGCTCCAATGGATACCAAAGGGGCACCAAGATTAAAGTAAATTTGGGACCACGATGCTTACATAGTTCAGTCGTTGTCAGTAGAGATGAAGAAGATATGTCCATGACTGTTAAAAATGGTTGCTTGAAGTGTGAATCGAACCCAGGTCATAAGAATATGAAACTAGAGTCATTCCAAAAGAGTACCGAATTACAAAACTATCGCATGATCTTGTCGTAACAATGAGCCCACCATATTGGATGAGAATGGTAACTCTTTGGAGTTGTTCAAAACATTTATTGCCTTGTTCGCAGGCTTCGCTATCCACCAGTTGGCTCGGCTATCCGATGCGTAATTTCGACTTGATTATGGAATCGCCGAAATAAAATCACATAACGGCTATATGCACGAATTGGCAAGGTAATAGGATACGGAAATTTCTACACGAACCAGTACTCTCCAATTGGGCTGTTGTGGTTCTACATATTTTAGTCCTCTAGTGTCAAAGGTGGTGCAGTGTAAAGGCAAAAGCAAATTATCTTTACTTTTAAATCTGGTCCGGCACAAATAATTTCATCACCTTATTTCAAGCTGTTGCATGTGCACACCAAACCACAAGCGCAAAATAATTATGATTTTTGACATGTCTCCTTGCGTTGCCAACAACGACGATTAGTGCTTGTTTCGACTACCAGTCAGACACAGAACTTTTCATTATAGCATTTCAGATTCAAACATTTCACTGCTAGCTACTGGTGAAAAAAATCGATACTTAAAGTATCTTCGTGTGTAGTCAACGACGACGATATGTGTTGTTTCGCCTCCCAGTCATCACAGAACTATTCGTCACGTTAGTTCCAGTTCAAGTATAAGTGCATCTCGTTACTGGTGAATAATGATGGTATTTAACGTCTATATGTGGCTAGGAAACAACAGCGATAAGCGTCGTGTTCGTATCCCGTCAAGGCAAAACTTTCTTGTCCAGTCATTTCAGCTATAATCATCTTGCTACTGGTGAAAAAATTCGGTATCTAACACTTGCTTGTGCTTAATAATCAATCTATTACGCATTGGGTTCGAAACCCAGTACAAAATTTGTGCCCCTTCGTTTCATGTCCAAACATCCGCCCACTTTGTTATTTATGACAAACCATGTTTAAGACCTTACGTCGTTAGTTGACAGGGGGAATAGTTAGTGGATGGGAGTACCGAGTAACTGCCAAGTACAAAAGTTTTCATCATGTAATTTCAAGTTGAAATTTGGTTTTTGAACTGTTATTTATTGTAATACTTATGAGTTTACAAAGCGTTAAAGAATGGGGCGTCACTATCGTCATACTAATTTGCATCTGAACTAATTGTCAAAGGGACCTCTAGTGGTCTCTTGTAGTAACCATTTCGTTCACTCAAACGACTGTACCGAACATAAATTAATCGCGAGTTTTTCCTTTTCCAACGTATCCGCACGTAAGTGAAAATTCATTTACGTTATCCTTCCTGGTGTCGCAATATCAGTGCCAAGGGGTGTAGTTTTTAATTATTTAGTTCATTATTTGTGTTTATAATCCTCTTTACGAATATGCGCAGAAGTGTGTACTGGTCTAGTATGAGCAAGTTTTAAGCCATTGAATTGCTTTTTACGTCAACCGTAAAACAACTACAGTATTTACATTCTGGGTGGTATGTCTGGTGTGACTATTAGTAACTGAGACACGTAACATATCTCACTCTTCGAAAGTAATATAGTTTTCTTGAAAATAATCGACGTTTTGGCCAATACTTTTCCCATATGAATCCCATATCGTTATCTGTCGTGCATCGTCTCTTTCCTCACTGGAACAACTCTTGTTTGGCAACTTTTAACTGTGCTAACACTTCTCGTAAATAATCTTCATTAAAGGCAGTTGCTTTGCCCATCGGGGATAATATTCCTGATTATTTCAATATAACAGTTCGTATTTGTTGTGAAATGCAGTACCTGCATAGTGAATACAGGAAAAGTAATGTTTCAGAGGTTCGAGATACCTTCGATTTCATCAGTATCAAATGCTTCTACAGACACTTGTGCTCGCGTTTTACACGTTTAACGAAAGACGCAAGTCACTTGCATCCAGTGGCTGTTCGTCTGGGCTCGTTGCCGTATGCTTTATGTAGTTTTGTAGACAGAACGAGCAGACGCTTCCCACTGACAACTTCTATAAAGGTACAGCTAGCCACAGCCTGGTCCTCAGTTTTATGTTCCCCTAATTAAAATAGTTGCTTTTATGGCTGCTCTGCTCCCTGGCACATAAATAAGTAAACCCTCCACGCTGTCGCACCGAGGTACTGCCTTACAATAACTCTGGGACGTCACACACAGAACCTAATTAAATTACCGTGCTAAGCGTGTTTAAATAATTATTGTGCCGCATGGCTATTACGTTCCATAACAAGCAAACGTTAGTCTTATTTATACCGCTACTTAAATCCTTCACATCCTTATTAACTCTGATAAATGATATGTGGCCATATTTTGATGTGATACATCGATATAATAATGAGATGTGACTTGCTTTTCAAAGACGTTCACTTAGGTAGCTGGCTGCTACACCGTCGTTACTCTAAACTTGACGCAAATTGTAAATTTTTCTCTCTTAAATATAGACCACTTACGACCATAAAGTACTACAGGTAAGTACAGAAGTTATGAATACTTATTTCTTCACTGAAGGAAACCTGACAGCGTTACAGATACAATCCAAAACAATCCGCTACCAGTCATAACTCAATGCGGTTTATTTCTAACATGAGCATATTCAGGTGAAAACATTCACTTTGGTCTTTACCACATTCATTGTTGGAGTTCAATGTCTGACATAAAAACAAGTTATGGAATATTGATTAAAGAGGTGCAAGCGAAACCTTGTGTGGGGCGGTGAATAAAAATATGTGGTCTGTTTTCAGCTTTGAACGTTGGGTAGTCTTGTGCGTGTTTTGGATACCACAACCTTTTACAAGGGACAGAAAATTATTTGTGCAAACAGCCAGAATGTGATGGAGAACGTACAGTTCATTAATCTTCATTCCATAGGCCCACAATTCAGCTCGCCGAAACTTAACTAAAATGTTGTAATTCTCTAAGAATAATGCATAGGAGTCAGGAGTCGTAGTGATAAATAGAAGTCTGGCATTTAAATGAGCAGTATATTATGACAAAATTTCAACGGACAAGAGGTAGTTCTGTAAATCATTAACACTTGTTCTATCGTATTCAGCTCTCGATACAGTTCAGAGAATTTCTACTCTTTGTTCCTAATTACGTTAGGTTAATTTCTCGCCTTAAAAATGGAGAATAATCCTGCTCGTCTTCTCCAATGCGAGCATAGCGGGTGCACCAAAAAACAAAACATCGAAATACGAAACAAGGGCTTTCCAATCAAATTCGTAATGTTAGTAAGTTCACATTTACACATGGTCACAAGATATACGCGATATCTCATTCGATTGAAAAAAACTCGTATCAGTCGTCATTGTTTAGAGGAGTGTAACGCATTTCCAGATGACTGGCTACAATCGAATAACCCTAGAAGTTCGGACACTTAGGTCTTTTTATACTGTCTCTGGTACTCCACAAAGGACAGTGAGGCAGCAGTCAGACACGAAGTACTTCAATAACATTAATTGAAACCAACAACTGCACTGTAATTCAACATCGTTTATTCAAAACATGCTACCAGTTTCGATGCCTAAAAGCGTCATCTTCAGGTTCCAAGATTATTCTGCTGTCAAAAAACGAACCACATTGATAAAGACCAACGGAGTCTTCAAATGGAAACAGTAGAACTTATTAAGCATGTTACGCCGGAATGTGGAGTCGAATGCAACATGGACAAATTCAATTGGATTCCGTATGTTCCTATCAGTTAACACTGGTGGGCTTGTTGCTGCTACGAAGATACGGAATCCAACTGATTTTGGCCCTGCTGCACTCGGATGCACATGCCTGCGTAACATGCTTAATAAGTTGTACTGCTTTCCGTTGAAGACTCTGTTGGTCTTCGTCACTGTGGTTAGTACTTCGGTGGCAGGTTAAGCTTGGGACATGAAGGTGACTGGCGGATGCAATCCTCTACTTATGAAACCTGCTATACAGGGTATTACAAAAAGGTACGGCCAAACTTTCAGGAAACATTCCTCACACACAAAGAAAGAAAATATGTTATGTGGACATGTGTCCGGAAACGCTTACTTTCCATGTTAGAGCTCATTTTATTACTTCTCTTCAAATCACATTAATCATGGAATGGAAACACACAGCAACAGAACGTACCAGCGTGACTTCAAACACTTTGTTACAGGAAATGTTCAAAATGTCCTCCGTTAGCAAGGATACATGCATCCACCCTCCGTCGCATGGAATCCCTGATGCGCTAATGCAGCCCTGGAGAATGGCGTATTGTTATCACAGCCGTCCACAATACGAGTACGAAGAGTCTCTACATTTGGTACCGGGGTTGCGTAGACAAGAGCTTTCAAATGCCCCCATAAATGAAAGTCAAGAGGGTTGAGGTCAGGAGAGCGTGGAGGCCATGTAATTGGTCCGCCTCTACCAATCCATCGGTCACCGAATCTGTTGATGAGAAGCGTACGAACATTTCGACTGAAATGTGCAGGAGCTCCATCGTGCATGAACCACATGTTGTGTCGATCTTGTAAACGCACATGTTCTAGCAGCACAGATAGAGTATCCCGTATGAAATCATGATAACGTGCTCCATTGAGCGTAGGTGGAAGAACATGGGGCCCAGTCAAGACATCACCAGCAATGTCTGCCCAAACGTTCACAGAAAATCTGTGTTGATGACGTGATTGCAGAATAGCGTGTAGATTTTCGTCAGCCCACACATGTTGATTGTGAAAATTTACAATTTGATCACGTTGGAATGAAGCCTCATCGTAAAGAGAACATTTGCACTGAAATGAGGATTGACACATTGTTGGATGAACCATTCGCTGAAGTGTACCCATGGAGGCCAATCAGCTGCTGATAGTGCCTGCACACGCTGTACATGGTACGGAAACAACTGGTTCTCCCGTAGCACTCTCCATACAGTGACGTGGTCAATGTTACCGTGTACAGCAGCAACTTCTCTGACGCTGACATTAGGGTTATCGTCAACTGCACGAAGAATTGCCTCGTCCATTGCAGGTGTCCTAGTCGTTCTAGGTCTTCCCCAGTCGCGAGTCATAGGCTGGAATGTTCCGTGCTCCCTAAGACGCCGATCAATTGCTTCGAACGTCTTCCTGTCGGGACACCTTCGTTCTGGAAATCTGTCTCGATACAAACGTACGGCGCCACGGCTATTGCCCCGTGCTAATCCATACATCAAATGGGCATCTGACAACTCCGCATTTGTACAGTACATACTAAAATGAGCTCTGACATGGAAATTAAGCGTTTCCAGACACATGTACACATAACATCTTTTCTTTATTTGTGTGTGAGGAATGGTTCCTGAAAGTTTGGCCGTACCTTTTTGTAACACCCTGTATATCATATCAGGACAAAGTGAGCAATGGTAGCCTACCGAAGAAACTTAGCACAGTGGTCACAGTGTGTGGAAGGGAAATGTGCTGCAGCAGACTTCACTCTTCAGTCCTATCTCTGGCCCAAAACATGACTGGGCAGCAGCAGCAGTTTAGAAATTCTGTGTGGCAACATTCAGCATTGATAGTTTGATCTTCAGATAGTTTCTCTGTACTGATTACGTCGTAGTTGACTGCATATTTGTCAAAATCATCTTGTTCTTGGAAGTGACTTTTTCTGAGAGACGGACAAGCCAGTGAATACCTCCCCACTGTCTCTTAGGCTGTGGATCATAGCAGTAAGAACGTATCTCAGCATCTGCCTACAGTTTCCAAAAGAGTTTGCTATCGCAGCAACACTTTAAACAAATTTTTGAATAAATAAAATTTATTAATAAACGTGACAAAATCCTAAAAGAACAAAATCAAACGTTACTTTAACCTATATTATTGTAGTTCTAGCTTGATATGTTCATTTAAAAATGAAATCCATTCTTCTTTTAATTTGAACAAGAAGTTCAGTAATTTTCGCCTTGATCTCCGAATGATGACCAAGGGATTTTTCCTGCAGTAAAGCGTAGCAAGCGCATTTAGTCTTTCCATATTCATACTACTTCTTACAGTTGTCATTACTATCTTCACTGTCGAATAGCGGCGTTCTGTGTCTGATATAGTCAAGGGGATCTG
The DNA here is from genome assembly GCF_023864275.1 of Schistocerca cancellata. Classification (NCBI taxonomy): domain Eukaryota; kingdom Metazoa; phylum Arthropoda; class Insecta; order Orthoptera; family Acrididae; genus Schistocerca; species Schistocerca cancellata. Next base: position 313,285,388 of record NC_064633.1, on the reverse strand, counting down.
TATCAGTTTCGTAATTTTACTAAGATTATTTACATTATTTTCCAATATAAATTTCAGCGTCTCAATTTAAAGCATTCGTGAATATCAGATCTACAATAGATTACTTTTAATTCAGCTTCAAGCTTATCTTTCTCAGTCAGGAAATATGCTTCATTGGTCAATACTACCTTTTTGTAGGAAGCTTACTCTTAAACCTGTCGAAGCATTTCTTGTTGAACAATTTTGCAGTTACTCAGTGTTTATAGAATGAATATCTGTCCACTATATCAACACATATCAGTCACAAGCTTCTTTAGCCTCTGCCATGAGTGTATTTGAAGGGTTCTCAAAGTAAGTTGAGTTTCTTAATCCTAAAGAACAGGTTTTGAAATTTGTTATATTTTCCCTAATTTCTAGAGATTGCATTTGGCTGAACGTTATTTCAGTAAGAGGCCTAATTTGACGAGAAATTTCTGAGCAAAACTTGTAATTATCATCATTCAGGTATCTTAAAATTCATGTTACTTCTGTAATGGTTTGGTCTGCAGACTCTTATAAACTATGTTTCTGATCTGTATGCTGAAGTTCCAATTTGTAGAGGAATCACCTGGAATGATGGCGTCAATACGCTTCCTGAAAACGGAACATGCTGCGGGAATTTTGGGAACATATTGGAATTGTCAAAATATCAGAGAAATATTTTCTTGCGTATCGTGTAAAACATGCTGCATTTGCTTGAACTCGTTCTTTTTTGCCTTTCATGAAATTCGTACAATCCAATGTTTGAGTTATCATTTTTTGTCCATTTCCTTGTTGTATTATGTGGCTTTGTTGTAAAACACATTTCGATATGCAATTTGTTATTTCATTTTCTGGATTAAAGAACCCCCAAAAACGTTCAAATATTTCTCCATTCGATACGTACCGTAGAACAAGAACACGTTGTGTGTATTCCTGAACATTTGTTGTGTTATCAACCGTGACAGCCACAAGGACGGTCTAAGCTCCGTACTTATCTCTTCATGATACAACTGTAACAGGCAGAAAAGTATATTATCGTGAGTGGTCTTAGAAACATCATTGAGGCCTTCACTAGTTTCTAAGTGATTCTTGAGATATGAAAATTAATTGAGATGCAACATTTAGGAATCCTTTCAATAACCCTGGATATACTGAACCATGTTTTTCGTCGTGTCCACGTAAGGGGGTTTCATAGTTTCCATAACAGAAAATTCACTCTATTGTTATTGTTTTCATCCTTTATATCATGCTTCACTAATTTCTCCTCAGTACTTGTGGTTCCTAAAAGTGACAGTGAAACTGAGTTTAAACGACTTCTGATATTACAATATCTATAATTCTGTTTAGATTTTGAAATCGTCATTTGTTAACGTTGTTCAAACAGCAAAGCAAGAAAGCAAAACAGACTATTTTTTACTTCAGTGATGCAAATCGAACTGTTTTGTTGGTTTCATGCATAAAAGTACGAATATATCTCTTGTTGCAATTTTGCCATATATGGACACGGTATGGGACCGCCGCTATTATATAAAATACATTGTCAGATGAAAAACAGCCGACCAGTTGCAAAGGATAAAGTGATCTTTACCTAGGTTTCAATAGGTTTAAACCTATCTTCTTCAGAAGACGGCAGTATTACATTAACATGGCATGATAAGTCGTTGCAATTTTTACAAACATCTCCATAGCTCCATTAGTTCAAATACAATATAGCCCTACTTTGTAAAAATTGCAACGACGTATCATGCCATGTTAATGTAATACTGCCGTCTTCTGAAGAAGATAGGTTTAAACCTATTGAAACCTAGGTAAAGATTACTTTATCCTTTGCAACTGGTCGGCTGTTTTTCATCTGATTACGTGGAACCGTTGCTGTTACGCAGCTATGTTTAAAATAATAAAATACATTGTTTATGGTGTATAGGAACCAACTACAGATTGATTTTAGTTTACTTTATTCAAAAAGTACCGTTACCGGTTTCGAACTTTTTACAGTTCATCAGACGGTTTTTTCATGCTTTCATAAATACCGATTATACACTAGTTTCTTGTCAGTTACCTTAGGATAAAAAAAAACTATTTACAAGATAGAAACGTGTAACCAAAATGGTTGTTCTACATATTTGTGTTGCAATGTAACTTAACGTGAAATTTCCATCAACCACGAGAACAAAAATACTTCTCAACTAATCAACAAATCAGAAACGAAATAATATATCACAAAAGGTATATGCATGATGCAATCCTGCTTTTTGATGGTACAAACAATGCAACTGATACACTGGCACAGACCTCATAAAAGTGCGTAAAAAAATTAAATTCACAGTTGAGCATGAAACAAAGAAGAGCATACATTTTCTTGATCTTAAAATCTAGAACATTAACCATAAACATCAGTTTAGCATCTACAGGAAACCCACAACCACAGATGTCAGCACTGACAACTCCTCATGTCAGCCCAGCCAACACAAAATGTCATATTTCGGAACAATGGTGCACAAAATGCAAAAAGTACCTATGAATCACACAAATCAACAAAATGACATCAATTTAATTAAAACAGTTGCTTACAATAATGACTACGATCCTATAATAACAAACAGGCTGCGCAACAAAATAAAAACAAAAATCACAGCTACGCAGAATATTAGTTCACGCAGCATTCAATACAAAACAAATCAGCCTCCTGCAGAAGTCGACCCTAAATATACCGTTATCTCATATATAGCTGCAATAACATATCAAACTGCAAACTTATTTAAAAAGAAGAATATTAATATCAGCTTCATTGCCAACAACAAATAACAGCAAAAAGTCACCCATGATGTGAATCTCCCCAAGGCCACCTAATGTAAATCAGGAATATACAAGCTCCAATGTGATTCATGCCCAAAATTCTACGTTGGTCAAATAAGCAGAATTCTTGAGATAAGGTACAAAGAACACCTCAATGACTTAAGCTTGAATAAATCTACATTTGCAGCCCGAAGAAAATCTTTGATTGACACACATTGAAAGCATTATGAAAATATTATTTAGCAGAAAAAGGAGCGACTGTGAATGTATTAGAGTAAACAGAAATACTTACACACGAAATCATTTCCCCTGATAATATCCTCAACGAGAAGAGTGGATTGGCCAACACTCATTTCCTAAACTTCCAGAAAGTACTTTCTATGCTGCAGTATAAATAATATTTGTACACTCATCTGCAGATCAAGTAACAAATCTCTTAACTTTGTATGTACCTACAATAGTCAGTATTATTTACGACACTAAATACTAATAAATTCTAATGTGGTACCATCATCGATGTTCAAATAGCACATAAGGATTTCACAAACTTCTTGCCCATACTTGTTTCCCTATCTTTGCATAAAATGAGTTTGTCGTGCTATAGTTCAAAAAATCTCATATATTTATTGTTTCTGTCTGTATTTAATGCCCTAGACTTAACGTAAAGACCGAGCGAGGTGGCGCAGTGGTTAGCACACTGGACTCGCATTCGGGAGGACGACGGTTCAATCCCGTCTCCGGCCACCCTGATTTAGGTTTTCCGTGATTTCCCTAAATCGCTTCAGGCAAATGCCGGGATGGTTCCTTTGAAAGGGCACGGCCGATTTCCTTCCCCATCCTTCCCTCACCCGAGCTTGCGCTCCGTCTCTAATGACCTCGTAGTCGATGGGACGTTAAACACTAATCTACTCCTACTACTCCTACTTAACGTAAAACACTATTTTCATCTAACGTAACAGTAATTTACGTCTCACCTCCCCAAACTCCGCCTTCCCGTGAAAAAATTGCCATGTCTTTGTATTACTGCACTGTAGCATTTTAAACAGTCATGTACTTTGCAAACTGTGTGTTTGTTTTCGTATACTATAAATCAAAACATATGGTGCACATTGAAAATTCGTTTCGTGATGGAACGAAAGTGATTCACAATGCAGTATTTGCTCAAAAAAGCGTAACACAGAGCACAGTTCTGTGCAAAGACTTCTGTGTCTTTATAGTAAACTAGGAAAAGGCTACTGACGCTAAGCTTGCGGATTATAGCTGATGGCATAGACGCATACAGTTGAAAGTACATAGCAAGAGAAACAAATAAGTCTCAGTAAACATGGGCTCTAAAACGTATGCTATAAGAGCTGAGAGCACTTCGTCTTTGATATTGTGAAACAAATCGCTTCTGCTGCAAGCTCTTTGCTTCCATGTTTTCGAAGGAGGTAGAATGGACCAAACAAAGAAAAAAATGTCCAGTAAACATGGGCTCAAGAGCATACCTGAAGAGCTATGAACACTTCTTCAACTTCGCTACTGTGAAACACATCTCTTCTACTGAACAAGTGCTCGTAGCTTTTATTGTATGCATTTTACAGCCTATGTTTACTGGACGTATGTTTCTTGTTTTGGTCCATACTACCACGTTTGAAGGTATGAAAAGCAGAAAACTTGCAGTAAAAGAGATTGCTTCACAGTATCTAAGTTGAAAAAGTACTCGTATTTCTTAAGGAATGCTTTTAGAGCCGATGTTTATGGAGACTTCTTTGTTTGTAGTAGTGTGTACCTTCAACTGTATGTGTTTACGCTATTAATTATTATATACTGTCTGTATTGCACAAGTATAAAAAAGGAGTAAAGAAGATACGCTCGTTGTATTAAATATTATCGACACTACCGAGTGGAAATAGTGGATGCTGCACTGTGCCACAGCACCTATTGGCAAGACGCCACCGCTTGAATGTGAGGCAATTGGTAAACACTGCCCCGCCTCAGTGTCACTGCTTCTGTGACGCAGCCTTTCACCGATATCACAAGCATCTCCATTTCTGTGTCCTACTGTTTGGAACGAAAGTAAATGTTTATGCATTACTCCAGTGCTCTAAGATTCCCTTGGACTGACTACAACCCGTTCTGTTATACATTAAAGGGTCTTTTCCTTCATGTCTCTTCACGCGGATGTGCAAGGACGCGTTTTAAAAAACGTTGTTAGTGAAATAGCCTTTTCATTGGACTTTCTGTTTGTGCTATAGTTTGTGCCGCTTTCCATCATATGATACACTAAAACAGAGCGGTGAGCTTCGCATTCAGTCGCATTTCCTCATTGTTAAGAAAAACCTATATCTGCCTGAAAGTGACAAACCGCTTATGGATTCGTATATCACACCTCATTCCACACTAACAATCTGAAAATTGTCAAAATTATTTTGTAACAAAATCTGGCAGACTCACTGGTACAACACAGTACAGCGTGGCTCAGGGGACGGTGAGAGTGGAAATTGGCTAGGGGTTGCGTGTAGTGGGGATGGAGAGGTGGGTGGATTACCGCTCACTATTAACAATATTTAAATATTTTATTATTCGAACAACTCCAAGCACATGCACAAGATAACACAAGTAAGGTATCCTCCTCTCAATTAACTAAAATGGGAAAAAACGTTATCTGACGCAACAGGGAGCACGATAAAGTAATTTTACCCTTCAAATTTCAAGAGTTGTATCGCAGTGTAAGACACAAACAACAGCACGGCGCGCGCATGCATGTGTGTGTGTGTGTGTGTGTGTGTGTGTGTGTGTGTGTGTGTGTGTGTCCACGTGCTTTGGGTGAGACGAAGTACAACCTTACATTAAGGTTGGAGTTCTGGGATGTCTGAGTACAGTGATTTATTCAAGCTTCATTCAGACGCAAGGAGGGCAGAGGGCTCGTAGCCCGCGGCCCTACTAAGGGGGTTGGTTATTGTTGAATCTAGTTACTGGAGGGCCTCTATGATTGCACGATGGACCCGCAGTTGGGGCCACCGTTGTGGAACGATAGAGCAAGTACATTCCAGGTTGGGCCTGACTTAATCGATCCTATGAAGGAGTTTCTGCGTTGCTTAAGTGATGAGATCGGAGATGCGTGGGACGTTCAGTTCAGGGCGAAGGTCGGCAATCCGGACCTCTCTTGGAGCTCCTAAGATGAGACGGAGGCATGTGTTTTGAATGACTTGTAGTGGCCGAAGATTGGATGGGCTGATAGTGGCCCACGTGGAGCAGCCATAGAGAGGACAAGTGAAACTGTCGCTCGATGTAACCCAAGCTCCGTTCGAACATTCATCTGCCGTTTGCTCAACAATGGGTACAATTGGTGTAAGAGGTATAATAGTTGAATCCTCTTGTTGTGGAAACGACATTTGAAAAAGAGCTTGCTTTCCAGAGTGACCCCCAAGTATTTTACTTCTTTCATCATGCATGTTCTTGATAGACAGGAGCCCGCATCTCGTGGTCGTGCGGTAGCGTTCTCGCTTCCCACGCCCGGGTTCCCGGGTTCGATTCCCGGCGGGGTTAGGGATTTTCTCTGCCTCGTGATGGCTGGGTGTTGTGTGCTGTCCTTAGCTTAGTTAGGTTTAAGTAGTTCTAAGTTCTAGGGGACTGATGACCATAGCTGTTAAGTCCCATAGTGCTCAGAGTCATTTGAACCATTTTTTTGATAGGCACGGGTAACCCTGTCGCGTTTGCGAGTAAAGAGGATGACCACTGTTCCTTCAACGTGATCTGACGCCGTAGTCTCCCTACGGCTGCAGTAATCCGCCGGATACCAATAAGTAAGACTTTGTCGTCCAAAAACTGAGCCAGAACACCTGAGCCAAGATGGGTAAGTCGTTAACATAAAGGATGAAAAGAGTTTGGAATAAAACCGAGCACTGAAGGAGGCCTTCCTGTAGGCGTCTAAAACGAGAGTTGCTCATCGATATGGACCATTATTTGTCGGTGTTTGAGAATGCCGATGATAAGTAAACAACAGTCAGACGAGGTTGTCAAGTCGTGCAGTTTGATCAAGAGCTTATCGATCCACACACAGACATAAGCTTTTCCTGCGTCTAAAAATTTGGCCGCTGTATAATTATAAACATTAATATTATAGGCGATGTAATCTGCGACTCCCAGTAGTTCAGCCGAAAGCGGAGGCTGGAACGCAATCTGATGCGGCCTAATGATGTCCTGATCGTGGATAAGTGGTCGCATGCGACGCAAAATGAGGTGGAAAGGAGGCTGATAAGACGGTAGTTAGTAGGCACACCAAGGTCTTTGTCTGGTTTTGGGATCGGGGTGGTTCGCCCAATCTTCCAAGCACCCGGAAAATAGGTTAACCTCGTACACGTATTATAACCCCTAGTGAACAACACTAAGGACTTGCGTGGAAGATGCTTTGGCTGCTCGTTTGTAACGCCGTCCGGTCCGGAGGAAGAGTGAGTTCCGAGTTGAAGTGGTTCAAGGTGAGGAGGAGACTCTCTTATATCCTGAGCTCTGCGACGTATTCCCTCATCGTTGTCATCATCGACCAAATCATCAATGGTGTTTTGAGACTCGTACTCCTCGACGAAAATTTCGGCCTTGCCCAGCGGATAGCGAGAGCCCGCTGCACTGCGCTTACAAATTGTAGGTCTGCACCAGACGGTGCCACCGAAGCCGTGCCGTGTGCTCAAGTCATGTAGTCCAGCTGCCGCGGCGTGTATAGACGTATTACGTACAAGGCTATAGCACCAGCGTTATAATAAAGGAGCTTGACATCGTAACTTGCTCGTTTCTTTTGGTTTCGGAGCTATCGAAATGAATTAAATGAATGAGTTCTACCTGTCACCGTCTTCCCTACCATCGGATTAGAAAAATCTCACCTGGTAGTCTGCTGCTTTCTGGACCGTGAGGGCGTCGGATTCCTGCTCACGTACTCCAGGGATTTCGACTGCCGACTGAAATTAATTGGCTAATGAAGGGAACAGGGGAGACTAGAGATTAGTAAGAGACTGCTAAATGAAAGCAGATTTGTTCTCGTAAACACGCTGAAATGAGACACTGTCTCGATACAAATAGACGGTAACTGGCCAGTCGCAATTCCGGACTACATAGGATATCCGATGTTTACTGTGGAACAAGCCACAAGTACATGGAGGGACTTCAAGAACGAACAAAGATAACGCTAACTATTCCAGTCCCTAGAGAGAGTTCTGACGCAGCTTGACACAAATGAACTCCAGAATTCCGATTACAAGTTATGATAAAGAGCCATGAGTGCAGACACGTCGCGAGGACACGAGCAGGGGCAGCACAATAAAGACTACCGGATTAACATTGATGGAGCACTGAGGCTGAATTCCCTTGGACCAAACTGAATGTTTGCAGCCTAAACCCTGTCAGCTTTGCTTTGAGCTTTCTACCGCGATTGACTTGATGAAAACTGTACGTTAGCGTATCTGGTCGCTTGTATGGCGGTTGAGAAGAACACATACGGCGCATACTGCCTCGCGAATGCTCGTCACGAAATTAATCCTACCATATACTGCCTCGAACTTAGCGTACCAAGCAGTCCAACGAAATGAGTCCCAGAAAGCGTCTCTTAGTAGATTTGTAAACTCAGGTCCTCGCACACTGTATGCTTCTTCCGAGAGCAAGAGGTCCTGCTTCCGACCTGAGCGGGGGCGAAAATGCTGACGGTCGCTTAGGCTTTCAGGTTCTGTACGGCTCGCCGGAACACAGGTTGGCGTTACTGGGGTGGCGCCCGGCGTGTGTCTTTCGTGGAGGCCGCTGTCCGCGCAACCGTCGCCTTGGAGTAGATTTTTGAAACCAACGGCCACTGGATATTCTGCAGTTCTAAGCCATTTTGAGGAACTTGTGAAATAACCAGTACCTGAGTCCATAAATCTCTCCGTTCAAAATGTTCAACTGCGTGTGAAATGGTATGGGACTTAACTGCTAAGGTTATCAGTCCCTAAGCTTACACACTACTTAACCTAAACTATTCTAAGAACAAACACACTTACACCCATGCCCGAGAGAGTACTCGAACCTCCGCCGGGACCAGTGAATCTCTCCGTCTTCACCAATTGATACTCCCGTACTGAAGCAAACTATCTGCGGTTAATTATTTATTTCAAGTTTCTGCTACCAGTCACTTTTCATTTTATGGTTAATCTAACATAATGCAACGCGTTTAGAACATGTTCTGTTCATCTTCGGGCGTTTATACATACATTCATATATAGAGAGAGATGTTACTTAAAAATAAACAGTTTTAAACTAGATTAATCTAGAACTCTTTGTCCATTGTTTTTTACTGTAGCTGCTGGTGTGGCATTTGGGGGGAAGGAGGGGGGCAGTGTATGGTTAGGAATCGAAATCAGTGATGTCTTCTGCTGGTTGTCTTCTTTGTGGTTGACTATGTATATCACAGCCTGTAAAGGATGCAGATAGGTTTGCATCAGTTATGTGTTACGAAAATAGTGTGAAACATGACAGTTGATCGCCGGCCGGTGTGGCCAAGCGGGTCTAGGCGCTTCAGTCTGGAACCGCGTGACCGCTACGGTCGCAGGCTCGAATCCTGCCTCGGCCATGGATGTGTGTGTTGTCTTTAGGTTAGTTAGGTTTAAGTACTTCTAAGTTATAGGGGACTGATAACCTCAGATGTTAAGTCACATAGTGCTCGAGAAGAGCTATAAAGCCGAAATCATGATTGTGTAAAATAAACGAACAATTAACAGTGAAATGGTGAAATCTTTTTTTTTTAATGTTTCAGTTTTATTTTGTCACCTCTCTTTGCAGACTGGGATGGACTGCTACAGAACTACGCCGTTGGAATGTCTCTGTGTTACATGGTAATGAACCAAAAATAATACCACAGTCCACCGTAACTTGAGAAAGGAAATCAGACAATAATCAAACACATAGTATCAATATTCGCCCGGCATATGAAATACTAAAATGTAACCAATGAAAAGCCAATACCTAACTAACGCTAAACAAGTAAATTTCAGAAGAACGGCCAATCGACAACAGAACACACCACCACTGGTTAACCTTTGTTGCTCATAACAAATGAGAATAGCAAAATAGTGAATGGAGCAACTAGCACGGATTAAAATTTCACTGAACAGAACAATAAAAAAAATGCAGATTCTGCATTTTTAACGTACTGAGTCCTACAGCAGCCTCGCCATAGTTGAAGTGTGTGGTTTTTTGAAACTTAAATTGACCAATCCAGACACAATCGTCTGCATTACAATACTGCAGCGATTGCAACCGGAACGAGCTCCTTCACTGTCGTAGCCGTAAACACACCGCAGCTAACAACAACTTGAATCCTGGCCACGCTACGTTTCCTACAGCCATGGGACCAAGCATTGTTTGTTGCTCCAGACTGGTACGGTGCCCAGTGTTAACAGCAAGCAACCGAAAGCCCCGACCAGGCTGCTATCTAGCTCCTTTGCTTCCCGACTTCTTTCTTCAACTCATCCAGCTAGCTGCTCTCTAGAAGTTGCTCCACATAGCTATCTGCTGGAGGAGATCGCGGTCAGCCGTAGTACTACGGGCAACTTCTACGCGACCAGCTGTCAGATCACTTTGGGCACACCCATTGCAAGGGTTCACCCAGAACGAGGCCCGTAATATGGCCTTGGTTTGCTTGAATCCTCAAAGTTTAGAATATAAAATAAAACGGCAGTTTACTTTGGCCCCAATACGATATGTATATTTTCTTGGACTAACTTTACACACCTTGAAGGGCGAGAGAAACTGTTGTAGATGTGCCATTTTAAACACAGAGATATATAAAAAGGCAAAATACGTCGCTGCGGTGGGAAACGCCTATATAAGACAACAAGTGTCTGGTGCAGTTGTTAGATCGGTTACTAATACTTCAATGGCAGGTTATCGAGCTTGAAGTGAGTTCGAACGGGGTGTTATAGTCGGCGCATGAGCGATGGGACACAGCATCTCCGAGTTAGAGATGAAGTGAGGATTTTCCCTTACGACCATTCACCAATGTACCGTGAACATTAGGAATCCGGTAAAACATCAAATCTCTGACATTGCTGTTGCCGGAAGGAAGATCGTGCAAGAACGGGACCAACGATGACCTAAGATAGGGATTCCCAAAGTGGTCGATATCGACCCCTTGGGGCCGATATCAGTTTCCTAGGGGTCGACATAAACGAAAACTGATTTTGGGGGTCGACCCGGTCTAAAAATCGACCCCTATTAAATTAACACAAGTTCTTACATAAAACTTTCAAAATAGGTAGGTACTGTATTGATGTGCATTTTCAACTTCTCGCGGCGTAATGAATAATCCATTAAATTTCGGGCATGCAGCCGCGCAAATAAAATTTCTTCTACTGATATTTCGGCCGCGTATCGTCCAAAGTGTCGTTCGCCGTAAAAGTGATGGCACATTAGGACATGCCGTACATCGGAAACCAACGCACACAAATCTATACCTTCATGCCAGTAGCTGCCATCACCCTTCTCAGAGCATGGGTGTCCTTAAGACCTTAGTGCATCGGGCGCACTGTATATCCGATGAAGACAATTTACAAGGAGAGCTAACATACTTCAAGAGTATTTTTAAATCGAATGGGTATTCTCCGCAACAAATTCGTAGAGCATTCGATGCAAAACCTAGAAAGAAGGTATGTGATGGGGAAGAAGATAGTAATTTCTTCAGATCTAGGGCGTTTCTGCCTTATGTGGGTGCTCTTTCTTCAAAGATAGGCCGTATTCTTGAGAAACACTGTGTTAAGGTGATCTTGCGACCCTCCACGAAGATTGCGGCTTTACTCGGCTCTGTGAAGGACGATTTACTGCTTCGTAAGGCGGGTGTGTACCAGATTCCTTGCGGAAATTGTGAGCAGTCATACATAGGTCAAACAACACGCACCGTTCATGAGAGGTGTGTGGAGCACCGAAGATACACACGCTTATTACAACCAGACAAGTCAGCTGTGGCCGAACGTTGTATTGATACGGGTCATTCCATGAATTACAGTGATGTGAAGATTTTAACATCCACCTCTTCTTTTTGGGAATCTGTATTCAAGGAAGCCATACAAATTCGATTAGCCAACAATTTAATAAACAGAGATAATGGTTTTAATTTGGACAAAGCATGGAATCCGGCTCTTGGAGTAATTAAATTGCAGAGAAGTCGTCATCGTGTCACCGCCGCCGATCAAACATCGATAAGCACATCGAATGTCCGTACGCCTTCGCCACAGGCGGCGCAGCATATGTGACCCGCATGCCCAGTACCGCCGCGGTGGGGCATATAAGGCCGCGCTTAGCACCTTGTCGTCAGTCTTGTGACTCGCTCTGAAGATGGCCGGACGATACGCGGCCGAAATATCAGTAGAAGAAATTTTATTTGCGCGGCTGCATGCCCGAAATTTAATGGATTAGGTACTGTATTGTTTATGTTGTGTTACGTGTACTAAGAATAATTAATATTTTTGTAGGAAATAGCATTGTTGTAGTAATGTAAAGTCTCAAGTTCGTACAAGATGAAAAACTCGGCAAGTCTGTGTGGACAAGTTTGTGCAAGATAATGAGTTCGAGCGTACGTCTTTCAGGCGCGTTTTGACTTGCTCTCTATTTGACGCTTACGCGATTTAACACGAACGAATTCATGATCAAGTCCAAACGTGTTCCTGATATTTTACTATTTAACGAGCTTGCACTTAGGTTGAAAGTTCATTTGCGTTTTGAAATTCGTTGGAGCTTGAACGATAATAACTCATATAAGTACTCATTTATTTCAAGAGATTACAAAGTTATTACATAGCTAAATTAAGTGAAGTAAAGTGACTGAAAAAGTGGTAAACACGACATACAACATATTATAAATAGGTAGATATAAAAGTATTTATAAAAATTACTTACACTTAAGTTGTTAAGTAGGTAGCTACCTAAACTTTGAAGTATTCAGTTTGCTTTGGTTTTCGTTCTTATGCTGATAGGTACCTACTTACCTAATACGAATTTTCTATACCTAATTACCTCCTATAGTTACTTACCTAATATAGGTATCGAAGTTTATCAATGAGTAAGTAATACCTAACAAGAATCCATTACCTGGGTGTGATAAAAATAAGATAGTGTGCAAATTTAACAGTTTATTATTGTTTTTTATTTAGGTAGTTTTTTATTTGCAGGATTACTGAGAGTTTTATGATGGCGGACACGGAAAAAAATGCAGACAACACAGTTTGGACTACTTGAAGTTCGGATTTATTGCATCTCCATCAAATCAACACTTGCCGATGTGTCTCATATGTGAAAAAGTATTTATTAACGATGCCATTTTTGAATCTGTGTTGAAGTTTTTACAAGAAAAAGATCCGAATTTGAAATAAAATCTGAAAAATTGTAAAACAGACATTTATTACTTGACTGATATCTTTGGAATGTTCAACAAAGTTAATTTGCAAATGCAGGCTGACGATCTTAACTTGATTAAAACAAAATCAATAATATCGGCCTTCGTGGGTAAACTAATCCCTTATAAACAAAATTTAGGCAGAAAAGAATATTCGCAGTTTCCGCATTTGTCATAATTACCAGAAATGCTTCAAAATGATGACATTTTATTATATGTCACTCACTTGGACGCATTACACAAGGATTTTACGGAGAGGTTTGAGGATCTTTTAAATTTACAAATTCTTCAATGGATAATAAATCCGTACAATACCACAGCCATAGAAGAAGCCAATGTGATAATGCAAGGAGAGTTGATTACCATCAGCACAGACGAAGAGCTTAAGCAGAAGTTCAACCAAGGCTATCAGAAGTTCTGATGGCAACGCAACATTGAAACACAGTATCCTACATTGTGGAACATTGCTGAAAAATACCTTATCGATTTTCCATCATCATACCTAGTTGAAAAAAGCTTCAGTGTTGTAACAAACATTTTGACGAAACAAAGAAAGCGTTTGAAAATCAACGAACGTGGAGATTTAATGCTGCAACTCACTAATATTGAACCGGATGTAGCTAGATTGGTAGATAGTCACCAGGTTCATCCATCACACTTAATGTTTTATTTTCTCTTTGCGCATTAATACTTTTTAAATATAATTTCCTATCTACTTAAGATTCTTAAAGTACTTAATTTGTAATAATCATTATACATTAAACTTGATATTTACTGAATTGTATGTATTTTTATTTTGTTAAATTTTGATGAGAAAATGAAGTCAACTTTACTCACTTAACCAAGTGCAAAGTTTTCCGATTGGTACCTTACTACCTAGGTATTTTGTATCAATAGGAAAAAACTAAAGCCCCGTTATTCAAAATAGTCTGCTAACTTAAAGCATTGCTAATTCTCACTCTGTCTTCTTCTAATGACATAAGTCAGAATGAAAAATAACACTCTGTAGCAGCTGTTTTAAGTTAGCGGACCATTATGAATAAGGGGGTTGATCTTAAAAGTAGGTAATTTGGCCATGGGGTTCTGAGGTAACAGTTCATTTTGGAAAAGGAATCACTTGTCCAAAATAGTTTGGAGATCCCTGACCTAAGAGAATCATTCAGCGTGACAGGAGTGCAACGCTTCCGCAAACTGGTATAGATTTCAATGCTGCGCCATCAACAAGTGTCAGCGTGTGAACCATTCAAACAAACATCATCGATATGTCTTTCAAATAACTTCCGGGAATTCAGCCAGGTAACACTTTCAGCGACCGCCGATATTTCGGCGGGAGAACACCCCGCCATTTTCAAGGCAAACTGCAACGGACAGGCGCCGTACATGCAAATTTAATACCTCGGTTCTCGGACCGAAGCAGGAAAGATAACACACACACACACACACTGAACACTAGTGCCACCAAAGATGACCAAAGTCAGAGCTATCGATAGTGAGACTATGAATTCGCAGGTGAGGCAGCATTGACTCTGTTCCTCTGTTTTTTGACAAGGGAGAGAGCCGGATTCCAAACAGAGTTTAAACAGAAACCTCCATCCCTGTTAACGAGGTTGCTCGCTAATTTAATCTCAACTGCCTCCCGAATCACACTGTCCCAATAGCTGGACGTGCATGCCAATATCTCGGTGTTATTATATAACATGGGGTGACCAGTATCCAAGCAATGTTCGACAATAGCAGATCTATTTGGCTGCTGTAATCGTGTGTGCCGTTTATGCTCAGTACATCTGTCCTCCACGGTCCTGATAGTTTGACCAATATATGCCATGCCGCAGCTACAAGGGACACGATATACACCCGCCTTACGCAGTCCAAGATCATCCTTAACGGAACTCAAAAGTGCTCTAATTTTAGATGGAGGTCGGAAAACACATTTCACATCGTATTTCCGTAAAATACGACCGATCTTATTGGACGTGTTTCCTACGTAAGGCAAGAAGGCAGTAGACTTAGGTGTTGACTCAGAATTATCATCAATCACCTGATGTACAGTTGGTCGATAGCGCAACGCACGTTCAATCTGTCTATCACTGTAACCATTTTGACGAAATGTAACTTCAAGATGGGACAGCTCAGCTGGCAAAGTCTCAGCGTCAGAAACGACATGTGCCCTGTGTACCAAGGTACGAAGTACCCCTTCACGCTGAGCCGAATGGTGACAACTATTAGCTTGTAAGTACAAGTCGGTGTGAGTACGTTTCCTGTAGACTGCATGTCCCAATGATCCATCATCCTTCCTCCTAACCAACACGTCGAGAAAGGGGAGGCAACCATCCTCTTCCACCTCCATCGTAAAACGAATGTTCGGGTGGATCGAGTTCAGATGTTCTAGAAAGACATTCAAATTCTCCCTACCGTGAGGCCAAACAACGAAGGTATCGTCAACGTATCTATAGAAACAGGCGGGTTTTAAAGGCGCCGACTCCAATGCACGTTCCTCGAAGTCTTCCATAAACAAATTTGCGATCACAGGAGACAACGGACTACCCATCGCAACTCCATCTGTCTGCTCGTAATACTGGTCATTAAATAAAAAGTAAGTGGATGTCAACACATGCCTAAAGAGATTAGTTAAATCAGCACCAAACCTGGCTTCAATTAACCGCAACGAATCAGACAGAGGAACACGAGTGAAGAGAGAAACCACATCGAAACTCACTAAAATATCAGAGTCATTCAGCCTCAGTCCCTCCAAACGACGTAAAAAATCAGCTGAGTTCCTGATATGATGTTCACACCGTCCTACTTGTGGACTCAACAGAGAAGCAAGATGCTTGGATACACGATATGTCGGGGCGCCGATGTTACTCACTATAGGACGGAAAGGAACCCCTTCCTTATGAACTTTTGGAAGGCCATATAACCTAGGGGGAACCGCACTATAGGTGTTAAGCCGCTTGATTGTGTCCTGCGACAAACCACTTTTCTTCAGGAGGCTGTTGGTCTTTCTCTCAACACTTTTCGTGGGGTCAGCATCGATTCTGCGATACGTTGAATCAGATAGTAAACGTTGCATCTTTTGAACATAATCATGTTTATTTAAAACAACGGTGGCATTGCCCTTGTCAGCAGGTAAAATAACAATACTGGGATCAACTTTGAGAGAGCGTAAAGCAGCCCTCCTGCTGCTGTTACATTACTCTTGGGTGGACGAGCCCTAGTCAAAACACGGCATGCCTCCCTCCTAACTTCCTCTACAGCGTCAGGAGGTAGTTTGCAAACTGCCTGTTCAATTGAAGTAATAAAATCAACTACCGGCAAATTCTTCGGAGTGGGTGCAAAATTTAAACCCTTCCCTAGCACGGATAAGGTTGCGTCGTCAAAAGATTTCTCTGTGAGATTTATCACAGAACGTCGAGATATAACATCCGACTCCGCGCGATGAAAACGTTCAAACTTTGCCAAATGCCGGGCAGTAACGGAGTTGTACTCCCAGTCAGCTTGGGTCCATGAAGCACCGTCCAACCAATCCCAAGTGAAATCAGACACTTCAGATGCAACCATTAAATGAAAACGATACAATTCTTTGGAAACAGAATCCAAACGTCGACGAGTGAAACGAATCCTTTCGCGAACAAGAGCCAAGCCAGCACGTTGCTTAATTCGATTGGCGGCAGGAGAATTAATATGGTGCACAACCTTAGCAAATGTTGGGACATGATTTTCATCACGACACCTCAATAAAAACGACAAAGCACATTGCAGTCTAACTCGACAGCTACGAAGTTTATCCAACTTACGTAAACACCGATACATTTCCTCCCCGTAGAGGTAAACAATGTGAGACCTGAGTTTCTCCTGGCGTATACAACTTTCAAATAACTTCCGGGAATTCAGCCAGGTAACACTTTCAGCGACCGCCGATATTTCGGTCCGAGAACCGAGGTGTTAAATTTGCATGTACGGCGCCTGTCCGTTGCAGTTTGCCTTGAAAATGGCGGGGTGTTCTCCCGCCGAAATATCGGCGGTCGCTGAAAGTTTTACCTGGCTGAATTCCCGGAAGTTATTTGAAAGTTGTATACGCCAGGAGAAACTCAGGGCCGGCCGCGGTGGTCTAGTGGTTCTAGGCGCGCAGTCCGGAACCGCGGGACTGCTACGGTCGCAGGTTCGAATCCTGCCTCGGGCATGGATGTGTGTGATGTCCTTAGGTTTAGTTAGGTTTAAGTAGTTCTAAGTTCTAGGGGACTGATGACCACAGAAGTTAAGTCCCATAGTGCTCAGAGCCATTTGAACCATTTGAGAAACTCAGGCATCATCGATATGGGCTTTCGGAGATGAAGACTCACTCGTGTACCCGTGATGACTGCATGACACAAAGCTTTACGCCTCGCCCAGGCCCGTCAACACCGATATTGGACTGTTGATGACTGCAAACAAAGTGCCTGGTCGGACGAGTCTCGTTTCAGATTGTATAGAGCACATGGACGTGTACGGGTATGGAGACAACCTCATGAATCCAAGGACTCTGCATGTCGGCAGGGGACTGTTCAAGCTGGCGGAGGGTTTGTAATGGTGTGGCGCATGTGCAGTTGGAGTGATATGGGACTCCTGATGCGTCTAGATACGACTCTGACAGGTGACACGTAAGTATGCATCCTGTTTGATCCCCTTTCATTCATTCATGTCCATTGCACATTCCAACGGATTTGGGCCGTTCAGCAGGACAATGCGACACCCCACACGTCCAGATTGCTACAGAGTGGCTCCAGGAACACTCTTCTGAGTTTAAATGCTTCGGCTGGCCACCAGGCTCCCCAGGTATGAACATTATTGAGCATATTTGGGATGTCTTGCAACATGCTATTCAGAAGAGATCTCCACCCCCTCGTACTCTCACGGATTTATAGACAGCCATACAGGATTCATGGTGTCAAATCCCTCCAGCACTAATTCAGACATTAGTCGAATCTATGCCATGTCGTGTTGCGGCACTTCTGCGTGCTCGCTGGGGCTCTACATGATATTAGGCAGCTGTCGCAGTTTCTTTGGCTCTTCAGTGTATAACAGGTAATGTCTGTCTGACTGACTGACTGTCTCACTTTGTCCCTCACTCATCATCGCCCAGCACGAGCTACTAAGGATAGAAACTTGAAATTTGGAGAGGGTGTCTACTTTATATTGTAGACATCGTTTAAGAAAGGAGTGTCCGAAATTCCACTACTAAGTGGGTGAAATAGGGTATGAAAGCCTTTTTGAAGGTATGTCGCTATTAAGGGAATTTTAAAGGTGTAACTACGAAACTGGTGCTTGGTTTCTCAGTCAGAACGCAAGAAACACTTGTATGAATATTTGTGGAAATTCAGACACTAACGGGGTAAAATAGTGGATGAAAGTTTTTTAGAAAATGAATAATTACTAAAGAACTAAAGGATTATTAAGCCTACATCTATGACAATTTGTTGACGTCTCGGAAAGAAAAAAATACATGTTTCAGTGTTTCTGGAAGTCAACCCCTAAGGGACTGCAACAGGGGATGAAAATTTTTGAGAAAATATTTCGTTACATTAAAAAACTTTATAGCTCAATTTATGAAAATTGCTATTTCTGTTCTCGGTTAGATACAAAGAAATACTTGTTAGAAGATGAAAATTACTACGGAAATATCTCCACAAGGACGCTAAAGGCATGAGTAACAAAAACTTTTGACTTCAGTTACCAGAAAAGCTTTTTGATCAGAAGGACATTCGGAAAAGGGAATGCTTATATGGCCTTTATTAGCGTGAAAAACTTAGAAGGTGTTGCATTTGTGAAGAACATAAAAATTCAATTAAATAAAAACAAAAAGAGTCTACGCGAGCGAAGCAGAGGGTGCTAAGCTAGTCGCCATACAAACAAATTCTTTTCACACCATCAGAAACTAAAAACACTACCTTGCTGCTATCAGATTTTTAAATATAAAGTCATTTCATTAAATTAGTGCAAAATAATAAATTTCAGACAATGACTGAAATGTCACATTTAAGGATTAGAAATTAAATTGAAGGAAATAATTATATTTAAAACCAAATTAAACCATTAAAAATAAAGACGACAAACATTTTGAAAAATATTTTAAGAAATTACCGTTCTGTAAGTACCGAACATGGGAACCTAGAGCACTCGCCGTTGTGCTATGGAGCTACTGGGCAAACTCATGTTATTTTTACCGGTTTAGCGTTTGGCCATAAAATATTTCCGTCATATTCTGACATCCACCAGGATGGATGACTGTACGGGGTAGAAACTGATACCCAGTCCTCCACCTCTAGTGTCTCGGTGCCTAATAAATCTTTTCTGTATTCTGAAATAAATTAATGATGATAATGTATAATATATACTGAGGTCATGAGATAGCGATATGCACCAATAGTATCACATACACAAGGTGTAAAAGGCAGTACATTTGCGGAGCTGTAATTTGAACTCAGTTGATTCAATGAAAAGGTTTCTGACGTGATATGGCCGCATGACGGGAATTAACAGACTTTGAACGCGGAATGTTAGTTGAAGCTAGAAGCAAGGGACATTCCATTTCGGAAATCGTTAGGGAATTCAGTATTCTTAGATGCACAATGTGAAGAGTGTGCCAAGAATACCAAGTTGGAGGCATTATTTCTCACCACGGGCAACGCAGTGGCCGACGTCTTTCACTTAACAATCGACAGCAGCGGCGTTTGCGAAAAGTTGTCAGTGCTAACAGACAAGCAATACTGCGGATAGTGGGCGCAGAAATCAGTGTGGGACGTACAATGAACGTATCCGTTTGCACAGTGCAACGAAATTTGACGTTAATGTGGTATGGCAGTAGACGACCGACGCGAGTGCCTTTGCTAACAACACAACATCGCCTGCAGCGCCTCTCCTATGTTTTGGACCCTAGACGACTACAAAACAATGGCCTGGTCAGATGAGCCCCGATTGTAGGTGATAAAAGTTGATGGCATGGTTCGTATGTGGCGAAAACCCCACGACGCCATGGTTTCAACAAGACATTGTGCAAGGAGCTGGTGGCTTCGTAATGGCATGGGCTGTGCTTACGAGGAATAGACTGGGTCCTCTAGTCCAGCTGAACCCATAATTAACTGGAAATCGGTAAGTGAGGCTACTTGGAGACGATTTGCAGCCATTCGTGGACTTATCGTTCCCAAACAACGCTGTCACGTTAACCGGGCCAAAGTGGTTCGCGACTGGTTTTAAGATAATTCTCGATAATTTGAGCGAATGATTTGGCCATCCAGCTCGACCGACAGGAATCTCATCGACCGTTTATGGGACATATTCGAGTGGTCAGTTCGCGCACAGCATCCTGCACCAGCAACACTTCCGCAATTATGGACTGCTATAGAGACAGCATGGCTCAGTATTTCTACAGGGTAGAAACGACGTGCTGAGTCCACGTAACGTCGAGCTCCTGCACTACGCCAGGCAAAAAGGTGTCACATTAGGCCAGTTTCCTCTGAATTTATTGTAGGATTTTGACTGGGAGACCGTAGCTCGTAGCAGAACAAAGACGAGTCAGTAGCAGCTGCAGTGGATAAAAGCTGTGTCGTTTACATCATTGCTTTAGCGTAGCATTTTCTAAGCCTCACCGAGCCCATTGCTGCTTGTATTCCACCTGTTTTGGTTGCCTGTTTCTCAGTATTGTCTTTTAAACTAAATATCAAGCGAAACGCCTGTTCGGTAGTACTTTTATAAAGTTTTATTTTCTGCAATCTAGAAAAAGCGTAGATAGTCATTCTGATGTTAAAGCATTATTCTTCATTTCGGAACTGTGTGTTGCAGCTGTCAATACATTACAAGCGCTAAAAATAAATTGTGACATCCGTCTAGTCACCTTAACTGACCACCGCCTTTGTTCAACATCAGCTTACAATATCTACTCACAGACGGCCGGTAGTAGCACTAGCAGTGGAGGTTATATTAAGCGTTTCAGGTGGGAGGGGAATGGGAAACAATGCAGTCGTTGTCGTAATTCGGAAAATAAGCCGTTTATCTGACGTCCAAAGGGGCATAATCTTTGGCTTTCGGAAGAAGGGTAGAAGCACTTCCCAAACGGCTAAGATTGTAAATTGTTCGCGTACCGTCGCGGTTAAGGTATACTGTAAATGGAAAGTGGCGCTATCGAAAACTGGTGCCGAGGCAAACTAGGTGCAAGACGGCCATATTTGACAGGGGTGAATGACGGCTGAGGATATGCGTACATGTGAACAGAAGTACAACTCTTGAACATCTCACCGCCCAGTCGAACCAAGGGGCTACCAACAGTCTCTCCTCATCGACCGTTTAGCGGACTTTGCTATGTATGGGCCTCTGCAGCAGGTGTCTGGCCCATGCACCCATGCTGACTCCTGTTCATCTGCGATGAAAGCTGGAATTTGCACGCTAGTACCGCAACTGGACATTTACTGAGTGGCGAGAGGTGGCCTTTTCAGTTAAATCAAGTTTTGTGCTCTATCGGATGGCCATTGGCGAGCATGACGTGGAACGTCTAAAGGCAAAGAGGAAGGGAGCCTTATGGTCTGGGAAATGTTTTCGTGGCGTTCCTTGGGTGATCTTGTGATTGAGGAAGGCACAATTGATCAATACAAGTACAGGGCTATTACAAATGTTTGAAGCGATTTCATAAATTCACTGTAGCTCCATTCATTGACATATGGTCACAACACACTACAGATACGTAGAAAAACTCATAAAGTTTTGTTCGGCTGAAGCCGCACTTCAGGTTTCTGCCGCCAGAGCGCTCGAGAGCGTAGTGAGACAAAATGGCGACAGGAGCCGAGAAAGCGTATGTCGTGCTTGAAATGCACTCACATCAGTCAGTCACAACAGTGCAACGACACTTCAGGACGAAGTTCAACAAAGATCCACCAACTGCTAACTCCATTCAGCGATGATATGCACAGTTTAAAGCATCAACGATGCTTTCGAACTCATTCATGGGGACATGCTGCGCCGAGTGTGAGAGGAACTTGATTATTGGCTTGATGTCTGCCGAATCACTAAAGGGGCACATATCGAACATTTGTGAATGCCTAAAAAAACTTTTTGAGTTATTGTATGTGTGTGCAAAGCATTGTGAAAATATCTCAAATAATAAAGTTATTGTAGAGCTGTGAAATCGCTTCAATCATTTGTAATAACCCTGTATGCATCGATCCTTAGGGATCATGTGCAGACCTACATGCGGTCTGTTTTCTTTTTCTCGGCACGATGGCATCTTCCAGCAGGACAATGCAGTGTGTCACACAACTCTGACGTGTCTCTGGTCTGGGAAATGTTTTCGTGGCGTTCCTTGGGTGATCTTGTGATTGAGGAAGGCACGAATGATCAATACAAGTAACCATCGATCCTTAGGGACCATGTGCAGACCTACATGCGGTCTGTTTTTTTCCTCGGCACGATGGCATCTGCCAGCAGGACAATGCAGCATGTTACACAGCTCTGAAGTAAGTTTGTGGTTTTACGAGCAACAGGATGAGTTTTTCGTAATCCCATGGGCACCAAACTCACCGGATTTAAACCCAATCCACTAAACTCCCAGAGTTTAAACCCATTCGAGTATCTGTGGGACACCCTCGATCGGGCTGTTCGCGCCATGGATCCTCAGTGGAACATAGCTCAGCTGGTGACGGCTCTGGAGTTGGCATGGCTCCAAAATTCCTGTTGGTACCTTCCAGACCCTCGTTGGCTCTCTTCCTGCACGCCTGTCTACGGTATTGTTTGCAGAAAGTGGTTGCTCAGGCATATGACTGGTGGTCACATTAATGTGACTGGATAGTGAATAATTCTCTGGGCGGATCAGCGTGCTCGTCCTGTAGCTAGTAGCTTCGATAGAGCCAGTTTCCAGTATTCAGTGGAAGGATGATAGGTCGAGATCATCAGCTGGACTTTCCTCCTAAATGGATGAAGGCCGGTGCCGACTATGCTCTTGCCGATGGCGAGTGGTTTCTCCAGCATTGACCAGAGTTCTCCAGCATATGTTGAAAATATGAAAACCCTACCAGCAACCGGACGAGGTGGCGCAGTGTTTAGCACACTGGACTTGCATTCGGGAGGACGACGGCTCAAATCCCCGCCTGACCATCCTAATTTAGGTTTTTTCGCCTCAGGCAAATGCTGGGATGGCTGCTTTGACAGGGCACGGCCGACTTCCATCCCCATCCTTCCCTTATCCGATGTTTCCTTCCCCCAGAAATCAACCAACTACCCCAGCAGTAGGCATTTACTTTCTGATATGTACTAGAGGGAGCTAGAAATGGCGAGTGGAAGTGTTTGGATTCAGTTACTGAGGCCAAGAGCATGAAAGACATAATTGTTAAAATAATTTCGTGGAGCGATTTTTGGAATGTTGACTGTTGCTCCGTGTGAAATATATATGTCGTATTCCCCCTGGGACGAATGTGGCATTTTCGCTGTGTATTTCTATCTCGGGTGCAGATACTTCAGCTATGTTCGGCAGTACGGAAAACAAAGAATCCGTACGTGCGTTCCCGTGCGCGGACGTGAATTTCTGTTTGAGACTTTTCCGTCTTTCTGTAGGTGAGTGTTACGTTTTAGTAAGCGTGCATATGGTCAGTGAGCAGAGATACTGTATTAGAATGGAAATCCAATTGTTAGATTGAGGCGAGTCTCGACAAACGGAGAGGACACCGAGCGTTAATTGAAGGCAGTAAATTATATTTGTTTCCTTGGGAACTTGAAGTCTGCTGTCCTTGAGTGGCATTTACTTATTGACTTACATCTATTTCCTTTTTTCTGTTGTAGACAGTATCGGTCCATGTTGTTAAGAGTCAGCTGTAGGCGGTGTATGAACTGTTACCGGTGGCATTTGCCATTATGGTGGAAAGATCTCGGAATCATTCAGAGAGTTGCTAGACACCTACAGGGCTTTAATAAATTATTGATTTTGGAGTATTAAGATGTTTAACCCTGTCTCGGGGGTCAAAGCGATGTTGGTGACCCTTATTTTGTCTGATTTCATAGTGTAAGAGTGCTGAACATTAATGCGGGCCCACCAATAAACGTTTCCAGTCCAACCAACGGAGTAGTCTGTCGCGTAATTTCTGTCGCGCTTCGCTCATCGCTAAAGCTATTCTAATAAGGGACGTGTTTCTCGTCCTGAATCACGCCAGGCGTGGTGTCCGTCGTGGTAGCTACCCACTCAAAACGACCTGCTTGCATCTCACGAAATTTATCGTGATTTGCGATCTCAGCGCTCTCCAGTGGCGGTCTGCGGCATCTGGCGGCATCACATACTTTCTTCAGAAAGACAGACATAGGTCAAATTGCTGCGTTGACTCTGTTAGCGATTGTCGAAGAAAAGCGGAGGAAATAGCAAAGAAGATTATCGAATTGTCGATCGCTTGTGAAGCGAATAATGCTGTACATCGGTTTGACATACTAGTAGATGTTATTCTTTAACCCAATTGCATCTTCGACCTGTTTTCGGTCTTATACTACATGCAGTTAAAATATGCGGTCTAATGTCAGAGTGTCTTAAACAGTATCCTAATCTCGCCTCCTCTCCTTCCTGCAATGAGGCGTACCCCACCTACTCCTATAAATCTAAAGTCAAACCTCCTCGCATGAGACCCAAACTCACCATCCCTGTCCATTCCCTAGATCAGCCAATCCACCATTCTCTCTGCCCAGTCCCTACTGTCAAAGACATCCTCACCATAGTCCTCCAGAACATTCACCCCTTCTAGCACCCACACACCTCCAGCAGATATCACTTGTTGTCCATTACATCTTCCACCTTAACACTTACCTCACTCACTTTCACAACGAAGAACACTTCGTCTTCACCCACCTCGCCACCCTCGTCCTAACCTCCGCCCCTCCCCCCCCCCCACCCCGCCCTCTGTGTCCACTCAACATCCATACCCATCGCTCTAAAGACCTCTGGCAGCAGAGGTGGCATCATTTCATTGACTCAATCCAAGGCGATCTTCTCCCCCTCCGCCAGCACACACATCTCGACACCACACCTGATGTCGTCCTCACCCCCCCCCCCTCAACCTCCTGATTCCCAATAGCAGTGATTACCTCCTGTACTCCTCACTACATCCTTTGCCCCTCACCCTCCTAACGGCCCCACCCAGATGTCAGTCCCAATGTCATTCACAATTACCTCCACTTTGACTAGAATGGCTACCGAAAATCCATCGACACTCAGGTTGGCAGTCATCCCCTCACCTCCAACATGCTGATTATATACCTTCGTTTCGTTCTTCCTCCAGAAGACCCTGTCTGACGCTGTGGCAGCCCACATTCCTACCAAAGCCATCCATAAACTTCACCCTACCACATCCCCATGAGTCGTTCTCCTTCTCCACGAGTCCTGCCAGCTCTACAATTCCTTCATCCCCATACGTGACTGGGGTACACTCCTTTGCCAATGGCAAATGCAGAGAAACATCTGTAACCATCCGAAAGTGAAGAAACGCCAGGACTGGTGTCAGACATGTACACAACTCAGTGTTACCCTCCCTATCAACCCCACCATCTCCTCCAAGTAATGGTCCACCTGGTTAACCCGACCCCCCATTACCTGCTCCTCCATGACAACTGCCCCCTCCCTGACAACCTCAGTTAGGATAATCATTTTGCATCCTACCTCTCCAACATGTTCTCCATCCTGATATTCCTCACTTTGACTATTCCCTGTTCCCCACCATCCATGAACATATCGATGCCACCATCCCATCACTTGCTCCTAGCTTCCAGTACTCGAACAATATACCACAGACAGGATTAAATACTCCCACTACAACGCATAACGCTCAATTCATCCTCTGTACCAAACGCAACACCACCCCAGGCCACAACAGTGTCACCTATCGCCGCCTGAAGGAATGTTCTCCCCTTTTCCTAGCTGCCCTTGGCACTATGTACAACGTCATCCTCTCAACGTGTGAAAGACCTCCCACACCTTGCTGTTCCCTAAACCTGACAAAACCCATTCTGACACCTCCTTTCCTCCCATATGCCTCACCTCAGAGTTCACCAAGGTTTTCGAATCCATCTTCTCCCGCCGTATCTGTCACCACCTACATCAAAACCACCTCCTCCTTATTGCCCAGTGTGGCTTCCGGCCGTCTGAAGCGCCTAGAACTGCTCGACCGCGACGGCCGGCCCGCCATATTACATTGAGTAAAACTACAGATGTGCCGTGTTTTCTTTATCTTCTAGTTCATGGTCTGAAGCTAAGCTGTTTCAAAGCATCAGCAAATTAAAAGTCTCTCGAAAATGCGTCGTTCCTGTTTTAACTTGTGAAGTGATTCGGATTTCCATTTTTGCTCTGCTACAACTACAGTGTTCTAAAATACTTTCATGCCGGGTCGGTTTCAATAATACGACCTACGTTTTCATCGTGCCATAAGTGTCGCTAGTGTTTCTTCAGAATATTCGT
Source organism: Schistocerca cancellata (assembly GCF_023864275.1). Classification (NCBI taxonomy): domain Eukaryota; kingdom Metazoa; phylum Arthropoda; class Insecta; order Orthoptera; family Acrididae; genus Schistocerca; species Schistocerca cancellata. The sequence goes on along the minus strand of NC_064633.1, from coordinate 313,258,755 downwards.
CCGGTGGGGCTTTTATTTATGCATTTACATTCTCCTCGTTTTGTGTATTTCATTCGTATTTTGTCCTCTTTTCTTTTTAAAATCTCTCTGTTACACATTTGTATGTTTCGCTCTACTGAAGAGCAGCGTCAATGTGCCGCTGCCAGACCACCGCCACATGGGTCAGTGAGATGAAATTGCAATAAAGGAAAAAAAATCAGTTTATGCATCCCTGATATCCCTGATATCCATGTTCTCGATGTTGTATTGACTACCATAACTCTGAAGTAATGTACTTCATTACATTTATTACAAGACTGAGATTCGTTTCCTAATTTCATATGAAGGGAAGAGGAGATTTTTTTCGAAGCTGCTCAATATAATCGCGAGAGATAGTCATATATATTTTACACGAAGTTTTATAATGTTTGGTGTGTAACTTTTGTTTAGTTTCTGACAGACTGGCAGATACGTTAAGATTTCTTGCCGCTTTGAAAACATTCCAGTCGTTGGCAATTGCAACAAGAATTGCAGCAGAAACATTACTTTAACTTCGAATACTGCCGGTAATGTTTCAATTAAATTAAAAAGCAACCCAAAATCTCCTAGAAAACAGAAGGGGGAAGGAATTTGGAAGCAGAAGGATGCGAACCTGCTACTTTTGTCTTCATAGCTCACGACGCTATCGACTAAAGTACAGCTCCAACATGACAGACGGGCCTCCATGTATGGTATCCACTTTGGAAAGACTGTATGTACAAATGTCATTATTTGATATTTAACTATGACAAACTGTATCAAAACGACGACCTTTTGGTACAACATTGTTGTGCCTTAGCATTGAAATGGTATGTTTCCATGGCAAGCAAGTTATTATACTAAAAACGCCAAATATGGGAAGCTTTTCTCTACCGATGTGTTGTTTCCTGTCATTTTATTATAAGAAATCGTAGCTAAAACGACGCATTTTCGAGAGACCTTCAATTTGCTGATGCTTTGAAACAGCTTATCTTCATACCATGAAGTAGAAGATAAAGAAAACACGGCACATCTGTAGTTTTACTCAATGTAATATGCCGGGCCGGCCGTCGTGGCCGAGCGGTTCTAGGCGCTTCAGTCTGGAACCGCGCTGCTGCTACGGTCACAGGTTCGAATCCTGCCCGGGCATGGATGTGTGTGATGTCCTTGGTGGTTAGTTAGGTTTAAGTAGTTCTAAGATCTAGGGGACTGATGACCTCAGATGTTAAGTCCCATAGTGCTTAGAGCCATTTGAACCATTTGTAATAGGGCGGCTCGTAAGCTGTGCTTGTAACAACAAGGATATCAGTGGACCACGGTCCTCTCCACGAGGCAAAAATCTGACACGCTAGATTCTTCATTTCACGCTTCGCAGCTTAATGTAATGTGTAATTCCACGCTGTGGCGCCACCAGCTCCTCGTTAACGAGCGTTTCCACGTCCCTTGAGAGTATGGCTTATGAGTGTGTGGATTCTGCCTGCGACGGCAATTTTGACGTGGCGCGTCGCCACGGAACATCCGAGAAGTGGAGAAGTGTCGGAACGTATCATTTCCAAAGCCGAAACATCCCTCAGTGCCTCACATTAAACTATGGCGTGCAACACTTTTCTTCAAAACTGCTCATCAGGAACGCAATCTTTCAGACAGGTAAATTTCCTCTTCCGCCACCACAGCAGTTCTCGTTTCAGCACCTACTGAAGACGGTCGCACATTAATGCCACATTTAAAAACCACAGCAAAGTCCGAGTTGGGAAGCGACCAAGAGACCTCCGTTTTACGAGGTAGTGGCGCTGCTCGGGCAACGCGAATGCTGCCAAGACGTTACTGTACTTTCGCAGTCGACGTTTTACGTTCAGTAAGCTGAAGATCTACGAGGAGCGCAGATGGAATATGAAAACACACGCACAGAGGGAGAGAGAGAGAAAGTGGCGAAGGGGGAGAGGTTGAGGAGGGCAATAGTCTCCACTCCCTACACACATACACGTAACATGGAAGGGAGAAAGGGGGGGGGGGGGGGAGCGGAGAGTGCGCTGCAGGCAGCAGGTGCTGGGCGCGTGTCTGCGTGTCGGACGCAGAGCGCTCGTCTGCCTGCAATAAGAAGAGCGACGGAGAACAGCGGCCGCCGAGTTACGCCCGCCGCCCACTGCTGCTCTTCATCTTTTTCTTCGTTCTTTCTTCCTTTTTTCCTCTAATTCCTTTTTTCCTTTCTCGCTGCCGTTTCGGGCGCTCTGGACCAGCTACTGGAGCATCCTGTTTGTGCCTCGAGCCTATTGCTTGGTGATGGTTTCAGATGTGTTCACTGTTGGTAAATAAGCTTTCTACACGCGAGCAGAGAAAACCCTTTTTTTTACCCTCCTCTCAGTTTAAATGCAAATTAATATGTTGTAACACAGCAGAAATTCAGAAGCCGAAGACCCATCATCAGAGGAGCAAATCGAGCTGTCGTATCTTGACTCTATTATGTACTAACAAGTATTATATTGATCGCTAAGATTTCGGTCGTACAATTGGCCACAGCACTTGATCCTTTGTTTTAAAAACGAGAGCCGCCTTACAGTGAGAAATGTTGTCCAGCATCAAAAACCTTTGTTTTCCTTTTTCTTTTTTTAAGTCTCCAGTCTTTTGACTAGTTTGATGTGACCCTCCACGAATTCCTCTCCTGTGCCAACCTCTTCATCTCAGAGTAGCAATTGCAACCTACGTCCTCTATTACTGGCTGGATGTATTCCAACCTCCTTCTTCCTCTACAGCTTTTGCCCTCTACAGCTCCCTCTAGTACCATGGACGTCATTCCCTAATGTCTACACAGATGTACTATCATGCAGTCCATGTTTTCCACATACTTCTTTCCTCTCCGATTTTGCACTTAACGTAATCATTCTTTACCTTGACAGCATTCGTCTGTACCACAACATCTCAAATGCTTCGATTCTATTCTGTTCCAGCTTTCCCACAGTCCATGTTTTACTACAGTGGCAGCTTAAACAAACTGTAAACATCACATGCACATTCGACCATTAATCTGTGAGCAAGTAGTATTAAGTAGTGGCAGCAGTGTGCCAATGTTGTCTCACAATTCTTAATGGACCAACACCTCCAAATCAAGTGTTCCAGACATTATCCGTAATGTTTTAAATAATAGGAAAGTTTACTGCACTCCTTGACTGCCGAGCAAGAACAACGAAGCGTGGGTGCCTGCCGCGACTTGATAGAAAATCCAAACTGCTCTTAGCGGATCTGAAATATTATCTGTTCAGCTTGAACTACATTCAGCAGGACAAGAAAATATGCACAGACTTTGAAGTCATGGTACTAATGCCCTAATGCTGAAATATTGAAACTGTTTGAGCCTGAGAATGATCTTCTGTAACTCAAACTAGTTCCAAATAGAGGATCTCACATAGCAATTCTGGGTGCAAGTACTACGGCCAGACAACCCTCTGTGATTGGACGAGAATCAGAAAGCAGTGTTAGATACCGTGTTCCGCACTGCCTCCTAATAAATCAAATACGAGACTAAGGAATACCAGACAAGCTGTATGATTGGAATGAAGAGTTTCGTCCAGGAAACAAAAAAGATTCGAAGAAGAGCTGAGCGTTTCGTTACAGGTTTATTTAGTGAGCGCGAAAGTGTCACGCAAATGCTCAGCCAACTCAGGTGGCATAAGCTTAGAACAGGCGTCATACATCACGGTGTCTTCCCTTTTAAAGTTCCGAGAAGAACGGTCCTAAAAGAGTTAACTATTACACTAATTCCTCCTACGGATATCTCGCGAAAAGACCACGAAGGTAAAATTATAAATATTCAAAGTCAGACAGCGGCAAAGCAATCATTCATTGAGAACCATTCGCTACTCGAACATGAAAAATGGGAAGTGTCAGTGGTACACAATCACTGGTATACAATCACCCTCCACCACTTGTGGAGTATAGATGTAGCTGTAGATTACAGTCCCATATATACTGTATAAAAAGATGTACTGAAAGATATATTGACAGTATCCTACAAAATGTTTTAACACATCTATAATTGTGAAGTCAGATGACAAATATACAATTCTAGGATGACATCCAGCATAACCGGTCCATCTAACAATACGACGGCGAGAAAGAAAATAAAATTTACGTACATTATCTGATTGCTACAAAATGATTTTTTTTTGTTAAATGTTGACCCTGAATGTTGTGAATCTTTCTTAGTTTGAAAACAATTCCTGTACCAGAACTGTTATCGCGATTACACAAGAAGCGATCACTGAAAAATGCATCGTACTTTATCTGTCAAATCCGTTATAAATCACAATGTAGGATGTTGTGGCGTAGCAAGACAGCCACACCACTCGGAGGTAGCCGAAAGGCACGCTTTTTAATGCATACGGGCGTGAAGTCTGAAACAGGATAACTATTGAATGGTAGCAAGAAAAGTACGTAGTTGCTTTATACTTAACTTTTATTCTCTGATGAATACAGCGTTCTTCTTGAGACATTTATACTATAACTCTCAAAGTAGGTAAGGCTAATGGCGCCTTGCTAGGTCGTAGTCATGTGCTTAGCTGAAGGCTATTCTAACTGTCTCTCGGCAAATGAGAGGAAGGCCTCGTACGTCTAGTCGCTAGCAATGTCGTCCGTACAACTGGGGCGAGTGCTAGTCCGTCTTTCTAGACCTGCCATGTGGTGGCGCTAGGTCTGCAAGTACTGATGGCGGCGACACGCGGGTCCGACATGTACTAATGGACCGCGGCCGATTTAAGCTACCACCTAGCAAGTGTGGTGTCTGGCGGTGACACCACATAGGACTCAACATAAAATATTTTACTGGCATAAAACTTCTGAACTTACACTGATATTATTCTCATAACAGCACTCCCAGCATCACTGTGCCTGACTATGAATCTTAACTACAATGATAATGACACTTATGGTTTACCAGTAAGCAGTGGACCTCTAGTCGATTCAGTGAAGTCGCACATCACGGCTAAAGTGAGTGAAACTTTGACAATCAGATTATTATTTCATAAAAAATAATAATCTGATTGTCAAAGTTTCACTCACTTTAGCCGTGATGTGCGACTTCACTGAATCGAAGCGTTAGGCTTTAAAAGAGCTTCATTAAGTCATAGCAACAACACAACTTTCCACACTTCTCACACATGAACTAATTAGCAAAATGTTTCTTTATGATTCATTACTGCAATGAAAGACAGAACCACACTAATTAATTACAAATGTATCGAAGCACGTTAACTTTAGGTCTTATCTTTTCTCATACATACAATATTGTAATCCTTCTGCTTAATATTTCTCTTTAAACATCAAATTAAAAAGTTGTTCCAAACAATGCTGCCTCCATAGCAGAACAGGTAAGTTTCCTCCATTTCTAGCCAAGTGTATTGCCACACATTTACTACTAGCTTACTCTGATCGTACTCTGACAAAGTAAAGCCACCCTTTCTGACCAACATCGCTGTTCTCGAATATAGACGAACATAGTTCCAAAGTCTAGAATTATAAAGGCAATGTTAAAGCGACTAATGTCTGAAGTAGAGCTGGAGAGAAATGACACCAGATGACACCATGAATCCTGCAGGGCTATCCATAAATCAGTAAGAGTACGACGGGGTGGAGATATCTCCTGAGCAGCACGTTGCAAAGGCGTCTCAGATAAGCCCAATAATGTCCATGTCTAAGGAGTTTGGCAGCCAGCGGAAGTGTTTAAGCTCAGAAGAGTATTCCTGGAGCCACTCTGTAGCAATTCTGGAAGTGTGGGGTGTCGCATTGTCCTGCTGGACTTGCCCAAGTCCTTCGGAATGCCCAATGGAGATAAATGGATGCAGGTGATCAGACAAGATACTTACCTACGTATCACCTGTCACAGTCGTATTTAGACGTATCAGGGGTCACATATCACTCCAACTGCACACGCCCCACACCATTACAGAGCCTCCACCAGCTTCAACAGTCCCCTGCTGACATCCAGGGTCCATGGATTCATGAGACAGTCTCCATACCCGTACAAGTTCATCCGCTCGATACAATATACAATTTGAGACGAGACTCGTCCGACGACGCAACATGTTTCCAGTCATCAACAGTCCAATATCAGTGCTCACGGTCCCAAGCGAGGCGTAAAGCTTTGTGTCGTGCAGTCATCAAGGGTACACGAGTGGGCCTTCGGCTCCGAAAGGTCATACCGATATATTTCGTAGAATGGTTCGCACTCTGACACTTTTTGATGGCCCACCACTGAAATCTGCAGCAATTCGAGTAAGTGTTGCACTTCTATCACGTTGAACGATTCTCTTCCGTCGTCGTTGGTCCCGTTCTTGAAGGATCTTTTTCCGGCCACAACGTTGGAGATTTGATGCTTTACTAGATTTCCAATATTCACGGTACACTCGTGAAATGGTCATAAGGAAAATCCCCAATTCATTACTACCTCGGAGATTCTGGATCCCACCGGTCGTGCGCCAACTACACACGTTCACTTAAATCTTGATAACCTGCCACTGTAGCAGCAGTAACCGATCTAACAACTGCGCCAGACACTTATTGGCTTACATAGGCGTTGCCGACCGCAGCACCGTATTCTGCCTGTTGACATATCTCTGTATTCGTATACACATGCCTAACACAGTTTCTTTGGCGCTTCAGTATGTATGTATGTTCCTTAACTGCTCCCATGCCAATGGACCGATTTCAATGAAATTTGGTACGCATCTCACTTACAGTCTGGAAAGAATCGCTGTGGGGGTAAAAACCAACTGCCTGCCAAAGAGAGGGTTTGGAGGTGAAAAAGAAACGTGGCCTACGACGCATGAATATCGTCACTTTCGTCATTCAGTTTTTAAGAATGAGAGAACTTAGTTACTTGCGACAAACTTTACACATGATACAAAACCTTTACGGAACTTTTTGCGGCTACCAAACCAAATATGTTGCTAACTACATTTTCGTTGTTCATGTAGTAAAAATGCCGCATGAAGTAGGACGATTTAATTTATTATTTCCTTACTACTATCTGCATTCGCGACACATTTTGCAGACAGTATTCACATGTACCACTGAATGTACCAGCAAAATTCTTCCGTTGTACGACTAGTATTTCAGGAGATATAACAACACTGGATACGTGGAAAACGGCTGCATCATGCGTGAAGTTCAAATTTTATTACTACTTTGGTGCTAACACTATTCATAACACACATTTAAAAAACACTGTCCACACATGCCGCTGAATGTTCCTACAAGAATATTTGATTGTAAGACACACAGTTCAGGAGGTATGACGTGAAATAATGAGATGCGTGAAAATGTGCCTTATCATGCATGCTGCTTTACTTTATTACTTCTTTAATACTAACTCTATTCACAAAACATTTCGCAGACAATACCTACATTTACCACTGGATGTATCTGCAAAATTATATCATTGTACGATTCTTAATGTAGAATATTCGACTTTATAAACGTTGATTTGTGTGAAATTGAAACCGCAAGACCAAATTCGCTAGAGATACAGGTACAATATATGTACAAATACGTGTCAAATATGTGAAATATATTTGATATGTGCGTACGCTCATTAAGCTCTTGGGTAAAAGGCTTATCCAAAACCCTAGAACGATTTCAACCGAATTTGGTGGAAGTATTATGTACAATCTGAAAAGAAATATCATTCTCCTATCGCGGTGAGGGAAATAACCTGGAGAGAGAAGGAGAGAGGATCAGGTAGATAGAGAGGGGCAGATAAACATAAAGAGTGGAGGAAGGAGGCGATAGAGAGAGGGGGAGGAGCTGATGAACAAAGAAAGAAGGATTAGGAAATGGACAGAGAAAGGGAAGAGGAGGAGATGGACAGAAGAATGAAAGAGGAGGAGATGGATGGGGAGAGTAGGACAGAGAGAGAGTGAGGAGGAGGTGGAGAGAGTGAGGTAGAGGAGGAGATGGAAAAAAGGTGGTGAAGAGGAGATGTATCTAGGGGGAAGAGCATATGGACAGAGGGGAGAAACAGATCGACAGAGTGAGGTGGAACAGATACACCGAGAGAGGGTAGGAAGAAACGGGTAGAGGAGGAGCAGGGGCAGGTGGAAAGAGAGGGGGGAGGGGGTGGAGGAGGTGGACGGAGAAAGAGGGTGGAGGAGATGAAGAGAGAGATGGTGAAGGTGTGGATGGACGGAGAGAATTGGAACGAGGAGCTGGACTAATGAAAGACTGGAATATATACTTACCTGGACAACACCGGTTGATCAGTCGGTTTTAGCATAAATATGTATTTATACTCGTTATTCATTAAACTATTCATTCCATTCAGAAGATCCTGTAGTTCTTTTCCACTTCCACTGAGGATAGCAATGTCGTCAACGATTCTTATCGATGATATCATTTCATCCTGAAATTTAATCTTGAACCTTTTATTTCGGTTGTTGCTCCTTCGATGTATAGACTGAACAGTAGGGGCTAAAGCATACATCGCTGTCTTACAGCCCTTTTAATCCGAGCACTTGGCTCTTGGTCCTCCAGTATCATTGTTCCCTCTCCGTTCTTGTACAGTATAAATTGTATATTATCCGTCTTTCCCTAAGGCTCACACAAAATTTCCATCTTGCTCCATTTTAAGCTTTAGAATGTTTTTCTCAGGTTGACAAATCCAGCCAACACCTTAGAGATTCGGAGTTGATAGTAGGTCACATTTATACAATTCACTGCACATGAACTTACCTATCATGCGAGCAATGCCGTGAACGTAGGCAACAGAACAGGTCATGTATAATGAAATCTATAAAAATGACGTTTGAATTGGGTATCTGTACTGTGTGCATATAATGCCTACAGAGATCTTAAGAACACATAGAAAGAATAGAAGTAAAGATAAAGTTGTGGTTCTAGACGCGTCAATCATTGTATCATCCTCTACCAATGGTGTCACTGGACGCGGTATGGACGGACATGTAATCAGAACAGCACTCTCTCGGTTGTTGACGAGTCTCTTGACTCTGAAAACTCCTCAATCGGCCTCATGAGGTTGAGTGCAGCCCGTACCACTCCTTCCACCAAGGAAAAATCCCTGGAAGTACCGGGAATCGAACAAAGATCCTCCGCTTTTCAGAGCCGCGCAGACCACTCAGCTATGGTGGCGACCATGAAAAGAGCAGAAAAAAATGAAAACCGCTGATGATTCCTAGCACAGGGTGGGCAAAATAGAACTGGACCAAAAAATATTTATAAGACTGACGCGGAACTGATCTTTGTTAATGAACAGGAGAACTACTCATCACAGCAAATGCTATAGATTGTGATTTCGAAGCTCTAACCGATTGCTGTCACACGGGACTGCATGTGCATCTCCCACATGCTCTTTTGCAAGTAATTCGCTGTGTCATTACGTTCGAGTGAGTGATAGGAGAAGTTGAATGCAACACAAAATGGCGCTGATGGTAACCTCCGTTCACAACCGTGTGTTATTCGAAGCACAATTCGTTGAAAACGAGCGAGGAACTGTTTGCGTAATAGTTTGAGACTGTAAATGTTTTTGCGAAACCCCCAGCCAAACCTACAATGCAAAACTTAGTGGCGAAATGGCACGAGAAGGGCTGAGTAGCGAATAAAAAGCGTAATGTTCATTTACAGCAATCTTCGTCGGTCTTATTTTACGTATTTTCCCTGCCGTGGTCACTTTATTCAACCAGTATAGATAGCCGATACATGGTATTTTAGTTATGTATATGTTAAACACAATTAAACAAAAAATTAATGAAGTAACTTAATTTTCTTAAACGGGCAGGACATTATGAGTAGCCTTTATAGATGATGGTAGTTTCAACAACAGCACGCATTCAGTTTCAGAATGAAAGATTCATTCTGAAATATGCGTAATGTCAGGAACATGACCAATATCTTGAAAGTTATTTTTCACACGCTTGGGGCACCCTAAGTTGCTGACTTATAAGAAGATATGATTGGCTTTTCAGAGCATTCACACAAGGTTGGCGCCGGTGGCGAGACCTACATGGCGACATGAGGTAAGTTTCCAACCAATTTCTCATACGCAAACAACAGTTGACCGGTGTTGCCTGGTAAAAAGTTGTTGTGATGCCTCGTGTAAGGAGGACGAATGCGTATCCTCATGTTTCCAACTTTGAAAAGGTCGAATTGTAGCCTATCGCGTTTGCGGTTTATCGTATCGCGACATTGCTGCTCGCGTTGGTCGAGATACAATGACTGTTAGCAGAATATGGAATCGGTGGGTTCAGGAGCGTAATACGGAACGCCGTGCTGGATCCCAACGCCCTCGTATCACCAGTCGAGATGACAGGCATCTAATCCTCACGGCTGTAACGGATCGTGCAACTACGTCTCAATCCCTGAGTCTATAGATGGGGACGTTTGCAAGACAACAACCATCTGCACGAACAGTTCAACGACATTTGCAGCAGCACGGACTATCAGCTCAGAGACCATGGCTGCGGTTACCCTTGACGCTGCATCACAGACAGGAGCGCCTGCGATGGTGTACTCAATGACGAACCTGGGTGCACGAATGGCAAAACGTCTTTTTTTCGGATGAATCCAGGTACTGTTTAAAGCATCATGATGGTCGTATCCATGTTTGGAGACATCGCGGTGAACGCACATTGGGAGCGTGTATTCGTCATCGCCATACTGGCGTATCACCCTGCGTGATGGTATGGGGTGCCATTGGTTACACGTCTCTGTCACCTCTTGTTCGCAGTGACGGCACTTTGAACAGTGGGCGTTAAATTTCAGATGTGTTACGACCCGTCGCTCTACCCTTCATTCGATCCCTGCGAAACCCTACATTTCAGCAGGATAATGCACGACCGCATGTTGCAGGTCCTGAACGGGCCTTTCTGGATACAGAAAATGTTCGACTGCTGCCCTGGCCAGCACATTCTCCGAATCTCTCACCAATTGAAAACATCTGGTCAATAGTGTCCGAGCAACTGGCTCGTCACAATACGCCAGTCACTACTCTGGACGAACTGTGGTATCGCGTTGAAGCTGCATGGGCAGCTGTACCTGTACACGCCATCCAAGCTCTGCTTGACTCAATGCCCAGGCGTATCAAGGCCGTTATTACGGCCAGAGGTGGTTGTTCTGGGTACTGATTTCCCAGGATCTATGCCCCCGAATTGCGTGAAAATGTAATCACATGTCAGTTCTAGTATAATATATTTTTCCAATGGATACCCGTTTATCATCTGCATTTCTTCTTGGTGTAGCAATTTTAATGGCCAGTAGTGTAGCTTTGCGCGGAGGAAAGAATGTTCTGCACGAGAATAACCACGGGATAATACTTGGTAGTCAGTCAACAGAAATTTTTTTTGAACATCGTATATGTTTTTCGGAGACGTAATATATGGCTGGTGGAGCGATATATGACTTATGGATATCCTGACATCATCTGCTGAAGAGGTGCTGTAGACGACTCACCAGTGCGTGGCGACGATCGGAAATGGAAGATATGCTTGGACAAGGGATAAGCCGACTTAATCAGTTGCGCTTTGCATTATGTATGTCCTGCGGCCTTTAAGTAATGCATAAAATATTTTGTCGGGGCAGACGCCGCGTGTACCCGCTTCATCTTTATACATGACTCGCGGGAGGCGTTTTTCTCCAGTGTTCGCCAAAGTGCGTCGGATTATTCACCGAACGGGGATCGCCAGCGGAGGGAAGCGAGCGGCAGGTGTAATTTATGGGGACGGCTCGCCTGCGCCCACCACTGCCCGTTCAACCGTAAGCCCCCCTGCTTGCCCTGCGCCCGTGCTTCACGGCCCGCGAGATTCCCGTAAGAACAGCCCGGCGGTGCTAGGACCGGCGTGGCCTATTCAAATTGAAGGGCAGGTAATGCGTCACGGAGCCCGGGATTCAATCTGGCTGGCCCCTACCTGCCCGCGCGTCTTCCCCGGGTGCGAGCTTTAAATTCAATCGGCGCCTCCATCACGCCGCCGCGGAATAAACATCGCCCCGGGCTGCTCCAGATGCGCGTGCGTTGCCCGCTGCCGGCCGCCGGGCTGCGCCCTTGGCGGGGATTACTCGAGCGCGGAGAAAGGATTGGAGCGCAGCGAAAGGATCCGAGCGCAGTGGTGAAGCGCGTAGCGGCCTTGCGCCGCAACAACACTGTTGTTTTCTCCATTGCTAGCCGCGCGTCTTTGCCGCGGCAGCGTCACCGGGACAACGAGACCTCGCAGTCCGATTGCAGCGTCACGCACTCAAGCAGGCGCTGCTAGCGTCAGTCTTGCCTTTCAGCAAATTTTTGTTCTAACACTATTACGGAAGTTGATTTAAAGGCTGTACGGCGATCGAGGCGTCAATAAATTACCGACGGTTCGCAGCTGAATGGTGGCGGCCCAACAGGATACTACCAATGCATACTTTGCCTACTTTCATTCCATAATGTCATATGGTATAATATTTTGGGGTAACTCTTCAAGTCAAACAAAAGTTTTCAGAGTTCAAAAGCGTGTAATACCTATTATTTGTGGGGTAAATTCACGGACGTCCTGTAGAAACCTCCACAAAGAACTGGGTATACTAACTAATGACTCTCAGTATATTTACTCCTTAATGAAATTTGTCCTAAATAATATATCTCTTTTTCCAACAAACAGCTCATACATACAATACCAGGAACAAAAATGATCTGCACAAGAACTTAAAAGCACTTACTTTAGTTCAAAAAGGGGTCCATTACTCAGGAACACTCATCATCAATAATTTGCCAGTAAACATAGAAAATTTAGTTACAAATAAAGATCACTTTAAAAGGAGCCTGAAAGACTTAATAGTGGCCAACTCCTTCTTCTCTATTGACGAATTTTTTAATAGAACAAAGTATTGTATATACTCAAACTATTAGTATTGTTATTTCAGCTTAAAAAAATAAAAAAATGATGTATTGTATACACTCATACTATTAGTATTGTTATTTCAGCTTAAAAAATTGACGTGTTCAAAAAAATGTTCAAATGTGTGTGAAATCTTATGGGACATAACTGCTAAGGTCATCAGTCCCTAAGCTTACACACTACGTAACCTAAATTATCCTAAGGACAAACACACACACCCATGCCCGGGGGGGGACTCGAACCTCCGCCGGGATCAGCCGCACAGTCCATGACTCCAACGCCCGAGACCGCTCGGCTAATCCCGCGCGGCTTGACGCGTTCCACATCCACGAGGATCTCCTCAGCACGGATCTATGGAACGAAAAACTAATCTAATCTGATCCCTCGATCAGCTTCGACGCTCAGTCTTCGACGCCCTCCGCGAAGGGACGACCAATAAACCGCCGAGTCGAGACGGTTCAAAATGGTTGAAATGGCTTTGAGCACTATGGGACTTATCATCTGAGGTCGTCAGTCCCCTAGAACTTATAACTACTTAAACCTAACTAACCTAAGGACATCACGCACATCCATGCACACCGCAACGGCCGCACGGTTCCAGACTGAAGCACCTACAACCGCTCGGCCACAACGCCCTACAGCGTAAGTTAGATTAAGTAGTTTCTAAGCCTAGGAATAGATGACCTGAACAGTTTGGTTCCATACGAAGTTACCACAGATTTCCAGAAATTTTCCAAGAAGAGCAGGACATTATGAGTTGTGACACTTTTCATGTATTAGGTAAGTTGAACATAGTTGTCAATCCCATCGATGACTACAACGTCTTTGTTCAACAGTATGTATGTCTTATACTGCGTTTATATCCTACATTACAGTGTCGTTCAGTTATGCATGCATATCTGAAGAAACGTACACTGTTCTATTGATTGCAGCTCTTATAAATACTCCGAAATTTCGTGCTTTGCAGAGTGCCAGAAAAATAAGGAAATTTCTGCTATCAATAAGGTTCATATTGAATCTCTTTTCTCGGCGATAAAGAAAAACGTAATAAAAACCCATTTGGGATTCCGTATTTTCGTAAACTGTGTTTCTTAAATTGTACCTAACCCATGTTCCGTAATAAATTGCCTTAATTCTCATAAATTATACTTTTGCATTTTCTATTTCTATAATAAACAATTTCAACTTGTTTTTCTTTTTTTATTGTAACTTAAGTACTAATTTTGCCTCAACGGGGTCCGAATGTCGTATTACGGTAGATACAAAAAAATATTGTATGGGGTGGAAAAGTAGTAGTAGTATTACGCGAGGGGGTCACAATCAAAGAAAATTTACAAAAGCAAGGAAATGACTTAATTCAAAGAAGTTAGTAATAACTGCCTGATAATACCTCAGATTCGACGAGAACAGAACTACATATCCAGATTACTATTATGTAGAATATAATGGAGTTTACTGCCAAATTTATCTACTTGAAATTTAAATGAAGATTGCACCATTTCAGTATAAGCTTTACAGGCAAACATCTATTAGGCGCACTACGAATGTAGTGGTGTGGACATGTTGGGAATGTGGATCTCACGGGGAACGTGCAAGGGATAAGTCCCTGCAGACGCACTATCCTCTGTGCCCGCGGTGGTTCAGATGGATAGAGCGTCTGCCATGTAAGCAGGAGATCCCGGGTCCGAGTCCCGGTCGGGGCACACATTTTCAACATGTCCCCAATGAAGTACATCGACGCCTGTTTGCAGCTAGGGTGTCCATTTAATTATCATTTCATTTCTAGCAAAGCTGCATGGTCATCCACGGTAACTGTTCTTTCAGGAACAGATACTACCGTCATATATAGTTGAAATATGGCTTCCCGGCCATTGACCTTCTTGTGCGAACGCACACGCTATGCCCGAACTCGTACGGGACTTGGTAGATTAATCTGCCACGAGTAATGAGTGTGATGTGCAAACATCTATAAGGCGCACTACGAATGTAGTGGTGTGGAGATGTTGGGAATGTGGATCTCACGGGGAGCGTGCAAGGGTAAGTCCCTGCAGACGCACTATCCTCTGTGCCCGCGGTGGCTCAGATGGACGCCGGCACGGTAGCTCAGCGTGTTCGGTCAGAGAGCCGGTTGGCCTCTGTAATAAAAAACTGAGTGGAACGATCAACCACCGAACTTGAACAGGATGTCTTGCGACGTCCGCAACGACCAAACACAACGATCAAAAAAAAAAAAAAGAAAAGAAAAAAAGATGGATAGAGCGTCTGCCATGTAAGCAGGAGATCCCGGGTTCGAGTCCCGGTCGGGGCACACATTTCCAACATGTCCCCAATGAAGTACATCGACGCCATTTCATTTCTAGCAAAGCTGCATGGTCATCCACGGTAGCTGTTCTTTCAGGAACAGATACTACCGTCATATATACTTTACAGAATTCCTAAAGTTGATTTTTCGCAAGTCACTTTTTTTGACGGTGTGCAGTATATTTCGAGAGGCTATGATGCCCCGATGGGATGCAATATACCTCGAACTGATGACCAGTGTAGTGCAGGTGCCACCCGCCTTTGTAGATGACATCGTTTATTCGGTTCCCGAGCCGTCTGCCAGCAGAGGAGTTGATCATTACGGACCTCTTACGTTGCTCAACAGCGAGTTCAAGTTGATAAAGAGGATTTCGGCTCCCCGCATACGCAGTGTACTGCTCCAAGTCGTCTCTAGTGACCAGATGTGTTCAAAAGGCTCTGAGCACTATGGGACTTAACTGCTGTGGTCATGAGTCCCCTAGAACTTAGAACTACTTAAACCTAACTAATCTAAGGACATCACACACATCAATGTCCGAGGCAGGATTAGAACCTGCGACCGTAGCAGTCGCGCGGTTCCGAACTGAAGCGCCTAGAACCGCTTGGCCACCGCGGCCGGCTAGGACAGGTGTGTCTTTGTAGTAATAGCAGCATCCAGACGGTGCACAGTGATTACCGCTGTGTCATCGCAATGGCGGAGTCGTGTCATGTCGTGGGGCCTTGATATCGGTGGACTTCGACGACGCTTTCTGTAGGATACGCCATGAATACCTTGAGAAGGTGCTGTGTAGCGGCGGCTGGCCTTCTCCCAGTTCTTCATTAGCAGAGTCACGCGCCTTCCGCACGGCGGGGCTTCACAGGTTACGATCAAGGGACATACAGCGGCCACAATCACTATCGCCCGCTCTGTGGGCGAAGTTGCTCCCTGCCGGTGGTTGTGTATGCCACTGTAATGGAGCTGACGTTACACGGACGATGTTGTCGGCTGCAGAGTCCTGCGTGGTCCGTCTCCTCCTCTCCTGTCTATTCAACGAACATTGCCCCTGGTATCTCTCCTCGACTTTAACGTTCTTCTCTGAACAGCGTGGCAGAAACATCCGTTCCCATCAGAGCAAAATCCTTTCTGTTCCACCCCACTGCTCAGCCACTTTCTCAGCAGCAGGAACCCGACTCTCTAATAACCTCCATCATATTAGAAAACTGAACAACATGTCCAGTTCCAAAACACAGTTAATGATGTATCTACTGAAGCAACAGTAATGACTACCATTGTCCCAGTACGTAGTCGTTAGCCATCTACGCTCTTCTTTCCAATGCGATCTTCCTCATTTCCCAGTGTTCTTAGCTAGCGCAGTCTCCTTAAATGTCTCATCCCCAGAAATGCAGAACTCGCTATAACAGAAAATATATATTTTGTACACTTATAAATTCTTTTTATATCTGTCACTATTATTATTATTATTATTATTATTATTATCAGGTTTAGTGCCGGCAACAGCAACAGAATTAACTTTATTAGTTCTGAGTCAGTACGCAAGACCTTCCAAGAGAACGAAGGGATTGAAATCGAAGGAAAGAGACTGGCATACTTAGCCTATGGAGACGACACCTGTTTACTCTCTAGGTCGAAAGAGGAGTTCAAGCAAATGACCAAAGCACTAAAGGAGGCTGCCAGCAAATTTGGGCTAAACATAAACGAAGCCAAGACAGAGTACCTCGTTATGACGCGTGGTTATTGTCAGACTGCTGATCATCTTCAATCTCTGCAGGTTGGGGACCAGTTCTACAAGAGAGTGCAAGAATTCAAATACCTAGGTGCACTTTTCACTGAGAACTCGTCATGTGAAGCAGAGATCAATGCCAGAATACAAGCAGGAAACCGATCTTACCACAGCCTAGCACAATCGCTTCGGTCCAGATATCTCTCCAGACAGTTCAAGATTCGACTGTACAAAACCCTGATCCAGCCTGTTGTTCTATATGGCTGTGAGACATGGAGTATCCGGAAACAGGACTTCCATAAGTTCCTTGTTTTTGAGAGAAAAGTACTTCGGAAGATCTTCGGTCCGGTTGTGGATGCAGATACAGGGGAATGGAGGATCAGATACAACCAAGAGCTTGAGGAACTATACCAGCAGCCCAACGAATGCAGTGGGCCGGCCATGTGGCCCAGATGGAGGATCACAGATGACCTCAGAAGCTCCTGGATTTCACACCTACGGGAAAGAGACCGCCAGGGAGACCCAAGAAGAGTTGGAGGGATGGACTCCATGAAGATTTAAACTAAGTGTCAATAGATATGGATGGCGGATAGCACCAATGGACAGAATACAGTGGAGGAGGAAACTTGTAGATGCGTGCGGTCCACTGGGCCTGATCACGTAGTAGTAGTACTAGTAGTAATGGTAGTACTATTTATGTACATTTTCTTTAGATACATAGATCATCTTATCATTATTTATCATATAAAAATTAGTGTTACTTCTTAGGTAATGTGTAGAAAAAGGAACTGCCTGTGTGAAACCCAGATCCGATGCAAGAGAGAGTCTGAAGGCACTTATCTGATCAGGTTAAACAAATAAATAAATAAAATACAGTTAAAAGTCAGCCAGCTTGCATCTTTCAAGGAACCCCTTGAGCCCGAGGTCGCAAATTAATTTTTAATAAGGTTCATTTAAAGTGTTGTGTTAACAATTATGATAGGAAAAATATTAGCTGCTAATTACTCACTATGAGTGGTAGGAGGGGAGGGCAACGGGAAACGACTGTGCGGGAGGTTCACAGATCAACCTATTATGGAATGTGTATATTACTCCTAATGAACATCGTCGACATTCAAGAAATGTTTAAAGCAAATCATTAATTTGCACCATGAACACAGAATGAAAATGGCGCTCCACAGTGATCACAAAGTTTCACACCATCAGGATCGAAGACGAACCCGTTTTGAGTTACAAACCGTGCAGGACATTCAGGTAAGTATCTACTCTTAAGGAATGCATATAAAATCATATTGGTGTAACGGGGTGAAGAGAATTGGTAGAATGTGATGGCATGTAACCAAGTGTGAAACAGTCCGTCATGTAGCTTATCGTCAAACTGCCTGTCCTTTAAGCAGACAGCGCGATAGTATGTTTTACAGGCACGAAAAAAAAAAAACATCCAGAGGCTTAATTTGTCTAGTGTGCAATGTCGCACACTTTTCGGGAGGAGTAGTTTTCTCTAAGGTAGTGTGATTTTAACACGCAGACCAGGAATCAAGCTAAAAGCAAGCATTTTGACTAGCTATTGGACAGCTGTTGACTCATACCAGAGCTGTAATTCTCGTACCCCTATTTTCCCACTCTTTCTCGCTGTGACGTAACTATCAGATCACGCACACAAGAAAGAGTCGTAGGAGGCAGAGCACCTCCAACTTCTCACAGCACAATAAATAACTTTCCATGCGATTTACCTGCCAGATTAACACTCGGCATAATTTATGCAATTGTGGCATTGATGTTAGTTCATCTTGATAAAATTTTCTTCCTTCCTCTGATTTCCAGCGTTGCTTTTATATTCACTCCCTATTCATCCTGGTTGTTGGAGTTTGAAACAAATTCCTTACTGGATGGTGGGATAAGTTTGTTTATGTCATTTACAAATTTTCTGGCCGATTCTGCGGTTTACTGTGCATCGTCGAGTTGACGCTCTGTTTCACGTTTCGTTATCTTACGTCCTTCAATTTTGTTGCACTGTTTGAAGTTATGTAATCATCCACTACATCCCTTGAAATCACTGTAATCTATGTCACGAGCAATTTGATGTGCATAAAGTAGTAGCTCACTATCCGCACATACTGTAAATTGTACCGAGCATCCTTGAAACGCATAAACACGTTTTCGTAACAAGTGCGCCGTGTCCTCCCTTGGGTACTTTTTTTGTGGCACTACACGGTCATGTTGCTTATTTGAAACCTGTCCACAACTTATTTTTTTACTGTGAATGATCTTACATGTACGTAATTATGTTTAGTTCCTAATCTGTGGACAGCGATTATTTCACTGGAGACGGGATTTGTGGCTCTCTGTCCGACAAGAATGACGAACTACATGGCTGGGATGACCAGATGCAGACGTATAAAAAAGAGAACAAACAGCTTCAAAAAGGAGGATAAAGTTAAAAAAAGGACACTCGGAAAGATACGTCCAAATTTAGTACATGAATTAATTAACAGGCATAACACACATTCATTAGCTTTTACTGGTACTTCTCTGAACATCAAATGTTCTCTAGAAGTGTAGGCTTGCTTAGCAGGTAGTTGTAAAAAGATACACAGTAAGGACTATCAGTTCCTTGCTGTGCCGCATTAAGTAAAATGCGAGCTCACATCCCACAACGATTAAATTCTCATTTTTCACAGATGTCTTTCTTCTACTGTATATATTCGTGCCTTCCTTGCGACTTATACCCCACAAGTTTGTGTTAGCATGATCACACACACACACACACACGCACACACACACACACACACACACACACACACTGGTGATCTCTGGGCCATTTTCTGTATCACAACTTCCCATTTGCTATCCTGAAAAACTGAGTCAGCATCCCTCCATAATGAGTGAGATGTTGAGCTCAGAAAAAGGAAGAGGTGTTACCATTGTGCCATGCATAGCTTGGGGGTAAGTACTTCTAGAAAGGAAAAAAAAGGTGTTGTATTTGTTTGGAGGAATTTTTGCTCTAACGTCTCTGCAATACTTGAAAAGATGCTCGTTTACGTAGTTTTCTAAGTGCTGTGGATCATTTATCACTTTATCCCCCTCCCTTAGCAGTATGTTTGTTTGCCTCTCCCCATTTCCTTTTTTATAACATCCCAGACTGCTTTGCCTTTATTCTCTGCATTATATATCATTTTGTCATTAAATGACTTTTTTGCAGCAATCAGCACCTTCCTATAGATCTTTTTGTATCTATGATAGAAATATAATAATTCTGGATCACTGCGTACCTTTTTCCTGGAACTGAGGTGTTCAAGTGTTTGGGATGACTTCTTAATACCTGCTGTTACCCATCTGTTTTTTTTGGGATGTTGATACAGACATGCATACTTTTGGAAATACCTTTTCAAAGTTCAGTTTAAATAATGTGGAGAATTTAGAGAATTTCATACGCACCTTGGTTTCCTTATACACTTCATCCCAGCTATGTTTTTCTAGTTCCTTTGAAAATCTTTTAGTTTGATTTCTGATAGTTGTTGTTTGTAGGCTTGTAGTTTAGGGAATGATTCGATGCCTGACTTTACTGTTGTTATTTGACAGAGATGGTCTGATAGTCCGAGATCTTTTACAGCTAAATCACATTTTTCCCTGTCCATAGTTATGCCCACATGGTCAATTATTGATGAAGTCATCGTGGTAATCGTTGTTGCACTATTGACCAATAGGGACATGCCTAAACTTTGAAAGATGTTTACGACAATGCTGCTGGATTCATTTATGATGTTAGTGTTGATGTTAATGTCCCTACACAAAATTATGTTGACATTTGTACTTGAGAGTTTATCTAGAACTTCCGTTAACTTATTGAAAAAAGTGTCGACACTGGGAGATCAACACACACACAAAATGATTAATTTCTTGATGATATCAAGCCCTGTTAATTCAATAGCTGATATTTCAAAGTGTTTGCCTTCACTTACGGTACTCAGGTCATGTCTTGATTTGAACTGTGTTCCTTTTGTGATATAAATACATGATCCTCCACCCATTGAAGTAGTTCTGCAGTAAGAGGTTGCCTTTTCATATAGTAATAATACTACATGTTGGATTTCTGTGTCTCTACACCAGTGCTCAGTAATGCTAACTACTGTGCAGTTCAAAGATTGGAGCTCAGTTTCTAATAGTTGTATTTTTATTTTTTATTGATTGCATGTTTTGAAGGAGGATTGTTAAGTCTGTGAAATGCCACATGTTACTCTTTCCAATGGTTTGTTTTTCTTTGTGACGTGTGGTATATGTGATATTTGATTTATTAAAGTCTGTCTTGTGAATGATCGTTTCAGTATTTTTTAAAGTACTGGAGATACTCTTTAGGAAGGGGAACCTGTTGTCTGGATTTATCCTAAAAAAGACCTACTTTTCCTACCTATGACAACAGGAAACTGACCATGTGTGGCCCGAGATCCACCCCCTGTACGTTCATGAATCAGCTGTACCAATTTTTCCTTCCCACTCCTGTTTAGGTGTAAGCCATGCCTAGTGAAACCCCATCTGTTGATAGTCCCGACGGGCACCAGACAAACATGAGCAAAGTTGGCTGTCCTCAGAGCCAACCCTAACCCCACATTGATTCGCCTCACAGCTCCATCAAGGTGTGGACAAAGTGTACGTTGGTGCCATGAGTCAGGAAAGCTATATTGTCCAGGACACCACCTACGTCATATGCCCCATCCCTGTCCAAACCGTTTCCCACCCCACCCACTATCACTACATGGTCGTCTTTTGTAAAGTCCTAACTTAAAGACCCTAGGTCCTCTATCACATGACTTAGCCCTGCATTTGGCTTGAAGGTACTAGTGGCCTGGTACGCTGGCCCTAAACTTCCCTGTCTCTGAGGGCCTGCACCTTGCCCCTGGCTACTACTTAGCGGCAGCAGAACTTTCTCGTTCCTAACACTTTGTACATTCCTAGGCTTCTTGGCCTCGGTTGAAGTGTGCTGCACATTTCTGCTCCTCGTTCTACCTGAGGCTCTTCTCCACTTAACTCTGGCAGTGGTACATACCTGTTTTTGGTGTTCATGATAAAACTGTCAGATCGCATTCTCTTTCTTCCTATCCTCCTACTAGCTGCCAGTTCCCACCATCCTCCTCCCCCATATCTCCCTTGATCCTTATGGGTTTCTCCCTTGCTTCCTCCAACTGTACCTGAAGGGCACAGATTTTCCTTTCCTGTTCCCCAATCAAAATGTTCCTACTGCATATTCTGCTGTTCCAGGAGAGAACCTCTTCTGTTCTCCCAACATTCTCCCCACTGCATCCCCCCGAGTGAAAATATTTCCTACAAGATTGGAAACAAATCCCTCTACTCACTACCCTATAAGAGCTCCCACATTTCTCACTCATGGTGAGTTTCAAAAAAATAATTAAGTTTAAAGAATGTATTAAATTTGTCAAGGGTGTGAGATTGGCTGTGTGTAAACAAAAAATGACACAAGGGTCTTATGTGTGGTGGTTGTTTTTTTTATCTGATTTAGAGATACAATGACAGAAGAATGAATTTGTAATTAATTTGTTTTTAGAGAATTTACGTTATCAGGCGTGTTTGGTCAGGTTTTTAAACGTCTATAAGTCGGAAAATTTAGGCCTAAGTCGCTTCTATCTAACTAGTTAACAGTACGAAATGTGTTAGTTAAATACTATTTAGAAAAGTTTAACTACACTTTTATTGCGACAATAGGCACTTATAAAACTAGTAGCAGTCTTTTTTAAACTAACTTTGCGCTATTAAGAAAACTTGTGTAGCATTTTTGTGTTTATGTCACGCAAAATTTCGGGTTATGTCGCGATTATCGGGACTTCAGCTAAAGAACAAGTTTGTTCAAGAACAAGGGCTGCTGGGACGCTAATATTCAGTTGTGTGACAAGAACGGACACTACAGCAAGTATATAAAACAGTAAAAATTGAAATTTTACACTATTTCCTCTGAAATAAGTTCTTTTAGCGGACGAAGAAAATGTCTGTGATCTCACTCGGCGGCCATCTTATATGTCAAAATTTTAACATCGACTTCATCTTTCTGGGACTCAGTAGTGAAACAAGCAACTGAAATTCGGTTGGCGACGAATTTAATTAATAGCGATAGCGACTTCAGCTTGGACAAATCATGGAATCCGGCAATTTCTGTGATTAAATCACAAAGACGTCGCAGCTCCCCGTGACACATCGATATCACCGTGTGGATCGACTGCCCAGCAGTAGATTTAATTTCCATGTATATGTTACACCTCTGGTTCCTTGTGTATCTTTGGCCGCATATGCAGCAGTTCGGTCCTCGGATTTAAAAGGGCAGAGCAAGTGCTGGAGCTTTAGTCACCTCGGATCATTCTTAAGATGGCTTGACGGTATTCAGCCGAAATATTAGAAGAAGAAGCTGAATTGCTGAATTTATGCGGCTGCACGC
This sequence comes from Schistocerca cancellata, assembly GCF_023864275.1. Lineage (NCBI taxonomy): Eukaryota > Metazoa > Arthropoda > Insecta > Orthoptera > Acrididae > Schistocerca > Schistocerca cancellata. The sequence goes on along the minus strand of NC_064633.1, from coordinate 313,235,428 downwards.
CCAAATTTTATACAACAGACTCGGCATCCGTTTCAGTATTTCTTTCACTTGTTAAACACGTTCCGTCATCATTGTACACCTCATGAACATTTTCCGCACAGTCTAATGTGTACGACACCAAACATTCCACTTGCACAAACGGTAATATTATATCTGCCACTTCTTTCTCACTCTGAGGGGGTAGCTTCTTGTTCCATCTGGGTGGTCAGTTGCTCTTAACAGCTGCACGTCAATTTGTTTGGTCACGTCTCCGCAGCCATCGTTCATCCCTGTCTGGAGAGCGCCATTTTGCCATGCACGGTACACTTTAACCATGACTGCAAGTTAACAGTTTACAAGTTTAGACATTTCGGAAATGATTTCACCTTTGGCCCGAAAACAGACAATCATGCCCCTTTGTAAAACGTAAACTCCGTTTACAGGCCCTGGTGGACCCAGCAGTACCGACCGGCCGCCGTGTCACCGGATGCGGATATGGAGGGGCACGTGGTCAGCACACCGCTCTTCCGGCCGTTTGTCAGTTTCCGAGACCGGAGCCGCTGCTTCTTAATCAAGTAGACCCTCAGTTAGCCTCACAAGGGCTGAGTGTACTCCGCTTGCCAACAGCGCTCGGCAGACGGCCACCCATCCAAGGGATAGCCCAGCCCGACAGCGCTTAACTTTGGTGATCTGACGGGAACCGGAGCTACCACTGCGGCAAGAACGTTGTCCATGTCCCTTTGGACGTCATACAGTACTGGCCATTAAAATTGCTACGCCACGAAGATGTGCTACAGACCCGAAATGTAACCGACAGGAAGAAGATGCTGTGATATGCAAATGATTAGCTTTTCAGAGCATTCACATAAGGTTGGCGCCGGTGGCGACACCTGTAACGGGCTGACATGAGGAAAGTTTCCAACCGATTTCTCATACACAAACAGCAGTTGACTGGCGTTGCCTGGTGAAACGTTGTTGTGATGCCTCGTGTAAAGAGGAGAAATGCGTACCATCACGTTTCCGACTTTGATAAATGTCGGATTGTAGCCTATCGCGATTGCGGTTATCGTATCGCGACATTCCTACTCGCGTTGGTTGAGATTCAATTACTGTTGGCAGAATATGGAATCGGTGGGTTCAGGAGGGTAATACGGAACGCCGTGCTGGATCCCAACGGCCTCGTATCACTAGCAGTCGAGGGGCTCTGAGCACTATGGGACTCAACTGCTGAGGTCATTAGTCTCCTAGACCTTAGAACTAGTTAAACCTAACTTACCCAAGGACATCACAAACATCCATGCCCGAGGCAGAATTCGAACATGCGACCGTAGCGGTCTTGCGGTTCCAGACTGCAGCGCCTTTAACCGCACGGCCACTTCGGCCGGCCACTAGCAGTCGAGAAGACTGGCATCCTATCCCCATGGCTGTAACGGATCGTGCAACTACGTCTCGCTGCCTGAGTCAACATATGGGGACTTTCGCAAGACAACAACCATCTGCACGAACAGTTGGACGACGTTTGCTGCAGCATGGAGTATCAGCTCGGAGATCATGGCTGCGGTTACCCTTGATATTGCAACACAGACAGGAGCGCCTGCAATGGTGTACTCAACGACGAACCTGGGTGCACGAATGGCAAAACGTCATTTTTTCGGATGAATCCAGGTTCTGTTTACAGTATCATGATGGTCGCATCCGTGTTTCGCGACATCACGGTGAACGCAGATTGGAAGCGTGTATTCGTCATCGCCATACTGGCGTATCACCCGGCGTGATGGTATGGGGTGCCATTGGTTACACGTTTCGGTAACCTCTTGTTCGTATTGACGGCAGTTTGAACAGTGGACGTCACATTTCAGATGTGTTACGACCCGTGGCTCTACCCTTCATTAGATCCCTGTGAAACCCTACACTTGAGCAGGATAATGCACGAACGCATGTTGCAGGTCCTGAACGGGCCTTTCTGGATACAGAAACTGTTCGACTGCTTCCCTGGCTAGCACATTCTCCAGATGTCTCACCAATTGAAAACGTCTGGTCAATGGTGGCCGAGCAACTGGCTCGTCACAATACGCCAGTCACTACTCTTGATGAACTGTGGTATCGTGTTGAAGCTGCATGGGCAGCAGTACCCTTACACGCCATCCAAGCTCTGTTTGACTCAATGCCCAGGCGTATCAAGGCCTTTATTATGGCCAGAGGTGGTTGTTCTGGGTACTGATTTCTCAGGGTCTATGCACCCAAATTGCGTGAAAATGCAATCACATGTCAATTCTAGTATAATATATTTGTCCAATGAATACCCGTTTATCATTTGTAATTCTTCTTTGTGTAGCAGTTTTAATGGCCAGCAGTGTATTATTCGCTCCGTTTCAACATTACAACAATGACTCCACTTTCTTCCGCAATCCCCCCCCTACACACACGTCCGTTTTATTTACCCGCCAATGCTAGTGCTGCAATTTGGCGTCTGTGTGCGGGTATAGCCCGCTGACAACGAGCATAGGCGGTGGTCACAGCTGTGGGACTGGATTTATTCCGAACATTAGCGCTTGCAATGTAGGCTGCCGTTCCATCGAAATTGACTTAAGGAATCTGGACAAGGTGGATAACAAACAGTGAAGGGGGAAGGATGGGGAAGGAAATCGGCCGTACCCCTATATTCGTCGGGTGGAGAATCGAACTCAGGTCCGGCGAGTTTCGCGACACGGGTGCGGAGTGCACAAGTGGACGGGGTGTGGCCGTAATCGCGGCGAGGTGGCGTGCCCGCGCGGCGTCCTTGGCCCGGGCACCTGTGGCGGCGAACAGAGCGGCCACTGTGTTGCCGCACAGAGGCGCCTTTGTGCGCCGCCGGCCCGTGCGCGCGCATCGCGCCACATCAGCCCAGCCTGTTTGGCGACGGATCGCTGACGCCGCGCTATCGGCCGCGTGCGGACGACGCGCACGCTGAGGGAGCGGCCGGCGCAGACGTAACGTCGCCTGCATAGCGCCGCCGCTCAAGCAGCAGCTGGTCTGCCGTACAGTCGGTTCACCCGCACCAGTGTGCGGACATTTGCCACGATTTTACCTGCTCCTAAGGGTTGGGTCCCTTGTCTCCCCCTCCTCCTCCTCCTCCTCATCGCTTACTGAGCCTTTCCGCTGCTTTTCTTAACATAGGACCAGAATCTCTATGGATTTTTCGCCACATTTCTAGAGAGAGTTTCGTTGTGGAAACTATTAAGTGCATCTCGCATTGAAATCCGCACCAAATTTAGAGCCACAGTAAAACTTCGCCAATCTTGGAGATTTTGATCTCGTCTAAATTATACGTGCCTCTTTCGGTGCACCTGCAGCAGCTTTCTGTCGTGTTTTGTGTACCATGGGGGACCAGTTCCGTCTGATATTAATTTATTTGGTATGAATCTCTTGAGTGATGTTGACTCTATTTCTTAGAACTTAAGCCACATATGGTCTTCACTTACATAGTTTGGAAGGATTGGAGAGTGTCTCTTAGAAAGACGTCAGCCGAATTTTTAGGCGCTTCTATAAATATATACCGTATATTTCGCGTTTTGTTTCGGTGAATTTCTTTGTTACGGAACTGAGCCTCGCTACAACTGTGTGTTCACTAATCCCTGTACCCGTCGTGATTCTCAGGATTATTTGTGGCTAAGAGTTCAAGTGTGTTTTCGCAACCATTTACAATTTGAATGACCTCGTGAACTAATTGTTCAAAATAATTTTATAAAAAGCATTTAGAACAATTATGGAAGTGTTTTCTATCTACAGTATGGTCTGAAAATGTATTTTTGTCAACATACGGAAGGTAGATTGAAGTCACTGCCAACTATAATTGTATGAGTAGCGTACCTATTTGCGATGTGACTCCAGTTTTCTTTGAAATGTTCAGCAACTGTTTCATCTGAGACCCGGGGTCGGTAAAAAGTGCCAGTTATTAATTTATTCCGGTTGTCGAATATAACCTCTGTCCATACTAAGGCACAGGAACTATCTGCTTCAACGTCGCTTGTGAGCTGGAACACACATTACATTATTTTTCCTTAAGTTGTGCTTCTTGTTTCTGTTGTCGTGGAGATCATTACGATTACGGCTTTTCCCTCCAAAACCTAGGATGCTTTCTCTGTGACCCTGTAAATACCAGAGCTAAACAATGCAGAACAACAAGGTACGTATAACACTCCCTTCTGCTACTACTGTACCATAACCTCAATGCTAGAAGCAGATTGTGACATAAAATAATTTTGTAAAAGCAACTATGGCACAAAGCAACAGAACAGTGTTACCCTCTGAGAGGAATTTTGTTAAATTGACCGTGTTGTTCCTAACGGAGGTGGCTTATCGGATATGAAAGTCAGAATTACGTAAATATTGGAATAGTGACAAACAAAATTTTGCCTAGCTATACTGTTTATAGAATAAGGGAAACGGTCGCCAGCCTAATTAGGCAAGAGAAAGATTAACATTCTCGTTTATGAAAGCAGGTATAAGTAACTGAAACGGACAAACACAACCTAGACAGCCACACCCGAGTGCAATGAACTCTGACACACATATGTTTTAAGATTGAAGCTAACAGTTAGAGCAGCAGGAACTATTTTCAAAATTATAACAGATACCGAAACACATTATTACTTTCAGGGTTTACACAAAGTGAATGGTCTTTATAACATTATTATTAATATGCACTTCTAATACACAAGAGACACAAACATGAATATATACTGTTTCACAACTGCAGCTTTCTCACTTTTACTACAGCGAAACACAATGCTGACCAAATTGCAAGAAACTGACTCACCTTTTAGAATTTACCACAGACAACAACGTGATCATTTACTTTATAAGCCTCCGTCTTAAGAACTTTTAAGTTTGAAGTTGGTAACAGCACTTTAGTAAGCAGTTTTACTAGGAAAAATTGTTTAGAGCAAATAACTTTTACTTTAACTCACTCTATTGCCACATTAATTTTTACTTTCCTTTTACTAATTTCAAGAGGCATTATTTAAAAAACTGAGTTTCAATGTACTTTCAGTAAGGACACTCGGTAATCACTTTACTTCGAACGGAGAGGACCCTGAGAGGTGTTATGATGAGGAGTAAAATCAAGGTAGGTACATCAATTCAAATATGAATTACCTTATATTTCAGCAATAACACATCCATTAAGCTGATCCTTCACTGTACATCAATGCAGTATTCCGATACAATGATTGCGCAATGTGGTGGCAACTGCATGTTGGTAGGTGGAATTGCAGGTAGAATTGCTGGACTCTGTCATTTCTTGGTGGCGATGATAAACACAAATTCCAGAATAGTTCCAGCGGTTTATCCACCCATCCGAGGCATTGGAAAGAAGCAAGAAAAGCCTCTCTCTGAATCAGCACAATATGCACCTTTACAATAGCAGTGCACGGACTCATAGCTCGTCTCCGACTGACTACTCGTCTTGACTGGTGGCTCGTCCCCGACTGACTATCAGTTCCACCTTTTCCACCTAGGCCAACCACAATTTGCGCGCGCTACACAGTTCCGTTCCTGAGGGGAACCCCTACACCATTTACATACAAACCAACTAAGAACCCTAAGTGAAGGTCAGCAGTTTACATAACAGCAAACAAATACATTAAATAAGACAGAACATTTTCACATATTGACACTTCTACAAAAAATTATTCACACAAAATTACAATCATATACAGTAAGTTTTGTTCCCTCCAAATGGGACAAAGAATTTTAAATTACAGATATACTACTTTGCATAGAACCAAAACATGACATCAAAGTTTATATAAAGAAAGCAGTATACAATTTTATGCTATCGATTCAATCACATTTACAGAAGATCAACAATGTAACATTAAATAAAAGCAAAATAAATCCATACAGCATAAGAGCTGTGGTGTTACATACGTTACAAGCATAGAATTCTGTATTACTTCATTTCCATATTTCTAACATTTTAAAATTGTACGTTGACTTTAGATGATATGTCAATCATAGATGCTCTTATCTCTGTTTATGAACGTACTTTCATCCATGTTTTGAACATTATCCTGCTACACTTTATTAACTAATGCTTCGCCGCAAGAGATATCGGATTTTAGAGAGTAAATTAATATGGACTATGTCGTTCGTCTTTCAAACATTCACATACCCATTTCTTCTTTCCTTATTGTCTTTTGGGCATGCAATTGTAGTAATTAAAGTAGGCACAAATGCAGCGATCAAAAAGAAATGATTAGCGTACATTCGCATTCTCTTTACAGCGTTCCTTTCTTGTTGCTCCCATGGCGATGGACTGTTTCTATCGCAATCAGTAAGCGTGAAAGGAGGCTACCGTACAGACAGAGGGATCTATATTTATACTTGGCAGAACTAATTACATACTGACATAATCGTCGAAATTGCTTTCGTTATAAGATATAAACATTTCGATTTCGGAAAAGAAGCTCTGTATTTCTCTAAGATGTCGAAGAAGAAGGTCCCTTACGTACTGGCTGTATCGAGTAAGATGTGGAGACGGCGGTTTGAAAGCGGACAGAAGTACGAGGAAGGGCGTCCCTTAGCTGAGGGATCGCTACCTGGTGAAGAGGCAAGTGTGGCAAATGTCTGGCGTGGCAAATGCCCGGCATTCACCCGCGAAAAACAGGTTATCTTCGTTCTTCCTAGATTATTAGCGTAAATGTCCGGTATGTGTTACTAATTCCCACACGCGTCCAAGTTGGAACCTCTATACTGTCAATTGAATGGAGCAGACTAACTCTAATGACGACAATTCCAGTGTTACTTAACGAACATACCTGCTCCTAAGACGATAAAAACATAATACATTAATGCTATTTTGTCGAAAACTGTCACGTTGAGGATCGTGGCTTTAATACTATAAGGTTTATAACTGAACACCGTACTTGTGGGTGGTTGCTGTTCAGTTATAAATCTTACATTATTATTTATACATTGATGTCAACTGATGTCTCACAGCACATTTGTAAAAAAAAAAAAAAAAAATATATCAAGTAAGTCAAAGAATATACAAATGTAAAGATGTTACATTTCCATAGATAAATTTCTAAGATAATACAAATATGTTACGTTATTATTTACACGTAGTCCGCCCCCGGTAGCTGAGCGGTCAGGGTGACAGACTATCAATCCTAAAGGCTCGAGTTCGATTCCCGGCTGGGCCGGAGATTTTCTCCGATCAGGGACTGGATATTGTGTTGTCCTAATCATCATCATTTCATTCCCATCGACGTGCAATCTACCCGACGGGAGGCCCTCGTCACACGCCATTATTATTATTATTTACACATACATCTCATTTGCAAAACAAATTATTTCTCCAGATGTCAAACGTGACAAAATGTTGTACAAAGGTTGTAAATATTAAACTCTGGCTTCCTTGGGGAAATATGAAACTCTGAAATTGCTATTAACATTTGAAATGCACCCTCTCGATAGAGAAACTTTTTCAAAAGAACATTCCTACTGCTAAACGACACCGAAAAATGTGATTGTTTTAAAAGTTCCGCTTCCGCATTTTGTCGCGTCAAGGAGGTACATTCCAATGGCTGTGGGATTATCTATTATACATACGAAGAACTTTCATTTATTTTACGTGCCCAGGACAGGAAACTATTAGAATACTGGTAGAGTATTAATAACGTACAGAGATGAATTATTCGGAAAGTATCCAATTAAGAGTCAGTTCAGTTAAGTAAAGACAGAAAGTAACAGCAACAAAAATACGGGAACTTACAACATACAGACAGGAAGATGAAGAAAGGCGAACTAAAAAACAAACAGTAAGATTGTAGAATGAAGGCTTTCACGACCGGTTGACATGGCTGTTTATATACACTCCTGGAAATGGAAAAAAGAACACATTGACACCGGTGTGTCAGACCCACCATACTTGCTCCGGACACTGCGAGAGGGCTGTACAAGCAATGATCACACGCACGGCACAGCGGACACATCAGGAACCGCGGTGTTGGCCGTCGAATGGCGCTAGCTGCGCAGCATTTGTGCACCGCCGCCGTCAGTGTCAGCCAGTTTGCCGTGGCATACGGAGCTCCATCGCAGTCTTTAACACTGGTAGCATGCCGCGACAGCGTGGACGTGAACCGTATGTGCAGTTGACGGACTTTGAGCGAGGGCGTATAGTGGGCATGCGGGAGGCCGGGTGGACGTACCGCCGAATTGCTCAACACGTGGGGCGTGAGGTCTCCACAGTACATCGATGTTGTCGCCAGTGGTCTGCGGAAGGTGCACGTGCCCGTCGACCTGGGACCGGACCTCAGCGACGCACGGATGCACGCCAAGACCGTAGGATCCTACGCAGTGCCGTAGGGGACCGCACCGCCGCTTCCCAGCAAATTAGGGACACTGTTGCTCCTGGGGTATCGGCGAGGACCATTCGCAACCGTCTCCATGAAGCTGGGCTACGGTCCCGCACACCTTTAGGCCGTCTTCCGCTCACGCCCCAACATCGTGCAGCCCGCCTTCAGTGGTGTCGCGACAGGCGTGAATGGAGGGACGAATGGAGACGTGTCGTCTTCAGCGATGAGAGTCGCTTCTGCCTTGGTGCCAATGATGGTCGTATGCGTGTTTGGCGCCGTGCAGGTGAGCACCACAATCAGGACTGCATACGACCGAGGCACACAGGGTCAACACCCGGCATCATGGTGTGGGGAGCGATCTCCTACACTGGCCGTACACCACTGGTGATCGTCGAGGGGACACTGAATAGTGCACGGTACATCCAAACCGTCATCGAACCCATCGTTCTATCATTCCTAGACCGGCAAGGGAACTTGCTGTTCCAACAGGACAATGCACGTCCGCATGTATCCCGTGCCACCCAACGTGCTCTAGAAGGTGTAAGTCAACTACCCTGGCCAGCAAGATCTCCGGATCTGTCCCCCATTGGGCATGTTTGGGACTGAATGAAGCGTCGTCTCACGCGGTCTGCACGTCCGGCACGAACGCTGGTCCAACTGAGGCGCCAGGTGGAAATGGCATGGCAAGCCGTTCCACAGGACTACATCCAGCATCTCTACGATCGTCTCCATGGGAGAATAGCAGCCTGCATTGCTGCGAAAGGTGGATATACACTGTACTAGTGCCGACATTGTGCATGCTCTGTTGCCTGTGTCTATGTGCCTGTGGTTCTGTCAGTGTGATCATGTGATGTATCTGACCCCAGGAATGTGTCAATAAAGTTTCCCCTTCCTGGGACAATGAATACACGGTGTTCTTATTTCAATTTCCAGGAGTGTACTTTCCGGGATGCGAGGTCGTGGTTTTCTGCAGAAAAGTTCTTGGACCACGACCTCGCATCCCGGAAAGTATATAAACAGCCAAACAGTAAGATAACTCTCTTCATATTCTGTAGAGAGCTAAGCACTCGGCAGTTTTCATTGCTATTTTGTTAGCTGCAGCAAGATCACCAATAGTGCAGGTATCCGATAAGTTACTGACAAATTTCATCACGACTGCTTAGGTTCCAAGAATAAAGGTCAGGAATGCCTCTTACAAGAATTTTTTTACTGATCTGAAAAGATGAAAAATATCAGTGACTGTTACTCCTAATGACATTAAAAAAGAAAAGGAGTAAAGATAATGCCTCTGGCCACTGCATTTTGGTTGCTTGCCGTCACTATTCAATTTAATAAAGTCCTTACAATGAAAATTGTGGAAATTAATGTAATCGCACTTCGATATTGACGAAGATTCTTTCTCTATTAAGGGAATGATTAACGGAAGTGCACAAATGGAGCTCGAATCGTTTGGTCTTTTAAGAATCCTGCTCGAATCCTTTTAAAACTCCGAGAGTCATAAAAAACTCATGTAATCCAGGAATATTATTCACATAAGGTATTTCATCTGATACTATGAAATTTAACAGTTAGATAATTAATTTTTAACTTATCATTCCGTAATGAGACAACACACAAAACTTACAGGTTCGTTCTACTACTATCACATATAGAGAGATAAGTGAGTACATAAATGACAAGAGAACCTAAAACATATGCTCGACAATCAAAACAACCTAGTATATGGCTAGCGCTAGCCCCTCAGGCTCGTTTTCTGAGTAAAAAGCAATGATATTTATACATCTAGTCATTAAAGTTTTACATTCTTTTGATTTTCTATACCGCGTATACAAATGCATTGTGTCACTTTTTTTTAGTTTCTGATTAAAAAGGTAATGCGATCCCCTGTTCCTGTTCAATTCACTTCGTTTGTTAACATTTTTTCAGAATTTTTTTCTTTGTAACACCATTTGTAGTTAATCTAGCAGATCAAATTTTTACCATTATTTTCTGTGCGATTTACGGTTAAGAAAAATATTGCAAAAAAGGTTTACAAGATGCGGCGGTCATTTTTTGCACCATAATAATTCTTCAATCTTGGCCACAATCCTTCATTAACGTTTACTAAATTCCTAAATTAGGATTAGGTTTAGCAAAAATTAATAAGGAATTGTGGTCAAGACGAAGTTTTATTAGTGTCGAGCTAAGTTGTTGTGGATTTATCGTGGATAGACACACACTAACTGACGTCCACGATAGCCTAACTGTACTCCACACAGAATTTAATGGTAGAAAACTTGATCTGCTAGAAAATGGGCCGAGAGCAGCGTGGCAGTGGACCGCCATCGAGAGTCGAAGAAAAGATAAAAATTATGAGGAGTTTTAGGGGTTTCTCTGGTCATTAGGGAATCCGCTCCCAACGGAATCCTCCAATCTGTCATATCAAAACTTCTTTTCTGTTTTACATAGAAGGAACACATCAAAAGAAGTTGCTAAGACGGACAGACGGTATTTTTTTTTTTTTTGTTTGATGTTGAAAAATCACTATCGTGTGCCACGAGGCCGCTGGGACTGAACGTGCCTACAGGCAGCGCTACAGGGCTGGCGCGCATTTTTGGTTGGCGTAAAAACACAACATGCCACAATCCGACAGTAATTTGTGGAGTTGGTAGTTACCTCGGACACAATTATTCACAAGAGAAACTTGCTTGAATTTAGTTATTTGATAACCAGACACAACAAGATGGAAAGAATGAAGTTGGTGTTTTACATCCCGTCCACAGCTAAGAGCATTGCTCGCGTTTCTTAGTGCTGGAGGAAGCGACCATGGCCTGTATCCGTGAAGGTGATGTTGAGGTAGTATTCATCGAGTTTTCTTCGTATTTGGCTTCACACAGAATATGTACTTGTACAGGCTTGTAGAATTGATATTGAGACACTGGGTTTTCGGCGAATACAATAATTTTTTGCAGATAAGTCGTTGCAAAATAAAGACAGACAGAGTGAAAAGAGAAAATTGTTACTGAGTATTGCCTGTAATATTCACAGGTAAAATTTTAGTACATGTAGAAGAGTCAGTCTGTATAATACTTACGTAATATTATAGCTGATATCCGATACCTCTGTGTATCGTTCACTGTCCGACAGTTTTACACAAAAAGGAGGAAGCATTAACGCTGGCATATTGTGGCTCCAGCCGCGGATTTAATGATATCTGGAAACTGTAGAGACATAATTGATACTGATGGATGACTGCAGCGACTGAGGTTGTAGTGATAAACACTACTTTCTCTGTAAACTTTCTTAAAAGTGCCTAGCTCCGACAGATAAATCGCTAACAACTAAGACACAATTTAACCTTTTAGTCTCCCAGTGTGTCAAAATGCATCTCAAATTCAAAGATATAGTAGCAACAGCAATTGAGAGATTCATACCTCATAAATTGTTAAGAGATGGAACTGATCCCCCACGGTACACAAAACAGGTCCGAACGCTGTTGCAGAGGCAACGGAAAAAGCATGCTCAGTTCAGAAGAACGCGAAATCCCGAAGATAGGCTAAAATTTACAAACGCGCGAAATTTTGCACGGACTTCAATGCCATGTGCCTTTAATAGGTTCCACAACGAAACATTGTCTCGAAATTTGGTAGAAAATCCGAAGAAATTCTGGTCGTATGTAAAGTACACAAGCGGCAAGACGCAGTCAATACCTTCGCTGCGCAGTGCCGATGGTACTGTTGTCGACGACTGTCCCGCTAAAGCGGAGTTATTGAACGCAGTTTTCCGAAATTCCTTCACCAGGGAAGACGAATGGAATATTCCAGAATTTGAAACACGAACAGCTGCTAGCATGAGTTTCTTAGAAGTAGATACCTTAGGGGTTGCGAAGCAACTCAAATCGCTTGATACGGGCAAGTCTTCAGGTCCAGATTGTATACCGATTAGGTTCCTTTCAGATTACGCTGATACAATAGCCCCCTACTTAGCAATCATATACAACCGCTCGCTCACCGATAGATCTGTACCTACAGATTGGAAAATTGCGCAGGTCGCACCAGTGTTTAAGAAGGGTAGTAGTAGTAATCCATCGAACTACAGACCTATATCATTGACGTCGGTTTGCAGTAGGGGTTTGGAGCATATACTGTATTCAAACATTATGAATCACCTCGAAGGGAACGATCTGTTGATACGTAATCAGCATGGTTTCAGAAAACATCGTTCTTGTCCAACACAGCTAGCTCTTTATTCGCACGAAGTAATGGCCGCTATCGACAGGGGATCTCAAGTTGATTCCGTATTTCTAGATTTCCGGAAAGCTTTTGACACCGTTCCTCACAAGCGACTTCTAATCAAGCTACGGGCCTATGGGGTATCGTCTCAGTTGTGCGACTGGATTCGTGATTTCCTGTCAGGAAGGTCGCAGTTCGTAGTAATAGACGGCAAATCATCGAGTAAAATTGAAGTGATATCAGGTGTTCCCCAGGGAAGCGTCCTGGAACCTCTGCTGTTCCTGATCTATATAAATGACCTGGGTGACAATCTGAGCAGTTCTCTTAGGTTGTTCGCAGATGATGCTGTAATTTACCGTCTAGTAAGGTCATCCTAAGACCAGTATCAGTTGCAAAGCGATTTAGAAAACATTGCTGTATGGTGTGACAGGTGGCAGTTGACGCTAAATAACGAAAAGTGTGAGGTGATCCACATGAGTTCCAAAAGAAATCCGTTGGAATTCGATTACTCGATAAATAGTACAATTCTCAAGGCTGTCAATTCAACTAAGTACCTGGGTGTTAAAATTACGAACAACTTCAGTTGGAAAGGCCACATAGATAATATTGTGGGGAAGGCGAGCCAAAGGTTGCGTTTCATTGGCAGGACACTTAGAAGATGCAACAAGTCCACTAAAGAGACAGCTTACACTACACTCGTTCGTCCTCTGTTAGAATATTGCTGCGCGGTGTGGGATCTTTACCAGGTGGGATTGACGGAGGACATCGAAAGGGTGCAAAAAAGGGCAGTTCGTTTTGTATTATCACGTAATAGGGGAGAGAGTGCGGCAGATAAGATACGCGAGTTGGGTTGGAAGACATTAAAGCAAAGACGTTTTTCGTCGCGGCGAGATCTATTTACGAAATTTCATTCACCAACTTTCTCTTCCGAATGCGAAAATATTTTGTTGAGCCCCACCTACGTAGGTAGGAATGATCATAAAAATAAAATAAGAGAAATCAGACCTCGAACAGAAAGGTTGAGATGCTCGTTTTTCCCGCGCGCTGTTCGGGAGTGGAATGGTAGAGAGATAGTATGATTGTGGTTCGATGAACTCTCTGCCAAGCACTTAAATGTGAATTGCAGAGTAATCATGTAGAGGTAGATCTAACGACACATAGTTCTTGTGACAACAGAAGGAAACTTGTTAAAGAAGGGATATGCTAATATGCAACCTAAGAGCACGAGTGACACGGTGATGAAGAGAGTACGGTTTGCACTATGAGGGTCACACCACGGGCGAGCGTGAACACAGCCATTTAAATTCCTGCAACAATACCTCGAACTATGCCGGTGGAATCACGGGACAATTACGATGCTGTTGCTTCTCTTACTTCTGTAAGTCCATCTTTAGTCAGTGACCGTAGGGTTGTCTTTGTTGTTACTTACTGCTGCTTCATATCAATATAGGTGCTTGGTTTCAGAGGAGATGTTGTCGTAAGACGAAGCAGTTAAGTGATGAAGCAACTTCCACATCAGATTTCGGAAGTAGTCATGCCATTTCAGGGATGTTATTGTCGTGTAACCACTCCACCACAGGCCTTGCATTATAAACAGGTACTCGATCGTGTTGAAAGATGCAATCACCATCCCCGGATTGTTCTTCAACAGCGGGAAGCAAGAAGGTGCTTAAGACATCAATGTAGGCCTTTGCTGTGATAGTGCCACGCAAAACGACAAGGGGTGCTAGTTCCCCCCATGCAAAATACGACCACACCATAACACCACCGCCCCCGATTTTTTTTTTTTTTTTGTTGGCATACACACGCTGGCAGATGACGTTGACCTGGTGTTCGCCAGACCCACACCCTGCCACCGGATCGCCACTCCACGCAAAGTTTTTCCACTGTTCAGTCCTCCAATGTTTACGGCGTGATGTGTAGCTTATGAGCAGCCGCTCGACCATGAAATCCAAGTCTTCTCACCTCCCGCCAAACTGTCATAGTATTTACAGTGGGTCTTGATGCAGTTTGGAATTCCTGTGTGATGCGCTGGGTAGATGTCTCCCTATTACGTATTACGACCCTCTTCAACTGTCATCGGTCTCTGTCAATCAATATACGAGGTCGGCCTGTACGCTTTTGTGGTGCACGTGTCCCTTCACGTTTCCACTTCACTACCAGATCGGAAACAATGGACCTAGGGATGAAACTTCCTGGCAGATTAAAACTGTGTGCCGGACCGAGACTCGAACTCGGGACCTTTGTCTTTCGCGGGCAAGTGCTCTACCAACTGCTTGGGTAGCTCAGTTGGTGGAGCACTTGCCCGCGGAGGCAAAGGTCCCGAGTTCGAGTCTCGGTCCGGCACACAGTTTTAATCTGCCAGGAAGTTTCATATCAGCGCACACTCCGCTGCAGAGTGAAAATCTCATTCTGGATCTAGGGATGTTTAGGAGTGTGGAAATCTCGCGTACAGACGTATGACAAAAGTGACACCTAATCACCTGACCACGTTCGAAGTCTGTGAGTTCCGCGGACCGTCTTTCCTGTGACCAACGGTCGCAGTACAGAAGTACGTGTTCTAGGGTTCCTCCCTCTCCACAGACACGATCAGCCTCTACAGCGATATTTACAGGCATCAGTGCAGGAAACCACGTGTGGCCGTATTCTGCGATATGGAAATGGACTGGGAGCAGCAAAAAACAAAAAGTAGGAGGTCATTAACGAGGATAAGAACGTTTTTCTCACTCCAGAAGAGGTAAAACGTGTGTAAAAGTGTCATTCCAAGGTCGGATGAAGTGAGTCTTGCTGAAGGCGGAAACATTCAAATTAAAAAGAACAGAGACTAAGGCAACTAGTAACAGTTGCCCTACTAATGGAAAAACCAGTATGGGATCAGTAATTGTAGTACACAAACATTAAAATACACTCCAAGACAAAAAATAAAATAAAAGAAGCAACACGAAGGAACTACGAATGGAACGGAAATCGGTAAATGTGAAGTGATTACAATTTCAGAAAAACTGTACAATTTATTTATGAGAAACACCTTCACAAAATGAACAGGTCAATATGCTTTTGTCTACCTCTGGCCCTTATGCAAATAGTTATTCGGCTTGGCATGGATTTACAGAGCTGTTGGATGTCCTGATGGATTTCTTCCCAAATTCTGTCCAGCTGAAGCGTCAGATCGTCAAAGTACCTAGCTGGCTTAGGGCACTGCACATAATGGTCCAAACTTTCTCAGCTTGTCAGAGATCTGGCGAGCTTACTCATCAAGGCAGGGTTTGCCAACCACGAAGACAAGTAGTAGAAACTTCGCCGTGTGCGTAAGGGCATTACCTAGCATGGTTTGCCATGAAGGTAACAAAACGGGGCGTTGAATATCGTAGATGTACCGCACTGCTGTAAGAGTCCCGCGGATGAGAACCAAAAAGGTTCTGCTGTACGTTGGTTGACAGTGGCAGTCATGCTAGTAGCCACTGCTCCCTGGGGCGTCTCCAGACATGTCTTCGTGGGTATTGGGCCTCAGTTGGAAGTAGGACTCATCACTGAAGACAATTCTACGCCAATCAATGGGACTCGATGCCCCTGTAACAGGCAAGGACGTGTTTGGAGGGGGATGCGTTACTAACCTGACTGTCACCCACCATACGGTCTGTTCACCAGGAGTAATGGTCGGAGGTCCCATTTCTTCTCATAGAAGGAATCCTTTGTCATCCACGGCACACTTACTGCACACCGATGCGTCGACGATTTTCTACGCCCCATTTTGTTGCCCATCATAGCAAGCCATCCTGTGCTTACATTTCAGCGATATAATGCCCATCCACATGCAGCTAGAGTTTCCATGGCATGCCTTCGTGCTTGCCATCTCCTACCTAGGCTAGCAACGTCGCCAGATCTCTCCCCAATTGACAACGTTTGGAGCGTGAAGGGCAGGGCCCTCCAGTCAGCTCGGGATTTTAACGCCATTTGCACGTAATTAGGCACAACAACTCTATCAATCAATTCCAAGCCGAATAACTGCTTGTATAAGTGCCAGAAGTTAACCAACACGTTATTGACTTGCTGAATTTGTGAAGGTCTTTCCCTTCAATAAATCATCCAATCGTTCTGAAATTGTTATCATTTGTCTTTTTGTACTTGTACGTCATATCTGCCGATTTCCACCAAATTTGAATACACTCCTGGAAATGGAAAAAAGAACACATTGACACCGGTGTGTCAGACCCATCATACTTGCTCCGGACACTGCGAGAGGGCTGTACAAGCAATGATCACACGCACGGCACAGCGGACACACCAGGAACCGCGGTGTTGGCCGTCGAATGGCGCTAGCTGCGCAGCATTTGTGCATCGCCGCCGTCAGTGTCAGCCAGTTTGCCGTGGCATACGGAGCTCCATCGCAGTCTTTAACACTGGTAGCATGCCGCGACAGCGTGGACGTGAACCGTATGTGCAGTTGACGGACTTTGAGCGAGGGCGTATAGTGGGCATGCGGGAGGCCGGGTGGACGTACCGCCGAATTGCTCAACACGTGGGGCGTGAGGTCTCCACAGTACATCGATGTTGTCGCCAGTGGTCGGCGGAAGGTGCACGTGCCCGTCGACCTGGGACCGGACCGCAGCGACGCACGGATGCACGCCAAGACCGTAGGATCCTACGCAGTGCCGTAGGGGACCGCACCGCCACTTCCTAGCAAATTAGGGACACTGTTGCTCCTGGGGTTTCGACGAGGACCATTCGCAACCGTCTCCATGAAGCTGGGCTACGGTCCCGCACAGCGTTAGGCCGTCTTCCGCTCACGCCCCAACATCGTGCAGCCCGCCTCCAGTGGTGTCGCGACAGGCGTGAATGGAGGGACGAACGGAGACGTGTCGTCTTCAGCGATGAGAGTCGCTTCTGCCTCGGTGCCAATGATGGTCGTATGCGTGTTTGGCGCCGTGCAGGTGAGCGCCACAATCGGGACTGCATACGACCGAGGCACACAGGGCCAACACCCGGCATCATGGTGTGGGGAGCGATCTCCTACACTGGCCATACACCACTGGTGATCGTCGAGGGGACACTGAATAGTGCACGGTACATCCAAACCGTCATCGAACCCATCGTTCTATCATTCCTAGACCGGCAAGGGAACTTGCTGTTCCAACAGGACAATGCACGTCCGCATGCATCCCGTGCCACCCAACGTGCTCTAGAAGGTGTAAGTCAACTACCCTGGCCAGCAAGATCTCCGGATCTGTCCCCCATTGAGCATGTTGGGGACTGGATGAAGTGTCGTCTCACGCGGTCTGCACGTCCAGCACGAACGCTGGTCCAACTGAGGCGCCAGGTGGAAATGGCATGGCAAGCCGTTCCACAGGACTACATCCAGCATCTCTACGATCGTCTCCATGGGAGAATAGCAGCCTGCATTGCTGCGAAAGGTGGATATACACTGTACTAGTGCCGACATTGTGCAAGCTCTGTTGCCTGTGTCTATGTGCCTGTGGTTCTGTCAGTGTGATCATGTGATGTATCTGACCCCAGGAATGTGTCAATAAAGTTTCCCCTTCCTGGGACTATGAATTCACGGTGTTCTTATTTCAATTTCCAGGAGTGTAATTCCTTTGTTATGCGTGGTTTTTTGTGTTAGACTGTAAGTGGGCGAATAATTACAAACAACGGTTGAATTAGAATTGCAGAGGTTAATAATTATTGCACAATAAAATGATATGGATCGCGTTAAACGCCACAAAAGTGAGACGCAATCAAAAAAAAATTGTTGGAAATAATTGGCAATTTCCACGAGATGCTGGCAGTTCAGAAAACGATTAACCGCCGCTCCCACCAATGTGACGAGTGGCGGCTTCTCACGGATGTTCCGCGCGTTTTTATCAGCTGTTTTCTGCAAACAAAGCCAGGTGCGCGGCTATCGGCGTATCAGGCCGCGGACATCGGTCCAGGCACGCTCCACCATCAATGCTGGCTCTTTCTAACTGTCTTGTTCGCCGTCGTCGGCCAAGTTTTCTTTTTGCTCCTCTGATGTAACAGCCGAAGGGAGCGGGAGCCCATTTCGGAGACGTGGCGACCGTTAGGTGCGGTAAAACGCGATAACCGGTCTTCTTAAACACACCACAGCCTGAAGGTGTCGAACAACGCTGGTACAGCGATAAAAGCTGGTGCCCATTGGAGCCACAGTAAGCGGCGATACGTGGAACGAAGCTTTAGCTCTCAACCGAAGAATCTCTGCACGCAGCTGCTGTTATTATTCCGAAAGCAGGAGAAATATAAACAAAATTGTAGATGTAAAAACGCTTTCTACAGTTCGTATCAGCCTAAAGGAAGGACTACTAAAAAGTAAATAAATGTGTATTCTTTGCTGTCCCTTTGATAATGTGTCGGAAGAGACGTATTCAGCGCTATAGAGAAGAAAGAAGGAGGTCAGCGGCCCCTCAACGCTGCAGTTGTTAGAAACAGGGCATTACCTTCGTTGTGGCCATCATCAAGAAATAACTCCAGCGTTCACCATTTTCTTGGTTTTCCCAAAACGTTGAAACAACACAACCTGCACGTTCCACAACAAGAATCCTTATTTACTCCAAGGAAACTGAACGTACTACGTCGTACAAAGATTGCAGTAACTGTGGTGCGACACCTCCCTTTCCCGATCCCAGATGTGACGAGTTGGATAGGTCTGGTAATCTCTCACTTGTTCTGTAAGTGCGAGAGTGAAAATATGATAAATTTTGGCTCAGCAGACTTATAATTGACTTGCACTTTTCTATCGGAACAATATCTACGAGTCTGGTCTCACGGATTCCGACGTCAGAATATTCATTATTGACCACAGTGGTAGCCTCAATACGCACCACTTTTTCTACAACAAAAGGAAGATTTTCAGGGGTCGACAAAAATATGGAAGCACCCTGAGATATGCGCGTTTGAATGCAAATGCAGATGACAGCCAAGTCTGCGAGTTGTGCTGTTGTATTTGACCACGAACATCATCTGTCCAATGTCACTAACACGTTTCAAGTGTTAATCGTGGTCGTCAGAAGAGTATTCTGTGAAGTTGTGAGTTCACTGAATTCGAACGTGGGCAAATTGTTGCTGTTCGTGTGATGGGTAGCCAAAGTCTTTAGTGTTTCAAGAAGCATCGTATCGAAGATCTATAACGCATACAGGGAATGCAGAAAAACATCATCTTTTAATTCCGGAAAGTGTGTGTTGCATGATCGTGACAGAGTCACTGAAGAGGATTGTGGCTAAAACGTAAGGGGACGGTAGCTGGAAATTGCAGTACTGAATGTCGCACTCGCGAACCCTGTTAGTACCAAAATAACACCAAGGGAGCTCCATTTCACATATAAATTAATTACTTAGAAGTATGCCGTTTGCATGAGATTGAGAGTCAATGAAGCAAAACAAGAAATAACAACATAATCAAAGACAAAGTATAAACACAATGCGACACGGAACGATGGAACTCTCGTACTTTCTACACCACTATAGCGCGGAACGTGTATGGTGGGAGTCACTAAACGATCTCCCCCCCCCCCCCCCCCATCTCAGTGTCAGCGACATTTCTCGTGAAATTTGGTATATCGTCCACATCGCGTCGTCACACCTTTCTTGAAACCCTGGAGCTTCTACTTGGGTCCAGTGTGTTCTTCCAGCCGCTGGGTGGTTGCCCCTACTGATGTTTCCTACGTGACAGCATCCGATGTTCGTCGTGGTTCCTCTGTATCTAGCCTTGCTGGGGGATCTTTAGTTGCTGCCTCCCCTTCTTCATGTTTCTCGATTCTGTTGGCTGTGAATCTTGATACGGTCAAGCGCAATTGCGCTAGGTACACCGTGAATGCCGATCTTGAAACTGTTGTCGCCTCGTGTAATTACTACTGACAAGGGAACCTCCCCATCGCACCCCCCTCAGATTTAGTTATAAGTTGGCACAGTCGACAGGCCTTGAAAAACTGAACTCATATCAATCGAGAAAACAGGAAGAAGTTGTGTGGAACTATGGAAAAAATAAGCAAAATATACAAACTGAGTAGTCTACGCGCAAGATAGGCAACATCTAGGAGAGAGTCAGCTGAGGAGCGCCGTGGTCCCGTGGTTAGCGTGAGAAACTGCGGATTGAGAGGTCCTTGGTTCAAGTCTTCCCTCGCGTGAAAACTTTGCTTTATTTATTTTCGCAGTTATGATCTGTCCGTTCGTTCATTGACGTCTCTGTTCACTGTAATAAGTTTACTGTCTGTGTTTTGCGTCCGCACCGCAAAACCGTGCGATTAGTAGACGAAAGGACGTGCCTCTCCAATGGGAACCGAAAACATTTGATCGCAATGTCATAGGTCAACCGATTCCTCCACAGGAAAACACGTCTGATATATTCTATACAACACTGGTGACGGCATGTCCGTCACATGACAGGAATATGTTGTCGACCCACCGAACTTGTACACTTGGCGAATGGGTAAAAAGATTCTTCTACCTTGCCCGATTTAGGTTTTCTTGTGGATGTGATAATCACTCCCAAAAAAGTCATGAAAACATAAGAGTTTGACACCTAAACTGCAGCAAATGAATGCAACAGTTTCACAGTCGCACAGTTTTCCCTGTGCTTTGTCAAAACGTATGTTTTAACGTTTTCCAATTTTTTCCGTGTGTAGACCGTCAAATCCTGCATATGTCCAAGCAAATTTGAACATGTCCTGGAATTTTGGAGAGCGAAGTTGATTATGTGTGAGTGCCTGAACTTTGATAATTGACACACGTCAGTTGCCTGAAAATAAAAAGTTAAACTTTGTACTCGAGGGAAGACTTGAACCAAGGACCTCTCATTCCGCAGTTGCTCACGCTAACCCCGGGACAACGGCGCTCCTGAGCTCACACTTTCCTTAATGTTGCCTATGTTGCGCATGGACTACTCAGTGTATATTTTGCTTATTTTTTTGATAGTTCCACAAAACTCTTCCTGTTTTTTCGATTGATCTGTGTTCAGTTTTTCAAGGCCTATCCACTGTGCCAACTTATAACTAAATCTGAGGAGGGTGCGATGGGGAGGTTCCCTTGTGAGCGAAGTTGCGCAGTGGTTACCACACTTTACTCGCTTTCGGCATAATGATGGTATAAACCCGCGTCCGGCCATCCTGATTTGGTCTTCCGAGATTTCCCTAAATTGCTTCAGGAAAATTTCGGGATGGTTCCTTTGAAAGGGCACTGCCTACTTCCTTCCGCATCTTTCCCTAATCCGATGGGACCGATGGCCTCGCTGTTTTGTCCTCTCCCTCAAATCAACCAACCAACAACCAATCGTCTAATTACTGTATATGGACCTTCATAAGGGGGTTCTAGTGGTCTGCGTACCGCGTCATTGTATAACAGCAAGTGTGAACAGGTGGCTGTATCTGTAAAGACAAACGGGAGGGGCAGGTTTGTTCCCGAGGCTCAGCTGGACGAAACTGACGTATGTCGGATCGCAACTTGGTAGCGAAGTCTGACGCAGCGATGGTTTCACTTTCCATATCGTGAATGAACACGTCGGGCAGACTTAACGACTGGCCTCACATCAACTCTGCCACTGTGACTTGGAGGTCAGGCTTGAAGGCTGTTCGTAGCCCTAGTACAACAATCCGTAGTGTTTGTGTCCACCTGTCCGTTGCATGACATCGAAGAGCTGATTTCAATTGTCGGTGCAGGAGTTCCACCACGCCTTTCGCTGCGAGATGGTAATGGCGGTCCTTATTCGTTTGACACTTAACAGGGGCCTTAAAGAGGTACGCCTCAAACTGAGGTCATTGATATTCGCTATTCTCAACAGTAAGCCACAAGGAGCAACCCATCCTCTGAAACCTGTTTTCACCACAGTCTCCGCAGTCATGCCTGGCATAGGTAATGCTTCTGGCCATCTCGAGTATCTGCTCAGGATCGTAAGGCCGTAACGAAAAGTGGTTCAAGTGGCTCTGAGCACTATGCGACTTAACTTCTGAGGTCATCAGTCGCCTAGAACTTAGAACTAATTTAACATAACTAAGGACATCACACACATCCATGCCCGAGGCAGGATTCGAACCTGCGACCGTGGCGGTCGCTCGGCTCCAGACTGTAGCGCCTAGAACCGCACGGCCACTCCGGCCGGCTCCGTAGCGACAGCGTTCGGGTGTTGATAGTGGGCCTATAGTGACAATGAAGACATGATCAAGTCGATGGTTAGGCGGTATAAATATACATAGTGGTGCCTTGACACGTCGGGTTATTTTGTTCTTTTGGTAGGCCATACACTGTCAGACATACAATTTACAGTCGACATTCATGCTGCGCCAAATGGAAAATAATTTAACCTGATTCGTGGTTCCTCCGGGATGTTATGCTAGATTGTGTACAACAGCGATTGTCTGAGCTCGAAATTGCTGCGGAACCAATGGCCGAGTTTGTAGGTTGGTGACATCATGGTACAACACTGCATCGGTGCCCGATATTGTCGCTCTTCGCAAATGGAAACCTCATTGTCGCACGAGCAATATATGCCACTCCTCATCGTATTGTTGCGCCCGTGGCATAGCATCAAAATCGATAGCTGCAGCATGACTTCAACGTGCATGATCACGTCCATTGCCTCAATTAGAGCGTCAGCGAGTACATGAAATTTTCATTGGACGTCAATGTGCTTCACTTCATTGGCGATGCCTTGTATTGTATTGTATGGAACTGGAGATCTACAAACGACGGAGAGGCTTCATCCCCGCCACAGGCCTCAGTGCTTCACAACCTCACAACAGGCTACAGCAGTCCACTCACCCCACCGCCGCCTCACACCGAACCCAGGGTTGTTGTGCGGTTCGGCCCCAGTGAACCCCTCCGGGAACGTCTCACTCCAGACGAGTGACCCCAAATGTTTGCTTAGGAGAGTAATTATGGTGTAGGCGTACATCGAAACAGTGTTCGCGCAGCAATCGGCGACACAGTGTAACTGTAACATAAGGAGAACCAGCCTGCATTCGCCGAGGCAAATGGAAAACCACCGTAAAAACTATCCACAGACTGGCTGGCACACCGGACCTCGACACTAATCCGCCAGGCGGATTCGTGCCGGGGCCAGGCACTCGTTCCAGACTGCACGGCTAACGGGGCGCGCCGACGAAGCCATACTTGGCTTCACTTTGAAGGTTTGTGGATCGTAAAGGTACTGAAATGGCAGCCTTCGAAGGAGTGCTAGAATTCTTTTACTGCAGCGTAGGCGGCGTAGAGCTCACGAACGTACGTCGCCCACTTCTGTTGTGAGGGCGACAGCTTTTGGCTACAGAAAGTAAGCGGTTGCCAACACCGGCCTATCCTCTGCTGCAACACTGCTCGAGCTGCGTTAGCAGAAGCATCGACCATTAATGCTAACGGCACGTTTGCTACAGGGTGTGCTAGTAGAGATGCATGCGCTATTGCTGTTTTGATAGCATTGGAAGCGGAGTGCTGCCTCGCGTTTCCATTGCAGGTTATCGTTAGCCTTGTGTGTACCCTCCAAGAATTCATCCAATGGTGCTATTATCGACGCATGATGCAACACAAACCGCTGGCAGAAACTTATTACACCAAGATAACTGCTGTCGAATTGTAACTGGCCTTCGGTATCCACGTATGGCATCCATCTTGTCTTGCGGTGGTCGGTGCCACGTGCATCCACTGTGTAGCCAGGAAAATAGACGTCCTTGGTGCCAAAAATGCATTTAGTTGAGTTGACTATAGTCCTTATGCTCTCAAACGTTCCAACAGCTTCATCAATTGCTGCGTATGTTTCTCTTCAGACGCAGACATCGTCTATATATAAAAAGCAATATTCTATATCAATCGCTATTTCGTCATGATTCGATTAAAAGTCTGCGCTGCTTTACAGATCCCGAATGACATTTGTGTCAACTGGACAAACCAAACGGCATTGTGACAGTTTTCTTGGGAACGCCTTCAGGAGGAACCGGAAACTGATATGGTGTTAGAAGAACTCCGCTAACAGGTGGTGAAACTGTAGTCCATTAAAACGCAACCGGTTTCACAGGCTAAAGCCGCATCATCGGGTGCAATCTACATGGTTCAAAAAGGGTTCAAATCAGTCCTCTAGAACTTAGAACTACTTAAACCTAACTAACCTAAGGACATCACACACATCCATGCCCAAGGCAGGATTCGAACCTGCGACCGTAGCGGTCGCGCGGTTCCAGACTGTAGCGCCTAGAACCGCTTGGCCGCTCCGGCCGGCCAACCTACATGGTAAAAAGCTAGGTAGTGTCAACACATTTTGTGGATGTTAAAATTAATAAAGGGATGTCTAAAATATACTCATAACGTTAAAAGATCATAGGCATACCCATCAACCCGCGTCAAATATTACTATTTCGTGAATATCGTCAATACTAAAACGAGCGAAAGGTAAAGAAGACGTGCTCCATTCTTTAAAATTTACTTGGATATAAAAAGAAAGACAGTAATTTATAGTGAGCGACGCTGAAGGTTGTTAAGAAGGTATCGGATTGGCGATAAAAATCGTCACACAGCGTTATGCAGATTACTATGTGGAAAGTATCGGGTGGCCGTGTCTTACCGGCGTGCCGGCAGGGCAGCTTGGTGCAGGGCAAGGCAGAAGCGGCCCCACGAGCGACAAAGAGAGACCAGCTGGCTGAAGGGACGGAAGCTATCCATGTGGGCAGTGAGTCGTCATATACTAATAATTAGGAGCGCTGGGTCGCTATCTTTACAAGCGAGAATTATACAGAATTTTATTAACTGCTAATACCTAATCATTCTAACCATCAGACTTAGCCAGTCTGCCATGGTGCTTTAATTTTGAACTGGTCATTCAGGGTGAACTGTGGATTTTCGTTTTTATATCTAAAAATTTCTACTTCTTCTAATATTGCTTTACCCTGCATCTTGCTGCCCCATAGTCACACCGGTAAGACACAGCACCCCCTGATACTTCCCACGCAATAATTTGCGTAGTGCCGCGAACAGTCATGTCCGCAGTAACAATTTTTTATCGCCAATCCGCCACCTTTTTGAAAGCTTTTAGCATCCGCTCGCTATTAAATATTTTTCTTTTTTTCGTTTGGACACAGAAATATTCTGAAGATTGGAGCACATCTTCTTCACCTTTCGCTCGTCTTGCATTAACGATATTCATTGAATAGCAAATTTTTGACAAGGAGCCATGAGTTTGTCTATGATCTTTTAACGTTATGAGTATGTTTTAGACATTTCTTTATTAATTTTAATACAAAAAGATGATGACACTGTACTTTGCTTTTTACTATGTAGGGGAAGGCGGGGCAAGGCGGGGAGGTGGGATAAGACGGGGAAGGGCTATAACTACAGTTAGAGTGCTGCCATCTGTGGGTAGCTTCGTCAACATCATCAATAAACAGGTCCCAGTGTGTTGACATTGCTGAACCTTAGTTTCGCGGCGGTTTCTATGAGCTTTGCAAGGTACGTACAATTGTTACACTGATTTGCAATGTTTTACACCTTTCGAGGTCCTAAAACATGTGTTTCGTGAACATTTGTGCAGACTTTATATATAGCACTGAATAGTACGTCTTATTAACAGTAAACTGCTGTGTCAGTAGTCAATATTCACTAAATAGTGTTCATGTAGGCGTAACATAGCTTTACAGCATGCTAGG
Organism: Schistocerca cancellata; assembly: GCF_023864275.1. Taxonomy (NCBI): domain Eukaryota; kingdom Metazoa; phylum Arthropoda; class Insecta; order Orthoptera; family Acrididae; genus Schistocerca; species Schistocerca cancellata. The sequence continues at coordinate 313,209,265 of NC_064633.1, read as the reverse complement.
GGGCAAGACGGGGTGGGGCAAGATGGGGAGCTTCCCCGTCTTGCCCCAACTACACTCCTGGAAATGGAAAAAAGAACACATTGACACCGGTGTGTCAGACCCACCATACTTGCTCCGGACACTGCGAGAGGGCTGTACAAGCAATGATCACACGCACGGCACAGCGGACACACCAGGAACCGCGGTGTTGGCCGTCGAATGGCGCTAGCTGCGCAGCATTTGTGCACCGCCGCCGTCAGTGTCAGCCAGTTTGCCGTGGAATACGGAGCTCCATCGCAGTCTTTAACACTGGTAGCATGCCGCGACAGCGTGGACGTGAACCGTATGTGCAGTTGACGGCCTTTGAGCGAGGGCGTATAGTGGGCATGCGGGAGGCCGGGTGGACGTACCGCCGAATTGCTCAACACGTGGGGCGTGAGGTCTCCACAGTACATCGATGTTGTCGCCAGTGGTCGGCGGAAGGTGCACGTGCCTGTCGACCTGGGACCGGACCGCAGCGACGCACGGATGCACGCCAAGACCGTAGCATCCTACGCAGTGCCGTAGGGGACCGCACCGCCACTTCCCAGCAAATTAGGGACACTGTTGCTCCTGGGGTAACGGCGAGGACCATTCGCAACCGTCTCCATGAAGCTGGGCTACGGTCCCGCACACCGTTAGGCCGTCTTCCGCTCACGCCCCAACATCGTGCAGCCCGCCTCCAGTGGTGTCGCGACAGGCGTGAATGGAGGGACGAATGGAGACGTGTCGTCTTCAGCGATGAGAGTCGCTTCTGCCTTGGTGCCAATGATGGTCGTATGCGTGTTTGGCGCCGTGCAGGGGAGCGTCACAATCTGGACTGCATACGACCGAGGCACACAGGGCCAACACCCGGCATCATGGTGTGGGGAGCGATCTCCTACACTGGCCGTACACCACTGGTGATCGTCGAGGGGACACTGAATAGCGCACGGCACATCCAAACCGTCATCGAACCCATCGTTCTACCATTCCTAGACCGGCAAGGGAACTTGCTGTTCCAACAGGACAATGCACGTCCGCATGCATCCCGTGCCACCCAACGTGCTCTAGAAGGTGTAAGTCAACTACCCTGGCCAGCAAGATCTCCGAATCTGTCCCCCATTGAGCATGTTTGGGACTGGATGAAGCGTCGTCTCACGAGGTCTGCACGTCCAGCACGAACGCTGGTCCAACTGAGGCGCCAGGTAGAAATGGCATGGCAAGCCGTTCCACAGGACTACATCCAGCATCTCTACGATCGTCTCCATGGGAGAATAGCAGCCTGCATTGCTGCGAAAGGTGGATATACACTGTACTAGTGCCGACATTGTGCATGCTCTGTTGCCTGTGTCTATGTGCCTGTGGTTCTGTCAGTGTGATCATGTGATGTATCTGACCCCAGGAATGTGTCAATAAAGTTTCCCCTTCCTGGGACAATGAATTCACGGTGTTCTTATTTCAATTTCCAGGAGTGTATTTGTCCAATCATTACGTTCTTATCGTTTCATGTGTTTACCTCTCTGCGGGTTTTGAACACGTACATTATACGTTGAATACAATTGTAAATAAAATGGTATTCGTTATTCCAACGTTTCCCATTTAATTACAAAGTACGCCTTAGTCTATATGGTGAATAAAAATACACAAAACGTTCAAAGTCAGTATTCTTGCTATGCTTTAACGACTGACTATTGGAAATATGGAATTTACTATATAATATAGATTACCAGGAATGATCTGACTCAATAGTACGTTCAACGTGTTTTATTTCAGATGGTTCGCAACTATCGGCGACAAACGTCTAGGCCAGATTGGTCATTGGAGTCAATGGAAGGCGCTGTAAATGCTGTTATAGAAGGTCATATGGGTTCTTTCAAGGCTGCTCGACAGTTCAGCGTGCCACAGACAACGATTAAACGACATGTGGCAAAGAAACGTGCAAATACTGGCTATACAATTGTGAAAAGATTAGGACCAATCACTAGTGTGTTTACCCCAGAACAAGAGGCAGAACTTAAAGACTACTTACCGCAGATGGAAGGACAGTATTTTGGCCTAACACTTAAAGAACTTTGTGAACTTGCTTTTCAGCTAGCTGAACGAAACAACATTAAACATCCATTTAATTTCCAGACGACTTAAACATTTTGAATACCAACAGTTTTCTTACATCGCATTAGGCATGGTAATGTATAGTTGTTTGTCATTGTTTCCGTGTTTTCGTATTTGCTACAAATGGTGAACTAAATGATCCATAATATGAACTAGAAACGTATAACAAGAAAGCATGCATTTGATGCTCTCTGGCACACCTGAAGTAAACTAAAAAATCACGCAAAAACCGAAACTGATCTGACTGCAATATGAACTCCTTTTTTTACAAATAAGAGGCCAGAGTTTTTAGAGTCACATGATATCTCCACTTCAGACATGAGCTTAATTTCTTCAAGTAAAGCTCCCAAAAAGAAAATATCAAAAATATTTGTAATGAGATGAATTTAATATAGGAAATACATTATTATAAAGCGTGTAGAAAGAGTGCATAAAAACAGTTCCAGTCAATAACCTCACGTCGGAACCTAGAAACTATTTCATATGTACAAAATGAACGTGCCTCATTGTGCTGTGCAGCAATCTTATTGCACACTTGTTCTCGCAACATCAGATTCTATAGAACTAAGAGGATAATAATGAAAATAAGCAGATGTCTGAATGGGCTTCACGCTGTTGTACAGTGCAAAATTGGAGATTGCAAAATATGCAAAACAATGAAACACTGAACCCCACTCATGTGAGGGGCAAGAAAACCAATATGCGTCAATGGGCCAGAAAAAGTATTGGATTGAACGCTAGAAGATCAGAGAAGGATTTTAGTGCGATTGTTCTGATGAGGATACAATCAAAATACTATTCTGAAAAGGAAATAAAGTCAAATCATATGGTTGATGGGAAATTTTTTATCTCTTGTAATCGAAAGCACGGAGTGACTGACACAAATGATGTTATAATCTTCATTGTTAACTGATAGTCGAAAAGTATGAGATGCACCAACCACAAAGAGATATATGGAAATAGGTTACGTATACTATTCTCAAAACCAAAATTTGTTACCAAGGGAGATGTAAACTGAAAGCACCTTGAGTAAAGGAGCATGAAAGGTTTTAATTGATAACAGTGGGTTACATATTCTTTCCATCTCAGAACTTACTTGCAGTCGCTTTGAAAGCAAAACAAAGTACAGTCAAGGAAGATAAGGATCTTTATTTAACTTGCAGTCCGATGTGTACGTTTAAGTTGTCACTGTTGTGACAAGTGCTGAGAGGTACACACGACGCTGGTCGCTTCACATCTCTACCGACTTCATGAGTCCTGGTCAAAACATTTGATAATATCGTATTCCCGGTATCTGCAGCACGACCGGGTGGAAATTAGAACGTAGTAACAGTGCTCCTTCGAGAGATGACAGCAGATCCCGGTACTGGAACGAAGGACGATTAGGGCTTATGTCTCGTCGACAACGAAGGTAGTTAGCGATGAAACGGTACCGGATCATGAATTTCACTGAGTCTTTTCTTCTCTAAGCTGCGATCAGAAGTTGTTAACAAAATCTACAAACAGCAGTTGGATAAATATGACCTCGGAATTTCAGGTGCTTCCATTCAGCCAATTCTCGCCTAATACAGTCATTAAGGTAAATTAAGTATAGACGCCGAGAAACAAACATCTGTCGTACATATGAACGCAGACTTGTGTTTGATATATTTAAGGAATTTTATTGGGCAATGAACATTATATAAATTGAAAAACATGGTAATGAGACTTCGAAAGAGCCTACAAACAATCATACACATAGTTCAGGCAACCATCTAGACGTCAGACGTTTTTCTCATACCTTTCACGTCCAATAGCAGTACTCGCCGCTCGATCACAAATTAAGCGTTGACCCATCATGGTTTTCTTTGAGAGACAAAACACATGCCACTCGCAAGACGACAAATGTGGAATGGGTCATCCAACTTTTCCCATCTGAAAGAGCGAAACTGATCGAATGCACGAGACATGTGTTGCCTGCGCTATTGCAAAGCAACATTACACGTTACTGAGCCGTGTGCAGTATCGATTCCTTATCTATTACGTCTTTGGCGGTCGCTAAGCAACCTCCTTTCTGGCGTGTTGCGAGAGGGCGCATGCGTCATTGGCCTCGTTGACTTAACACAGAGCAGCTGGAGACAACTGTTCGTTCCGTGGGGCTGTAAACCGACGAGCATCTCCCGGTATTCCACTGTCTTGTAAGTGAATCTTGGAATACTAAGCCCACTTGTCTCAGAAACACGATGCTTGAGCTCCAACACGGCCATGGGTCGCCTTTGCTTCATGATTCGTGGATATCCGGACAGAGTGGAGCAGCGGTCGAATGTGGATTTATAAAATAAAATGGAACACCTACAACCGTCCTTATGATATTTATTATATGGCCACCAGTTTCAGTGCTTCAGTACACTATCTTCAGGCCTTAACTGACGCTGAGGGGGTCAACTGAAATCGTATACACGATTCATCAGTGGCCTACATCTATGAACAGGTTTTCGCAGAGTACCTGTAACAACGATGTTGTGTCTCCAGTCAGTTGGTGGTCGATGGTTGAGGACACAGCATCATTGTTACAGGTAGTCTGTGAAAACCAGTTCATAGATGTTAGCCACTGATGAATCGTGTATAAGACTGAAGTTAACTACTTCAGCGTCGATTAAGGCCTAAAGGTGGTGTACTGAAGCACCGAAACTGGTAGCCACGTAATGAATAACATCGTAAGGACGGCTGTGGGTGTTCTATTTCATTACACAAGAAACGGCCGAAGACGCTCAAACCTCTAGTCAGAATGATAGCCATACAAAAACCTGAATTTGGATTTCTTTGGTGAGCACCTTGCTTGGCCCTGTGGCGTGCTTGGGCATTTTTTTTATTGTTATTATATAGAGATGGGGCCTCTCCACGCCCGCACCAACGTGGTGACCAAACCAAAAGTTCTACTGTCACCTCCGTCAACATGTTAGTTATCTAGTAAGTGGATCACAGGATGCTGGGTTGTGATGTTATCCGTGCGGTTGGGTACGACTACGCATTAACACGGTCCATCAGGTGATAGATAGTGGACGAAACGCGGATGAGGGTAGCAATTTGAAGAGCAGAGGGAAAAAAGTGCCAAGGCTCGTGCCGTGGGAAAAAAACCTCTGCAACTGTGGGATGGGTAGTAAGAGCAGTGGTGGCTTACTAGCTGCGATAGCTCATGCAAGGTTGGGTTTGTTAGTGTGGGTATCATGCATCGTTACCGTGGCAGGCGATGGCGATGTATCCCGGTTTGCTGCGGCCGCTGCATTCCTGGAACAATCAGGATCGTTATATATTAGTGGGAGATCGCCCATAGACCATCTCACTGTTTGGAGGGGGGGGAGGGGGTGTAGCTTGTCTGCATGTAGTGTACGGTACGGCTTTCCTGCGTGTTGCCAGTTATTCGGAAAGTGGGTTCCAACTGGATATCCAGTAATGGTGGCTGATTAATAGGGACTCACTTGTACCTTTGTGTTTGCGTGTACTTGGGCATAGATGTTAGGTCATTGCAAGTATGTCTTTTGGTCTTTTATATTTCCATCTATGGTTGTGGTAGTAGTTCCCCAGATTCAGAATAAACGGGTTTGTGGATGTCTGAGTTTCTGTATAGTCTTGTGGTGAGTTTGTGGATAACCTCCGTGAGAGCCTCAAGTCGATTTTCCCGGTGAAGGTCCGCGATGCGTGTGTATTGTGAGCATTGCTTATTATTTCGAGTACTTTGTTTTGTACGATCTAAGACGGCGCAGGCGTGTGGGCGCAGCGTATCCCCAGACAGGGGCTGTGTACGTCATCAGGGGTCGAATAAGTGTCATGTACATGGACCTCGACACCCTTCTGTACAGTGTGCTACGCCTGTTGAGCATAGGGTACAAATGTTTGAGCCTCGCGCTTGCTCTGTAGGTCATATGTTGTATATGGTCTCCCCAGAGTAATTTCCGGTCCAGCCAGACACCGAGGTATTTGACTTTCTCGCGGAAACGTATTGATCGTGCATATAGAGTTATTGGTCTGCAGTATTGGTGTTTGCGCAGTTGCTTCGGTCTTCTAGTGAACTGAACGGCTTCGCACTTGTCGACGTTTACTCTAACAAGCCATTTCTCTAACCAAGGCTCAACCACTCTGAGTGCGGTCTGTAAGCGTGCCGTAATGTTTGATGGTTTCTAATCTTGCGCTAGAATGGCTGTGTCATCCGCGTAGATTGGCATCATTGTGTTGTGTGTGGTTGGGAGATCGTTTATCAAGAGGTTATACAGTAGGGGCCCTAGGATGCTTCCCTGGGGTACTCCCGCGTGTATACCGTGTCGTGTTGATTGTTTTCCCTGCGCGTCAGTGTTGAAACTCCTGTCTGAGGTATGAGTGTATGGGACGCACCAGCCCGTCGGGGAACCCCGCGTCGCTGAGTTTGCGAATGAGGCCGTTGTGCCATAGACGGTCGAAAGCCTTTTCGATGTCCGGGAACACCGTCCCTGTTGCTTTGTTTGTGTTGAAGCCATGTGTTATATGTTCAACGACCCGTAAGAGTTGCTGTGTTGTGGAGTGGTGATTCCTGGAGCCAAACTGCTCCGGTCTCAGAATATCATTCGTTATGCAGTGCCTAGTGAGGCGTTTTAGATTCACCTTCTCAAAAAATCTTGCTGAGCGGACTCGGAAGACTGATGGGTCGGTAATTTTGTGGGAGGCTTTGGTCTTTCCCTGAACATCAGGACCTTGGCCGTCTTCCAAAAGGCGGGGAAGTGTTGGTGTTTTAGTGCGGCATTCATTATGTGTGTTAGGTATTCAGTGGCTTTATCCCTGAACTCCTGGAAGACACGGTTTTGAATGCCATTATGACTAGGGGCTTTCCTAGCAGCGGAATGCATTATAGCCCAGGAGACTTCGGCTGTGCTAGCATGTTGAATGTCATCGCGCGATGGTTGGGCTAAAATGCGTGTAGCCGCCTGGTCAGTAGCAAGTGTGAACACTGGATCTGATGGTACCAGGTTCGGTGTGAATGACGCTGCGAGTGTGCGGGCCATTAGTTCTGCTTTCTCCTCCGCTGAGTATGCAGGTCCGTCAGGCCCTTGGAGCGTTGGGGTGTGCATTTTCTCCCTGGTGAAGTATCGGGCTAGATGCCACACGCCAGGTCGCACGGTTTCCAGCCCTTCGAGTTTTTGGTTCCACTGTTGTGTTCTATGTGTTTGTATTTTATCGTGTATGATGCCCTGTAGGCTCTTAATGTGCCGTTTGAAGTACTGACGCCTGGTGCGCTGCCATTGTCTCCTGAGGCGATTCCTCATTGAGACTAGGCCCAGGATTTCCTGAGGCAGGGCCGCACTGTGTTGTTGTGAGGTGCGATCAGGTATGGTGCCCGCCATTGCGTCCTGGACGGCGTTAGTGAGGGTTTCTAGTGCCTCGTCAATTTGTGCTGTTTCGGTACGGGCTTTTGTCAAAGTTTCGAGAACATACCTTCACCGAAGAGTCAAGCAGTATATTGCTCCCTCCTACGTATATCTCGCGAAGAGACCATGAGGATAAAATCAGAGAGATTAGAGTCCACACAGGGGCATACCGACAATCCTTCTTTCCACGAACAATACGAGACTGGAATAGAAGGGAGAACCGATAGAGGTACTGAAGGTACCCTCCGCCACACGCCGTCGGGTGGCTTGCGGAGTATGGATGTAGATGTAGATGTAGATCGAGCGTTTCCTTGAACAATGTCGAATTCGCACGCCCGTAGTCCAACATCCCGCGTTATTCCATGTGCTTCAGTGTTTCCTCAATGTATAGTATTACAGGTTGGTGGTTTGAGGGCATATCGTTTTCAACGGCAACGTTGAGTGTCGATGTAATGCCCTTGATGAGGACCATGTCTACCACGTCTGGCCTGTGTCCCCTCTGATTGGGAATGTGCGTCGGTTTATTCGGCGCTAGTGTAATGTAGTTTCTGCCTAGTGAATGTTCGTATAGTTTTTTGCCGTTGGGATTTCGTGTGCGTCAATTCCATTCCGGGTGTTTTGAGTTCAAATCTCCAGCGACTATTGCTCGCGGTGAGATGTTGAGTGGTGTGCTGTTATCGTGTGTTGAAATGCCTTCAGGACTGTTGTATACAGATATCAGTGTAGTGTAGGCTCCGTTGAACTTGACCCTGACGGCCGTGGCCTCGATTTTTTCCAATTCAGGGAGCTCTATGTTCGTGTGCTCAATGTCTTTGTGTTTTATTATTGCAGTTTCACCTGCCACGGCGTCGCTCGGTCGGTCGGTACGATAGACACAGTAGCCAGGGAAAGTTTAATTGTTTGTGCGGTTTAAGCTTAGTCTTGCTCAGTAGTGCGACAAGGATTCCCTTGCGCTCCATGAAGGCGGCAAATTCTGCCCTTTTGTTGTATATGCCCATCTGCAAGGGAGGTGTACTAGCTGCGGAGTTCTGTGTTCGTTTGCCGACGAGCGCCTACAGCCATATGGCGTGTAAGAGTTTAACTAGTTAATAGGAAAAAAAAAACATTCTTGAGTGTATATTTTATTTGCCCAATAAATGACCTTTTTAAGGCTTTTTGTCTGTAATGTGGGCTTTTCCTTGAAGATTATGGTTACTGAAAAAGTTTTTTTGAATATGTAGCACGGTCTTTGTCTGAAGTTCAATATTTTAAACACATTTGATCGTGCAGTAGCTGAGGCCCGTGTTCTTGACCGTACATATACGTTTTATTTCGCCCACTTGTGCTTACAGCCACTGGTTACAACAGCTCACTGGTTGATCTGGGCCGATTCTTAAACTGTCTTGAATGCTACTTCTAATTAGTATGTCTAATGTTTGTGTTTTAATATTGTTTGTCTGATACAGAGTGAACCAGGGGTAGCGAACACTACAACTCATTAAATTTCACCTACATGTATCTCCTGTAGTTACGTTATTGACATCTCAACGATTTTAAATTGTTGCTCATTTTCTTAAATTCTGTTTTAATAGCTAAACTGTTAATTATTACTCACTAACTTGCATTATCAATCTTTCGCTTTTGAGCTGTCAGAGGTATTCATCCTGCTGTCGTACGTAAGCGTTTCGTAGTAAAAACCAAAGTCGAATATCTCAATTTTTATGGAAATTAATATTAGCTGTTTTTTTTTACAAAATAAATGTCTTTTCTGGTGCAGATGTTAAGTTTTATTTCCCAGCACCTTACCGCTCCCACCTCCCCCGCCCCGCTAGCTGCTCCATTTTAGTTATGGCAGTGTGATTGGCCGCTTGCTGGTAATGGCACTTCAATTGTAAAATACCACAGTAGCACTCAGTGTCGTCTGCGATCTATAGGGCGCACACTCCAGTACCAATAACCCTTGGATTCTGAAGAATGGGCTCTACATCACATTACCAACCACACCATTCTACGCAGTGGGTCACGACCAATGTCTCCATTCCTAACTCAACTTTACTGTTGTCAGTTTCATTCATAGCCTCGGTACTCTTAAGAAAGCTGTCCTACCCTTCTCGCAGCAGGCTCGTCACAAAGCGTTGAAATGCATTTAGAAATATAATTTACTTTTAGCTGTAAATTTTCAGTGTTTTCTACGGAGAAGGTATGTGCTGTATAGCTGAGATTCCAGAAGAGTTACCGCAGTGATTTAATACGATCATGTATAGGGATGTCAATCATTAACGCAGTCGCAGTGCAGGTGACAGAAGATCCATAGTAACTATAGTATTGTTTGTCCCGTTAGTTATTTCTTGTGAACATAAAAGAACACTTGGAAAGAAAAGTAAATTACTCGCGTATATTAATCAAGGACATGCTGGACCTGCCTGCCTTAGTTGTTCAAACATTTCTGACACCTGCTTATGGAATTGCTCATTACACGCTGCAGTTACCTCTGACAAATGGCACCAACTACTTGATGAATGTTTAGTTCATGTAAAGTGTGTCGATTTGATTTGTACCCTTCCTCTTTTAATGTTCTTCCCCCCCTCTCCCCCCCCCCCCCCCCCCCCACACACACAGAGATAAAATTTGCAGGGGTTTAAATCGGGGGAACGAGGGAGCCATATGTTGTTAGTGTATATCTTGAAACATATCAAGAATTCCCTATAATGAGAAGTTGGCTGTATGTGCCGTCGTAGAGACGTGATGAAATGTCGTGAAAGCAAATTCTCTCTCAGTCAATTAGTCAAAAACTGCCGCAAACTGTTTTCCACACACCTCTTCCAGTCAATTATTTCCTGGAAGAATATAGGACCTAGCATTCTCTCACTGCTAACAGTGCACCGCAAGGGTTCATAGTGTATTAAATTATGTTTTTCAGAACTCCAATAACGGTTATTTTGCAAGTTAGCATACCCACGTAGGTAGGACTACGATTCGTACGAAAAGAAAGTACGATACATTGCAGTCAGTTTCTGCGTCATGTACCCAATTCAAAATCCATTCACTAAACCGCAATCTTTTTGGAGGATCACCCGTTGTAACTTCTTAAACTGCAGTTATTCTATAGGGATTTAACTTTGGTAACTTTGTGGCCACTTCAATAGAGCAACAACGAATTCTCATTTACTGAGAAAGGCGTAGAACTAATTTTGTGCGAAACCTTTCCAGAGCATGTCCACTGTCATCCACGGTTTCTTCTGTGAGTACTGTACTTGGCTGTCGATGTCAGGAACACTCCTCATTTCACGAAATTTATTTACCATTCGATGAATCGTACTCTGATTAGAAGCTTGGGAAACAGGAAATTATTCTTCAGATAATCTCGTTACTGCATGCGCTGACCCTGTCCACACCTATGAATCATACATGATTCTTTGGCAAATAAAATACATGTGTTTTCCCACTTCACTTGAAACACTTTCACTCAGTACATTGAATTACGTCGCTTAATAAACAGGTACTACTTGCGCAAGATTCCTAAGCATACGAAGATCTCGCTGTGGCGAATAGGCGTACCCTCCACCCACGCCACCGACGGCGTGCTATCGGCGGGGAAAGAAATCTCTGCCAGGCGGTTGCTTTCAGTACTGATCGTTCTATATAGTAAAAATTAGTGATAATCGAATGTTGAATGTTACTCAGGCTCACTGATTTAGCCGTTGAGCTGTAAATTTTCGTGAATGAATAGCTGATGAAATAATACACACGTTCGGTCTGCAGCTGAAATCATACAGGCAGTGAGACATATTTTGGACAGAGCTAATGAACAAGATTTACGTTGAGGAATAATTGTCAGCTATCCTTATTTCCGCTTATTTTTAACAAAAAAAAAAAACTTCAGTCCGTGTAAGTGATAGTGTCTTATAAGTATATCGAACAAATGAATTCAAAGAACTCGCTACAGTTGGTAACATTAACTTGAAAGAGGACAGAAGTACAACGTGTAAACGTAAGGAAAGAGCACTGTACGTGCCCACAATGGAAATTTTCAGTCAATGTGCACGTGCGTGGCATTCACCCGGACGACACTCATTAGCCAGCTTCTCTCTGATACACCACAGCCGCGTGCAAAGCACTCGGATGAACCATGCAACTGCAGGGCTCTATCCCTGGAGCAGCAAAAGCAGAAAACCATCCCACTACCTGGAGACCGTTTCGCTGCTGGCGGCTTGGCGTATGGACGAACAAGAAATGGGAAAAAGGAAGGAAGATCAGAGCTGAACGTTCCATCTACGCGAGGTCACTACAGACGGACCAAAATTTCAGGTTAGAGAAGTATGGGGGAAAAATCGGGAGTGTCCTTTTCAAAAGAACCATTCTAACATTTGACTGGAGCGAATTAGGGGACTCACAGAAAACCTAAATCTAGATGACTGAATGCAAATTTGAACCGTCATCTTCCGCCATTACTAGCCAGTGTAATAATCACTGCACCACACTGCGGAACAACCCGAAGAGTATGTGGTTGTTTGTGTTGTGCATGAAGTTCCACTGGGCTGTGCCCGTCTGACTCCGGTGTTTTGTGTGAGGTGTTGTTGGTCCCTAAAGTGGCGTGTAACGGTTAATTTTCTGCGTTTATGAGAAGCATCTAGTGGTTCGTGTCCTAAATTTTTAACGAGAATGTGGGGCGAAGGTTGTGTTGTTTTGTAAAATTTTGTGGATTTTTCCTGAATAAGTGTGTACACTGCTGCCCATTAAAACTGCTACACCAAGAAGAAATGCAAATGATAAACGGGTATTCATTGGACAAATATATTATACTAGAACTGACATGTTATTACATTTTCACAGTCCTCTAGTCTTAGAACTACTTAAACCTATCGAACCTAAGGACATCATGCACATCCATGACCGAGGCAGGATTCGAACCTGCGACCGTAGCAACAGCGCGGTTCCGGACTGAAGCGCCTAGAATCGCTCGGCCACAGCAGTCGGCTTTTAGAGGATGACAAAGGCTAATCTATGGTGTGTGTACAGGGTGACAATTATTGAACTATATGAAAAAAAAACGTACATTAGTTGCAAACTAAGGCGTGCACGCACTTTATTCAACAGGTAAATGTGACTACAGATAGTCGAGTTTACATTATGACATATTCGATATGCCTGCCATCATTGGCGATGTTGTGGGGCAGACGAAGGCGATTGTTCAACCGATTTTTGATTATTGCTCACCGGTTTAGGACCCTTAGTAGGTAGGACGAATAGAAGAGACAAAGAAGATCCAACGAATAGCGGCGCGTTTCGTCACGGGATCATTTAGTTGGTGCGAGAGGGTTACAGAGATCCTCAATGAACTCCAGGGCTAGACGTTACGTTAGAGGTGTTGCATCACGGAAAGGTTTACAGCTAAAGAGTTTCGAGTGAGCAGTTACTGTGAAGAGTCGACAACATGTTATCTCCTCCCAGAGACATCTCACGAATTGACCACGACGAGAAAATTTGAGTAATTGGATGTAATACACAGGCTTACCGACAATCATCGTTCCTTGACGAGTGGAACAGGGAAGAGTGGATCAGTTTTCTTATCAGAAGCACCCTCCACCACACACTCTTACATGTCCTGCACAGTATGATGTAGATGTAGATATAGGTGCTATATTCCGAGCTGTCACTTAATTTCTTCGGTGGTTGAAGATTATTTATTTCATAGCACGGTAAACAATAGCACATTAGCTTATAAACAGAAACCGAAGTCGTGTAAAATTTAAAAAAAAAAGTGAAACATAAGCAAAGAGGATGTAATAAGTGCAATGTATGACCAAAAATCGACAGAGTGCCCCAAAAGGTACGTTACAAATTTTATGTCATACAATTCCACTTGTAATTAACTAAGACAAAAAAAAGTAAACTTTGTCTGAAGCACTAACCTACAACGTTTTTCATGTAAGATAATGAATAAATATTCTGCCTTTCCAGGAGACAACAGCAACAAAACTAAAAAAAGTTTTTCTTTGTTGTTGCACTGTGGCTGGAGTATCATAAATGAATCAGAAAACGGCACAAGAAAAGGCACAGTATGTTGTTAAGTTTACTGAAACGAAGTGAGACACCCAAGTTCAGAGAAGCAGACGAAGACACTTCCGGAATATCCGTGCACAGTCGTACGAGGGATTTGCAGCTCTTTTAATGCCTTACCAACAGACTTCTGTGGGGAACGCTGGAAAATCTGTTGAATTCTCTCCGTACCTTCGTTACTTCCTGTCACTTCCTGTCACTTCCAGTACAGCGTTCGAAAATTTCTCTGAACTTGAGTGTCTAACTTCATTTCAGTAAACCAAGACACAAAATGTGACTTTTTCTGTGCAGACTCCTTTCTTCGATTCATCTCTGGTAACATCCTGCAACAACAAAGAAAATCCTTTTTTTTTTCGGTGGTCTTGCTCTTGGCACCGAGAAAGTTAAAACATTTATTTATTATCTAACACAAAAAAGCTTTTCGAGTTGGTACAATGGATAATTATTTTCTCTATATTAGTTACAAGTCGAGTTATATGACATTGAAGTTGTATCTTTTGGGACACAAGACACATTAAAAGCTTCAGAAGGAAACATACGTTTTCCAGATACAGTGGAAAATCTGCGGCGCAAAATACCTTACAACTAAAGCTAAAAAATACTGAGAAAATATCAAATTATGACAGTGAATGTAGAAAATTGCCCCTCGAAAAAAGAGGCTGTCACAAATATAACTACTCCTGTATTTTCTCAGCCGAAAATTTTAATGTTCCTGGAGACTATATTTCTACACAGTCACAAAACGAGGAGAAACGACACAAAACTGTAGGAACTACTGTCTAGACAGAACCCATCACGCGGCACATAACGCAAAAAGCTGAGGTTTCAACGAAGTTGAATGATACAATTTGCTCCTAAATAAATACTCTCACGGATCTCACAGTTTTTGTTAGCACCATGGCAGCCGTTTGCAAGGGGAAAGCGACGTGCTCGGCGTGAAGAGCCTTCCGTGACAGAGAGTCACTTATTAGGCTAATTGAAGGTCAGCAGGGAGCGTTTTCGTCCCAGCCCAACCCCTCCCGCTCGGCATCAACTGCCTCTGTACCTCCACTATTTGCATTTATTCTGATACCGTAGGTGCGCCTAATTGGATGAAGTATGCACTGTCCTCCTAATTGGGCCTTAATTGAAGGGACGACGCTCGAGAAAAGCAATACATCAAGGCCTTTATTACGTGACCAGTACCACGATCCGGTTACTGCTTCATGGAAACAGTCCTAAATGCTGGATACTGTTTAAGTACTAAATGTCAGAGATCAAACCGGATAAGACATTTCACATAAATTTTTTAAGGCAAGTACTGTTCTCATATTAATCGAACAAATGCGATGACGGATTTGCGACATACGACAAATTATAATGTTCGCAGCTCCCAGGATGGAGAATATCGCTCTTGCAGGTAGAACTGACAGGCAATTTGTCTTATGAGCACTCACTCAGTCTGGTTGTATGCTGATGGAGTATTGGTGTGACGAACGTCCCAGCGGTAAATCCTGGTCATTGTCATCCAACATTTTTGAGATTTATCCATCACTTTAATTAAGAATTTTGTGATTATTTTGAAATTCAATTATTGTAATACAAAAACACTTCATGACTAATTTATGAAGTTCTATGGAAATGAAGAAGATGTAGTACATTGTGTAAGATACAAGAAACTATCAGTGTTCTGATAATTAATGTAAAAGTATCGACAACGGTGTATATATGATCTACACTTCACTAAATGAGACTTGGGTTACAATATAGCTATTCTTTAGTTACAACTAATTAACAGTATTTATATGGGTAAATAAATATTTACTATGTGATAAACATTATAAATTTCAATGTCTGTTAACGGCCAGGTATTGTATAATCTGCTTTGTAACATCAACACCTACAATAGGAAATTTTTTATTATTATTTTGAAATTAGTTTGATGTAATAAAAAACACTAACTTAGTAAAATCAGGAATGTAAAACACTAATTGTTAAAGTTAGACAGGAATTTAGAACCTCAATTCATTAAACGTTAGCTGTTATTAATCAAGAATAGGATTTGTCGACCTGGAAAAAGCGTTCGATATTGTCAAACGGTGCAAGATGTTAGAAATTCTGAGGAAAATGGAGGTAAGCTATAGGGAGGTAAGCTATATGACGTAATGTGTACAAGAGTCAAGAGAGAATAATAGGAGTGGACGACCAAGAACGAAGTGCTCGGATTAAGAAATGTGTACGATAGGGATGTAGTCTTTCGCCCCTATGATTCAATCTATACGTCGAAGAAGCAATGATAGAAATAAAAGAAAGTTTCAAAAGTGTATTTAAATTCAAGGTGAAAGGATATCAATGATACGATTCGCTGATGACATTGCTAGCGTCCGTTAAAGTGAAGAAGAACTACATGATCTGTTGAATGGAATGAACTGTCTAAAGAGTATAGAATATGGATTGAGGGTAAATCGAAGAAAGACGAAAGTAATGAGAAGTAGGAGAAATGAGAACAGCGGGACATCAGGATTGATGGTCACGAAGTAAATAAAACAAAGGAATTCTCCTACCTAGGCAGCAAGATAACCAACGACAGACTGATCAAGGACATCAAAAGCACACTTATAATGGTAAAAACGCCATTCCTGGCCAAGAAAAGTCTACTAGTATCAAACATAGGCCTTAATTTGAGGAAGAAATTTCTGAGAATATACGTCTGGAACACAGTGGTAGTGAAACAGAGACTGTGGGAAAACTGGAACAGAAGAGAATCGAAGCATTTGAGATGTGGTGGTATAGACGAACGTTGTAAATTGGGTGGACAGATAAGGTAAAGAAGGAGTAGGTTCTGTGCAAAATCGGAGAGGAAAGAAATATGTGAAACACACTGACAAGGAGAAGGGACAGGATGACAAGACATCTGTTAATATATCAGGGAATGACTCCCGTGGTACTAGAGGGAGCTGTGGAGGACAAAAACTTACAGGAAGACAGAGACTGAAGACATCCAGCAAGTAATTGAGGACACAGGTTGCAAGTGCTTCTCTGAGATGAAGAGGATGGCACATGAGAGGAATTCGTGGCGGACCGCATCAAACCAGTCAAAAGACTGATGACTAAAAAAGAAAATAAAAAATAAAAAACAAGAATTCAATTATCCTGAAAGCCCTTACAATAATTTCTATTATATCAGCTCATTCTGAAAAGATTAAATGCATCTAGCGTGAAGCGCTAAAGTCTTAGGCTACAAAATATAAAAATATTTCATAAATTTTATTTGCTTCCCAGAGGTATAACTTTTAAACACTTTAGTTAAATCGTAACAAAACGACTTCAAACAATTTAGAATCAGTATTCAATACCAACTTAAAGAAACAGAAAAATCAATATTTAATACTCGAGAAATTTCATATCAATAATTTAAAGCGCATTGACCATTCCAGAACATCTTCTCAATCATGGTAATATAATTTATTAATTCACTTTCGAAAGCAATCCACACTAGTAGCCCAAATTACTACAACATAACATAATTATTAGCTTATTAGAAATGAAAATGAATTTCGTTCCATAAACAGTTTTCTAACATGCGTTTAGCACATGTACAAATGTAGAAGGGAGGTAAAGGTTATATACATTCGACGTAACATGGACTGAAAACTTAAGCAACAAAGCTCAAGAGTTACTGTTACCTGTAGTTACCTTGCTAGTGACTCCCTGAGTAAATCCGCTAACTGTGTCATTTTTACTGTAGATTTGGTTAACACTATCTGCAAACTTAAGCAACAAAGCTCAAGAGTTACTGCTACTTGTAAACGACAGTTACCTTACTAGTGACTCCCTGAGTAAATCCGCTAACTGTGTCATTTTTACTGTCGATTTGGTTAACACTATCTGCAAGACCCGCTCAGAAATCTAACTTTTCGTCTACTTTTACCAGATAAATGCAATGTATAACCCCAAGTCCTGTGGGATCACTGCGCTCATGCCCCAACGGTGGGTCTATGCGGACATTGCTTGTGTTCTCGCAGGCTGGATTATTAGTAACAATGTTGCGTGCCCGGTCTGCAATCCGTTCTGTGACACGATCTTCAGTGTCGATCGGTGATTTCCACCATGCGTGAATGCAGGCAGATGTGGGACAAAGAATAACATATTGTCTTCCGTAGCTAAATGTTGACGGGATACCTCTGGACAGTTTAGTATGTTGAGCTATGGTACTTGGGAAGTAGGATATGAGAGAATTGCAAGCGGAGAGAGGAGAAGAAAAGGCACGAGAATTAGTTGAAAGAAATATTGTTAACAGTCGTGAAACAGCAGCAGAATGACCGCACAGTTCCAAACACGGATCCCGTGAGTTATGATTGCACCAGGCTTCATACCTCATTGATGATATCAACATGTAACCAATGACGCCCTCGGAGCAGTCACATAACAAACAAAATACATGCTTAACGTATTCGGTGTATTTGTCCACTGCAGCGGACAATTTTAATTCGATATACCCATTCCAAAGGCTTTGTAAGGCCCTGGGTGTAGCGTACTTTGTTGTGGGCAACCTCATCTACGAGTAATTCATTACAGTTCCACTTGCTGTCTGACGTTTAAACATCCAAAGACTGCACAGTGTCAATCGTACAAAGATTGTGGTTGAGTGTGACTACTTATCCTTTAGAGGTGTATACAGTTTTTTAGTGTTCAGAGAAGTTCTGGTATTTTTTTTCCTACTGAAAGGGGTTTCCGTAATTTTAAAACTACTTAAAAATTAACAAAATTACATTTGTCACTGCAAAGTTTCAAAAAATCGTCAGCTACATTGGACAAAGTGTCCATAACCTCCCTCATCTTTAGTTTCTTATGACAATTGACGTTTTTCTTGTGTGCTGTTTCTAAGGATTTGCTTTTATTTTTACAATTGTTTATTGTTAGTAATTACTTAAACAACGATCAGGAATTATAAAGAAAAACCCAGTGCAAAGGAGATTTTAAAACTTCTGGGAAATGACGATAAATCTGATACTGAAGAACTTAAAAATGATGACAATTTTTCTTCAGAGGCCCACAGCAAAGATGAACTTCCTCAGGAATTGGATTCTCTTGAGGAGGAAGATGTACACTCCTGGAAATTGAAATAAGAACACCGTGAATTCATTGTCCCAGGAAGGGGAAACTTTATTGACACATTCCTGGGGTCAGATACATCACATGATCACACTGACAGAACCACAGGCACATAGACACAGGCAACAGAGCATGCACAATGTCGGCACTAGTACAGTGTATATCCACCTTTCGCAGCAATGCACGCTGCTATTCGCCCATGGAGACGATCGTAGAGATGCTGGATGTAGTCCTGTGGAACGGCTTGCCATGCCATTTCCACCTGGCGCCTCAGTTGGACCAGCGTTCGTGCTGGACGTGCAGGCCGCGTGAGACGACGCTTCATCCAGTCCCAAACATGCTCAATGGGGGACAGATCCGGAGATCTTGCTGGCCAGGGTAGTTGACTTACACCTTCTAGAGCACGTTGGGTGGCACGGGATACATGCGGACGTGCATTGTCCTGTTGGAACAGCAAGTTCCCTTGCCGGTCTAGGAATGGTAGAACGATGGGTTCGATGACGGTTTGGATGTACCGCGCACTATTCAGTGTCCCCTCGACGATCACCAGTGGTGTACGGCCAGTGTAGGAGATCGCTCCCCACACCATGATGCCGGGTGTTGGCCCTGTGTGCCTCGGTCGTATGCAGTCCTGATTGTGGCGCTCACCTGCACGGCGCCAAACACGCATACGACCATCATTGGCACCAAGGCAGAAGCGACTCTCATCGCTGAAGACGACACGTCTCCATTCGTCCCTCCATTCACGCCTGTCGCGACACCACTGGAGGCGGGCTGCACGATGTTGGGGCGTGAGCGGAAGACGGCCTAACGGTGTGCGGGACCGTAGCCCAGCTTCATGGAGACGGTTGCGAATGGTCCTCGCCGATACCCCAGGAGCAACAGTGTCCCTAATTTGCTGGGAAGTGGCGGTGCGGTCCCCTACGGCACAGCGTAGGATCCTACGGTCTTGGCGTGCATCCGTGCGTCGCTGCGGTCCGGTCCCAGGTCGACGGGCACGTTCACCTTCCGCCGACCACTGGCGACAACATCGATGTACTGTGGAGACCTCACGCCCCACGTGTTGAGCAATTCGGCGGTACGTCCACCCGGCCTCCCGCATGCCCACTATACGCCCTCGCTCAAAGTCCGTCAACTGCACATACGGTTCACGTCCACGCTGTCGCGGCATGCTACCAGTGTTAAAGACTGCGATGGAGCTCCGTATGCCACGGCAAACTGGCTGAAACTGACGGCGGCGGTGCACAAATGCTGCGCAGCTAGCGCCATTCGACGGCCAACACCGCGGTTCCTGGTGTGTCCGCTGTGCCGTGCGTGTGATCATTGCTTGTACAGCCCTCTCGCAGTGTCCGGAGCAAGTATGGTGGGTCTGACACACCGGTGTCAATGTGTTCTTTTTTCCATTTCCAGGAGTGTATATGAAGATAATAATAATCACGGTGAACCTGATTCTGATATGCTTTCCAACAAACACATTTTTCTGTCTCAAGTCTTGGAGAGACTCTCTTGAACATTACAGGATTGTGGATTATGCTACGAAAACTGATTACAAAAAAAGAGAAGTAGCCCTCCAAATGAAGCTACCTCATTATTTGTGCCTGTAAAGAGTAGAAATGAACTGAAACCGCAGATGTTATCAGATAAGTTATGTGGACAATGTACCATACCTTTTATCTGCAGAAATCGGCCTCTAGATGCAAAAATGCTGTGACAAAGCTAAAAGGCACATGCAGTGTGCCAAATGAAAGCTCCGTCTTTGTACTCCAAGAGGGCACAACTGCTTTCTACAATTCCATACAAAATATACGTTGCATGAAAATGCAGTGTCGCAAGCAACATTTTACTTTTGTAAAGTTTTTCTAATAAATTATGATAAATATTTTACAAGCATATGATTCAAATGTTCTATTACTTTAAAAACAAATGCCACAATAATTTTTTAGGTCAAAAGTTTACAATAAAAATTGTGTAAACTATGAAACATTGTACCTTTAAGTCACATTGTCCCCTCTAGCGAACGATCCATGACTTGGATTTCTGCTGATTTTTGGTTTCTGCTGTATGAAAAAGTTTCTCAATGTAAGTTCTGTTTGGATGCAAAATTACAAATTTTTCATTCCAGAAATTAACACGAATGTCTGAAACGGATAAAGAATATCCGTACGGAACTCAGAAAAACTCAGTACGTCTTTCTAAACAGAGGTTGCAAGTGCAGACAGATGTGAACACTACAGGAATATCAGTTTAATAAGTTATAGTTGCAAAACATTGACATTAATTATTTACAGAAGAATGGAAAAACTGGTAGAAGTCGACCTCTGAGTTGACAATGTTGTCTGCACAACTATTTTCGAAGGTATGAAAGAAACAGGGATAAAATAGGTGAAGTGAGAGGTTATATACCACATTGTAAATAATTCACATTCCAGCTATCAGAGTCGAAGGACATGAAAAAGAAGCAATAGTTGAGAAGGGAGTAAGGTATGGTTTTAGTCTGTCTCTGATATCATTTTTTACGCTTGCAGGTTTCTCCAATGCAGGAAAGGAAATCACCCAGTCTCCAGTAATTACTCACCAAACTTTCATTCGCAGCTACATCAGTCAGTGTGGATTCTCAGCGGCCCAGACACGCATGTTTCCATGTTTCCTCCATCAGCTTTCAATAATTTCTGAAGATAGGTCCATCGGTAAAGAAAATTCTTCGAAAAACGAACCTGTTGTCCAGATGTCATATCAGAATCGAGTGACATAATTCTGTGTACCTTCCGCAGTCCTGCAAGTTAATGTGTAATAACACTGATGAATTCTGTTTGCGCACAAAATGCAAACAATGACGGGCTGACTTATTCCAGAACTACACTGAAGCGACAAAGAAACTAGTGTAGGCATGCCTTTTCAAAGACAGAATTACGTAAACAGGCAGAATACGGTGCTGCGGTCGGCAACGCCTACACAAGACAACAATTGCCTCTCGCAGATGTTAGATCGGTTACTGCTGTTACAATGACAGGTTATCAAAACTTAAGCGAGTTTGAACGTGGTGTTATAGTCGGCTCACGAGCGATGGGACACACCATCTGCAAGGTAGCGATTAAGTGGGGATTTTCCCGTACGACCATTTCAAGAGTGTACCGTCAAAATCAGGAATCCGGTAAAGCACCAAACCTCCGACATCACTGCAACCGGAAAAAGATTCTGCAAGAACGGAACCAACGACGAGTGAAGAGATTCGTTCAACGTGACAGAAGTGCAACCCTTCCGCAAATTTCTGTAGATTTCAATGCTGGGCCATCAACAAGTGTCAGCGTGTGAACCAATCAACGAAACATCATAGATATGGGCTTTGGAGCCGTACGCTTCGCCTGAGCCCGTCATCACCGACATTGAACTGTTGATGAATGGAAACGTGTTGCCTGGTCTGACGAGTCGCGTTTCAAATTGTATCGAGTGGGTGAACGTGTACGGTTATGGAGACAACCTAAAGGATCTATGGACCCTGCAGGTCCGCAGGGGACTGTTCAAGATGTTGGAGGCTCTCTACTGGTGTGTGGCGCGTGCAGTTGGAATGATATGGGACCCCTGATACGTCTAGATACGACTATGACAGGTGACACTACGTAAGCATCCTGTCTGATCATCTGCATACATCCATGTCCATTGTGCATTCCGACGGACTTGAGCAGTTCCAACAGGACAATGCAACACCCCACTCGTCTGGAATTGCTACAGACTGGCTCCAGGAACACTCTTCTCAGTTTAAACGCTTCCACTGACCACCAAACTCCACAGGCATGAACATTATTGAGCACATCTGGGATGCCTTGCAATGTGCTGTTCAGAAGAGATCTCCACCCCCTCATACTCTTACGGATTTATGGACAGCCCTGCAGGATTCATGGTGTCAGTTCCCTCCAGCACTATTTCAGACATTAGTCCAGTCCATGCCACGTCGTACTGCGGCAATTCCGCGTGCTAGCGGCGGCTCTACACGATATTAGGCAGATGTATCAGTTTCTTTGCCTCTTCAGTGCACATTCCTAAGACTGTCAATATGCGGCATATGCAGTGTATGGTAACTGAAGAAAACATCACTCTCCAGAATCGCTAAAAAAAAAAAAAAAAAAAAAAAAAAAAGCGTTTTATGGAATGACCGGTTTTGACAGAGTAATGCTGTCATCATCAGATCTTATTCTTTAAAATATTTTTCCATATTGTCCATTGGTATTGCAAGGCATAGCGGGAATTTATCTGGAATGCGGAACCACTTGCAACACTGATGGACAATAAGTTGTAATTCACTCATTCCATAAAATGCTTTTCTATCGGTCTTGGCTTGTAAAGCTTTCTTCAGTTACAATTATTCCCGAGGCACTCTCATATTAGCTGGAGGCAACTTGTAGAACCAGAACGTTGTTAAACGTGTGTCCTCATAATGTCGAGTGGAGTGCCATGCTCCTTGCTCTTCGAAAACTATATTTATACGTATTATAAAAATGAATGTGTGTATATCCGTACATGAGTATGTATGTTCCCTATCTCCTCTTAAACCACTGGACCGATTTCAGTCAAACTTGGTACAAATATTCCTTATTGTGAGATAAAAATCGCTATGGAGATAAAAAACACCAACCTATTATAGTTCAAGAGATATGAAGCCATAAACAATGAGATGCATGAAAAACTGCCGTACAATGCACGACATTTAAATTTGTTATTTATGTGTCACTAAACACTACTCACAATAAATTTCGCAGGCAATACCTACATACGCCACTAAATACAGCTACAAAATCATATCATTGCATCACACATAGTTCAGGAGAAATACAGTATAAACAGTGAGATGCGTGGAAAATGTCCCACTGAGCATGAAGTTTTAATACTTTTATTTTTTACTATTGAGATACTCCTACAATCGAGTCAACTTAAGGAAATCCCTGACCTTTGTCAGTGCTGTTGACAGCTTTCTACTGCGAAGCGCAAACAGCTTTAGATGAAAACAATAGCCGTCTATAGAGCTATGAAGAGGCGTTCCGATAGAGACGTTTACAAAATCGCGTTGCAGCAGTTGCAACCAGGATTTTCCAACGCTTCTGGTGTTCGATCGTTTCACACCGAGTCTACTAAAATGAACATCCAGGCAACGACAGGTTTGTCAGCTAGTATTCAATAAACTTTTGTCTAGTCCGAGCACGTTACGTAAATGACAACATCGTGACAGCAAAGTATAAGTTGGCAGTAAACCAGATTATATTTAACAGTTCACCGTCAATGTCTGTGCTTATGAGGTTACCGTAATACCTACGGAGCACCGATACTACGAAAATCTTGAACGTAGTGGATGCTTACAAGGAAGCAGCTGAGGGGGCAGTTATGAGCATTGATGAAACACAACTCTTGTGGCTCAATGAAAGCACACGTCTAGCGATACATCCTTTACCCAAATGTGTTGAGATGGAAGTGTTGGGTGTAAAACTAAGGAAAGCATAAATGACCTAACTGACATCAGTTCCAAACAAAGTAAGAGATGCTGTGATAGCAAACAGTACAAAGAAACTGAATATCATTCGAAGGAGTGAACACGTCAACACATTGGCTCTGCCGAAAATGTAGTATGTTGCACAAATCATACCCATCGATATAAAATATATAGTACATATAGAAAAAACACATAGCTTGGTTCATTTTGAAAGGTATGTTATTTCAAGTAAGCAAGAATGAACCACAGAAGGCGGTCTACGTTTAAAAGATTGTGGGATAATATGTACAGTACTTCTCATGAAAAATTTAATAAATAGACTGAAATTGCCTGGAAGTAGGTTGGATTTAGTAAAGACTGCTCTGGCATCAAGGCAAAGAACATAGGTTACAGAAGGATGCCAGCAAGTATGTCTCAGACCTTACAATCCACAGTGTATGTACACTCCTGGAAATGGAAAAAAGAACACATTGACACCGGTGTGTCAGACCCACCATACTTGCTCCGGACACTGCGAGAGGGCTGTACAAGCAATGATCACACACACGGCACAGCGGACACACCAGGAACCGCGGTGTTGGCCGTCGAATGGCGCTAGCTGCGCAGCATTTGTGCACCGCCGCCGTCAGTGTCAGCCAGTTTGCCGTGGCATACGGAGCTCCATCGCAGTCTTTAACACTGGTAGCATGCCGCGACAGCGTGGACGTGAACCGTATGTGCAGTTGACGGACTTTGAGCGAGGGTATAGTGGGCATGCGGGAGGCCGGGTGGACGTATCGCCGAATTGCTCAACACGTGGGGCGTGAGGTCTCCACAGTACATCGATGTTGTCGCCAGTGGTCGGCGGAAGGTGCACGTGCCCGTCGACCTGGGACCGGACCGCAGCGACGCACGGATGTACGCCAAGACCGTAGGATCCTACGCAGTGCCATAGGGGACCGCACCGCCACTTCCCAGCAAATTAGGGACACTGTTGCTCCTGGGGTATCGGCGAGGACCATTCGCAACCGTCTCCATGAAGCTGGACTACGGTCCCGCACACCGTTAGGCCGTCTTCCGCTCACGCCCCAACATCGTGCAGCCCGCCTCCAGTGGTGTCGCGACAGGCGTGAATGGAGGGACGAATGGAGACGTGTCGTCTTCAGCGATGAGAGTCGCTTCTGCCTTGGTGCCAATGATGGTCGTATGCGTGTTTGGCGCCGTGCAGGTGAGCGCCACAATCAGGACTGCATACGACCGAGGCACACAGGGCCAACACCCGGCATCATGGTGTGGGGAGCGATCTCCTACACTGGCCGTACACCACTGGTGATCGTCGAGGGGACACTGAATAGTGCATGGTACATCCAAACCGTCATCGAACCCATCGTTCTACCATTCCTAGACCGGCTAGGGAACTTGCTGTTCCAACAGGACAATGCACGTCCGCATGTATCCCGTGCCACCCAGCGTGCTCTAGAAGGTGTAAGTCAACTACCCTGGCCAGCAAGATCTCCGGATCGTCCCCCATTGAGCATGTTTGGGACTGGATGAAGCATCGTCTCACGCGGTCTGCACGTCCAGCACGAACGCTGGTCCAACTGAGGCGCCAGGTGGAAATGGCATGGCAAGCCGTTCCACAGGACTACATCCAGCATCTCTACGATCGTCTCCATGGGAGAATAGCAGCCTGCATTGCTGCGAAAGGTAGATATACACTGTACTAGTGCCGACATTGTGCATGCTCTGTTGCCTGTGTCTATGTGCCTGTGGTTCTGTCAGTGTGATCATGTGATGTATCTGACCCCAGGAATGTGTCAATAAAGTTTCCCCTTCCTGGGACAATGAATTCACGGTGTTCTTATTTCAATTTCCAGGAGTGTATTAGGGAAGGTTGCTAACGAAAGTTATTGTATGACAAAAACAATAATCGGAAACCTTCAGAAGAACACTACAAGTTCTCTAGAAAGCCACATTAAACACAATTATTTGAACTGGAAGACAGTACGGGAAAAAAATGGTTTAAATGGCTCTGAGCACTATGGGACTTAACATCTATGGTCATCAGTGCTCTAGAACTTAGAACTACTTAAACCTAACTAACCTAAGGACATCACATAACACCCAGTCATCACGAGTCAGAGAAAATCCCTGACCCCGCCGGGAATCGAACCCGGGAACCCGGGCGTGGGAAGCGAGAACGCTGCCGCACGACCACGAGGTACGGACTGTACGGGAAAAGCTCGGCGATAAATCCATAAGCTCTCTGCCATGCTCGGTAGCATACATGTTTATAAATGATGTGAGCGCGACAGCTTTGCGTCACCACAAAATAAAACTGTCATCTCATTCATGTTGACAGGAGAGCCGTGTCGCTGAGACATCTGTACACAGTAGGTTGCTTTCCCCATTAGCAACATTTGCTTGCAGTTGACGAGTTAGAGTTTAGTAATATTCCATGTTCTTTCTGTCCACGTCATTCAGCCTGAAAGCTATATTTTTATATAACTTCTGGATACCAGGTTTCAAGAGGTTTTTGCTGTGGCCGCACACTTCGCACATCGTAGCGCCTACTGCATCAGCACCCCACTTTACATCCTACCATCACGGGATACCTGCATCACAGGGTGTATATTCACCAGGAAAATCTAGCTCGTCTGTGTTGTCAAAACAAGGACTTACCGGCAGCCACAACACAACACACCACCAGGTCTCCACCAACAGCCGCCAGGGACCACTATCCGTTCGCGGAGCCTGCAGAACAGCTTCACCAGAGGTCGCAGGTAGCCTAGGAACTACTTTTTTTTTTAATTCGATGCGCT
The DNA here is from genome assembly GCF_023864275.1 of Schistocerca cancellata. Lineage (NCBI taxonomy): Eukaryota > Metazoa > Arthropoda > Insecta > Orthoptera > Acrididae > Schistocerca > Schistocerca cancellata. The sequence goes on along the minus strand of NC_064633.1, from coordinate 313,182,365 downwards.
ACTCAAAAGGATACAGAACTGCCGCCCAAGCAGCCACGACCTGACGCCTCTTCTGGCTGGACGATCTCTTGGTATAGTCCACGAACCTCTTGACGTTGTAGAACGGTTTGTCTCCGCTCCCCGTGAAGAGTTGGGTCTTTCTTATTATTATTATTTGTTATTTTCTATTTGTATCGATCCGCAGTCGAAATCGAGTCGGTTGTTCTTTTGGATATCGTATTATTGTTTCGTTTTGGTGATTCCAATAAATTGTTTTCGCACTTGATTTTTCCGCATTCATATTCTGCTAGCGCAGGTACTTCATTGGCAACGAGTTGGTTTGCGACTTTCCCACATTTGCTCGGTTGTTGTCCGCTATGGCAGACGGTATTGCAGGTGTTCATCAATCCACAGCGCGAGTCAAAGCGCTGTTGGATCGTATGCAACAAACGAACGAGCTTATTATTCAGCGTTTACAGACGATGTCTACCCCTCCCGTTGAGGTGTCTACACAGGGGTCCCACCCAGCTTCCCTACTTCCATGGCTATGTGCCACGCCCCCTGAGTTTCTCCAAGTTCGACAAATTCGTTGAGTCTTGGGGCAACTACATGGCGCGTCTGGAGCAACACTTCATTGCTCATGATGTTACTGGCGACGTTCAGCGACGCGCATTTTTTCTCGCCCTTGTGGGCCTGGAGGTTTATCACCTTCTGCAACAGTTGCATCCCAATATGGAACCTCATGTTCTCTCCTACAAGGCGTTGACTTGTAGCCTATTGGATTATTTTGACTCTCAGGTCCACATGGCGGCGGCACGTCACAAGTTCTTCTGCTGTCAGAAGCTTCCCGCACAGTCGTACAGAGAATGGATTGCTAGGCTGCAAGGTCCCTCCCGTGACTGTCGGTTTTTCTGTGGCAACACCCACTGCAAGCAGTCTCATGGTTCGGCACTCATTCGTGATATGATTTTTGTCCATGCGCCCAATGATGCCTTATGGCTGAAGGTGGAAGATACCTCATCATCTGTACTAATGAGGAGTCCTTTCGCTCTGCTTCCATGCTGCAGTCCCCTGTGCGGGTCTTTGCCACCCACTCTCCGCATCGCCGGTTCCCATCACTTTAGCCGCCGCAGCGGCGCCGGGTACCCTGTTCTGAGGCCACGCCCGCCCGCCAGGACCAGAGCACCGGTCCCCACCTGCTGCGGCCGCAGCAGCAGCAGCAGTAGCAGTGACAATGGTTGCCCTCCTGTAGCCAATGCTTTGTCACCCATCAGAGGCAAGATTGCCGCTTTCGGAGGGTGACGTGTTCGGCCTGCGGAAAACAGGGTCACAGAGCCGAGGTCTGTCGGTCATCTTCGTTGATGGCTGTGGACCACTCTGCTGTCAATGCCTCCGACTCCACGGTGAATGAGATGGACCCGCTGCCGCCAATTTGCTTCGTGCAAGCGGTTTTTTCTGCACACAGTGGCGGCGATCACTCTGACTGTGCCACTAAACGGCACTCCTCTCCCTTTTCAAGTGGATACGGGGTCTTCCGTGACCGTCGTCGATGGGGCATCCCATCGTCAGTTGGGTTCACTGCCTCTTCGTTCATTCCATTCTTCTCTGAAGAGCTACAGCAGCGACGTCATCCGAGTACAGGGGTGGTTATTGGCTAGGATCCAGTACCTCATTCACAATGTCGCAGCCTGGGTTTTTGTCCTCGCCACCCCCATGGCCACCAACTTATTGGGCATGGGTCTTTTTCCCTTATTGGGCCCCGAGATATGACTTAGGCCCAGCTGTCAGATCATTGTCAACAGACAATCACCTCCAGCAACTTCTGGACGATTTCCTTGACGTGTTCTTTGCCATTTCTCTGCATGTCTCTGGGTTCAAAACCCATACCGAACTCCTCAGAGATTTCGAAGTTCCACGAGCCTCGCTTGGTACCATTTGCCTTCCATGACAAACTGCAGGAGGAGCTTCATCGCCTGGAGGCAGAGGGTATCCTGACCCCAGTTCGCCATTGTCGTTGGGCTACGCAATCGTGGTAATTGAGAAGCCAAACGGATCTCTTCACATTTGTGGGAATTTTAAGGCCCCTGTCAATGCTCAGTCTGTTATTGACTGTTATCCCGTACCCAAGGTTGATGACATTCTGTCCTAGTTGGCTGGCAACAAGATGTTTGCCAAAATTGACCTGTGGTATGCCTACCTCCAGTTGCCTTTGGATGAGTCATCAAAAACTCTCTTGGTAATCGATATCCCTTTTGGGCTCTTCCGTTACAACAGCCTCCTGTTCGGGGTCGCCAGCGCCCCGGCAGTCTTCCAGCGATATTTGGAAACAACTGACAAGGGACATTCTGGGGATGGCTGACTACCTTGATGACATCTTAGATGCTGACGTATCCACCCCGAACCTGGCCTGGAAACTCCAGCACCTCTTCCAGGTTTTACATGGTGCCAGCTTACATCGCAACAAGGAGAAATGTCTTCTTTTGTACTTCGGGTGACCTACCTTGGTCATGTTTTGAGTGATAATGGCATTCGCCCAACTTCCCAGTATGCCGAGGCTATCCTGCAGCTGCTGCCCCTGAAGGACATCTCCCAGCTCAAGTCTGTCCTAGGTCAATTCAATTCCTACCACTGTTTCATCACACATGCCATGGCTCTGGCAAGACCACTTCACTACCTCCTCTGTAAGAATGTTCCATGGGACTGATTACCAGCTTGTGATTGGGCATTCCACCGTCTGAAGTCGTCTCTCCTGACACCAGCTTGTCCTATCCCTTTTGACCCCACCAAGCCTCTCACCTTGGTTTCCAATCCGCCAGACTGTGGTGTGGAGGCCGTCTTGTCTCACATCATCGATGGCGTTGAGTGTCCAGTGGCCTTTGTCTCCAAAACACTATCCCTGGCTCAGCTTAACTACAGCCAAATTGAGAATGAGGCATTGGCCCTCGTATTTGGGTCTAAGAAATTACAGGATTTCATCTGTGGCTGTCACTTCACCTTATACACCAGTCACAAACCTCTGCTCTCATTATTTAGCGCTACAGCTGTCATCCCCACGAGGACTGCTCGCCACCTCAGCAGGGGGCAGTGTTCCTCATGAAATGTTCCAACAACATCCATTTTTGGGCCACAGCTCTCCATGCCAATGTGGATCTACTCTCTCATCTCCCAGTGAGTGCTGCCCCAGAGTTCAATGCTGACCCAGTTGCCTGTTTCCAAATGGATGACGCCGCTGATGAGACAGTCACTGATTTTCCACTGGATGCCAAGCTAGTTGCATATCACACAGGAGACAACCTGAACCTCCAGGCGCTGATGCACCACATTCAGCACGTGTGGTCCTCAGACCATCGTCAGTTGCTGCAGCCAGAGGTCCAGGCATACTGGCACCACCGCCAGCACCCACCTGTCAGAGATAGGGTCCTCCTCGTATTGGGTGATAATGATAGCTGGCAGGTGCTGCTGCCACCCTCCCTCCACCAATGGACCTTGGAGCTCCTGCACATTGGTCATTGGGGGATTGTCCTGATAAAACAGCTTGCCTGACAGCATATCTGCTGGAGGGGTATGGACGCCACCATCACCAGCATGGTGGCCCCCTTTCCGTCTTGTCGTCAACAGCACCAGTTGGCACCCCCCTCACCTGTTCCCATGGTCTCCTGCTCCTTCTCCTTGGTCCCTTCTGCACTTCAATTTCACAGGCCAATTTCTCGGCTCCTCCTGGCTTATCCTTATGTCTCCTGCATGTCCTCCATGACCTCCACCCATATCACCCAATCTCTTTCCCACATATTTGCCATTGAGAACATTGGTCACCAACAACAGCTGTCAATTTACATCTGCTGAATTTACCTGCTCCTGCACCTCCCAGGGCATCCAGTTGGTACACACTGCTTCCTTTCATCCTGCATCTAATGGATTAGCTGAACGGTTTGTCTGGACATTCAAAGTCCAGATGTCGAAATTTCGTCCCTAACACTCCTTGGACGACGTTCTTCCATCTTTCTTTCCCGCTACTACTCCACTGTTCAGGATGGACCATCCCCAACTGAAAAACTACTTGGCCATCATCATCAGTCCCTCCTTTTATCTTCTGTTTCAGTCTTCTCCCTTCCCACTCCTTCACATTCGACACGGTCCTGTTATTCTCTACAGAATCCGGTCTGGGCGCTGGTGTTTACCTGGCGTCGAACCCTGTGTGCATCGAACCCGGTGTGTTCCTGCCAGGGTCTCATTGCTCATAGATCACGCTATGGTGGCAGTTACACTCGACGATGTCACAGTGTGGTGGAAGAACACCAACCAGTTTCACCTCCATTGTGGTCCTCCACCACCACCACCTCCTGTGCCGCCTCCAGGACTGTCGGCTCTTGGGGTTGACAGTGCTCTTCTCCCCACCTGACTGCCACCTCCGCCAACGCCGCCCGTCACATCCCATGTGCACCCTGCAGCAGATGGCCCTATGCCCATGGAGGTGGATCCTGCACCTGCGACCTCCCCCGGTCTCCTGTCGCCCACAGCCTTGGGGCCCAACATCGTGATGGGCCTTTTACTCCATTCTGGGGGGGGGGAGGTCTGCTTTGGATGCACACTTCAGACATTGTAGGGCCTACTGCATTGGCATCCCACTTTACATCCAACCATCACGAGATGCCTGCATCACAGGGTGTATATTCACCAGGGAAACCTACGTCGTCTCTGTTGTCAAAACAAAGACTTACCAGCGGCCATTACACAACACAACACCAGGTCTCCACCAACGGACGCCAGGGTCGCAGGTAGCCTAGGAACTACTTTTTTTTTTGCTGCGCCAGGCACGTGATCGCAAATAGTACAGGCAGATACATCCGCCAAAGGGCTTCATAAGGCGGGGCACTGCCGGCAAAAGGCAGTTCGACGCACTGCTCTAAACGATACATAGCTGCCGCCCCCGCAGCCAAGGCCAGGCGCCTCTTCTAGCTGGCCGATCTCTTCCTATAGTCGACGAACCTCTTGACGTTGTAGAACTGTTTGTCTTCACTCCCCTGCAGAGTTGGGTCTTTTTTATTATTATTATTATTTGTTACTTTGTATTTGTGTCGATCAACAGTTGGGATCGAGTTGGTTGCTTTTTTGGGTATTGTATTATTGTTTCGTTTTGGTGAGTCCAACAAATTGTTTTCAGACTTGTTTTTTCCGCATTTCTATTCTGCTAGTGCAGATACTTCAGTTTTCCCACCAATCAACTGCATCATGAAAGAAACGTTTCTTGTTGACCTACAACTAGCAGTATCCTCTACTGATTATTATTGGACAACTTCGACATTATAGTTTAATGATCACACAAGATGGTTGGAGAAGCTGCTATGGAATATGAACCTTGCATATGAATTCGTATTGTATGCATTAATGAAGCCTTGATGCTGCTACTACCAGAACATACCTGGAGTGAGTACACACAACAGCAAGTTGCTCTACCACACAAAGATGTTTTTCACAGGAGTACTTAGAATATGCCACCTTAAAGTCCAGTTTAGCTGTTGTCCATCTTGATGTAGATTTCTGATATGTTTTATCATCTTAAGAAGATCCTGAATTGAGAAAAAGTATGTTGCCCCAGCAAATACATAGCACTTAGGTGTAATATGTGTTACTGTGCGAAAAATGTCCCACTAGTTCATCACTGTATAAGCAAAACTATATGCAGATAGACCATAGCTTATAACCGTTTCTCAGTATTCATAATTGTTATGTAACAGATCAAGATATTCTCTGTAGCCTACATTAGCACAGCCTTCTATGGCATGTACACCTCCAACATCCTCTTGATTTTGAAATGCGATTGGCTTATGATAAAGAACCAGCACTCCAGTAGGTAAATTGGACGTGTAACATAGATTTCCTCCAAGAGATTGCAGGGCACTCTCACTTCTAATACGTGTTATGCTATGTAATGTTCTTAGGGAAGTTGGTCTTTATTACTTGATTGCTGGATACGACCTGACTTCGTACATCGTGATGAAATGGTGGGGAGTAGTTAATCCTCTTGCTTGTGTGCTCTAGTGAAGGAATAGCGGTCAGTTTTACCTGTGTTCAAAGAAATACGGTGCCGATTTAAACGACTGCAGTAAAAGTGTACAGCGGCTGAGGGCCAAGGGGAGCGTTTTTTCTGCAGAACCTGGGTGAAAACAGTTGCGTACTGCCGAGTTGCGCGGTCTCATTGTGTAGACACGTTGGATGACGCCGGTCGGGCGACAGCCACGTCCAGGTAGGCTGAATAGCGCCGTGGAGTCGCTGCTGCAATGGGCAGAGCATTGAAGACCGGCAATAAAGCATAGGACGGGCCCCTGTTACGCAGGAAGCCAATGAGACGACCGTGTGTTTCTACGAATTTCCGTGGGACAGATCAGTGGCTCCCAGACGTCCAGACTCTGCTATAAACCATATTTGCGAAGGCACAAGGCTTTTAACAGGTTTATGGCCGTTCTGGAAAGTTCTAAATGGATGCAACAAAGGAGATAACGATCTTTTTATGGAGGGCTGTGGTTCATCCAGGTCATGTTGTTAGAAAAAGACACAGCGTAAATGCATGGGAAGCTGAATGTTTTTTCTTTTTCTTCCAATTAACCTTAGAGTCTCTGATTAGTCAAATCTGTGTGTGCAGAGCAAGGGGCAGTCTCCCATCTTACAATACGGCGCTCCAGCTCGTGATTGGTTTGTGCTAAAGTGGGGGTGGGCTAAGATGTAAATGTGCTTTGCTACTGAGCTAGCGAGGAAAGCAGAAAGAAAGAGATGGGACACTCTCGTACTGGCGTTTCACTAGTAAAGAACTGCTGGTCTTTACCTAAATGGTGAGACTTGTGTCCTATGGTAGTCTGACACTTAGAGCCTGTGCCAGTCACCTTCTAAATCTTCAGAGGTACTGCTTCTAGCATCACGCACACAGTGCATGCCTAAAGGATGCTGCTTTGTCGGATAGCTATACAACAATTCAAGCAAATCACATTAATGGTTTTTATTACAACAAAGTAGATTGACAATACTTAACTCTGATTAGAACAATTTGTCGCAAGCGATAGGCGACATGCAAATAATCAGTGTCATTTGCGATATACAATGACCATGCAAGTTATCCCCACTCGTTCATAAGTCACTGCTATCGTTAATATCACTGCTCCTCTAGTCCTCTCTGCTAGTGCCTCTGCTAGTGTCCATCTTGTAGTGTTCGGCCGAGGCTGGCAGGAGCTACGCTTATATTCTCTTCGGAGGGAGGCCAGTCCTGTCGTGGTGACGTCCTAGTCATCGTGCTACTGACTGACATCGTCTCACAGCCCCCTCTGCTCTTGCATTCTTCATCTTTGTGCCGGCGCTTGTCAATACGCCGGAACAGTACTTCTGCAACAGCCAAGTTCCGTGTGTTCTTATTACCACAGCAGACAAATTTCAGGCAGACAGTGTTGCTACATATGTGTATTATACTTGAAAGGAATGAATCCTAATTCTGTAATATTTTTGCGATACCTTTGTGAACAATCAATGGATTGAGAAAAATAGGGTCTCCAGCTTTAATAGTATGACACGTATTGTATGTTAGTCGTTTAAGGGAGCAGCCGCCTACACAGAGCTGTTGCAACAGTTCAGGCAGTCAATCCATTAGAACAGCCATTTTAACACCGACCAGTTCCACTTTGTAGCAAGAATGTATTTTATTGGTTAAATAATGCACTGTGGTCATTGATAAACCATGGGACGCCGACAGCCACCTGATAGCTGTTAGATGGTATTGTCGCTCTGCCATAGGTGGCTCTGGAAAGGTAGCGGCAGCATTCTGACATACTACACAGCAGCAAAGTTAGGTAGACACAGCTATGAGCAATGTGCTGTGGCCAATGCCAGGGAGCTAACTTTACAATTAGGGAATATGTACCTCTCTAATGAAATGTAAACATCCGACAGTGTCCAAAATACCAACTTGCCTGGAGAATCATATAAACTGATATGGATGTAGTAAACAGTATCAGATTAATCATTTTATGCGAGTACACCAATGTGCAATCACTGTCTTACATTTAAAAATGTGTCATCTAAACGCATGGTGCCCCAGAGGGCAATACTCAGGGAAAGGTCAGAAAACTTTTTTCGAAGCAAAATCGTCTAGTAAACATGGGCTCTAAAATAAATACCTCAAGAGCTAAGAGCACTTCTTTGTCTTCGATATCCTGAAACAAATCTTTTCTACTGCAAGTATTTTGCGTCCCATATTTGAGATGTGGTAGTATGGATCAAAACAAAAACAAAAAGAAAGTCTAGTAAACGTAGGCTCTAAGGCGCATGACATAAAAAGTATGAGAACTTGTTCATATTCGCTTCTGTGAAAAACATTTGATATACTGGACAAGAGTTCATACATTTCAAGGTATACATTTTAAAGCCTATGCTTACTATACTTTTTTCTTCGAATGATCGTTCTTGTCATATCCCTGAATATTGACTGCTGGTATACCCTGTATATGTTGAAATCAATCAACTTTGTATCGAATGAGAAATAGTATTAGTTGCTAATCTAAGTCATGGAGATGAATGTAGACAATATGGAGGTGACCATTACAACCTAACCTTTTACAACCTGGCCGGTTACAACCTAGCCGGTTAGAGGCACGGTAACGTACTTTTGTATAAATTAATAGTTCTGGCAAGCATTGGTATTACAATGTAATACATATGGCGTAAATGACACTTGGTTACACCGCACCACAGTGGTGAGGGGGAAATCGAGACGATATGACACTTGCGGTTAACATTAGCTAGTTACCCTTTCCTGTGAAGATATTGATCAAAAAAGCCTTTTTAACAAATTATGTAGAAACTAATTACGTTTCCAGTTAGGTCTAAATTTAACCAGTGCAAGCCCAGCTGTCTCTTACAAAGGAAACTCTCTTTCGCGCTCCCCTCAGGTTTAGTTGTAGGGTGGCCCAGTGGATAACCCGCCAAAAGCTGCACACAGATCGAGCATGAAAGCAGGAAGAAGATGTATTTAACTGTGAAAAAGGTAGAAAAATAGAAACAATGAATGGTCCACAGTTAAGATGTGCAACATCGAGCAAACTGGAGGAACCAGGGCGCCGTGGTTATGTGCTCACGGAGTTGGCCTGCAAAGCGGGAAATCTATCTTCATATCTCCCTCGCGCTCCTTTTTCCTCTCTCTTCACAAAACTATGAACCGTCCGTCTTCTCATTGACGTGTCGGTTCGCTGTATTCAGATTTGTGTCTGTGTCGTGGTGTAACGTCCGTTTGCAACAGGAAGTTGTAAAGACAGGACCTGTAATAAAGCTGGTTACGCACAATTACTCCATTAGTAGCCGCAAGGAACTGGCTCTCAAATGGGAACCACAAACGTTTGATGACAAGGCGACATGCCAACCGAATACTCCATCGGGAGACATGACTGATGTATCGCACACGACATTGGTGACATTTGTGTCATCTGATTGGAACCTCTTATCGACGCACCTAACTTGTACACCTGGTGAGTGAGAAGTATGGCTCCTTGCCCGATTTAGCTGTTTGTATGAATGTAAATGTCATCACTCCCAAATAAGTGATCAAGTTTGTCACATTAGCTGCAACAAACGAACGCAACAGTTCACAGTTACACAGTTTACCCTGTGCTCTATCAAAACATGTTTTTAATGTTTTTGAAGCTGCATTTCCTTTCGGAAGTTTTGACTCTTCAGTTCCCTTTTGTAACATAGCTCACACCAGTCTATTTGTTGTTTACATTTCTGTGGGATATCTATGCGATATTTCGCCAGCTACCACTATTCATTACATTTACTGGAGACGGCAATATATTGTTACCACATGAATCATATTCTATAACCAATGTATACCATGGAAATTGCTAGGGGTACTGAAAGAGAACAGACACGTCAGTGATCGAACAGACAGTTCATAATATTTTGGAAAAACAAAATGGGGTACAAGAGATATTTGAACATGGATCTCTCGGTTTGCAGTCGAAACCGTGATCACAGAAACACGGCAACAAATGGTTCAAGTGGCTCAGAGCACTATGGGACTTAACATCTGTGGTCATCAGTCCCCAAGAACTTAGAACTACTTAAATCTAACCAACCTAAGGATATCACACACATCCATGCCCGAGGCAGGATTCGAACCTGCGACCGTAGCAGTGGCGCGGTTCCGGACTGCGCGCCTAGAACCGCTAGACCACCGCGGCCGGCAACACGACAACATGCCTGATTCATCTCCTTATATGTTGCTCATCTTGAGCTTGAATTACTCACGGTTTGCATTTTGCTTCTTTTTTCGCAGATCAGTACACCTTCCTCTTGTTTTCACCCTTGATCTGTATTCAGTTTTTCGCGGGATATCCAATGGGCCGCCTTGCTACTAAATCTGAAGGGTTGCGATACGGAATTTCCCTTGTTAGCAAGGAGGCCAAAGAAACAAAACGACAGTAACGACAGTAACTTTACAGTGTTAAAATTCTATGCGTTAAAATTTACATCAGTATAACTTTTACAATCGGAAAGTAATCGACTAAGCCTGTTACGACGGACCGCAAGAGCATATTGCAAACTTCGCGAAGCACGGAGGCGCCGTAGCTCATCTGTCTTTTAAAGGCCACTTTGAGCACAGCACGTTTCTCAGACTGACTGACCACAAATTATTCGGCTCGACTTCTCCTACACCACTGTGGTAAGTTGTAAATATCGTTTATGTTCTGTATTTTGACACGTTAGAAATTTTAAACTGAGTGCTTTACCGATGAAAAGCTAAAGGTATTTGTTCAGATTTAATGAAATTTCAAAACTGTAAAACTGTAGTAGTCTCTGGTGCATCCATGTCAAACGCTAAATTAGGTCTTCTAGGCTCTACGGGCAAAAGTTAGAGAACAAGGAACTCAAGAGGTGGCTGGTGTGTCATGGACCCAATTTGGACTGATTACAAGATAAGGGCCGGCCGCTGTGGCCGAGCGGTTCTAAGCGCTTCCGTCTGGAACCGCGCGACCGCTACGGTCGCAGGTTTGAATCCTGCCTCGGGCATGGATGTGTGTGATTTCCTTAGGTTAGTTAGGTTTAAGTAGTTCTAAGTTCTAGGGGACTGATGACCTCAGATGTTAAGTCCCATTGTGCTCAGAGCCATTTGAACAATTTTTATCTGGACACCCCTAGCACCTCTTTGTCTGAGTGTGTGGGTGGAAATGGTGACATGAAAACAACTCAGTAATGTCTGAGGCTATTTCAACCCAGTCTGGCATAACAGCGAAAAAATGCTCTTTTGGAGCACCACAAAGGCTAATATGTTCCGGTTTTAAGACTCTGACTGAAGAGTGGGGTATTGGCTGTCTGATTCTACCTTCCTCCTGTCTCACAGCCACAGTATACTTCATTCTGTCCTATTAATACTGTCTGCTTTCAGTGTCACGCTCTCCCTCTTGCTGTCTCTTCCAGCCACTATCTTCCCACTGCTGCTGTCTCTTCTCATTGTAACTATCCTATGATTCCTCGTTATCATTGTTATAGAGTCTGTCTCTAATTATCACTGGCTACCAGAAGGATGTAGGTTGCAGTAGGTCCTGGGAGATGAAGAAGCTTGCACAGGATAGAGTGGCATGGAGAGCTGCATCAAACCAGTCTCAGGACTGAAGACCACAACAACAACAACGACTCACTTCCATTTTCTCCTTCTCTTTATTCCTCTCCCACTGGTGCTTTCTCCTTTACTGTTTCTCTAGCACTGTTTTGTCACTGTCATCCGCCACTATGTCCCTCTATTTCTCTCACACTGTCATTGGTCATCGTCCCCTTTGCACTTTCTATAACACAATCACTGCCAACTATCTTCCAGTATTTATTACTTTCCCGTTTGTATCCCTATGCTACTGTCTCCTTCTCTCTCAGCATAAAAAAGCGCGAATATGTATGCATGCCAAAACTTTTGAGAAAATTTTTACGGATGCTGAGGAAAGTAGTATCAGACAGCTGGTGCCCGGCATTTCATTCAGTGTTTTTGAAAATAGGAGCATATCGTCCTTTGTATGCCCCGATAGGAGCATTTCCCGCTAGTTCCCTTCTTTTCCCTGCTACGGCGCGGTACGTCATTCATATGAAAAGAAAATTTTGGGTCAGCAAAATTTTGATAGTATCCTCAAGTGAAACTGAAATAACATAAAACTAAATTTTACTCCTCAGACCGGATTTCGCGTGCACAAAAATATTCAATGTGCTTCAATATTACCACGTGGGGTTCCAAGAACCCTTCTTATGATAACAGAGACACTTTATAGCATATTTTGCCTTGCTACGTCACTTTATAAATTGCGTTTTCGGCTCATACCAAATATTAAGTGCGTATTTTACGTTTGAACTTCTGTATATCGAAAACAAAAGTTTCAAAGTTGTTTAAGGTTGGTATTTTAGGAACATATTAGCAAAATTTCAGCCATTTTCTGTGCGTGGTCATCATGGAATCTGCGAATCTGTTTTAGTACCCAGAAACCAGTTTCCCGTGTTTCCTCAGGAAGCGCCCATGAACTGCATAAGCCCGTCAAGGCGCACCATAGACCACATGTAATCCAAGTAGAACCAACCACTTTACTCTATTTATCTAAGCTAGAGGAAGTTTATAATATTGAGACTTAGACGCCGTACTTTCTGTACCAAAACAGGATTCATCATTTGTATAGAAAATACTGTGGAAGTAAGATGCCCCTATAAGGGTGGGATGGAGATGAAAAGGGCTGACATGTAAAAATGTTTGAAAACGACCTTTCAAGCCAACTAGGCTTGGAATGCCTTAGAAGTGTACAGAAGAAATACGTGTGAAATATTCTAAAATATTTTTAAACATAAAAGTAGTTGTGAGAAATAGAGGGTGATTCAACGATGCTCTTACAAATTTTGATTGCTGATGGAGATAGATAAATGTATCAATCTGATGTAAGGTAATCTAGCCCGAAAACGACTGAGTCCAAAGTTTCAAGCGAAAATCGTTCTCACACCTCTGACAGTGGACCTATTCTACGGCAAACCGTTTGCTTTCCAGATTTTGCGAGGAGGCAATGTGCAGCAGAACAAGAAAAAAATGTCTCGTAAACAAGGGCTCTAAAACGCACTTGTTCAGTTTGAGGTGTGTTTCAGAGCCTGAAAGATTATGAAGTGTCCATGGCTCTTAAGGAACGCTCTTTAGAGTCCATGTTTACCGTAAATTTTTTTCTTGCTGTGATCCATACTACCTCCTCCAAAAATTTAAAAAGTAAAGACCTGCAGTAGAAGAGGTCCACTGTCAGACGTATCAGAACGATTTTTGCTTATAAATTCAGATCGGTCGTTTGCGGCCCTCAAAGTTTGTAAGATGATGAGGGAACCGCCCTGTACATGAGACGAATGAGTACGCGGGCTACCGGCCCGTGTGGCCGTGCGGTTCTAGGCGCTTCAGTCTGGAACCGCGTGACCGCTACGGTCGCAGGTTCGAATCCTGCTTCGGGCATGGATGTGTGTGATGTCCGTAGGTTAGTGAAGTTTAAGTAGTTCTAAGTTGTAGGGGAGTGATGACCACAGATGTTAAGTCCCATAGTGCTCAGAACCATTTGAACCATTTTTGTACGCTGGCGAAGCAACCAGCGAGAAGTTAGTTAGGTTTTTCGAAACATATTGTTCTATCGTCTGATACTGTGAGCCTCAGCCCTTTTCACCTGGTCCTCCTATATGCATCGACATCCAATATGTACAACTATATTTTGGATGCCAAAGGGACAGTGCAACATATTAACTGGATGAGCCTGTTATTTTGTCCAGCCCTGGTGTTTCACTCTCGTCAATAGCGATGATTACCAGTCGTGAAGCATTTATTCTCCCGTTCTTCCTCTTTCTTATTCTACGCGGTTCTCGGAAAGCTCTGTCGACTTGTTGCTTCCAACGCATCACGCATGAGATCCGCTAGAGAAGTGGGAAGGTTGTAGAGGGATGGGTGGGGAGACCCACGCATCAGAACTGGTCCCCGCTCGCTGACAGCGCACGAGCCGGCTTAAATGCCGGTCACGTTCCGGGAATGAGCCGGCATTTAAACCACAACACGCCAACGCAGCGCACCGCACGGGCCCTCGGCCAAGCGGACAGAGGGCAGCGGGCAGCGGGCATTGGCACCCGCCCGGTGCTGCCACGGAGCCGGATGGCGCAGCTCCTCGCGGGCAAACGCGGCGACTGCGACGGCGCTGACGCTAAAAACACAGCCAGTGCGGCGCGGCGCTGGGACGCCTGTGACGTCAGCAGTCGGCTCGTTCCCACGATCTCTGGTTGCGCGCTGCGCGACGCTCAGCGTCTGCAATGAACGGCAGGCAGCCCGCGAGGTCAATGACACCTGCCATGACGCCGCAGTCGCCAGAGATAGAGAACGCCGTCTGCGCAGCTAATTCCGCTCTCCCGAGCGAGATGACACGGGCCATTACTGTAAGTTTAAACTGATGGTGCAAAGCATTATGACGACTGCGCACCGCAAGATCGAACATTGCCTCCAGGCCTTGCGGGAATGTGTCGTGACGGGGGAAGTGTACGTCAATCAACGTGAATGTGCAATAAACACTCACAGACGGCAGGTAGCAGCACCAGAAGCAGCGGGTACGTAAACCGTGTCGGGGGGGACGTGGAAAACAGTGCACTCCGTGTCATGATGCGGAAACAGAGCAATTTCTCTTACGTCCGATGGGGCATGATCACTGGCTTTCAGGCCAAGGGTGGAAGCATTTCCGAAACAGTTTGCTGTGGTTAAAATATACCGCATACGGCAGAACGCCACCATTCAAACTCGGCTCTGAGGCAACTGTGGCACACCACGTACCACAGATGAAAGGGGTGAACGGCGCTGCGGAATTGTGTACGGGCGTATACAGGGTGTCACAAAAGGGTACGGCCAATCTTTCAGGAAACATTCCTCACACACAAAGAAAGAAAATATCTTATGTGGACATGTGTCCGGAAACCCTTACTTTCCATGTTAGAGCTCATTCTATTACTTCTCTTCAAATCACATTAATCATGGAATGGAAACACACAGCAACAGAACGTACCAGCGTGACTTCAAACACTTTGTTACAGGAAATGTTCAAAATGTCCTCCGTTAGCGAGGATACATGCATCCACCCTCCGTCGCATGGAATCCCTGATGCGCCGATGCAGCCCTGGAGAATGGCGTATTGTATCACAGCCGTCCACAATACGAGCACGAAGAGTTTCTACATTTGGTACCGGGGTTGCGTAGACAAGAGCTTTCAAATTCCCCCATAAACGAAAGTCTAGAGGGTTGAGGTCAGGAGAGCGTGGAGGACGTGGAATTGGTCCGCCTCTACCAATCCATCGGTCACCGAATCTGTTGTTGAGAAGCGCAGAACACTTCGATTGAAATGTGCAGGAGCTCCATCGTGCATGAACCACATGTTGTGTCGTACTTGTAAAGGCACGTGTTCTAGCAGCACAGGTAGAGTATCCCGTATGAAATCATGATAACGTGCTCCATTGATTGTAGGTGGAAGAACGAAACTAAAATGAGCTCTAACATGGAAATTAAGCGTTTCCGGACACATGTCCACAACATCTTCTCTTTATTTGTGTGTGAGGAATGTTTCCTGAAAGTTTGGCCGTACCTTTTTGTAACACCCTGTATACGTGTGGCTGCTGAGCTATGAACCACCATGGTCAACCGAGGTGCTACCAACAGTGTCTCCTCCACAACCGTTCAGCGAACGTTGCTGCGTTTGCTTTCCGCAACAGGTGCCTGGTTCATGCATCCACACTGTTGTTCGCCGACAGAGACCGGAACTGACGTGCCAGTTCCGCAGCTGGACGTCCAAGATGGGCGCTAGCGCGTACGGCGCGGAACGTCTGGAAGGAAAACACTCTACAACAATCGTTGGAAGGGTCCATGTCAGAGGAGGGAGCGTTATGTTCCGGGGAATGTTTTCTTGGTATTCCCTGGGTGATCTAGTCAATGTGGAAGGCGTAATGTATTAACACATCTTGGGGACCATATACACCACTACATGAAGTTTGTTTTTCCTCGGCGCGCCGGCGAAGTGGCCATGCGGTTCTAGGCGCTACAGTCTGGAACCGCGAGACCGCTACGATCGCAGGTTCTACTCCTGCCTCGGGCATGGATGTGTGTGATGTCCTTAGGTTAGTTAGGTTTAAGTAGTTCTAAGTTCTAGGGGGACTGATGACCTCAGAAGTTGAGTTCCATAGTGCTCAGAGCCATTTGAACCATTTTTTCCTCGGAGCGCTGTCATCTACCAGCAGAACAATGCAACGTGTCACTCGTGCGTGGTTCGAAGAGCACGAGGATGTGTTTACCGTACTCCCCTGGCCACCAAACCTCCCGGACAGAGCCATTTGAACCAGTAATACGAATCGTTCGGAAGGAAAAACTTCATTTAATAATGTCGTCTTTTCTTACCTCTTTGCGAGAACTGTGGCGTGTACCATACTGTCCGTTCGAAAGTGCACTTCATTTGGGCAGAAATAGATGCACCGCCAGCATAAATAAATATAGTGATGAGTACTACCATTATCCCTTCACACAGAAAGCTAGGTGAAGTTTATTGTTGTAAGGAGGCAACACAATAAAACTGAAAGAGAAAACCAAGGACTTGTTACACGACTATTTGACTTTAGGTAAGGGAACAGGCAGTAGAGAGGTATTGTTAATATACGAAAAGCGTTCGACAATTGAAAGCGGTGTTAGATGTTTGAAACCACCGGAGAAATAGATCTACATTATACTTACAAGAGGAAACGATAATAATGGGGTCGGCCGGAGTGGCCGAGCGGTTCTAGGCGCTACAGTCAGGAACCGCGTGACCGCTACGGTCGCAGGTTCGAATCCTGCTTCGGGCAGGGATGTGTTTGATGTTCCTACGTTAGTTAGGTTTAAGTAGTTATAAGTTCTAGGGGACTGATGACCTCAGAAGTTAAGTCCCATAGTACTCAGAGCCATTTGAACCATTTTATAATAATGGAAGTAAAAAAAGAAGTTTTCTGATAAAAAATTGCGTAAGGCAAGTGTTTCACCTCTACATTTCAAACTGTGTATCACAGAGACAGTAATGAAAAGGGGATATTATTAACAAAATCCGTTGGTCACTTTGCTGTCCTCAGTGAAAGTGAAGAAGCATTAAAGAAACTGTTAAATGGATTTAACAATCTAATGAGCACAGAATATGGATAGAGAGTAAACCGGAAAAGGACAGATGTGTGAAAAGTAGCTGAAATGAGAGTAGTGAGAAACTTAACATCAATATTGGTGATCATGAATTAGCCGATGTTCTGGAATTCTACTACCTTTCAAGCAAAGTTACCCGTGATGGATGAAGTAAGGAGGACATAAGACGCAGTCAGAGACGACATTCCTGAACAAGAGTTTACTGCTGACAAACGTAGGTCTAACAGTTTGAAAAGCTTTTGAACTGCAGAGAGAAGAACAGTTGCAAATTCTACTTGCACTCACTCAAATTCTCACGTGGTTTTGTGCGGAGATTGTTAGAGCTGAATTATAACAAAATCACACCCTCTTTACTTTCGTGACGTTTGCAGCAGCTCTACGCACACTGTGCAATTTGTAGAGGAAATAATGTTTAACAAAGAAAACCGTCGAACAGCCTCCAGTGCTCTTTGTTATCGAAGCCGCAGTTTTGCATCTTTCAGTATGCATTAAAAAAGTCCATAATATCTTTGTTTGTATGTCCATCTTCCTTAGCAGCTGCTGTAATCCATTATTATTAGTTTTTCCTTCTTAAATTTACTACAGTTACGGACTATTTCTCAATAAATATATTTTGTTTTTCTTTATGTGGTTATTCTGGAAATGTGGGTACAAAATATGTATCTATAGATTAAAAGCAGTATTGCCTTACAAAATTGGGTTGCGAACTACTCATGGTGTTCTATCTTCTTCCTTACATATTCTGCAGACCACTGCTTTTCCCTGGGTTCTGCGCTCTTAGAGGAGTTTGACGTCGACAGAAACTTCGTTGCTCATTCACTTTTGGAAATTTTTCACCTGTGTTGAATAATATTTTTCTTAAGCTGCACAGTGTTTTCTTACTGTTCATGTCACTTTTGTGATGCTACACAAGAGAAATGGTGCTACAGTTTCACGTATTTCGGACTCCGCACAATGTTTATGTTCATTCAAATGGTTCAAATGGCTCTGAGTACTATGTGACTTAACTTCTGAGGTCTTCAGTCCCCTAGAACTACTTAAACCTAACTAACCTAATGCCATCACACACATCGATGCCCGAGGCAGGATTCGGACCTGCGACCGTAGCGGTCGCGAGGTTCCAGACTGTAGCGCCTAGAAACGCTCGGCCACCCCGGCCGGCTAGGTTCATTCATTTGTGTATAGTCTACATTGTGATAGTTGCTACACTGTGAATACATTTTGTTAGTCATATGTGGGTGTGTGTGTGTGAGTGTGTGTGTGTGTGTGAGAGAGAGAGAGAGAGAGAGAGAAAGAAATGGAAAGAGAGAGAGAGGCAGGGAGAGAGAGAGAAAGAGACGGGAGGCAGACAAATAAATTTGGCGCTTCTTCGTCTCTCGAATTGTTAGTGCGGATTTGTCTCACTTCTGATTTAGTGACTGCAAAAGGAGCTGTCAGTGCAGATTTGTCTCACTTCTTTCCTCGTTTGGACAAGTTCTCGGCCGGCCGGAGTGGCCAAGCGGTTCTAGGCGCTGCAGTCTGGAGCCGAGCGACTGCTACGGTCGCAGGTTCGAACCCTGCGTCGGGCATGGATGTGTGTGATGTCCTTAGGTTAGTTAGGTTTAATTAGTTCTAGGTTCCAGTCGACTGATGACCATCGAAGTTGAGTCTCATAGTGCTCAGAACCATTTGAACCATTTTTTTTTTTTTTTTTTTTTTTTGAACAAGCTCTCGTAATGTAAGCTGCTGTATTGTGAAGTAGAGCTGTTATGTATTTTAAATGCTTCGAAATTGTCCAGAAATTCAGCCCTATGGCAGGTTAATGTCTGTCAACCGCTATATCGGTTAACTAATACATTGCCGAATAGCAGTGGTAGGACTTTTCCTTTTTATCGAGCATGAGTGCATCCAAGGGGCTATTGAAAAGATCGTGCAAAAATAAAAACTACTTACGTGTTTGGGGGAAACCTTTTTTATTTTTCGACATAGTCTCCTCTTATACCTACACACTTCGTCCAATACTGTTCTAATTTGTTGATCCCTTCAGAATAATAGGAATTGTCCAGGTCTGCAAAATAGCTATTATTTGCTGCAATCACCTCCTCGTTTGAATAAAATCTTTGTTCTGCCAGCCATTTCTTCAAATTCGGGAACAAATAGTAGTCCGAGGGAGCCAAGTCTGGAGAATGGGTGGATGTGAAACGTATTGTAATCCTATTTCCATTAATTTTGCGACCACAAATGCTGAGGTGTGTGCTGGTGCATTGTCGTGATGGAAAAAGACTCTTTGCGGTCCAATCGCCGGCGTTTTTCTGGCAGCTCGGTTTTCAAACGGTCCAATAACGATGACTAATGTGCACCTGTAATAGTTTTACCCTTTGCCAGATAGTCGATGAGGATTATCCCTTGCGAATTCTGGCCGAAGGAATGGTCTTCGCCTGTTTTGGTGCAGATTCTCCCTTCGTAACCCATTGTTTAGACTGTTCTTTGGTCTCAGGAGTATAGTAATGTATCCATGTTTTATCCACAGTGAAGAAACAAAGCTTAAAGTCCTGCGGATTCTTCCTGAACAGCTGCAAACCATCCTTGCAACACTTCACACGATTCTTTGGTCAAACGTGAGCAATCGCGGAACCCGTCTTGCGGAGAGCTTTCTCATGTCCATATGTTTATGCAAAATATTATGTATCAGTTCAAAAAAATGGTTCAAATGGTTCTGAGCACTACGGGACTCAACTTCTGAGGTCATTAGTCCCCTAGAACTTAGAACTAGTTAAACCTAACTAACCTAAGGACATCACAAACATCCATGCCCGAGGCAGGATTCGAACCTGCGACCGTAGCGGTCTTGCGGTTCCAGACTGCAGCGCCTTTAACCGCACGGCCACTTCGGCCGGCTGTATCAGATCATTCGAGATGCCCACAGCACTAGCAATCTCACGCACCTTAACTCTTTTCTCATCCTTCACCATATTAAAGATTTTATCAATGATTTCTGGAATCGTAACCTCCGCAGGGCGCCCGGAACGTTCAGCATCACTTGTGCCCATATGACAACTCCGAAAATTTTGAAACCACTTATAAACTGTTCTAATCGAATGTGCAGAGTCCCCATAATGTTTATCAAGCTTCTCTTCAGTCTCCTGACGCATTTTGCCATTCATAAAGTAATGTTTAATCACCAAACCAAATTCTTTTTCGTCCATTATTTGACAATCACTCGACTTCCTTGATTCACACGAATGTCAAACACAAAGAACTGGACCAATATGGCTGAAACTTGGTGTGCGTTCTTTCCAAAGATGTTACTAACTAAACATGACCTCGACACGCGCCGGTGTGCCATCTCTCGGACTTTCCACGGACTTTTCAAACTCCCCTCGTAAATACTGTAAAAACTCACCGTTTCAGTAGGCAGTAAGCTATTATTGAGAAAATCGGTCAAGAGCTCTCGGATGTGGAGATTTGTACATCTCTCTTTCCATTACAGTTTTTCCTCACAGACTTCTCCGTTTATTTTTCCAAGTCTTTCGGCTCGTTTTATGTCATCGTCCATCTCTTCCTGTATCTTGCAACGTATTGGCTCCCTGGATACGTGGTGCAGCTGACATCATAATCTTACATAAGGGATTGTTTCACAAGTATTCTTCCGAAATCACAAGACTATGTACTCAACGTGAAGAACAGTAGAGACGAGGTAAATTGCAACTTCTAGATAGAACTACAAAGTTTATAGAAGTCGATGTCTATTACATTCATGCACAAACAAACTATTGGTACTTTTCACAGTTATGTTCAAATCCAAGGAGAGTCTAGTCACTTGTGAAGTACACTAGTGGCAAGACGCAGTCAATACCTTCACCGCTAGATAACAGTAGTGATGTTACTGATGGCAGTGCCACTAAAGCAGAGTTACTACATACAGTTTTCCGAAATTCATTCACCAGAGAAGATGAAGTAAATATTCCAGAATTCACATGAAGAACAACTGCAAATATGAGAAACTAAATAGTAGATATCCTCGATGTAGCGAAGCAGTTTAAATCACACAATAAAGACAAGGCCTCCAATCAAGATTATATACCAGTCACGTTCCCTTCAGAGGGCGCTGATACATTAACTCCACACCTAGCAGTCATGTACAACCGCTCGCTCGTCGAAAGATCCGTACCTAAAGACTGGAAGTTGCACAAGTCACATCAACATTCAAGAAAGGAAATACGAGTAATCCGCTGAATTACAGACCCACACCGCTAACGTCAATTTGCAGTAGGATTTTGGAACATATACTGTGCTCAGTAATTATGAATTACATCGAGGAAAACGATTTATCGATCAACCGCCAAAAGAGATTCGGAACATTTCGTTCTTGTGAAACACAACCAGCTCTTTATTCTTGTAAAATAATGAGTACCATTCGCAGGAGATGTCAAACTGATTTCATATATTTAGGTTTCTAGAAGGCTTTTGACACGGTTCCTCACAAGTGACATCTAATCAAATGTATTATCGTCTCACAGATACGAGTGGATTCGTTAGTTCTTGTCAGAAATGTCACAGTTAGTAGTAACTGACAGAAAGTCGTCGACTAAAACAGAAGTAGTATCTGGCATTCCCCAAGGAAGTGTTCTAGGCACTCTGCTGTTTCTGTTCTACATAAACGATTTAGGAGACAATCTGACCAGTCCATTATGTCATTTGCAGATGATGTTTACCGTCTTGTAAAGCCGGAAGATGGTCCGAACCAATTGGAGAATGATATAGATAAGATATCTGTATGTTACGAAACGTGGCTATACTCTAAATAATGAAAAGATTGAACTCATATACAAGAGCATTGAAAGAAATCTAGTGATTTCGGGTACACAATAAATCACACTAATTTAAACGCTGTCAATTCAACTAAATACTTAGGGATTACAATTAAGAATAACTTAAATTGGAACGATCACATAGATAATATTGTGGGGAAGGCAGACCAAACACTGCGATTTATACTCAGAATACTTTTAAAATGCAACAGGGCTGCTGAAAAGGCTACTTACACAGCGCTTGTCCACTCACTTCCCGAACACTGTTGCGCGGTGTGGGATCCACATCAGTTAGGATTGACGGAGGACATAAAAAAAAATCCAAAGAATGGCAAGTCGTTTTGTATTATCTCGAAAGGAAGGAGAAAATGTCACGGCAATGATGCTGGAATGGGGGTGGCGGCAATCATTAAAACAAGGTGTTTTTCGTTGTGTCAAGGTCTTTTCATGAAATTTCAGCCACTACCTTTCTTCTCGGAGTATGAAAATATTTTGTTGACGCCCATCTACATAGGGAGAAATGACCATCATGATAAAATACGAGCCCGCATCTCGTGGTCGTGCGGTAGCGTTCTCGCTTCCCACGCCCGGGTTCCCGGGTTCGATTCCCGGCGGGGTCAGAGATTTTCGTGATGGCTGGGTGTTGTGTGCTGTCCTTAGGTTAGTTAGGTTTAAGTAGTTCTAAGTTCTAGGGGACTGATGACCATAGATGTTAAGTCCCAATGTGCTCAGAGCCATTTGCACCATTTTTTGATAAAATACGAGTCGGCCGGAGTGGCCGTGCGGTTCTAGGTGCTACAGTCTGGAGCCGAGCGACCGCTACGGTCGCAGGTTCGAATCCTGCCTCGGGCATGGATGTGTGTGATGTCCTTAGGTTAGTTAGGTTTAATTAGTTCTAAGTTCTAGGCTACTGATGACCTCAGAAGTTAAGTCGCATAGTGCTCAGAGCCATTTGAACCATTTTTGATAAAATACGCGAAATCAGAGTTCGCGCGGAAAGATTTAAGTGTTCTTCTTCCCGTGCAGTGTTCGACATTGGAACGGTAGAGAGATATTTGTTTTGTAAATAAAAACCACCTTTTCTTGCTGTCATGTATTTTATTTCTCCCACGCGCTTTTCGCCTTTTATTATAAGGCATCTTCAGTGGAATAATACAGTTTTGTTTTGATATGTGCTATTAGTAGATTATAAAACAGTTCATATCTCGTTTTACGTAAATGATTACTTACAGTTCTTCGCATTTTTGGTTAACATCTACGTTTTCTCTCGTCTGGTTACATGCTGGAGGTGGCACAATAGCTTCACTTAAGAAACTTAAGTAATTTTCATGTTTCGAAGCTCTTTCTTCACAATTTTCATACTGTTTGCCCTTATTGCTGTAGATCACTATTAGTCTTCTCTCATTAGTTGTATATATTTGATTGAAAACTGTGATTTAAAACGTAACTACTGTTAGTTTGCTTCATGTCTTATCCTGTCTGGTTTGTTTACGTACAGGTTGCCAACCTAATGAAGTATGTGCTGAAAATCAGCGTCTATTCATTTCTGTTACGGCCAAGCAAACAAACTTGGTGGAGAGTTAGCTTCAACGTCTGCCAGACGCTTACTTGTGAATTACGGAGAAATCATGTACATTTACACTGATAAGCCAAAATAATATGATAACAGCCCACCGCGACCTGTTGGATGCCAGTTGGTGGTGTTGCAGCCACATGACGCGATAATTAAAGTATGTACGTGGAGCAGACACGGACGGGCTATCATCCCAACGAAGATATGGGGTGCAAATGGGGAGATCCACTGAGATAAGTGACATTGACAAAGGGCAGATAATTATAATGCAGATAATGTTAACGCATATCTCGAAAACGACAAAGCTGGTCGAATGAAATTACCTGGAAGATTAAAACTGTGTGCCCGTCCGGCACACAGTTTCATTCTGCCAGGAAGTTTCATATCAGAAGACACTCGGCTGCAGAGTGAAAATTTCATTCTGGTCGAATGTTCACGGGCTACTGTCGTGAGCAAACGGAAAAAGGTAGAAAGACAGTGAAACTACCACTAAGCGCTAAATGGTTGGACGTCCACGATCCTTCACAGTGCGTGGCGTCCGGAGGCTTGTCCGCTCTATAAAGTAGGATAGATGGTCACTGTGGCATCTCTGCCGAAAGAGCACAATGCTGGTGCACGCACAAGTATTTCAGAGCATACCGATTATCGTACATTGTTGAAGATGGAGCTCGACAGCAGACCTCCCCTATGTGTTCACATGTTGACCCAACGACAAATTTAATTAGGATTGCAGTGGGCACAGGACCATCGGTATTCGACTGTCGATAAATGATAAGCATGTTAGCTCTTCGAGTGGCTCGCATTTTTGCTACACTAAGTCGATGATCGTCTCCACGAACGCCGTCACAGAGGCTCCTTACGGACGCAGGCTGGTTCAAATGGCTCTGAGCCTATGGGACTTAACTTCTGCGGTCATCAGTCCCCTAGAACTTAGAACTACTTCAACCTAAATAACCTAAGGACATCACACACATCCATGCCCGAAGCAGGATTCGAACCTGCGACCGTAGCGGTCGCGCGGTTCCAGACTGCAGCGCCTAGAACCGCTCGGCCACCAGGCCGGCAGACGCAGGCTGGTGGGAGCAGTTTTATGCTATGGGAGATATTTTCCTTATCTTGTATGGGGCCTGTAGTAATAATCGAAGACACGCTGACAGCTGCGAACCACCTACATCCCTTCGTGCCTGATCTCTTCCACGACGACGATGTCATCTTTTAGCAGTATAATTGTCCGTTTCTGGGAAGCAAAACCATGATAAATAGTTTAAGGAGCATTACAGTGAACTCACGTCTATGTCTCGTCGACCAAATTTGTCTGATGTAAATCTTATAGAACCCATTTGGGACTCTATTAGGCGCAATAACCGGGTACGTAAATCAGCGGCCCTTTATTTACGCGAATTACATGGCCTGTGCGTAGATATATAATGCCACATACCTACACAAACCTAACAACAAACTGTCGGATCTCTGATACGCAGAATTAATGATGTATTTCGTTCCAAAGACGGACAAACAAGCTATTAAACAGGTAGTCATAATGTTTTGGCTCATCATTGTATACGTACATAATGTGTTTAAAATCTCGATAAGAGTAAATAAAGGGAGTCCTCTGTCTTCCTGCATAAATCTGGCGGCATAAACCACACATCCTCACGAACAAAGTTGTCAGTGGAACTAGAGAAAGACATAAAACTCTAAAATAAAAATTCAAGATGTCCGTTCTTATTTTAAAAATTTTGTTTCGGGGGTTACAGTTTTCTCTGGATCCATTTACTGTTTTGTTCATGAGGGTGAGTCCTTTGTGACACTAGATTTGTGCATGAAGACAGAGGACATGCTTATGAAAAAATTTCGATCGTGTATTAACTTTAAACGGATTGTCAGAGGTATAAAGGTAGGTAAGTTCTGTATCATTCCACGAATCTTATTCACACTTAACTGCAACAAATTTGAAATGGAACTATATTTGCCTTCTAGAATTTTTAGAAGATGTGATTTCGGCCTAATCGTGTTACATGGAACTCTTTGATTCGTTTGCAATAGTCTGTCGCCACCACGTCTTGCTACTGTAAAAACGTTAGAACAGAGTTCGCTATGAAAATACACATGCATTAACAGTCGTTCCACTCTCCACATTTTATTTCATTTCCCTTCATACTGTAGGCATTCTATCTCTCTTGCATAGGAAGTTTTTTATTTTTTTTGCATCATTTTCTTTTCTTTTTTTCACGGGATAATTTATACTCTCGTGAAAATCGGGCAGAATGAATCGTTGCCTTGGGTCTGCCCTTCGGGTCGATTTCTTTCAGATCATAGGCGTCTGTAAGTGGGAAGAGGAGATATAATACGGGGTATATGCCCCATCAGAGACTTTGGAGGTCATTAGAAAATTCTCACACATTTATAGTAAACCGCAGATTCAGCAGTACCGAATGTGACGGGAAAAGCAATTGCTTTACCAATCACTGTTCGCCATTCTGTTCATGGGACATCGGGAGTGTCGTGCAGATAAGGCGAATACGAAACTTCACAGAAGAATACCAGAATAAAGTTTTTAAGCTTATTTCATTCATTGACTTTGAGAAGTATTAACGTATCAAGTTTTTGCTGTTTATTTCTCTTGCTGCTCGTTATTATTTCTTCAGTCGTTGTGACTTTTTCCCTACATTATTTCTTTAATATTCATATGAAACGACACAATAATAGTATGATCATCTTGATAATCCAAATTTTTTCGTACCTTATTTCATTGAAAAGTCCTAAAAGTTCAAATATGGTGAATGTTCGCACTTTCCGCATGGAGCTAAGTTAATTTTGATCATGCCAGAAGTTTCATATCAGCGCACACTCCGCTGCAGAGTGAAAATCTCATTCTTGTGTGAATGCTCTGAAAAACTAATAATTTGCATATCACAGCATCTTCTTCCTGTCGGTAAATTGTCGCGTCTGTAGCACGTCATTTTCGTGGTGTAGCAATTTTAATGGCCAGTAGTGTATATGTGCCCGAAACTGTATAGCCGCGCGGGCTAGCCGAGCAGTCTCAGGCATCTTGTCACGGTCCGCGCTGGCTTGCCCCGTCGGAGGGTCAAGTCCTCCCTTGGTCGTGGGTGTGTGTGTCGTCCTTAGCGTAAGCTAGTTTAAGTTAGATTAAGTAGTATGTAAGCTTAGGGGCCGATGACCTCAACTGTTTGGTTCCATAAGACCTTACCACAAATTTCCAATTCCCTTTGTAACGGTATAATGTGCAATTTAACATATGAAACTCACTGGTACGATGATACTGCTTCGCCTCAAACATCGGGTAAGCGTAGTAACCGCATTCTGCAGTGAAGCATCATTCAACATAAAAGTCTTAATAAAACAAAACTAGCCAGCTACAAAATTCAGTGCAATTCATCTGTATTTTAATTTGTTTGGACCACAGTATTAAGTGACTTGTATATAACAAAATAGTGAAGTTTTGAATATTAGTTTCCGGTGTGGATGTAATTTTACATTGTTGAATCAAAAAGATGATACCAAATTTGTAACGTTAAAAACACACTTAGCATACCATAATGGACTACATTTTACATATCAGGGTACTCTATCTGCAAAACAATGAGTTGATAGCTATCTGTCATCGGAGATACAATAAGTTTTGTGTAGCTTCTGTCAACTGTAATTGTGAGGGAACATTAGAAACAGATTATAAAACTTCACAAATCTGTCATGTTGTTTTTGTGGTCTTCAGTCCAGAGACTGGTATGATGCAGCTCTCCATGCTGCTCTATCCTGTGCAAGCCTCTTCGTCTCCGAGTAACTACTGCAACCTACATTCTTCTGAATCTGCTTAGACTATTCATCCCTTGGTCTCCTTCTACGATTTTTACCCTCCACGCTGCCCTCCAATACTAAATTGGTGATTCCTTGACGCCTCAGAATATGCCCTGCCAACCGATCCCTTCTTCTAGTCACGTTACGCCACAAATTTCTCTTCTCTCCAATTCAGTTCAGTACCTACTCATTAGTTATGTGATCTACCCATCTAATCTTCGGCATTCTTCTGTAGCATCTCATTTCGAAAGCTTCTATTCTCTTCTTGTCTAAACTATTTATCGTCCACGTTTCACTTCCATACATGGCTACAGTCCATACAAATACTTTCAGAAACGACTTCCTGACATTAAATCTAAACTCGATGTTAACAAATTTCTCTTCTTCAGAAACGCTTCCCTTGCCATTGCCAGTCTACATTTTATATCCTCTCTACATCGACCATCATCAGTTATTTTGCTCCCCAAATAGCAGAACTCATTTACTACTCTAAGCCTCTCATTTCCTAATCTAATTCCCTCAGCATCACCCGATTTAATTCGACTACATTTCATTAACCTCATTTTGCTCCTGTTGATGTTCATCTTATATCCTCCTTTAAAGACACTATGCATTCCGTTCAGCTGCTCTTCCAGGTCCTTTACTGTCTCTGACAAAATTACAATGTCGTCGGCGAACCTCAAAGGTTTTATTTCTTCTCCATGGATTTCAATTCCTACTCCGAATTTTTCTTTTCTTTCCTTTACTGCTTGCTCAATATACAGATTAAATAACATCGGGGATAGGCTACAACCCTGTCTCACTCCCTTACCCACCACTGCTTCCCTTTCATGCCCATCGACTCTTATAACTGCCATCTCGTTTCTGTACAAATTGTAAATAGCCTTTCGCTCCCTGTATTTTACCCCTGCTACATTTAGAATTTGAAATAGAGTATTCCAGTCAACATTGTCAAAAGCTTTCCCTAAGTCTACAAAAGAAACGTAGGGTTGCCTTTCCTTAATCTTTCTTCTAAGATAAGTCGTAAGGTTAGTATTGCCTCACGTGTTCCAACATTTCTACGGAATCCAAACTGATCTTCCCCGACGTCGGCTTCTACTAGTTTTTTCATTCGTCTGTAAAGAATTCGTGTTAGTATTATGGAGCCGTGGCTTATTAAACTGATAGTTTGGTAATTTTCACATCTGTCGACACCTGCTTTCTTTGGGATTGGAATTATTATGTTCTTCTTGAAGTGTGAGGGTATTTCTCCTGTCTCATACATTTTGTTCACTAGATGGTAGAGTTTTGTTAGGCCTGGCTGTCCCAAGGCTGTCAGTAGTCCTAATGGAATGTTGTCTACTCCCGGGGCCTTGTTTCTACTTAGGTCTTTCAGTGCTGTGTCAAACTCTCAACGCAGTATCGTATCTCCTATTTCATCTTGATCTACATTCTCTTCCATTTCTATAATATTGTCCTCAAGTACATCGCCCTTGCATAGACCCTCTATATACTCCTTCCACCTTTCTGCTTTCACTTCTTTGCTTAGAACTGGATTTCCATCTGAGCTCTTGATATTCATGCAAGTGGTTCTCTTTTTTTCCAAAGGTCTCTTTAATTTTCCTGTAGGCAGTATCTATCTTACCCCTAGTGATATGCGCTTCTACATCTTTACATTGGTCCTCTTAGCCATCCCTGCTTAGCCATTTTGCACTTCCTATTGACCTCGTTTTTGAGACGTTTGTATTCCTTTTTGCCTGCTTCATTTACTGCATTTTTATATTTTCTCCTTTCATCAATTAAAGTCAATATCTCTTCCGTTACCAATGGATTTCTATTATCCCTCATCTTTTTACCTACTTGATCCTTTGCTGCCTTCACTATTTCATCTCTCAAAGCTACTCATTCTTCTTCCACTGTATTCCTTTCCCCATTCTTGTCAGTCGTTTTCTAATTCTCTCCCTGAAACTCTCTACAGCCTCTGGTTCTTTCAGTTTATCCAAGTCCCATCTCCTCAAATTCCCACCTTTTTGCAGTTTCTTCAGTTTTAATCTATAGTTCATAACCAATAGATTGTGGTCAGAGTCCACATCTGCCCCTGGAAATGTCTTCCAATTTAAAACCTGGTTCCTGAATCTCTGTCTTACCATTATATAATCTATCCGAGACCTTCCAGTATATCCAGGCTCCTTCCATGTACACAACCTTCTTTACGATTCTTGAACCAAGTGTTAGGTATTATTAAGTTATGCTCTGTGCAAAATTCTACCACGCGGCTTCCCCTTTCATTCCTTAGCCCATTCCATATTCACCTACTACGATTCCTTCTCTTCCTTTTCCTACTATCGAGTTCCAGTCACCCATGACAATTAAATTTTCGTCTTCCTTCCCTATCTGTCATATTAAAGAATAAATAAATAACAATAGTCTAAATCGTTATTCATTTTCTTTCTGTTGGTGGTGAGCGGTTTCGGTAATCATAACCACAAAAAGAGCAAATCAAAAGAAGGGCCGGCGCTGGACCCGATGCGTAGTACCGAAAGCAGTAGTTATTGTGAAAACTTGTGTTCGCTCTGTTTCTCATCGAAGAATTAATCAGAAGTTACGTAAATAATTTCGGCAGTTAATGAGCTATATCATTTCAGTTATACAATTATTTTGGCTAGTAAGTGCAGCTAATCGCAGCTGGTTACTTTTCCGTAGTAAACAGCTGCTCGGTGCACCGATTCTTCAAATCTTATGGGTAAATGAATTTTCATTTGATCATCTTTAGGGTAACTAAAACTGGTTACCGTTATTACAAACAAGCCCCCATCTTACTCTGTTACTCGCTCCTGTGAACGGGAACGCGTTATGCAGATCATGGTGCCTCTCGCGTCCATCTAGAAAAGGTAATGATTTTACTATTTTATATTTCTAGTTTTTACTGAGTTTAACGAAGGCGATGATATATTCGACGATGCCCTTTGGCTACACTTACTAAAGGATTCTTCTAAGAAATACCAAGTTACGGTATTTGCTCTTTCATTAGTTTGTCTGTTTGTACATGCTTATAGGTTAACGAGGACTGCACAACGCGATCGCGATTCTTAAATAGAAGTATTTGTTCTTTGTTTTCTATGTAGATAACCTGAAGATGCCTAAATAAGGCGAAACGCGTCGTTGAAAAATAAAAAACTAAAATTGCAACCAAGACTGTTTTTAACCAGTACTTTTAACCAATAAATGAAACTGTGATTTAATGTGTACTGTTGTATAAAATAAAAATTGTTCAAGTTCGAACATGTGGCAAAAATGTTTCAGTTGTCTAAATCCCTGCGGATGCCTACGCTACCGGATATAAACTCTGCAACCGTTTCCGTCGAGATAATCCATCAAATACATGGAGAACGCCTTCCTAGCGGTAACACCGGAGGCTCCTGTTACACGTCCTGTCGATGCACGTTAGCGTTTCAGGTTGACCGACGCTGTCGCTTTCTAACCGGCTGCCGAACTCTTCCGTAACACTGGCAAAACTAGTTCGGCCGTTGTAGAAGTCGTCGGAGGCGAGGCATCGGCACGGCTTTGAGTAACTCGATAGCGTTACGAGTGAGTTCCGACGCGAGCGGTGGCTCTTTCGCGGATTCGGCCTCCTTCTCAGGTCGGCGTAGCGGCACACGTCCCGTGGGCAAAGGGGAGGACGGGGGGGCTCGTGCGTTGGACGCAGCAACCGCGCGGGTAGGGCCAGATCCCACCCCCCCCCCCCCCCGTCCTTCCCCGCCCTCACCCACCTACACACATACACACACACCAGAGAGATAGCGGCGACTTGAAAGCGCCGCGGCGGCTGTCTCACCGCGTTAGTATGCCCTCTCTCACCTCTGTGATGTGCCGCCAACGGTATTAAAGCCGCTCGCTGCCGCACTGTCTTTTTTTATTATTCTCTTTCTTTTATCTCCAGACCTTCCCCACCTGCCATCCTTAGCGAAACGCCCCGAAAAGACACAAACACACACACACACGCTGGGACTCGCACACAAACACAGGCGCACCACACAAACCCACCGACTTCGGAGATCTTCAAAGAAAGTGGCCGACCACGGAGATAGAGGGAGAGACAGCAGGCATCGTCTTCAAATAAGTGTCGCCCCGCGCAACGAAGGATGCCGTCTTGTCATGCTGTGGCAGACGATGAGGGGCGTTCTCAACTGTCTGAGCCGCTTCAAGAATACGAGGCGGACCCGCGATGGTACAGCAGTGGTAACAGGCTATGTTTTTTTTTTTTTTTCATATGCCGCCGACCTGACAACAGTTTAATTATATCATGTTTAATACACTACTGGCCATTAAAATTGCTACACCAAGAAGAAATGTAGATGATAAACGGGTATTCATTGCACAAATATATTATACTAGAACTGACATGTGATTACATTTTCACGCAATTTGGGTGCATCCAGAGAAATCAGTACCCAGAACAACCATATCTGAGCGTAATAACGGCCTGGATACGCCTGGGCATTGAGACAAACAGAATTTGGATGGCGTGTACAGCTACAGATGCCCATGCAGCTTCAACACGTTACCACAGTTCATCAAGAGTAGTGACTGACGTACTGTGACGAGCCAGTTGTTCGGCCACCATTCGCCAGACGTTTCCAGTTGGTGAGAGATCTGGAGAATGTGCTGGCCAGGGCAGCAGTCGAACATTTTCTGTATCCAGAAAGGCTCGTACAGGACCTGCAACAT
This sequence comes from Schistocerca cancellata, assembly GCF_023864275.1. Taxonomy (NCBI): domain Eukaryota; kingdom Metazoa; phylum Arthropoda; class Insecta; order Orthoptera; family Acrididae; genus Schistocerca; species Schistocerca cancellata. The sequence goes on along the minus strand of NC_064633.1, from coordinate 313,150,285 downwards.
GCGGTCGTGCATTATCCGACTGAAATGTAGGGTTTCGCAGGGATAGAATAAAGGGTAGAGCCACGGGTCGTAACACATCTGAAATGTAACGTGCACTGTTCAAAGTGCCGTCAGTGCGAATAAGAGGTGACCGAGACGTGTAACCAATGGCACCACATACCATCACGCCGGGTGATATGCCAGTATGGCAATAGCGAATACCCGCTTCCAATGTGCGTTCACCGCGATGTCGCCAAACACGGACGCGACCATCATGATGCTGTAAACAAAACCGGGATTCATCGAAAAAATGATGGTACGCATTTCTCCTCCATATACGAGGGATCACAATAACGATTCACGAGGCAACACCGGTCAACTGGTGTTTGCGTATGAGAAATCGTTTGGAAACTTTCCTCATGTCAGCACGTTGTGGTGTCGCCACCGGCGCCAACCTCGTGTGAATGCTCTGAAAAGCTAATCATTTGCATATCATAGCATCTTCTTCCTGTCGGTTAAATTTCCCGCCTGTAGCACGTCATTTTCGTGGTGTAGCAATTTTAATGGCCAGCAGTGTGGATCCTTTGCTAGTACAGAGTGAGATGCTAGAAGTGTGAAGTGTCAGGCTGAGGATAAAAGCTTTTGGTCGTACGATCTTGTATTAAATTTGCATATCTTGAAACATTGTGGGATTAGGCTGACAACCAATATCAACAAATAGGGAAGATATTTGAATCTTGTAAAATGTGGGCATGGAGGATGAAGGAAGGGGGGGGGGGGGGGGAGGGACTGTGAAGTACCACAGGGCTCTGTTTTGAATGCTTTGCCTTTATTGATTTAGCGAGTGGCTATAATTAAAATTCAGCTACTCACAGACGTCCATTGTGGGCTGAAATTATTGTATAGCTGAGGAATTTGGGAGATATTCTAATGCGTTAATGCCTATTTTGGCCATCAGGTGCAACTGTGGCGTTGTGAATGCAAGAAAGACTTACAGGAGTGTTTCCAAATGGATTAGGAACTGGACGTGGACAGAAAAAGTTAAACAACTGATGAAAGCATAGTGTTGATTTTATTATTAACTATCACTTACACACAGCGTCCCATACGAGCACCGGAAACGTCGACGAAATGCTGTACAGCGCCAAACTTGCATCTTGTGGTCAAAATGGGAACTAATTTTTTTACAGCCTAAATCAGTTCACCATTAAAGCACTTGCGTATCTACAGTTTCGCCTTACGGTAATTACAGCCCACAGTGGATCTCGGCAAGTAGAGGCACTATAATTATAACCACCTGGTACGTCGACGATCCGCCACTAAACATGGCATATGATTCAAAAAATTTTCTCTTTGCAGATGACACACAAATGTATTGCAAAAGATGTGCAGTTCAGTAAGAATGATATATGAAGTGTGGTAAACAGTAACATTAAGACGTGGCCCCCACAGAAAGATAACGGTTAACTGCAGTAAACCGCAATGCTTTCAGTTCAGCAGCATCAGCACCTAGCTCCCCGAGAAAGATAACAGTTAACTGCAACAAAGCGCAAAGCTTTCAATTTTTGACACGAAAGTCTCGTAAAAATTATTGTCTTAGGATATTCAAATAATCACTGAATTTTACCATTTAAACTTCTTAGAACTGAGTGAAGATGGAAGACTTCCTTGGGAGCATCGCGTTCAAGACATTCTGCACAAACTCAACGCTGCTATTTTCACTACAACGTTGATGACCATTATCTCTGACACTGAACGAGATGTCCTGTTTGTGTGCTTACTTACATTCTGTTATCTACTGCGGTTTTATTTTTTGGGGCAAGTCTGTGCACCTATCAGGAATATCTGCTCTGTACATTCATTGATCAGTCAGAACATTATGATCACATACCTTACAGGCAGTACGTCCATCTTTGGCACGAACAATAGCGGCGACGATAACAGCGTCGACGTGTCGTGTCATGGGAACAGTGATGTCCTGGTAGGTCGCTGGAAGGAATTGGCACCACATCTGCACGAACAGTTCACATAATTTCCGTAAATTCCGGAAACGAAGGGGAGATAAACTCTGACGCCAAGTTCAATCGCGTTTCATATGTGTTCGATCAGGTTCAGATCAGGCGAATTTGGGGGCCAGCATATCAACTGGAACTCGCCACTGTGTTCCTTGAACTTTCTATTCCATTGCTACAGCCTTTATCTTTCATTGTGCGCAGGGTCGGCAGGGTTAAGTACGGATTTAGCATGGTTAATTTTAAGGGGTGGCCGAATGCCCTTCTTGCCGCCACCCCATACCCCCTGGGACGGAATTAGTGTACCCTAGCTGTCTGCATCTAGTGTAAATCGTGAAATAGTGTGAATGTGTTTCAAATGTCTGCAGTCGTGAAACTGAGGCGGGACCAACCCGGTATTCACCTAGGAGATGTGGAAAACCGCCTAAAAACCACATCCAGGCTGCCTGGCACACCGGCCGTCGTCGTTAATCCGCTGGGCGGATTCGATCCGGGGCCGGCGCGCCTACCCGAGTCCAGGAAGCAGCGCGTTAGCGCTCTCGGCTATCCTGGCGGGTCCTGCGTTCCTTGGACCACCCCATCAAACTCCTGGTCTTGTGACATGGCACATTATCTTGCTGAAAAATGCCTCTTTCGTCGGGAAACATTATCGTCAGGAAGGAGTGTACATGGTGTGCAACCAGTGTGCATTACTCCTTCGTGGTTTGATGGCTTGCACGAGCTCCACTGGACCCATGGATGCCCACGTGAATGTTCTCCATAGCATAACGAAGCCGCAGCCAGCTTGTCTCTGTCTCGCCTTAGAAGTGCCAAAGAGCTGTTTCCCAGGAACACGACGGATTCGCGCTCTTCCGTCGGCTTGATGAAGAAGGTATAGGGTTTCATCAGACCATGTAACGCTCTGCCACTGTGCCAACGTCCAAAGCCGATGGTTATGGTTCAAATGGCTCTGAGCACTATGGGACTCAACTTCTGAGGTCATTAGTCCCCTAGAACTTAGAACTACTTAAACCTAACTAACCTAAGAACATCACACACATCCATGCCCGAGGCAGGATTCGAACCTGCGTCCGTAGCGGTCTCGCGGTTCCAGACTGCAGCGCCTAGAACCGCACGGCCACTTCGGCCGGCTGCCGATGGTTAAGTGCACATTTCAGTCGTAGATCCGATGTCGTGGTATCAACATTGGCACAAGCATGGGTCGTCCGCTGCTGACGCCCATCGTTAGGCATTTGACGTCTACACTGTGAAACCTCCCCACGGAAATATTTAAATTTAAAATATGAACCAGGTGTAAACTCCCCACGGAAATATTAATTAAATGAATTTTTAAAATATTGCAACCTCTGAACAAAATTGGTTCCCATTTATAGTCTCCGTGCAGAAATGCATTCACATTTAGTGTAACCACAAAATTCAGTTCCTAAACCCGGGAATAATAAAAAAAATTCAGTAACCTGGTAAATTTTATGACGACAGCAACGCTGTGCCAAGGCCCTATACTCTGAATAAAAAAGCAAAAATTCGTACCTCAATAAAAACTGCGAATATATCTGCTCTTACCTAAAAAATTTTCGCCTCAGCTCCGTGCAATACTGCCCTATGCTTTGTGATTCATGAAAGGAAAGATAATTCATTGAACAAAATCTTTAAATTGAAATGAATGCCTTTAAAAAAATTACTTTATATTATAAAAATTATTATTGGGGCATTTTTTTTTAAAGAAATTGGATGACAGTTAACATACATTACTAGATATGCGCAAGGCCGCTTCTTTACCTTCTACAATAATACTCATCCTCCAGAGTCCCGACCAGAGCAGACTGCCGACACGCGCAGACTACTGCCGACTACTGTCAACTCACGTAGACTACTGTCGACTAGCGACAAGCAACAACATACTGCTCTCTGGTCAGAGACTCTCCTAAGTCTTGCCTGTTGCAGGCAGCGCATACATCGCATACCTCTTACGTAACCCTCCACAGGGGGTGGGGGGTGGGGGCAATATTTGGCAGCGATGGTGAGTCAATTGAACTTGCCATGAGCAACAAATTTTTCTTGATTAACTAAGTTTACAATCACAGAATATATATATATATATATATATATATATATATATATATATATATATATATATATATATATATATATAAGTGCAGAACATGAAATAAAATATAGTGCTCATGCACTGAGTACAGAACATATCAGGAAATCACAAAATGTATACGCAATGAGTACAAATCATATTAACAAATGACATAAAGTGCACACAAACAAATGCACATAAAGTGCATACAAACAAAACAGTAAAACAATCATACATACATGACAAATGGAAAATGTGCACAGTCTGATGTGTAACGACAAGAAAAGCGACCTGCTAACCTTACCTTGCCGGGCACTTGTCAAGAAAAAATACGATAATCATCAGTAAGTAATCACATAAATATAATTGCATAAGTGGTCATAAAATGTGTAAGTTCATCTGGAAAAATGTGCTCGGTCTGATGTGTAACGACAAGAAAAGCGACCTGCTAACCTTACCTTGCCGGGCACTTGCCAAGAAAAAATATGACAATCCTCAGTAAGTGTTCATGTGAATACAATTGCATAAGTGGTCAAAAAAAATCAGGAAATGGCATTACAGTGTGATAAATCATAAAGTATGTTCATTCAGTAAAGGGTTTGATGTTGGATGTATGGTGATTCCCTTTGGTTTTTCTGTTTCTCAATGTTTCGACGTGTACTACATTGGGGTGAGGAATGCTGCGAATTCGATATGGACCTGCATATAGAAGCTCAAATTTACTACATCTACTTTTTCCTCTATTAGATAAATAATGTGTCCGTACTAATATCTTCTGTCCAATGTGATAGTCACGGCGTGTACAAACCTGCTTTTGCTGTCTTCTCCGGCGCTCTGCGGCACGTTTGATGTTGTTCAGCGCAATGTCAATTATTTCATGGTGTCGTAGTCGACGAGATGTAGGAAAGGTTACTAATTCTTTAATTTTGTTGGGTGGTTCAACATTTTTCAGTATAACAGACGGAGATAGCATAGAAGATTCATTTGGTATGGAATTAATTACATCCTGGAATGAGAGTATGTGTGTGTCCCAATCAATATGTTTTTATGGCAGTATATTCTACACAGTTTACCAATTTCTTTCATTAATCGTTCACAAGGGTTCGAAGAAGCATGGTACCTGGATATATAGATCGGAGAAATGTTTCTAGCTCGTAACATACGTTTCCATATAGCAGATCGAAACTGTGATCCATTGTCGGAAATTACTTTCAATACATGCCCTACATGGAATAGAAAATGTTTTACAAATGCTTTCGAAACAGTTTTAGCAGTAGCTTTGCGTAACGGAGTGAAGGTAACAAATTTTGAAGTGAGTTCAACAGCGACAAAGATGTAGCAAAAACCTCTATTAGTTCTGGGAATCGGACCAAAAATGTCTACAGCGGCCATGTGTCTCAATTTAACAGGTACAATGGGATGTAATGTAGGAATATGTGAAGTCGTATCTGAACTTAGCTTTCTGGCAGATTTTACATCACGCTAAAACTCGTCGAATACGTTTCTCCATGTTGGTAAAATAACAGTTCTGTCTCAGTATAAGAAAACATTTTCTGGCTCCGTAATGTGCGTAACTTAAATGAGTATACCAGATTAATTTGTTAACAAGCTCTTCAGGAATGCATAATAACCAATTGTTGCTGTCAAGGTGAGAGCGGCGAAACAGAATGTTATTGCGTACAGTGTAATGGTTTCTAATGGTAACATTATTCCTATCTCTCCCAAGGTGTTTAACTTCTTTCCATACGTTGTCTTTACTCTGCTCTTGTGCTATGTCTTGTAATGACGACGAAATGAAATTTTCAAATGCCACTTGTTGAATGTACAGGACGCTGAAATTTGCTTGGCAGAAGTTGGTTGCGATGTCTTGCTGATTGTTGCTGAGAGAACGGGATAGTGCGTCTGCTACAATATTTTGTGTACCGGGAATGTGAACAATTGTAAAATTAAATTCTTGTAAATAAAGTTTCCATCTACTTAATCTGTCGTGTGTAAATTTAGCGGAAAGTAAAAACTGTATCGCTCTATGGTCTGTGTAAACGGTCGTATGTCTTCCATAACGAAAATGCCGAAATCTCGTAAATGCCCATACAACACATAATGTTTCAAGTTCTGTAACAGAGTAATTGCGTACAGCAGGTGACAGAATGCGACTCGCAAAGGCGATGTTTTTAATTACTGTAGTGCCATCTCCTTCAATTTCCTGAAAAATGTGTACGCCTAAAGCGGTGTTAGAACTGTCGGTGGCAATGGAAAAATTTCTAGTAAGATCTGTGTGTGATAAAAGTGGTGCATTCAACAAAGCTTCCTTCAGGTTCACAAATTCAGAATGTGCTTGCTTATCCCAGGACCAAATAGTGTTTTTACTTGTCGATTGACATAATCTAGGGGTGTCTAAAGCAGAGTAATGAATAAATTTACGAAAAAAATTAATTAAACCCAAAAAACTGCGTAGTTGTTTCTTCATCGTAGGAACAGTAATGTCGCGTAAAGCTTGAAGTTTTTCCGGGTCAGGCGCAATGCCCTCTGCTGAAATTACATAACCAAGAAATTTTATAGAAGTTTTGCCAAAGTGCGATTTACTGAGATTAACTGTGAGTCCTTGTGCACGAAAAGTTCGTAACAGTTGATCAAGAATCAGATTGTGTCAGACCAGTTAGCTTCTGCAATAAGAATGTCGTCTACATACGTTGTGATTCTGTCTTTTAATGCAAAAGTGTGTATCGGATGTCGTCAAAAGTAATAACATTTTCGTGAACAAGATTCTGCGTGTCAAAAGCATTGCTTGCGTTGCTGCAAGATGCAACCTGTACTGTATCTAGTCCAATTCTATCTGACGTGCTATTATTTTCGGGAGGATGCTGTGACATTTCCACTATTTGTACTGTTCTGTTATTTCTTCCTGACGTATTACGTTCGGGATGGTATCTACTGTCTGGTTCATTCATGATAATTTGTTGTTGTGGATGATTTTGCTGCTGGTAAGGCCGACTGTTATTGAACGTACGCTGAAAATTGTGCTCATTACTTTTACGTCTGTCATAATAGTCATTCCTATGCATGCGGTGCATTGCGATAGGAATTGGAATGGTGTGTTTTCTGTACGTACTGATTCCCTTGTCGCTGTGCGTTACTATTTGTTGGGGCCGACGCTATACGCGTACGCGGCGAAATATTAAAGCTTGGTTGACCTTGCAGACTGCATTGTTGGTTAGGTATGCTAACCGGCTAGTTTTTGTTGCTGTTGTTGGGAAAAACCTCTATTGTTACTAAAATGTGTCTGCAATCGCTGAAAATTTTGACGAAACTGATAATTAAAATTTTGTCTGTTATTAAAATTCTGGTGGTATTTCTTTTCATTTCGGGAGGGTATAATGATAAATGTCACTTTCAGACAAAACTTGTCGTATCAGGTTTTCTTTACTCATTCCTAATTCTACAGAGATCGATAGTTGAAGAGCTGTTCTGATACATATAAAGGATAGTAGAAGAGAAGGCACCAGTGCAGAAAACTTAAAATGAAACAGCACTACTACAGCTCGGGGCCCTGTGCACGCTACGGCACATATTCATTAAATCGTAATGAATCCCCTGAGGTCAATTACGCACTGCAAATAAATTTCAGTTTCTGCGTTACAGGCAATGGCAGTAAAAATTCAAAAGCAAGTTGTTGTATCCAGTCGAATGCTAGTTTCTGCATTACACGAAATGCCGGTGAAAATTCAAAAGCAAATTGTCGTATCCAGTCGGAAGCGTGTACCTGTGCTCTGTTATTTTTAAATACTTTAGATTTTTTTACGGATAAAAATTGCTTGTAATCAACGTTATCGTCTCTGAATGTGTAAACAGGTTTAGGATTGCATGAGAATCTGTTTGTCTGTGACTGTCCGGAATCTAAGTCACGTACTCTCTGTAAATTACCTAAATTATACTGGCTGTCTGAGTGTGACAAATGTTCGGAATGTGCCGTATGCTGTGACGTGTTATTGACTGAAACATTTTTCATCTCTGTCACTTCTTGCTGTAAAGTTGACAATTTTCTACGTAATATATTATTGGACGAATCTATCTCACTGATCGTCTGCTGTAAATTTTGGAATTCAGGTGTTTGATTAAACGAAATCCGTGAAGTATCATCTGATTTGCTGTCATTATTACTTTCAATAACATCAATACGACTGGCCAATTCATCATATTTTTCAGTCAGTATTTTTACCTGATCATCGTTTTTAGTGTCACAAGCATTAATTTGTTTTTGTATTTTACGTGTGGTTTCGTTCAATTTTTTAATGTCTGCTTTGATGGCATCGGGATCCTGGATTAGTTCTAATTGTTCGAGTCTGTCGGTCACTGTCTGAAAGTCTACTGTGTGTGTATCTGTTTTAGATTTAAGATCGGAAATTTCATCACGCAATTCGGTGTTCAACTGTTTGATAGTATTAATTTCGTCTGATACTGTAGCAATATTGTTGTCTACGTATGTTTTCTCCTTCGTAGACAATTTACGCTTACTTCCTGTCTCTGTGCAGTAATTGTTTCCATCACTTGTCGCTTTACTTTATTCTGTTCCTGTATGAATTTACGGTAACGCGTTTCACTATTTTGTAGGTGGTGATTAAAGCGTTCGTCAATTTGGCTGTTCTGTTGGTCAAAGTTCGCGTCTACTTTCGCATCCAGTGTGCGTGAAAGTTCTGCTGACATTAATTTGAACTCCTCGTGTAACTGTGTTGTATTTTCAGAGCATTGTTTAGCGACTGCACTAATTTCGTGTCTAAGTGATTCTGTTGTGGCTGCTTGTGTATTACTTAATTCTTGTGCAACAGATCTAATTTCTTCACTACTTTTACTAGCACAAGCCTTAATTTCTTCACGTAATTGTTTAGTATCATGACATTGCGCGGCAACGGCTGCAATCTGTTCACTAAGTTGTTTGTTCTGTTCATTTAAGTGGTCGTGTTTTTTATTCAACTGTTTGAAATTTTTATCAAGGTTGTCTTGTTTTTCATTAAGTTGTTGTTTGAGATTTTCATTATTTTCATTAAGTTGTTTGAGATTGTTGTCATGTTCTTTCTTAAACTGTAGCAATACTGCCATAAGTTGATCCAAGCCAAAATTAGCGACTCTATTTTCTATGCTGTGTGTTGGTGTATGTGCATTTGTCACGTTTTCTGTGACCATTTGGTCATTCTGTGATTCTCGAAAAGGTTTGCCGATCGGATGTGCATTGTCGGTCACTACCTCGGAATCAAATAAATCTGACGTATTTTGACTACATTGTTCATCTTCGTGAGAAAAATGTATCTGTTCACTATTCAAATTTTGCAAATTAGGCGTGTCAAACGGGGCAGCGTTCATTGTATCGGAACGCGCCGCGTCATCAATTGTTACATTTACTCTGGACATAATTGCATTTGTTTGCTCATCATTAGGATCAAAATCAATATTAGTGATCGGTACGCACTTGATTGTCTATAAATGGAGGATTATCATTATTACACTGAGTGCCGCAAGTATTATCGGTCAAATTATTCGAGTCGGCTATCTCACTCATTGCACATCGCGACGTACTGTTAACAGTTTTTCGCGGCATTTTTCACAAATCAAAATTAAGCACAAATGAAACAAAGACAAAGCAAAAAAAATGGAACAAACAATTACAACAAAGAGCAATAAATTGCCGATGATCTGTGAAACAAAGAGTGACAAATTAGTAAATGCGTTGCGCCAGATGGAAACTACTTTTAAGTAAATAAGAGCAGATATATGACTACTTATCAGAAGATTCACAAACAAATACGATCCTGGTCGGATGTCGCCAAGTGAAACCTCCCCACGGAAATATTTAAATTTAAAATATGAACCAGGTGTAAACTCCCCACGGAAATATTAATTAAATGAATTTTTAAAATATTGTAACCTCTGAACAAAATTGGTTCCCATTTATAGTCTCCGTACAGAAATGCATTCACATTTAATGTAACCACAAAATTCAATTCCTAAACCCGGGAATAATAAAAAAAATTCAGTAACCTGGTAAATTTTATGACGACAGCAACGCTGCGCCACGGTCCTGTACTCTGAATAAAGAAGCAAAAATTCGTACCTCAATAAAAACTGCGAATATATCTGCTCTTACCTAAAAAAATTTTCGGCTCAGCTCCGTGCAGTACTGCCCTATGCTTTGTGATTCATGAAAGGAAAGATAATCCATTGAACAAAATCTTTAAATTGAAATAAATGCCTTTTTAAAAAAAAATACTTTATATTATAAAAATTATTATTGGGGCATTTTTTTTTTTAAGAAATTGGATGACAGTTAACATACATTACTAGATATGCGCAAGGCTGCTACTTTACCTTCTACAATAATACTCATCCTCCAGAGTCCCGACCAGAGCAGACTGCAGACAAGCGCAGACACGCGCCGACCACCGCACACTACTGCCAACTCACGCAGACTACTGTCGACTAGCGACAAGCAACAACATACTGCTCTCTGGTCAGAGACTCTCCTAAGTCTTGCCTGTTACAGGCAGCGCATACATCGCATACCTCTTACAACTGTTTTAATAATTCAGAAGTAAGATTTACTGATTTGGAATAAGTAGTTCATCTTAGCAACATTATTGTACTTAGTATTACTCAGGTTCAGTTTTATGTAATACAATGATCCGAGTCTAATAGTTTGTGTGGTGACCTAAGTTCTCGACGGAGCACTAGCATCGGGCTTTCTTATTTTCGGTGTTGCCTTTGGTAATTCAGTTTTCTTCAATGTCTTTGTAGCAGGGCGGCAGGCGGCAGCCACAGCGCACACTTCCACAACACACTGGACGCTCGTAGCTTATGTTGTCAGCTGCTGTATTGGTGGCAAATATACACGAGCGTGTCTGCTTTCGGTAAGTTTGACCGGTAGCATACTGTTCTTCCTTCCGGTCACTGGTGGCCTCCCAATAACATTTAAAATAATTTTCAGTAGATTTCAGTGCATTGAAATTACTAGATTTCTAATTAACTTTATTTCATTCTTCAGTCACTACAGGGCCCAGTACTTCCCTCTGAATAGCATCTATGAGGGGTATTTTGTTGCTTGTCATAGGCCTAAAAGAGCGTATTTTAGCCGGTACAGACATTCGCAATGCGATTGCGGAAATCATACCAAATGAACTGGCAAAAGTTTCCAGAAACGTATTGATACGTGCTGAATAGAGTACCGAAGACTTTGGTGATCATTTTCAGTATCTCCTGTGTACTACTGGCCTGTTGAATGTTCATACGTTGTTTTTCATTATAGTAATTATCTACTCTGTATTCTGTATTTACAATAAGCGAGTGATCTGTCTGCATGTTGTTCATAACACATGATGTCTCTTTTATTTTGGTCACCCTGTTTCTGCTTCTCTTCACCTACATCTATACCCTGCAATACCCTACAAAGTGCATACTTCATGGTAGTTCCCATACCACCGCGTATCACGGCTTTTTCTCATTCCGTTATCGTATGCGAGTATAATTGCTTGAATGCGTCTGTGTGTATTGCAGTAGGTCTAGTCTTGTCTTGCCGGTCCTTACAGGAACGATACGTAAGGTACTGTAGTATCCGTGAGGCTCTCCCGTGGGTCAAATGAACGTGCCATCAATCCTCCTGGCCTTCTTCCTAAACCTCCATTATCTCCGGCTTATTTGGAAGACTGGAGGTACATAGCTCAAAGTAACAAAATTAGTTTTGTAGGGCAGTTGTACATCCTGCGGCATGGCCGCGAGTGGAACAGTGATCCAAAAAGTGAAGAATAATTTTCCTTTATTTCCGTCTGTGGTCACAAAATTGTTAGATTCTTAGACTACTGGTTTCAGTCGGCGATGACCACCTTCAGATCTGCTTTAAAAGATGTCCTGATATAATAAACCCATTAACGGCGCCGTCAAAGAATATACACAGAATCAGCTTAGCATGGTTACGCATATTTAAAATGTGGTGCATACTAGGCCACAGTATCGATGGAGTCATGTTGTTAACATTAACAGTGCTACTGTTCATAACAAACAATATACTGATAACAAGATAACTTCGTTGACACTGTGGCCCAGCATATGTCATATTTTAAACATGTGTCCTATTTGTGTTTATCTTTTGACGATGCCACTACGACTTCATTATATTAGGACATGTTTCAAAACTGATCTGAAGACTGTCATCATTGGCCGTAACTGGTAGTCTACGACCCTAACAATTCTGTAATCACAGACGGAAACAAATGAAGTTTATTTTGTAGGGCAGTCTTTAGTTTCACTGACCCATCACACCTGACACATGGTCGTTACTTTTCTTAAATAGTGTATTTTTGGGAAGAAGAGAGATATTTATTTTTAAATGTTTCTCATAACATCTATTTCTTGTAAACCCAATTTAATCGTAAGTTCAAATCGTGTTTCTAACACAACAGAATGATCACTTAGCGAAGGGTACCTTTTGAAACTATATTAATATATATTTGGATATTCTTTTCTTTCTTCTTTTGCTTGTGCCTGTTTCCTGCAACGATGCAGGGTCGGCATGGTTTATAGGATTTGGCAAGGTTAATGGAAGGGGTAGCCGGATGCCCTTCCTGCCACCACCCCATCCCCCCCCCCCTCCCCCCACGGTACGGAATTAGTGTACCCCAACTGTCTGTGTCTAGTGTAATCCATGGTATAGTGCGAATGTGTTCAGATGTCTGTGAGTCGTGGAACTGAGCCGAGACGGGGGGGGGGGGGGGGCAGCCCGGTATTCACCTAGAGGGATGTGGAAAACCGCCTAAAACCACATCCAGGCTGGGCGGCACACCGGCCTCCGTCGTTAAGCCGCCGGGCAGATTCGATCCGGGGCCAGCGCGCCTACCCGAGTCCAGGAAGAAGCGCATTAGCGCTCTCGGGTAACCTGGCGGGTCTATATGTTTGGATATTATCTCCAGCCAAAAGTAATGTCTGCCATAATGACTAAGGGTGTCGAACCTCAACAGGTGAAAACGGAATTCTGATAGAATAACTTTGTCGTCCGTCCGTCCGTCCGTTTGACTGTCCGACTATTATTAAGGCCTCTTTTTTCAGCAACGGGTAGACGTAACTGGATGAAATGTATGTAGGTACTAAGGTCCACATTCCCTATCCACTGTTAATAATTTAAGCCTCTAAATCAATGCAGTCAAAAGATACGGCATTAGATGTCAAATGTTTTGGTAGTCTCAACTTCGTCCGTCAAAACCCATGTGTGAATTATCTGCAGCCATGCTTGACTTGGCGGTCTAGTGGTAAAGTGCGTCCCTATGAACCAATGGATTGCGGAATGGAATATCGGTGAAATCACGGATGTTTTAGTCTTAGTTTTAATCTAGCTTTCCCCTCTCAACTATGTGAGAAGTCTCCAGAAACAGCATGGGGTTCGAACTCCACGTTAAACTGTAGCTTCCCTTTCACCGTTTGTATAACTGAGGTAGGTTACGGACACGCAAATCGCCCAAGTGGAGTCCAGTACCAGACTACTGAGCCACAAGAATTTAATATTATCATTTATGTACAAAATTTAAGTTTGTACGTAACGCTCAGAAAGGAGAGACTCCTTGTACTTGTCTGACTTTTTACGTACGATCACAAAATTTTTTCCGAAAACTGACGAAAGATTTCTTTGTTCAATTGGTCGATACCTATTTCTGTAGCTTTCTCACCTCAAAATAACTTCCACGCCCCAAAACGATAACGTTCTCTTCGTAAAGATGTGATAATTTCAGTCTGATCTGTACTTATAACTACAATAAATCAGGTTTGGATTCAGGAACTGTAGTGAAAGTTTGAACGTGAAAAAATTTGCTGCTTCCAATAAGTTTGCCGTGTAGTAAGCACATGCCCATTGTTTTTAGTCTGTGTAAAACGATCAGACACGCACGAATCTATCATTTTCTATTTATCTCAAGTCGATCCTCCAGTTATCACTTGGTCCTCCATCTCGATAGCTGCTTTGTATTTGTGAGCTTGAGCACTAGTATACACCCAAGTACAGATTAACACTTTCCGAAAAACTTTATCTAACAGTTTTTGTTTGTCTCCAAAAAGTCTGTGGGAAACTTAGTCCTCGAGTGTAATAAGACGTAAACCAGCCAATGGAATGACGTGCAATTGTGTACGCTGCAGTTACAAAATCAGTAAATCTCACAAAAAATCATAAGCTTTTGGACAAAGTTTTCGGATTTTAAGTAAAAATGGAACCGATTATGTATATTATATTGACTTCTGGGATAGACAAAGCTTATCCCTTATTAGTCTGGTTGTCAATGAACTTGTAATAACGACTTGTTCATTCGACTAATTCCGCCAAAGTGTCTCCCGTTCTGTAAACGCTATGACATTTATTTTGTAAATACACCCACGGTATTTGCCAAAGTCACAAAAATATTGACCTCATTATTGTAACACACTTCCGTGGCAGCAAAAGGAAATAAATAACATCATAAGATTGGATTTGATCACAGACCGCAAAAAAGTGAATTCGTGCTGTTAACTACTACGCTACCAACTCACTTGGTATAACACCATCAAACCTTTGTCACTTCCTCGAGAACCATTGAGTGTTGGCACTTACGACAAAGTAAGTCTCCATTTATTTTCGGGCTTGTTTCACCACCCGAATTTTCGACTGTGTCAGAGAGCGACCTATTGTGGCTCTTCCTTGTAAGATATACACTCCTGCAAATTGAAATAAGAACACCGTGAATTCATTGTCCCAGGAAGAGGAAACTTTATTGACACATTGCTGGGGTCAGATACATCACATGATCACACTGACAGAACCACAGGCACATAGACACAGGCAACAGAGCATGCACAATGTCGGCACTAGTACAGTGTATATCCACCTTTCGCAGCAATGCAGGCTGCTATTCTCCCATGGAGACGATCGTAGAGATGCTGGATGTAGTCCTGTGGAACGGCTTGACATGCCATTTCCACCTGGCGCCTCAGTTGGACCAGCGTTCGTGCTGGACGTGCAGACCGCGTGAGACGACGCTTCATCCAGTCCCAAACATGCTCAATGGGGGACAGATCCGGAGATCTTGCTGGCCAGGGTAGTTGACTTACACCTTCTAGAGCACGTTGGGTGGCACGGGATACATGCGGAAGTGCATTGTCCTGTTGGAACAGCAAGTTCCCTTGCCGGTCTAAGAATGGTAGAACGATGGGTTCGATGACGGTTTGGATGTACCGTGCACTATTCAGTGTCCCCTCGACGATCACCAGTGGTGTACGGCCAGTGTAGGAGATCGCTCCCCACACCATGATGCCGGGTGTTGGCCCTGTGTGCCTCGGTCGTATGCAGTCCTGATTGTGGCGCTCACCTGCACGGCGCCAAACACGCATACGACCATCATTGGCACCAAGGCAGAAGCGACTCTCATCGCTGAAGACGACACGTCTCCATTCGTCCCTCCATTCACGCCTGTCGCGACACCACTGGAGGCGGGCTGCACGATGTTGGGGCGTGAGCAGAAGACGGCCTACCGGTGTGCGGGACCGTAGCCCAGCTTCATGGAGACGGTTGCGAATGGTCCTCGCCGATACACCAGGAGCAACAGTGTCCCTAATTTGCTGGGAAGTGGCGGTGCGGTCCCCTACGGCACTGCGTAGGATCCTACGGTCTTGGCGTGCATCCGTGCGTCGCTGCGGTCCGGTCCCAGGTCGACGGGCACGTGCACCTTCCGCCGACCACTGGCGACAACATCGATGTACTGTGGAGACCTCACGCCCCACGTGTTGAGCAATTCGGCGGTACGTCCACCCGGCCTCCCGCATGCCCACTGTACGCCCTCGCTCAAAGTCCGTCAAGTGCACATACGGTTCACGTCCACGCTGTCGCGGCATGCTACCAGTGTTAAAGACTGCGATGGAGCTCCGTATGCCACGGCAAACTGGCTGACACTGACGGCGGCGGTGCACAAATGCTGCGCAGCTAGCGCCATTCGACGGCCAACACCGCGGTTCTTGGTGTGTCCGCCGTTCCGTGCGTGTGATCATTGCTTGTACAGCCCTCTCGCAGTGTCCGGAGCAAGTATGGTGGGTCTGACACACCGGTGTCAATGTGTTCTTTTTTCCATTTCCAGGAGTGTAGTTTCAGGAAACTTCTGATGTAACTCCATACCCGCGCATGGAACTTTAAGTTCTTGCAGTATTTCCGCATCAGAAACATAAATCAGCCTATGCATATGGACCCCAAATCACTGTCTTAGGAAACTAAAATGCTGTCTGAATTATTAACTCTTACTGATTCCGTGGGAACAGACATGTTTCATTTCCTGAAATTTGTGGACTTTGATATTATTTGTTTTCGACCCTCTTGCTAAACTATATCGTTGCTGAGCTTTTCGATGAAACTGTAGGATGCTAGTTGAGAATTGTATCGCACTGCGACTGGGATGATGACAATATCAGGTGGCAAACATACTCCATTGAGACCTTGTGGTACCAAAGTGTTTAAAACAACTCGAATAGATCTTCAGTTACACTTATCTGACGTTTGTTAGCTGTGTAGGGGCGATTTCAAACCGAAGTAGTTAGTGAAGAAATGGTGCAGATTTTTCTTGAAATGTTTAATTTATTTCATCAAGATTTGCTCCATTGATATATAGATCAATGCCGACTGGCAGCTAATGTCTTTTATTCCTTTGTGTCTTGATTCATCGTGGCTACAGGATAAAAATGGTGTCTTCATTTTATCTGAATTCGATTGCCTTACCAATGCTAAGGTTTTCCAAGGTTATCCCATAGTGATTTAAAGAGTGAAGTGTGTAGTATCCATGCCTATTTGTTCTTCTCGTTTCACCCTACTTTTTGCGACCCTCAATTTTTTAGTTAAGTAAGAGCCGATGAGCAGTGGTCTCAGGAGACACGTTGACGTACGCAGTGAGTATCTTGAAAGGTTCCCAGTAGTCTCCAGACGAAATGAAATTACAGTTACCTTTGGCCACTAAGACAGCTCTGGCTCCAAGTGCATTAATATTTAAAATAGTGCCCTGTTTTAACAATTACACCTCGATAACTCACTTAAGAATGTTGCAGTATCCTCGAGTGGTCGTTAGTGTGAAACAGCCAAGAAATAAACTACGAACAAAATGTGCCAACTCCGAGATATTGCATATTAATTCTGTTCCATGCTCATCTAGGGTAACCCCTTTTTTTTACTTTGATTCCTCTCTGTCTTAAGCTGTCTGAAAACTGAAAATCTCATTCATCAGGCGCTTTTCACTGTTATTAACAAAGAATCACCAGCACTTGTATTATAATCGTTACGATCAGGTGATAGTTTTCATCTCTTTGAATTTTGTAGAATGAATGATAGTTTCGCTTAAATATATAATATCAAAATTAATATTATTTAATCAAATGTTAATAGCATCTGGTGATGCGAAAAAAGCGAATCGCATCCAGTGAGCGAGTTTTTTGGTTTGCCGTTTGCTCGCGGCTGAAAAACTCAAATACCTGCAACAGCTACAGAAAAGGAGAACAATCGAAATAAGTTTCCCTTCTTTTTATTTATGATATTCGAGTTGCAGTCAGTGATTGTGAATATTATTCATAACTACGCATTAGACCCAAATCATAGTTACAGAAATGCGAATGATTGTCGTGGTCCTATATTAGGTATTAATGCTCCCAGACAGTATAACGAGAGACAGCGACACCGTGGCCAGATAGGTCAAGATTCGTATAGGCTGAGTAGCCGTATTCTGCCTGTCGCTAGTGTGAGAATTGGAAACACTGAAGAATACGTTCGGCAACTATGTGACTATCGATTTACTTCCTGGTTGGGTTCAGATTCATCCTGGTAAATTCATTTGTTGCTTTGATGTCATTTACATTAAATATTCTGAATTAGTCTCACTTAAGCGATAACGTTAAGAAACTGTAGCTTACTTCGCCATTTACGTTGTGAATTTTCTGTCTTGCTATCAGTGGGACAACAAGAGAGCACTGTTTGATGCAGTTGTGTGCAAGAATTATAGCAGGCAGACTGACAATCAGAAAGAAATCCTAAGACAACTTATCCCCCGTAAGTTTTGTCGCTACCTTGATTCCGTAGCCTTTGCATCTAAAGGTGAAAAACTTCCAGAATTGCACACTTCTTAATGCCTGATTTTTTTTGCTTCTGCAGTTGTATTGCAGCACTAAAAAAATTGTTAACAGGATTGCGTTACGTATCTATCCCTACTGCTACATTTACACACTTTTGTGGAGTCCTTCTGTAACGCTACTTTAGTATCACTGTGGACTGAACGAAGGCACGGACCGTTTATTGTCATGGCAATTCGTGAAAATTTGGGATACTTTATTTTACTGAAACAGACTGTCTTCGTAACGTTATTATGATTAGTTAAACTTTGTTGCATTATTAAAGAGCGGGTTAAACAGCAAGCTTTTCCTAGTTTAGTGAACGCAACAGATAAGCATAAGAGATATGCACCAGGATTTTGGAACATATATTGTGTTCGAACAGTATAAATTACCTCAAAGAAAATGGTCTATTGACACACAGTGAACAACGATTTAACAAACATGGTTTTTGTGAAACAAAACTGGCTCTTTATTCGCAAAAAAACACAGCTGGCTCTTTATTCGCATGAAGTGTTGAGTGCTATTGACAAGGGAGTTCAGATCCATTCCGCATTTCTGGATTTCCGGAAGGTTTTTGAAACTGTACCACACAAGCGGCTTGTAGTGAAATTGCGTACTTGTGGAATATCGTATCAATTATGTGACTGGATTTGTGATTCCCTGCAGAGAGGTCACAGTTCGTAGTAACTGTGGGAAAGTCATCGAGTCATCGAGTAAAACAGAAGTGATTTCTGACGTTCCCCAAGGTAGTGTTATAGACCCTTTCCTGTTACGTATCTATATAAACGATTTGGGAGACAATCTGAGCAGCCGTCTTAGGTTATTTGCAGATGACGCCGTCGTTTATCGACTAATAAAGTCATCAGAAGATCCAAACAAATTGCAAAACTATCTAGAAAACATACCTGAATTGTTCTAAAATTGGTATTTGACCCTAAATAACGAAAAGTGTGAGGTCATCCACATGAGTGTTAAAAGGAATTCGTTAAACTTCGGTTACACGACAAATCAGTCAGATATAAAGGCCGTAAATTCAACTAAATACCTAGGAATTACAATTACGAACAACTTAAATTGGAAGTAACACACAGAAATGTTGTGGGGAAGGCTAACCAAAGACTGCGCTTTATTGGCAGGACACTCAGAAAATGTAACAGTAGACTGCCTATAGTACGCTTGTCCGTCCTCTTTTAGAATACTGCTGCGCGGTGTGGGAGCCTTACCAGAGAGAACTGACGGAGTACATCGAAAAAGTTCAAAGAAGGGCAGCACATTTTGTATTATCGCGAAATATGGGAGAGATTGTCACTGAAATGATACTGCATTTGGGCTGGAAATGATTAAAAGATAGGTGTTTTTCGTTGCAACGGAATCTTCTCACGAAATTCTAACCACTAACTTTCTCCTCCGAATGCGAAAATATTTTGTTGACTCTGACCTACATTGGGAGAAACGATCACCAAGATAAAATAAGGGAAATCAGAGGTCGTACGGATAGATACAGGTGTGCCTTCTTTCCGCGCGCTATGCGAGATTGGAATAATAATGAATTGTGAAGATAGTTCGATGACCCTCTGACAGGCACTTAAATGTGATTCGCAGAGTATCCATGTAGCTGTAGATGTAGAAATGAATTAACAGCAATGTAGTCTCCCATATTATATGAAACAGTATGACAATATTCGGATAGTTTTTCGACTTCACTTCTATAGAAAATATGTTGACAGCGCTTCATGTTCTTGCATATTCCCTTAATTGATAGAAAACGGCGCATTTCAACGATGAGGCAAGGGGTCTCGTTAATTCCGTCACTTAGCGTACATCGCGGATGGAATTAATTCAGTACTTGTTAAATTTTTTGAAGGTGAGGCAGCCTTCCACACACAATTAAGAAGTTTGCAGATTAGGGTGACTCATTATATGAACAGGCTGAGTTTGCTCCGCCTCCCCAAGCATTCCAAAATTTGGTGGAGTTAGCCTAAAAACTTGGGGGCATTAGATACGTTCATCAAAGCAGAACAGCAGGAGGTGAGGACGATAGTGGATCTAGGGAGAATGGTTCGAGTTTTCACGAGATGAGGCCAAGCGGTTGTTTCGTTTGAGGTGCCAGAGGGCACTTTGGGTGCGACTGCCGAGAAGCGGGGATGATGAGCAGGAAACGCTTTCACGAGGGCGCGACTTGGGGCATTAGTTCGGTAGCTGGCCGGGGTGGTGCCAGGGTCGTGTTTGTACATCAGTTCAACGTGATCCCATTTGTGTGCTGCAACATAAATAATGAGCCAATAGTTGCCCTCCTGGATACTGGTAGCTCGGTAATCATGTTAAGCAATACGTATTTCCGAACACATCAGATGGTGTGCAAATAAACAGAATTTGAGTCATGAGGTCTTTCAATACGTAACTACTTTTTTTCTGTGTATTAAGTCCCTATGGAACCAAACTGTTGAGATCATCGGTAGACAGGCTTGTATGTATTGTATTGTATGTTAACCGGGGGCCTAGGAACGACGGAGAGTCTCCGTCCCCGCCGCAGCCGCAGTGGTCCACAACCCCACGACGGCTACCGCAGTCCACTTCACCCCTGCGCCACCCCACACCGAACCCAGGCTTATTGTGCGGTTCGGTCCCCGGTGGATCCTCCAGGGAACGTCTCACACCAGAGTGTAACCCCTATGTTTGCGTGGTAGAGTAATGGTGGAGTACGCGTACGTGGAGAACTGTTTGTGCAGCAATCGCCGACATAGTGTAACTGAGGTGAAATAAGTGGAGCCAGCCCGCATTCGCCCTGGCAGAAGGAAAACTGCCTGAATACCATCCACAGACTGGCCTGCTCACCGGACCTCGACACAAGTCCGCCGGGCGGATTCGTGCCGGGGACCAGGCGCTCCTTCCCGCCCGGAAAGCCGTGCGTTAGACCGCACGGTCAACCGGGCGAGCCGGTACATAGGCTTTCACACACCTATGCCCGAGGGAGGACTCGGACCTCTGACGGGGAAAGCCGCGCGAATTGTGGCAAGGCACCTGAGATAACGCGGCTACCCCGCGCGACCCAACATATGCTGGACTGCGTGATGTCCAGTTAAGAATTCGGTACTTGACATGGAGAATTAAACTGAGGTTTGCTGAAGGACTTTTTAATGATCAAATTTTGGGATCCGATGTTATTAGGGTGAGAGGGCTAAGCCCTAGTTGGTGAGAAGACCATTTCACCTTTTGGTAATGCAGGAGTCGGACATTCTCCTTTTTCCAGCATTGAAAATTCCCAGTAGTCATTGTCTGACAGAAGGAAGCTGGGAGCGATAGGGTGCAGTTCTATCACTTACCTCTGGGACAAAGGGAACAATTGGATAAGTTGTGCAATGAATTTATGGATATCTTGGCAGAGAGGTTGTGGCTTATGAACCTAATTAAGATTCATATTGAGGTGACAGACATCACTGCTATCAGACAGCCACCATATCATTTGTCACTGTCCCCAGATAAAAGGACTTATTGAGGAAATGCTAGAACAGCTTATCCGTCCATTTAAATAACCATATTTTGCGCTCATACTTTTAGTACCAAAACTTTTGGGTAAGTCAAGACCGGTGGCAGATTATACGGAGATAAATAAAAGGGTGGTCCTCCACTCCTTACCACTACCGGATATGCACTCCTGTTTCGGATGGTTCCCTGGTGCACACATATTTACTAACTTGAACCTTAATAAGGCATACTATCAGATTCCGTTAGATAAGAGTCGAAACATTTATCATTGACTGAAGTCATATCGAATTTAAATGTGTGCCATTTGGACTTGACACAGGTGTTGCCGTATTATCTCAGTTACTGCACTTGTTGTTTTCTGACGTCAAATTTATGAGTCATTATCTTGACGATCTGGTGATTTTTAGTAATAATTGGGAGGACTACATTCAGCATTTGAGGGAAATGTTCTCCAGCCTTATTTTGCATCGATACTTTCAGTACCAAAAGGTGGGCAGGACTGACTGCCACCTGGAAAAGGTTAAAACTGCTTTCCACAAATGTCGTTTTTGGGCATATCGTCTCCTCAGATGAAGAGTGGGCTGATCGGTATCACACCTAGGTGAATGGAGAGCGTCTGCCACTTCAAAATTATGGAATTACAAAGAAGTGACCAGATTTGTTTCGGTGGCGAATTTCCTCGGGAAATTTATTCTGAATTTTACAGATGGCCTGGCCAGTGACAGAACTGTGCAAAAAGAGTGTAGGGTGGCAATAATTTCGCACCTTACAAGCACTCGTCTACATACTTTGCCGTGATTTACAACCAGAATTAGTTATCATTTGATAGGTTGTACATCATATATACGAATATTTAAATACCTTGTAAATAGTTGTTAAAGCTTATTGCATGAAAGGTGTTGGAGTGTCTTTATTATCAAAACGGCGTAATGAATGATTGCCTATACTAGTAGAGGTGGGAACGTCATTGGAAATGAAACGGCAGGCGTAACGCAATCCCTGGGTGGAAAAGCCTGCAGTGGTGTGTTGGTCCCGCTTGACACAGGAAGCAGCCACGATGGACGGTCGGAGTACCTGAGCGCTGAAGCACAATACAGCGGCGGCCGGCCAGTTTCTGTAGCGGGGATGGAAGGATAACCGGATAATACTTCGGAAACTCTAAAAATCTTGACACAACAGATAGGAACGAGGAACCGTTACCTCGGAAATCACACTGGCTGGGTTATTTCCGAGGATTTTTACTCTAAGAAGTGTACCATTGTATGTATTCCTAATTAACGGGGGCAGGTATTTCCTCACAAACTTTCTGCACTGGAAAACAAAAGACTAAAATATGGATGGTCGGCGTTCGGAAGAATCTGTAGAGAGGGAGAATATTTCATGGTTTCGAGAATATGATTCGCCTCCTGAGTTAGGAAGGAGGGGAGCCGAGCTTTTCTAGGAAGCCACAGTGGAGAGAAGAGGTCTTCCGTTTTGGGTGCCCGGGTTTGACGGTCGCTCAGTATCAGCTTTTGTTGGTACAGACGGTCTGCTGTCTTTTCTCTCAGGAGGTTTTATAGTTAGAACGGTTAGGCATGTACTGTTGCGAACTTATACGATTCTGGACTTCGCCTTCGGTTAGGGAGTCTTCGTTGAGTACGCAGCGTTCATTGATTGAGAGCACTTTTTCTGTCTATACTCACATAGAGACATTATCTGAATTCCGTTCTTGTGGCTGGGGGTTCGAGTTTCTTGTCCGTAGAACACAGAGAGGAGAAGACAGTATTAGATTCTAATAGTCAAAGGACCGCCTTCTGCCGTCCTAGTGTTTGAAAGAATTCTATTTTATGGCTGGCGTCCTTCCATCGTCACAGACGTGACCGAGAACCATCACTCCGACGCACTGGACACATACGGTGATATTGCTAATTGCTTCGGCTTATTAGGGCTATAAAGCTAAACATCTGTGATCACGTAAATTTCATTTCCACTGAGGTTGCGCACCGCTGTAGATCATCTTTGAAAGTAGTGTCTTCTAGTGTTTGGTACCTAGATGATGTCACTCATCTTGCGTTACTTATATTAGATCGCGTAGCCACAAAGAGGGGCAGTTTTGGGCAACTGATCAATCATATTAGTTAGGAAATTCATTTGTATCCCTTTATGTCCATTGGACAATTGATATAGAAACATTTGTAATATATAAAGGGGTTTTAATCTACAGTAACTGTACAAGCAGAAACAGCATTTATCATTTTGTAGTTACTAGTTCCCTTAATTATTGATTTATGTTTATGTTGTAATTTATATGTTATAGAGCAAGGAGGAGGAGATGATATCACCATTAAGAGAACCTAAGATCTGCTTCTGGGGGTAGTCATACAGGGCCAAAACTTCATTTTCACGTTCAGTATTTTCTGCCTCACAGATTCATTTTACACCCTCCTGGAGTACCATCTTGAAGAGGCGGTACTTTGAGTATGGGTTGGAGTCACAGCAAGCCTCTAGCATGCGCTCTCTTCTTGATAATTACTGATTTTCATAAACCAATCATTGTTCCGATGGGTGCCTCCCTGTTTGGGGTGGCAAATGTGCTAGTACTAAGGTAGGCAGATGGCATCATATGACTAGATGATTATCCCAGTAAGAAAAAAAAAATTCTTTCTGGGCTGCAAGCCTTGGCTGTGCTGTTTGCACTCGAGAAGTCTTTGTTCTACCTAGAACATAGACTATTCCAACTTGAAACCGACAATCAGGCTTTGAACTGGATATAGTGAGACCCAGGTGCATGGGAAGAATACATGGATAGGTGCTCAAGTATGAATTGATGCATGTGAGGGAAACCATTAACATGATCAGAGACAGTGATTGAGTAGAATGTTGGAACAGGATCTTGCAAAGAATAAAACCTAGATATTACGATAAGAAAATGTGGCACAAGTGGTTAATCGTAGGTCATTTTGTGGCATTGTTTAAGGGCATTGGCCGGCCTGTGTGGCCGAGCGGTTCTAGGCGCTTCAGTCTGGAACGGCGCGACCGCTACGGTCGCAGGTTCGAATCCTGCCTCGGGCATGGATGTGTGTGATGTCCTTAGGTTAGTTAGGTTTAAGTAGTCCTAAGTTCTAGCTGACTGATGACCTCAGATGTTAAGTCCCATAGTGCTCAGAGCTATTTGAACTTTTTTTAAGGGCATTGAGAAGCATCAGGAAGATGACGAAGATGATGATTTCTTGCACCCCGTAAGGGATAAACTGGCCGACGGGAAGGTGGTGACGCTGTGTATTTTATAGCTTAGAGGAAGCCACCATCCTAGGATAGCGGTTCCAGCGGGATTGAGTCCCATGCCATTCAGTTCTTACCATCAGTAGCCAGTGGGTTGGCACCGGTGCAAAGATCAGAGAAGAATTAATTTGGTAAAGGGAAGGACACTAATATTAGGATATGTAAATCTTGTTCCAACACTAAGACGCCACAAAGTACTGAACATGAGACGGTGTCGTCCAAGCCTGTATAGAAATATTTGGAGATATTATTTATCCCCTTCGTGAGCCCGTTCCAACACTCGTAATCAGTAGACAAGAAAGCACTGATGTGTGTGTGTGCGGATGCCTTCAGTAGGTCTTCTTAGGTGTTCCCGGCGCTGACTTCGATGGTGCAGGCAAAAGTATTCTGGTTAAGACAGATATTGTAGTGTCTGCCAATGCCAACAGCGTTTACGTCCTGCGTGTTTAGGCAGTTCTGGTTTGGTCTAGAAATTAGACATTCAACCACTCCCTACTATCCTAACCCATGATTTGCTAAAAGGGTTAATCACAGACGAAGTGCCACCCTGATGGCTTATCGTTGTTTAGACCATTCCCTCTGCAATGAAACAAAGTGTGCGTTCAGCACTGCTAAACATGAAACGCACAGTGATACACCAGCTGGATTAACGTTTGCGTTTCGGATGAACTCCCCGTTATCAGTCTGTGGTCGATTGATAAGCTGTTGGCGAGTAAAGTATCTCCTGGAGAAATTACGGAGCAGTGACACAGGATACGTAAGAACATCTTAGCTTAGCAGCTTACCACGGTCAGGCGACATCCTTTTATAGCCGAGGGAGGAGTTTATCTAAGGAATTTCGGAAAAAATGAGCAAGGCATATGCGAAGCTTACAGGTAAGCTTATACTGCGCTTTCGGGTTTGCTATTATACTACCAGTTTAGTATATTACTAGTTTAGTCACAGTCATTTTGAAGGATTTAGCCACAGCACCGGAATGCAGGGCCAATCCGTCCCAATAAACTACCCGATAAATGTACAATCTCACTTCACGTGTTCCTTGACTGTAAGCTATTGTTTTGGTTACTTAGGTAAATGATTTACTTATCTATGTTTCTTCTTACATTGTTTCGCTCCCTGATGCGTGGAGAAGGTGGTGAACAGCTTCGACGGTGGAGTGTCTGGTGTGAATTGCGCACATACGTCTTTCCAATATCGCGGGACGTTTTCAAATAGCTTTGACAGCGGTATACGCGAGATTGAATTACGCCAACACAACCCTCAGCCACTTATTACTCCCGCTAGATCTTGAGATACACTGTAAACCAGATCAACGATCACTGTGTTAAAACATACAATGCCACCCACTCAAAATTCCACACCCTGAAGGAAGCATCCAAATCAGGTGAAATTTGCAACATGCGTTTTCGGTGACAAGAGATACACATGACTAGCTAGCATTTCAGCACAGGCTTACATCAAGGGCACCTGTAGTGCCACCAGCAAGCGCTATATAAAAGTAGAACAGACAGCCGTGTGGACGTACTGAAATCGTTCTTTCGTGCGGATGTTCTGCATAAGCAGATTCAGTACGCCTCGTATAAAACGGCAAGGGTCTTTCGAGCACGTTTCGGAGTTCGACCGAGAAAGAATAGTTGCCTATAGCGATTGCAGATTTTCCTTCAGGGAAATCAGTGATCGTGTCGGACGGATCCCGGATCTCTAATCGCTAGATGCAGGTGGGAATGAAGGACTGACAAGGACGATTGCACCCACCTCGTTGCACCACTACAAGAGATGTCAGGCATGCAGTGCACAAGGCAGTGATGGATCGCTCTGCCATATCATGAACCATATCACAACGAATTCAGTCTCTCGCGCAACAAGCAGTGTCCGCGGATATCATTCGACGTCGTTTTCAGCAGAGTGGGCTGACCGCAAGGCGTCCATCGCTGCGTTTACCACTGCGTTTGCGCCTGCACTGGTGTGGTGAACGACGGACGTGGACAACTGTATTGAACAACATTGTTTTTACCGACGATTCCCGATTTTACCTGCATCATCACGATGGTTGGGTTATAGTCTGGAGACACCGTGATGAGAGACTGTCGAACTGTTCATCTGCATCTACATCTACATCTACATAATAAAGGGCCTGGCAGAGGGCTCAATGAACCACCTTCAATCTGTCTCTCTACCGTTCCACTCTCGAAAGGCGCGCAGGAAAAACAAGCACTTAAATTTTTCTGTGCGAACCCTGATTTCTCTTATTTTAACGTGATGATCATTTCTCCCTTTGTAGATAGGTTGGCTTATGCATCGCCATACTTGTCCCGCACACTGCTATGGTTTGGAGTAGCATTGGATGCCACTCCCGCACCCTTCTAGTACGCACTGGCGGTACACTAAACGGCCAACGTTAGGTCTCTGAAGCGTTGGAGCCTGTTGTCCTCCCATTACATCGGAGCTTGCAGACGTCACATTGCAACAGCACCCACTGCTACAGTAGATCAACTGTGGCGGAACGTGGAAGTAGCATGGACTGCTATACCACGACAATACATCCAGAGCCTCGTAGCAACGTGCAGCAGCGGTTACAGCCGGCAATGGCGGCAACACTCCATTCTGATTTTATCATCTTCCTCGCTCCACATGGTGTTTTATTTTAAATCATGTGATCTTTGTACAACGTGTTATCTCCCAAATCAATTTAGCTGTGATATCTCAGATCCTTCTTGGTGTTGAGTTTTGGATGGCCAGCCGTATAGTTGTTGTTGTTGTGCTCTTCAGTCCTGAGACTGGTTTGATGCAGCTCTCCATGCTACTCTATCGAATAATATTACAGCCGCTGCACCTCAACGTTCGTAAGTGAATAATCGATGAAATAAGTAAAAGCACTGGTCTGACGCAACTGTGAACACGTTGGTCCAGAATGGATACAATGTATGTTACTATATTACATATCCATATTTTTTATTCTTTGTTGCTAACCCCTGTGTAATGGCTTTTGTTGTTAAGACAGTAATATTCCCGGCCTCTGCCGCGTCAGTGTCAGTCTGGCAGGTATTTCATGCTCCGAAATACGATACTGGGTGGTGGCTCGGATTTTCTTCGCCATTTGTAACACGAACCAGATTATTACAGAGAAGTTAAAAAAGAAAGTTTCTCTCACTTGTCACCTCTCATCACGCAGCAACTATTAATGTTCATTACGAACCCTTCTCATTATTAAATTAATACCCTACCTGATATAAACAAGGGAAGCCCAGAACACGAAATAAAGCTTCACGGGTTGGATGGACATGTGATGTTCTTCGAGTTAAACTAGTAGGTAACTTAGCAGTGCGAGCCCACTTACGAGTATGACGCTGCAAGCCTTCTTTCCTGGACCCATACACTGCTTCGGTTGGATGTCACGAAACCATTCTATCCTCTCCTAAGCCAAGCTGGTGAACAACTCTTGTAACTGGTCCCGGATACTGCCAATCGGATGAAGTTGACGTTCCATGCACGCTGTAGTGGGGACAGATCTGGGGATCTTAGTGCCCTTGGAAGTTCCTCAACATCACACAGTCAGTTCATAGAGATACATACTGTGAGTGGACGAGCATTGTGCTGTTGAGAAATGGCACCTTCATACTGTTACATGCGAGGTAACAAATGAGAACGCAGGATGTCCGTGATGTATCAAAATGGCTCTGAGCACTATGGGACTTAACATCTGTGGTCATCAGTCCCCCTAGAACTACTTAAACCTAACTAACCTAAGGACATCACACACATCCATGCCCGAGGCAGGATTCGAACCTGCGACCGTAGCGGTCACGCGGTTCCAGACTGAAGCGCCTAGAACCGCACGGCCACACCCGCCGGCTGGTGATGTATCATTGTGCCATCAGAGTTCCCTCAGGCACCAACGGCCGTGACCTGAGATAACGCCCTATGGCTCCCCAAAACGCGACGGCAAGAGTAACACGTTGTGCCTCTCCAAAACATTGGAAGTCTGACGCCTGCCCCCAGGTCGACGGGACTCAAGGACGATGGTCAGCAGACGTAGTGCATTACTGCCCAGAGGGGAACGGGATAGTGCATCCGCTATTACATTTGTCGGTCCCGGCACGTAGACTATTGTGAAACTGAATTCCTAGAGGACAGCAACCCATCTCGCAAGCCTCCCATGCGTTAATTTGGCCGTAAGTAAGAACTCCGAGCTCTATGATCGGTATAGACATGTGTCTTACGTCCAAATAAAAAGTACTTGAACTTCTGGAACCCCCAAACTATCGCGAGGGTCTCCAGTTCGGTTACTGAGTAATTCCTTTCGCTTTTACTCAGCACTCGACTCCCGAACGCGATCGTTTTGTGTATCTTTACACCATCTTCTTCATATTCTTGGATGACCATTACGCCTAGCCCGGTTTTCGCGCTATCCGTGGCCATACAGAAGTCATGCACCAGATCAAGATGTGACAGAATCGGAGCCTTTACCAGAGCTGATTTTAGCATACTGAATTCGCTTTCTGCATCGTTGTCCCATACCCACGCCGCATTCTTTCCGGTTAATTGACACAGTCGTGGTGTCGCCAATGCCTCTATATATATGAATTTTTTGTAAAAATTCACGACACAGAGAAAGCCTCTCAGCTGTTTCCTTGTGGTAGGCGTTGCAAATTCTGCGATTGCCCTCATCTGCTCTGGATCTGGCATAATTCTTTCCCCTGAGATGACATGGCCCAAAAAATGTACTTGTCTTCCTCCAAAACAGGACTTTTTTATATTTACCGTCACCCCATGTTTTCTTAATTTAGAGATCATTTCTCCTAGAAGATTGTTGTGAGATTCCCATGTCTTTTCCGCAACGAGGATATCATCAACGTAACATGTTATTCTCTCCCTTAACCCCTCATCCAAAATTGTCCCTAATCCTGTTATAAATGCTGCAGACGAAATATTCAGGCCAAAGGGGAGTCTCTTAAATTGATAGCATCTACCAAATGCGATGAACGCCGTGTATCTTCTACATTCTGGATCCAACTCGATTTGCCAGAAGCTGGATTTCAAATCCAGAGAGGAAAACACCGAAACTCCATGGAATTTCTGCAGCAACTCATCGAGCCTCTCGGGTCTGTCGGTTTCCGGAACTATGATCGTATTGATCTGCCGGGAATCTAACACAAGTCGAATTTCCCCGTTCCTTTTGTCTACGAATCTGAGGGGGCTGTTGTATTGTGACTGTGCTGGCTCTATCACATCCTCCCTCTGCA
This sequence comes from Schistocerca cancellata, assembly GCF_023864275.1. NCBI lineage: Eukaryota > Metazoa > Arthropoda > Insecta > Orthoptera > Acrididae > Schistocerca > Schistocerca cancellata. Next base: position 313,120,085 of record NC_064633.1, on the reverse strand, counting down.
TCCGCTGGAGTTCGATGAAAACACGATCTCGGTACGACCACGGAATCGGGTACGGGGGTACTCGAAACGGTTTGTGCCTCTTTACGTCAAATTTATATTGATAGCCCTTTATGGAGCCCGTCTTGGGGAGAAAAACATCAATATTCCTTCTTAGCACATTGTCTAACCCTTCTTTGTCTGCGTCTCTTATGACCTTTATGCCCTGCTATTTCTCGCTTATTTCCTTATGTATTTCTACTAACTGTGCTTGTTTCGAAGTACTATCTCGATTGTCCTGTCCGTGTCGGCTTCACCTGTTGACTCCTCCTGGTTTGGAAACTGTAGTCTGAGACAGCTCTTTTGTACCTGCCCTGGGATTGCCTGTTCATCGAAACGAAGATGGATTTTGTCACCCTCTCCTAATGTGACTTCTCCTCGACCCAAATCGACTATGGCTTTGTTCATTGATAGGAAATCCATACCAATGATAATATCGGTGGACAGTTTAGGAATGACAAAAGGATTAGCAGTCAACTGATGTCCCAGACATTCGAATTCTAAACATGTCTGTTGAGATATTTCTATACTCTTTCCAAGTAATGCACCCCTGACCTTCGTCTTTTGTGTGGCAAGAGTCGGTGGGTTCAGCACATTCTTACATGTCTTAAATACCTCTTCTGAGACCGCTGAAAGCTGGCTTCCACTATCAATTATAGCGGCCACCGTTAAGTCACCTATTTTGATTTTGACTACTGGGTATATTTCTTTATTTTGTTGCCCTTCCTTTTCTTCGAGGAGTAACTCGGTGACATCCTCGTATTCGATAATGTTTATGTCACTGACTAGTTCCGAGGTTACGGACGTTTTGCAACTCATGTCCGCGCTCTGTCTAGTCACTCGTAATCCTGCCCGTTAAGGTGGGATGGACCAGGCTTCGGAGCGCGGACATCGACCTCTTCCTGGTTGTTATTTTGGTAACCATAATTCCTGTTCCTTCCCGATTGATGATTACCGCCCCAGGTCCTTTGTGATTTACTATGTTGCACCGGAGAGTGTCGCTCTTCTTCCGTGTACCTTCTTTTCGAGTTGTCATTACTCTTATTTTGATTGTGGCCGTTGTAGTTCGGTGCTGGCCTACTATCCCACTGGGGTCCACTATTGCGACGAATGTTATTTTGTTCACGCTGTCGACGTTTCTCCCGCGCCTGTTCTTCTTGAAATGCGAATTCCAGTTCGCGCAAAATGCCCTTAAATACCTCAGTATCGCTACCACAACGACCGGCAGGTGATTGTTGATACGAGATGGGAAGTTTCATGTAGCATAATCTGATGATTTCCGCACCGCTACATGGGTTGTCTAGGTACTGTTTCCTTTTTGTCAGATTTTCAAAAAATTTGACCGGACTCCGGAACCCTGCCCCTTCCATGTCTCTGGACATCATAATTTCTTGTTTGATCCTTTCTTGGGTTTCTTTAGACCAATACATGCCCAAGAAGGGATTTTTGAATTCTTCGAACGAGATGCTCGTCTTCGCTACATTTCTCATGTACTCAGCGATCGGCGCCCTACATATGGGAGCACACAAAATCCAGCTGGTACATCAATGGCCAGTGTGGGGGCAAAGATAACTCGAATTGTCCCATAAACGTTTTTGGATACAAGCTATTACCTTCGTCCTTGTATTGATGTAAATTTCGGACTGATACATAATGATTGTAGTCAAACCGGTCATCATTCCATTTATCATTTCGACCGTTCTTACGATTCGTATGAACTTCGGGACGTGGACTAGTTCGTTCCGACACGCTATCGTCATCTCGCCCCCTCTGTGTGTTCGACAGTTGTTCGGTACATCTAATCAGCTGACAGCAATTGTGCTCACTGGACTGCTGTGCGCTGTCCGTGTTTACCTCGGTCGTTGGCTCAGAGCTGTGAATGAAGGCGTGGCTCCCGTTGCTTATAGTGTCAACTTTGTCACACCGTGAAGCGGTTATCTGTGTTCCGGCAAGTGACGGTTCAGTCAACGCAGTAATTACACCCTTCTCCTTTCCTGATGTCTCTGTAATGAGACGTTTTACCTCGTTCTCTAAATTTCTTTTTAATATCGCCACCTCCTCTTTCAACATCTCATTAGGCCCTATGTCCGGTTCCTTTTGTTGCTTTTCTTCAACACGTTTTATCCGGATTTGTGGCCTTGATAACATGACCTTTCCTACTTTTGCCGTGCTTTGCGTAAAGTCCCGAGTTTCTCTCGCTATTTTCCTTGCACCTTTCGCAATTAATTTCGCTTCAATTGCCGTTCGTTTGATGATGGCAATCTCTTTCTCTAATTTGACGCCGACATTCTTTACCTCCTCTTTTACTTCCCTATGAACTTCTGTGAGCCTATAGTTCAGCTCCGAATTCGCCTTTTTTATTTCCGCATTAAGGTTGGCGCTCTGCTCTTTCAGCTCCGAATTCGCCTTTTTAATTTCGGCATTAAGGTTCTCTTTCAGCTCCGAATTCACCTTTTTAATTTCGGCATTAAGGTTGGCGCTCTGCTCTAAGTTCACCGTTTGCATCTGTTTGCAACAGGTCCGTAATGTTTTTGAGAGTAGCCGCATTTTGATCCTCGTCCTTTTGTGGTTGAAAATGCGACTCTTCTCCTCTGTTCTGAGGAACCCTTCGATATCTAGACAAGTACCGTCTCCGTGCCTCCGTCGGATCACTTGTGAATGAATCGTTTGATAGTCGTCGGACACCGTTTTGTACCAACACACTCTGCCTTCTTAGGCTGGATCTTCCATACTTATGGATAAATCCTGTACTCCCTGCGTCCCCCGAGCCCTCAGTATCACTGGCTGAATCAACGTCCTTACTATTCAGCGGACTAAACCAGTCATGAGACGCAGTTTCAGGAAGTTGCAACTCGCGTTCGTCACGCTCATCGGTAGAGCTTCCCCACTACCACCCATGTTCCCCCGAGTAACAGTCTCATTATATTCTGCCGTTGTCTTGGTCTTTACCCTCGTTATCATTTGCACTTTCATGTTACACGAAAACTCAAAACCCAGGTACCCCTTACACTCAATAATCAGATAACACAAAACATATACCAGGACACAAATTGATGCACTGGGCGTGAGGAATGACCCGACAAACAGTTCATAAAGAATTCCCCCAAAAAGGCTAGTACAAATAATTGTGTTCTGTGTGCTCAGCATCGGCTGATAACGGCACTGCACATCATAAGTACTCCAACAACTCACGAGACAATGTAACTTATTGTAACTAATGCTACCCGTTTTTCAATTAAAAATGGCTAAGCAATGGATCACGTGGAAAAATTCACTTTTGTAAGACTACTTCCTAGCAAATCCCGAAGTATCATATCCTGGCATGGGTCAGCCACATGTAACACCCCACCCGTCACTAAGCTGGTTTTGGCGTGTGTTTACTGCAACTAATTGACTAACAGATCAACAGAGAGTGCAAAACTGCCGCAATATCGGATAACGCAAAAAAGTAATATGGCCCTGTGACTCCTGATTGAACTGTGGTGGCAGTGTTGACATTAATTGGTTCAGAATTGATCCCTTTTAATTAAAAAGGGGTGCATATTAATGTTATATTCAGCTATTGAACACCAGATGCAAATGTTGAACATAAAATTGATTAAGAAAGTGACTTGGGATTTCCACTACTTGATTGAAAACAGATTCAGTCGATTAGCACAGATTTATTTTAACTCACGACCTTCAATCATCACATTACATGACTCTCCTAACAGGCAGTGGTAATAAATTGTGTTTGCATGGAGTAAAGCGCGATAAATCAAAAGTAATTCCTATCGACTGACCCAGGCGTAATGCGAAGTGCGAGAAGAATTCTACAATACACGGCCCATGAAACCCTCGTGGAAACTTTGTCGACATGATTCAGCAAATTAATCAGTGGCTGGAGCGGGCGCAGTATCTCCGAATTCAGCGTGGCGGAGCGGTGTCGTTGTGCGGACGTCAGCCGACCTCATGGTGCTGCACGGCTGCGCTCGTCTATTCACTCCTAGCTATCTTGCTCAGTACATAGTTGAACCAAAACTTCCTATCTCCAAGCTCAATCGTTCCATTTGCTAAGTCCTAAACAGCAGAGGTGGTCTAGGGCAGTGCGGCTCTCGCAGCCGAGCGAAGCAGACGTGCGGTGTGTGCTCTCCGCTGTCAGAGAGAGCCCGCGCGCCTTGTTTACTTTCTTCGGCCGACACTAACGTGACGCCGTAGCGCTACAAGACCATGGCAAACCAATACAGAAGATCAACCTTGAAATTCACCTTTCGGAACGACTTTACCCGACCAAAGGCGCTCGAAGTCGAACGCTTTTTAAAAGAGGAAGCCAAGATCCCGGCTGCCGACATTGTCGGCATTCACTTTTCGATCGTCAGTGGCACGGTCTATGTAAAACTCATAAACGAATCTACATGCGACAAGGTGCTTCGTGAGATGAAACAAGAACTCCGCTTCTGCCACGCAGATGGCAATGTTGGCAACGTCGAGGTCGGCCATGCCGCAATGGGACTGCGGACTATCCGCATATTCGAACTTCCATTTGAACTCCCGGCGGCAGAAGTTGTAGCGGCGCTCCGCCCCTACGGCACGGTACACGAACACGTGGCTGCAAAATGGACCCAGTTTAAGACGTATCCAGTACTCAATGGAGTACGCCAAGTACGCATAGATCTCCAACGACACGTGTCATCCTATCTACAGATAGGGGGATGCCGGGCCATAGTTATTTATGACGGCCAGCCGAAGACGTGTTCCGGATGCGGCAAAGAAGGACACCTTCGTTCCGAGTGCCTCCAGCGTCGGATCACACAACTCCCACCGAAGGACGTTGCACAACCAGCGGCGAAGACTATTCTCCCCGTGACTTACGCAGCGGCGCTCACGACGTTCTCCACACAACAGACACGGCCGACCGCTTCAGCGGTACAAGAATCACTTTCCACGGACAAAAACCTGGATGATCCGCCTACCTGGCCAGTGGTGGAAAATAGTACTACGACTCTGGAGCTACCGAACGCGACAGACATTGACGCCGGCAAGATGGCAATTGATTCCCTTATTGTACCGACCGAAGCGTTTGTTCCGGCGGAGCGTGAGTCAGTGCCGTCTTCTGACAATGAAGGTCATGTACGGAAACAGCGATCACCGAAACGCCGAAAGCGCCGTCGTCGGACCGTGTCGGAACACAGCGGTTCGCATTCGGCCGGGGAAGAACAACTGACCACTCAAGACGCCAGCCGCGAAGCTGAGGCTGTTTCCACTGACTCCAACCTTGCAGAACAGACAGAAAAACATGCAGCTTTCGAACATCAGCCCATCGACAGAAACAGTGAGCAGCGGGAAGGTACCAGTGCAGGCAGCGAAGTCGCCCGGACCCTTACTACCAAACATTCCGAGGCTATGGAACGTGAACAGACATCCGCGCCCGCTTCGTGGGCCGAGGACGTCGAGACACAAGATCCCGATCCGCGGCCAGCTGAGGCGCCGCCGGATCATGCAGCATAAGCAGCACAAGGAGGACCGCGTTTGGCGGGGGGTGAAATCACTTCCGATGTTCGCTTCTCTCCATCTTCAACATGGATAACCTCGCCCAAACAACGCGTTGCCAGGCTTACCGCCTGGCGACAATGAATATAAACATGATCAGTTCTCCTGTCAAGATCCAACTTTTGAAAGAAACCATACGAGCCATGGGAGTTGACTTTGCTTTCCTACAAGAAGTGAAAACGACTGCACTCCCGCACTTTTACGGTTACGCCACACATGTGACGCCCGGTAGCCCTGCAGACACCGGAGTGGCAATATTAGTGCGTGAAGGTATTGAAGTTACCGACGTCACGTTTCTTCCCTCCGCGCGAGGAATAGCATTTACGGCACTCAACACCCGATTCATTAATGTTTACGCGCCGTCGGGTACCACAAGACGTCACGACTAGAGATGGGCGATCCGCTCTTGAACTAATTCATAGACTTCAATCTTTCAAAGGAGTGAACAATCAGTGATTCAGAAAAAAAGAACGGTAGCTCCAAACGTTTCCCACGGCAGAGAGAGAGAGAGAGAGAGAGAGAGAGACGGAGCATATCAGCAGCGCCTCTGCTGGTCACAGCACAGTGCACGCCACACAACACAGCCAGCGCCGGCCTCTGCCCTGCTTCTACCTTGGCTGCCTGCATTGTGCAGTGCCCCATTGGATTTTGTGTTTCACATATGCCGCGCAGTGTCTGGCGCAGCGTAACTTCGCATCGCACTCTGTCGGCGATCGTTTCAGTCGCACGTCCTGCCCTCTGGGCAGTTGATGCGAGCAACAGGACAGAGAGCCACCTAGCGGATAACATAGGAACTACTTGCAAAAACCCGCTCGCAAGTGAACGAACTATTTGTCTCGGAGCGGGTGAGTTCACCGCTACCCCCTCCCTCGGAACTCGCCCGCTCAACGCTCGCCCCACCGTCTCGACTCTAGCCAGAGCGTCGAGCAAAGCGACTCAGGTGTCACGGCTGGTCTCTGCGGTCTCAGCTCACGCAGTAATACAGCTCGCGGCTCGACCTGCTCGACTCAGCGCCTCTGCATCGGAGTTCGTCCCCACTGGATATTGTTCTTCGTAGTAATGCCGCTATGTATATTACATTATTATGTTATGTATACATCAATTGTTTTTATTTTATTTTTATTTGTTTAAACTGATTAGATTAGGTTCCTGATGACTCCTCTTACTATAGGATTTTTATTATAGACACTCGAATTTACGCTTTAATTACGAGCGAACCGATAAACGTATCGCAAAATGTGATACACCAATATTTTCCTTGTTTTATTCTGCGTAAGGCTATATGCAGCACTTTCGTTTTACAGTCAAATTTATATTTTTTTTTCTTATTCTGGTACGGATTTTGCGATTTTAGGCGTCTTCGAAAGGAAACGTTCACTTTAAAAATATATGGCTTGCGATGTATTTGTATGAGGTTAATGAAATTTTAATACGTTATAGCCAAATATATTGTTAATGTAAATCTCAAGTTACAACATTTTCCGATCACCCAAAAAACCACGATAGTGCAAAATAAATCAATAATCAAAAACTTTGTCATATCGTGGAAATTTCAATAAACAATACAAAATTCTTACTGATTATCTGTGTTACTTCAAAATAGGATCAAATAAGATCAAAATACAGGTATAGTACTGGAATAAACCAAGTTTAAAGGGCAATGTGCCTTCCATTTATTTTATATTGTAAATGAGTGGTGAGTCATGAAAAAGAGCTAATTCATTTCAGGGAGTGAACAGTTCTGATCCAATCTCTGAAAAGAACAGTTTTGCCCATCTCTAGTCACGACCGTGCCAGATTCTACTCCACAGATGTCGCTCCCCTCTTCCTTGGACGATACGACCACAGCGTCTTCGCCGGCGATTTTAATTGCGTACTTCACCCCAAGGACCAAATCCCACATTACATGCCTTGTCCGGAACTGGGTGCGATGATCCAAGAACTTCACTTGTGCGACACGTGGGAAAAAGTCCACGGTAACCGCTCTGGCCACACTCATCTTACCAGTCATTCGGCCAGCCGACTTGACCGCATATATGTGTCACAGGATCTCACACAGGGTGTGGTGGACGCCGAATTACGGCCTCAAGCCTATTCCGCTCACAGTGCCTATATCTGCACTATACACCTACGCCCCCAACAAGTCTGGCGCAGCAATGGCTTTTGGAAGCTCAACGTAACTCATCTCCAGGACCTGGATTGCCGTCGGCAAGTTGCAGCAACGTGAACTCACTGTGAACGCCGCCTACCACGATACACCTCGACCCTGGAGTGGTGGCTCCTCTGTGCCAAACCAGCAATCCGTAGGACACTTATGCAATATGGCAAGGACGTGACTGCGTGGCATCGACAGACCCTCGATTTTTACTACGCGGCACTCAGGGACCTCGACGCCTTACCCCCTTCCCTGGAGAGACAACATGACCAAAGCAGAATCAAGGCTCACATACTATCATTGACGAAGCGTCGACTAGAAGGTGCAGTAGTCCGCTCGCGACGGCACGACCGAACGGTTGCAGAGGAACCCACTATGCACCACGTTGTGGCGGATAAGCGCCGACAACGCCAACATTTAATCACACAACTCAGGACACACGACGGTCGCTTATGTACTACCCAAGCAACCATAGTAAAGGCGGTGGAGGATCATTTTCGTCATCTTTACAAGGAAAGAAACGTCAATGACGAGGCCACTACTGAAGTGTTACAGCAGGTAACACGTACTATCGACGAGGCTACCGTGACTGCACTAACAGAGGAAATCTCACTCGAAGAAGTCGAAGACGCCGTGGACAAAGGTGCGGCCAATAAATCTCCTGGACCTGATGGACTGCCCATCGAATTCTACCGGACTTTCCGTGACATCATGATGCCTCGCTGGGTTATAATGCTCCGCGAACTTATGTCTCCAGACTGTGTTGTGCCGCCAGCGTTTGTAGAAGGTCTCCTCATACCAGTACACAAGCCAGGTGGAGGGCTATCGATTAACGACTATCGGCCGCTTACAATGCTGAACGCCGATTATAAGATTTTCACCAGGATTATGGCGAGCCGTATTAAGACGACTTTGCCGATGATCCTCGCTCCAGAACAGATATCGCAAGGGGGAGAAGCCAACATACACATGGCCACCGGTGACTGCAGGGACTTAATAGCGATCGCTTCTGCGTGCCGTCTGAGAGCGGCGATCGTCTCCGTCGATATCAACCGCGCCTTTGATAGAGTGCACCATAACTTCCTCCTACGAGTGATGGACTGTATGGGATTCCCCCCGGGCCTCATCGACACCCTACGGCGTCTTTGGACCGCAGCCAGCTCACACGTCCAGGTCAATGGAAGGACGGTAGGACCAGTGCCCATTAAGAGGTCTCTACGACAGGGTTGTCCCCTTTCTACCTACCTTTATGCAATCGCTCTCGAGCCACTCCTAGGGGGCCTTAACCACCGCCTATCTGGCACTACGCTGCGGGACGTCACCTTTCGCTATAGGACATACGCTGACGACCTGCTACTGCTGGTTCGTTCCAATGACGAAGTTCAAAGCGTACTAACCTGGATTGAGCGATACGGACAGGCCGCAGGCAGTCTTCTGAACATCAACAAGTCGGCGGCGTTGGACATTGGGCGTGGTCTCGGACCGGAAGCCCTCGCTCCCCTCCCACCAGTTTCTGATCTGCGCTATTTGGGAATCACGTTCAAGAAAGATGTACGTAAAACAGCTGCAGCAAACTACCGACGGTTATTACAGATCATACGCGCAATGGTGTGACAGAACCTGCTCCGGGACTTGAATCAGCTACAACGTGTTGAATACCTGAACCTCTACGTAGCATCAAAACTCAACCACGTGGCACAGGTCCTCCCACTACCGCTGCAGATAGGTCGCCGGCTTCAGGCGGCCTTCAGTTACTACGTTTCCGCAGGTCATATCTTTAAAGTACGATACGACACTCTTACCCTCCCAGTGAACAAAGGAGGGCTGGGATTGGTCAACGTCAGGGCGAGAGCAGCTGCCCTTTACATGAGCAACATGAGGAAACGATGGAAAAGTCAACCTCTCTCACGGGTCGTTTACTACAGGTTCTGATGCCAGCCTCTAACGTCCCGCCGGTGTCGGTTGCGCACGTCGCACCACAGCTCTCCCATGTGTCGACCTTCATTCTTGATTACAGCTATGTTAGCTCGAACCTCTCCGCCACACGTCCACCAAAGGCGAAAGATTTTTATACCAACCTTCTGCGGGCTGTTCACCATAACGTGGTGGAAAACAAGTACCCTACGGTTCACTGGCCAAGAGTGTGGAAAACGATACACCACCACTTTCTGTCATCCACGGTGCGTTCCAAGTGGTATCAGATCGCCAACAAAAAATATGCCACACGCCAGCGACTTCACACTATTGGACTGGCAGACTCCCCTTATTGCCCAGATTGTCACCTTTTGGATACCGATGAACATCGTTTTACTTGCGCATCATCGTCCGGAGTTTGGCGACTAACACAGAAGATATTGGCTTGTTACCTCCGGGTCACACCTGATATGATTGACCCGCAGACCCTACTCTGTCCCGATGAAACTTACTTTCCGGCTGCCAAATATCATGCGCTTACATGGTTCAAAGGACTTACCGTCGCCTACATCTTTAGCGACGTAGAGAAAGAGCAGCTTGATTACTGGTGGTTCCTACAAAATGCTCACAATGCCCTCGAACGCACACCGAAATACCGTACGCTCTTCGCAAATTATTTACGCAGCGTTTTCGTTAACCCCCCACTCAGCTGGGGAGTGCCAGGCTGTGGTTAATGTGCTGTGCCGCATCACATTAACGGCTCAACGTTCTGCCTTGTCAGCCATGACCAAAGAAAGAGACAAGCTGCTGCAAGGATACTGTTTTCCTTGAGGCACTAGCGAAGCAGAATGCCTCCGTTGCAGATGCCCTTCAAAGGCGCTATTGGAGATTTCAGATAACGATGGCGAGGCTCCAAGTGGAACCAGTTACATTATTGAAGAACCTTTTAGTTAGAATTACATCAGTGATTTATATTTTTATTTTTTGATTACTCTTTTATGCCACCTTTGTTGTTGTAACACTTACTTGTAACACTTAGTTACTAGAATTCTCATTTGTACACGCTCCCTAAATGTAATCATATAAAAACAAAAAGTGGCAACGGATAGCCCTAACCTTGATTTCCCATACTTCCCCTGGTCTATAGGCAGCTCTCTGGGGTGGGTTTACTCAGGAGCCAACGCCTGAAGTGGATCAGATTTTTTTGTTAGAGGATGACAAGTGGCGGTGGCACTTAGGTTTCTTTCTTTTTTTATTTATTTACTTTTTTTAGTTCCATTTTCCTAAAAAAAAGGGGGTTAAAAAACAAAAAAAAGAATAAAAAAGAAGCATAATGGAATGCTAACCAAGTACAGTTAATGTTTCGTTGCTTCATTTCTCTGTAGTGTCATTGTTTTTATCTCGTTCGATTAAAAAAAAACAAAAAAAACAAAAAAAAGCGGTCTAAGGCGCAGCAGGCATGGACTGTGCGGCTGACCCCGGCGGAGGTTCGAGTCCTCCCTCCTGAATGGGTGTGTGTATTTGTCCTTAGGATAATTTAGGTTACAATATATTATAAAAAAATAAAAAAAATAAAAAAGAAAAAAGGGGTAGCGTCTTTGATTCATAATCAAAACATCTTCGGTCCCGGTTTCGATCCCCGCCACTACCTACATTTTGATAAATAATCAGCATTGGCGGCCGAAGACTTCCGGCATAAGAAGTCAGCCTCATTCTGCCAACGGCCTTGTCAAAGAGGGCGGAGGAGCGGATAGAGATTCAGGGCACTCTCTTGTCCTAGGGGTGGGAAATTGCCCCTCAAGGCGGAAGAATTAGCAATGGTCAACGACATGAGGATGCAGAAGGCAATGGAAACCACTGCATTAAAGACACGTAACGTGTATCCACAGGACATGTGGCCTGTAATTGAAGAAGTGTCATGATGATCTCTCCATTGGCAAAAGATTCCGGAATAGTCCCCCATTCTGATCCCTGGGAGGGGACTGCCAAGGGGGAGGTTACCATGAGAAAAAGATTGAATAATCTACGAAAGGATAACGTTCTACAAGTCGGGGCGTGGAATGTCAGAAGCTTGAACGTGGTAGGGAAACTAGAAAATCTGAAAAGGGAAATGCAAAGGCTCAATCTAGATATAGTAGGGGTCAGTGAAGTGAAGTGGAAGGAAGACAAGGATTTCTGGTCAGATGAGTAACGGGTAATATCAACAACAGCAGAAAATGGTATAACAGGTGTAGGATTCGTTATGAATAGGAAGGTAGGGCAGTGGGTGTGTTACTGTGAACAGTTCAGTGACCGGGTTGTTCTAATCAGAATCGACAGCAGACCAACACCGACAACGATAGTTCAGGTATACATGCCGACGTCGCAAGCTGAAGATGAACAGATAGAGATAGTGTATGAGGATATTGAAAGGGTAATGCAGTATGTAAAGGTGGACGAAAATCTAATAGTCATGGGCGACTGGAATGCAGTTGTAGGGGAAGGAGTAGAAGAAAAGGTTACAGGAGAATATGGGCTTGGGACAAGGAATGAAAGAGGATAAAGACTAATTGAGTTCTGTAACAAGTTTCAGCTAGTAATAGCGAATACCCTGTTCAAGAATCACAAGAGGAGGAGGTATACTTGGAAAAGGCCGGGAGATACGGGAAGATTTCAATTAGATTACATCATGGTCAGACAGAGATTCCGAAATCAGATACTGGATTGTAAGGCGTACCCAGGAGCAGATATAGACTCAGATCACAATATAGTAGTGATGAAGAGTAGGTTGAAGTTCAAGACATTAGTCAGGAAGAATCAATATGCAAAGAAGTGGGATACGGAAGTACTAAGCAATGACGAGATACGTTTGAAGTTCTCTAACGCTATAGATACAGCAATAAGGAATAGCGCAGTAGGCAGTACAGTTGAAGAGGAATGGACATCTCTAAAAAGGGCCATCACAGAAGTTGGGAAGGAAAACATAGATACAAAGAAGGTAGCTGCGATGAAACCATGGGTAACAGAAGAAATACTTCAGTTGATTGATGAAAGGAGGAAGTACAAACATGTTCCGGGAAAATCAGGAATACAGAAATACAAGTCGCTGAGGAATGAAATAAATAGGAAGTGCAGGGAAGCTAAGACGAAATGGCTGCAGGAAAAATGTGAAGACATCGAAAAAGATATGATTGTCGGAAGGACAGACTCAGCATACAGGAAAGTCAAAACAACCTTTGGTGACATTAAAAGCAACGGTGGTAACATTAAGAGTGCAACGGGAATTCCACTGTTAAATGCAGAGGAGAGAGCAGATAGGTGGAAAGAATACTTTGAAAGCCTCTATGAGGGTGAATATTTGTCGGAAGTGATAGAAGAAGAAACAGGAGTCGATTTAGTAGAGATAGGGGATCCAGTATTAGAATCGGAATTTAAAAGAGCTTTGGAGGACTTGGGGAAGTGACAACAAAACGACTATTCACGTTGGTGTGTAGAATATATGAGTCTGGCGATATACCATCTGACTTTCGGAAAAGCATCATCCAAACAATTCCGAAGACGGCAAGAGTTGACAAGTGCGAGAATTATCGCACAATCAGCTTAACAGCTCATGCATCGAAGCTGCTTACAACAATAATATACAGAAGAATGGAAAAGAAAATTGAGAATGCGCTAGGTGACGATCAGTTTGGCTTTAGGAAAAGTAAAGGGACGAGAGAGGCAATTCTGACGTTACGGCTAATAATGGAAGCAAGGCTAAAGAAAAATCAAGACACTTTCATAGGATTTGTCGACCTGGAAAAAGCGTTGACAATGTAAAATGGTGCAAGCTGTTCGAGATTCTGAAAAAAGTAGGGGTAAGCTATAGGGAGAGACGGCTCATATACAATATGTACAACAACCAAGAGGGAATAATAAGAGTGGACGATCAAGAACGAAGTGCTCGTATTAAGAAGGGTGTAAGACAAGGCTGTTGCCTTTCGCCCCTATTCTTTCAATCTGTACATCGAAGAAGCAATGATGGAAATAAAAGAAAGGTTCAGGAGTGGAATTAAAATACACGGTGAAAGAATATCAATGATACGATTCGCTGATGACATTGCTATCCTGAGTGAAAGTGAAGAAAAATTAAATGGTCTGCTCAACGGAATGAACAGTCTAATGAGTACACTGTATGGTTTGAGAGTCAATCGGAGAAAGACGAAGGTAATGAGAAGTAGTAGAAATGTGAACAGCGAGAAACTTAACATCAGGATTGATGGTCACGAAGTCAGTGAAGTTAAGGAATTCTGCTACCTAGGCAGTAAAATAACCAATGACGGACAGAGCAAGGAGGACATCAAAAGCAGACTCGCGATGGCAAAAAAAGTCGTTTCTGGCCAAGAGAAGTCTACTAATATCAAATACCGGCCTTAATTTGAGGAAGAAATTTCTGAGGATGTACGTCTGGAGTACAGCATTGTATGGTAGTGAAACATGGACTGTGGGAAAACCGGAACAGAAGAGAATCGAAGCATTTGAGATGTGGTGCTATAGACGAATGTTGAAAATTAGGTGGACTGATAAGGTAAGGAATGAGGAGGTTCTACGCAGAATAGGAGAGGAAAGGAATATGTGGAAAACACTGATAAGCAGAAGGGACAGGATGATAGGACATCTGCTAAGACATGAGGGAATGACTTCCATGGTACTAGAGGGAGCTGTAGAGGGCAAAAACTGTAGAGGAAGACAGAGATTGGAATACGTCAAGCAAATAATTGAGGACGTAGGTTGCAAGTGCTACTCTGAGATGAAGAGGTTAGCACAGGAAAGGAATTCGTGGCGGGCCGCATCAAACCAGTCAGTAGACTGATGACCAAGAATAAAAAAAAAATTGCAGAAATGCTCACTCTTTATCAGGCAAGCTGAGTAAAGAACGCCAAGTCCGCACTCTAGGCAAGCTGGGAATGGAAGACCTCTACGGAGACTTCTCCCAGTCCACTCTTCGCCTCGGTTTCCCCTCCAGCAAAATTACTTACGTCAATTGCAGCACAAGTCGCGTTAATTATGCGTCGCTTCCCAGCGCCGACCAATGTCTGCTCTGGGAAGTGAACAAATTCCCACAAAATTTCCCTTCCCCTCAACTTCTGCTATTTGGCTCCTCCCAGGCCACCCATCAAGGTTAGCGTCTGCACAAACACCAAGTTTCCCGGAATTCTGACTCACAGGAGAGTACTTCAAATTCCTTGGTCCTACGTTCCCATAGGAGGCCGGCGTATTTCATTCTGTCGCGCTTCACCTGATTTACTTCAGGCTCTGCGGACCGTGAATTCTGTGTGAAGTTGCCATAGTGACGAACACGCATATTTTTACCCCTGTTGACCGCTCCACCGTAGCTTTGCGCGGCTTTCTCGCATGTTTTACTGAAAACGGGACGATGAACATACATCAACAGGCATACAAGTTCTCTGTCTGCTTCCCGGTACACCAGCATGGGGTCAACCACCGACTCACTGTCACTCATTTTAAGGCAGCCAGAGGCTTGAGCCGCCCTAAGCTGCCTATTGTCACTTGCCTTCGCCACTCCCCCACCGGCCTGCCACGGTCACTCTGTATACTTCCCTGCGTTAAACTAGCCTCTAGTAAATCAACGCGTTTCCACAAAGTTTTTCATGTTGTGTGAATTACTTTAAAAGCATCACCCGACATTAATTATTCCATTACGTCCATAAGATGCATTGTGCCTTGTCAGTCATTTTTGTTCAGCCATACTGTTCGCTCAACGTGAGTTAGGTGATCTTTAATGACTTCATGTAAGGGGCATTGTTCTTGGCATCTTACAATATTGATAATTAAGCAGATTCATGGAATTGTTAAACATTTTTACACATAGGTGTTTATTTTTGGTAAAGAGTTTATGGACAGTCCGATTTTCATTTTTACTGTTTAATAGCATAAAACCTGGTGTTGGGCTTTTTTTTCTGTAGAGGCGATTGCTAGGCTCACGGTGTGGGTGGAGGACAGGCTCGCTGGACCGGCTAGGAGAACAGAGTACCCCTGGGAGATTGCCTCTAAGGAATTATCCGGCCAAATTGCAGTGCGGTGAGCGCTAGCTTCTTTTGGTGTAGGCTCCAGCACGACGCGCCAGCTTGGCAACAAGTATTGTCAGATGCGAGAACAGGCAACATTCCGCGACGGCCGGACAGAACCTGTGCTCGGTGGGTGGCAGGCGGCAGCAGTACGTCAAGGAGAAGTGATAACCATCTGCCGATACTCGAAAATTTTCGAGGAACGGGCCACACAGGTTGCGAGGTTCCAGGGAACAGAGGGAGTGGCGACACAACCTCTCATGCTGTCCTGCATCTTTGTCGTGGACTGTTGCTGGGTTAGGGGCTGTTTTTAACAGAAGACCGTGATTGGTCAATTGCTCTCTGACGTCAGATGGACGTGAGGCTGGTAACACAGCTGTACAGAGAGGGAAAGAGCGGATGTTGAATTGCACTCAAGATTTTATACCTAAAGGTGGGAGATCGTTAAACGCCAAACATTCACACTTTTGGAGAATGCCTTTAAACTTGCACCGCACACTTGATTTGAATTACCTTGCACCTCACACTGTGGTCCACTAGACCCCAGTAAGATGTTATCATATATCGTGTGATCCACGCTCATTAACATATACATTGGACTTTCTTATGTATATGGAACGTTGTAAATAACTATGTCGTTACCTGTAGTGATTTTTTTATTATTACCACAATGAGTAACACACGGCATTTATACTACATGCATTGTATATCAGTAAATAATGTTTTGTGTTTATGTTTATCTTTCTTACATCTGAGTGTGTATAATGAAACAGAATGTTTTACTAGACTTTATTTAGTTATTACAGTGAGTAACATACGGTATTTACAAATTTGGTACATCTCACACTTCAACAATATAATAAAAATAAGTTTTATATATTTTTATTACTGTATAAATTCAACATGAGTCTGAATTTGAATGTATAAACTAATATAATGTATATAATATACTTATTATTTGGTTTTTACAGGATATTTTGGCATAGGGTGTTTACAAAATTACTATTGTGGCATATCTGTGCAAAAACGCATAAGAAAGATGAAACTAATGTATGTTAGAATCAAGTGAAAAACTGTAACTAACATATCAGCCACCATTTGTATTGTTAGTGAGCACACTCAGTACAAATCCATCACAGATCGCCCTCTTGCAATTCTGGTACCACATTTCTGTTTTTATGTCTCTTTTCCTAGAAAGAAATGAACATCTCACTTTGCTTGTTAGAGGTACTGGTCTGTCTGGTGCCACAGTATCTATTTCCAATATTTCTTCTAGAGCTCTCTTCACATTCCTTCGTAGTGTAGGCATATTCATTCTAGTCCTTATATGAGACGCAATTAAGTTCCATGCCAATTCATGCACAAATTTCCTCCGTGGCTTGTTTACTTCAGTGCTGAAAAGGATAAAGAGAACCATGGCGTTTATCCCACACTGATCCAAGATGCCACAGAAAACCCTCATAGGCCATCTTCTTGTTGCCCATGCATTGATGTAAGTTTTGCACACTGCCAGTACCACCTTTGTTTTACTGAATGAAATAATCATTTCAGGTTTTCTTGTTGTTTTGTCGATGTCATTGGAGTTGTCCGTGGTAGACAGCAAGAGTACAACTTTATTCTTCTTTGGGACATATGACAAGAGCGTGATATTCACATCAAAGGCAAATTGTGTTTTCCGACATTTTGAGAACGTAAAAACGATTGTGGTATTTCAGGTTTATTTTTCTTACAGTTCCCAATATTGTCAAATCAAAGTTTCCAATCATAGTCTGATAAAGAGAAACTGACGAAAACCAGTTGTCAACAGTCAGATTCGTATCAGTGCCATGAAAGAGTTCTGATAACTTTCTCACATAATAAGATGGGACAGTTTCATTTTTTTTCTGTTACTACCTTGCATATATATGGAATAGCGTTTAGCATGTAATAAGTCTCGGAGTCATTCAACATAAAAATCTTAATTCCACATTTGGCCGGCTCTTAAGACAGGTATATTCCGAATCGGCATTTCCCACGGAATGCATACAGTACAGTACTGTTGTACAGTATTCAAAACAGGTGTATAGGGATTTGCAGTTATCAGTAAAATTAATCCAGATGTCGTGAATGGGTGCAAATTTGTCGTCTTGCTTTCTTTGCATGTAGGTTGCTTTGTCATCAAATCTTAGACAACTAGTCAAAACCTGAAATTGCCTTTGTGACACTGTAGCGCGAAACATGGCATTGCCGAATTTAGGAGACGAAAGTTCTAAATTCGTGTGAGCAGCCTTGTTTACGCCGCAGAGATACAAGAGTCCAATGGCAACTTTAGGCTCTACAAAATTTGTAGTGTTATGATAACCTTCCGGGTTTTCGATTGAAGAACGTTTGCGAGTAATTTCGTCGTTCGTATAAGTGACAATCATGTCTAGAATTTCATCTGTCACTAATAACTGCCTTGCTTCAATTGGATTATAAATAGACGTTGCTTGACTCTTTGGCCTAGAACGTGAATAACTAAATTTCTGGATTTAGTTCTTCTTCTCTTTGATGGTGTATTTGAAGACCAATTACAGCCATTCTTACCAAGAAGGATGTTTCAGTTGGAAGAACTACCGTGACTATCGTCATCTTCGTCTCCACTCTCTTCCATACCTGATGGTTCCCATATTTCGACAAAATCAGGGTCTTCATCGGAATCTAGGCCTCCAAATGAATCGTCTTCCTGGTCCAGCTCGTCCATAAGTGCATTATATATATCGTCATCTCTTATGAGTCATTTACTCAATGTCGCTGAAAAATAAAATAATATAATATGGGGCTACATTGAAAGGAAACAGTTATAAGTTACACACAATAAGCATATATATTTCAGTATTTTATACTTACCAAGTTATTATTTTCAATCTGCGTAAATGAGCTACTCAGAACGCACATTGGGGTAATCAAGACCCCACGGACGTTCAACAATCTTTACAGCTTGACACTACCGCAACAACAAAGGAAATGTTTGAGTTAACATCGCATATATGTAGGCAGTGTTACCAAACTAATATACACTAAGTTTCAATAAATTGTACTCTTTGTAATACACAATAAAAGTAGCTTGGAGTCCCTAGCTTTTAGCGGGAAGGAGAGTACAGACAGTCTTGGTACGCGCTGAGAAAAGGGGTTCGTCTTCGACGCTTGACCAAGAAAACCTTCAGCTCCAGACCTGATAACAAACACTTGGTCGCTGGGGCATGACTTCCTTCTCGGGGCCGCGATGGTTATGGTTTCAATCGCAGTCTCTATCAGTGCTGTACAAGGTGGGCGAGAACTCCCCGTACCCTGCAACCCCTATTTTATATCAAATGGTGTTACACAGGTGTTACTTCTTATCAGTTGTTGGAATTCATGTTTACTTTTTTGGCAGTTGCAAAGGAATGTTAATATGAAGTCATGGTAGATGTGAGCGGTCATAGTTTCACTACAGAGGAGCGCTTGGTGACAAGTTTTTAGGTGCTCGAACGACAACACACAGGAAAGACAATGAGACAGATTATGGGAGCATTCCAGGAAAAATTTAAAAAGATAACACTTCTGGATTGGGAAAGACGTGCTTTTAGCAGTGTTAAAGACAGGTCGGAATGTAGAAGGAAGAAGACACGAGAAGAAACATGTGCCGAAGTTTCTTCTTCGATTGAACAGTCTGCCAATAAGTCAACACGTAAACATTCTTCGGAACTTGGCGTAAGGAGGACCACAATGCGATATCAAACGAAAAAGGCTTTCAGATCAGATCTTTTGGGCCGACGTTTGTATATAGACCGGAAAGAGAGAGTTTCAGCATGCCGTGCTTCGTTAACTCAATTTCCAAATGCAGTGAACTGTGCCAAGGGTATGTTTTCAGATGAATGTGCCATTTGTCGTAGCGCACTTGCTAGAAGTATTGTCGTTTGAGCGAAAAAGTCCTCATTACATAGTCTAATTACAAAGGAACCCGCCTCAATAATGATACGGGCAGCGATGACATCACAACATCTGCTTGGACTGTACTTTTTTGACGGGACTATGCATGGTCCAGATCATTTACATATGTTATAAACATGGTTAATATCTCACCTTGAGGAAAGGGGTCTCAAGGAACGCTTATGGATGCAGCAAAACGGAACGCCACCTCGCTACGCTCTTGCAATGCGCGGTTTCCTAAATCAACACTTTCCAAAATGGTAGACAGGTTAGTAACACCAGCTCACTTAATATGGTCCCCAAGGAATCCTGAACTCACCACACCTGACAACTCGTTGTGGGGAGTCATTCAGCCGCATGTATCTGCACGTCGTCATGCTATAAACGAAGAACTGCGCAATGCTGTTGAGGATGCATTTGGCACTACAAAACCGGACATGCTCAAAAAATGTCAAGAATAACATGGAAGCGTAATAAACTGTGTTTACAGCACGATGGGGCAACATATGGCTATACTATGTACTTAAAACGTGAGTGATTAATTGTGCTAAAACGAAGCAAATCAATTAGCATTCGATACTAGGGAGTACGAGGACATCTTGCCCACCCTGTACTTCAGCAAAGTTACTCACGCGACGAGTGTGAAGGTGAGCATAAGTGCAGCATCGGTGTGACAGTACTTAAAGTGTCTTCAGACATCCTAGGATGAAAATTTCAGTCTATCAGCACAGGCTCAGATCCATTGGGTTGCTTGTAACGTTTTGTAGCAGTCTTTCAACTATTGTAATCAATGTCTAGGGAACATCAGCAAGGTTCACATTTTAAATCCGTAACGAGCAGTAAACCTCAACGTACCGTGCTTTGTTAATTATTTTGCCAAACAGTAGCTTCGATAATGATTTCAGGTGTTCACCATTGGACATCAACGACATTCGAATGTTATGTGGATTTGTAAATTGTTTAATTTGTTGCAGATTTTGTATTAAACCAACTAATTCACTTAACTTGTTTTCAGTTAACAAGGACGGCCACCTGCTCATTCATATTTCATGTTTTTGATCGATAAAACTGTGATTCCCCACCTTAAGATTCACTGCTAGGACCGCAACGTTGACAGCATTTTAGTTCCGTTGCCCACTTGTTTACCAGCACTGAAATTAGAGTCTGTCTGAGTTATGACGCGGTCTAATTAAGTTACGTTTACTTCTCACACACAGGTGGGGTTCCGCACATTTTCATCCACGAATAAATTAACCCGCTTGGGTACCTACTTCATCGGTAATTTGCACATCCAGTTTGCACGGCAACTCTGCAAGAATGAAGTGACAGTTCCGGTTGCATAATTTGCTTAATAACATGACCAGTTTCCATTATTACTTATTCATTGTAAATGCTAAACGTGGAGCAATACAATTTATCATATCGGGATCGATTGTCAGTGAAAGATGAATACTCAATGGACATCAAATCAGCAGCACCGTCGTTACTCATTTTGAATTCATCTGAACGCATCTGCACTACAGTCTTCAGGGAGATGTGCCCTTTGACAGACTGCAACATATCTGAGTAATCGTCACGTTCCATTCCATGCAAATCATTGTGCCCCACGACCGTGATGAAATTCTGGCAAAAAGAAGGACAGCATCGGTCGTAATGTCATCCGTCTCTTTTCTTGCAGATCTGGATTTCACCTAACATTGCACATAACATCATTGCGTTATAGTTAGAGATGAAGACTCAACGTAACTATAACGACACCTACTCCAATCTACACTACTGGCCATTAAAATTGCTGCACCACGAATATGACGTGCTACAGACGCGAAATTTAACCGACAGGAAGAAGAAGCTGTGATACACAAATGATTAGCTTTTCAGAGCATTCACAGAAGGTTGGCGCCAGTGGCGACACCTACAACGTGCTGACATGAGGAAAGTTTTCAACCGATTTCTCATACACAAACAGCAGTTGACCGGCGTTGCCTGGTGAAACGTTGTTATGATGCCCCGTGTAAGAAGGAGAAATGCGTACCATCACGTTTCCGACTTTCATAAAGGTCGGATTGTAGCTTATCGCGATTGCGGTTTCTCGTGTCGTGACACAGCTGCTCGCGTTGGTCGAGATCCAATGACTGTTAGCACAATATGGAATCGGTGGGTTCAGGAGAGTAATACGGAACACCGTGCTGGATCCCTACAGCCTCGGGTCACTAGCAGTCGAGATGACAGGCATCTTATACGTATGGCTGTAACGGATCGTGCAGCCACGTCGCGAACCCTGAGTCAACAGCTGGAGACATTTGCAAGACAACAACCATCTGCACGAACAGTTCGACGACGTTTGCAGCAACATGGACTATCAGCTCGGAGACCATTGTGCGGTTACCCCTGACGCTGCATCACAGAGAGGAGCGCTTGCGATGGTGTACTCAACCACGAACCTGGGTGCACAAATGGCACAACGTCATTTTTTCGGATGAATCCAGGTTCTGTTTACAGCATCATGATGGTCGCATCCGTGTTTGGCGACATCGCGGTGAACGCACAATGGAAGCGTGTATTCGTCATCGCCATACTGGCGTATCACCCGGCGTGATGGTATGGGGTTCCATTGGTTACACGTCTCGGTCACCTCTTGTTCGCATTGACGGCACTTTGAAAACTGGACGTTACATTTCAGATGTGTTACGACCCGTGGTTCTACCCTTCATTCGATCCCAGCGAAACCCTACATTTCAGCAGGATAACGCGCGACCGCATGTTGCAGGACCTGTACAGGCCTTTCTGGATACAGAAAATGTTTGACTGCTGCCCTGGGCAGCACATTCTCCAGGTCTCTCACCAACTGAAAACGTCTGGTCAATGGTGACCGAGCAACTGGCTCGTCACACTATGCCAGTCACTACTCTTGATAAACTGAGGTATCGTGTTGAACCTGTGCAAGCTCTGTTTGACTCAATGCCCAAGCGTATCAAGGCCGTTATTACGGCCAGAGGTGGTTGTTCTGGGTACTGATTTCTCAGGATCTATGCATCCCAATTGCGTGAAAATGTGATCACATGTCAGTTCTAGTATAATATATCTGTCCAATGAATACCCGTTTATCATCTGCGTTTCTTCTTAGTGTAGCAATTTTAATGGGCAGTAGTGTATCTTAGGCATGTACAAGCATTAGTCCAACATTAAGTAAATTTTCGATAGACGGTGTACCGTCATTGATCGACAAGGCACTACTATGTTCTGTGGTCTTGTATGACGAGACGTTCAAATAATAAGAGTGAAAAATAATTAGGTGTGAGACAACTATGTCTAATAAAAATCATCGTCGGTCTGCATCTAATGAAGCAGGATGTTTAAAGTCATTGGGAATGACATAAAATTTCGCCGTCGGGTAAGCTCATTAACGATTTTGATAAAAAGCACAACAGTAAGAAGCGATAATCGGATGAAACGTGAACTTTGGTCTTTCAGAGACCACACCCTTCACCAGGCGCGGCAGAAAACTTACGTTTTTGATGTAACAATTGACAAACTGTATGTAAGAGTCAGCGAGCGTGTTGAGCACTTTATTGATATTTGTCTGTCTTGACTGCACATTCTCATTCAAGGTGTGACGGGTATAGGTGCAGATATTTATCTCTTGGTGACTGAGGACAGTGTACTGAACAACATTACATCAGCATTTACCAGTAATTACACCTATCACAATCCGTATCCTTTTAGGGCGTGTTGTTGTTGTTGTTGTTGTTGTTGTTGTTGTGGTCTTCAGTATTGAGATTGATTTGATGCAGCTCTCCATGCTACTCTATCCTGTGCAAGCTTCTTCATCTCCCAGTACTTACTGCAACCTACATCCTTCTGAATCTGCTTAGTGTATTCACCTCTTGGTCTCCCTCTACGATTTTTACCCTCCACGCTGCCCTCCAATACTAAATTGGTGATCCCTTGATGCCTCAGAACATGTCCTACCAACCGGTCCGTTCTTCTAGTCGAGTTGTGCCACAAACTCCTCTTCTCCCCTATTCTGTTCAATACCTCCTCATTAGTTATGTGATCTACCCATCTAATCTTCAGTATTCTTCTGTAGCACCACATTTCGAAAGCTTCTATTCTCTTCTTGTCCCAACTATTTATCGTCCATGTTTCACTTCCATACATGGCTACACTCCATACAAATACTTTCAGAAACGACTTCCTGACACTTAAATCTATACTCGATGTTAACAAATTTCTCTTCTAGACGCTTTCCTTGCCATTGCCAGTCTACATTTTATATCCTCTCTACTTCGACCATCATCAGTTATTTTGCTCCTCAAATATCAAAACTCCTTTACTACTTTCAGTGTCTCTTTTTCTAATCTAATTCCCTCAGCATCACCCGACTTAATTCTACTAGATTCCATTATCATCGTTTTGCTTTTGTTGATGTTCATCTTATATCCTCCTTTCAAGACACTGCCCATTCATTTCAACTGCTCTTAGAAGTCCTTTGCTGTCTCTGACAGAATTACAATGTCATCGGCAAACTTCAAAGTTTTTATTTCTTCTCCGTGGATTTTAATACCTACTCCGAATTTTTCTTTTGTTTCCTTTACTGCTTGCTCAATATACAGATTGAATAACATCGGGGAGAGGCTACAACCCTCTCTCACTCCCTTCCCAACCACTGCTCCCTTTTCATGCCCCTCGACTCTTATGACTGCCATCTGGTTTCTGTACAAATTGTAAATAGCCTTTCTCTCCCTGTATTTTACCCCTGCCACCTTCAGAATTTGAAAGAAAAAAATGGTTCAAATGTCTCTGAGCACTATGGGACTTAACATCTGTGGTCATCAGTCCCATAGAACCTAGAACTGCTTAAACCTAAATAACCTAAGGACATCACACACATCCATGCCCGAGGTAGGATTCTAACCGGCGACCGTAGCGATCACGCGGTTCCACACCGAAGCGCCTAGAACCGCACGGCCACACCGTCCGGCTTGAAAGAGAGTATTCCAGTCAACATTGTCAAAACCTTTCTCTAAGTCTACAAATGATAGAAACGTAGGTTTGTCTTTCCTCACTCTTTCTTCTAAGTTAAGGTCAGTATTGCCTCACGTGTTCCAATATTTCTACGGAATCCAAACTGCTCTTCCCCGAGGTCGGCTTCTACCAGTTTTTCCATTCGTCTGTAAAGAATTCGCATTAGTATTTTGCAGCTGTAACTTATTCAACTGAAAGTTCGGTAATTTTCACATCTGTAAACACCTGCTTTCTTTGGGATTGGAATTATTGTATTCTTCTTGAAGTCTGAGGGTATTTCGCCTTCTCATATATCTTGCTCGCCAGATGGTAGAGTTTTTTCAGGACTGGCTCTCCCAAGGCCGTCAGTAGTTTTAATGGAATGTTGTCTACTCCCGGGGCCTTGTTTCGACTCATGTCTTTCAGTGCTCTGTCAAACTCTTCACGCAGTCCAAATAAAATGGACAAATTGTTATCTTCACGCAGTATCCTATCTCCCATTTCATCTTCATCTACATCTTGTTCCATTTCTATAATATAGTCCTCAAGTACATCGCCCTTGTATTGACCCTCTATATACTCCTTCCACCTTTCTGCTTTCCCTTCTTTGTTTAGAACTGGGTATGCATCTGAGCTCTTCATATTCATACAAGTGGTTCTCTTTTCTCCAAAGGTCTCTTTAATTTTCCTGTAGGCAGTATCTATCTTACCCCTAGTGAGATACGCGTCTAGTACCCCCAAATACATGTAGCAAAGGCAAGCTATTAGTGCTTATTTTCCTCTGGGTAGCAGGTCACATGTTGAAGTGTGGACACTTGCATGCAAAACAGTTTATCTACAATGACAAGCGTAGTCCACTTAGTGGTGCAGTTGTGACTGCAAAAAGCATTGTGTAGTAAATTATGTGACGTGTTTGTGGAGAGACTGTGTGACGCAGAGATAAAACAACAACACACTGAAGTGGGTACATATTAAGATATCACACATAAAAATATCTTCACGTATACCCTTTAGAACCTATATAAAACTGTCATTTTTGTTTTCCATCGTATGGTCTGTTAAATCAAAATGGAAAAACCTAAGGTAACGCCGGTCGCGGTGGCCGAGCGGTTCTAGGGGCTTCAATCCGGAGCTGCGCGACTGCTATGGTCGCAGGTTCGAATCATGCCTCGGGCAATGATGTGTGTGATAATAAGTATGGTCTAAACACCTCGCCTACCTAAAGACTGTGTACAAGGAAAAAACTTTGCTTATCGTGTAACCATGCCTGGGAAAAGGATTGCGTGGGGAACCAACTTCCTTGATTGTATTTACTTTTATTCCAGATCAACATTTTTTGTCACTCATCATCACCATCAGCTCCGTGATGTATGGAAACGGAAATGAGCGTTTGGCGTCATTGGCCGGGATGCCCCTTACCGGGCAGGTCCGGCCGCCTTGGTGCAGGTCTTATTACATTCGACGCCACATCGGGCGACCAGCGCGCCGGATGAGGAAGAAATGATGATGAAGACAACACCCAGTCCCTGAGCGGAGAAAATCCCTGACCCAGACAGAAATCGAACCCGGGCCCCTTAGGATCGCAATCTGTCACCCTGACCAGTCAGCTATCGGGGCAGGGTACTCCGTGATGTATGAATTTGTGTAACTGGGAATGAACGTATATCGTGCAGAATGAGATTTTCACTCTGCAGCGGAGTGTGCGCTGATATGAAACTTCCTGGCAGATTAAAACTGTGTGCCGGACCGAGACTCGAACTCGGGACCTTTGCTTTTCGCGGGGAAGTGCTCTACCAACGGAGCTACCCAAGCACGACTCACGCCCCGTCCTCGCAGCTTTACTTCTGCCAGTACCTCGTCTCCTACCTTCCAAACTTAACAGAAGCTCTCCTGCGAACCTTGCAGAACTAGCACTCCTGAA
This sequence comes from Schistocerca cancellata, assembly GCF_023864275.1. NCBI lineage: Eukaryota > Metazoa > Arthropoda > Insecta > Orthoptera > Acrididae > Schistocerca > Schistocerca cancellata. The sequence continues at coordinate 313,093,549 of NC_064633.1, read as the reverse complement.
GTAAAGGATATTGCGGAGACATGGCTTAGGAAGGTAGAAGAAGAGGTTCTGGCAGAAGTAAAGCTGCGAGGACGGGGTGTGAGCTGTGCTTGGGTAGCTCAGTTGGTATAGCACTTGCCCGCCTAAGGCAAAGGTCCCGAGTTCGAGTCTCGGTCCGGCACACAATTGTAATCTGCCAGCAAGTTTCATATCAGCGCACACTCCGCTTCAGAGTGAAAATCTCATTTTGGAAACATCCCCCAGGCTGTGGCTAAGCCATATCTCCGCAATATCCTTTCTTTCAGGGGTGCTAGTTCTGCAAGGTTCGCAGGAGAGCTTCTATTAAATTTGGAAGGTAGGAGACAATGTACTGGCAGAAGTAAAGCTATGAGGACGGGGCGTGAGTCGTGCTTGGGTAGCTCAGTTGGTAGAGCACTTCCCCGCGAAAGGCAAAGGTCCCGAATTCGAGACTCGGTCCCGCACAAGGTTTGCCAGGAAGTTTCGTATATTGTGCAGTCATTGAATCAGTATAGCTTTCTTAGTTTTCGTTGAAGACGCGCGGAAGGGTCGCTTGAATTTTTTTTTTTTTTTTTCCTCCAAACTGGCTTGTGTCGTGTCTGGACTGGAGACAATAATTGCTCCATTATTTTCAAAAAGTACGCCTTGTGATTGATCAGGCAGACAAAAACGCAGAGCAGTGGACAGTTCCACGGAACTTTTGTTACAGTTTTGCACAGTGTACTAGCGGAAGAGCTGAGCAATGGTCACTGGCTCATTTAACATCCTCCTGAATGGGTAGGGCGCCTGTCGGCTTCATGTTGTCTCTTTACGATTGGCTGGCATCTGCCCCACTCACCCCTTTCCCTTACGAATGAGGTGTCAGATTACAGCGGTCTGGGAGGTTTTAGAAATTTTCGGAATTAGTTAGCAATGGACTGAAACTTTGGCGACTTCTTTTAAGCACAGTTACTATAAAAATTTTTGGTTGGGATATCGGTTAGACGTTTGGCTTAGTAATTTAGGTAAATCGTGCATTGATTAAATTCGCCTATCATGGAAATTGCTTGCCTGGTTCTCAGGCAGTTTTTGAGTTGGCGATTTGGTTTCAGTTATCTATTTATGTTAGGATGATGAATGTCACAAGCCAAGTTTGACGGCAACCACTCATGATTCGTACGAATTCCTGGGATTTGTTTTGGCTGCTGAACTTTTCTCCTAGTGACTCACTTTTCAGATCCATGGTGACTGTTCGAATTCTAATGTCTTCGTCAGAGCAACCGTGTCCTATCCTTCTCGATGGCACGTTCTTTTTCTGACATAATAATACTCAGAGACTTTGTTAAACAAAATCAAATTCTTTAAGAAATCAACATATTAAGATGATTTTGATTTGGTAAATGATTACCAAAATTCGAGAAGAGGCTACCTCGTTTTTAATAAATGTCCTTTATAATGGAGAGCAGTTTCTCAGTCTTTTCACAAGTTCTTTCCGCTCCTTTACACCTCCTGTAATCGTTGACGATAGCTATTCTGTATCGGTAATGTCTTTTAAATGATTAAAGACAGTCATTCCCTGATCACTAATACTGCAGTTGCTATGGTCAGATTCCGTTGCTCATTACAAGTTAACCATTGTGCTAAATTTCTCTAATTTCTCATAATGAGAAAGGCGAAATTGCCCACAGTGGAACTTACGATTAGAGAGGCATTCCATGCTCAAGATAAGAATCACTTTGCAATCACCTAGTGCATGATATATTGCAAAAAGGTGAATCCATATTTTAATGAAAACCAGTTTGAGATCAGTCATTACTCAGAGAATAAGGATCATTAACGTGTAAAGTAAATACACAGACGGGAGAAAATCGCGGCACCAAGGAGTTGTGGGACGTAAACGAAAGTTGGTAGGCGTGTTCCTACAACTGAAATATGACGCCTGCTCAAATTTCGGGCCAGTTGCAATAAGAGCGGCGCTACTAGGACGCAGATCAGGTTTGCTTTAAATACACGCTGTAACAGTTGTGAGCAACCTTTGAAATTGGACGTGGTGAGTAGATGTTAGTCAAGAATGCCTTTAAGGTGACAAAGACCCACTATCAGTATCTCACTGACTTTTAACGAGAAGCTGGATTTTCCTTCTGCGATACTGCAGGAAGACTTGGCAGGAATGTAGCCATTGTACATGATTTCTGGCATCGGTGGTGACGAGAATGGTCGGTTGCCAGAAGACCGGGCTCCAGACGGTCACGTGACACTACCGAGAGGGAAGATGTGGTCGGTGTAAGGCTATGACGCTTCGTAATGCATCTCCAAGCAGCAGTTTGAGCAGCAGTTGGCACCACAGTGACACAACTACCTATTACAAATCGATCACTTCAAGGACAGCCCCGTCCCAGAGGCCCTGTAGCGTGCATTCCATGGACCCCAAAACTCCTCCATTTGAGATGTCAGTGGTGTCAAGCGAGAGCTCATTGTAGATCGGTGTGGAGGTCTGTTGTGATTTCTGATGAAAACTGGTTCTGTCTCGGTGCCAGTAATGGCCGTGAGTTGCTTATGAAGAGGGCAGTTGAGGACCTGGAAACCACCTGTCTTTTTGCCAGACACACTGGACTCACACCTGAAGTTATGGTCTCGGATGCGATTTCGTATGACAGCAGGAGCACTCTGGTGGTTATCCCACACAAATCCGTACATTAGTCTCGAACCACCATTGCTGCCATTCATAAAACAACATTCCAGGGGAAACTTTCCAACAGGGTAACGTTCATCCACATACACTGTTGTAATCCAATACGCGCTACAGAGGGTTGACATGTTGCCTTGGCGTGCTCGACCATCAGATCTGTCTCCAATCGAACCAGTATGGGACATCATCGGACAACAACTCCACCGTCGACAAACAGCATTATCCGTCTCTGTAATGACCGACCCAGTGCAACAGGCATGGAACTCCAGCCCATAAACTGACATCCAGCATCTGTACAACACAATGCATGAACATTTGCATGCTTGCATCCAACATTATGGCAGTTACACCGGTTATCAATGTACCAGCATTTCAGATTTGCAATGGCTTATATCATGCTAATATTGACATGCGATCTTGAAACGTTCATCACTTACATATATTACCTAGACAAGTGTATTCCCGAAATTACATTACTACATTAACTGTTTTTTTGTGTTGCAATTTTTTCAGTCAGTGTGTTAAAAAGTATTTTAATACACTGATTGGAAAAATCACAACACCACTGTACTCCCATTGAAAAACCAGCATATACACTAATTTAGAAATCACTTGGTTAAGTGACTCGTATTACGCTCGCATCACAACTGTTGCGAAAATTTCGTACCTGCATTAATAAAAAACGTACCACTTGCCTCTGGGCTATTTTGATGCAAAAATAATTCAATAAATACCAATGATTAAGAACATACACAATGGCAAACCAAATTACTATTTTAAAACTAGCAAGACAGCAGCCGTATGCTAACCTCGTCTGACATTTTAGAAAAGATGTAATTTGTAATAGCACTCCACGTGTCATTACTGACCAGGAAGTGTTCAGGAAATGTGTATCAAGATGAGAATGAATTTAACGTTGTTGGAGTTTAGTATGATTATGTATGTAAAGTTAGAAGGTTTAAAGTGTCGATGCAAATGGAAAATATGAAACGTGACTGATCGAGTAAATTCTTATGTGGTAAGAATTGGTGAAGCGAAATTTAAGAAAGGAATGCAGTCTCAGGTCAAACGTCTGGTTGGTAAACCACAACATTAGCAAACGATGGAGCAACAACCGTCACAATCTTTATGAACAGAGAAATGGTAGAAGGGTGTACTAGCCACAGTAACTTAGTGATGCAACTATGATTTACCTAAACATCCAGAACACCATTATGTGGCTTACAACTTAACTGTTTTAACTGACACACAAATAATACAGTTCACGAGGAAAACAGAGAAATTTAAAAATTGTTTAAAAGTATGTGTGGTACTTGCGAAAAGTGATACGATATTTTAGAGAAGAAATATAGACGAAAGAGTTGAGTCTTATCACGCTACCTTCCTATAAACAACGGCATTGTATGCGAATAGTCCAATGGAGTTTCCAACATTATATGCTAGATGATTTATGTATTAGATTGGTGCATAACTTCACAGCGCTTTTCCATGAGTTTAATAAACACAACAGATACACGTAACAGAGACTTCAGTGATCAAGCCGGCCGAAGTGGCCGTGCGGTTCTAGGCGCTGCAGTCTGGAACCGCGAGACCGCTACGGTCGCAGATTCGAATCCTGCGTCGGGCATGGATGTATGTGATGTCCTTAGGTTAATTAGGTTTAAGTAGTTCTAAGTTCTAGGGGACTGATGACCTCAGATGATAAGTCCCGTAGTGCTCAGAGCCATTTGAACTATTTTTGAACACTACTGGCCATTAAAATTGCTACACCACGAAGATGACGTGCCACAGACGCGAAGTTTAACCGACAGGAAGACGATGCTGTGATATGCAAATGATTAGTTTTTCAGAGCATTCACACAAGGTTGGCGCCGATGGCGACACCTACAACGTGCTGAAACGAGGAAAGTTTCCAATCGATTTCTCATACACAAACAGCAGATGACCGGCGTTGCCTGGTGAAACGTTGTTCTCCTCGTGTAAGGAGGAGAAATGCCTACCATCACTTTTACGACTTTGATAAAGGTCGGATTGTAGCTTATCGTGATTGCGGTTCATCGTATCGCAACACTGCTGCTCGTGTTGGTCGAGATCCAATGACTGCTAGCAGAATGTGGAATCGGTAGGTTCAGGAGGGTAATACGGAACGCCATGCTGGATCCCAACGGCCTCGTACCACTAGCAGTCGAGATGACAGGCATCTTATCCGCATGGCTGTAACGGATCGTGCAGCCACTTCTCGATTCCTGAGTCAACAGATGGGGACGTTTGCAAGACAACAACCATCTGCACGAACATTTCAACGACGTTTGCAACTGCATGAACTATCAGCTCGGAGACCATGGCTGTGGTTACCCTTGACGCTGCATCACAGAGAGGAGCACCTGCGATGGTGTACTCAACGACGAACCTGGATGCACGAATGGCAAAACGTCATTTTTTCGGATGAATCCAGATTCTGTTTACAGCATCATGATGGTCACATCCGCGTTTGGCGGCATCGCAGTGAGTCCACTTTGGAAGCGTGTATTCGTCACCGCTATACTGGCGTATCACCTAGTGTGATGGTATGGGGTTCCATTGGTTACACGTCTCGGTCACCTCTTGTTCACATTGACGCTACTTTGAACAGTGGACGTTACATTTCAGATGTGTTACGACCCGTGGCTCTACCGTTCTGCATGGGCAGCTGTACCTGTACACGCCATCCAAGCTCTGTTTGAGTGAATACCCAGGCTTATCAAGGCCGTTATTACGGCCAGAGGTGGTTGTTCTGGGTACTGATTTCTCAGGATCTAATGTAATAACATGTCAGTTCTAGTATAATATATTTGTCCAATGAATACCCGTTTATCATCTGCATTTCTTCTTGGTGTAGCAATTTTAATGGCCAGTAGTGTTTATTCCCCGTCACTATTTACAACAGTCTGCCAACGCAGGGGTAACTTTTCGATTCAGCGACTGTAGAAATCACATGGTTTTGAGGTGAAGAAATCGTCAACCCACGTTCGGAGCGCGTTTTCACACGGATAGATTGTTCTTTGAAGGTTGTTCGATAGAGAAGGAAAAGCTGTAACTCTGAGGGCACAAGATAAGATGAATAAGGTAGGTGCGGAATGACTTTTCAACCCAAGGCCTGTATAGTGTCTCGCGGGGTACCCGTGAGGTGTAAGGCACCTTCCGGCTTCTCCCGTCGGAGGTTCAAACCCTCCTTTGGGCATGGGTTTCTGTGTTGTCCTTCGCATAAGTTAGTTTAACTTAGATTTAGTAGTGTATAATCCTAGAGACCGATGACCTCAGTAGTTTGGTCCCATAGGAACTTACGACAAATTTCAAAAAATTTTTTGCCTGTATAGTGTCTAGGAGGATGGGGGAGTGCGTTGTCGTGGAGTATCATGAATACATACAGTCTTCGTTACCGTTGTTCTTGGATGAGGCCACATTTGTTGACGATGAATGTCAGCAGTGATAGTTGCACCTCAGGGAAGCAATTCGTAGTACACCACACAGTCCCTGTTCCACCCGATTCATAACATTATCTTATTTGGATGCGCGTAAGTCTTTTTTCGGGGAGTTGCCGCTTTGTTTGGGCTCAACCATTACTTTCTTTTCCTTATAGCATGGTAAAGGTACCATATCTCGTCGCCAGTAGCGATACAGGATAGCAATGGCCGGTGTTGTTCACGAGCGAACTGATGACGAACAAGTAGAAATGTAGATATGGCCACCACCTGATTTTTGTGATTTTGGCTTAGAGCATGCGGTCGCCCTTCACCCGATTTTTGAATCTTCCCTATTACAGGCACATGTGGCGTGATGGTGGGATGATCACAATTTATCACATTTGCCAGTTCTCGAGCACACTGAGGTGGATCATTACGGTTTAATGCGTTTAGAAGTTCATCAAGGTCTTTCTGAATATGGAGAGTCATTTAAGTCAAAATTATCCTCTTAAAACGTGCTATGTCCAATGTTATTTTCCCCATGCACGGCGCAAACGTTTCTGGCTACCTCCGCTACTGTCACCCCTTTGTTTAACTCAAACATAAGAATATGTCAGAAATATTCCGATTCCTCTACTTAGCACTAAGTTTTCTAGAGTCCTTAGCTCCACTCACTACCTCCAAGTGACAAAATGACAATATGTAATAAAAACACTGAGCTACAAATAAAAAATGTCAATAGACAGATAAACCCCTAGCAACCGGAATACCATCATAGAAAACAAAACCGCTACGAACTTATTCACCAACCTAACGTTTTGTAAACAGTAAAGGCATTATAATACACTCTTGGGGTACTCCTGAAATGGCTGAGAACGACTTGGTGACTTGCATCATTAAGGAAATCCTGTATCAAAACACAAATCTGTTCCGATGCTAGGCAAGCTCATATTTTGTTCACTAACCGGAAGTGCAGAGCTGTGTCCTATGCACAACCGTCACAAATGAGGGTGACAAGAGGGCACTTGCTCCCATTGGAATCTGGAGTACAGAGTTTTTATGCTCTATATAATTCTCATACACTTCCAGAAGTGAGTGGATAAACATCATTTGTCTGTGATATAATGGATTACTTGTGTCAACAACAAATTTTACTTATTGTGGCATCACAAGTTTCGAAACTAACCGACTAATTTTTGTCACCTCACCCGCCCCTGATAAACTTTACGTCTTCTTATGATCATATGCCTTCCTGGAATCAAGGAACACCGCACCAAACTGCTCACCGTTGTCTACCGCGAATTCATCAAACGAACCAGTAAATTGATGACTAAGAAACAAGAGGAACATCTAGCGAAAGGAACTATGCCGACAGCAGCGCAAGTTCTCGCCGAGTGTTTGCAGCTGTGCGTCTTATTAAAGCACCAGCCCGGAGTAAAGGAACTGAACCGCAGTGAGTTGCGTTCGCCTTTTACCATCAGCGGTTCCGCGAGCAGGAAATAATCACACGGGACTGCTTGTAATCTCGCCTAGGACGCTGATCTCAGCGATTAATATTTAAAGCAGGCAGTCGGCGAACCGGTTCCTGGAGTTCGTTCCTCATCCGGAGCTTCCAATAGCCGGGCAGTCGCCGATAACTTGCGCAAAATGTTAATGCGGGGAAGGAAACTCATGCCTCTCGAACGGCAATCTACTAACTTACTCTCCAATTTTCTGCCTTTACTAGAATACATTATAAAACTCATTAAGGTAGCAGCTTAATCGGATGAAAAGTGGATAGTGTGTTGGGGCAAACAGATGACGACATTTCCGATATATTCATCATTATCTGCCCATCATACCAACCGTACACTGCAATAGGGTGTTCTAGATGTCAGTCTCAGTCTCTCTCTGTATCAAACTCTTTCAGTGTATGTTGTGTATGTGTGTGTGTGTGTGTGTGTGTGTGTGTGTGTGTGTGTGTTTGTGTGTCTGTCTCTCTCTGTATCAAACTCTTTCAGTATATGTTGTGTATGTGTGTGTGCGTGTGTGTGTATGTGTGTGTGTGTGAGAGAGAGAGAGAGAGAGAGAGAGAGAGAGAGAGAGAGAGTGAGAGAGAGAGAGAGAGAGAGAGAGAGAGAGAGAGAGAGAGAGATCGAGAGAGAGAGAGAAAGAGATAGAATGGTAGAAATGGAGGATTAGCTCTGCTTGTAATTTTCTGTTATATGCGAAAAAAGGAGACTAGCAAAACGACCCTTGCCCCAGGCTGTCGTACTCTAGATAGACGTCACACCTTCTGTGCTCCTACATCTGCATGTACATCCGTACTCCACAAGGCATCTTACGGTTTGTGGCGGACGGTCCTTTGTGTCCCTGGCACTTCCCCATTTTCCTGTTCAAGCTGTGATTGGTTCAGAGAGGAAGAACGATTGCTGGTAAGCATCCGTGTGGGCTCGAGATTTTATCTTCACGGACATTTCTTAAGATATGCGTAGGAGGAAGCAATATTTTGATTGACTCTTCCAGAAACGTCCGCTCTCGCAACAGTAAAAAAGACAGTGATGCAGAGTTCGTCTCTTGCGACGTCCGCCCCTGGAATCTGCTGACTAAATGGACCTGTAACGAAATGCGCTGCTCTTCTTTGTATCTCCTCTATTTCCTCTTTCATCTCCGGTACTTTGGAACCCAACTCTTCTAATGAACAAGTGCTCATAACTTTTAAGGTATGCATTCTGGAGCACATGTTTACTGGACATTTTTTTCTTGGTTTGGTCCATATTATCACCTCCCAAAATATGGAAAGCTTGCAGCAGAAGAGCTTTGCTTCACAGTACCGAACATGAAAAATTGCTCGTAGCTCTTACGGTATGCATTTTCGACCCTATGTTTACTAAGAGTTTTTTGCTTCTAGTATCGTGTACCTTAAAATGTATGCGTTTACGCCATTAATTGTGATACAACCTGTACATAGTGAATAATAATGGTCCCATAACACTCCCTTGGGGAAAGCCCGAAATTACTTTAACGTTTGAAGACTTATATCCGTTAAGAATGATGTGCTGTGTTCTGTTTTTAATCCAGTCACACAGCTGGTCTGATATTCTGTACTCTCGTATTTTGTTGGTTGGGTCGCTGTACGCTTTCCGGAAGTCAAAGAACACGTCAACTGCCTATGCTCCTATATGTACTGTTTTCTGGGTCTCGTGCACGGACAGAGCAAGCAAATTTTTAGTCTTGGCAGTGCTATATTACCAACTACCGCTTATTCTACTACTGGAATTGCAAGCATCTGAGAAGGAGCAAATCGGTATCTTAATCTCCATTTTTTAGCCAACACGTTTTAAGGCCTGTTATTGTTGTTCTTTTTCTAGTACACATTATAGTCGATTCTTTTTGGAGACAAGGGCAGCATGATGTGCTGTATTAACTAAATACCTGGAGTTGCTCAATAATTTATTTCAGTCTTCTGTTAGGTAGCAATAGGAATCAAACATGCACAGGTGTTTCGAAAAGGGGTTACAACTTTGAAGACTGATACAAACTTATCTATACGACTTACAGATGTTTACTTGGCGTAATTCTGTTTGAAAGTAAATCAAGTTGAAACTCAAATTTCGAACTATTACCGAATTACACCACCGCAAGCGCTGACGGCAGTAGCTGCAAGGATATCTGCCTTCACTGGCCCCGAGTGTGTTCGCTGCGTGCTTTGGTTTCAAGACACAAACTCTGCAACAACTCCGAAACATAATTTTCGTACGCAGTACGATAAAGATGCTGTCATTTGGCCAACCGTGTATGAGTTGCAATTGTTGAAACTGCTCCGTGGTCAATTAGGAATCCTCAGGTCTATAGCGTGTGTGATACGTTGTAGAGTGACTGAGCCAAGGGTTTGTCAACAGTCTTGCCAAATCGACCCAGCGAGTTTCCTGCAAGCTGGAGGCCCACATGTGACGAAATGGTGTGTGCAGACAAGACATTTGAATCTAAACCGTAGATATTAACAACAGTTGGTTCAAATGGCTCTGAGCACTATGGGACTTAACTGCTGAGGTCATCAGTCCCCAAAAACTTAGAACTACTTAAACCTAACAAACCTAAGGACATCACACACATCCATGAACGAGGCAGGATTCGTACTTGCGACCGTAGCGGTTACGCGGTTCCAGACTGTAGCGCCTAGAACCGCTCGGCCACACTGGCCGGCTTAATAACAGTGCAAGATCTGAAAGACACTGGTAGCATGGTTCGTAAGGAATTCTATGGGGAAATATTTGAACGATTGGATGAGGACAAAGATTTCATCGAAGATTTTATCATTAGTGAAGAGTCGACTTTTCACTTAATTTAATAAATACGTCATATATACCTGACACAGCTCCTGTTTGGGTGCGAGCCACACTGTGCAACAGAATTAAGGAATCACTTATCCGAAACCCCTAGTTGCCATCCATTGCGACGCTTACATTTGAAATTTGGCTCAGAGCTCTGTAATGATGAAAAAGTGTGGCGCCTTACGATGTGACCCTTGGGCTCGGAGACGCTTGAAGCAGCAAGTTGTCGACACTTGCGAAAAAAGACCACAGATCAGAAGTTCATGTGACGTATAAGGTGGGTTAGTGATATCACATTGGTACCAAATTTCATCACAATCCTGCCCAGTGTTACAGTGCACGTGTCACACGATAGGCAGGTCGTCATACCTCCTCTTATCTGTATTTCACCATTATTTTGACGCCCTTACGATGGAGGTAAGAAGCGCGAAACCCAGAATTGAAATCACGCGGTATCCTTAGGAGTGGCCGAGGAATCGGCACTAAGAGGCCGCAGGGGGTGGCACAGAGGCTGTCAGTGGAACCACAGCCTCCCATAGGGCGGCGATTTCCACACATTTCGCAGTTTAAAAAGACAGTTTCTAATGTGATGAACAATAGGAAAACGTTATTCATAGCCTATGACACTCCTGACATCCGCAAACGTTTCAGCCCTTCCCTAAGGACACTGTGGGGCTCCATCCCCATCGAATGGGCAACGCGGCCATAATTTTTACTCTAGTGTACAGGCTGGCGCCATTAGTCACTGTTCAAAACCATTCGACGAAATTTGAATGTGACCCGAAGAAGCCAAGTGTCCTTACGCTTTTTCAGCACTCCTATTTTGTGTCCTCCTATTGCATGACCCTCGGGGGATGTGACATTGATAAATGCGTGAATGAAACGGTAAATATTTTCTCCAAGACAGCCAATTCGAGAAAACCCTTGATGGCACTGCCCACCTTTTAAAAATATACTTGTCCAGAACGAATCCATGACTATGGAGCTTGCACACCGGCAACCTCTTCAACACTCTCTGATACCATATGGCCTACTATCAGGGGCAAGCACAACATTGTAGCAGTGAATGAGCTGCAGCGTAGCCTGCGTACAGGCGCCAGGTACTTTCGTCACGGGTTCTGTCTGTACAGATACGCTATGAAAATTCTCAATAAAGATTGGTTTTGTCGAACTCATCAGTTTTAGAGGGACTGTTGGCCATTACATTCACGTATATGTCAATGTCGCACCCCGCTGTAATCTTACAAAATAGGAAATTGAAGAGTATTAGCATCCTTAGCTGCTTCGAAGAACGTTCAAATTACGTCTAATGTTTTTAGATAGTCCCTAGTGTTTCCATCCTGTACACAAGAGTAAAAATTGTGGTCACACTGGGCTTCAATTGGGTGTGACCAGGGCCGATGAGGATGCAGATGTCCGTAGAGAGGTGTTGAACCGCTCGATGGTACCAGCAACGAAAAATGTTGTGACTAACGTTTTCCTGTTGCTCATCGTTCTGCAAGCTGTCGTTTTCGACAGCGAAATGAAATTTCCGCCCTGCGGGAGGAGTTGGTTTGGGTGACACCCTTTATGCCACCCTCTGTGGCCTCTTCGTGCCGATTCTGAGCGGCGGTGTGTCTAGAATGTTTGTGTGGCCACTTATAAGAAAACCGCGTCATTTCAACGCCGCATGTCATAATTCTATCCTCCACAAAGACGTCAAAAGAAGGGTGAAATGTGGGTGAGATAGGGTGTGACAATCTTCCGATTATGCGACAAGTGCACGGTGATGTTGGGTAGAATTACGTTGAAATTTGGTACCATTTTGTCATCATTAACCTACCTTACACGTCACATGTAATTCTGAGCTGTGGCCTTTTTTTCGCAAGTGTCGATAATTGCTATCTGATGTCCCAGGGCGACATGCGTTTTCATCATTACAGAGGAACGTTGTACGCCCCTTTGAGCCAAATTTCAAACTTAAGCTTCGTACTGGGTGATAATTTCGGGGTTTGGATGAAGTGATACTTTTTCACAGGGCACAGTGTATATTAATATGCCCGCGCGGGATTAGCCGTGCCGTCTGGGGCGCTGCAGTCATGGACTGTGCGGCTGGTCCCGGCGGAAGTTTGAGTCCTCCCTCGGGCATGGGTGGGTGTGTTTGTCCTTAGGATAATTTAGGTTAAGTAGTGTGTAAGCTTAGGGACTGATGACCATGGCAGTTGGGTCCCATAAGATTTCAAACATTCTTTCATACTATATTAATATGAAAACAGAAATAAAATACCTGAATGAGCCGACGATCGCTTCTGTAGAGTATTTATTTACATTACTGGTTTCGGCAAACTACGTTGGTCATCTTCAGATCTTGTGCACTACACTTCAAAGAGTCTCGTACGCGTACGCACTACATCATGTCATATCGTAAGCGATACTTCAAAAACATGCAAGGCGTGGTATATCGGCATGTCATAAGTAAAACTGCCCCAATATAAAATATCATGCATAGATCACCATGTATACGTGTGTTACGCATAAAGTAATGCACCGCATTTTTTTTCTCAGCCGAAACAATGCTAGTAATGCGAAACGTTACGTATGTATTATCTGAAGTCTCCTCAGTGAGCGTGCCAAGTTCCCGTTTCTTCCGACAGATAGCGTAGCTACAGGACAGCTTCAATATGACGTATGTATGTGAGGTACTTTACAAGCAACGTATCGTCATTGAATTGATCACTGCAGACAAAGAAACTGTGGGGATTATTCACAAACGCTTGTGCAAAGTCTATGGAGTATCTGCACGATTTGCAGCGGTCGGGGAAACCATCCACGGCTGACAAACCTGACATTTTGCAGCGAGCTGATGTTGTCATTCGCGAGGACAGACGTATTGCTTCTGTCAATCAGCAAAGGAAGTGTGGATGCAACTATCCGCACTCTTGGAGATTCAAAAGTGTGTGCAAGATGGGTCCCCCGGTGGATCACAAAACGCACAGAAAAAAACGTTTGTCTTGATTTGTTGAGACGCTTTGAAGTTAAAGGGGAGGTCATTTTGTCCCGGATTGTGACAAGGTGACGAAACCTGGGTTCACCATTTTGAGCCAGGAACAACATGACAGCTGATGGAATGGCGCCATTCCCACTCCCCACAAAAATTCAAAGCAGCTGCTTCCGCCGGTAAGGTCTGATCATCGTGCTCTGGGACTGTAAAGGTGTGATTCTCACTTATGTGATGCTAAAAGGCGGTACCATTAATTTAGAAGCATGTGTCAACACATTAACAAAATTGATGACGCGCTTCTGGCGACTTCGGCCCACAGCAATTCAGGAGATGTTCTGCTGCGACACGATAATGCTCGGCCCAAGACAAGTCTGAAGGCTGCTGAAAACATCGCGAAACAGGGTTGGACACAGTTACCCCTACCACCCTACAGCCCTGACCTAGCCCCACCGGACTTGCACTTGTTTGGGCCATTAAAGGATGAAATTCGTGGAAGACATTTTGAGGACGATGAGGAGGTGATTCACGCAGTGAAGCACTACTTCCGCCACCAGGACAAGGACTGGTACCGACAGGGCACACACACCCTTGTTTCACGCTGGAGAAAGGCCATAGAACGCAATGTAGATTACGTGGAGAAATAGGGCGTGTAGATAAAACACCGTTCTTTCATGAGTTTAATTCTCATTATGTTCAATGAGGAATTGTTGAAGGAAAAAAATAGGGTCCATTACTTTCTGGACAACCCTCGTACATGCTGATATTCTCTTAACAATTGAATGAAGACATCTCTTCATTCAGCTGTTAAACGAACATGAGCGTATATACTCAATGCACTATGCATGATAGTTTATATAATGTTAGTTTCACGTATGACATGCCGCTGTATCACCCCCTGAAATGTATTTTACCATGTGACACGATATATTGTGTACATGGACGAGAGTCGTTTAAGTGTACTACACAAGATAACAAGATGGCAACGTAGTTTACCGAAACCTGTATTCTAAATAAATGCTCTACAAAAGGATTCGTGGGCTGTCTGAAGTTTTTATTTATGTTTTCTTAATAAATACAACTGTAGGACCAGAGGCAGTGAAAAATCCACAACAAACCTTGAAAGGTGACCGTGATAGCGCAAAAGTTAACATGCAAGAACAATGCTTATGGCCCTTGCTTCTTCTAAGAGAAAACAATCAACGGGATTGTATACTTAGATATGCTGGAAAACTTTTTAATCCTGTTGATTGACAAAGCTGACCACTAACGCAGCATGCAAGGTGGTGCACCATCGTACTGCCCAAGCGTAGTTCGGGGTTTCCTCAGTAGCCGTTTTCCAGGTAACTGGATGGTAGAGGTGCTCAGACCGCACGGCTATCACTTCCATCGAATTTGATAACTCTTAACTTTTTCTTGGTGGGGGGGGGGGGGGGGGGGAAATTCATCACCACCCTTACTGGTATTATTAGGAGGTTCAAAATGGCTCTGAGCACTATGGGACTTAACATCTATGGTCATCAGTCCCCTAGAACTTAGAACTACTTGAACCTAACTAACCTAAGGACAGCATACAACACCCAGCCATCACGAGGCAGAGAAAATCCCTGACCCCGCCGGGAATCGAACCCGGGAACCCGGGCGTGGGAAGCGAGAACGCTACCGCACGACCACGAGATGCGGGATATTATTAGGAGGACTCAGAGCAAGAATGTACCCTGTAACTGAAGAAGTTACGCTCCGCATGCTTCAGTGAATTTGGCAAGAAATCGACTTTAGATGGAATGTGTGCCACAAATCGAATAGAGTCACATTCAAGCTGTTTCTCCACAAGGTAAAAAACTTAACGTACGTTGTTAAAAAGGACATAACATGCGGTATGTAAATCATACGAATAAATCTATATCAGTTTTCGAAGTTGAAGAAGTCTTTTAGAAACACACTGTAAAAAATTTTAGACAGAGAATGAAGTGTCAAAGATAATTAATTATAACCCTCTTGTTCTCGGTACCACCAACCTCTTCATCTCGTAATTGCTGGTGTATGTGTGTGTGTGTGTGTGTGTGTGTGTGTACTTAAATGGAAAGATGTATTACTTCCTTTCAAATTAGATCATTCTAGCAGGCTCCACAAGGTTCTATTCACTCTATTCAAGACTGTCACTAGCCAGCTTAGTGGTCTAAAAACCATTAACCCTACATCAACATCTGTCGTATTACATTATTTTTAATATGACTCTTATCATTTAAATAAGGATATTGGCTGCAGCTCGAAGATCCTATAGCCAACAATATGACCAAGAAACAACGTCATAATGCCAAAATTTTAGACGTTTAATGTGACACAGTTTAGAGGAGCACATCCTATCTCCACCATCTCAATAATGTTTAGCAATAACAGGCCTGCAAGAGTACATTCGGAGCAATTAAACTGAACCATGTAACGCAGCCAAATGAAAATTTGTGAATAACTGTGAACACAAGGAACTTGATGAAAATCACTGAGGGACTCACTGTTTGACTGCATGGGTGCTATACATAGTTATCAAAGCATGAACCATAAAAATAGCTGTGTAAAGTAAACGAGCACCCTAACCTGTCGTTGAATTTGTAAATGAAATCACATTTCTTCTGTCATTCCCATTCGAACATGCTTGCATTAATGTTGGTGTAATCGAGTCTTAGAAAATGTACACTAAATCATAAGAAATAGAGCTCGTCGATGCGACATTAACGAAGAGAGTAGAGCGGTAGAGAAATAACTGGAAGGTGATCCGATGAACCCTCCACCACGCACATAATTACGCATTACGGAGTAATCATGTAGGTGTAGATGTAGACTATTTATCTCATGACAGTTGTTTCGTCGCTATCGATTGGTTTGATGCTATTGAATTTTACGCGAATGAAAGTAGCTTCCCAGCACCCCCTCCCCCACCCCCCTCCACACCCATCACCTTAAAATCTACTTCGCTATTCCCTTGAAAAGTTTTAAAAACAAACTGTGAATTTCGTGCCACTCACTCGAATAAAGTTTCAATTTGAATGGGCCTTACAAATTCTCGGAGAATGTACAATTTGCTTAAGTCGCACCTTTAGCTAAATGCACCCACGTGCTGCGAACTGTAATGTTATGTCAACTATAGCAAATGTCACAATTGTTTTAGGCAACTGTCAACAGTGTCGATATATTTTGTGAAAACCTGATACACGTTGTACTCTATTACAGTAGTGCTCTTACGCGTTTTTACGTTCTCAACATCGTTTTTTGTTTGGTTAAGCCTTTATTACAGCGTTAAGCATCGATTTTTTTAAGCTTTCATGTCAGCAATAGTTTATTATTTCCTGGTTAAATAGCATGTTTTCCATATGAAGTTGTCAGAATAGATCCTTTTGGTAAGTACGCTTAATTTTTTCCTATTAATAATGCTCAAGGAAACGTAATTTATGCTGAGATTCACAGTTTTCACTTTATATTCATTTCTATGCTACCACTATAAAGATGGTCCGTGACCGGAAGCGGTAAGCATTGTAAGATGTGCATGATCGAAACAGCTAGTGAATAAATGTACTGTAAGACAGAACGGTGTGTGTCATGGATTTCTCCAAGTGAACCAGATGTCTTCGAATATTGTACAGACACATGATGTAGTTGAAAATGTCTGGCGAGGTACGCCTTTATTGGCTACAACGGTGCAACACGCGTTTCACTACTGTTAGGAGGGTTGCATAAAGAGTAAGGCAACATTTGCTATCTTGTATGTGACAGACGATATCACTTACTGTTTCATAGATGATCTCGTAACCCAATGTGCATAAAGTAACGGGTACGTCAGAGAATAATTATGAGGAAAGCAGTCGTGTTGGTGGACAAAGGACCATCGTGAAATTTACAAACATCTCGCTGTACCCATGTACAGAACAGAAAAAGAAGGAAAGGAATATTGAAAATTTCAAGTTATACAGGGAATAATCAACCTCCTGTTATTCACGGACGACGATTATGTTGTCTGTACATGACCTCTGTACTTCAATCAAGAAAGAAGAAGTCACATGTTTTCGGGACCCGTAAAGCACAGTAACTGGCATTCTGTGGCATAATTTATAACGTACGAGGAACGACGCACCACTGTTAGATAGAATACGATACTTCGCAAATTATTGTGAAAAGGCTGCGCGGCATATCACACATAAGGAACTGTAATGATTAATCAAGTAGCAGTTACAATACAGACAGGACCCCATACTTGGTCAATGGAGCAAAAATAGCTTTGTCAGAGAGCTACCGACTTCTGCTAAAGGCCTCCGATAGTAGTGTCACGTGAAACATATTGTGCGAGAATAAGTAACTGAAATGTACACTGCAATCTGGTAGCAGTTTTCAGATTTTTGACACTATACATCAAATGGTTCAAATGGCTCTGAGCACTATGGGACTTAACATCTATGGTCATCAGTCCCCTAGAACTTAGAACTACTTAAACCTAACTAACCTAAGGACATCACACAACACCCAGTCATCACGAGGCAACTATACATCACTGAACTTGTTATTATAATGTGTAATCAAATTAAAACCGAACGCCCATCACACCAGGACCATAGAAAGGTTCCATTCAAAAGTAATCACAGTACGCTCTAAGACATTTATCCCACTGGGAGACGAAACGATCAATTCCCTTAAAACCGAACGCCCATCACACCAGGACCATAGAAAGGTTCCATTCAAAAGTAATCACAATACGCTCTAAGACATTTATCCCACTGGGAGACGAAACGATCAATTCGTGTTTCGTAAAACGCAATCGGCCGCTGTTGAATCCACTACTGCATCCCCTCTAGCACTTCCTCGTCCGACTGAAACGGACGTCCATGCATGTCTTCCTTCAGGTTGCCAACGGGGTGAAAATCAGCCGGTGAAAGATCTGGGCTGTACGGAGAATGTTGCAGTGTTCCCGAACAAACTGATGAAGCGTAGCCTTCGTCTGAATGTCAGTGTGGGGGAGAGCGTTATCGAGCAACAGCAATCCTGGGCGTTTTGACTTTATAGCGCCTCTCAGTTTCTGCAAAGGCGTCAACTGTGGTTCCAAGCTAGAGGAACTCGACGAGAAAAGAGCTCCTGCAGTCGAAAGTAATCGTGAACAGGCCGGTACTTGTGTGATCAGCTTCGGATTTTTTTGGCGGGGGAGATGTGGGATGTTTCCATTGGTGGCTATAAGAATGCTGTGGGACAGAATCATCCTATTGTAAGATAACGCCGGGCCCCATTCTGCCAATCGAACGAACGCTACGCTTCAGCACTGCAACGACCTCCGCGCAGCCGGAATCTTCTACCGTGTGGTTTTCACATCTTTGGCAACCTGCAAAATGTCGTGGACGTCGGTTTCAGTCGGATGTGGAAGTGCAAGAGTGGACGCGGCTGTGGTCCCGTCAGTGGCCGACCGCGTTGTACGAAACAGGGATTGATCCCTTCGTCAGCCTGTGTGATGAAGTAACGCGCTTTGTGATTTCTTTTGAAATTGTAGGCAAAATTGTTCTATTGATCTGTGACTCAGTCTAGATCATCCTGAGCCCACTGTAATTGTAACTTACGACATCGTTAGGTTAACTTTAGAACACTTAGGGGCCTGCTGCGAAGCCCCAAGTTCAATAAAGTACAGTAAACGATGAGCTCCGAAATATCTCCGCCGCTCTACCACTGATTGCTGCCTATACTGCTTTACAGACCGAGCAGCGCTCGAGCCCACATTCCGTGATGAGGCGTGAACGTCCAATATCGTGTCGCCTACTCCTGATCTCACAGCGCTTCAACCACGTTCCATAGATGCTTGCATTAGTAGCACAGGACCCCTTTAACTGTCGTCGACGGCGCCTTTACAGTACAGTGGTAAGTCGACGATATTCTACGCTGCGTTTTGTTCCCTTTCGTGGCACTCAGTCTTGGACTAACATTTCAGCAAACGGCGGGAGTTTCTACCTCTTGTCATAGTGTTTGCCAAACCCTACCTTGACCAGCAATGTCACCTTATCTCTCCCCAAATGAAAACGTTTGGAGCATTATGCGCAGAACCCAACAACAATCTCTGGCTTTTGGCAATCTGACGCCCAAATTAGACAGTGTTTGCCACAATACTCCTCAGGAAAACATTCAACAACTCTATCAGTCAATGCTAAGTCGAATAACTGCATGCATAAGGGCTAGAGGTGGGCCATCGCGTGAATGACTTGCTTAGTTTGTGAAGCACTTTCTCACGAGTAAACCATCTTGTTGTTTCTGAAATTGTAACTATTTGCTTGTCTGTCATTGTACGTCACATCCATTCGGATAATTTCTTCGTGGTGCGTCGTAAGATAAGCTTGTAATGTTACTTATGCCAATTATCAATTGTTGTTGTTGTGGTCTTCAGTCCAGAGACTGGTTTGATGTAGCTCTCCATGCTACTCTATTCTGTGCAAGCTGCTTCATCTTCCAGTACCTACTGCAACCTACATCCTTCTTAATCTGCTTAGTGTATTCATCCCTTGGTCTCCATCTACGATATTTACCCTCCACTCTTCCTTCCAGTACTAAACTGGTGATCCCTTGATGACTCAGAACGTGTCCTGCGAACCTTCTTCTAGTGAAGATTTGCCAAAAACTCCTTTTCTCCCACATTCCGTTCAGTAACTCCTTATTAGTTACGTGATCCATCCATCTTATCTTCAGCATTCTTCTGTAGCACCACATTTCGAAAGTTTCTATTCTCTTCTTGTCTACACTGTTTATCGCCCATGTTTCACTTCCATACATGACTACACTCCATACAAATACTTCCAGAAGGGATTTCCTGGTACTCGATTTTAACAAATTTCTCTTGATCAGAAACCCTTTTCTTGCCATTGTCAGACTACATTTTATATTCTCTCTGCATCGACCATCATCAATAATTTTGCTTCCCAGACAGCAAAACTCATCTGCTACTTTAAGTCTCTAATTTCCTAATCTAATCCCCTCAGCATCACCTGATTTAATTCGCCTACATTGCATTATCCCCGTTTTGCTTTTGTTGATGTTCATCTTATATCCTCCTTTCAAGACACTGTCCGTTCCGTTCAACTGCACTTCCAGGTCTTTTGCTGTTACTGACAGAATTACAATGTTGTCGTCAAATCTCAAAGTTTTTATTTCTTCTAGCAGGACTTTAATTCCTACTCCAAATTTTTCTGTTGTCTCCTTTACCGCTTGGTCAATATACTGAAGTGATAACATCAGGGATAGGCTACAACCCTGTCTCACTCCCTTTTCAATCACTGTTTCCCTTTCGTGCCCCTCGACTCTTATAACTGCCATTCGGTTTCTGTACCAATTTCAAATACCCTTTCGATCCCTGTATTTTACCGCTGCCACCTTCAGAATCTGAAAGAGAGTATTCCATTCAACATTGTCAAAAGCTTCCTTTAAGCCTACAAATGCTAGAAACGTAGGTATGCCTTTCCTTAACCTACCTTCTGAGATAAGTCGCCTGTTCCAACATTTCTACGGAATCCAAACTGATCTTTCCCAAGCTGGGCTTCTACCAGTTTTTCCATTCTTCTGTAAAGAATTCGTGCTGGTATTTACCAACCATGACTTGTCAGACTGATAGTTCGGTAATGGTCACACCCGTCATCACCTGCTTTCTTTGGGATTGGAATTATTATATTCTTCTTGAAGTCTGAGGGTTTTTCGCCTGTCTCATACATCTTGCTCACCAAATGGGAGAGTTTTGTCATTGCTGGCTGACCCAAGGCTATCAGTAGCTCTAATGTAATGTTGTCTACTCCGGGAGCCATCTACTCTGGGAGCCTTGTTTCGACTTAAGTCTTTCAGTTCTCTGTCAAATTCTTCACGCTGTATTATATCTCCCATTTCGTCTTCATCTGTGTCCTCTTCCATTTCCGTAATATTGCTCTTAAGTATACCACCCTTATTTAGACCCTCTATATACTTCTTGCACGTTTCTGTTTTCCCTTCTTTGCTTAGGACTGGTTTTCTATCTGAGCTCTTGATGTTCATACAGGTGGTCCTCTTTCTCCAAGGATCCCTTTAATTTTCCTGTAGGCACTATCTATCTTACCCCTAGTGATATATGCTTCTACATCCTTGTACTCTAGAAATCCCTGCTTAGCCATTTAGCACGTCCTGTCGATATCATTTTTTAAACGTTTGTATTCCTTTTCTCCTGCTTCATTTACTGTATTTTTCTATTTTGTCCTTTCGTCAATTAAATTCAGTATCTTTTCTGTTACCCATTGATTTCTACTAGCCCTCGTCTTTTTATCTACTTGATCCTTTGCTGCCTTCCTTAGTTCATTTCTCCAAACTTCAAAACTACCCATTCTTCTTCTATTATATTTCTTTCCCCTGTTATTGTGAATCGTAACCTAATGCTCTCTCTGAAATTCTCTACAATCTCCGGTTCTTTCATTTTATCCATGTCCCATCTCCTTAAACTCGTACATTCTTGTAGTTAC
Source organism: Schistocerca cancellata (assembly GCF_023864275.1). Classification (NCBI taxonomy): domain Eukaryota; kingdom Metazoa; phylum Arthropoda; class Insecta; order Orthoptera; family Acrididae; genus Schistocerca; species Schistocerca cancellata. Next base: position 313,071,659 of record NC_064633.1, on the reverse strand, counting down.
TTCAGTTTTAATCTACAGTTCATAAACAATAAATTGTGTTCACATCTGACCTTGGAAATGTCTTACAATTTAAAACCTAGTTCTTAAATCTCTGTCTTACCATTATATAATCCATCTCAAAGCTTCCAGTGTCTATAGAAGTCTTCCACGTATACAACCTTCTTTCACGATTGTTAAACCAAGTGTTAGCTATGATTAAGTAGCGCTCTGTGCAGAATTCTATCAGGTGGCTTCCTCTATCATTCCATAATCACCTACTACTTTTCCTTCTCTTTCTTTTCTTACTATCGAATTCCATTTCCCCGTTGCTATTAAATTTTCATCTCCCTTAACTACCTGAATAATTTCTTCTATCCCATCGTACATTTCTTCAGTCTCTTCATCATCTGCAGTACTGGTTGGCACATAAACTTGTACAACCGTGGTAGGCGTGGGTTCATGTCCATCTCGGCTAGAATAATGCGTTCCCTATGCTGTTCGTAGTAGCTTATCCGCGTTCCTATTTTTTTTTATTCATTATTGAACTTACTTCTGCATTACCCGCATTTGATTTTATATTTATAACCCTGTATTCACTTGAACAGAAGCCTCGTCCTTCCTGCCACCGAACGTCACTAATTTCCATTATATCTAACCTATGCGGTTAAATAACAGTCTTTCGGAAGACAACATGAAATCATCGTAAGAAAAATTTACGACCTTACCATGGACTTCAGGCGTAACACAAATCGTGGCCACCCTGTTGCATAATCGACGTTTGTTTGTAGAATTTCAAGGCAGGCGGAGTAGATGGAAAATACAAAAGAATGGGCTCCCGGAAGGCAGTGTCTTAGCACAAACGCTGTTTAATATCTACACCAATGACCAACCACTTCCTCTCCACACAAAAGCTTCCTATATACAGACGACTTGTAATTGGCAACTCAGGGTAAGAATTTTAGACAGTAGAAGAAAATCTCACTGCTACTCTGAAGATTCTCCCAGAATATTATGAGGAAAATCATCTCAAGCCAAACCCATCAAAAACTAAAACATGTGTTTTTCATCTGAAGAACAGATAACCTTCTCGACTGCTGCACGTGAACTGGAATGGAAAGGAGCTGAAACACTGCAGTGCTCCAGTTTACCTTGGTGTTGTGCTGGACGGCTCCCTGACATTCAAGGCACACTGCACCAACCTTAAAGCCAAGGTTTCATAGCGAAATTGCCTAGTGCACAAGGTGGCTGGTTCAGGATGGGGTGCCAATCCCCAGACAGTAAGAACAACCTCCCTGGCACTGTGCTACTCCGCTGCCAAATATGTGGCACAATTCTTCACATGCAGAAATAGTGGACAACGCCCTGAATGAAACCTGCAGGCTGATCATAGGTTGTCTGAAGCCAACGCCAATGCAGAATCTGTATATACTTGCAGGTATAGCCCCACCCGATATTAGAAGCGAGATAGCTGCTGGCAACGAGAGGCAAAAGGTCTGCAATAACCCAGCCTACCCCCTGCACGAACATCGGCCACTACCACCTCGACTGAAGTCCAGGAAGAACTTTCTACAGTCTTCTGTTCCAGTTGGCAGAGATCAAAGCATAACCACCGGGTGAACTGTGGAAAAAAAGAGATCCTGTCCATCCAGAGCGAGACGTAATTGAGAAAACTCTGCCTTCTGGTCACCAAGAAAGATGGTGCACATGGAAGTCCTTGAACAGACTGCGCTCTGGCGTTGCAAGAACGAAGGACAACTTGAAGAAATGGGGCACCGCACAAGGCGGAGACACAGTGTGTGAACGTCGAGATGAACAAACTAGAAGCCATCTCCTGAAGTGTCGTCTCTGCCCATAGTCTTGTACAGGACTGGAACTGGCATTGGCTTATAGCAACGCAGTCAGTGTTGCCAAATACTTTACACGACTAGGGTAAATATGTTTGTTATGTAAAAATTGATTTTTTATTCCTGTGCGCATTATGTAAATATTGATTTCTTACTATTGTGTGTATTATGTAAATATTGATTTCTTAATCTTTTTCCCTATGTGTTCATATTATTACGTTTATATGTCTTTGAATTACTCATGTATACAAATATGTATATTTTTAAATCAGCACAGTCTCTGTCCTGGTACTTCTAACACGAATAAATAGCCTATTCATTTCCGTTTTAAATTTTCCAACCTACCTACCCGGTTAAGGAATCTGACATGCCACGCTCCGATCCGTGGAACGCCAGTTTTGTTCCTCCTGATAACGGCGTCTTCCTGAGTAGTCCCCGCCCAGAGATCTGAATTGGGGACCAGTTTACCTCCGGAATATATTACCCGAGAGGACGCCACCATTATTTAACCATACAGTAAAGCTGCATGTCCTCGGGAAAAATTGCGGCTGTAGTTTCCCCTTGCTTTCAGCCGTTCGCAGTACCAGCACAGAAAAGACGTTTTGGTTGATGCTGCAAGGCGAGACCAGTCAATCATCCAGACTATTGCCCCTGCAGCTACTGAAAAGGTTGCTGTCGCTCTTCACGAACCACACGTTGGTCTGGCCTCTCAGCAGACACCCCTCCGTTGTGGTTGCACCTACGGTACGGCTATTTGTATTGCTGAGGCACGCAAGCCTCCCCCCCCCCCTCCCTCTCACAGTGGTGAGGTTCGTGGTTCATGGGTGGGGGGGGGGGGGCTCAGTTACGCTTGAGTATATCTTACATGTTAGCTAGTTGTGTCAGCTTGTATTATGTTATTCATATGTGCTGTCCGCCTGGTGTGTGGTAAAGGCTGTTGTTGGATGTCGTATTTTCTGATAAATTAGCGTATTATAACGGCGCCCGTTGTAAAATTAATTTTTGTGATCCGAAACCACATTCCTTAGGAATTACGCGTTCACATGAAACGCTAAATTCAGAATGGAAAAATGTCCAAAATTTTTAAAATTTGTTTATTTGTTTCAAAGATGTCCAGCGGCGTAGGTCCATCGTTTACTGCAGATACGGAACTTTTACACGGTCATTACAGTACCATAGCAACAGGTACAGTTCGCCACTTACTGCAGAAAGGGGACATGTCCTGGACGTGCTCTCTTTGCGCTGAAAAGAAAATAGCCGGCCAGGGTGGCCGAGCGGTTCTAAGCGCCACAGTCTGGAACCGCGAGACAGCTACGGTCGCAGGTTCGAATCCTGCCTCGGGCATGGATGTGTGTGATGTCCTTAGGTTAGTTAGGTTTAAGTAGTTCTAAGTTCTAGGGTACTGATGACCTCAGATGTTAAGTCCCATAGTGCTCAGAGCCATTTGAACCATTTGAAAAGAAAATAGGGATTTTGTCATCATCAGGAGAAAACTGGGAAACCAGGAACGATGTTAGATAGTTAGTGAGGTAATAGATCTCACACTGAGTTCTTCACAGAAGAAAGAAAAATTTAGTGTCGTTCTCATGAAAACAGATGAGGGTACATTTATCGTAGCCTAGATCCTACAACAACAACAAAAAAGTTTCCTCATTAATTATCCTTACGGAAAAGGCGTTCCAAAGGAGCAAAATATTACTTTTGAGCTTTCAGTCATCAATTAATTTCAGCAAAGGTACACAACAGATAGCTCAATGTAAAGTAAACATCGATGGCCTGTGAGTTGATAGCTTTTAGTTAAGGAAGTTTCAGATGAATTCCAACATCACAAGAAACCTGCCCACAACGTTAACCTATCGAAAAACTAAAAAAGAACTTTCCTTTCTGTTCTTGAACTTATTCTAAAGTAATGATGTTTATAATGTATTTAGTTTGCGGAAAATATGTAAAATAAATTTATATGCATAAAATATAAAGCTTTTTGTTTATATTCGAGACCGTTTACCCAAGAAAGGTAACATCCAGTTGAAAAAAAAATGAATCTACAGGTAAGACGAAGTTAGGTAAAAATTATATAATCTAAGTGCTTTTACAACAATATATTTTTGGAAAAAATGTTGAATAATTCGGGTTTAGGGGTTTTTGTGTAAAGTGATCTTGTTCCCTTTCTGCAGTTAGCAATTCATATGTGTCTTAGGCTAAGTGTTGTTGTGTTTTCTAAGTCGTCCTTTTGAAGTTTTTATTATTTTATATCTCTGGGACAAGTATTTGTTTGTTTCTTTTTTGTCATTATTGTTTCATTTGAAGTCAGTTGATTTGAAGATCGAGAGCAAGTGTTTCCCTTGTTTATTTATGTATGTTATCTGGCACTGCAAATTATTGTTTGATAAAATAAAGCATTTGGTCAGAAGCTCACGCTTACGCAACCCCGCCAAATACCACTGTCACCTAAATCCTGTACCTCTAAGTCAATTTGTAGGTGCGGATAATAAGACACTGGCAGGGTAAACAGTATCTGCATTATTTTATGGGCCAAGTAAATCAACTGACACTGAAAGAAAAACAGCGACATTGGTGTGATACGAATTATCAAGTCCTCATCGTATGAGCAAATATCACAGTCTAAAATCCTGCCAATGTTGTTGTTGGTAAATTAGTGCCCTATATACGCCTGCGTTTGTAACAGTTGTTTCAGAAACCAATTCAAATAACGTGAACTAAATTCACTACTTACCGTAATCATCAGTTAATCTTACTAGCCATCTGGCGTGACGCTGTCTTCATTTCAAGAAGGAGTATGCGCAAAACAGACCTGCCGAAGCACGTACTCGTACAAATTGGCAGAAGGGATGTATCGTGTTTGGATGTGTCCGTGACCACAACGTGAATGAAGTTCCTCGATTCGCTGGTCTATCAATGCGGAATTATCTAACATGACTACAAGGAATGGTGTACCATTCGCAACTATGCAACTGGAGTAAAATCATCTTAATTGACAAGAACAGTCTGAGATGAGTGTTTTCGGCCTTTTCAATGGCAACCGCTTCCAGTTATGACAGTAACTGCTGCTACCAGTGAATGTAGGCTCATCTCAACCAGTTCCACGCCAACATCGAGAAGGGAGCTGCATGCAATGCGCATTTGGCGTCGGGTACGTCGCGAAAGGCAATTCCTCACAGAGGTTGCTTCACGTTTCACGACTTCAGTCAACCCAACAAATGGACAAGCGGTGAGTAGCTAGCTGATGGCGTGTACTGTGGCCCTTAGTGTCACGAATTTGACTCCTTACAAATAACACGACGCACCTTGTGCAGCGACGGTCCACCGACGTGTTTAACCAACAGTGTTTGGAGGGTATACTTCACGCCAGTGATCATCAGAGTGCTTATCATAGCACTACATGGAAACACTCATTCAGTTTATCGTGGACATGAATCAGCATTTTCATTTCAACATAATCGTAGACCAAATGTTGGCTCTTTCTTCCACTACTTCAGAATAAGGATTTCGTACCCACTCGTATGTTCCACAACAACAGCCGCGTTCACATGCTGCACACACCCTGATTTGAGGAGCGTTAAGATGCAACGTCGCACTTTCACGTGATCCTAATTCCATAAAAATTGTCTGATACCGTTTGCAACAGCAGGTGAAAAGTAGCAATCAACATGCCTGACGTTAGAAGGCTCTACAGTTATAATCAACAATGAGTGGCTTGAGTTCTTGAAGGAACTCGTGGACTCTCTTCGTCCCCGAACTGCGGCCATTATCAAGCCTAGAGACGGTGTACCACGATATCAGCGTGAGGTCTTCTTGGAGCGCCATTTTTTTTTAAGTGTGATTATGAACGCCCTTAGCCTCCTACGGTAAAATCATCACTGGCTGTGGTATGCTGATTCGAAAACATTTTCTTATCAATGAGTGGTGCAGTACGTCGCGTACTTTGTCCTGCGAGCTGCATACAACCAAGGTTGCTTATAGATACTTTATGATCAGCAGCCTCTATTTCATTAACACGCCCTGTCTTGCAAGGAAACTATTCTATTAGTTCGGCTGTGGGCTAAGGCGAATTTTCTGCCTTCTCCGACCTTGGAAACGGAGGGCTGAACCGTTGGAATGCACAGGACACTAATAATAGAGTGGGGTATCGAGGAAAAGAAGAGAAATTGTGGCAGAAGACTAGCCCTGTCTTGGAGTATGTGACCTGCAAAGCGTAACTGGAAAGATCTTTCTCGCCGAATTCGTGAGCAAGTGTTTTCACTGGTTGCCGGAATTTCGCGGAGAAGCTTCGAGTTTTTTCTAGAAAATCTCTCAATTCAAACAACGCTTTTAACGCGAGGTGGTTGGGCTGTGGTGTTGCTCCCGGAAGACAGGCCCGTGATTGACCAGTATGTGCTCCAAAATGTGCGTTCTGTCGAGGGTGCTGAGAAGCGAATGCAAAGTCGAGTTGCTATGCATTCGAGAGTGGGCCGCAGTGCGCGCGTGGCCGATGTAGCCGCCTCGGCCGCACAGGAGTCGGCTGGTAGCTACCCGGCGGTGCTTGCCCTGCCGGCGGCCCCATCGGCCACTCCACTTATGGCGGATCAGGCTTTGACTCGAGGACCACCACTGTTGACGACAAAGGCTTCGGACACTGTAAATTATAGCCGGATAGGAACGGGGAACGACGGAAGGCCTGAACACCATCCGCGGTCGGTAAGCACTCGATCTCAAAGACAACGACCAAGATCTGGAACCAGGCACAGCTCCAAAGATGACCGTTACTGTTACTCTGCAGGAACACGATCCGCCCCCATTAACATCGTACCGGACGTTGAAGACAGCCAATAACGAGTCATCAACGACCAACAATGAAGACCGACGACGACAAGACCAATAGCCGCTAGATTGGCAAAGTGACCTCCGATCATGACAACGATGCCTCTTTTGAGGAGGAAGCTGGGAAGTATACTGATTCCGAATCGGGCAGGTCCTATCACCCGGAAGTCGACATCGATCCTGATGGAAACGACGATGATAAGCAACCGTTTCAAATGATGCGCCGTAAGCACGGAGGCCGTGAAAGAAAAAATTCAGACCCGACAAAAGATATAAAAAATGACAGACGCCTATCCCAACGCCTAACACGTACGAGCCAATCCAAACGTCGAACGCATGTGAGTCTCTACAGAGCCAGGCTGAACAAATAGAAGTTACTGCTCCACCTGACACCGATGGGAATACCCAAACATTTGCCCCCGGCCCTTCGAAAGCTTCAAACTCTTCAGCTCCGAATATACAGGTTATTACGATCCAGTACATCAGACGTACCTGACGTTAAACGCTGAAGATGCATGTTACTGGACCCATCAAAGCAATAAATACAGGTCACTTTCTGGCCAGCGTTGCTGCCTCCGGTTCTTCCAGGGGTCAAAATACCTTTTTTTACACATAGGTCACCGACAGAGAAGATTTTGAAAGTAGTCATGAATACTAAGAGATATCTGCAAAAGAGGTCAAATTGCAACTCCGAGCACTAGGATTTCATCATGCCTCCGTTCACCAATTCAAGCCGAGGGATGAAACCACTGACAAACTAGTGCCCAATCCGGTGTACTGTGTTACTCTTCCTGCAGGACCAACCAGAGACTCAATCTACAATGTTCGTTATATGTTAGAGACTAAGGTGCAAACTGAAACTTACCGGGGAAAAAAGAGGACCATCGCAGCGCAAACGCTGCCACCGCTTATTTCCCACTGCAAACTGTTGCAGCCTACCATCACACTGTGTAAAATGCACCGGTCACCACCAGTCGAAGAACTGCACCAATACAGAGACTCAGTGTGTGAACTATGAAGGACAGCATTCAGCCGCCTGGAGGGGATGTCCAACGTTTCAACAAGCCCTGAAGACATACACGTCCTAAGGCCAAGCTGCACTGGCACGCCAGCAACAATCCGCCGTCGCCGCTGCACCAATCAAAGTTGACAATCCACTACGATACTGGACAACTCCTGCACAAACTCCCACTGATGCGATCGCTACAACGAGCTTCGCAACTCTTGCCGGACACGAGACTTCCGGCTTGACCAAACTAACACAGAAGTTTTCCAGAATTTCCTGATTTGTTGCTGTTCTCCGCCAAAGTAACATTCTCGCCGTCCTCAAGGAAAAATTCCAAAAATCTAAAATCACTCCAGACGTGATGTCCAAACTTCTCACTCTGGCTGAATCGGTCATAAAAATGGCCTGTAGATCTACACAGAAGGAAAGGCTTTCTATTTGTATATACAGTGCCAACGGAGTCAGCAACAAGAAACCAGGATTGGAGGATTTCATTGACAGATACAAAGTAAACATCGTGTCTCTGACTAAGGGCACCTGCTTTCTACCCAGTCGTAAAAACTTAAGAACATTACTGGGTATCGTACGTATCGACCCAATGGCCAGGGGGGGGGATGTATGACCATCTTCGTCAACGAAAACATAACTCACGTTTGAGTTACTCTCCCACCACTTATTTCCCTTGAGGGAACGTCGGTAAACATATCGACTTGTTCATGTGCATGATGTTTAGTTCGATCCACAAAGTCGTCAGCATCATTAAGGTCTAAGACATATTGAGCCTCATATGTTGCTGCAAAAACCTTTGCCTTTTCCAGAGGCTCGTGGCACATCACCCAGCCGACTGGCTCAAGGGCGAGACGTTTTTCCATAGGGGAAGATATTTCCTGGAACCTATTGGGAATAAACTTTGGAAAACCTCTGGCAGGAAGCAACGATCTGCAGTGGAATGTTATGGTCACTGAAATTTTTTGTTTATGCCTACCGACTGCTCGAAAGCTATGTTTTTGAGGAACCGTTTTCGTGGAACCGTTTAGACGTCTTGAACCTGTAGTACGTCAAAGCTATTTTGCCATTTTTTTGGAAACCTGGGAGACGTTTATCTGCTAAATGCAGTTTTCTTAACAAGTTCCGTGCGCCAACCTCCCACTGACAGATTTCCACCACCCAGAACAAGTGCTTTCAGCTTGGATGCCCAGGGTGGAAAAGCACTACAAACAAAACCATAGGCAGGGCGCCAGCATGACACTCGCTAAAGTGACTTTCATCTCGAAAATCCAAGACCCCGCTGTACCGAAGCTTTCCCTGTATGCATTTCTGCAAAAGCCTACGTTCCCTCAGCTCACCGGCTGTCGTTTCTTGCCGTGCCTCAGCCTCCTGTTCCGTATCCTCAGTGCTTAACGATCCTAAATCTCGTCCAGCGAAGCAATCACTTTAAATTACTGAATTAAAAAAATTAAATCAACGTATACAGTCACTGTAATCTCATTAATCTCTCAAAACTTTTATATCGTCAGGCCCTGCCTAACATGCCCCTCCAGTCGGGCTGAGCCAAACGGCCTGTCACTTTTCAGTAATTGTTGTCTATTCTTGTTTTGTGAATGTTCTTCATCCATGAGCGTCTCCTCTGTAAGGATTTGTGAAACAATAAACACAAGTAATCTAATGGAATCTGAGATCACAGCACGTGTTTATTATGGCAGAGCTCATCCGCCCATGTAGCCATGTGGCAGACGCTACAAGACAATCGTTGAACACCATGAAGAGGTTTACAGTTCTCTTCCCACTCACCGTGCAACAGGTAACTGGAGAAATGTTAGTGATACACAAAGTACCCTGCGTCAAATATCTTACGATGACATGTGGAATATACAAAGCTTTCTTAAAAATCTCCCATTTTCGTACAAGACGTAATACAAGTCTCTACTAAAAAAAGGAATCCTATAAATATAAGTCCGAAAACAAATACTTATTCGTATACGAGCTACTTTGCTGTCCTGTGGTAGCTATCTGTCTAGCCACTCATGCTTCAGCCTTCCGTCTCCAAGTATAATAAACTCATGCAAACACGTGGCTGCCTTCGAATTTGGTCACGTGACGTGTATGGGACCAATGTCGTGTAACTTTTGCACACTGTCAATAGCTAGTGATTGGAACACCGCAATGCCTTTCAATGCCTGCTTAGAAATCAAAGGAATTGGGGTAAGGTGGCCCAGAGGCCATATTACTGGACCTCCTACATTATCTATGTATCGTTTATCATCAGCGGTAGGCACTGTCGTTAGAGGCATGATGTGTTGCCCTGCCGTGCATAAAGTACATCAGTTGTCTTTCTATGATGTCTTTCTATGACAGTAACATTCTCCATGGGTGACTGCCCCGGAAGTGAAGCCTGCCCTTCAAGGCAGAAGTATCGCTGTTGCTGAAGAGAGACTGGAAGCAGCTCATAGTGCTAAGCACCCTGTTGGTGGTGGACCCCGTACTGGAAGTTGGTCTGGCGGAGATGGCGGCCCAGACGCGTCGACTGCTTGTTGACCCCTAGCCTGATAGTGACTGGCGTGGCCATCACGTCGTGGTGGGTCAATAAGCGTTTATTTTGGTTAATTGTACATTTAGTATGCCGATGCAATGCTTTCAATCACTCTATCCTATTCTGCAGTTGCGCTGCACTCCTGATATGTTGTCAGCATTTCAAGGTGTGGCTAAGCTTCCCTAGTGGTAGATAAACAGGCCTGTTAATGAAATCGGCATATCAATGCCTCAGCGCGCATCGGCTGGCGATGGCTTTCAATATAGCCATAACTGAGCTGCTATTTCGACAGTAGAACACAAAAAATAGTGGCCACACGATCAAAAAGTCTTCATTCGAAGTCCACACTAACCTCTTTCCTAATGTCGGTGCTTATATACCCGCATCCGAGTCGCACTGGGTTGTATACACGCTGCAAAAACGCGCTCGAATGCATACTTTTGATCGCTCCTTATATATATGCAGTATTTTTTTTTAAAATAGAACGATATACTTTTCTAACGACGTAGAAATATCTTGAAAACACGATTACAGTGATATAAAGTTTGTTGGCGTTAAACTTTTCTTAAAAATGTCCGAAAAGGAAGGAAGGGAGATTGGAGTTCAACGTTTCGTTGGCAGCGTGGTCACAGTGCGGAGCAGAAGCACGGATTAGGATTTTACGGTGAAGGAAATCGACAGCACCTTTTTCCAAAGAACCATCCCGCTAATTGCCTGTCGTGATTTACAGAAACCACGGAAAACTTAAATCAGGATGGTCAGACTGGAATTTGAGCCGCCGTCCTTGCGAATGCTAGATCCGTGTCCTAGCCAATGCGCCACCTCGCTTGAGGAAGAGCTGAATCGGCTATTGCAGTGCGGTTTAAACGCTAGCAAGTGGAGTTTTCATGGCAGGGTCCGGTATTCCGTCAAGCTTTTCGACTGTTTACTTGTTTCCGCAAAAGCTATTCACTTAAACGTGAATATTCACGCATACAGGGGTGGAAATCAATAAGGAACCGCCAAAGACCCGCTCGCATTCAAAACAGTTTTAGTCGTCTCGGATTGGATATATAAAGGTGCAATGCACCATTCGAAGCATGTGTAAGCAGTAGCACGCCCCATCAGGAGTCCAGTTCTGTTCTGGCTGTGCGTTGGAATTCATAATAAAAATACTTTCAGTGCTAAGTGTTGTACCTCGTGGATGAACTTGCTTTCGTATTTCTACTCGTGTGATTACAAAGAGAGGTTATAGTTTTAAGAGCAATAATATGAATTGTTTAAAGTAGTTGAGTTTAGAAGTGGTTTTGAAATGTTCAAGAAGTTTCGTTCAAACTTCCGATAAATGGGGGAATCAGAACCCTGCAGACCAATTTCCGGAGGTTGCTCAGAGATACATCTACATCTACGTGATAACTCTGCTATTCACAATAAAGTACGTGGCGGAGGGTTCAATGCACCACTTTCAAGCTGTCTCTCTACCGTTCCACTCTCGAACAGCACGCGGGAAGAACGAGCACTTAAATTTTCCTGTGCGAGCCCTGATTTCTCTTGTTTTATTGTGATGATCCTTTTTCCCTATGTAGGTGGGTGCCAATAGAATGTTTTCGCAATCGGAGGATCAAACTGGTGATTAAAATTTCACGAGAAGATCCCGTCGTAACGAAAAACGCCTTTGTTTTAATGATTGCCAGTCCAATTCACGTATCATGTCTGTAACACTATCTCGCCTATCTCGCGATAATACAAAACGAGCTGCCCTTCTTTGTACTTTTTCGATGTCATCTGACAGTCCCACCTGATGCGGATCCCACACCGCACAGCAATACTCCAGAATAGGGCAGACAAGCGTGGTGTAAGCAGTCTCTTTAGTAGACCTGTTGCCCCATGTAAGTGTTCTGCCAATGAGTCGCAGTCTTTGGTTTGCTCTACCCACAATATTATCTATGTGATCGTTCTAATTTGGGTTACTTGTAATTATAATCCCTAAGTATTTAGTTGAATTCACGGTCTTCAGATTTGTGTGACTTATTGCGTAATCGAAATTTAGCTGACTTCTTTTAGTACTCATGTGAATAACTTCACACTTTTCCTTTCTTGTTGTTGTGGTCTTCAGTCCTGAGACTGGTTTGATGCAGCTCTCCATGCTACTCTATCCTGTACAAGCTTCTTCATCTCCCAGTTCTTACTGCAACCTACATGCTTCTGAATCTGCTTAGTGTATTCATCTCTTGGTCTCCCTCTTAGATTTTTACCCTCCACGTTGCCCTCCAATACTAAATTGGTGATCCCTTGATGCCTCAGAACATGTCCTACCAACCGATCCCTTCTTCTGATCAAGTTGTGCCACAAACTTCTCTTCTCCCCAATCCTATTCAATAGTTCCTCATTAGTTATGTGATCTACCCATCTAATCTTCAGCATTCTTCTGTAGCACCACATTTCGAAAGCTTCTATTCTCCTCTTGTCCAAACTATTTATCGTCCTTGTTTCACTTCCATACAAGGCTACACTCCATACAAATACCTTCAGAAACGACTTTCTGACACTTAAATCTATACTCGATGTTAACAAATTTCTCTTCTTCAGAAACGCTTTCCTTGACATTGCCAGTCTACATTTTATATTCTCTCTACTTCGACCATCATCAGTTATTTTGCTCCCTAAATAGCAAAACTCCTTTACTACTTTAAGTGGCTCATTTCCTAATCTAATTCCCTCAGCATCACCCGACTTAATCCGACTACATTCCATTATCCTCGTTTTGCTTTTGTTGATTTTCATCTTATATCCTCCTTTCAAGACACTATCCACTCCGTTCAACTGCTCTTCCAAGTCCTTTGCTGTCTCTGACAGAATTACAATGTCACCGGCGAACCTCAAAGTTTTTGTTTCTTCTCCATGGATCTTAATACCTACTCCGAATTTTTCTTTTGTTTCCTTTACTGCTTGCTCAATATACAGATTGAATAACATCGGGGAGACGCTACAACCCTGTCTGACTCCCTTCCCAACCACTGCTTCCCTTTCATGCCCCTTGACTCTTATAACTGCCATCTGGTTACTGTACAAATTGTAAATAGCCTTTCGCTCCCTGTATTTTACCCCTGCCACCTTTAGAATTTGAAAGAGAGTATTCCAGTCAACATTGTCGAAAGCTTTCTCTAAGTCTACAAATGCTATAGACGTAGGTTTGCCTTTCCTTATTCTTTTTTCTAAGATAAGTCGTAAGGTCAGTATTGCCTCACGCGTTCCAGTATTTCTACGGAATCCAAACTGATCTTCCCCGTCTGTAAAGAATTCGTGTTAGTATTTTGCAGCTGTGACTTATTAAACTGATAGTTCGGTAATTTTCACATCTGTCAACACCTGCTTTCTTTGGGATTGGAATTATTATATTCTTCTTGAAGTCTGAGGGTATTTCTCCTGTCTCATACATCGTGCTCACCAGATGGTAGAGTTTTGTCATGACTGGCTCTCCCGAGGCCATCAGTAGTTCCAATGGAATGTTGTCTACTCCGGGGGCCTTGATTCGACTCAGGTCTTTCAGTTATCTGTCAAACTCTTCACGCAGTATCGTATCTCCCATTTCATCTTCATCTACATCCTCTTCCATTTCCATAATATTGTCCTCAAGTACATCGCCCTTGTATACACCTCTATATACTCCTTCCACCTTTATGCTTTCCCTTCTTTGCTTAGAACTGGGTTTCCATCTGAGCTCTTGATGTTCGTACAAGTGGCTCTCTTCTCTCCAAAGGTCTCTTTAATTTTCCTGTAGGCAGTATCTATCTTACCCCTCGTGAGATGAGCCTCTACACCCTTACATTTGTCCTCTAGCCATCCTTGCTTAGCCATTTTGCACTTCCTGTCGATCTCATTTTTGAGACGTTTGTATTCCTTTTTGCCTGCTTCATTTACTGCATTTTTATATTTTCTCCTTTCATCAATTAAATTCAATACTTCTTCTGTTACTCAAGGATTTCTACTAGCCCTCGTCTTTTTACCTACTTGATCCTCTGCTGTCTTCACTACTTCATCCCTCAAAGCTACCCATTCTTCTTCTACTGTATTTCTTTCCCCCATTCCTGTCAATTGTTCCCTTATGCTCTCCCTGAAACTCTGTATAACCTCTGGTTTAGTCAGTTTATCCAGGTCCCATCTCTTTAAATTCCCACCTTTTTGCAGTTTCTTCAGTTTTAATCTACAGGTCATAACTAATAGATTGTGGTCAGAGTCCACATCTGCCCTGGAAATGTCTTACAATTTAAAACCTGGTTCCTAAATCTCTGTCTTACCATTATATAATCTATCTGATACCTTTTAGTATCTCCAGGGTTCTTCCATGTATACAACCATCTTTCATGATTCTTAAACCAAGTGTTAGCTATGATTAAGTTGTGCTCTGCGCAAAATTTTACCAGGCGGCTTCCTCTTTCATTTCTTAGCCCCAATCCATATTCGCCTACTACGCTTCCTTCTCTCCCTTTTCCTACTACCGAATTCCAGTCACCCATGACTATTAAATTTTCGTCACCCTTCACTATCTGAATAGTTTCTTTTATTTCATCATACATTTCTTCAATTTCTTCGTCATCTGCAGAGCTAGTAGGCATATAAACTTGTACTACTGTAGAAGTGTGGGCTTCGTATCTATCTTGGCCACAATAATGGGTTCACTATGCTGTTAGTAGTAGCTTACCCGCGTTCTTATTTTACTATTCATTATTAAACCAACTCCTGCATTACTCCTATTTGATTTTGTATTTATAACCCTGTAGTCACCTGACCAGAAGTCTAGTTCCTCCTGCCACCGAACTTCACTAATTCCCACTATATCTAACTTAAACCTATCCATTTCCCTTTTTAAATTTTCTAATCTACATGCCCGATTAAGTGATCTGACATTCCACGCTCCGATCCGTAGAACGCCAGTTTTCTTTCTCCTGATAACGCCATCCTCTTGAGTAGTCCCCGCCCGGAGATCCGAATGGGGGACTATTTTACCTCCGGAATATTTTACCCAAGAGGACGCCATCATCATTTAATCATACAGTAAAGCTGCATGCCCTCGGGAAAAATTACGGCCGTAGTTTCCCCTTGCTTTCTGCCGTTCGCAGTACCAGCACAGCAAGTCCGTTTCGGTTATTGTTACAAGGCCAGATCAGTCAATCATCCAGACTGTTGCCCTTGCAACTACTGAAAAGGCTGCTGCCCCTCTTCAGGAACCACACGTTTGTCTGGCCTCTCGTCGTACCTACGGTACGGCTATCTGTATCGCTGAGGCACGCAAGCCTCCCCACCAACGGCAAGGTCCATGGTTAATGGGGGGAGGACTTTTCCTTATTCGGGCTTATTCGACTTTTCATTATTCGGGCTCAATTGCACTTTTCGCATCATACAGATATCTTATCTAAATCATTTTGCAAGTCGTTTTGATCATCTGATGACTTTACAAGACGGTAAATGACAGCATCATCTGCAAACAATCAAAGACGGCTACTCAGATTGTCTCCTATGTCGTTAATATAGATCAGGAGCAATAGAGGGCCTATAACACTTTCTTGGGGAACGCCAGATATTACTTCTGCTTTACTCGATGACGTTCGATCTATTACCATGAACTGTGACCTTTCTGACAGGAAATCACGAATCCAGTCGCACAACTGAGGCGATACTCCGTAGACACGCAGTCTGGTTAGAAGACGCTTGTGAGGAACGGTGTCAAAAGCTTTCTGAAAATCTAAAAACATGGAATCAATTTGACATCCCCTGTCGACAGCACTTATTACTTCCTGAGTATAAAGAACTAGTTGTGTTGAACAAGAACGATATTTTCTGAATCCGTGCTGACTATGTGTCAATAAATCGTTTTCTTCGAGGTACTTCATAATGTTCGAATACAGTATACGTTCCAAAACTCTACTGCAAATCGACGTTAGGCCTGAAATTCAGCGAATTACTCCTACTTCCCTTTTTGGATATTGGTGTGACTTGAGCGATTTTCGAGTCTTTAGGTACGGATCTTTCTGTGAGCGAGTGGTTGTATATAATTGCCAAATATGGAGCTATTTTATCAGCATACTCTGAGAGGAACCTGACTGATATTCAATCTGCACCGGAGGTCTTGCCTTTATTAAGTGATTTAAGCTGCTTCGATACTCCGAGGATTTCTACTTTTATGTTTCTCATCTTGGCAGTTGTTCTTGACTGGAATTCAGAATATTTACTTCGTCTTCTTTCATGAAGGAGTTTCGGAAAACAGTATTTAATAACTCTGCTTTAGTGGCACTGTCATCAGTGACTTCGCCGTTGTTATCGCGCAGTGGAGGTATTGATTGCGTCTTGCCACTGATACGCTTTATGTATGACCAGAATCTCTTTGGTTTTTCTGCCAGATTTCGAGACAGAATTTCGATGTGGAAATTATTAAAAGCATCTCGTATTGAAGTACGCACCATATTTCCAACTTCTGTACAACTTTGCCAATCTTGGGGATTTTGTGTTCTTCTACATTCTGACTATTGTGGTATAAGGGACACACGGTCTCCAGCGGCTCGTTGCAGGGTAATATTGTAATGATGATATATTCGGTGTCTTACCAAATCATCCTTTTTTCTGTGAAGATACCTTCACAAAGGAGAAGAACCCTGCAACGTACAAAACACAACACAGAGTAATGCAATAAACCTTAGTACTGTAATGTGGTTGCCGCCAGTGCAGAAACAGCTCAGCAGATCGTCGTCATGGCGCACTTCCACTGCATACAGTTATTGGTATGCACCCATGTTTACATAGAACTACTGCTGCAGGGAAACAAACCACAGACCGAACCGAGCGGTACTGAATGCAGACCTGAGGGAAACGTGTTAAAGAGGACATTCGTGATGTCAGCAGCAAGTACCACGAGAGAATGGAAGCAAGAGATACAGTACATACCATGGGCATTTGCTCTGATGTGCAGTATTTTCAGTGCAATGCCAAATCCCGAAGACTGGCTAAGTTTCACGCAAGCTCGAAATTTAGTGCGGATGCCAATTCGAGATGCTTTTAATAGTTTCCAAAATGAAACATTGTCCCAAAATATTGTAGAAAACCCAAAGAGATTCTGGTCGTATGTAAAGTACACCAATGGCAAAAAAACAGTCAATACCGTCACTGCGCGATAGCGAAGGAAATGTTACCGATGATATTGCCACGAAAGCTGAGTTACTAAACATAGTTTTCCGTAATTCCTTTATGAAAGAAAAAAAGCACTCCATCTGCAGGTCATGAGGGGCCTACCGGGACCATCCGACCGCCGTGTCATCCTCAGTGGAGGATGCGGATAGGAGGGGCGTGGGGTCAGCACACCGCTCTCCCGGTCGTTATGATGGTATTCTTGACCAAAGCCACTACTATTCGGTCGAGTAGCTCCTCAATTGGCATCACGAGGCCGAGTGTACCCCGAAAAACAGAAACAGCGCATGGCGGCCTGGATGGTCACCCATACAAGTGCCGACCACGCCCGACAGCGCTGAACTTTTGTGATCTCACGGGAACCGGTGTATTCACTGCGGCAAGGCCGTTGGTCTGCACGAAAGAAGATGAAGTTAATATTCTAGAATTCGAAACCAGAACAGCTGTTAGCATGAGTGACATAAAAGTAGAAATCTTAGGTGTTGTGAAACAACTCAAATCACTTAAGAAAGGCAGGTCTTCCGGTCCAGATAGTATACCAATTAGGTTGCTTTCAGAGTATGCAGACACAATAGCGCCTTTCTTAGCAATCATATACAAGCGCTCACTTGAAAGATCTGTACCGAAAGACTGAAAAGTAGCACAGGTCACACCAATATTCAAGAAAGGAAATGGGAGTAACCCACTCAATTACAGACCCATATCACTGACCACAATTTGCAGTAGGATTTTGGAGCATATATTGTACTCCTACATTATTGATCACCTAGAAAGGATGACTTACTGATACATAACCAACACGGATTCAGAAAATAGCATTCTTGTGCAACACAGCTAGCTCTTTTTTCCCATGAAGTAATGAGTGCTGTCGACAAGCGATCTCAGATCGATTCCATATTCCCAGATTTCCAGAAGGCTTTTGATACCGTTCCTCACAAGGGACTATTAATCAAATTGCGTGCATATGGAATATCGTCTAAGTTGTGTGACTGGATTCGTGATTTCCTATCAGAGAGGTCACAGTTCGTAGTGGTAGACGGTAAATCATGGAGTAGAACAGAAGTGATATCTGGCGTTCCGCAAGATACTGTCATAGGCCCTCTGCTGTTCATGATTTACTTAAATGATCTAGGTGATAATCTGAGCAGCCCTCTTAGATTGTTTGCACATGACGTTGTAATTTACCGTCTAGTAAAATCATCAGACAATCAATTCCAATTACAAAATGATCTAGAGAGAATTTCTGTATGGTGCGAAAAGTGGCATTTGGCACTAAACAAAGAAAAGTGCGAGGTCATCCACTTGGGTACTAAAAATATCGGATAAATTTTGGGTATACGATAAATCGCACAAATCTAAGGGCTGTCAATTGGACCAAATACCTAGGAATTACAATTACGAGCCACTTAAATTGGAAACGCCACATAGATAATACTGTGGAGAAGGCGAAACAAAGACTGCGCTTTATTGGCAGAACTCTTAGAAGATGCAACAAACCCACTAAAGAGACAGCCTACATTACACTTGTCCGTTCTCTGCTGGAATATTGCTGCGCGGTATGGGATCCTTACCAGGTAGGATTGACGGACGACATTGAAAAAGTACAAAGAAGGGCAGCTCGTTTCATGTTATCGCTCAATGTGTGTGAGAGTGTCACTGATATGATACGCGAGTTGGGGTGGCAGTCACTAAAACAAAGGCGTTTTTCTTTGCGGCAAGATCTATTTACGAAATTTCCATCACAAACTTTCTCTTCCGAATGCGAAAATATTTTGTTGACACTCACGTACGTAGGGAGAAACGATCATCATAATAAAATAAAAGAAATCAGAGCTCGAACGGAAATATTTAGATGTTCCTTTTTCCCACGCGCCTTTAGAGAGTGGAATGGTAGAGAAGTAGTATGAAAATGGTTCGATGAACCCTCTGCAAGCCACTTAAGTGTGAATTTCAGAGTAACCATGTAGATGTAGATGTAGATGAATAAAGATACATTGCTAACTGAGGAGAGACACCTAATGAAATGCAGTACTCCGACAACGGGGGTTCCTTGCACCAATGACGCTCAGGTTGTTTCCCTAGACAGTCTCTGCAAGCTTGTCCGTGGAGGTCTTGTTCACCAACCCGCGTACCTTCTGGTGTAACCAATGGCTCCTCAAAATCAATCCCTTCAAAACCCAGGCTATAATTATCGGACGAACCACCTGTACCTTCTGCCTCCATAACTTCTACCATACCATTTACGACCGTCCCTTTCAGTCAATTAATACATTAAAATACCTTGGACTAACCATCTACCGGCAACTAACATGGAAACCTCTCATAATAACCATCCAATAGAAAATCCACAATAGACTAAAACTGCGAACTGGCCGAACTTCGCGATTGCATCTCTCCACTGTCTTCCACATCTACACACTTTACCCCACCGATTATCTCCCATGGAAATGTTGCATCTATATCTGCCTGACCCCAGATCTTTGAACGTCAAGCCCACCGCCTCACTCTCTGCCTCCATTTATGTTCCTCCACATGGGTCCTTTACCATCTCACCAAATTTCCACCTCTTTTTAGTCACACCGAACACCTTCGGAATCCTACACCATCCACAAACTCGACTCCAGTAATCCTCTTGTTTGCCATATGATTTTCGATTCTATAGTACGCTGCCGCGCCTCTGCCGACACATCCCACTAACCATACACCTGCCCATCCTCCACACGCTCACCCAACGAAATTTCGACTTACTCCCTCTCTCAGACCATAAACTCCGTCCCAGCACTTACCTACCCTACCAACTGTAAATCCTCTCCGCGTATTATCCTTCATTAGATCTTCGTTTTCCTATCTTCCCCAAATATTCCCTTTCTACCGCTTCCTTCGCTACCCTCTTGAAATTATTGCTTTACCGACAACCGCTACTACTCCTCCCTTCCTGTCATCAACATCCACTTCTATTCCATCGATATCAGGCATCAGTTTTCCATTCTCATATCCCACCCTCATCCTGTCTTCAACGCCCAAACTTTTTCTCCTTCCAGTGAAGTGCTTCTTCTTAAGATCAACGGTTTTAGATCGTATTATAAGTGTTTTAAATGTATTCTTACTATTTTTCGTTTTACCTGTTTATTGTTCCTGTGCTAAATTAAAAACGGAAAAAGCAAGTAGCATGCATATACAACCTTCCATTAATTTCACCTTTGAAAATTTTTAATTGACTTGTAAATTTGTCACCTTTATGTCAGCATTTTTTCATCTTAGTTTTACTTGTTCCTTGGCCAAAAAACTGGTTGAAGGTACCGCCTACAGTCCATCCCTTGACCTATACAAGGCGAGGAAGATGAATACCACTAAGGAAATAAATTGATTCATCCTGTATATAAACATACTTGTTGGCCACATGGTGGCTGCTGGCAGAAACACTGCATCAGTAAAGGTAAAAGTGTTAGCGCTGTAGACATAAAGGCTTAAAATGCAGTCATAACACAGAACAAAAGTAAATTCACTTTACGAGTAATTAAACGTAAATAAAGAATTCAAAAACCTTCGTAGCTAAACGAATTTTTATTTTGGATTTGGCAGTTGCAGCATGCTGTCTACAAAATCGTTAAATCTTTGAGGGTCTAAATGTACAAGGAGTCCCACGTAAAATCGGTACGCCTCACGTACCGGTTAATCATCTCTGGTCTAATTGCTTCTGAAGTGGCAACACTGTCTCGAAAGTTAACTGCACTGCATTTTATCGGAAAATTGAGAGCATGTATGGGTTCGTGCGTCAGTTGTTGCGAGAAACTCGAATTATTGAGCTGTTACAGAAATGTAGAAGTCTGAATTACAACAGTGAATTGCAATTGTGGGGTGTTACGTAAGACGGGCTCCAACAAGGAATGTAAAGAAATGTTTCAAGAGAAGTATTCTGGTAGGAAAGTCCCCACAATCAGCACTGTTGAAGATATGGAGGGCCTTAGGATCCGTTCAGAATGGGCAGAGGAATAGACGACCGACAGTGAGGATCCCTGAAACTATAGACAGAATTCTCAGGGACATAACGCTAATTCCCCACAAGTCGGTAAGGAGGTTATGTCGTCAGGTTGATGTGTCCCGTACATCGCCTCATCGTGTACTAAAAGATATGAAATTAAAAGCCTATCTCGTGAGTGTGGTGCAGCAGTTGTAATTTGGGAATCAGGAAAAAAAAGTGTTAATTATTGTAACTGGCTGTTAACATAAATTGCTAACGGTTACATGGGCCCTTGCTTTACTTCATGTCAGATGAGGAATAGTTTCATTTTTCAGGCTATGTAAACTCCCAGAATTGCAAATGGACAACTCACATATCATGCATGAAGAAACTGAGAGAAGGTAGGCGTTGGTGTGCACTGTCCTGCACGCGCATTACTGTCCCATATTTTTTAGTTACTCCTTAAACAGTGCCAGATATCTAGAGATCTTTCCATCCAAAATTAACAGGTGTAGAGAAGTAGTATGCAGTGCTCGAACGAGATGGACCAGCCACTCACACAACCAACCAGGGTATGACCCACACCACCAACGAGTTCCCTGAAGAAAGACTTATCGATAGAGGCAAAAATGTTCAAATGTGTGTGAAATCTTATGGGACTTCACTGCTAAGGTCATCAGTCCCTAAGCTTACACACTACTTAACCTAAATTATCCTAAGGACAATCATACATACCCATCCCCTAGGGAGAACTCGAACCTCCACCGGGACCAGCCGCACAGTCCATGACTGCAGCGCCTCAGACCGCTCGGCTAATCCCGCGCGCCTAGCGATAGAGTCCTCTGGACCCCAAGATCCCCGGACTAGCATCGTGTGATTTTTATTTACGATGCACACTAAAGAGCAAAGTGTATGCTGACAATAAACGACCTTAAACGGAACGTTACTACAGAAATTAGCAGCGTCACGCCTGCAGAATTACAGCGTGCCTGGGTGCCCTAGGCCACCGCTTCTAGCATCTGTTATAAGCAGGTAACTACATGATTTTAACCAACACGGTTGAGAGTGTCAGTGACCTTACTTGTGATAATTACTTATGAAGAAACAGTCACGACTGCAAAATATCATTTATTTAAATTTAGCCGTATCGGCACATAATGTAGGCCATCTTCACATTGACTGCACCATTTGCTAGAGCTGGCGGCGCGCTCAGCAGCTGCGTGTTATCAAGACCATAACTGCTCGTGCTGAGCAGTTACTCTTATTTATTGGTGTCTGTTAGTTCATTGTTACTTGAATCTCGGGCGTGAGGCGTACTGGTTACATGTGGGGCACCCTGTATTACACAAGCTGAGATAGATGAAAACCCGAACCGTGCCCTTACACAAAAAAATCTGTACAAAAGAGTGTCTGGTTGCTTTATTTCTTCCAGTAATTCAGTTCACAGCCACGGAGCTCAACCACAATGTTAAAGTTTCCTTTGTTTTTCTCTATTTTTATTTCCATTGATCAGAATGCTACTTCCAGTTGATCGCTTCTTAAGAGCTAATAAACCTGAGTACAACGCAGTATATTGACACATGTGGCACCGTGACAGAGAGGCCAACAAGCTGACGCTTGCGGCGCGCATGAGGGACGCTGGACGCTGCGCGAACTTCTGCGCTGGGCCGGGTTGAATGGCCGGCTCGTCCGGTCAGCCGGACATCCTGCGCCGTTCGCGCGCAGAAAGTTTTCTGCCAGCTGCCGCGCCACGCGGCGCCAGGCTAATAATAATTGGCCACGCGGCAGATGGTTCCTTCCTTCCGGAAGAAGATGGTCAACGGCCGGGAGGTGTCCGGCAGCTCCGAGTTCGTTGCCCGCCCGGCAGGTGATTTTGCAATGGAGGTCACACGCTGTTTACACGCAGGTGTGGGCTGCCGCGCTGGCAGGCGCGATCCGCGATTATCCCGACAACATCGCGTTTTATACCGGCTCGGGCGAGAAAGCGACCGTCCACCGGGCCACCGCCGCGCTGCAGGTGGCGAGGTAGCGTCCAAAGGGCCGCGTCCGCTCGCCGTACCACGCCGGATAGGGCGCTCATTTTATGGATTTTATTGACTGCAGCCTCACGTCTGACCTGATGAAATGTAGACTGAGCATCAAACAGTAGTTACAGAGCACCTCTGTCGAATCTTGATCAAGTGCGACATAATCATACTGAAATATTCAGCGACCCAGTTTTCAAAATCTGTGGGAATTTTTCCCCTACGACCAGTTTCGATCTGTAAGATCATCATCAGAAGTGCCTGTCTCGCTGAAGTAACAAATCAAACGTAAAGAAACTTTTAGCCAAGTAAGGCACCGTCAAAATATGGAAAATGATAATGAAACTGTACTGAATCGCATCGTAGTGTAAGGTCATTGTCCGCACTATCCCTATCTTACCTGCAAGCTTTCTTTTAATGTCCTATTTAGTCGTTTAGGAAGCCAGACTTATCTCATTATGTTAAAATAAATTAAGGAAATGCAGCCAGGTGACATCTTCGACAAACGCTGTTATTTCGACGCTGCACACACTGTCATTTTCAGGGCACAAATGCGGTAAAGAAGCAAGGGAATTGAAAACCTCGATTTGCAGAGCATACCAGGAAAGATAAAACACACACACACACACACACACACACACACACACACACACACACACACACACACGCATGTACACAAGCGCCACCACACAACCAAAGATGACCGACGTCAGACGTTACCGAGAGTGAACATTAATAACGAAATGGCTATAGTCGAGACGATGTAAGATGATCCCTGACAGTTCAAAGCGCTGTTGCCAGCTTAAAAATGGAAGCGCCGGCCGGGACAGCCGAGCGGTTCTAGGCACTTCAGTCTGGAACCGCGCGACCGCCACGGTGGCAGGTTCGAATCCTGCCTCGGGCATGGATGCGTGTGATGTCCTTAGGTTAGTTAGGTTTAAGTAGTTCTACGTTCTAGGGGACTGATGACCTCAGAAGTTAAATCTCATAGTGCTCAGAGCCATTTGAACCATTTGAACAACTGCGAAGCGCTAACCCCTCCAGGCGCAAACAGTAGCCGTCTACACAGCTGTGAGAGGAGGGAGGAGGGAGATTAGTGTTTAACGTACCGTCGACAACGAGGCCATTAGAGACGGAGCGCAAGCTCGGGTGAGGGAAGGATCGGGAAGGAAATCGGACGTACCCTTTCAAAGGAACCATCCCGGCATTTGCCTGAAGCGATTTAGGGAAATCACGGAAAACCTAAATCAGGATGGCCGGAGACGGGATTGAACCGTCGTCCTCCCGAATGCGAGTCCAGTGTGCTAATACAAAGCTGTGACAACACAGTGTAAGTAGGCTGTTTAGGTTTTCTCATTGGTAACGCCACGTAGCGCTCTGTATGAAAATCACTGCTGTGCTGTGTGCAGTCTGTGGCTGTTTTGCATTGTTGTTCGCTATTGTAGCGTTGGGCAGTTGGCTGTTAACAGCGCGTAGCGTTGCGCAGTTGGAGGTGAGCCGCAAGCAGTGGTGGATGTGGGGAGTGAGATGGCGGAGTTTTGAGAGCGGATGATCTGGACAGAGACAGTAAATTTGTAAGACCGGATATCATGAACTGATATATATATTACGACTTTTGAACACTATTAAGGTGAATACATTGTTTGTTCTCTATCAAAATCTTTCATTTGCTAACTACGCCTATCAGTAGTTAGTGCCTTCCGTAGTTTGAATCTTTTATTTAGCTGGCAGTAGTGGCGCTCGCTGTATTGCAGTAGTTCGAGTAACGAAGATTTTTGTGAGTTAAGTGATTTGTAAAAGGTATATTTTAATGTTAGTCAGGGCCATTCTTTTGTAGGGATTATTGAAAGTCAGATTGCGTTGCACTAACAATATTGTGTGTCAGTTTAGTGTTGATCAGAATAGGTAAAGAGCGAAATGTCTGAGTACGTTCAGTTTTGCTCAGCTGTTTGAAAATCAAATAATGTAAGAGACTTATCAGCACAGTAATTCAATAATTTTTCTAAAGGGACGTTTCATGAGGCGTTGCCATAAGGACATTTACAAATGGTTCAAATGGCTCTAAGCACTAAGGGACTTAACATCTGAGGTCATCAGTCCCCTATACTTAGAACTACTTAAACCTAATTAACCTAAGGACATCACACACATTAAGGACATTTACAAAATCACGGTACGTTATTGGTTGAGATAGGCCCGCAATGCCTCAGCGACCAGCCCACTGCAACTGTCTTGATCAACTTACGCCGACTAAGCTATAGGTAGCAATAACTCTATCCCTATGTTTTTCAAAGGAAGAGAGAACGATTCTATGTAGAATTTAAGCAAAATCCTCCATACCTATTCCCTAGGTCATTCGTTAATTTTGGAGTGTGTAATCATCGCCTCCTTAAAACAATGTTTAAATTCGCACTGCTGTAAGGCCATACAGCATCTGATGATGATCTCACAGATCAAAACCTGTCATAAAATAAAGGGAAAATGTTACCGTCAAAGACTATTTTGCAGTTCACAAATTTTTAAGTATTGAATAGCTGTATACTTTAGCGCGATTATGCTACAGTTCATCAAGTATTCACTACGCATTGCATCCTCCGACTTTGACGTGGAAGATAATCTTTTGCAGCTTTCAAAGAGTATCCAACATGACTCTAACCATACTGCACAGGTGGAGCGTCCATCCACCCAATCTCGGCAAAAGCGGCACCACAAAAGAGGAGAAAAGGGCAAGTGCCATAACCCGATTTATCTGGAACTTCGTTCCGTGGAAGAGGAGCCAAAATAAGCGAACACGTGCCTCAGATTATCTGTAGATACTTGACCTTTTCTTAGGAAACGACCTTCAAAATATTCGACGTATTTTATGTGACTTTTAGCCACTCTTTATTCGTCTACTCATTGTATGTATGGTGAATGAGTAAAAAAACAATAAATGAATGGAAAAATAATTTGAAATCGTTTCCGGTGAATTTCATGTAGCGTATCTTCCTAGGCAATGTACCAATTCTTCCTGAAGAATATACATGAGCATAAAAACTCAGAAACTGGTATGAGATTGAAATATAAGAATATGAGAATTTAAATAGATTGTAAACCTTTAAAATGCCATACACATACATGCCACACCGAAGAGCCAAAGGAACTGGCATACCAGTCTAAAACCGGATAGGGCCCCCGCGAGCACGCAGAAGTGCCGCAACATGACGTGGCATGGACTCAACTGATGTCTGAAGTAGTGCTAGAGAGAGTTGACACCATGAATCCTGCAGGGCTGTCCATAAATCCGTAAGAGTCCGAGGGGGTGGAGATCTCTTCTGAACAGCACGTTGAAAGGCATCGCAGATATCATAAGCTGCCACATGGTCACAAATTTTTTGTCATCAGACTACCGGTTTCAGCCTATAATGACAATCTTCAGATCTGTATTATAACAACATGTCCTAATGTACTGCCACCATAGTCGCATCGTCAAATGTTGAACACAAAATTAGCACCAGCATCGTCAAATATATATAAATAACAGCATACGCAAGCGTCTTCTTGTCAGCAGTGCAGCTGACAAAATGACAAAATTAGCACCAGTATCGTCAAATAGACATAAACAACAGCATACGCAAGTGTCAATTTGTCTGCAGATAGCACAATGGCTGCAGTACATAAGGATATTTTTTTGTAAAACAGATCTGAAGATGATAATTATAGATCGGTAGTCTGATGACAAAAATTTTTTGACTATAGACGTAAATCAAGGGAAATTCATCCCAAATACGCTCGATATGTTGATGTCTGGGGAGTTTGGTGGCCAGTGGAAGTTTTTAAAACTCAGAAGAGTGTTCCTGGAGTCACTCTGTAACAATTCTTGACCGGTGGGGTGTCGCACTGCCCCGCTGAAATTATCAAAGTCCGTCGGAATGCACAATGGACATGAATGGATGCAGGTGATCAGTCAGGATGCTTACTTACGTGTCACCTGTCAGAGTCGTATCTAAGGGGTTCCGTATCACTCAACTGGACACGCCCCACACCATTACAGAGCCTTCACCAGCTTAAATAGTCCGCTGTTGACATGCAGCGTCCATGGGTTCATGAGGTTGTCTCCATACCCGTACATGCCCACCCGCTCGATAAATTTGAAACGAGACTCGTCCGACCAGGCAACGTGTTTCCAGTCATGAACAGTTCAATGTCTTTGTTGACAAGCCCAGGCGAGGCGTGAATCTCTGTGTCGTGCAGTCATCAAGGATACACGAATGGGCCTTCGGCTCCGAAAGACCACATCGATGATGTTTCGTTGAATGGTTCTCACGCTGACACTTGTTGATGGCCCAGCATTGCACTCTGCAGCAAGTTGCGGAAAGGTTGCACTTCTGTCACGCTGAACGATTCTCTTCAGTCGTCTTTAGTCCCGCTCTTGCAGAATCTTTGACCGGCTGCAGCCATGCCGGAGATTTGATGTTTTACCGTACTACTGATATTCACGGTACGCTCGTGAAATGGTGGTACGGGAAAATTTCAACTTCGTCGTCTAACAACCCTACCACAACAAAGGTCAAAAATTAATTATGATTGTAGTGTTGCTCACGCTGCTAAATATTGCATTTTCAGGCAACAACAAAGTTATATTATGTGGCAGGTGTCATAAGTGCACAGTTAATAAAGTCATTTCTTGAAATAATGGATAAACTAGGCACTAATCTGTTCGTGTTTCCCACGCTGGTCTCGTTGCGAACTCATGGCACAATGGTCGAAAATATAGGTAGTGATGATTCCAAGCTCGGATGCAGAGGCCTAGGTGTTATTCTGCGATATTCAAAAGTTTTATAGATGTGTTTCATAAACCATCGTTGAAGATTAAACTTTTGCAAATTAGGATAATGGTGATGTAAAAAAGTAATCAGCACTCCGAATTTAAGTTACACTTCTTTTTTATTACTTTTGTTGCAATATCACTTACCTCGTTCCAAAACATCACTTCACAATATAAAACATACTTGAAAATATCTTCCTCACTGTTAAGGTTCACATTTCATAAGCTGACTTCAATTTGCGTCTTTTTAACATGACGAGCAAAGCTTGACTCTCTAATAACCGCTTACGCACCCAAAAATCAGAGGTACAAAAAGGCTCTGAGCACTATTGGACTTAACACCTGAGGTCATCAGTCCCCTAGAACTTAGAACTACTTAAACCTAACTAACCTAAGGACATCACACACATCCATGCCGGAGGCAGGATTCGAACCTGCGACCGTAGCGGTCGCGTGGCAGAGTTACAAGTACGTCAAAGATCACAGTGACAAAAGAAAGAATACTCATAAGAATAATATCATTCCAATATATACATATCGACGTATCGAAGTACCTCTACATTAATTAAATCAAATCTGAATGTTGTCACAGAAATATGTTAACTATTTTACAGAAACACAGTAGAATATTGCTGGTATCGAGAGGTTGAGGTGAGGTTCCGTAATGGTTACGTAATTCAAGTACCATTACAGTCGCCACCTCGGAAATGCTAGCTCGTGCGCCAATTATAACTCCACGTTCAAGCTCACTTAAATCTTGGTAACCTGCCACTGTAGCAGCAGTAACCGATCTAACAGCTGTGCCAGACACTTGTTGTGTTATATAGGCGTCGCCAACGGCAACACTGTTTCCTGCCTTTTCCATATCTCTGTATTTGAATACTCATGGCTATACCAGTTTCTTTGGCGCTTTAGTGTATGTAATAAATGTCCGACAGTTATTGTGAAACCCAGTTGCAATTTCACTATTAATAAAACGCACTTTTGTCTCCTAACTTGATAAGAAACGGTCATGTAGTAACTTTCTACGGACATGAGTAGATAAATGAAAGAATTGGATGAAATAGGTAGAAATGATAATTTGGATTCGAACACAGGAGACTGAACTGAAAGGCCCGACGCTGACTGCTGTGCCACCAGTTGGGCTGAATTTGCTGTATGATAAAGTGCGTCGAAAATTTTGACGATGGTGTTCTCAGAAACGGTCGAGTATCTACGGATAAGCTGAGACGGGTG
The DNA here is from genome assembly GCF_023864275.1 of Schistocerca cancellata. Classification (NCBI taxonomy): domain Eukaryota; kingdom Metazoa; phylum Arthropoda; class Insecta; order Orthoptera; family Acrididae; genus Schistocerca; species Schistocerca cancellata. The sequence goes on along the minus strand of NC_064633.1, from coordinate 313,042,296 downwards.
TTCGCTTGTTTTGACTCCTCTTTCACTGAGTGAAGTTTGTAAGGGGTCCGTAGGCCCTTACTATAACTTTGCACTCGGCACAGGTCGATAGGGCGAACAATCGATAGTGACGTGTTGCAAGAGCGAGTGTGGAGATGCGCCAGAGTGGTTGGCGTGAATGATGTGTGTGTGGAGGCCATTATTGAAATACAGGGTCTTCAACCGAGAAGGGTGTCACCATCGCCGCGGTTAGACCCCTAAATAATAAATTAATACCGGGAAAGTGATGAAGTATCATTATGAAAGTGATCAGTGACGTTACTAGTGCCGATATTTAGTTTCGCGTCTACCGCGCCGGCCTAACCTTGGATTGCAGTGTTGGATGCAGTGATGCATTAGCGTGTGACGATAATGGAAAATGAATAAATCCTATGCTGAGATTAGCCGTAATTAGATATGTATGACGAAGGCAGTGGCTGTCTCCTTTTTGTGTTTTGAGAAGAATATAAGTTCATAATTAGTAAAACTGTGTTGGTGTTTCTTATTACCATACATTCAGTATTATAGTATTGAACAGGACGAACTGTGTAAGTAGCCTGTTTATGTTTTCAATATGTAAGTAATAAGTGTGTGCAATTGATATCTTTGTTATTGTAATTATGAAAAATTTTTTCAAATCATTATTGGCCACTGCCCAAAACAATTTGTAAAATTTTTTGTGGGAAGCATGGGGGCTATGTAAGTAGGCTGTTTATGTTTTCTTATTGGCAACGTTACGTAGCGCTCTATATGAAAATCACTGGCTGTGCTGTGTGCAGTCTGTGGCTAGTTTGCATTGTTTTCTGCCATTGTAGTGTTGGGCAGCGGCAGCTGGATGTGAACAGTGCATAGCGTTGCGCAGTTGGAGGTGAGCCGCCAGCAGTGGTGGATGTGGGAAATGAGATGGCGGATTTTTGAGTACAGAATGGATGTCATGAACTGCTGTATATAGTATGATTATTAAGGTAAATACATTGTTTGCTCTCTATCAAAATATTTCATTTTCTAACTATGCCTATCAGTAGTTAGTGCCTTCCATAGTTTGAATCTTTTATTTAGCTGGCAGTAGTGGCGCTCGCTGTATTGCAGTAGTTCGAGTAACCAAGATTTTTGTGAGGTAAGTGATTTGTGAAAGGTACAGGTTAATGTTAGTCAGGGCCATTCCTTTGTAGGGATTTCTGAAAGTCAGATTGCGTTGCGCTAAAAATATTATGTGTCAGTTTAAGCACAGTCTTGTATAATTTTTCAAAGGGGATGTTTCACCTGGAAAGTAACAACTTCCGTAGCAGTCAATTCCGGTTACCAGCCCCATTAGGTTCACGGTCATGTTAATAATAAATATTGGGCTGCTATTCGATCAGATCAGGTCGGGATAAAAACGGAGGTGTTACAAGTTTCTGGGAACCAACAGCCTTGCCGTTGTGGTAACACCGGCTCCCGTCACGTCATCGAAGTTAAGCGATGTTGGACTTGGCTAGCACTTAGACCAGGTTTGCCGAGCACTGTTGGTAAGCAGGGCGCACTCAGTCTTTGTGAGGCCAACTGAGGAGCCACTTGACTGAGAAGTAGCAGCTGCAATCTCGAAAAACCTCACTCCCCTCCATATCTGCGTCCAGTGACGCGTATCGGCGGAGGATGACACGGTGGTCGGTAGGTGCTTTTGGGCCTTCGGAGGCCTGTTCGGAAGTAAGTTTCCGGAAATCGGGTTATGGTGCTTGCCATGTTCTCGTTGCCATTGGGCACAAGTCCCGTCACATTGCGTGGACCAATCGTGAACTACTGGGCTGAGAAGGAGAATCTCAGCACCAAAATCTGTAGCCTGCAATCCCTTAAAGTGAATGATACAGTAAAACTGGCTGTTTACCGTAATCTGGCTGGACATTATTCCGGGCAACATTGTTGTAAAGGCTGCTCCATTATAAACTCCCCACACTATACTCTTCACGGTGTGTGGTTCTTAGGATAAGCCGATACATTCGCTCGTGAGAACCTATACCATCTTCTCAAATTCTGTTACGTGAACAATTCTTTGTCGAGAACAAAGGACAACAGTTACTTTGTCTTAAGTTTCTATAAACAGTGATCCTTTTCTTCCTGGTAAGAAGCATGCTGTGACGTAGCTTTCCTTTCTCTGCCTCGTGATGACTGGGTGTTGTGTGCTGTCCTTAGGTTAGTTAGGTTTAAGTAGTTCTAAGTTCTAGGGGACTGATGACCATAGATGTTAAGTCCCATAGTGCTCACAGCCATTTGAACCATTTTGAACGTAGCTTTCCTACTCGTATCTAGCGTAATGTTTACTACATCCTGCTGTAACATACATTAAATACGTACCTACAAGTTCTTGAATCAAGCTGCGCCCAGTCCTAGACAGCCAGTGACGAGCTGTAAACAGCGCTTAATTCCACCGAAAAGCAACTTCGTCTCCCCCCTTATTGTTCAGGAATTATCGCGGAAGTGCTAGCGATTGGAGAGGCTCTGACATTCGGTCTTCAAGCGGTACTCCAGAACTTGCTGATAGTATCGGACTCAAAAACAGTAATGCAGTATACCGAAAACCCAAAGTGGAACGTGAGGCTTAGCGCCTTTGCATTGCGTCTATAGAAGTAACGAGCGCAGACAGCTGCAGACAATGAGTCATGGTTGCAGCGCGAGAGATGTATGCTTACGACCCAGCAAATCTGTTAGATCCAAGTGGTAACTGCTGTGGCCGAAAGGTCTCAGCATCTTACATGCTATGAAATCCTAAGGAGTAAAAACAATGTAATTTGGAAATGACACCTTAACTTCTGTGAATTTTATGTCTTTTTTTATTATTGCTGACTTAATATGTTTAGTTATTAGTGTGAATGAAGGTGTGAATGCAAAGTAATGAAACAAAATGATTATTGTTATGTTTATTAAGTGAGTATACATTAACGGTAGAACCGTGTCTAAACAGCATGACTAAGTCATGTGCTCAGGGGAAATTTGTAACACGTGTTTCACCAGTTTATGGTACTGGAGAAGCAAGAAACATTTTACGACAATTCAGTTACTGAAAGAGATAGTAACTCGATATTTGTGGGTTTTATAAATTTTTTATATTAATAAATCGCTATGGGAAACTAGGTATTATCTTGTGACTGGTTCGTAGTAAAAGACGCAACACTGCAACATAATACTGATATAGGATTGGCTGTGACGTATATTAGCCAATCAAAGTGCGTACATTCTCGGGCATTTTGTGGGCTTAAGAATTGCTTTGGGAAATCTAGATTGAATACGGTGCTCAGCCTTCATCATGTTACGGCGTTCATAAGCAGCTCTGAATAAGATGTAACAGATTTGCGGAATTATGAGTTCAACCTGACCTTCGAGGGCCTCAAAGTAATCACGAACGAGAGATAAAGACGAACGCCTAAAATTCAGGTTCAGTGACTTATGAATTTACTAAAATTCGCGTGGCATATTGTGTACGTCGTGACCGAGAACTAAACGCTCAAAGAGATCCAGATGTGGAATATTTCAGCGACCAATTCTGTCGCAGATAGTTTTTGTAATCTTTTTGGTAACAGATTCAGTTAATTATAATAAGCTGTCTATAATGAGTGAATCTCGAAACTGTAGCTTGAGACTAACACGAACTTGGCGGTGATTTGTATAAAAGAGGTTGCAATATACCGAAGTTTTCACTCACATCTGTCTGTCTTTTACTATCTCCGTTAACCTGACACCATAAAACTTCTGGTGCAACTTGCTGACACCCTACAGCTTTCTCTAGCCGATTACCATTACTCATTAACTAGCAAGTCCGTTGTGGACTGGACTGCAGAAGAAGAGAAATTCACCGAAAGGTGAGCTGACAATTTTCTACAGGAAGAACAATTTTAATCGCGCAATTGCGGACTATAAGATTCAATTACTGAACACTTAACGTGAATAGTTGCAAAATAAACGAATATGTACGATAATCTCCTTTCAATTGGCCCTGCACGTATGGCACTGAGTTACAACGGCATAATCGACAATGTTCCGAAGCAGGGCTCTGTATCTGGCCTTCTAATGAACGTCAGTTTACCGTCCCCCGATTTCATTGGAACGAAAATTATGAAAAACTGCAGATGAATTTAGGATCGCAATTAGTTGTTATAGCCGTGGACAAATCTAATCCGAACTTCATAAAAAATAGCAGAACGCATATATTACTAGTAACGTCTAATGTCCTAATCTAATTCCAGTACCTTTGTTTTACTATTGTTGATGTCCATCCTATGACGTCTTTCTAACTGCTCTTTCAAGTCCTTCGCCGTCTCTGATAGAGCAACAAAGTCCTAAAGAAATTTCAAAGTTTTTGTTTCATACCACTGAACTTTTGCTATCTTCGTAAATTTCTCCTTTGCTTCCTTTACAGCTCATTCAGTGTACACACTGAATAACATGGAGAGCACGCTACAACCCTATCTCACTCCATTCTTAACTAATGCTTGCATTCCATGTCCTTCTAAGCGTAATTGCTGCGTGAACAACTCCAAGATTCCCGTACTTTGTACTTGCTACCTTCGGAATTTCAAATAGTGTGTTTCAGGCAACACTGTCGACAGCTTTCTCTAAATTGGTAAGTACTATTAACGTAGGTTTGCCTTCGTTCAACCTATGTTTTGACGTGTCGTAGGTTTAGAACAGCGTCAGGTGTTGTTATATTTCTCCGGAACCCAAATTGATCTTCAACGAAATTGGCCTCTACTTTTATCTCCGTTCTTCTTTAAGTAATTCCTGTCATTTTTTTAGAACTTGTACTAAACTGATAGTTCGGTAATATTCGCAACTGTCGTCACTTGCATTCCTTGGAAAACGTTTTTTATTTCAGTCTTTGATCACAATATGAATTCTTTAGACGATGACCGGTTTCAGTCCGTAATGACCATCCTCAGATCTTTTTTACACCATGTCGTAAAGTGATAAGGCCATAATGGCATCGTCAAAACATATAATCAGCATAGCATCGTTATATAGATCTGCATTCTTTGGAATGGAATTATCACATTTTTCTTAATGTCTGAGGGTGCATATCTAGTTTTAATTTATTTAAATGTAATGTATAATCTGTGAATTAACGTAAAACAAGTAAATGTGTGTTTTTAGGGCTTTAATTGTAATTCTTTTTTTAACTTTCCATATTATCCGGATTTTATAACAATTTTATTTTATAACACTCAATAACACTTAAAATGGGACTGTACAGGCTGGCCCTGTTCCGTTTTCTCATTAAGTAGAGGAACTGAAGTTCAGTGACATGACGTAAATTCCCTAAGGCATTATGATGAAAATCTCAAAACAAACTCGAGAAAATCGCCCTCGACCATTACAAGATATCCGAGTGCTATTAAGTACAAACTATTTCTACCTCGCTGATATCGTCTTTGAACGATGAAAACAAAAGGCGTAGAGTAAAAGTCTTGAACTTATGGACTCACTTGTTCGTATGCCGCTAGTAGCACATTTATTAACCAATTAAATTATAACTAGCGAATACTGAATCATAATTTGTAGTCTTTTCGGTCTGCTGCCTTATATATACGTTTTAATGTCATTATGGAAATACAATTAGAAAAATTCTGCTAAGTCAGGTCGTTTATTCGTTACAGTAGGTCCATTTCGGCAAAATCGCCAATGTCAGGGTATCTGTAAGCAAATAAGCAAATGGTACATAAGTTTAGTACCATATTTTTAATATCATAGGTAAATATTAATCAGAAAATGTTATTATAAAATTTGTTACATACGTCAGATGGGTTTGTCTGTTGATTTTAATTGCACTACATTACTGTTCCTGGAGTAATAATGGTTGGTTATACTAGATATGACATGTTATCTGATATAATTTTCAGATTGTCTTCTTTTTCTTTAGAGCAATAATTATGTGACAGCTTATTTGATAGACGTACCAGCGATATTGTCTGGTTATAATCAGTTTTTTATATCATGCTGTAATTTCGGTAATGTTTCTACATCTACATCTAAATGCTCTGCAAATCACATTTAAGTGCCTGGCAGAGGGTTCATCGAACCACCTTCACAATTCTCTATTGTTCCAATCTCGTATAGCTCGCAGAAAGAACGAACACCTATATCTTTCCGTACGAGCTCTGATTTCCCTTATTTTATTATGGAGATCCTTTCTCCCTATGTAGGTTGGTGTCAACAAAATGTTTGCGCATTCCGAGAAGAAAGTTGGTTCCAGAATGAGATTTTCACTCTGCAGCGGAGTGTGCGCTGATATGAAACTTCCTGGCAGATTAAAACTGTGTGCCAGACCGAGACTCGAACTCGGGACCTTTGCCTTTCGCGGGCAAGTGCTCTTCCAACTGGGCTACCCAAGCACGACTGACGCCCCGTCCTCACAGCTTTACTTCTGCCAGTACCTTGTCCCCTACCTTCCAAACTTTACAGAAGCCCTCCTGCGAACCCTGCAGAACTAGCACTCCTGAGAGAAAGGATATTGCGGAGACATGGCTTAGCCACAGCCTGGGGGATGTTTCCAGAATGAGATTTTCACTCTGCAGCAGAGTGTGCTCTGATATGAAACTTCCTGGCAGATTAAAATTATCCTTATCCGACACACAGTTTTAATCTGCCAGGAAGTTTCATATCAGCGCACACTCAGCTGCAGAATGAAAATCTCATTCTGGGAACATCCCCCAGGCTGTGGCTAAGCCATGTCTCCGCAATATCCTTTCTTTCAGGAGCTAGTTCTGCAGGGTTTGCAGAGAGCTTCTGCAAAGTTTGGAAGGTAGGAGACAAGGTACTGTGAAAGGTGGCTACACTGAGCCACAGCGCCAGAAATCGCGCCAGAGAGTATTGTTCCGCCGCCTCCACTGGCAGTGATTATTGAGACGTAGTGGCAAGCAGTTCTTGCCGAGAAGTTGTGGTGGACACTGCTTGTATCTGAAGTTGGAATGAGATGGGGTAGTAGTGAGTGTTTGTTCCATGTTTTATGCAGCTATTTGATGGGAGAGATAGCAGATGTTATTCGTATGGAGACATTGTAATGATCAGAGTGCATTTCGTCAATATAAATTAAGGTAACAAACTACTTTTATTCTTCTCTCTCATTATTTCAGTGACCTGAATAATGTGTCATTACAGGTTCAGTCAACAAAGCATCTGGCGTGTGTTCTTGTATTAGAGTGTAATTCTGATTTTCTTGCACAATTATAGTATTTCTAATTTTCTTTTATCATGTCAGTATAATTGGTATTTAAAAATTCGTGTCTTGTTGAAGAAGAACCGTGCCAGATGTGCGTTGAGTCATACTACCACATACAGAACAGCTACACTTGTGCTTTGTTGGTTTCGTAGGTTTTATAGTTGCTGGGGACTTAATTAATTAACTGTGTTGACGAAAATTTTCTTACATTCTTGTTGTCATTCTAAGTAGTCAGATTGCGTACTAAAAGTAGTCAGGGCCAGCCGTTTACGAGACTTGCGTAATCGGACATACAACAACAACAAAAAATATATTTTCATTAATATTTAATTAAGCCCCCATGCAACTGGCAGAAGTAAAGCTGTGAGGACGGAGCGTGAGTCGTGCTTGGGTAGCTCAGTTGGTAGAGCACATTCCCGCGAAAGGAAAGATCCCGAGTTTGAGTCTCGGTCCGGCACACAGTTTTAATCTGCCAGGAAGTTTCATATCAGCGCACAATCCGCTGCAGAGTGAAAATCTCATTCTGGAAATATCCCCCAGGCTGTGGCTAAGCCATGTCTCCGCAACATCCTTTCTTTCAGGAGTGCTAGTTCTGCAGGGTTTGCAGGAGAGCTTCTGTAAAGTTTGGAAGGTAGGAGACACGTTACTGGCAGAATTAAAACTCTGAGGGCAGGGCGTGAGTTGTGCTTGGGTAGCTCAGCTGGTAGAGCACTTGCCCGCGAAAGGCAAAGGTCCCGAGTTCGAGTCTCGTTCCAGCACACAGTTTTAATCTGCCAGGAAGTTTCATATCAGCGCACACTCCGATCCAGAGTGAATATCTCATTTAGGAAACATCCCCCAGGCTGTGGCTAAGCCATGTCTCCGCAATATCCTTTCTTTCAGGAGTGCTAGTTCTGCAGGGTTCGCAGGAGAGCTTCTGCAAAGTTTGGAAGGTAGGAGACAAGGTACTGGCAGAAGTAAAGCTGTGAGGACGGGGCGTGAGTCGTGCTTGGGTCGCTCAGTTAGTAGAGCACTTGCCCGCGAAAGGCAAAAGTCCCGAGTTCGAGTCTCTGTCCGGCACACAGTTTTAATCTGCCAGGAAGTTTCATATCAGTGCACACTCCGCTGCAGAATGAAAATCTCGTTCTGGAAATATCCCTCAGCCTATGGCTAAGCCATGTCTCCGCAATATCCCTTCTTTCAGGAGTGCTAGTTCTGCAGGGTTCGCAGGAGAGCTTCTGTAAAGTTTGGAAGGTAGGAGACAAGGTACTGGCAGACGTAAATCTGTGAGGACGGGGCGTGAGTCGTGCTTGGGTAGCTTAGTTGGTAGAGCACTTGCCCGCGAAAGGCAAAGGTCACGAGTTCGAGTGTTAATCCAGCACACAGTTTCAATCTGCCAGCAAGTTTCAAGAAAGTTGGTGATTGGAATTTCGTGAGAAGATTCCGGCGCAGTGAGAAACGCCTTTATTTTAATGATACCCAGCCCATATCCTGTATCATTTCAGTGACACTCTCTCCCATATTTCGCGATAATACAAAACGTGCTGCCCTTCTTTGAACTTTTTCGATGTACTACGTTAGTCCTATCTGGTAAGAATCCCACTCCGCGCAGCAGTATTCTAAAAGAGCACGTACAAGCGTAGTGTAGGCAGTCTCCTTAGTAGTTCTGTTACATTTTCTAAGTGTCCTGCTAATAAAAAGCAGTCTTTGGTTAGCATTCCCCACAACATTTTCTGTGTTCCTTCCAATTTAAGTTGTTCGTAATTGTATTTCCTAGGTATTTAGTTGTTTTAACGACCTTTACATTACACTGATTTATCGTGTAACCGAAGTTTAACGAATTCCGTTCAGCACTCATGTGGATGATCTCACACTTGTCGTCATTTAGGGTCGACTGCCATTTTGCGCACTATCTTTGCTGGTGGTATCGTTGTATTTTGTGAAAATGTCTGCTTTCTTCATTGATAATTTCAGCAAAGTTTTCGATGTATTTTTTTGTCTTAGATCTCATTTCTCATTAAGTACCTTCGATGTGTATGTAAACAAATTTCCATCTCTTCCAAAACGTTAATTAGCGTTCCTTGGTATGTTACGTGTAGAATTTGGATAGCTTGTTGTAAATTATCTGCTATGTGTTGTTCGGTTTTTAAGTGGAGGAAAGAAGTAGATGGATTGTTGTCGCTGTATCTAATGTGTTTGCGGTAACTAATACTGAAGTTTCTACAAGTCTGGCCTTTGTAGAACTTATCACAGTCTGAGCACTGTATTATACGTGGCTAGATTCGAGTAAATTAGTAATAATGTTTTACCCGGTTCAGTTTGTGAACTAATATTGTGTCATGTTTGGTAAGCGAATCTAATAGGCTACTTGTATTTTTTGGTAGTGAGTTAGTTTTATTAGATATCTTTCCTGGATATGTAGTTTGTATGCACGTAAAATTATGTCTGACTGGAGTTTCCCTTGGAAGTGTTAGTTCTTTCCGTATAGTAGTTTTACTGGTTTGGTATTTTTGTTGTATAGTTCATTGACTATGTGTGGTACATAATACGTGGCACAGCGAAATGGTTATAATATATACACTGCCGGAAAAAATAATACACCTGGAAAGACAATATCGATTTTGATCCGATGACGGCTTATGCCACCCGGGGTATAGTACATGTACTGACGGATAATAGTTTCAACGTCGTCACCGAACAGATAGCTTAGTGGCGTATCTACCAGAGCGCCACCTATGTCTACCTTTAATAAGGGATGCTCACAGCCCAAAAGCTCAGTGTGGTGCAGACGTGTGAAGAAAGCAGGCAGCCATGCCACGGAGACGCACTCGTGCTTCCTACAGCCAACTGAGCCAGTTTGAAAGGCGTCAAATTGTGGCCTTCCGAGTGGCGGCATGGTCCTTTCAGAGAATTTCCACACATGTTGGACGTATTGCGTCAGATGTGAAACGATGCTGGTATTAGTCGTCATGTTGAGAGGCACCCACATGCCTTGCTCATACTGTGGCATCAAGCAGTCAGGCCTGCAAGATGAGTGGTCTGCCAAGCGAGTGGATTCATTCTTAGTTATCGAGTAATATTAGCTCTAGTACTCTCACTTAAGTTACAAGTTATCCTCCTATATGATTACTACGCAACGGAAACGCATATCTGACTATCAGTGATTTACAGAACTCTGACTGTACACTACGCACTGGCAGTACCACATTTTCTTTTTGTCTTTTATTTGACGGCTTTTATTAACACGTGGCCATCCCACTGAATATGAATGGCGCACACATTATAAACTCGGGACATTATGACAACCAATCTCTTTCTTTTCACTATCTGGTTTATTCCGATAAATTCTCTAACCTAAACACACAAGTTCTATAACCTACAACAATAACATATGAGAAATTCCGCCCAGTGGGCATGGCTTTACATTAGTGAATCTCTATATTATGGTCTCGTAATTTATTTAACGCTACAGTGCACTTTCTGGATGGGTTGGTGGATCTTTTATCATACCTCACACTTCGACTCTCACAATCATCATCACGAAACTTTCCTCCAGACCGAGCGGTACAGAAGGAACAAGCATAACCCACTAATCTTTTGAAACTACTTCGCTACACACCCATGGAAACCACACATACCCAAATTACATGACATACACCACACAACAATATGAAATACTACACAGAGAATGGTTACAACATTATCACTTTCAGCTTTCCCACTTCAATTAATATTGATCCCAGTTTCACACGACACTGCCCCACTTTGTAATTCTACTTTCCTACTGTGAACTCTGGAGATAAATGCACGTCTTCCTGTGCAATGCAAGCCATGTGGCGTTGCTGGATAGACGGCCAACTCACCTTGCTTCTCTCTCAGAGTTTGAATCTAGCGTCACACGCAAAGTAATATTAATGTATTCATCACACACGCGAGTCCTCAACTGATACCATGGACGAGTACTTCTCTTTATCCTTTGTCTCATACACAGATTGAGACTCACACAGTACTCACCACGTGGAAGTACTCGTCTCTAATTTCAAGTCCTGCACACGCCATTTCTTAAATATTTCAACTTATGGTACACACGCTATTTCTTAAATATTTCAACTTATTGTACACACACTAGTAATTCAGCTTAGCTTAAGCACACGGAAGTATTTCAACTTATTGCTACACGTGGTTTCTTTGTGACCGTTGGTCACTTCCGAAGATTACTACAATCCCATTAATATTACCTGCCTGACATTTAATTCTCCCCACAAAAGTTCCTGAAATAGAGAAATTATTATTTCAAACTACTCTTAAATATTCCACATGCATACCATGACTCCACTCTTTCGTCATTACGGAGCGCAACTAAGACAGGTGTTAACAGCACAGGATCCAGCGGCAGAGTGCTGAAACATGGCCGTTCTCGAGGTCCTCTCCACCTCTGCTGAAGTGGGGGAGCACCTTACTACCCTATTGGTCAGCCACATTTCAGGCGCTCAAAGCTCTGGTAAATTTCATGTCTTTGGTCCCACCAAAGGTGGCCAAAGGATCGACTCAAAGATGATCATATATTCACATTCACTATCTGTGGTTAGCAGACGACCATACATTCATTCATTTCAAAAGATCTCACCAAACTGGATGTAGGGACTTATTTTGTGGGAGTGCACATATGATAAATTAAATAAATAAATTGTCATTCTTTCCCACACTGGTATCCGGCTTCGCTGTATTAATTGAAATTGAGTTATTTTACAAAAAAAAAGTGTTGTTCTGACAAAAATACTGAAGTATGTTGTACCTATATTCAATGTCGGGCGGTACTGTACCCTTTCAATGTGAACATTCCCAAACATACAGACGAGGCTCTGGAAGTCCATGCAGCACAGACGTCCACCAGGATCGTCGTATTGTAAGGGCAACAGTGGCAGGTCGTACAGCTAGCACACCGAGCGAGGTGGCGCAGTGGCTAGCACGCTGGACTCGCATTCGGGAGGACGACGGTTCAATCCCGCGTCCGGCCATCCTGATTTAGGTTTTCCGTGATTTCCCTAAATCGCTCTAGGCAAATGCCAGGATGGTTCCTTTGATAGGGCACAGCCGACTTTTTTCCCCGTCCTTCCCTAATCCGACGAGACCGATGACCTCGCTGTCTGGTCTTCTCCCCGAAACAACCCACCCCAACAGCTAGCACAGCATAGATAAGAGGACGTGTGAGCCAGACATGTCTAACTGTTGCGAACCGTTACTAGCAGTGTTCAGGGAAATACGGAAATACAAGTCACTTAAACTAAACTCTGTCCGAACAGACCTTGGAAGACCGAACGGTACCAACCGGCCGCCGTGTCATCCTCATCCCATAGGCGTCTTTGGATGCGGATATGGAGAGGCATGTGGTCAGCACACCGCTCTCCCGGCCGTATGTCAGTTTACGAGACCGAAGCCGCTACTTTTCAGTCCAGTAGCTCCTCAGTTTGCCTCACAAGGGCTGAGTGCACCCTGCTTGCCAACAGCGCTCGGCAGACCGGGTGGGCACCCATCCAAGTGCTAGCCAAGCACGACAGCGCTTGACTTCGGCGATCTGAGGGGAACCTGTGTTACCACTGCGGCAAGGCTGTTGGCACAAGTCACTTGGCAATGTAATTTAGGAAATGCAGGGAAGTTAAGGCTAAATAGCTACATGAAAAATATGAAGAAATCGAAAAAGAAATAACTGTCCGAAAAACTGACTCACCATATAGTAATGCCAAAACAACCTTCGGTGAAATTAAAATCTAGATACGTAGCATTAAGAGTACAATGGGCATTCAACTGTTAAATGCACAGTAGAAAGCGGACAGGTGGAAAGATTACATTGAAGGCCTTTAGGAGGGGGAAGACTTGTTGATGACGTGATGGAAGAAGAAACAGAAGTCGATTTAGAAGAGATAGGGGATCCAGTATTAGAATTTAAAACAGCTTTGGAAGACTTAAGACCTAATAACTGAGGACGTAGTTTGCACGTGCTTCTCTGACATGAAGAGGTTGGCCCAGGAGAGTATTTCGTGGTGGGTCGCATCAGACCAGTCACAAGACTGATGAATTTAAAAAACTTAGCAGTGGGGTTACAGGCATGCACATCTCTAGCTCGTCCTCTAATCACGCCACATCATCGTCGTGCACGGCTCAACTGCATCTAACATAGAATCACATGGCAGACGGAATGGCGCCGTGGTCTTCAGCGATGAAACCAGATTCTGCCTGTACGCTAGAGATGGTCGTCTGGGAGTGTGACGTAGACCTGGTGAACGCTGCCCGAGTGCAGTCGTCCGAGACACACTGCCTCCTGCCCGGTCCCAATGGTCTGGGGGGCGATAAGATACAACTCTAATTCACCTTTGGTGTTTCTGAAAGAGGCGCTAGCCAGGCCTCGGTACGTGCAGGATGTTGTTAGACCCGTCCTTTTGCCATTATTGCAACAGAAGGATGAGGTGTTGTTCCAACAGGATAACTCTCGCGAAACTCAAGTTGGTCTGCTAGATGTTCGGCTACTTCCCTGGACCCCACGAAACTCAACGTACTCTGCAAGACGTGCAGCTACTTCCTTGACCAGCTCGACCCTCGGACTTGTCTCCAAACGATCACTTCTGTGATATGATGAAACGAGAAGGACCTGTCACTCAACAACTCTCACAGAACTACGTAAATAGATTGAGCAGGTATGGCATAATGTATCTCAGGACAGTATTCATCATCTGTACGATCGACAGGATGCCAGAGTCAGCGCCTGCATTGCCGCCAGTGGAGGCTACACTACTGATATGGTTGTTTCGGTATTGGTCGATACCTGGAACCTCAGAACCGATTGTGCCGTTAATCTGTAAATGCAGACATTTCCTGTGCTGCATATGCATTGTTGCAAGAATGACTCTTGAGTTAATTCGAAACCTCTAAATAGGTGTACTAACATGTTTCCGGCATTGTATATGTACTTTTATTCCATTCAATTTGATAATATACAGATACAGATTGACCCAGAAAAATATAAACGCTTTTTGATAGTCAATGCTAATGGAATAAAATGAGATGCTGTTTCAATTCTTGCACGGGGTACCCTGCGCTGGAATTGCCACCTACGAGTGTCCACGTTCAGGCGTCACCTCAACCTAGTACAGTAGGAAATGGAGAAAAAAATTAAATGTAGATGGAATAAATTGCTAATAATTCGTGAATAGGCGCAATAGATCTCGAACTAACCTGTCAGAATATAACAGGTTCAGAAAACAATCAGCACTCGTGTACCTGATCGAATTCGATGTATGCTTTCCAACATTGTAATATTATAACGGTCCCAGGAATCTTTTTGAGTTGAGCTTATAAATAACTATAGAGCTCATGAACACACCATAAACGTGAGTGCTGTGCCAATTACTATTAATGAAAATCATACGGGACAGTCGTACTCTACCATGTAATACTTACACGACCTAACTCGTCACTCAGGTAATAACAACGTTGTACTTGGCATTAAATTATTTAGTTAATTAAACCTTTGTCTTAATTACAGCACTTACGCATTTCAAAATGTATAAAAGGTTCTACAGTTAATTGTTTTTGTAAAGAAGTTGTCTCAGGCCGAAGATGTATTTGTCAATATGAAAACAAACAACAGTTATTTGCATCACGGAGATAAAAAAAGAGAAGGGAGGTGGATTTACGTAACAAAATTGAAGCTGATGTCCGCCATCTTAACTAGCCCAAAACATTATGTTCACTTCATTCATACCCCTCATGGTTCACCGCGGTAGAACTTCCCCGTGACGTCACTCTGACCTATCCGTGCCCAGTTTCGGCAGTGTTGGGTGCTTTGATTGTGTTTCATCAAAAATGCCAGCTTACGTTGTTTACGGGTGTACTAATCATTCCGATCGTAATCTAAAGGTTAAAGGAATCACATTTCATTCATAACTGGAGCAATTCAAGCAATATTTTCTTTTGTATACAGGGATTATTGTTGCACTGTTTACTTTTATTGTAGCGGTTTTATTTCTGTCTTTTTACTTTAGATTTGCCTTATTTTACTCAGGCTTCATCTTCTTTCCTGTGTTTTTCATTGACTTCCAAATCGCAAACGCTTCGACTTCAGAGCCACCCTGCATCAACGGGCTCGTCCCCGCGCAACACCCGGCTACGTATCTGCGCTAATTGTTGGGGCACTATCAGATGCCCTAAATTCCTCTCACCGGTAATTGTTATTCATTGTTGACATTTTCTCTCTCTTTAAAAAAGGTTCTGGCTAGAACACCCGGAGATAGCAATCATGTATGAGTGAGTTTCGTGTATACGTATAATTATATGAAAGCGAGTGTGTGCTGTGCATCCTTTCTGAAGAAGGCATTGGCTGAAAGTTTATGAGAACACGTCGTGCTTACCTTGTGCTCGGCATGAGAATAGCAATATCACTTACTCGTTGATATAAAATGCCTGACACATGGCAAAGTGCGCGACCGCTACGGTCGCAGGTTCGAATCCTGCCTCGGGCATGGATGTGTGTGATGTCCTTAGGTTAGTTAGGTTTAAGTAGTTCTAAGTTCTAGGGGACTGATGACCTCCGCAGTTAAGTCCCATAGTGCTCAGGGCCATTTTGAACCATGGCAAAGTAAAATTTGAAACGAAACTGAAAACGTTTCTCTGTGATAACTCTTCCTATTCGTCAGACGATTACCTGTTACTGTAATTTACAAATGGTGATGTGTAGGAATTACTGACCAACATCTGTCGGCTTTTAATTAAAAAACGAAAACTCTAATAAATGATCAGCATGGAGGCATAGTGTAAGTAGGCTGTTTAGTTTTTGATGTTGGTAACGCCATGTAGCGCTCTGTATGAAAATCACTGACTGTGCTGTGTGCCGTCTTTGGCTGATTTGCATTGTTGGAATATTTGCTATTGTGGTGCTGGGCAGTAGGATGTGAACAACGCGTAGCGTTGCGCAGTTGGAGGTGAGCCGCTAGCAGTAGTGGATGTGGGGAGTGAGATGGCGGAGTTTTGAGAGCGGATGATCTGGACGTGTGTCCATCAGAAAGAGTAAATTTGTAAGACTGGATGTCATGAACTAATATATATATTATGACTTTTGAACACTATTAAGGTAAATACATTGTTTGTTCCCTATCAAAATCTTTCATTTGCTAACTATGCCTATCAGTAGTTAGCGCCTTCCGTAGTAAGAATCTTTTATTCAGCGGGCAGTATTGGCGCACGCTGTATTGCAGTAGATTTTTGTGAGGTAAGTGACTCATGAAAGGTATAGGTTGTTGTTAGTCAGGGCCATTCTCTTGTAGGGATTATTGAAAGTCAGATTGCGTTGTGCTAAAAATATTGTTTGTCAGTTTAGTGTTGATCAGAATAAGTAAAGAGAGAAATGTCTGACTACGTTCAGATTTGCTCAACTGTTGGAAAATCAAATAACGTAAGAGGTTTATCAGCACAGTAATTCATTAATTTTTCTAAGGGGAGGTTTCAATAGTTCAAAAAGTATTGATGTCAGTATATAATGACTCGTTCCATATCATTACGATTTATAATGCAGATTCATGGTGTCAGTTCCCTCCACCACTATTTAAGACATTAGTCGAGTCCATGCCACGTCCTGTTGCGGCACTTCTGTGTGCTTGCGGGGGCCCTTTATTATATTAGGCAATAGTACCAGTTTCTTTGGCTCTTCAGTGTATTACTGACGATTAAAGTCTCTGTTACGTGCATCCGTTGTGCATTAAATTCATGGGATTTATTAAATTTATGGGATTGGGGGCTGTTTGGGGAAGGAGACCAGACACTAAGGTCATCGGTCTCCTCGGATTGGGGAAGGACGGGGAAGGAAGTCGGCCGTTCCCTTTCAAAGGAACCATCCCGGCATTTGCCTGGAGCGATTTAGGGCAATCACGGAAAACCTAAATCAGGATGGCCAGAGGCGGATTGAGCCGTCGTCCTCCAGAATGCGAGTCCAGTCAAAGACTTCTAGATACAAGGCCTACGCACAGCGGCCATGTTGGCACGTGACGTCACAAACTGTTGGCCTTCTTATCTGTAGTCGGCAGTCCTGTTGGCGTGTATGTTGTGTTGACAGTGTGTGCCACGTGAAAGTGATATATATTTCATAAAGTATTCGCCTACAGTTCTTCGAAGTATGGGATACAAGTGTTGCGTTCCCTTTTTGCCAGGGAAATTATAAATCCCAAAAGGCATGAAAGTGCGCATGTTTAGATTTCCCAAATATGTGAAGTTGAGAAATCGCTGGATTGCAGCTATTCCCAGACAGGAAGTTGTGTCTACGCATCATTCAAGGGTAAGTAAATGACAAAAAATTTATAGCGTGTTATTTGTTTCCATTGCACCACATTTGCCAAATGTTTGTAAAAGCAGTTATGTATCATATACCAGTATAATTTGTATCTTAATTCAGTACCATTGCTGCGAGGTAAACACGAAGCAACTATTGTCACACAGAATTGTTATATTAATTAGTGTGACTCCTAAATGTTTAGTATTCCTTATCATTCCTCCCAGATTATTGAGTTTCCAGTACTTTTATTTGGAAGAGCTATAGAATGATTTTGTTCAGTTTTGCATATACAGCTTTTTGGAAATAACTTCAGTTTGAGTAAACTTCCTTAGAAAATTGCTTTAATGAATTCAGTGTTCGACAGATTAAGCAGTATAGAAATCAGAATTTCGATGTAAGTGCATTATGATTAAATTAACAGCACTCTGTGACACGAATTTCATTCAAGGATACCGGGGAACCAATTTTTTCATGTTTAAGTTCTAAAGTTCTGAAGAAACAGGGAAAATGTTTTTTCGGGGTTTTTGATTGATTAACCATTAAGTCAGGAGGTGCTCCATTTTGTCTAATGATATGAGTTTCGTGTGAGATAGTAAATTTTGAAGTGCAGAGGAAAATTTACGAAAATAACCAAGGAAACAAATTCTTAAATTCTATAGGAGCTTCAGTTACTTTATTTAAAACCGAACACGTCTGCTTGTTATTGCATATTGCCGATTTTTTACTGCAATAAAACATAGCTCCTGAGGTAAAAGACAGAATTTTAAATTACAGTTTGTATTCGATCCTAGAAACGCATATTTAAGCAAATAATCAAAATAATTTTACATCTTGAAATATCTTAGGGCAGTTTTGTTCAGTTACTTAACGCAATGATATAAATTTCCATACTTTCATTACAAGGCCATGTAGAAGAGGAAAGCACGAGAATCCCTAAGCGGTCTCAGCTCTAAGACTCGTAAAATTCGTATAGCTGCAGAGTGCTTAACAGGAGCGTTCCGATACAGATCCGGCCATCAGTATGTGACGTCACAAGTGTGTGCGGAGGCCTGTAGTCTAGGTGGTGTTGGTCCAGTGTGCTAGCCACTGCGCCATCGCGCTCAGTAAATTTATGGGAAACGCTACGTACTTATGCATCAACCCAACAGAAAATACACGTCGATGGTGAACCGTGCTGTGAGATCGCCAAATCCGCCGGACGGGCACCCGCCAAGTGGTAGCAGCTGGGTGCAAGCGTCAGCCACCCCTCATTAGTGGCAGCGGCAGCCGGCGGCCGCCGCAGCACGCCACGCTGCCTGCAGCACCAGCAGGCACGCGACCTTTGCGGAAATCTGCGCCCCTCCTCCTGACGCTGCCGGCAACAGCCGGCCCGCGACCCCACCGGATGTTATTACACTTTCCCTCTCGCCAGCGCCCGGCCGCTGACCGCACGTTTTGTGCAAAAAGGGACAACCTGTGTCGGCAGCCGGCGATGGGTTGGGAGGGGGTAGGGGTGGAGGGCTCGGTGCCTTGTGCTGTGGTCAGAGCGAGAGAGGGAGGTCCGACACGGAGGGAAAACACCTCCTAGCGGCGGCGCCTTCAGAGCTCCCGACGGCACTGCCTAACCCCTCCCCTCCTCCGCCCCCTCCACTGACTGGCAAGCAGTTTGGCTCCCGAGGATAAGGAAAACAGTCTCGACAGCACAAAGGGCCAGATGAAGATGGATCTGGACAGGCGTGAGCTAGCCAGCACAGCCGGCCGCCGGCTCTGCCTCGACAACCGCCCGCGAGGCGGCCGTGGAATGGGGCCGGGCAGTCTTACAGATGGGCACAAGACTTTAGGAAAAATATGTTTTGCGTGACCAGTGGAGGGAGCATTATCTGGCTGGGCTGCGGTGGGACACCTGCTGTCTTTTCCGGTCGGCCGCGGGCTCAGCTGCGACCGCGACTGTGGCTGCAGATGCGCCAACCGCTTCTCCGGTTACCTCCGGCCCCTTATATTTTCTGTCCCTCTCCGGCTAGAGAACTTTTGGCGTTCTTCAGGCTAGTTGTAACACGATCTCGTTCTTACCGAAAACCACAGATTCTGCTGGAATCCTACTTGCCAAACTGGCTCTCGAATCTAAATATCTCTCTTTTGCGGACGTTGCTCTCTTCGAGTGAGCTACGCTACCATGCTTCGTGGATCGACTTGCGGTTTTAGTTTAGCCCCGGCTGCTTTCAGGTTGTTTCGCATTCCACTTGCGTAAGTGGTGCTTACCTAAAAGTGTCTTTGGGAGAGTCTCAGCGGCATTCGGAAGACATGGAGAGAAACCACTGGCAAGTTCAGACTGTGCGTCGGTCTGTGAGAATGCTAAGTTGGCTAGAACAGAGTTCATAAATCTACATCTGCATTTACGCTCCGTAAGCCAATTCACGGTGTGTGGCGGGGATAATTCTGGTCCCATTGCCTGTTCCTCCATCACCGTATCGTCTTAGGCGCCTTGCCGCGGTTTCCGCAGCTTTGTTGATGTTCATCTTATATCCTCCTTTCAAGACACTGTCCATTTCGTTCAACCGCTCTTCCAGGTTCTTTGCTGTCTCTGACAGAATTACAGTGTCATCGTCAGACCTCCAAGTTTTTATTTCTTCTCCATGGATTTTAATTCCTACTCCAAATTTTTCCTTTACTGCTTGTTCAGTATACAAATTGAATAACATCGGGGATATGTTACAACCCTGTCTCATTCACTTCCCAACCACTGTTTCCCTTTCAAGCTCCTCGGCTCTTATAAGTGCCATCTGGTGTCTGTACAAATTGTAAATAGCCTTTCGCTCCCTGGGTTTTACCTGTGCCACCTTCAGAATTTGAAAGAGAGTATTCCAGTCAACATTGTCAAAAGCTTTCTCTGAGCCTACAAATGCTAGAAACGTAGGTTTGTCTTTCCTTAATTACCTTCCTTAGGTAAGTCGTAGGGTCAGTATTGCCTCACGTGTTCCAACATTTCTACGGAATCCAAACTAATCTTCCCCCAGGTCGGCTTCTACCAGTCTTTCCATTCGTCTGTAAAATATTCGTGTTAGTATTTTGCAGCCGTAAGTTATTAAACTGATAGTTCGGTAATTTTCATACCTCTGAACACCTGATTTTTTTGCGGTTGAAATTATTCAGATAGTTCAAATGGCTCTCGGCACTATGGGACTTAACTTCTGAGGTCACCAGTCCCCTATAACTTAGAACTACTTAAACCTTACTAACCTAAGGACATCACACACAACCATGCCCGAGGCAGGATTCGAACCTGCGACCGTAGCTGTCGCGCGGTTCCAGACTGTAGCGCCTAGAACCGCTCGGCCACTCTGGCCGGCGGTTGGAATTATTATTTCTTCTTGAAGTCCGAGGGTATTTCTCCTGTCTCACACATCTTGCTCACCAGATGGTAGAATTCTGTGGCTCTCCCAAGCCTATTAGTAGTTCTAATGGAATGTTGTCTACTCCCGTGGCCTTGCGTCGACTTAGATCTTTCAGTGCTCTCTCTGATTCTTCAAGCAATGTCATATCTCCCATTTCATCTTCATCCACGTCTTCTTCCATTTCCATAATATTTCCCTCTAGTACATCGCCCTTGTTTAGACCCTCTATATACTCCTTCCACCTTTCTGCTTTCCCTTCTTTGCTTAGAACTGGGTTTCCATCTGAGCTCTTGATATTCATATAAGTGCTTCTCTTTTCTCCAAAGGTCTCTTTAATTGTCCTATAGGCAGTATCTATCTAACTCTTAGTGAGATAAGCCTCTACATTCTTAAATTTGTCATCTAGCCATCCCTGATTAGCCATTTTGCTCTTCCTATCGACCTCATTTTCGAGACTTCTGTATTCCTTTTTGCCTGCTTCATTTACTGCATTTCTATATTTTCTTCTTTCATCAATTAAATTCAACATATATCTTCTGTTACCCAAGGATTTCTACAAGCCCTGGTCTTTTTACTTACTTGATCCTCTGCTGCCTTCACTATTTTATCTCTCTATTCTTCTTCTACTGTATTTCTTTCCCCTGTTCTTGTCAGTTGTTCCCTAATGCTCTCTCTGAAACTCTATACAACCTCTAGCTCTTTCAGTTTAATAAACAATTTCAATCATCTTGAAGAACAATCATTTACTCCATTTTTCAACATTACAGTCATAACTGTAACTGACAGTCAGTATGGGATGCTATGGACTGGCCTATAGTGTAAAGAAGTTGTGCAAGCGTCGAGTCGTGCGTTTCGGGAATATCGTTTAACTACTGTCGCTAAGTGGGAATACATTGAACCTATAATTTATGACGATATCATTTTTATTTATTATTGCATTAGGTAGGTGCATAAGTTCGCGGCGTTTTTCCGTAAGTTTAACAAACACAAAAGAGACACATACCAGAGACTTTGGACACCAGTAATCTATTGTCCTTCACTACTTACAACAGCCTGCCAACGCTGGAGCAACTTTCCGATTCCAGGACTGCAGAAAGCTCGTGTCTTTGAGGTGAAGAAACGTGAACCATGTTCTGAGAGCGTTTTCCTCATGAAAGTAATTTCTTTTAAAGTTGTTCGATGCAGATCGGAAATGATGAAAATCTGAGGGCGCGAGATTAGGTGAATAAGGGGGGTGCGGAATGACCTACCAGCGCAACTTGTGTATAGCGCTCTTTGTCAGTCTCGCAGAATGCAGACAGGCGTTATAGTGGAGTAGTGTCACTTCACGCAGTCTTCCTGGTCATTATTCTTGGATTGGCGTGTGCAAGGCGTCTCAGTCTGTTGACGATAAATGTCAGTAGTGAAGTTACACCTCAGGGAAGCAGTTCAGCAGTTCGTAGTATACCACACCGTCACTGCTCAACCAGATGGATAACGTTATCTTTTGTGGACGCGCGCAGGTCTGTGTACGGGGAGTTGCTGCTTTGTTTGGCCTCATCCATGCCTTTCTATTCCTTATGTTAGCATAAAAACACCATTTATCGTCACCATTAACGATACAGGATATGGTGTTGTTCGCGAGCGAATTGATGAAGAGCAAGCAGAAATACGCATACGGAAAACTGCTAATTTTTAGGATTTTGGCTTGGAGCATACGGTACCCAAAGGTCCGATTTTTGGATCTCCCCTATTGCAAGCAAACGTCGCACGATGATAGAATGATCACAGTTCATCACAGTTGCCAATTCTCGAGTACGCTGACATGGATCATTGCTGCTTAATGCGTTCAAAAGATCTTCATCAAACGAACTTATGCAACAACCGTATAACGTGGACATTCTAATAGTTTTACTCGCTATATTGTTTAGACGGAAGACCACTGTCATAAACTGCGATCCTGACGAGTAACAAAAATATTGGTAAGTCCTCACAAATATCAGACGCATCTGTCAAGTGCTGCAAAAGTGACGACTTCATTATGTACCGTATACTTTCAGTATTGTCCAGAAACATTCCCGTTACAAAATACACGTTATTTGTTAATTTCGTTACTGAATGTCATTACGAATTTCTTTTTAATTTGTTGTGGAACTCCTCTGAGTATGACCGTCTAATCAAATCACATTCTGATTTAATTCTTGGCTTTCCTCTGAAAAAATAACCATCGTTTGTTTCTTTTCCTCTGTATGTGTTTGCAGTACATGATGAGAAAATGTACAAAACAACCGTTATTGCAAACTAATACGAATTGTGTAACGAGTTGTTGTAAGACAGAATCTCCCCACTCCGCCCAGAACACAATTTAATTTAACGACCGAACTGAACACATTATAAGGAAAGTAGGTAGGTCGAAATAATTGATGTTGCAGACGTACTGCTCTCGCATAAACCAATCGCGCCGTCTACTGGTCGTCTGGGAGGTTTACGAAAGCTGCCGACTCCGTCCGAGCCGGACACGAACTGTCCGCGGAAAGAAAACATGGTTCATAAAAAAATATATTCGGCACTCCGTATCTCTACCGACGTACTTTGCTGAGACTAAGGTATTGAGGAATTCGAAAATTACCGAATAGACACAAAGTGCATGCGGAGAAGAAGACGTGCGAGTAACTAAACGTTTCCTTCGAGTCCGCACAGAGTAAGGAAGTGTAAGGGTACGAAAACTACCGAAGAGGCCGACGTAGGGCACGAACTGTGTGCGGAGAAGGAACCATACGAATATCGAAACGGTTCTGACAGTAACGAAACGGCATTTTGACTCTCGTGGCGTATTCGAAATTAGCAAGAAGATCAAATTTTGATGCATGAAGTTCAGAAATCATAAATCAGTATCACAATGCATGTGAATGTAACAATCAAACATTTTTCGAAAATATAGAGTCTGAAGTTTTCTGGGCGTCGTTTATAGCCAGAAATGAGATCGGCATTTTGACAGGAAGAGTGGCTCTATGGAATGCCCGCCTGCCATGTGAAAAGAGATGGTTCGATTTCTATCCGATGCGGATTTTTAAACAAAGGTGCATTTCCACGAGCATTTCCTTGAATAGGATGAGGAATTCCGCCTTACGCAAGACACCTTTTTTCTGTTTTGTTTCCTCCAGACATGTTTCAGCACTTTTTGACTATCTTCATAGGGTTATTTTTTATTTTCTAACTTACATGGTGCTATCGGACATTTATTTTGGTAGCTATTCTGCTACACATTCTACAACATCTCATGGTTTTGATATTTTGGTGCTTTCTCATATGTTGTTGGTGAAGTGAATAGGCTGATTTCGTGACCATCGGAGAAAGTGCAGCGTCAAGCGACCATAGGTCACGAAAACAAGCCTATTCACTTCGCCAACAACGTATGAGAAAGTACCACAATATCAAAACCATGAGATGTTGCAGAATGTGTAGCAGAACAGCTACCAAAATAAATGTCCAATAGCATCAAGTTAGAAAATAAAAAAGAACCCACTGAAGACAGCAAAAAAGTGTTGAAACATGCCTTGGTGAAACAAAACTGAAAAAAAGGTTTTTTTTATGTCTATCCATTTGGCAGGTGCTCTCCGGAACGACGGCCGTTTACTATTGTGACAAAATAAAACACCTACAGCCGTCCTTACGATTTTATTTTACTCTGTTGCATCCAGTTTCACCGCTTCAGTGCTTCATCTTCAAGCTGTTGTTGTGCGGCACACTGCCAGTTGATGACTGCAGTGCTGACACATTACCTGCGTATCCAGTAATGCTGGCAGCTGATGTGATATAGACAGGGATCATAACAACCAGTGCCGCATCAACAACAGCGTGAAGATGACGCATTGAAGCGGTAAACTAGTTGCAACAAAATAAAATAAAATCATAAGGACGGCTGTAGGTGTTTTATTTTGTCACAATAAAAAAAAGGTTTCTTGCATAAGGCGGAATTCCTTATCCTACTTTCGTAGCAAGCACGGATATAGCAAGAAGATCTACAACACCACAAGATGATTATTTCCATGAATTGTTAAGACACTCGAAATCGCTGGTTTGAATCTCGTTTCAAAAATGATTCAAATGGCTCTGAGCACTATGGGACGTAACATCTTAGGTCATCAGACCCCTAGAACGTAGAACTATTTAAACCTAACTAACCTAAGGACATCACACACATCCATGCCCGAGGCGGGATTCGAACCTGTGACCGTAGCAGTCCCGCGGTTCCGGACTGTAGCGCCTAGAACCGCACGGCCACCGCGACCGGCAATCTCGTTTCGGCCATTAATAGTTTCGTCTTTCATTTCAGTTCATATATCCACGTCATTGGAATATAAAATTCATGAAAGGTTAATTAACACGTATCTAATGGTTAATTTTACGAAAAACTTACATCTCCCTATTTCTAATTATATAATATTGGACAATAAATTGATATACGAAGAAGAAAGGCAGATGATAAACGGGTATTCATTGGACAAACAGATTATACTAGAACTGACATGTCATTACATTTTCACGCAATTTGGGTGCATAGATCCTGAGAAATCAGTACCCGAACAACCACCTCTAGCCGTAATAACGGCCTTGATACGCCTGGGCATTGAGTCTAACAGAGCTTGTATGGCGTGTACAGGTACAGCTGCTCATGCAGTTTCAATACGATACCACAGTTCATCAAGAGTAGTGACTGGCGTATTGTGACGAGCCAGTTGCTCGGCCACCATTGACCAGACGTTTTCAGTTGGTGAGAGATCTGGAGAATGTGCTGGCCAGGGCAGCAGTCGAACATTTTCTGTATCCAGAAAGACCCGTACAGGACCTGCAACATGCAGTCGTGCATTATCCTGATGAAATGCAGGGTTTCGCAGGGATCTAATGAAGGGGTAGAGCCACTGGTCGTAACACATCTGAAATGTAACGTCCTCTGTTCAAAGCGCCGTCAATGTGAACAAGAGGTGACCGAGACGTGTAACCAATGGCACCCCATACCGTCACGCCGGGTGATACGCCAGTATGGCGATGACGAAACCACGCTTCCAATGTGCGT
The DNA here is from genome assembly GCF_023864275.1 of Schistocerca cancellata. Classification (NCBI taxonomy): domain Eukaryota; kingdom Metazoa; phylum Arthropoda; class Insecta; order Orthoptera; family Acrididae; genus Schistocerca; species Schistocerca cancellata. The sequence continues at coordinate 313,016,368 of NC_064633.1, read as the reverse complement.
TCACCGCGATGTCACCAAACACAGATGCGACCATCATGACGCTGTAAACAGAACCTGGATTCATCCCAAAAAATGACGTTTTGCCATTCGTGCGACCAGGCTCGTCGTTGAGTACACCATCGCAAGCGCTCCTGTCTGTGATGCAGCATAAAAGTTAACCGCAGCCATGGTCTCCGAGCTGATAGTCCATGCTGCTGCAAACGTCGTCGAACTGTTTGTGCAGATGGTTGTTGTCTTGCAAACGTCCCTACTTGTTGACTCAGGGATCGAGACGTGGCTGCACGATCCATTACAGCCATGCGGATAAGATGCCTGTTATCTCGATTGCTAGTGATACGAGGCCGTTGTCATCCAGCAGGGCGTTCCGTATTACCCTCCTGTACCCACCGATTCCATATTCTGCTAACAGTCATTGCATCTCGACCAACGCGAGCAGCAATGTCGTGATACGACAAACCGCAATCGCGATAGGCTACAATCCGACCTTTATCAAAGTCGGGAACGTGATGGTACGCATTTCTCCTCCTTACACGAGGCATCAGAACAACGTTTCATCAGGCAACGCAAGTCAACTGCTGTATGTGTATGAGAAATTGGTTGGAAAATTTCCTCATGTCAGCACGTTGTAGGTGTCGCCACCAGCGCCAACCTTGTGTGAATGCTCTGAAGAGCTAATCATTTGCATATCACGGCATCTTCTTCCTGTCGGTTAAATTTCGCGTCTGTAGTACGTCATCTTTGTGGCGTAGCGCTTTTAATGGCCAGTAGTGTATAAAACTCCGATCGCCGTGCGCTCTCCTTGCTAATAAAGAACTCATACAGAGTCTAGCTGCTCTACATCTGACCATCAAAGACCAATGGAAAACATCACTTTATCTGGGAAACTGAACAAAACCCTCGTGTCTGTAACAGAAAACGCTTTCATTATTAGCTGCAATATTTTGACAAATAATTAGTGTGGCATGAAAGAATGAAACGCGTTACAGCTTTTGTGATGACTTTTCGATGCTGAAATAAGATTAAGCAATACAGATGACCAAAGGGACGGTCTGGAATGAAGCATGAGAAAGAAGTGCAAAACTGAATGGACTCTTGTATTGACTTCTTCATGTTCAATCTCCCAAACCTAAACGAGGCCCAAAACTCGTTAAAAATGTCTTAATATTAATCAGGAAATACGCAGCCTGAAGATGGAGACAATGCAGCTTCTGGTAACAGCTGTGGAGCGCCACTCGAGACAGCAAAAAGCATCCAGGCAGCCGGTTATGACCATCAGCGACTACAAGTGCGATTTACAGACGATTTATAGCTCGACCAGCAAAACACGCAGCTCGATTTAAATCGCTGTAACACCATTGTAGTAAATGATAAACATCCGTGGACTAAAAAAAAGAGGCTTATTGTTCCATTGTTCTGAGCAACTGTAAGTCGTATATCTGCGCCCGTAATAAATGACATCCGCCTCGTGCATTCTTGCATTCTGGGTGGCGTCCGAGATAAATCAGAAGCCAGGAAAGAACACTGAAAAGCAACGGTGATTCTTCCCGCTTTAAGGGCAACATTAAACTAACTCAGCGGCTACTGTTCTTTCGCAATGCGGTAGAACAAAGATTGACTTGCGAAAGTACAGACAGTTAAGTAATGGGTACTTAATTACGATTGCTCTGTAGTGTCTTAGGCCTACCATTTTGCAATGATTTGTCAAGAAATGTACATAGGGAAAAGTAGGGTAAAATTCGTACCTCACAGTTTATTTAATTTACTTATTTTCGGTGATCAATGGCTTTGCAAATTAAGGTTATTCACATCTCTTATATAATCAGCAACATGATATTAGCATAAAGTAAACTGTCTCGGACTTAAACATAATAATGTCGTTAGTACAAAGCAACAGCATACTACGGAGTGATACCATGAATGTATTTTAAGTTCCAAAACAGTTTATTAACAAACAGCTTGAAATTTTCGACATACTACACTAATGTAGACAAACATCAAAATAACAGCTCCTGAGAAAAAATACTAAAACAAAAACAAACGCTGTTAAGATCCGAAATTACAGATGAGTTTGCTGTCTTCGTCCTCAGCGTTCGAAGACTGTTCATGACTCCAGCCACGACAAGATAAGACAGTGAATCTCTCTCTCCTTCCATAACGAGTGTGAATATAGCCTGTTACAAAACATGCATGCTTCGGCCAGGTATTCTTGCTTGATTAAGTCGGAGAATCTTGTGGTGTAAGTAACAGAGAGAGAGAGACTTGTCTAGTCTCCCCAAACGTCACTTTTAGCATCTTGGCACTTTTGGTTCTTCCTCTTGAAAAGTTTTCTTTGTTTTCTTTCCTGGCTTTTTCTTCCAGGCATTAGAAAAATGGTTCAAATGGCTCTGAGCACTATGGGACTTAACTACTGAGGTCATCAGTCCCCTAGAACTTAGAAATACTTAAACCTAACTAACGTAAGGACATCACACACATCCATGCCCGAGGCAGGATTCGAACCTGCGACCGTAGCGGTCACGCGGTTCCAAACTGACGCGCGTAGAACCGCACGGCCACATCGGCCGGCTCAGGCATTAGAAGCTTTGATGACACAGAGAACGACGATAGACTACCAGAAGTTACAACAACTGTAACCAGTCAGATCGATTACATTTCTGAAGTCCCAAGACCAACTACCAGTTCTTGTGGTTCTGGAAATATTTCGGTTGTAGAAGATTGAGGAACTTTGTCTTGGCTTGAGGAGCGTCAACTGGAAATATCTAAGCTTCTGATACTTCCCTTCGCACTGCTCTGCCTTATGGTTCCCTCTCCCTCCCTCCCTCCCTCCCTCCCTCTCTCTCTCTCTCTCTCTCTCTCTCTCTCTCTCTCTCTCTCTCTCTCTCTCTCTCTCTCTCTCTCCTACAAAGCGCGGTTGGCCCAGTTTTGTGCCATTGGCGTACTCGTTTTCCGCCACAGTGCAAAACTGAGAAAAAACATGTCATTTGAAAATTAGAATTCACATTATTTGCATCATATAAACACAGAAATACACTAAAAATATGCTTAATTCAAATTATTTCTTATCAGGTAATGTTCCTGTTTAGAACACTGTCCCAAATAGAGCCAAAACTGGAGAAAGTATCAATAAAAACTTGATAAGGTTCTAGAAGTATAAAGAACGAAGGTCCGCTAATGAAGATTATGTACAGCTGTTAATAGTTCCACGCGGTATTAGACCAATCGCAGCACCAGTCACAGATATCGGGAAGTACCCAGTTTGACCAACATACCCCATTTTACTCTCCTCCCATATTATATTACTTATTGTACTATTGTACTACGCCTACTTCGATACTGTCCTTAGTTTTTTTTTATTTTTTTGCATCCTCACGCCGATGCCGAATACACTTCTCATAGTCTTTGCCGAACATCGATCGTTCGCGTGCACGTAACCAGTAAGTCAGCTGAATTCGTATATTAGATGTTGAGGCAGCGAGATACAAAATAGTCAATAACGTAACAGTTACAAACAGAGAACTTCACGCAGTCGGGCGATGGGAAAGTGGCGTCTGCGACGTGACTTTCATGACACGTTAATCCATAGGTTTATATGTGGGGAAAAAACCAAATACTGAATTTTGGCAGTAAAAGGAGAAAAGAAAAAAAATGAATCTTGACTACAAGCGTAAAAAGAACTTCATTCCGAAAATTCTGGTAACGTGAGAAGCAAAATATTATCTTGAAAGGAAAACCAACAGTCATGTGGTTAATCAGAAAATTTATGTCCCATATTATCAGTAGACCCGCCTGCGTAGCCAATGTCGCTAAGGCACGCTCTTGCGGTGGCGCTTGACTCAGAGGTAAGCCGGTTTGAATCCTGATGATGGATGAAGTTTTCACTGACCGTATATGGCTGGCAAGGAGAGGAGGAGGTGGTGGCGTAAAGTTTGTGATCACCAACTTTGCAGCACCAATGTCCAAGATTCAATTCCAATCCTCTCAAATGTTCAAATGTGTGTGAATTCTTAAGGGACCAAACTATTGAGGTCATCGGTCCCTAGAGTTACACACTACGAAAACTAATTTAAACGAAATTATGCTAAGAACAACACACACACCCATGCCCGCGGGAGGACTCGAACCACCCTCGGGAGTGGCCGCGCAATCCGTTACATGGCGCCCTAGACCGCACGGCCACTAAACGCGGCTCCAATCCTCTCCACGGTGTCTCGTACAGTGACGGCATGTGGCACTGTTGACGGTGATCCGTCCGTCCGATGAGGACGTTAAGCTCGGAGCCCCCTTGGTGCTATTCGCAAGAAGTAGGCAATGTGCCGGCACACGGTATCACCCTCTCCCTTTATTTCCCACTCCCTTTCTTTCATCCGTAACAGCACAAACCCAGCACTCCACTGTTCAAACCTCTCATCACAGTCATTCACGCGACACTGATACACACTTAACACATCGTTTCAGGTCGGAAGAAGGCAACGGCTAACCACGTCCAGTAGGACCTTGCCATGAGTGGCGGTGCAGGGTTGCTGCATCTGCTCGCCTATGCTCGTATCCCGAGCAGGGGACTTTGCTTTGCATTATCAGTATGAAAGGTATAAGTAACAGAAACGCTTTTGTTACCTACATAGTTAACGAATGCACAAAGAGTGTAAGACACAGCCTACACATATTGATATTTTACAATGATGAGCTTAAAAGGCACGTCCCCGACCCACCGCGAGATTGAATGTCGGCCGGTCCTTGTGACCGAGCGGTTCTAGGAGCTTCAGTCCCGAACCGCGCTGCTGCTACGGTCGCAGGTTCGAATCCTGCTTCGGGCATGGATGTGTGTGATATCCTTAGGTTAGTTAGGTCTAAGTAGTTTCAAGTCTAGGGGACTGATGACCTCAGATGTTAAGTCCTATAGTACTAAGAGCCATTTGAACTGAATGTCGCCTGGTTGTGTTAAGGGTGTGTGACGAGCTGCAAAGAAGTATACAGTGTGTTCCAGTAGTTTTGCGACGAACTTCGAGGGGTTGTAGAGGTTGTGTTGAAGAACAAATCAAGAATAGGAAACAGTGTCCGGAAAAGTCATGCAACGACGCTACAGACGCCACCAGGACACCCCTTCGGCAGCAGACGTGACTTTGTACGCTGATGGACCGTAGGCGGAACTTCTTGCAATGTTGTTTGTTATCAATGCCAAGTTCTCATTCAAATGAACAAAAAATTGTCAAAGTTTGGAATGTTTTTGAGATAATGAAAACACATACAAAGAATCTGTTAAGGGATTATGATTAAGCATACTTTGAACTTTATTTTGGATTTTCCGTACGAAAAATAATAGCGCTCTTAATTATTGTTGATCAAGGGCCTGCAGGTCTGAAGTACGCAGACAGCGTGCAGTGCAGCCCCTCAGGAGTTATCTCAAATCAAAAGAAGATAACATCAGCAGATGCTACATTATATTCGTGGGAGCTTATACCGACCACAATGACATAACCTTAAATTTAACGATGTGGTGGTAACTCGAACTTCGAGTTCGATTTTCGTTGTTTTTTTTTCACGCTTTATGGCTTTACAAAAAACAGTCAATGTTAACTAATTTCATATGTTGTAAGTATAAGCTTCCAAGAAAAGTTCTTACTTTTCGGAGGTCAAAGGTAGAAGTTAATACCTGAATGCTTCACACAGTTTTGAAACATCGTTTCTCGCGAAAAACCTGTTTAAAGCTTAGGGAAAACTTTTATAAATGATATTAGTTCAATTTGCTTGAAAATTACATGTTATTATTTATTTTTGATGACGCTAAACACACATCTGTAGTTAGATTTTCAAAATCAGAGATGGCTGATCCTGTAAGGAGGACCAAAAATTATGTTTTGACCAACTTTGACCAAAATTAACCAAAAAAAAGTTTACTACAATGTAACCCTTGGATTAAAAAACCTTTTCGTCCCAAAACTCTAGAAAAATATACCTTCCAAAACACGCCTTAAAAAAGCGAATTTTCGACCAGTTCGAAAGCGAACTTGACCTTAAGCCACTCTCTGAGAGTAAGAGAGAAGGAAAGTTGCACGTGTTCTGTGGTAAAGATAAGTACAGTATTTCTTCTGCGCGGCCCATTGCTCTTTTCGAAATTGATATCATTTGCCGGACGCACGAAGCCGCTACATCATGCAATGAAGAGCTAGGCTCAGTGTCAGTCGAACTGAGGGGCGGCGTTAGACCAGTAGGACGGCTACAAGAGAAAAAACCGAACAAAAAAAAGTAAACTAAAATAAATTCCATCATTGAAATCTTGGCAGAGCGTATATCTTGCGAAGCAATACAAAAGGGAGTGTAAGGAGAACGCTCGTCGGTGCGTGGGACGCGCCCGAGCGCACACCGCTGGCCGGCTGCCGTGTTTTTGTTGTGCTGCCTCGAGGCTGCCGCACGCGCAGCCTACAATTTTCCCGGGCGTCCATCTGTCCGAGCCGAGGCACGCCCCGAGACGATCTCCACGCCTCGGACCCCAACTACTGTGCGGCCGCAGAGCTGCGGCACCAGCTCCGTAATAACGACCTCCTGTAGCCCAGCAGGCCTACAAGCGGCTTCCCGCTGATCGCTACCGATACGTCCTGTACAGCCGAGTGAAGTGCGCAAGTGAATGTACGAACACGTACTAGAAATTCTACTGTCTCAACAGCATGACACACTGGAGCTCAATAAATTTTAGCTAAATACACTCTTGGGTGTAAAACATCATGACGAAAGTAACTTTCATACGATATGTCACTGCCAAGTAAGACAGCTTAATGAAACTTGGACCATACATACACTGAAGAGCCAAAGGCATTGGTACACCTGCCTAATATCGTGTAGGGCTCCCGCGAGAACGCAGAAGTGCCGCAACACGAGACGGCATGGACTCGAATAATGTCTGAAGTAGTGCTGGAGAGAACTGACACTGTGAACCCTGCAGAGCTGTCCATAAATCAGAGGCGATGGAGATCTCTTCTCAACAGCCCGTTGCGAGGCATCCTAGATGTGCTGAACAATGTTCGTATCTTAGGTGTGTGATGGCCAGCGGAAGTGTTCAAACTCATAAGAGAGTTCCTGAAGCCACTCTGTAGTAATTTTGGATGTGTGGGATGTCGCATTGCCCTGCTGGAATTAACCAACTCCGTCAGGATGCACAATGGACATGAATGGATGCACGTGGTCAGACAGGATGCTTACGTACGTGTCACCTGGCAGAGTCGTACCTAGACGTACCAGGGGTCCCATATCACTCCAACTACACACGTCCCACACCATTACAGAGTCTCCAAAAGCTTGAAAAGTCCTCTAGCTCACATGCAGGATCTAAGGATTCACGAGGTTGTCTCCATACACGTACGCGTCCATCCGCTCGATACAATTAGAAGTGAGACTCGTCCGTCCGGTAACATGTTTCCAGTCATCAATAGTCCATTCTCGGTGTTGACAGGCCCGGGAGAGGCGTAAAGCTTTGTGTCGTGCAGTTATCAAGAATACACGAGTGGGCCTTCGGCTTCGGAAGCCCATACAGATGATGTTTCAAATGGCTCTGAGCACTATGGGCCTTAACATCTGAGGTCATCAGTCCCCTAGAACTCAGAACCACTTAAACCTAACTAACCTAAGGACATCACACACATCCATGCCCGAGGCAGGATTCGAACCTGCGACCGTAGCGGTCGCGCGGTTCCAGACTGAAGCGCCTAGAGCCGCTCGGCCACATCGGCCGGCAAAGATGTTTCGTTGAATGGTTTGCACGCTGACGCTTGTTGATGGACCAGCATTGAAATCTGCAGCAATTTGCGAAAGTGTTGCAGTCCTGTCACAATGAACGATTCTCTTCGGTCGTCGTTGGTCCAGTTCTTGCAGGACCTTTTTCCGGCAGCAGCGATGTCGGAGATTTGATGTTTTACCGGATTCCTGATATTCATAGTACACTCGTGAAATAGTCGAACGAGAAAATCCCCACTTCATCCCTACCTCGGAGACGTTGCGTCCCATCGGTCGTGAGCCACGTTCAAATGCACTTTAATCTTGATAATCTGCCATTGCAGCAGCAACCGATGTAACAACTGCACCAGACACTTGTTGTCTTATGTAGTCGTTGCCGACGGCAACACCATATTCTGCCTGTTTACATATCTCTGTATTTTAATACGCATGCCTATAGCAGTTTCTCTGGCGCTTCAGTGTAGAGAGATCTGGTACAGTATCTTGCGAAAGTTAACTGAAAGAAATATTGATTGAGATGAACATGAAGCAGACTTTTATCCAAAGGCAATAATTAGACTGAAGTTACCGCGAAGCATGATGCTCCCCTGAACATTACAAAACCGGTGAATGGTTCTCAATAGTGTGATCAGTACGGACGGGAATGAATGCTCTGAAACATACTCCTATGCAGGCCGCAATGTTACTAAAGAGGCCTTGTGGTAGAGAACCCCATTCCCCCATAAGTGCGGTTGACAAATCCTAGATGGTCTTGTAACATTTGGATGCGGTGCAATATATCTTCCCCATGCAATCCACTCGTACTCGATGGGTTTTATGTCTGGGGAATGGACAGGCCAATCCACCCACCAAATATCCCCTCTTTCCAACAGCTCTTCACCTGTGTACTTCGAAGCACTCGCGGGGGGTTGTCATCCACAAAAATGAAGTCATGGTTGAAGGCACTCCTGAAAAGACCCACTTGTTGAAGGAGTACAGATGCACTGTGTTCAAAGATTTGGTGGTCAGTGTTCCCATGCAACATGATGCCTCGTCACACGTGGACAATCAAAACAATCATGTTCGAGAATGCTGGACATACCCTCATATGATGATGCACCCGAGAACGTTGTCGAATATTATTACTTAGTTGTTTTCGGCGATATGACGTAGATAAGCATAACGTTGCGTGGGCGTACTGACCTCCAGATCTTTGACCACAGTACAACTGTATTCCTTCCCCATATGCGTATTTTCTGGGGTGCATTCAGCCCCGACTACATTTTTATTAACGACAACGGGCGAGTGCATCGAACTGCGCAGTCGTAGGAGATCTTAGAACGAGAGGACATTTGGCGAATGGACTGACTTGCCCGTTTTCCAGAGTTAATTCGCATCAAGCACGTGTGGGATGCGTTGGGCAGTAATACTGAAGCACGTCCCCATGTTTCAAAAACCATCCAGCAGTTGTCAACCGCGCTGGTGGAGGAATGGGACGTCTTACCACAATAACTACTTACCAAAATGGTGGCACGTTGCAGAAGACGCACGGACTTTCTTTGTGATCACACACACACCATTTCCCGCCTTTTGCAATGTCCAGGGGAGCATCATGAATCGCGGTGACTTCAGTGTACTTATTGTCTTCGAATAAAAATGTTAGTTTTGTTCGTCTCATTGCGTATTTATGTCTGTCACCTTCTGTGAAATGCTGTTGTAGTTCCTTCTATAATGGTCCAATTTTCACTGAGCTATGTTACTTAGGAGTGACACATCATGCGAAAGCTATTTTCGTCTTTTGAGTATCGCACATTAATGTACTTTCCATCCTGTTTCTCTCGAGTATTCTAGGCAGTAGCGTCCCACTTTCGCAATATTTCGGCAAGCTGACGTTGCTATCTTCAGGAGGTCCTAATAATGTCATTAGAACTCTCTGGGCATAACAACATATCGGTCTGCGAAAATCGCAAAATCTGGGTGGAGAAGGAATAAAAAATATTTAGAAAAATTCTGGAAAGAATTAAACTTCACAAAGTGCCGAGTACGACAAGTTTGATGTCCGGCTCAAAGACACTGGGTGATGATAAACACATATTGAGTGCGATACAGACATTAGAAATGAGATTCATGTGATTAGTCAAAGACTTATCGAGACAGGATAGATTTAAGAACGGCAATGTGCGTAGAAAACCGACATATTTTTAACGACAGAAGATGGAATCAAAGCAGTTAAAGGAAGGTGGCTCTCACTCCTGAACAGAATGCAACAGTTGAGAAAGTCAGCTATATATCGAATCATGGAAGAGAACAAAGAAACGTTCGTAGCAAAATTGTTTAGCAACTGGTGCTGGATCTGGTTCAAATGGTTCAAATGGCTCTGAGCACTATGGGACTTAACATCTGAGGTCATCACACACATCCATGCCCGAGGCAAGATTCGAACCTGCGACCGTAGCAGTCACGCTGTTCCGGACTGAAACGCCTAGAACCACTTGGCCACTGCGGCCGGCGCTGTATCTGGAATAGCCGAATATCTTATTCCTAGAAAGAAAAAGATTGATATAAACTAATATTCACACAGACTTAGATTTTTAGTAGAAGTACTAGAAAATCTGTTTTTAATGAAATGATAAAACGGAAACTTCCTGGCAGATTAGAACTGGGTACCGGACCGAGACTCGAACTCGGGACCATTGCATTCTGCAGGCAACTGCTGCACCGACCTAGCTACCCAAGCACGACTTACGACCCTTCCTCATAGCTTTACTTCCGCCAGCAAATCATCTCCTGCCAGTAGTTTCCCTGCGCACACTCCGATGCAAAGTGAAAATTTCGTTCTGGAAACATACCCCAGGCTGTGGCTAAGCCAAGTCTCCGCAATGTGCCTTCTTCCAGGAGTGCTTGTCCTGCGAGCTATGCAGGAGAACTACTGTGAAAGATGGAAGGAAGGACATGTAGCACTGTCTGAAGTAAAGTTGTGGGGACGTCGTGAGTCGTGCTTGGGTGGATCAGTCTGTAGAATACTTGCCCGCGAAAGGTGAAAGTCCAGAGTTGGAATTTCGATCCGGCACACCATTTTACTCTGGTAGGAAGTTTCATATCAGCGCACACTCCGCTGCAGAGTGAAAACTTCAGTCTGTGACAGAACTGTTGGGGCCAGGACGGACGGCAACAGTGATAGAGGGCTGTACGAAGATTAGGGTGAAGCACCACCTTCATCGTCTTGTTATGGGTTGAGAGGGGTGATAGTGACGGGAACCGAAATCACTGAATGAAACTGACTTTATTTATGTGAGGCACACAGGTGTAGCCGTCGCTGGAGTGAAGGCCGTTGGAGATGATTTCATGTGCCGCCAGCAGGACCACCTGGGAAGCGACGTGCAGTGGCAGTGTTGCCCGCTGATGTCAGGTGGTGGAATTGGGGAAAGGGTCCAAAACAGCGAGGTCATCGGTCCCATTGGGTTATGGAAGGATGGGGAAGGAAGTCGGCCGTACCTTCTCAAAGGATCCGTCCCAGCATTTGGATGAAGCTATTTAGGGAAGTCACCGAAAACCTAAATCGGGATGTCCGCAAGCGAGTTTGGACCATCGACCTCCTGAATGCGAGTCCATTGTGCTGACCACTGCACCACCTCATTCGGTCCAGTGATGCCAGCAGCACAGCAGTTACTGACGAGGACCGCGCGCCATGGCCTGTGAAAGGCAGCCACGTCCAGGCTGCTTCTACCGCTCGGGCTGCCGAATAAAACTCAGGGATGGACGATACTCAAATCGTAGCGCCCAGCATGATCGACGTCGAAGGTGCGTGCCCTTCCCGAGCAATGGTCAGCAACCAGGTGGTCCACAATGATGAGAATGCAGGGACAGCGCAGCCAGGCAACTACCAGTCCGGACTCGCACGTCCCACCGCTGATGTGGACACCCTGACGAAGTAGTTACCCAGTAGGTGACTCGCCTGTGTGAGGACGCCATTTAGCCCGCATATAATCTTCTGCTCAAGTGTGTGGCTGCAGCTTCTGAGGCCTAAAGCCGTCGGCACACAGACTGTGCTGTCGGACGTCAGCGTTGAGCATGCCGCGTTCACTGAGCAGCTGAACACTCAGAAACGATGTGACTTGTGCATACGGTACGTGGGCCCAACGTGGCATACACGATCTCAATGCTCTCCAGCGGCAGTTTTCGGCTGTATCTGGCTCATGAATAACACTGTTTACGAAATGAACGGGTGTAAAAATTCTCTTTTAGCTCCACTGAAACGTATTTTCCTCCCCTTTCCATGTACTAATCGGGCTGCTCTGTGTGTAGTACCCGTAAATAAAAACATCAAAATCCGTGAAAATATTATAAGGCAAAAACGAAAGTGCCATGAACCGTCGATGAGGACATCAGCTTATAAAAGTTCCATTATGAATAGTGAAATACAAATTTATAATAGTTCTCCACATGAGATGAAAATTAGTTCATTATCTCACTTTCTAATAAAACCTTAAGTCATTCATACTTGATCACTGTTCCTACTCAGTAGCAGAATCGCTACAATATGTGAATTATGTCCTGTAGATTAAGTTAATGGAACAAATCCACTCCTCAAAAAGAGCACACTTACATTTACATAACATCGGACATATGGCATATATTTATATTAAACTAAAGCAAACTATTAAAAACGCGAAGGTTAGAAAAAAGTATTCGGGTGTAGTGGGACGCAGACCTCCAACACATGATAAATTTCGTCACTAACTTATGATACCATCCATTTTTTTCGCAAAAAAAGTAACTAAAATGACTAGCTTACAATGAAATGACATAAGTAAGGTGACAGCTAACAGCAGTCATCAGTTACAGCATTGATACACTGAGGAATTATATTCAGTCCATTGCGCTGAAGTGGCCACGAACGTACGACGACGTTAAGCAGTTAGTTATCATCTCTTGAAAGCTTTAATCGTAGATAAATTACTTATTCAAATTTAATTATAACAAATTTTATCAAGAACAATGCTTTTTTAGTGGATCCTCAGCAGGCTGTTGCCTTCAAATAGCATACACTCATAATACGCACTTTACAATATTTCTTTTACCACGAATATGACGTTTCCCGTCATTTTATTACAACGAATCATACGATTAATGGCGGGTTTTCGGGAACACCCCCGTTTGCTGGTGCTCATAAACGGTATATATACATACGGACTTCAACTGTAAGTGAAAGCGAATATGGTGCCTCACAACTCTGCACCGAAGGGAGATAGCGAATATGTTACATAGGTGGCGTCTTGCCGTCTCAATTGGTCAGAATATCTGACATGCTAGATATTGCTCTGCTCGTTCGGAAAGACTCCCCAATGTGCTGTCCCACGCTACAACGTCAAATACTAAACACGCTCGAAGCTCAGCGTTCGGATGCACGGTCTGTGTGCCGACGGCTTATGTCCAAGGTCGGTGACTGGCTGTAACATTGTCTACTGCTAACGGTCTTAAAGTTAGAGGTTGGCACTGGTGACGTAGATCAGCATCACACAGAGAGCTGGATACCCTCTCAGAACTACAGAGCACACTGAGAGAGAGGGTCTGATTCTAGTAACAACTATGCGAACCAGGCCGGCCGGCTAGGGTTCTCCTCTCACCAGGGCTTTTACCTGGATGCCAAAAAAAAGTTCGCGCACTCGCTCGCCACCGCGAAGCAATTTGACTGCATTTGGCCTCTTTCTCTCTGCCGGTCAGCTTTTCTGGAAGCCCTGTAGCAATTGAAAAGTGTCTCAACTTCTAGGTGGTCACTTTGCAGCGTCGACATACTGAATAAGTACTCTCCACTCTGGATATGCTTCCTTACTTCACAGTACGTGTTTACCGTAACGACGGCGCCTCTCTGCCTATGACGTGGTTTTGCTCCAGTCGAGTCAGGCAGTTCCATGTTCCAGACTAGGCCGAGGTGCCCAAGAACAAAAAATCCACGCAAACGAGACATATAAATGCGTCGCTGATGCTCCAGTCGTAGTCCAGCAGCTCGAAACCACATTTTACATCGAGACATATAAAGGACAGTCAAATGAAAACGCGACAGATGGAAGAAAAATAAGTAAACTGTCTGTAATTTCGAAATTAATCGCCGTAACTGTTAATACATACAGGGTGGTCCATTGATCGTGACCGGGCCAAATATCTCACGAAATAAGCGTCAAACGAAAAAACTACAAAAAACGAAACTCGACTAGCTTGAAGGGGGAAAGCAGATGGCGCTATGGTTGGCCCGCTAGATGGCGCTGCCATAGGTCAAACGGGTATCAACTGCGTTTATTTAAATAGGAATCCCCATTTTTTATTACATATTCGTGTAGCACGTAAAGAAACATGAATATTTTAGTTGGACCACTTTTTTCGCTTGTGGACCACCTTGCATATCCCACTGTGAGGCAAGACGGTCAGTGCCTTCATGGAAAATGTTTGCGGTTACCTACGCAACCGTTATTGCAGTCACGCGTGTGCGGACCCTATGTTACCAAGGCTGTTTTGACTACAGTGACAAAATTTCGCCGGCCGCGATGGTCTAGCGGTTCTCGGGGCTCAGTCTGGAACCGCGCCACTGCTACGGTCGCAGGTTCGAATCCTGCCTCGGGCATGGATGTGTGTGATGTCCTTAGGTTGTAAGTAGGCTGTTTATGATTTCTTATTGGCAACGTTACATAGCGTTCTGTATGAAAATCGCTGGCTGTGCTGTGTGCAGTCTGTGGCTAGTTTGCATTGTTGTCTGCCATTGTAGTGTTGGGCAGCGGCAGCTGGATGGGAACAGCGCATAGCGTTGCGCAGTTGGAGGTGAGCCGCCAGCAGTGGTGGATGTGGGGAGAGAGATGGCGGAGTTTTGATATTTGTAATGCTGGATATCATGAACTGCTATATATATTATGACTATTAAGGAAAATACATTGTTTGTTCTCTATTAAAATCTTTCATTTGCTAACTATGCCTACTAGTAGTTAGTGCCTTCCGTAGTTTGAATCTGTTATTTAGCTGGCAATAGTGGCGCTCGCTGTATTGCAGTAGTTCGAGTAACGGACATTTTTGGTGAATGTATATTTCTATTCTTTTGTAAAGCCTGTATTACTACAAATGTTATCTGTATTGGTGTGTTTTTAATGATGTATTTTGTACCTTTGTAATTGTATTCTCACGTTATAATATTATAATTGACACCAGTTCATCAAATTAAGTAACTTGTAAGCATTCATTTCACTGCACACATTTCTGTTGGTCATAGTAATGGACAATATGTGAGAAGTGGGGACTGTTAGTGTTTGCACGTGTGTTAATAATTCAGCAAGGGACTGGATAACAGCATCGCTGGTTCTAAGGACAATTCCAAAAAATTGTGAGTGCACAAGTGGTGGTTATGGACTTGCTATATTATCCGCAAGACTCTTCAATGGTGATTGTGCACCCGCACAGTCACAACAGATGGATGCTGGCCATCTCTACAAGGACTACAGTGGGTCTGCATCTTTGATGACCCACCAATACCATTATTTCTACAAGGACTACAGTGGGTCTACACCTTTGCTGACTCACCAGTACCATTATTTCTACAATGACTGCAGTGGGTCTGCACCTTTGGTGATCCACCAATAGCGTAATCTCTACCAGGACTACAGTGGGTCTACTCTGTGATGACCTACCTACCAATATTCTTCAAAACGTCGAATGACTCTGCTGTGGGTTTGCTCTGTTGTGGCCCATTACCTGTCAGCATGTCAAGAGTCAGCACTGTCTTTCCGCTGGAAGGACAACACTACTTCTTCAAGACTGCATGGAAATCCACTACTTCTGTGTGCAATTTCTTTTACTAATGAGACTTTGTGAAAAAAAACCTGTAATTACTATTATGATGAATGATCAGGACTGTCTTTATGGACTGTGAGAAAATTTTAGCTTTTGACCAACATTGTATTAATAAGTGTGTGCATTTGATATTTTTCTTACTGTAATTATGAAAAATTTTTTCAAATCTGTATTGGCCAGTGCCCAAAACAATTTGTAAAAATTTTTGTGGGGAGCATGGGGGCTATGTAAGTAGGCTGTTTATGTTTTCTTATTGGCAACGTTACATAGCGTTCTGTATGAAAATCGCTGGCTGTGCTGTGTGCAGTCTGTGGCTAGTTTGCATTGTTGTCTGCCATTGTAGTGTTGGGCAGCGGCAGCTGGATGGGAACAGCGCATAGCGTTGCGCAGTTGGAGGTGAGCCGCCAGCAGTGGTGGATGTGGGGAGAGAGATGGCGGAGTTTTGATATTTGTAAGAATGGATGTTATGAACTGCTATATATATTATGACTATTAAGGTAAATACATTGTTTGTTCTCTATTAAAATCTTTCATTTGCTAACTATGCCTACTAGTAGTTAGTGCCTTCCGTAGTTCGAATCTGTTATTTAGCTGGCAGTAGTGGCGCTCGCTGTATTGCAGTAGTTCGAGTAACGGAGATTTTTGGTGAGGTAAGTGATTTGTGAAAGGTATAGATTAATGTTAGTCAGGGCCATTCTTTTGTAGGGATTTTTGAAAGTCAGATTGCGTTGCGCTAAAAAAATATTGTGTGTCAGTTTAAGCACAGTCATGAATAATTTTTCTAAGGGGACGTTTCAAGGTTAGTTAGGTTTAAGTAGTTCTAAGTTCTAGGGGACTGATGACCACAGATGTTAAGTCCCATAGCGCTCAGAGCCATTTTTTTTTTTTTTTACAAAGTTCCGCTCAGAAGCGCTTACGTGAGTTTTCCATATTTTTTGATCCCGTGAAGAAAGATATTAGGGGCCATCGACTTGCTTCGGACTAAGAGGTGCACGGCTGTGTACAATCATGGTTCTGTAAGCAATCGCAAACATTTTTCCATGAAAGCGTTAACCATCTTGTCTCACAGCGGGACAAATATATTGACAGTCCGCCTTCGGTAGCTTGCTGAACAGGGCCCAAGTGTGCCAAGGCGTGAATGATGGTCGCTTTTAACATCTGCTATTGTCAGATTAGTATTGTATTTCCTTTCCCCTGCTGTGTTTCTTTGTACCCTCGAACTCTGTTCTCCGGGCCTCTTTTATTTGTCCCACCCTGTATAATACACAAGCCAGTGCATACTGTGGAGAAGGCTGTGCACCAATATTGAACATTTCTGTCGTATTACATTTGCATACGGGGTGAGGGAAAAATGTATGTCACAGTATGCACACCAGGCTGTCTTATTTTATTCTAATCAGCACTACGAGACGTGGACAGTCTGTGAGGAGTGTGAGATCTCTCATTTTACTATCCACGCGGGGTAGCCGCGCGATCTAGGACGTTTGTCACGGTACGCACGGCTCCCTCCGTTGGAGGTTCGAGTTCTCATTCGGGTATGGGTGTGTATGTTGTCTTTAGCTTAAGTTAGTTTAACTTAGATTAAGTAGTACGGAGCTTAGGGCCCGATGACCTCAGGATTTTGGTCCCATCAGACCTTACCCCAAATTTCCAAATTTTAATTTTTTTTCTCATTTTACTCACAGAACTATACGCGAAAAAAGTCACCTTTCTTTCAACAATTTGCATTTAAATTGACAACCGCTTCTGGTTCATTTTTGTATTAGAGTCCTGTCCAGCTGTTGCGATGCTGCTAGCGCCTCTCAGGATTCCTCCCTCATCTTCCGTTCCACCAACTTGCAAAGCTCCAGTATTCTACACCTAGTCGCACGAGATATTCATGCAAACTATCTAAAGTAGATACATTTCCTTCACCCACATTTTTTCTCTTCTCTGGCACTGATTTCACGAGTTAGTTCCATTTCTTGTCACTTCATTACATTTCCTCTTGTTATTTAATCGATGTGACACGTTATAGGCATTTATCACAGACACAGCACTTAGATATAGTACAGTTCCTGTCTTATTTATGGCCATTAATATCTACCAATACCTCAAACGAGATGCCGCTTAGAACAGAGACGAAATGCTGCATGAACTGTTAATCCACTATCAGATTTTTCGCAGGCGATGTTATCGTCGACATGAAAACGCCATCGACGGATATTCGCTACATAATCGTAATGAAATGCTGATCGTATTGTACAGTTTTTCCACGAATGATAGTTCTCTTTCAATGTGGGTAAATGCAACGTGATAGCCGTAAAAAAGAGAATGAATCCGACATACAGCTGCATGGTTAGTGGTAAACGTCTGGATGCTCTCACATCGTATAAATATTTAGGACTAATACTACAGACCAATATGAAATGGGAAGAATGCAAAATCAGAAGTAACAGAGGGTGGCAGAAGTATTTATTGAAAGGATGTTAGGAAAGCATTAGTAAACAGCGATACAGCATCAAAACTAGCCACAATATCACTTGGACTCGAAGGATTTTAATTTTTCGGTAAAACGACCACAATCTTCAATGTAAGTGTCAGTTTTTTCCCTATAAGTGGCTAAGTATTTGGCGATCAATAGCGCTAGCGCTAGCGCTAATAGAATGTTAGGTTTCTCACTTTTCGGTAAACTATTCAATCTAGACGGCAATGCTTCTGATCTCATGAGACTCTTCTTGTCAGTGGGAGGAGTGAAGAGATCTTTATTAGCTTCTACTTATCCTAAGAAAAGACTTGAGGGATATACTTTAAGCTCTCAGTGTCTTCCTGGTTCCAATAAGTACCAAAGTTTACTCTTGTACTCTTCTTTATCTACCAGAAAAATTAGAATGTCTTTATCAGAAGGCCGGCCGGTGTGGCCGTGCGGTTCTAGGCGCTTCAGTCTGGAACCGCGTGACCGCTACGGTCGCAGGTTCGAATCCTGCCTCGGGCATGGATGTGTGTGATGTCCTTAGGTTAGTTAGGTTTAAGTAGTTCTGAGTTCTAGGGGACTGATGACCACAGATGTTAAGTCCCACAGTGCTCAGAGCCATTTGAACCATTTCTTTATCAGAATTTAAATCCCGGAGAACTTTCATCTCACCTTTCGTTAAGTTATTGCTAGATGTTTTGCTACTAAGCAATATCCAGTCTTATTCTGTACCAATTCTGATCGCAGCTGGTTTAGGTAAAAAAAAAAACGATTTCCAAATGGTTCAAATGGCTCTGAGCACTATGGGACTTAACTTCTGAGGTTATCAGTCCCCTAGAACTTAGAACTACTTAAAACCTAACTAACCTAAAGACATCACATACATCCATGCCCGAGGCAGGATTCGAACCTGCGGCCGTAGCGGTCGCGTGGTTCCAGACTCTAGCGCCTAGAACCGCTCGGCCACTCCGGCCGGCAAACTAATTCCATCTTCGATATTAGTAACTATGTCTATTCCACAAGATACAACGCATAATACCCTACTTTGACAATCACGTCTGTTTTATTCTTAGACAGAACCCTGTCAGACCTACTAATAACAGTACGACTCATATCTTGAGATACGAAAATTGCACTTTGCTTTTGAAGTCAGCTGAATCTGTACTTCTGTCTATTAAATGAAACTGCAGCAGCTATTTCCACGGTTCGGTATCTTAAACTGTCGATCTTGTTCCCTTTTAGTGAGGAAAATGTGTAGCTTCATTAACTTAGAGTTCACAGCGGACAAGGCGCGTCTCGAGTGATGGATGTGCTGTTGGAGCAGCGCTGAGTCTGCACGAACGTCGATCCATTGTGCAGCTGCCAAAATGAAATTCCTCTTCACCCACAGAAAATTTGGTATTGTCGATGTCTCTGTATCGCAGCAAAAACGTGAGAGAACTAAGTAAAGGAGATCTCTTCTTCCATGTGCCTTCCAAAAGTTCTTGACACATCGTACCCATAAAGCCGTTTAATTATAAAATGTAGTTTTTCACGGAGGATATTTGCGTTACTGGTGACGATTGTTTTATGGACATTAGGTCATGTCCCAAGGCATAATTCTTTGCCTAACATCTTCCAGTGCTAGAGCCGTCATCGGAGGTTTTGAAGACTCATAAATCATTACACTCTCCGAAAACTTCAGCAAGCGGAACCGTTCATGCGCATCCACACAATGGTCGATTCATGACGTTGTCACACCGTTGCCTAAGATAGCGAAGACGAGCCGACGTAAGTTATGGAGTTGGCGCCGTATGTTTTATTTACTAAGGTCCACAACTTGCTTAATTTCAGTCCTTCTTATTTCCCGTTAAACATGTTTTCGTGGTTTTGAATTTCTATGGCCTCTCTGTATATCCTAAGGTAGTAATGATTATATCTTGATAAAACCACAGTATCAGATAAACAAATTTTGTGACTCCCTGGTCCCGTTGCCTTATCTGCTGCTGCTAATTTACCTCCACTGCCAGGGTGTATATCTGAACACTGCAAAGGTTCCACGTCTGCTGCTTGTCACAGTAGGAGTACATAAAATCCCTTGCAATTGTGGTTAATGTACATGAAGCATGGACACCAGTCTTAAGGAATACAGCAGCAAGTGTCACCTGCAACTGAAAAAGCTGAAAACAAATGCGACGCTAGGTGCCGATGGAATCCCTACTCTATCTGACTGAATAGATAGTTTTGCCGCATTACTTAGCTTGCATTTATCGCAAATCCCTCGCTCAGCACAAAGTCCTAAGACACTGGAAAAAAGGAAAGGTGACTCTTACATATAACAAGCGTAAAAGAAACAAACCGCAAATTATAGGCTATTATTCTTAGCGTCGGCTTGCTGTAGAATTCTTGAACATACACCAATTTCGAATCTAACATTTTTTTCAGAGGGAAGAGTTTCTGTTCACATATCAGCACGGATTTGGAAATCATCGCTTGTGCGAAACTTAGCTTTCTCTTCTCTCGCATAATATCCTGTGGCCCACAGACGAACGGTAACATGGCTTTATTTTATTATCTAAGGGACATAATATTTGGCGAGTGAGTATATAAACAGCATTTTCTGTCGAGCGCTGATAACAGCACAGTGAACCTTTCAAGACCCGTCAGCACCTGCTGGGACACGGAGCAGGACCTCGCCGCACCTGTACGCTAGGGACTCCGACACGCAGCCCTGGCCACAGAAAGTAGCGGCGCGGCAGAGCTGCGAGCGCGCCTGCCGCATGCTGATGCTCCCGTATCTCGGCTCATCGGCTGACGGCGGCAGCTCTCCACTGGCCAGCGCTCAGGTTCCCACGGCCGTCGTATCCGGGCCCCCGGCGGGTGGAGCTCTGCGGAACCTTTCTTACACTGTTGTCGAGGCGTACTGCACGGCAGAGTTCTCGCTGATTGCTCGGAGATAAGACCCTCCTGCAATTTCACTACCAACTGGAAACGTGCCAGTGTCGTCAGCCTAGAAACTGATATCAAAGAAGGGCTGCGCGGGCTCGGTTTCCGTCATCACTGATGTTGTCAGTGTCTCTGACAAGTTACAAGTAATTTTAGGAAATAATGTATACACATATAAATCAAAGGGAATTGACTGTTTCACTTTAATCATTGGTAAATACGAAAACTAATTCTAACCCCGATGGCACTCAGTCAGTTTTCTTTTTACTGTTATATTGCTCGTGCAGTGCAATCGCAATATGGCCATGATAAGGAGATGGGCTCCTATGACATAACAAACTCAAAAAGAATAGTGGATTCTGATGTTTTGAGGCAAATGACATGAAAAGATATCCAGAAATAGAAATTGATAATGTGACTGACTGCAGCATTAGTGATGGAACTGACAAGAGTTGAAACTTCAGACAGAGGTAACAATAGTTTATCTGTTGTTTGCGTCCTGTTAAGAATAATGTAGTTTATTTTCTTTCTTTTATAATTTATTGTCCCTTCAATATAGAGGTCACCGCATAGCAAAAGTCAGCTTTTAATGCAACCATGATTCACTGGTAAGTCAAAAATTTTATCAGCAGTGTCTAGCGCGATAGTGGATGCTGCCTTGTGGCGTTGTGGGCACGTGACACGCTAAGGGGCAGAGAAGAATGGAGACTCATTCTAGCGAAAAAAAAACGAGCTGCAAATAGGTGAAATTACTGGCCTAAATGACTGTAACACAGGGCAGATCGCTACAGCCAGGAATTTGGGAATGAGCATTCCGGAAACAGCGAAGCTGATCGGTTTTTTCGCCTTCTACTGTCGTGAACAAATATGGAAAGTTGTTGGACAGAGAAACCACAACAAGGTGTTTATCGTACCTGCCTCGTGACACAATTTGGAGATCGAAGGATTTTACGCTCTGTAATGTAGGGTAGGCGGCGATCTGTGGCAGATCAGATAACGAAGTACAATTCTAGAGAAATCACAAGTGTTTTCGAGGTGTTCAGGACACGTGAGGATCCGCAGCTGATGACCCCTATGTCTTTGCAAGTTAACCCACGATATCGTCAATAATTACGCGATTATACAGGATGATTCTATGATTATGCTATAAACTTTCAGGGATGGTGGAGAAGGGTAAATCTGTCAATTTGAGGTGAGGGGCCTCGGTCCGAACGACCGCGTCGGAAGTTACAAGTGAAAATCTTTTTGATATCTCTGACAGTGGACCTCTTCTATTGTAAGCTCTTTGTTTTCCGTATTATGGGAGGAGGTGGTATGGGGCAAAACAATAAAATTACATGAGCTCTGAAGTGCATACCGCAAGAGCTATCAGCACTTGTTTATCTTTGCTACTGTGACATCACATCTTCTGAACGCGTGTCCTTAGCTCTTAAGGTATGCATGTTAGAGCCCATGTATTGGATAATTTTTTTTTTGTTCTTTTTGTCTCTACTACCTCCTTTCAGAATATGAAAGCAAGGAGCATACAAAAGAATGGGTCCACCGTCAGAGATATCAAAACTAAATTCGATTACAACTTTCGACTCGGTCGTTCCAGAAAGGGGACACTTACCTCAAATCGATATATTTGCCTTTCTCCCATTATTCCCGAAAGTCTGTAACATCATCACATCATCTTGTAGATATTCGACCGTGGGTCAGTGGACACGTTTCGGCTGGTCTGATCAATCACGTTTCTTGTTGCAACAGTTAGACGGTAGTGTCTGGGTACGCTATTATCACTTCTCGTTACATCAGGAAGTTCGTGTCCGGATACAGCGTTATCGCGGCTAACGGCTGCTTGTGACATGCACCGCACCACGGAAGCAGGTGCTATGGTGACACCTACCTACTCTTCCTTTGGATGTGTAGTAGTAACCGAAGGCCTGTGACATATGTGGACTGCGTGAACATTACTGTGGACCGCCCACAACCCTTCGTGCTGCACCTCTGCTTCGACGGCGATGACCCCTTCTAGCTGTCTGCCCTTGTGATAAGACCAGAATCGTGTTACGATTGTCTGAGGAGCTTTATGGTGAAACCATGTTAATCAACTCCGCAGAGCACGACATCTGTCTTATAACGTTTGGCACTGTAGTTAGTTATGTCTCGAGCACCAATTTCGGCTGATCTGAACTCGACGCAATACTTCCGTGACACCGTTGAGCACCTGCTCCACACCCACAGACCACCATCCCACACCTTACGTGAATTGTGAGACCTGTGGGTAGGCACCTGGTGTCACATACCTCCGTAAACCTACCAATGACATGTCGAATCCATACCACGTAGAATCGTTGCTGTACTGCGTTCCGAAGATGGACCCAAATGTTATTAAGTGGATGGTCATAAAGTTTTGGCTCAAAAGTGGCTCTGTCTATAACATTCTTATGGGGGAGGGTACCACTATGATTTCCCCTCCTCTTGTTCCATTCGCGAATGGTGAGTGGGAAGAACAGCCGTGGGTAAACCTCCATATGACCTCTTGTTCCACTGATCTTGTCCTTGTAATTATTTCTCATTACAGCATAGCCTCCGGTAAAAAAAGAATATAAATAAGTTATCGATACTCAACAATGGAAGCGTGATCTGCGCTCTCAGAATATCAATTTGTATTATGGTCTTTTTTCTTTTGTAGAAGAAGAATGAGCATATTTTTTTTGTTTCATTGTCTTATCGATTCTGATGTTCTTGCTGACGAACGCTTATTGTTCACGATCTGTAACTGGTACAATTATCTGTAGTAATAATAGCATTTTGTTCAATATATTTGAAATTAACTATGGTAATATCCGTCTTTGTCAGTAGCGAGTATTTATGCTGCATATGATTCAGTTACGTAATATTTAAATGTCGCCCTGACCAATTTGTGTAGGCTCGTTATTGTAGCGACGGCATTGATGACAAAAATCACATAAAATCTTTTAACAATGACTTAATGCTAAAAGTATTTAAAAAATAAAGTCAATAAACTGAAAACGGAGTCTTGTAATATTTTCCCATTCACATTAGGCGAGAGGTACAGTTTTTTATTAATAGTAATATCTATAAATGTGTACGCTGCCATTGCACATAGGCAGCTATCCTGAAGCATCAAGACGCACATAAAAAATAATTAAGCATTGTGTTTAATGGATTATCGCGTGATATTAAAGAAAGTCTTTCAATCCATCTTGAGTTAGACGGATGTCTTCACGTTGGGATACGTATGATATTTCTGCCGATAGCGCCCTGAGCAAAATTAGCCATGGATTTTAACAAACATTTCATACAATAGGAATAACGGCACAGTATCGTTGTATGAAATCATTCTAATTTAACGTTTTCAAAAATAAAAAAATTACGCGATATCATGGTTTACACGGGAGAAAGTAATATGTTTCCCTGTTTAGGACAATACGCTACGGAATTTCAACTGTAAACCACTCTGTGGAGCACATCTCTCTAGCAACGGCTGCACCAGCTGTTCTTTGAGCATCTTTGTAAAAATAAAAATTATAACCAATGCTGATAGGTTGCTAATAAATCACAAGTTGTTAGTTGGACGTCTTCATTGCAATAGGCGTTTTGACGGATAATCTGATGATGGGCTACTCCCGAAACGCCTGATGCGATGCAGAAGTTCGACTAACATCTTGTGATAGTTATTAGCGACTGTTGTTAGCAACTGTCAGGATTGTTTATAATACTTGAAGCAATAGGGTCGCAGACCTCATATACGACTCTTTGTTGTATTTGAAACATTTTCGTAAAGCTAAACAATGCTATGACGAATTGTGCTGCTTTTCGTTGGATCTTTTCTATTTCTCCCATTAACCAACCTCCTAAGCGTCCCAAAATGATAAGCAATAGTGAATAATCGGTCGAACGAGCGTTTTGTAAGCCACTTTTTCGTTGAATGAATTACATTCTCTTTTAAAGATTCTTCCAACAAGTCTGTCTGGCATCAACTTTTGCGAGAATTAAGTATTTACAGTTGTATCTGTTTCCATCGATTTATCGTTCACAGTGTAATCGAGCAGTAATGATTCTCTTCGCTTATTTATGCATAATGCAATAATTTTGTTTACGTTGAGGATCAACTGCCATTCCGTGCAAAAATCGTCGATCGTCTTGTAGCACATGTTGTTTTATTTAACCTGAATAGACCAGATATACACTTTCACTGAAGCAAAATACTTCTGTACCCTGTAAAGATCCTTAAATAAGGCTCCACACAATAACCAATAAGCGCCTTTCGTTAAATAAAGGAATAAAATCCTTTCTTTGCCCTGACAAATATAAATGAGCAACAATACTAACGGTTTACAATGCCTGGCCCTTGATCGTAATTAGTCACCATATCTGCCTGTTTACATATCTCTGTATTTACACCAGCTTCTTTGGCGCTTCAATGTATATCCAAAGGCACCACTCGTACACCAAACAGTACACTGTGTCAACCTTAAAATCACCAGCGTGCAACCATCAGATACAAAAGCAGTAAAACATAAGATGGCAAAACAACTTTTACATTTATCTAGTATCATAGCACACGACTGCACATAGGTATAATGCTACCACTACCATCACCAGATAGCAACCACAACAGCTTAGGCATATTTCTTAATAAATACATAGGCAATAACACAAACATTTGATTATTCACATAGAACAAGTAACAAGATGACATTTCAGCAGGATCATTGGGTCAAAAACAGACTCACGCTGACAGCACAGCTTAAACAACAAAGGTTAATACAGTTAGTCATGCTCACAGCGTGTAATAAGAAAATTGAACTGTTCGCCCTGACAGCGCACACACCGGCACTCCCATGTGCCATCAATAAACCATCTCAACTTGTCAAATGACAACAACAGACTTCCTTGCAGAATGCTGTAGCTATCAAATACACTGAAGCTCCAAAGAAACTGGTACACCTGCCTAATATCGTGTAGAGCCACCGCGAGCAAATAGAAGTGCCACTACACGACGTGGCATAGACTCGACTAATGTCCGAAGCAGTGCTGCAGGGAACTGACACCATGACTCCTGCGAGGCTGTCCATAAATCCGTAGGAGTACGAGGGGGAGGAGATTTCTTCTGAACAGTACGTTGCAAGGCATCCCACACATGCTCAATAATGTTGATGTCTGTAGAGTTTTGTGTCCAGCGGAAGCGTTTAAACTCATAAGAGTGTTCCTGGAGCCACTCTGCAGCAATTCTGGAAGTGAAGGGTGTCGCATTGTCCTGCTGGAATTGTCCAGGTCTGTCGAAATGCACAATGGACATGAATGGATGCAGGTGATCAGACAGCATGCTTACGCAGGTGTCACCTGTCAGAGCAGTATCTAGACGTATCAGAGGTCCCATATCATTCCAAATGCACACGCTCCACACCTTTCACTGGATTCGCATTCGGGAGGACGACGGTTCAATCCCGCGTCCAGCCATCCTGATTTAGGTTTTCTGTGATTTCCCTAAATCGTTCCAGGCAAATGCCGGGATGGTTCCTTTGAAAGGGCGCGGCCCAATTCCTTCCCTAATCCGATGAGACCGATGACCTCGCTGTTTGGTCTCCTCTCGCAAAAAAAAAAAAAAAAAAAAAAAAAAAAAAAAAAAAAAAAAAAACCACACCATTACAGAGCCTTCAACAGTCTGAACAGTCACCTGCTGACGTGGAGGGTACATGGATACATGTAGTTGTCTTCATACAATTTGAAACGAGACTCGCTGACCAGTCAACATGTTTCCAGTCTTCAACAGTCCAATGTCGGTGTTGGCGGGCCCAGGTGAAGCATGAAGCTTTGTGTCGTTGACTCATCAAGGGTACACGATTAGGCTCCGAAAGCCCATATCGACGACATTTCGTTGAATGCTTCACACGCTGACTTATATTGATAGTCCAGCGTTGAAATCTGCAGAAATTTGCGTAAGGTTAGCTCTTCTGTCACGTTGAAAGATTCTCTTCAGTCGTCGTCGGTTCCATTCTTGAAGGATCTTTTCCGGCCGTAGCGTTGATGGAGATTTAATGTTTTGCCGCCGGCGGCGGTGGTCTAGCGGTTCTAGGCGCTCAGTCGGGAACCCCGCGACTGCTACAGTCGCAGGTTTGAATCCTGCCTAGGGCATGGATGTGTGTGTTGTCTTTAGGTTAGTTAGGTTTAAGTAGTTCTGAGTTCTAGGGGACTGATGACCACAGATGTTAAGTCCCATAGCGTTCAGAGCCATTTGAACAATTTTTTTTTATGTTTTGCCGGATTCCTGATATTCACGGTAACTGGAGAAATGGTAGTACGGGAAAATACCCATTTCATCGCTACCTCGGAGATGCTGTGTCCCATCGATCGTACGCCGACTGGAACACCACTTTCCAACTAACGTAAATCTTGATAACCTGTCATTGTAGCAGTAGTAACCGTTCCAACAACTGCGCCAGGCATGTGTTGTCTTTTATAGCAGCCGGAGTAGCCGAGCGGTTCTAGGCGCTGCAGTCTGGAACCGCGCAACCGCTACGGTCGCAGGTTCGAATCCTGCCTCGGGCATGGATGTGTGTGATGTCCTTCGGTTAGTTAAGTTTAACTAGTTCTAAGTTCTAGGCGACTGATGACCTCAGAATTTAAGTCCCATAGTGCTCAGAGCCATTTGAACCATTTGTCTTTTACAGGCGTTGCCGACCGCAGCGCCATTTTCTGCCTGTTTACATATCTCTGTATTTGAATGTGCTTGCTTACACCAGTTTCTTTGGCGCTTCAGTGTATATCCCAATGCACCACTCGTACACCAAACAGTACACTGTGTCAACCTTAAAACCACGAGCGTGCAACCATCAGAGACAGAAGCTCTCGTTTAGTGATCAACTTGGCATGAAAAAGCCTCTTCTTCCCCATCGACTGGAGTCGCTATCCGGCCGGCCGGGAAACCACGTCCCGCACAGGTGATAGTGACGTCCGGCTGAAAGAACAGTGAGAACTGTATCAAATGGCAACTGAGGTTCAAGGAATTCGGAATCAACCTAGGCGGCCTTGTCTAATACGCTCTGACTCTCACCATCTATCGGAGCGAGCTATATTTACAACACGGCTGTTTGCGGAACCTCGTTTTTATGGACGATATTTTGTTTCTTGATAAACAGCATAATTAGTGAACATAGAACATGAAACTTCCTGGCAAATTAAAACTGTGTGCCGGAGCGAGACTCGAACGCGAGTTCGAGTGTCCGTCCGGCACACAGTTTTAATCTGCCAGGAAGTTTCATATCAGCGCACACTCCGCTGCAGAGTGAAAATCTCATCACATAGAACATGTCGCGTAATTCCACTAGGTGTTGACTTATCTTGATTTTACGTCCACTACCACTGAAGCAGTCTCATATAGGAGGGCCTGCTCAACAGTAACGCCTCCGAATTTTTTATTCTGTTCTCAACATCGGTTGATGCATGTGATGCATATTACTCGTTCGACTTTCTCGCTTCGCTATAGCAAGCCTCCGGCGCTAGAGTCTTCCGAGTTGTAATGTGTAACGTGGCGATGTGTAATGGAACTGTGTAGTTTTGTGAGAAACACCGTCTTGTAATCGAGTTTCGGGATCGAACAATAAGTTCACACATGATGCACACTCTCCTTCAGCACTACAACGCCAAACCACACATGAGCGGTGCGATATCTGCCACAATCCGACGCCTTCACTCTCATCACAATCCCGACCTGACACCATCCGATTTTCACCTTTTTCGAAAACTTAAAAGAATACTTTCGGGAACTTCACTTTGATACTGATTAAGCGGTGCAAGCAGAGGTGAGGTTGTGCCTCCATCAACAAAGTCATACATTCTACAATGACGGTATCAGCAAACTGGCCTCTCGTTGCGAGAAATGTCTTTGTCACCAGGGTAACTACGCTGAGAAAAAATTAAGTACACATGAAGAATAAAGACGTAAACTGTTAGTAACGTTTCTTTTATAAAACAAATTTTAAGAATTTTCACATTAAAAAATCGACGGTATTACTTTTTAGCACATCCTCCTATTTGTCTACCACGTCATTACAAAACATACTCTTTTGTGCTCTGGTAATGTCTTCGATTGTGAACGTTTGTAAACTCAAACAGTTTCCTCATCGGTAGATTCGTTAATCGTCTTTACCATGCCATATATCCGAGCAAAACTCTCTTGTAGACCAAACAAGTTAACAACGTACAAGGAAAGGGGGAAGTGGAATGAAACATTGTCATCACGGGTTGTGACATAGTCAAAAAACTGGTGACTAAGAAAAAAATTTTTAAGAAAAGTAGACTCGATGTGAAATTATCCCAGACAGTTATTGTAGCTGAGCGCAACTGCTTCGCTATTTTGTAAACGTCTCTATGGAAAGCCTTTTCACAGTTCTATAAACGACTATTGTTTTCGCCCACAGCGGTTCGCTCTTCGCCGTTGAAAATTTTCAAAGGCGCTGCAGATGTCAGGAATATCCTTACCTTGACCAGACGGCAGAAGGGACTTAATAGTATAGAAAAAATGTATTAAAACTTAATGAATTATGCATTTTTTCTCTCATTCAGTGTTGATGACGTCATATCTATTCAATTGTATGTGTCGTACAATGATACATTTGTGAATGTACATTCAGCGGCATATGCAGATACTGTCATCGAGATTTGATGTGAATTTAAACTTCATGCATGGTGCGGTACTTGTTCACGCATCTCATTGATTATGACGTCGTATTTCCTGATGTATGTATCATACAATGATACACACTACTGGCCATTAAAATTGCTACACCAAGAAGAAATTCAGATGATAAACGGGTATTCATTGGACA
Organism: Schistocerca cancellata; assembly: GCF_023864275.1. NCBI lineage: Eukaryota > Metazoa > Arthropoda > Insecta > Orthoptera > Acrididae > Schistocerca > Schistocerca cancellata. The sequence goes on along the minus strand of NC_064633.1, from coordinate 312,986,614 downwards.
AATAGTATATTATACTAGAACTGACATGTGATTACATTTCACGCAATTTGGGTGCATAGATCCCAAGAAATCAGTACCCAGAACAACCACCTCTGGCCGTAATAACGGCCCTGATACGCCTGCCATTGAGTCAAACAGAGCTTGTATGGCGTGTACAGGTACAGCTGCCCATGCAGCTTCAACACGATACCACAGTTCATCAAGAGTAGTGACTGGCGTATTGTGACGAGCCAGTTGCTCGGCCACCATTTACCAGACGCTTTCAGTTGGTGAGAGATCTGGAGAATGTGCTGGCCAGGGCAGAAGTCGAATATTTTCTGTATCCAGAAAGACCCGTACAAGACCTGCAACATGTGGTCGTGCATTATCCTGCTGAAATGTAGGGTTTAGGAGGGATCGAATGAAGGGTAGAACCACGGTTCGTAACATATCTGAAATGTAACGTCCACTGTTCAAAGCGCCGTCAATGTGAACAAGAGGTGACCGAGATGTGTAACCAATGGCACCCCATACCATCACGCCGGATGACACGCCAGTATGGCGATGATGAATTCACGCTTCCAGTGTTCGTTCACCGCGATGTCACCAAACACGGATGCGACCATCATGATGCTGTAAACAGAACCTGGGTTCATCCGAAAAAATGACGTTCTGCCATTCGTGCACCCAGATTCGTCGTTGAGTACACCATCACAGGCACTCCTCTCTGTGATGCAGCGTCAAGGGTAACTGCAGCCATGCTCTCCGAGCTGATTGTCCATGCTGCTGCAAACGTCGTCGAACTGTTCGTTCAGATGATTGTTGTCTTGCAAACGTCACCATCTTTTGACTCAGGGATCGAGACATGGCTGCACGATCCGTTACAGCCATGCGGATAAGATGCCTGTCATCTCGACTGCTAGTGATACGAGGACGTTGGGATCCAGCACGGCATTCCGTATTACCCTCCTGAACCCACCGATTCCATATTCTGCTAACAGTCATTGGATCTCAACCAACGCGAGCAGCAATGTCGCGATACGATAAACCGTAATCGCGATAGGCTACAATCCGACCTTTATCAAAGTCGGAAACGTGATGGTACGCATTTCTCCTCCTTATACGAGGCATCACAACAACGTTTCACCAGGTAACGCCGGTCAACTGCTGTTTGTGTATGAAAAATCGATTGGAAACATTCCTCATGTCAGGATGTTGTAGGTGTCGCCACCGGCGCCAACCTTGTGTGAATGTTCTGAAAAGCTAATCATTTGCATATCACAGCATCTTCTTCCTGTCGGTTAAATTCGGCGTCTGTAGCACGTCATCTTCGTAGTGTAGCAATTTTAATAGCCAGTAGTGTCATTTTGTAGCTTCAGTAGAATATGTGTTTTCAAAATGTGTTGCGAATAGAGCTAATAGCAAAGAAGTAATAAATTTAAACGTCACGCAAATGTGGAAGTTTTTCACACATCACAGTGTTTATGAGATCATACCTCCTAAACTACAAGGAAAGGGGGAAGAGGAATGAAACATTGTCATCACGAGTTGTGACATAGTCAAAAGACTGATGACTAAGAAAAAATATTTTAAGTAAAGTGGACTCGATGTGAAATTATCCCAGACAGTTATTGTAGCTGGGCGCAACTGCTTCGCTATTTTGTAAACGTCTCTATGGAAAGCCTTTTCACAGTTCTATAAACGAATATTGTTTTCGCTCACAGCTGTTCGCTCTTCGCAGTTGAAAATTTTCAAAAGCGCTGCAGATGTCAGGGATATCCTTACCTTACCTGTTGTTGTGAAAGAAGTATTTGCTTTTGTGCTTGTAATGTATTCGATTGTCGACGTTTCTGACTACGAACTGTCATCGGTAGATGTAATTCATTGTCTTCAAAACTTTTCATACGTCATAACAGCAACTCACCCACAACAAAAATTAACCAGGTACAAGGAGACAGGGAAGAGAAATTAAACTTCGCCTGTACGAGGTGAGGCAGTCGCAGTAAAATTTTTTCCATTGATCTCGGATGATATTTATATATATATCTTTATTCCTGTTAGGGATCATAAATTTTTATACATCAACATCTACACCTATCCTCCGCAAGCCAAGGTACAGTGTGTAGCGGAGGTTACTTTGCATACCTTTGTCATTACCCTATCCTGTTCCTGTTCCAGTTTCCTCTCTTGTAGCGTCTGCCACAACAGGTGGCTGAGCACGTCCGTGACGCTTTCGCGCTTACTCTATGAACCTGTAATAAACGCGCTGCTCTTCTTTGGATCTTCTCGTTTCCTCTATCAGTCCTATCTCGTACAGATCCCAACTTACTAGAAATATTACAGTATGCAACGAACGAATGTTTTGTAAGCTTGAGAGATTGCAGGGCACTCTTACTTCTGATTCGGTGTAGGGAATACGATCTATGGTGATTTGACGTCATACATTGTGATGAAATGGTGGGCAGCAGTTTATGGTCTTGTTTGTGTGCTCTAGGGAAAGAAATACGGTAAGCTTTACCTGCGTTCAAAGAAACAGGGTGCCGACTTAGACGACTGCAGTAAAAGCACGGCGTTGGTGGGGCGACAAAGCGTGTTTTTTTCTGGAGAACGGTGAGAGACATTTCCAGACGGGCCGTGCCACAGTCACATTGTGCAGAAACACTTCAAGCTTTGGCGCCAGGCGTCCAGGTATATGGCCTAGCGCCAAAAAGTCGCCGACAGCGCATTGTAGGCCTTGTTAGCGAGCAAGCTGCCAAAAGAAATGTAAACGTTCTCCAAATGTCTATGGGGCAGGAAAACTGGGGCAGAAACGTCCAGATTCTGTTTCGAAACATCTTTTGTCAATGCGAGTTTATGGCCATTCTTTGCAAACTTTGAAATGAAAGCAACAGGGGAGACAACAAGCTGTTTATGGAGGGCTGTGCTTCCACTCTGTATTGTGTTAGCAATAGACACGGCAAACGTGTGGGAAAGAGGTTGAAAAGCTGATTTTTTTCCGTTTTCTGCCAATTAACTTTAAGTCTCTGATTAATCATATCGGTTTGCAGTGCAACGACCATTCACTGAGCTTAGAATGCCGGGCTACAGATCGTGATTGGCTTGTGCGAAATTGGGGGAAGTCAAAAAAGAGAAATGTGCTTTTGGAATCGAGCTGAGGAGGCAACACAGAGAAAGGGAGATCAGCACTCTTGTAGAAATCTCTTGTACTGGCGCTCCGTTAGTAAAGAACTGCAGGTCTCTACATAAACGGTGAGACTTGTGTCCATTGCAAGGGTGCGACTTAGAGCCTGTGCCAATCACCTTCTGAACCATCAGGTACAGCTTATATCATCACGGTCACAACGAGTGATGCATGGGTGTACTTATTTGTCTTGAGTCAGCTGCCTAAACATTTGACGTATTCCGACACGCACAGTCGTGGCACGGAGTCAGATTGGTTTGGCAGACCAGCAAATGGGTCCACCTGCACACTGGAATCCGTTGGGTTTTCAGAGGCTCCTAGGGAAGTACCTGCGTTCTGAATTAACCGAATGTGAGACCGCGTACTTGCATTTTTCGGGAACGCGCATTTAATAACAGATTGCCGCTGTCAATGACTTCAGTCGCCGAATGCATCGCAGTGTGCCGCCTTGACCAGTAGGGTGGTAAAGTATTCGCTGCTGTGACGAAGGGTTATAATATCTATTTCTCAGCACCCTGTTCTTTTGAACCATATTTTTCCTTTTTTTTTTGTATGGTAGAATATAGATGTTTGGTGGTGGAGTAGTTTGATGCCATAACCTGGATTCACGTGTACGAAGTGAGATAAAGCGAGTAGTGTTCTGGTTAGTGTCGTGTGTCGATTCCCAGCAGATCACTTTGTCCACCATAGGTCCCATCTTCGTAAGGCTTTTGTTAAATAAATATTTTTTTGTATAATGTGTCTTTAATAATTTTCTTGTCTTGTCTTCTTTAAGAACAATAAATCGATTGTGAATTAGACTACAACTTCTCCCTGAGTTCTGTTTAACAGTTCCTTCGCATTTTTATGGCAGTCTAGATCAGAAACATAAGGAGTAGCTATTTTCATTTGGTGTCCACTGCGTGGATATTTTACTTCATTCACCGTAATCTTCTTTCAAGCTATTTCCCCGAGGATTCCTTCAATGTATCTCAATCTGGCATTTGCCTTAACAGCGATTAATTTTATGTGGATGTTCCACCTCAAATCGCTCTATACGCATACTCCTAGTTCTTTATGGAAGTAACTGCTTCCAGTGATTTTTCCGCAGCCGTGTAATCATACAGTAATGGTTCTTTAAGTTTATATTAAGGTTAGTAATTACAGTTCGTGATGCCCATCTTCAGAACTAACAACAGACCTGCGTACAAACTTGAGTACAAATTGTTTGTACTCAGATCTGAGGATGTCATTATGGAAAGAGGAAACAGAGTAGATCTAAAAAAGAAGAGCAGCACGTTCCGTTGCAGGTTCATTTAATAAGCATGAAAGCGTCACAAACATGCTCAGCCAACTACAGTGGCACACGCATCAAGAGAGGCACTCTCCATCATGTTGTGGTTTACTGTTAAAGTTCCGAGAGCGGTAAGTTCCTAGAAGAGTCAACTAGTACAGAGTAGATCTAAAAAAGAAGAGTACTGGCAGAAGTAAAGCTGTGAGACCGGGCGTGAGTCGTGCTTCGGTAGCTCAGATGGTAGAGCAATTGCCCGCGAAAGGCAAAGGTCCCGAGTTCGAGTCTCGGTCGGGCACACAGTTTTAATCTGCCAGGAAGTTTCAGTACATTTATTCCCGCTACGTATATCTCACGGAAAGGCCATGAAGATAAAATCTGGAAAATTCAAACCCACACAGAAGCTTAGCAGCAATCGTTCTTCTGGCGAAGCATTCGCGACTGGAACAGGAAAACGGGCAAGTGACACTGACATGCAAAGTACCCTCCGCCATACACCGTAGATGTAGATCTAAGGACCGAAATTAATAGAACGATGTATAAAAAATAGGCGGTCCGTTGTTGTTATGTAGTTTTATTTCAGTGATTTCAAATAATCTTAACTGAACAATGAAATTGGCAGCAGTGACACATTTCTGCCCCTCGACAGTAGTATCTTGCACCCCTTTCAGCCTCGATGTATACTGACATTGTAGTGCAGGTAACGTTCGAGCTGGTTGCATACTTGCTCCATGGAGAACAGTTTGGGGGATATTGCTGGCCCAAGGAATACCCCAATATGTAAGGACACAGTGATAATCTCAATTACTTGTACATCAACTTTTTGCATTCCCGTATAACGTCAGTTGTAGAATCATCTCAGTACTGGATCCCCGTATGCAGTAGAGACATTTTGCAGGTAGAACTTCCAAAGAGCTTTTCTAACTTCTTGTACCAGACACTAAGTGTAAGGATTTCATTGGTATGTCACGCTGTGAACAGTCATGTTTTATTTAACATCTATAAGTATTATAAAATGGATGTATGGAAATATGTTTCTATGTATCTGTGTATACATGCATGTATGTATGTTCCACATCTTCTCCTAAATCACTGGACATATTTCAACCAAACTTGGTACCCGTATTGCTTACTGTCTAAAGAGAATCGTTGTGGGGTAGGAAACACGTTCCTATAGTAGGGGCGGGGATGAGTGCGAAAAATTAGTTGAGCTCACGATGCGCTAATTCGGAGATTTTATTCATCCATTATTTGAGAATGAGAGTTCATAGTGCCTTGGAACATGTTTTACACATAATTCCAAACATTTAAAAAACTTTTTCTCGCTGGAAACCCCCAAAAAAATCATAAAAGGAAAACAGTTTAATACTTATTACATTTTCGCTGTTCAGGCAGAAAGACTTCCGCATTATGGATGATGTTTTAATTTATTACTTCTCAGCTATTAACTCTATTCGGAACAACATTCGCAGGAAGTATGCTGCTGAACGTACTTACAAAATTACAGTGTTGGAGGACACGTAGTTCAGTAGACATGACTCCATAAACACTGAGCTACTTGGAAAAATGCTGCATCATGCATGACGTTTTAATTTATTACTAAATTTATCCACAGCAGATTTTGCGGACAGTATTCATCTAAACCACGGAATGTTTCTGGAAAATTATATTATTGTACGACTCATTCTACAGGAGATATGATGTCATACAGATTGACCTGCATGAAAACAAAGCTGCAAGGCGAAATTCGCTAGATATACAGTTGAAATATGTGTACAAATACGCGTGATATATGTTAAATATGTGAAATGTATGTAAAATGTGCTTACTCTGACAAAGCAGTGCATAAAAAGCTTCTCCTAAGACTTAGGATAGATTGCAATCAAACTTGATACAAATAGTACCATACGGGGAAAAAATACTGTGGGATAAGAGCCAGCAACCTTCTGTTGGGCTGGGGTGATAATGTGGAGGCAAAAGAGGGTGGAAGAGACGGACAGTTAGAGAGGAGGACATGGATATGAGGAAGGAGGAGATGGACACAGTAATTGGGGGGGGGGGGACATAGAAAGGGAAGTGGAAGAGATGGACTGAGGGAAGAAAGAGGAGAGGGTCAGAGGAAGAACAAATGATGAGATGGAAAGAAGAGGATGAGTAGGTAGACCGAGAGAGGGAGGAGAAGATAAACAGAGTGAGGAAGAGGCAGAAAGGCAGGAGGAAATGGACCCAGAGGACAATGTTAATGGATGGAAAGGAGCAGATGGATAGATGGGGCAGGAGAAGAGAGAGTTGGGAGGAGCGAATCAACAGAGAGAGTGGGGACAGAAGTAGCAGATGGACAGCAGAAGGAGAGGTGGAGATGGACAAAGAGAAGGAGAAGGAGGAAATGGGCTACTGAAAAAACTATATTCTTGGACAATGCTGCGTACTCAGTTTAAGAACTTGCAGAATGCTGCAGGTGAAAAATAAGTCCACAACTTGTTTATCATTAAAATAAATGGATATAGCCCCGTCATAAGTTGCATTTAGAAGTAGCTTTTCTATTTCTCGATGGTAACTGTCCGTTTCCAAGGCATACGTATCGTCAGTGTGACAATACAGCCTATGTACAAAAATTGCCTCTGCAGTGACGATCAAAGACTGTTGTTGAGTCGGTCATAGTGCTAGTTTCTCATAAAGCAAACAGTAGAATGTATAGTAGCGTAAAGCTGTCATCAAACTAAAATTTGATTTGAACACCACGGTCATTTACTGGATATGACCCTATGGGATATATTATGCCATTACCTTTCTCCGACGATAAAATTTACTTACTCAGACAATTACAGGGGACCTACAGTTTACATGGATGCCGAAAAACGCTGAAACTCGGTATTTTTCACATTAACGGAAGGTGAGAGGAACGACAAGTGACAGATAAAAATCCTAGGACCGACCTGAAATTGAACTGAAACCTCCTGGTCGCATAGTCTACCACTTTACCACTATTTGTTATATGTTACGTGAAGGGAGGTACCTTATGGCTGTCTGTTGGGTCAAGCAGCTGCGCCTTGAAACACTCTGCTGCAGGCATCTATTGCTAATAAAGTACAATATAACAGTCCAACAGCAGGCTAAATCTATGGAGTGAGCAGCCTTCGGAGGATAGTAAAGATACTCCTAAAATATTCAACCGCGCGACTGCTACGGTCGCAGGTTCTAATCCTGCCTCGGGCATGGATCTGTATGATGTCCTTAGGTTAGTTAGGTTTAAGTAGTTCAAAGCTCTAGGGGACTGATGACCTCAGATGTTAAGTCCCATAGTCCTCAGAGCCATTTACAAATGGTGTACCTCTCGAAAATCCAGTTTAAATCTCAATGTAAGAAGTCGCGATAATAGACAAGTATCATAGCTAATTAATTTGCAAGCTATAAAGCCATATCTCTCCATCTTCATTTCGAGCAAAATAAACATTGAAATAGGTATAAAATTTACGTTGGGTTTCTTGAGTGCTCATTACAGCCTGGAGCCTATCTCAACAACAGTAGTCCGGCAGTAATCACACTAATTACCGTCAGAGCTATAAGAAACCTCTTTCGCAACTTGATTACCGTGACGTAACTTGAGAGTGCACTTAAGCAATTATATATCTGAGAGTACTGCAATGGATGGCTACATAATGAGCAACCAGATAACGATATGTACTTATCAACAATACTGCTGGAAAAAAGCAACACCCTCAAGACCAAAGTCATTTTACTGAACAGTGATGAGAAAGGTAGTTCATCGTTGTAGGAGTATATGATATAAAATTTAGATCAAATTAAGCAAACACGTCACAGTAAAGGGTGTACGAACAGTCGCATCAATACACAGTATGTCCCTCTCTGGCGGCAATGCAGGCGTATGTTGTTGCATGCAAACGGTCATCAAGGTGCTATAAACTGTCTCCACCAACTTGTACATTTTGTTGTAATTCGCCAACGGTTTTCTTGCAGGATCTAATCCATGATTACAATCCCGCTTCATCACGTCCTATATGTGTCCGCCTCGATAGCTGAGTGGTGGTTGGCACGGTAGTCCTGCGTGTTCGGTCAGAGGGTTAGCTGCCCTCTGTAATGATAATAAAAAAAACTGAGTTAATGGATCAACGATGAACTTGAACAAGTGTCTTAGTACGACCGCGCCGAACAAACACAACGATCAATTACGAACATAATGAGAGTGAAAAAAATAACAGAAAAAAAGTGGTCAGCGCATCGGAATGCCATGATAAGGGGACCGGGTTTGATTCCCGGCTGGGTTGGAGATTTTTCTCCGCTCAGGACTGGGTGTTCTATTGTCTTCGTCATCATCATCTCATCCCCATCGACGCCCAAGTGGCGTCAACTCAAAAGACTTGCACCAGGCGACTGGTCTACCTAACGAGAGGTCCTAGCCATGCGACACTTCACTTCCTGTCCCATACGTGATCAACTGGAGAGAGATTTGGTGAACTAGGTAGCCAGGGGCAGTAGTTACACACCATGAAGAGCACGTTACATCGCAGCAGCCGCATGTGGAAGTACATTGTACTGCTGGAAAACCACATCACCTTCCTGTCGAAGAAACGGTACGAGCACGTGGATAAGGCCTTGTGCAATATAGCGAATATGAGTTACTTTACTCTGCAGAGACACCAAATGTGAATGCGAGTTATAACTCATGGCTTGCCGCACCATGAAGCCTGGGACACAACTTGTGTGTCGTGGTCGTGGTCGAAAGCACTCCGAAATAGACAGCTCACCAGGCTACGCCATATAAGTGTACTTCTATCACTTACATACAGACAGCGTTTGCCCTCGGCACAGACAACAGAGCGCCTCTCCACTTTCCAGTCAATTTTCTCTCAACACCACGCCATTCTGCTTTCAAATGGTTCAAATGGCTCTGAGCACTATGGGACGTAACTTTTGAGGTCATCAGTCCCCTAGAACTTAGAACTACTTAAACCTAACTAACCTAAGGACATCACACACATCCAGGCCGAGGCACGATTCGAACCTGCGACCGTAGCGGTCGCGCGGTTCCAGACTGTAGCGCCTAGAACTGCTCGGCCACTCAAGCCGGCCATTCTGCTTTAATTTACCGGTAACTCTGTGCTTTGCAGTGTCGTGGCGTAAATGGTAACCTGGCCTGAGATACATAAGATAGTAGTGCTTTTGCAAGCAGAAAGTTCCCAATGGTCCCTGGTGACGCAGGACGTGAAACGTGTGCCCGGAATTGGTACCTCGGTGGTGTTCGGTCGACCACCGGTGCTCGCAAAATACATCGATCTTGACGTGCGCCTGTACTATTGGACGTCCAGAACATGGTCTGCGTGTGTGGGAATGTTCCACAGACCACTAATGAAAGGAGCGACACATCACCGGTTCATCATGCACATTATATACAGCTATCCGTCAATATATCCATCCAGTTTCGTGCAGGCGCAGAATGTGACCGCCTTGAAATGCCTGAAGCTGTTGAACAGGAGTAGGCACTCGTCGATGGGGCATGGTTGTACCCCAGAACGAATGTTGCAAACACTGTTCACCTTTCAACTCAGCATACTTACTCCCTGCTGAGACAAACAGAGGGTGCACAGGCAGTCTTCTTATGGGCGCCATCTGATCGCCGATGATCGGGATAAATGAATCACTAGCACTGCACCTTGTCAGTATGGACAAGGTGCCGTTGCGCGCAATCCTTGAAGTTACTGCGTTCTTTCCTGTCAGTGTATAATAGTCTTAAAGCAAAGATGGCTGAAAGATACTAGTGGCATCTTTCGCGTGAAGTTCGGTGAAACGAAATTAATTTCAGGTCTGCGTTTACTCATTAGGTGCGGAAGAATAATTAAGGAAAAATTGGAAACAAATGTCACTGAGATAAAAATAATCACAAAGTCTAAGTGTAGAATCTTACGTTCTCGGTCAACTACTTGGAGTAGAATAACTGTTTCACAGCATTACAGTGTTTTGAAAGTCATTAGTTGTATTTACGTACCGTTTCTCATTTTTGTGGTTCAAAAATCGCTCTAAGCACTATGGGACTTAACATCTGAGGTCATCAGTCCCCTAGATTTAGAACTACTTACACCTAACTAACCTAAGGACATCACATACATCCAAGCCCGAGGCAGGATTCGAACCTGCGACCGTAGCAGCAGAGAGATTCCGGATTGAAGCGCCTAGAACCGCTCGGCCACAGCGGCCGGCTCATTTTTGTGTCTAATGTGTGTGAGTACTTGTAGTGAAGTATACATGCATATGGATATGAACGTGATTCCACCACGTTACTACGCTCCTTGATATGGATTCGTAGTGTCAAGTGAAAAAGGCAAAACAGCAGCCTGTCTCTCTCACTTGCGTCAAACATTACCTTCTATCATTCTACAAGCTCATAACTTCAGCTAGGCAGTCTTAGAGGTATTCAATTTATATTTACAATTCTTTCCGTAATGTGTTCACTTAACAGCTGCTGAGCCGAATAACACCAAAAAAATACTCGCGGAAATCGCAATTAAAATTCCTTTTCGTAAATAGGTAACCGACGGGGAGGCTGATAACATCATGAAAATATTTCATAGAGACACGTGATATTATGAACGAGCATTTTTCCCAAGCATCGGTCAGCATCTAGAAGTTTTTTGTCGCAGTCAAAGCATTGCCAACTAGGCCACTTTTCCAAGCGCTTGAAGAGGTGTAAATGACATGAAGCCAAAGCTTCGAAACTTCCTATTTCAACTAAAGCAGCATCTCGTATGTTTGTCATCGAGAATTGTCGTGGAAAACACGACCAGGCCCTCTGGCTCTTACGATTTAGTAATTCAAATTGTACATGAATTATTTTTAGCTATACATTATACCTCAAATATTGAAATAGTAAACAGAAGTATGTACATGTCTGTGGGGATATAAATAATGGTTGAATTATTCGAACACTACATGTAAATGCGGCTTCTGTATTTTCATTTGCATTGACATTCGGCTTGACATTGACTGGTGGAGTTGTTGGACGCCCTCCAGAGGGATATCGTGCCAAATTCTGCCCAATTGGAGCGTTAGATTGTCAAAATCGCGAGTCTGTTGGATGGCTCTGCCCATATTGCTCCAGTCATTCTCAATTGGGAAAAGATCCGATGACCTTGCTGGCCAACGTATGGTTTGGCTAGCACGAAGGCAAGTGTTCAAACTCTCGCCGTGTGCAGGCGGGCATTATCTTGCTGAAATGTAAGCCCAGGATGGGAATATCGTCGACGTACCGCTATCCTGTAAGGGATGAAAACCAAAGGGGTTCTCCTATGAAATGAAATGACATCCCAGACCTTCCACTCCTGGTTGTCGGGCCTTATGTTGGGCGACCATCAGGTTGCTATCCCACCGCTGTCTGTTACGTCTGCAGACCCGCATAAAGTTAAATCTATAGCGCCCATTACGTTAATGTTTGTGGGGTAAGATGCTGATATGAATGGTATGCCTCTCCCGACACGCCATGCCTACAACTCATGCCTAAAACCCATGGTTTTTATAGTACATTCATTTTATATTCACCTCGAATATCTTTTGCATGCTGGATTGAAACCAAAACAGGATGTGGCCTATAAGCCACCGGTTGTCCACCCGAGAAGTAAACCAATGAAAATTTACTACTTCTCAGGAGAATAAAGAAAACTTTTCTTTGAGAATGAATGGACTAACATACAGAAGGGAAGTTGTCAGCACTTTGACTAACGAAAATGAAATGGGTGTAGCCAGGACAAGTAGCCAGGCGCCATGCATTTGGATGGTTACGGTAACAAACAAGTTCTTTACTTGATTCAAAAGAAAAGATCGAAATGAAGATCTAATTTGCAATGGATAGATGACATTACTTAATGTGGAACAGCAACTTGGACGTGTTTCGTCGCAGCCCTCAATGCATAGAGAAGTCTGGGGGACTGATGACAATGGTGAATATAAAAGGTAAAAATTCTCATATTTTGCCAGCAGCAGAATTTATTTCGAGATGATAATTCAGTTTTAATTTTGTCAAACTGTACTAACAGGACTTTTTCTAAAGCAAAAATTATAATTCGAAGGAAGAAATGCAGTGCAGAGTTGAAAACCTCTGCTGAATCATGTGATTAAACACCACGCCGACATTTTCCTGATGCAGTTAAGTGAAACCACGGAAAACCTGAATCAGGATGACTAGATGAAGACTGGAGCTTCCACCCTCAATTCAAGGCGATTCTGTTTAAAACAGTGCTACCTCATTCGGTTTATCCGTGTATACAGTACTGTTTCTACAGGTATTTTAATTAATAATGTAAAAATCTAATGCTAGACTCTTCAATCATTTCTCATTCCCAGTCGCTATACAAACTAAACACACATGATTTCATAACGTAACAGTGCACAGCCTATCAGCTGATGTCAGAGCCACAGCGAGGATGAGTGTTCCCATTTTGTGTACCGCAACTCCTACTTGCTAGCCTGAAAAACTGAGTCGGCATCCTTCTATAACGAGTGAGATGCTGAACTCAGTAACAACAAAAGGTGTTAGCATTATACATCGTGTATCGTTGGGAGTAAGTTTTTCCAGCAAAGAAAAAAAAAACAGAATGAAACAATGTATTGTAAAGGTAGTATGTGAAAAGATACGCGTTTTATCACCGTTATTATCATTATTATTTATATGTGTTGTAATCTCGATGTATTGCTCACTTGCTAGAACGACAATTCACAGGCACTGCCTGAGACATAAAATATCTTTGTCCCTGTCAAAAGAGAGCTGCAATAGAATCGCAGGTCAGAGCAGTTGCAGTCGCTCGCTGCTACAGTGTAGTTGTAGTCTGTTGCTGGTAACAGCGCAGTTTGCAGTCTGTAGTTGTAAAAGTCACAGTGCAGAACCAATTGTAAAATTCTGTTATATGGAACTGAATAATAATGGTGATCAGCCGCAGAGCTAAATGATACCACGGAATGAGCTGATGATGAACAAATGAATAATTGTTAATACAATAGAAAATCAACAGTGCAACTAAGTCAAGCATCTATTGTAATGTAATTTTTATTTTTCTTATGTGATTCGTCAGCACCAGTTGACCCAGATTTGTAACATATGCAATATTCCCGTTTAATGGATTGTACATCTTTATCAATAACGTAAAAAATTTTGAGAATATAATTGTTTTTACCAGTCAACTATAAAAGTATAATTTCCCCTTAACTCATTGCCAGTCCCGATCCAGTCATTTATCTAAAGTAAAACATTCCAAATTTTTTTTGTCGGATTATAGTCATGTATTCTTTAGCAATCAGACGACCAGCTGTGCAGCTGTGTCACGAAGTAAAGTTAGTTTTTCTCCTAATTCAGTTCTCAGACAAATGTTATCCAGTATTAGTAGATAGGCCAGCACTGCACTAATCTGTGCCATTTACGAGCAGATATATAGACAGCGTTATCCGGCAACACCATCGCGAGGTAAGAATTTTTCAGTTTATTTTTCACAGACAGATTCAGATTGATTTCACAGGGCCAAGGCGTAGCGCTGCTTACGCCAAAATTTATCAGTTTATCATGAGTTAAAATTTATCAGTTTTCATACGTCATAATTTAATTATCCAAATTTAATTATTTTTATTTTTTATTGTCTGTTTGTGAAGGTTACACGTCATAATTTTATATACACTCCTGGAAATGGAAAAAAGAACACATTGACACCGGTATGTCAGACCCACCATACTCGCTCCGGACACTGCGGGAGGGCTGTACAAGCAATGATCACACGCACGGCACAGCGGACACACCAGGAACCGCGGTGTTGGCCGTCGAATGGCGCTAGCTGCGCAGCATTTGTGCACCGCCGCCGTCAGTGTCAGCCAGTTTGCCGTGGCATACGGAGCTCCATCGCAGTCTTTAACACTGGTAGCATGCCGCGACAGCGTGGACGTGAACCGTATGTGCAGTTGACGGACTTTGAGCGAGGGCGTATAGTGGGCATGCGGGAGGCCGGGTGGACGTACCGCCGAATTGCTCAACACGTGGGGCGTGAGGTCTCCACAGTACATCGATGTTGTCGCCAGTGGTCGGCGGAAGGTGCACGTGCCCGTCGACCTGGGACCGGACCGCAGCGACGCACGGATGCACGCCAAGACCGTAGGATCCTACGCAGTGCCGTAGGGGACCGCACCGCCACTTCCCAGCGAATTAGGGACACTGTTGCTCCTGGGGTATCGGCGAGGACCATTCGCAACCGTCTCCATGAAGCTGGGCTACGGTCCCGCACACCGTTAGGCCGTCTTCCGCTCACGCCCCAACATCGTGCAGCCCGCCTCCAGTGGTGTCGCGACAGGCGTGAATGGAGGGACGGATGGAGACGTGTCGTCTTCAGCGATGAGAGTCGTTTCTGCCTTGGTGCCAATGATGGTCGTATGCGTGTTTGGCGCCGTGCAGGTGAGTGCCACAATCAGGACTGCATACGACCGAGGCACACAGGGCCAACACCCGGCATCATGGTGTGGGGAGCGATCTCCTACACTGGCCGTACACCACTGGTGATCGTCGAGGGGACTCTGAATAGTGCACGGTACATCCCAACCGTCATCGAACCCATCGTTCTACCATTCCTAGACCGGCAAGGTAACTTGCTGTTCCAACAGGACAATGCACGTCCGCATGTATCCCGTGCCACCCAACGTGCTCTAGAATGTGTAAGTCAACTACCCTGGCCAGCAAGATCTCCGGATCTGACCCCCATTGAGCATGTTTGGGACGGGATGAAGCGTCGTCTTACGCGGTCTGCACGTCCAGCACGAACGCTGGTCCAACTGAGGCGCCAGGTGGAAATGGCATGGCAAGCCGTTCCACAGGACTACATCCAGCATCTCTACGATCGTCTCCATGGGAGAATAGCAGCCTGCATTGCTGCGAAAGGTGGATATACACTGTACTAGTGCCGACATTGTGCATGCTCTGTTGCCTGTGTCTATGTGCCTGTGGTTCTGTCAGTGTGATCATGTGATGTATCTGACCCCAGGAATGTGTCAATAAAGTATCCCCTTCCTGGGTCAATGAATTCACGGTGTTCTTATTTCAATTTCCAGGAGTGTATTTTTTTATTTATACGGAGAAGTTACAGTGTTACATTTTTTTACCAAACCGCTAGTTTGCTTTCTATGTAATCCTTCAATGTACAGAATGTATTGCTTAACAGGTAATTTAACTATCTGTTTTAGATAAGCTTTGTAGTAATCTCATTAATCTCCAATGGCAGTTTATTGTGAAATTTTATTCCTTATTAGCAAATACTGTTTTGAGTTTTATGTCTATTCTTTCTTATTAACTGTCCGTTCATTCTAGCTCTTGTTACATCGTTGTGGTTAGAGCTGTGTGTGCAGCAGTTTTCAATGTTGTTTTTGATGTGTACAGCTGATTGGTGAATGTACCGACAGGGTGTAGTTGAAACTCCGCGGGTTTTGAACAGATCTCGAAAATGAGCTCGATTACTATTTTTTATTATTATTCTTATGATCCTTTTCTTTAGTTTGAAATTTGGGTTCATATTTTTTTTCAGTTTGTTCCCCAGAAAAGAATTCTATAGCTAAGAACTGACTGCACAGGTAAATAGTATGTAACTAAAAGACGCCAGGAAACTAGTTAACACATTTGGAAAAACAAAAACGTTAGTGTGCCTTATCACCGCTGGAAAAGATAAAATGGACGAAGTAAAACAGCTTTGTGAGCGATATTTGAAACTCCGTAGCACTCCCCTGCAAACAGCATGGCATCAGCATGTTATCCCCTTAGAATCTTCTAATCAGTGTGTAACATCCAATGTCAACATAGGCATCTTGCACAATAAACTGATAGCCTACGGTGTTCTGAAAAGGGTTTCATAATTGAGATGATTCAGATGTTCACCTAAAGTATTAATTACAGAGATATTGGAATCAATGTCACTTTTTCAAATTGAACTTCCCTAATTTCTGCTGTTAGTATCGTACTAAAAGAAACGAAATTAACGACGTTTCACCCTTGGGAATACGGTTACTATTTCAGGAGTAGCTACACTGTTTCGAATCTAACATTCATCTGTTTATCACGTGAAACCGATGGCTGTCTTCGTGTTTTCATACCCAAATAAGGAAATACGTCACGTCGAATAATGATGATGTACAGTGTTACATTGCCGCGACAGAGGAAATGTAACTTTCATTCTCTCAGTGTCGTTCAACTGCTGTTGAGTTTGAAAAAGTAAATGTCTTTCACAAACCATGAGAAGGAAGGTATTCTATTACTTTATGCAAAACTGCAAAAGCAATGCGAACAGAACAATTGAATGGCACGCATAAATGTATCCCGTCAGTCAGAGTCCAATAAGAATAACTATTCTCCGAATGTGCAAAACACAGTAGTTTCAGTACTACAGAGAGGGTAGCCTGCAGCGAGGAGGGCGAAGGAAATAGACGTTCTGGCAGCTATTGCTCATAATCAACTCGTTAACACCAGAAAAAATGCAAATGCCTCTGTAACGAGATCAGTGTTGTTCTCATTTTGCGCGCAAACGCCTTCCATTCGTGTCCCGAGTCATTTCAGCAGGAAATTAACAAGCACGGTGGCAGACGACGCATGGAATTCTGTCGCTCGGTTCTGATGCGACATCAGTACAAAAGGTTATTTCTTCGAAGAATTCTTTTTGCCAATCAAGCTTTCTTTACAAATCATGAAGAGCTGAATGTAACAAACATACATACCGAATCACAGAGAATCCGCGCTAGCTGGGATAGGTTGAACATCAGAGGCATTGGGTATGAACGTTTGGTGTGGGATTATTGGAAACTTCGTCACTGGTCTACTGAAAGATACGTACAGGCTCTGCGGGCTCCACTAAAGGAAGTACCACTTGCAGTATATAGATGTACACTGTACCAACACTATTGGTGCGCAGTTCACGACTTGTTAAATCTCTGTAATTAATTTAGATATGAAAAGAGAGTATACATAACTTAGTGAGGACATTTTCACTATTCATTCGGCTCAATAGAGCATTACGATGTTTTAAACAGTTATAGGGAATATCTGAGGAAAGCTGCTTAACTCAATCACCCTGCACGTTATTTAGTTAACGATAAGAGCTACGCAGAAGAAGAGAGGGTGAAATCTATCTGCGTCGACGCTTTCAAGTGTAAAGTCCCTCTCGTTTAAGCTGCATGTTGTACTTAGAAACCAATGTAAGTGCTTCATTCCACATTTATAAACCTATATTTCTGTTGGTACTTAATTCCTCTGGCCGGAAGAACACCTGACTGACCCCAGATTTCGAACTGAGCTTAGGCCACCCGGTACTTTTTGGAAGTTACTATTACTACTGGCTTATCCCAAAGACCCTGATGGAGATCTGTGTTAAACACCATTCTAATCACTTTACACTTTCTATGCATTGCAACCATTTGTATTGGTGGTTTAACTTATTGAAAATAAATGTGCTTCTAGAGTATTGTGTAGCCTGGCTTTGCATCACTCCCAACATGCTGTAACGTGTGCTCGTGCTCTGTCTATTGAGTGAGATCTCTACACGCTGTTTCTGTCTCTCTCTCTCTCTCTAATTAGTACGGTCAGAAAATTTACCATACTACGTTCTTAATGTCAATATTACCAAACAGTGACTGCGATAAGCACTCAATGTAATATGACGCAACGCATACACAAAAAAGTAATTTAATAAAAAATTTGCGCACAAGAACCTAACTTACGTCACAGCATCAGTATGCAGTGAGACAGTTCAATAGCTCTGAGAAGAGACTACCTGAGGATTGTAAAATATCTTCTCTTCTAAGTAAGTTTGTACTTCTAATATTAATCAGGCTAAGTACTCCGTACTAGACGTGACACTCTCGAATCATACGTTTTTCTCAACGTCAAATTCTTCTAAATAATCGAACACGAGAACAACTTAGTGGCAATTTCTAAGAATCAAGATTAACGACAATGTCTAACCGTTTTACTGCGTCTGTATCTCGCCTACAACAAATTATCGCACTACGGATAGTACGAGTGAAGCCTCTATGATAATTCACTGTAATCATATAAGACTAGCGTACCTAGGTAGGCGCTTCAAGAATGTCGTGTCGTCACTTACCAATAATACACAGATTAATAATTCTTTTTCTTTTCTTTCTGTTCTTTACCATGAAAAAACCTATCTGTCTTGCTGAGTTGAAGACCATACGTAGTTTGAAAATAGGCTAAATGAATCTATTCTTTACAATGTTAAATTATTTATTTGACTATGTTTATGCCAGCGATGTTATTAGGTTAGCTCAATACTTTGACGTTATATGGGTATATCTGTAACCGTTGAATGCGATTCTAAAATAAGTTACGTAAAGTCTTTTACCCTGTACTTAGTTAATTACTACCGCTGGACTTTACTTAATGTTTCTTATAAACTTTAATTTTATTTACACTAAGTTCGTTAGTCGTAAAAAGGGAAGAATTTCAACTTCCGATTCCGATGTAGCACTTTATGACGAACGCAGGCAGCAGTCGTCGCAGCTCACGGTATTGTGCGCTACAGCGTATGCAAGCCCCATCTGTCCTCCATAACAGTACACTCTATTACATTTCTCATGCGACAGCCTTGACCGTTCCTAGAAAAGTTATTCGAGTTGTGTAGCCGCGGTTCTCAGCCTTTCTGCCGAGTAAATAACATTCTTAAAGAAAAGGGAGAAAAGAAACTTTCCATACTTCGTAAAATGATAGCATTCCTATCCATAAGAGGCAATCTACTGTTCCGAAAAGAACCCGGATATTTATTATTTAAAAAAAAATTTCACTTGATTTCTCAGAATTTTATGCAATAAATAATATTTTTCGTTCGTTTAATGTTTTTCTTACACTAACTAGCAGTACTCCAGTAGCCATGTATTCCACTAGTTACTTAAGAATATAGAACATTTTTGTGTGTTTTCCTTATAGCGGACGACTCCAGAAGATATTTGTTGCTGAATTTTTTTAAGCAGTTCTTGTTGGTACATTAGGAGCGTCTGTCTGACTTCTGTAGTAGTGTGAGGTGGAAATTGTTTCTTGCAGGAGCCGAAGGGTACTTGTCGGATCAATCCATTGCGGAACTTGACAAAATAAAACCCACACACTCACAACTGACTGTAAGTTCAAGCGGAATTTCGTCGTATCATCGGAGAAAATTTAATTATCGCGAAAGTCTTTCATTAATAACTACATGAGGCGACAGATTTTCACCTATTTCAAATCTTATGAGCTTCCAAAATTCACAGAATACCCACAGGGAAAGCGTTTTATTTAAGATTTTTTGTTTGAATTAGGGCGTATCGCCTTTCTTGTGCTTTATTGATTATTGGTGTATGATTCATACAATTCTTACAATGAATGTGACAGAGCGCCAGCAAAGAAAACTAGTCCCCACAGTCGGTATCGAATTACACAACACAAAACAAAACAAAAAACGAGTCATCGTCTCTTTTCAATTACAGATATATAAAGCTAATCAAAATTCAGTCCTTTCAGCGTTGAAAGATCACGAACCACTTAACAAAATCTAACTTACACAATGCATTCCCAAATTAAGAAATATCAACGCTTCGATCCTCGTCATGTTTCCAAAGTTTCAGGAGCAAAATCTTTAAATCAACTTCAAAAATATCCGGCGGTTTCTGTAGTACTAAATTACTTCTAGCTAGGAACTGTCACAACAACCATCTACGAACCTCGAGACATTACCTTACCTCCGTCGGGTAAACCAAATCCCCATCAGCCTCCAAACAAAAATAAAGCTGACACTCAAGTAGCTGAGAGTCGGCCAACATTTCCACTAGCTCTGCTTAAAGAAAACAATCGGGACCTCAGTCTGACAAAGTCAGACATTCCCATACTCCATCATGAACGAAACCGTTCCTTCAATTTAACTACTAGCATCATATCT
This sequence comes from Schistocerca cancellata, assembly GCF_023864275.1. NCBI lineage: Eukaryota > Metazoa > Arthropoda > Insecta > Orthoptera > Acrididae > Schistocerca > Schistocerca cancellata. The sequence goes on along the minus strand of NC_064633.1, from coordinate 312,966,240 downwards.
TAAATAGAACTCCCTAATGAATGCTAAAGCACTCACGAACTAACTTCTCTGATAACAAATACCGGAAACCTATTTTCTTCGAAGCGACCGAAATTCTGACAGAGCATACTCACGCACATGTGCTAACCTCAGTCTCAATGCGCAGTTAAACTTACCCCGTAGAGACAAGTAGTTTCCGACGAAGATCCTCCAATTAAGACGATCTATCTTGTATCGTGGCCAAGAGAGGACTGAGTACCTATTCATATTAATCATAGTGTGTACCATACTTCGAGACAAAAGTGTAATGATTTTGTAGTTTTACAAAAATAAAGTCATTTGCAAGGGACGGCTGCCACATCTTCAGGTAACGGTAAGATTGCGATGCTGGTGGACGATCTCTGGTATCAACTGTAGCCTTCACACATCTCTGCTTTGCTGCGCGGCTGTCAACGCGCAGCCATCCTCGTACTGGTTTTCTACAACAAAGTAATCTACGAATGCTCAAACAACAATTTAGACTATATTTACACGAATCCCTTTATTTATGTTTCCTCACGTGACTTTACAAAAGGTGGAGAGTACAATTAAACCACTTTCGTACGGCACAACCTTTTGACACGGTAAAATTCCACACACAGTATCGCTCTATAGACTGTTCTTGCATTCATCCTATTAAATCATACATCATGTTCTGTACGTTTTCATCTACCTCCATGCTTCAGAAGCCACCTTACTTTGTGTAGCGAAGGGTGCTTCAGGTATATCTTTTTCTCCCATTCCTCACCCACTCACGAATGGTGCCCTGAAAGAAGGACCATCGATAAACTTCTGTATTACTCGTAGCTTTAATTTGTCGGATTTTCTGGCGTATGTGGGAGGATTTAATATTTTTTTCCGAGTCTTCTTGGACCTTACGCTTTCCAACAGCAAACCTCTCCATGGTGCTCAACATTTCATTTGCAGCGTCTGCGACCCAAGTTTGTTGAATATCTCCATAACGGTCTCGTGCCTAGTAAACAATCCTGTGACAAACACGCCGCTCTTCGTTGTATCTTCCGTGTTTCTTTTATTAATTCTACTTGGTGAGCAATATTCCAGAATCGGTGGAACGAGCCTTTTATGAGCCACTTCTTTGGTGGATGAATTACATTACAATCCGGCATCTGCTAATCTTTCTGGTTGCTTTATGTGCTCATTCCACTTTAGGTCGGTCTGAATGGTTACTGCTAGGCATTTCATGGTGGTTACTGTTTCCACTGATACGTCGCCAATAGTGTAATCGTGGGTCTCTTAGCTTATTTATGCACATTACGTTTCATTTATTTACCTTTATCGTCATATTTGAGGCTGTGCACCAATCGCCGATCCTTTGTAGGTTGTTTTACATCTTGTCAGTCTTCCGGCGAAGCAGCGAAGAGAAGCAACCGTCCCACAGAAAAGAGCATCGTTCTCGAATAGCGTCAATGTGCAAGAAAGTACTGCGTTCGATCACAAATGTGATCGTATACACAGTGAGCTCAAATTTTGTTCCCAAAACTATAATGCGGAACTGTATCGTATATTTATTTTTACAATCTACTTACATGTAGAATGAGATTTTCACTCTGCAATGGAGTGTGCGCTGATATGAAACTCCCTTGCAGATTAAAGCTGTATGCCAGACCGAGACTCGAACTCGGGACTTTGCCTTTCGCGGGAAAGTGCTCTACCAACTGAGCTACCCAAGCACGACTCACGCCCCGTCCTCACAGCTTTACTTCTGTCAGTACCTCGCCTCCTACCTTCCAAACTTTACAGAAGCTCCCCTGCGAACTTTGCAGAACTAGCACTCTTGAAAGAGGTAGGAGGCGAGGTACTGACAGAAGTAGAGCTGTGAGGACGGGGCGTGAGTCGTGCTTGGGTAACCCAGTTGGTACAGCACTAGCCCGCGAAAGGTAAAGGTCCTGAGTTCGAGTCTCGGTCCGGCACACAGTTTTAATCTGCCAGGAAGTTTCTACAAGCATGTACTCTGCAAGCCACCATACAGTCTGTTGCCAGTTGTATTCTGTATCACTACTAGTCATTTCCTTTCTTGTTCCACTCGCAAATACAGCGAGGGAAAAACGACTGCCTCCGTATGAACCCTAATTTCTAGTATCTTATCCTTGTGGTTCTTACGCGAAGTATCCTTTTACAGCCAGCAGCAAAAGCAGGTGGTCTAAATTTTCTCAATAGCGTTCCTCGCAAAGAACATCGCCTTTCCTCAAGTGATTCCCACTGGAGGTTCTGAAGCATCTCCATAATATTTGAATGTTATTCGAAGCCAACGGTAAAAAAAACTAGCATCCCGCCATTGTACCTCTCCGGTATTTTCCTCCAGCGACCTGGTGGGAGTCCCAAGCTCTCGAGCAGTGCCCAATAATGGGTCGCGCTGGAGTTCTATACGTGGTCTCCTTTACAGATGTACCACACTTTCCCAAAATTTTCCAGTAAGCCGAAGTCGACCGTTCGCCTTCTCTACCACAATCCTCACATGCTTTCCAACGTTATGTCCGTATATTTAAACAGCGGGGATCACACCAACTAGAAATTTTGCCAAAGTCATCTTGTGTCCTTCTACAGCCATTCAAATTCGATACATTCACGCAAACCATAACATTGTCTGCAAACAACTGCAGATTAGTGCCCATCCTATCCATCAGATCATTCGTGTATGTAGAAAATAGTAGCGGCCCTATCAGTCTTCTCTGGGGCAATCCTGACGAACTTTCGCCTTCGACGACAAGATATTGGGTTTATTACTTCAGAAGTCTTTGAGCCATTCACTTATCTGCGAACCTATTCCATAAGCTCCTATCCTCGTTAACAGTCTTCAATGGGTCACCGTGTCTGTAGCTTTTCGGAAATCTGGGAGTATGGACTCTGCTTGTTGTCCTTCATCCACAGCTCGCAGGATATCACGTGAGAAAAGGGCAGGCTGAGTTTCGCATGAGTGGTACTTTTTAAAGCCGCGTTGATTCGTCGACATAAGCTTCTCGGTCTCAAGGAAACAATGTCTGTTCCTTCAAACATGCATGGATATCTGAAGGAACAGAAACTGGTGACGACTTGCAGCTGTCATGACTGCGAATATTTTTGACATCAGCTGTATCAGGTATGGAAATACTACCTATTGGTGGAACGAAAATTTGTGCCTGCCGGGACTCGAACCAGAATTTCCCGCTTATCGCGGGCGGCGGCTTAACCATCTCGGCTATCGGTGTGGCTTCCAGGACCGATCTGAACCTGCATATGTCACACTAATCCTGTTTCCGGAATCCAGGAAAGATTCGAGCAGTGGAGGCGTAGACATTGTGGCGTATGTAGGTTTGAATGGGTCCTGGAAGCGTGCACGGAAAGTAGAGTTTTTTAAGGCGACCGCTTGCGATAAAGGAAGGAATCCGAGTTCGAGTCCCGCTCCGGCACAAATTTTCATGTGTCACCAATGGGTATTACTTCCATACCTAACACAGCTGTATCGAATACTTTCCTGAGAGCCTTTGTCTTTGTGTGTATCCCACCAAGAAGAAAAACCTCCAGGAAAGTTTAATAAATCAATGTACACATTAACATTCGATAGAGCGGTCCCAAATTAGTTTAGTGCTGCATTCATCTCTTCGATATACATTAGCAGCGACAGTAAAACACCAAGGATAACCAGTACTCCAGCAGATAGTGACGTGTCGCCCTTGTTAAATGAATGCATAATGTATAACAGCTGCGGTATCTGATACCGCCGAGAATCCGCAGCTATTATACATTATATGTAAACTGAAGATGGAGAGGGGAAGAAGGGAAAGGAAACGGCAGTGGATCATTGCTGCCAGCTTTTATGATACTTGGCATCCGCAAACCCTTGGCAGGCATCATCAACTTGAAAATGGCACCTGTATCTTTTGTGAAAGACGCCTACGACCGTTTGCATGAGCAGATATCACTGCAAAATGTCTGATTATTGGTTAACTTTAAGTTGAAAGTTTGAATAACTTAACTGGAATGGTAACGGAAATAAGACGTTGCTGTGAGACAAAGAATTTTATATAAGAACAACATTGTATTTAATAAAATCATGAAAATAACTCCTTGATCACTCACTTTACTTAATGGTACGGTTATATGGAATGCTGGCCCGTCATCAATGATACCAAAAGAAAAATAGCAATTTTATGTAACCTGACTATATGTTCTAACTAAGATGACTACAGGAGCCATCACGCAGAGCGTCTGTACTCACCAGTGTCTCATCAGGGAATGCCTAACCGTCTCCCCTCGTCCGGGGACCACACTCTGTGGCCGGAAGGGCTCAGAGAGTCTGCACAGTGGCTATTTGCCAACCTAACGGGGCCTGCTAACGCGCGGGGAACCGATGTCTCTCTGGTCCAGTGCAGTCGCCCTCTACTTGGTACAATGGTTGGCTAAACTGCATCTCCACATTCAGAAACCCACAGCAGACAGCCCACGCATACGTCAGCAGACGACCCTCATTCACATTTGCAGACTATACTAAGAGCGATAATACACTCCTGGAAATGGAAAAAAGAACACATTGACACCGGTGCGTCAGACCCACCATACTTGCTCCGGACACTGCGAGAGGGCTGTACAAGCAATGATCACACGCACGGCACAGCGGACACACCAGGAACCGCGGTGTTGGCCGTCGAATGGCGCTAGCTGCGCAGCATTTGTGCACCGCCGCCGTCAGTGTCAGCCAGTTTGCCGTGGCATACGGAGCTCCATCGCAGTCTTTAACACTGGTAGCATGCCGCGACAGCGTGGACGTGAACCGTATGTGCAGTTGACGGACTTTGAGCGAGGGCGTATAGTGGGCATGCGGGAGGCCGGGTGGACGTACCGCCGAATTGCTCAACACGTGGGGCGTGAGGTCTCCACAGTACATCGACGTTGTCGCCAGTGGTCGGCGGAAGGTGCACGTGCCCGTCGACCTGGGACCGGACCGCAGCGACGCACGGATGCACGCCAAGACCGTAGGATCCTACGCAGTGCCGTAGGGGACCACACCGCCACTTCCCAGCAAATTAGGGACACTGTTGCTCCTGGGGTATCGGCGAGGACCATTCGCAATCGTCTCCATGAAGCTGGGCTACGGTCCCGCACACCGTTAGGCCGTCTTCCGCTCACGCCCCAACATCGTGCAGCCCGCCTCCAGTGGTGTCGCGACAGGCGTGAATGGAGGGACGAATGGAGACGTGCCGTCTTCAGCGATGAGAGTCGCTTCTGCCTTGGTGCCAATGATGGTCGTATGCGTGTTTGGCGCCGTGCAGGTGAGCGCCACAATCAGGACTGCATACGACCGAGGCACACAGGGCCAACACCCGGCATCATGGTGTGGGGAGCGATCTCCTACACTGGCCGTACACCACTGGTGATCGTCGAGGGGACACTGAATAGTGCACGGTACATCCAAACCGTCATCGAACCCATCGTTCTACCATTCCTACACCGGCAAGGGAACTTGCTGTTCCAACAGGACAATGCGCGTCCGCATGTACCCCGTGCCACCCAACGTGCTCTAGAAGGTGTAAGTCAACTACCCTGGCCAGCAAGATCTCCGGATCTGTCCCCCATTGAGCATGTTTGGGACTGGATGAAGCGTCGTCTCACGCGGTCTGCACGTCCAGCACGAACGCTGGTCCAACTGAGGCGCCAGGTGGAAATGGCATGGCAAGCCGTTCCACAGGACTACATCCAGCATCTCTACGATCGTCTCCATGGGAGAATAGCAGCCTGCATTGCTGCGAAAGGTGGATATACACTGTACTAGTGCTGACATTGTGCATGCTCTGTTGCCTGTGTCTATGTGCCTGTGGTTCTGTCAGTGTGATCATGTGATGTATCTGACCCCAGGAATGTGTCAATAAAGTTTCCCCTTCCTGGGACAATGAATTCACGGTGTTCTTATTTCAATTTCCAGGAGTGTATAACATAATTCCGGATTAAAATTCCCTGAGTGTCTGAAGGGCACCCAGGTATGTTTTGAACATGTGACTCTTTTAATAAGCCATGTAGCAGCTAACACGGAGCCGTTACAAGCTGCATCGGGACATTAAGCGGAATCAACGGCGACGAGTGAAAATGTGTACCGCACCGGAATTAGAACTTTGGATGTCCTGATTACTAGGTAGGTGCGTTAACAATTTTTTTTTTTGCATTTTATTTGTTATTGTTCTCTGTACTTGGTCGTAGCAGACGTCACATGACATCCATTGAAGTTAGTTGTTGAACCCTTCACGAAGCTTTTTTTAATTACGAGGCGTGTTTTTTAAATAAGTACCGCTTTGAAATTAAAGAAAGACGTGATAAGATATCTCAATAATTTTATTTTTACGAAAAAGCCTGTACCTTAATCTACGCACTGACGCCATTACAATCTGATTCTTCCTTATTTATGTTGTGTACTGAGTGTTTAAGATGCCTCCGATAATCGTGAGTCATGCCGACTGTGAAGTACGGGCTGTTATAAGATTTATTAGTGCTAAATGCCTAAAAGCGATCGATATTCATCGTGGGATCTGTGCAGTTTACGGAGAAAACATTATGAGTGATGGAATGGTAAGAAAGTGGGTGAGAACATTTAAAGATGGCCGCACAAATGTGCATGATGAACAATGGAGTGGGCGTTCTTCGGTCCTTAATGAAAGTTTGGTGCAGGAAGTGGACAATAAGGTGAGAGAAAACAGACGCTTTACGATTTCCTCCTTGCTGGATGACTTTCCTAATGTTTGTCGTAGTGTTTTCTATGGCATTGTGACCGAGCACTTGAATTACTGAAAATTGTGCGCAGGTTGGGTACCGAAAATGTTGACGGATGTGCACAAAACCAAACGTTTAGACATTGCTTTGACTTTCCTTGAGACGTACCACAACGACGGTGACGATTTATTAAGCCAAATTGTTACGGGCGATGAAACATGGGTGGCCTACGTCACACCAGAATCAAAGAACAGTCCATGGAAGTTGAGCAAGGGAATCGTTTTGCTGCAAGACAATGCCCGTCCGCATGTGGCGAATCAGACCAAAAATCTCATCACATCTTTTCGATGGGAAACTCTAGATCATCCTCCGTACAGCCCCGGTCTTGCGACCAGTGACTACCATCTGTTCCTGCACTTGAAGAAACACCTGGGCGGTCAGCGTCTTCAAGACGATGACGAAGTCAAAACAGTGGTGATGCAGTGGTTAACAAGTCAGGCGGCAGAATTCTATGAGGAGGGTATTCAAAAACTGGTACAACGTTATGACAAGTGCCTCAATATTGACGGAAATTATGTAGAAAAGTAGATTAAAGTACAGGCTTTCATGTAAAAATAAAATTATTGAGATATCTTAGCATGCCTTTTTCTAATTTCAAAACGGTAGTACTTAAAAAATACGCCTCGTACAGAGACAAGCCAGCTTTCTGACCGAACACGCTGAACTGCCGTGCCAGCAACAACTGCGCCATCTGGGACACAGCATTATCGCTCCTCCGCGGACTACCTCGTCACGCCTCACGGCCGAGCCACACTCCAATTGAGCGCCACCTACCCGCATTCGCTCTCTGAGATTCCCACAGCAGGTCGGACGTATTTGTGCGCCGAAAGAACAGACATCACGTATTCATATAATTTGATTGGCCTAGCTGGGCAATAGATCCACCTCCTTCAACACAGATGCACATATATGTACCACCTCCTGCGGAATCTCAGAGAGCGAATACAGAGGAAATGTTCAGGGCATAGATGGCGCTCGATGGAAATGTGGATCGGCCTTGAGGCGCTGCGAGACAGTCTGCGCACGTGCAGTAAGGCTGTGTATCGGATGGGGCAGTGGCTACCGCAGCTGCCTGCCGGAGAACCCAGGTTCGGACCTCGGGCAGGTACAAATTTTCACTCGTCGCCGCTGATTCCGCGTAATGCTCAGATGCTGCTGATAGCAGTGATCCCCTCCCTTTCTTTTCCTTTCTTCCCCTCTCCAATTTGTGTATAGCGCCGCCCTGAGCCATGCTGCCTGCTGCCGCCATGCAGCAGCGCTGCTTAGTCGCTGCTGTAGTGTCGGTTATCCTTCACGTCTTAGCGTCCCTGTTAACACATACCGATAAAACGAATATCGCACTAGACCAGTTTGGGATGGCTCCATCATTGTGCACGTTAAAAACCATTTTGTTTGTAACAGGAAACAAACCGTTGTGAAAAAAACGATATTGCCAATATCTACCGAAACACCACGGAACATGTGCCAGACGGCTCTTAGTATGAACACCCTGTATAGCTGTTGTTTACCTGCCTTTTGTACCTTAATATCACTCGATTACAATAGTATTTTCAAAGAAAATGAGTGCTGTTTTATAGTACATTACTACTTGTTACGCAGTTTTCGAGCTAACACCACTAGTTGCCAAGCAGCTAACAGAACTTCTCAATTTTTTAGTCAAAATATTTAGACAATTTGTAGAAAGAATGGCTGACTAGGTATGCTTTTAATTTTCTTTTGAACTGGTAAGGATTCATAATTTCTAACTTTAGGACAGATAGGAGTTCGTTGAATATCTTCCCAGCCAGACCGCCAGACGCAGACCGCCACGTGAACCCTAGACGAGGAGTTGAAGTTTACACGGAAAATGTTTTTGTGCCTTGCATTGTGACTATGTACATCGCAATTCAGATTCAGGAATGGAAACCATAAAGAAGTACACGTGGTGAACAGTGAAACCATTAAGGAGTACAGGGCTTGGAGAAAAAGGGGGAAAAATGCATGCTTGAACGTATTTGGCAACGAACGGTCCCAGGGCGATGGCGTCAATACGATGCAAGTTTCAAATGGTTCAAATGGCTCTGAGCACTATGGGACTTAACTTCTAAGGTCATCAGTCCCCTAGAACTTAGAACTACTTAAACCTAACTAACCTAAGGACATCACACACATCCATGCCCGAGGCAGGATTCGAACCTGCGACCGTACCGGTCGCGCGGTTCCAGACTGTAGCGCCTAGTACTGCTCGGCCACACCGGCCGGCTGCAAGTTTCGGTTATGGTCAGAAAAGTGTTCTGTGTAGTTGTGAACGCATTATGTCGGAGCTAAGTGCATTCGAGCATGGGCAAACAGACGGTGCTAGTGTGGTGTGTGCTTTCGTAACCAAAGCACTCGACGTGTTCGATGGTTCAAGGTTCTCCGTATCGATGATTTAAACAAAATAGAAGGAAGGCGGAAAAACATCATCCCCTAAGTTGAAACTTGGACGAAAGTGTGTGTTGAGTGATCGCGGTGGATGGTCGTTGACGAGGATTGTGACGAAAGATATGAGAGAGACTGCTGCAAAAGACATTGCAGAAATGATATCGCACTGGCGAACGATGTCAGCACCAAAACAACAAAAAGAGAGTTCCAGAGACGGGAAATTACAGGAGGAGCTGGAAGTCCAAAGCACTCAGCAGTAATGCAAACGGTCCTGACCGGAAAACGTGTTGCCAGAGCCATAAAACCTGGACTGCGGAGCAATGCTAGGATGTCATTTAGTCGGATGAGTGTTATTTCACACTCTTTCCGACTACTGACAGAGTTTACGTCCCACGAGTGAAACATGGTGGGGGTCGAGTTTTGATTTTGGGCAGCCATATCGTGGTATTCCATGGGTTCTACGATTACACTGCAAGATCACATTACTGCCAACGATTATGTGAACACTTTGGATGAGAGGTTCCATCCGTAGGGGCCCTTGTTGACACAACTCGCACCCTCCAGGACTGGTTTCATGAGCACGATGATGAACTGTTGTGGACGTTTTGCGTATCATCAACATGGACAAATGCAATGAATATGGATGATATGATACTCTATGGTATTCTGCGGTTTGAATTCACTCTGATATTTAGCAGTTGCATTGATTTGATTTTGTAAATGATACTGACAGTATTATACGCATGTATAGTGCAATATTCATAGTACAATTTCTCTAGGGTAATTATTTTGTTCAAATTGCACAAGAATTCCACCTAACGTAGTGTAATAATGTTGACTGTAAGTTGTGTTCATATCACTAAAATTACAGATCGTACATCAGAGCTTTTATAATTTTTGTCTTAGATGGATTTAATTATTTTTATCAAATTGTTCATGAAAAGGAACCACAGAATACCACCCGCACACAACACTGACGTATGCTACCAGAAATATTTTTCTCCGTGATTCGTGCGTAGTTTAATTTTGGCCTCATACATCAGCAATGAAATCTTGTTCAACAATAAATACCATCAGCACTGTTCTTAAAAGATGCAGTCTGATTCGATTAATTTTTTTTTATAAATAGAGTTCAGTACCACCGGTGCACATTTATTTCTTACACATCGGAATATTGTTTGCAGTTCCAAGTAATTTAAACTTGCCGCTGAGATAAAAGCTAAGATGGCGACCAACAAAAGATAGAGGATTTCTTTTTTAAGTAAGATTTTCCTTTGCTCAATAAATAATCAATCATTTAAATTGACGCCACCAAAAAAATTATTAATACTGTTTTGCAAATTAGTTTAACACAAACCCTTGATATTACGACCAGAAGTTCAGACGACATTGCTATATAATCGCAACTAACAATGGCTGCGCTTCTTGTAGCTATGATAAAACAATTAATACAAAATTATAATTAAAAGAGGAAGTTATTTTTCAATAGTTAATCATGAATAGTTTTAACGCATTTGGCTCTGTTTGTTTTTTACCAGCAAATGAACGTAAAACTACAATAATTTTACGTTAAATGTTTGTCATTCAACAGACCTCAAATCGATTCGCGTCTTGCGTCGGCGACGTACATCAGAAGAAGACGACAAAAGGGTACAAAAGAAAAGAAAAGAATGACATAGATTAACAAAGAATGTGAGACAAATATGTCTCTGTTTTACATAATTATCGTCTTTTTAAGAAATAATTACATAATTGAATGAATATTGTTGAGTTACGTAATTTTCCACAAGTTCATATTCCACTTGTCACATTATAAGTAAAAAAAAATATATATCGTGGATGTTATACTGTCGCATCTCTCCTGCCACAACAGTCAACAAATCACAATGTTATAAGGCCTCTTTGGTCTAATTTGGAGAGAAGGTTACATGATCGCTGTCTCCCTCCATCATCGTTACCTGATCTTGTCACAATTTTAAGAGAAGAATGGTATAAGATTTCACGGAAAACCGTACAGGACCTGTATTCCCCATTCCGAGATGACTGGAATTCTTCTGAATGCCAACGGGTTTATTAACAACATCAGACATGATACTCCGATGTGTTTATCCACCTCCTGTAGATGTATTGGGAAATAAGTTTAAGAATTCCAAGTTCCTTAAAAGGATCTCTGAAAGACGTGTATTTATCCACTTAACACGCTATTCTTTACTGGTCGGTTCTGATGAACAAACACTGTATTTATTTCAGATGCATTGTCACAGTACATAATTCCTTAGGATGACAGGAAATGAAAATATGTCAAATTAGCCTACACTCCTGTCCTTAGGTCAACACAATGAGAAATGCTTCTACGGTCATACGTTGCTGAACTGAGCCTGACTGGTTTATCTATGTGCTGACACCATTTCAACTTGTTATCCAGATGCACACCATGGAATTACCTCGTGGTGTAAGACTAGACCAACATTAAAGAATACATCGTTTAGGACAACAATTACAAGCAGTACGAATCAACGGTATTATGTCCACCCTAAGGAAAAACTATAACTGGAATTCTCTCACATTCCAGCGAATTCAAACCACAGAATGATTAATGAAACTCTTATGTAAGGCATCAAAGCGCATGGTAACTCCGAAAGATGTATGACGTTATGAATGGGCTGCTTTGATATCAAGCTACCATGTAAACACGGCGTCAGCCGCGCTGGGGAACTGAAAGCCACTCCGGCGTACACACAAGGCTAGCTTTTTGTCGCGCGGCTCCACTTGCCGACGACTGACTGCCTGAAGAGCCAGCGCCACGGCTTTGAATGGGCGGGCGTTGTCACGCGCCAGCTCGCGGCGCGAGCGACACGCAGCCGACGGATTTCTCCCGAGGAGACAGCTGGCTGGGGCCCATTCACCGCTGTATGCTGCGTCATCCTAGCCACCCAAAAGACGAACTGATTTTGTTCGGTTACAGTCTCTCATTCCACTATGTGTAAGGCTAGATTTTGATAGTATTAGTAAAAACAAATATTTGAAGCCAGCAGAATTCATAACAAGAAGCGTAAGACAGAGATTGTCCAGCAACAACAGATTAATATATTTTCATATCGTACTTAACCTTTAATGCTGAACTTCGAGAATTCGTATCATACCAATCTGACACTATTAAAAGGAAGGTTAATTGTTTTTCAGTGCCAGTGACGGTAAATGCAGGTTATACATCAAGCTATCAACCCCTCTGACATGTCCACATTTCCTTCCGTCTCCTCAATTTTTCGGGTACTTCTAGAACGACTTGCTGTTAGCACCCTTGTTCACGAAACACACACACTCACATACACACACACAGTAGAGGTTATCATCATTGTTTGAACCATTACAGCTAGATACAGAGGTAAATTCAGTTCTGAAAATTAACAGGAGGTAGCAAAAATCATCTTTTGATGTAAAGAACTAGTTGCACGTGCAAATGAATTCGGAAACAGTGTTCGTGTAAAATACGCATCATTAGTCGCTTGCCTAACTTTGTGGGCGCTTTCAAGAGATGAAATCGCATCAGGTGAAGTGGAAGCCTATATTTCTATTGATTTGTAGCATCAGGATATTTCAATGAACAGTTGCGTTCATAATTTATGTGTATATCCTTTATTACAAGTTTACAATAATTCAAATGAACATCCGACCCCAACACTGTTTTGCCTGATTAGATTCCACTTTTATTACGATGTGGAAATTCTAATGAACTGCTAAAACTTTTTTTTTTATTAGTGACGGACCTCGAGGTTTTATGTTCCACGAAGTGCAAATGGAGATTTCAAAGCTCGTGTAGCACATGCCCAGACAGACTGTGACAATTTCAACATTCCCCGTAATAAACGAAATAGTGTACTAGAGCTCAAATCCAGAACTGCAGAGCAAGCAGGGAAAGGCATGACAAATATCAAGAGAGATAGGCCTTCAGTCAGTATAAAGGCAGAATTACTATGCAAGAAGTGTCAGGATCCAACAAATCCGGTTCTGGTAAGTCTACCCGAACTGATGTAATAAGTCATTCGCCTCAGATTACAGACACAAGGCAAAGATAATAAAGATTAAATTGTAAAGCGCAGTCGGCACTCATGTCTAGTAAGTACAGTGTTCATCTGTGCGTAAAGGAGAGAATAAGCAGTTTCCGAGAATGTCACGAATAAGACTGTACTGCATTACACACAATTATTTAAAATGCGTCTTTCATTTTTAATCATATATATCCCATTAATGTGTCGTCAAAATCCTAAATAAAAAATTTTTACCAAATGAAGTGGTGTAAGTGTTCAATTTCTGAAATGCCTTTTGTTGCAAATGTTCGACATACCCACTTATACTTTACAGTTGTTACATATCTTAGACTTCATTGTATGTGCTCTACACACTTCATTACTGGTTACAGACGACAATTTCTGATTTTTTTTTCTTTCGCCGGTATTGTTGTTGTTGTTGTCGTTCTTGTTCTTGTTCTTGTTCTGGTGTCCAGTCTTCCTGCAGCACTCTACGCTGGTCTGTCCAGTACATATTTCTTCATTTTTGCGCAACTACTGCAACACATATGCATTTGAAACTGCTTACTGAATGCGAGCCTGGGACTCTTCTATAATTTTTACCCTCCACATTTCCCTCCATTACCCAATTAATGATTACTGATAATTGTCGTGTGGGGTTGCTAGTCCCCCATCGGGCGCCTCCCCGGGTGGCGGATTGGGGAATGCTCTCCAGATATGGGGGGTACCGGGGAAATAAAATACCCGGGGTGGACCAAAACTAGCACGGGTAGGGAAGACTCGTTAAGCCATGGTGAAGGCAAATCCCTAGGGGTAGAGTACCCCAAAATCAAGACTCCTGGTCCTCCAGGTTGGGGGTTGTGCAGAGGGCTACCAACCCACTCATGTAAAACAATGACCGGTCAGGACACTCAAGGTATGCCTCGGAAACAGGACAGAATTTACTGGAACAGAAATTGGCAAAGTTACAAGGATTTCTCTTTCGGTTCGTGGAATGTCAGAAGTCTATACCGCCCAGGAAGCGCACAAATACTAATAAACGAACTAGGAAAATACAAAGTACTACTGGTAGCGCTCCAAGAAATAAGATGGCAGGGAACGGGATCAATGAAAATAGGAGACGGGACAATAATGTATGGAGACTGCGGTCAGTGCCATGAATTTGGAACGGGCTTTTACATTCATAAAACAGCAATTGACACAATAAAGGAATTCAAATCAATTAATAACCGAATATCACACATTGCAATTCAGGCTCAGTGGTTTCATATTACATTTATAAATGTTCATGCACCCACAGAAGATAAGGAAGATGACGTGAAAGAAGAATTTTATAGTCAACTGGAACAGACATATAACTCAATAAGTAGACATAAAGTAACAATAGTGTTAGGAGACTTTAATGCCAAAGTAGGAAAAGAAGAAATCTACAAACCAACCATTGGGAATTACAGCTTACATGATGAAAGTTCAGAGAATGGTGTGCGACTCATAAACTTTGCAATGGCAAATGGTCTCACATTAAGCAGCACAAAATTCCAACACAAACGCATTCATTTAGGGACATGGATATCACCAGATGGAAAAGTAGTGAACCAGATCGACCATGTCGCCATCCAAAGACGATTTCAAAACAGTATTAAAGACGTTAGAACTTTTAGGGGAGCAGATTGTGAGACAGATCATATGTTAATCATAGCTCAAATGAAAATAAAGCTAAAAAAGAAACAAAGTACAAATAGGGTTGAAATTAAAAGGTACGATGTAGAAAATCCGGCAGAAGAAAAAATAAAAGAAAACTTTAGGAAAGAAATGGAAATTAACCTATCGGAATCTAGACTGACACATAGTGACCAGCAAGACGTGGAAAGTAGATGGAGACACCTCAGAAACAGTATTCAAGATGTAGCTTCCAAAACTATAGGTAAAAGAAAACGAACTAACAAAATCTGGTTTAATATAAAGTGCCAAGAAAGAGTACTGGAGAGGCAAAATGCGAGGAAGGCATGGTTACAAGACATGGACAATATTACACTAAAGGAGAGATACTATAAAATCCGCAAGGAAACACAACGAACTCTAAGACAAGAGAAGAGAAAACACTACAACAACATGGTAAGAGAAGCGGAGGATGATTTCAAGCATCACAGAGCAAGGCAGATGTACCAGAATATAAAAAAGTCCTTGGGAAAATTCACTAAAAGGGAACAGTTTATAAAGGACCATAATGGGAAAATACTTACAAACAAAAATGACATACAAGAAACATGGAAGACATACTTTACACAGCTGCTCAACTGCAATGATCCACAATATTACTTTACATTTGAAGAACCAGATACAGTTGATATACAAGTCACCACACCATCAGTAAATGAAATAAGACAAACAATAAAGAAATTAAAGAACAACAAGGCCTGTGGGGAAGACCAGGTATATGCTGAGCTTTTAAAAAATGGAGGACCACAATTGGAAATAGAACTACATTCCTTAATTGAAACAATTTGGGAGACAGAAAACATACCGGCCGATTGGAAAACTGCAATTATATGCCCCATCTTTAAGAAGAATGATCCCCTTGTCTGTGATAACTACAGAGGAATTGCCCTACTCGATGTCACGTATAAAATTTTGTCGATGTGTATACTACACAGACTGATTCCCATAACCGAAGAACTGATTGGGGACTACCAATGTGGTTTCTGCACTAATAGATCCAGTTTGGATCACTTATTCACATTGAGACAAATAACTGAGAAGGCATGGGAATTTAATGTAGATATCCATATTCTATTTATAGACTTCAAGAAGGCCTATGATAGCATATACCAACAGACACTCTTAAACACCATGAAAGAATTTGAAATACCATTAAAATTAATCAAATTAGTTAAAATGTGTTTGGAAGAAACCATATGCAAAGTTAAGACACCTGCAGGAGAGACTGAAAATTTTAAGGTGTACACTGGACTGAGACAAGGGGATGCCATCTCACCTATTCTATTTAATATTATCTTAGAGAAGATTGATAGAGAATTCACCAAAACTAATCCACAAGGGATCCAACTGCAGGGGCAGAACATTACTAGACTTGCTTATGCAGATGATGTAGCCTTAATAAGCACTTCAAAAGCTGAATTAATCAGGATGATGCAAAATTATTACAAAATAGCTGAGAAAGCTGGACTTCATGTGAGTGAAGAAAAGACAGAATATCTAGTCATAAGTAAAAAACTCCAAAAGAATACACCACTGACCGTAAATGGTCTCACTTTCAAGGTAGTTGACCACTTCAAGTACTTAGGGAGTCTTTTTAGCAGAGACAATAGAGCAGAAATAGAAATAGACGCCCGTCTAGCAGCAGCTAATAGAACTTTTTACAGCTGTATCAAAATTTTAAGGATGAGATCACTTAGTACTGAATTCAAAATCCGTTTTTATCAGTCAACTATTGTACCAGTAGCATTATATGGATGTGAAGCTATTACATTCAGGAAAAAAGATGAAGAAAAACTGTTGATATTTGAAAGAAAAATACTAAGAAAAATATTTGGACCAATCTTCGATGAAAATGTCATGGAGTGGAGGATAAGGAAAAATGAAGAACTACGGGAGCTGTACAAACATAGTACCATTGTGGAAATGTTAAAGAAGAGAAGACTGAACTGGGCTGGTCATGTAGCAAGGATGCCGGAGAACAGACTACCCAAAATAGCATCCACTAAGAAATTAGAAGGAAAGAGAAGAAGAGGAAGACCTCGAATTAGGTGGATGGAGAATATCCGGGAAGATGCAGCTAGGATGGGCATCAACTCTGATTGGACAACAATTTCCCTGGATAGAAATAATTGGAAGAGGCTCGTAGAGCAGGTGTATGGTCGATAAGGCCTTAGCCACGTGTAAAGTAAGTAAAGTAAAGTAATAATAATTGTCCTATGAATCGATTCCTTCTTTTAGAAAGAGTGAGCCACAAATTTCTTTTTTTTCCAGTTGTAGCCCGTACCTTTTCATTAGTTATTCGATCTAACAATCCAGTTTTCACAATTATTCTGTACCGCCACATTTATATTCTCTTCTGGTCTGAATTTTTATCATCTACGTTTCACTTCTGTACTGGTCTACACTCCAAAAAAATATCTTCAAAATACTTCCTAACAGTTAAATTTATGTTTGATGTTAACACAGTTCTCTTTTTAAGGATTCTTCTTCTTATTATTGGTAATCTGTATCTTGTATCCTCTATTTCGTCAACTATCAGTTATTTTTAGTGTTTCTTTCCTTATGCAATTTCCTCTGCTCACCTGATTAAATTCGACTACATTCCGTGATACTTGTTTTACGTTTGTTGGTGTCCATCTCTTAACCTCTTTTGGGGACGTTACCCATTCCATTTAACTGCTCTTCCAAAATTATTTCTTCTCACTGAATATTAATTCCGCTTCGAAATTTCTCCTTACTTTCCTTCACATCTTGCTCAATGTACAGACTGAATAACACCGCGGACAGGCTACTACACTCACTCCCTTTTCAACTACTACTTCCTTTTCATGTTCTTCGACTCTTATAGTTTTTGTTTGGCCTCCTTACAAGTCTTAGATTACCTATCGCTCCCCTACCTTCAAAGTGCATTCCAGTTGAAACAGAACTGGTATGCAAGGAACTTTCTCTTTAATGTACTTTTCAATACATTCATTTAAATATGCTACACGATACTGTGTCATGCTTTACAGATAAAAAATTTTTGACTTTTTATCTGCGATTAATATATATTGTATACAAATACACATATGCTAAAAAGGGGGGAATACGTGGTGTGTATGTGGACGACTATATGGGCTGTATGGGCCATAGCAATGTCTACAGATGATTTGCTTTCTTCCAAGAAGGCCGTGTGAACACTAGTGATTCGCCACTCTCCGGACGGCCAGTAACAGCTGCAACACCGCAGAATGTTGGAGCAATTTTGAACGACGAGCGTGTGCAACTGCGAACCTTATTGCAGCAGTGAAACATTTCATGTGGTGTGGTCTACTATATTGTTTATTACACGTTGAAATTTCGTAACGTTATTGCTCGCTGGGTGCCTAAAAACCCGACAGACAGCGTATGATGGCAGGCTTGGATTACTTAACGCGTAACGCCGCAGAATGGCATGACTTTCTGAAACGGATCGTCGCCGGTGATGAGTCATAGGCGTACCATAACACGCCCGTAAGCGAATAGGCCTCTGCGGCGTAGAAACATGCTGGATACCCACTACGTAAAGAATTCAAAGTGACTCAGTCTGTTAGGGAAGTGCTTATGACAGTGTTCTTGGAAATTCATGGTCTGTTATTAATGGACTTCGGTGAACAAGGATAAACTGTGAATGCTGCAGCCTACATTAAAACTTCGATTAAGTTGTGTCGTGCCCTTCGCAACAAACGCCACAACATTTATGCTGACGAAGTCAAACATCTTCATGTCAACGCTCGCCCACACGTTGCTGCTCCTGTTCGTGAGAAAGTCGCCAAAATTGGGTGTAAGGTGCCCCACCATACACTCCGGACCTTGCACCGTCGGAGTTTCATCTGTTTGGTCCTATGAAGAAATTCCTAGCTCTCCAACACTTTGGGATATCGGTTTTCGAAACCATGACAAATGGTAAATTCCTCACATAATTACAACAAACAATACAATGACAAACTTATTCGTGTGGAGGAGAAGGTCTGTATTTACGAGCAATAATTGTACGTATTTATTTACTAGCGTAGCAAGCAGATTTTGTTTTTCTAGGGAAAATGAGGAAACACAAGAGTTAATAAAAATTATTAAAAGAATAATAATAATAAGAGACCCACTGGTAACCTCGGCGTTGAGCATCTGTAAGCTCCTTTTCAATAAGAGGCCGTAGGATACAGAAGAATGCTGAAAGACAGAATGAGGGCTAGAATAGTTGGGTTACAGATGAAAGACAGCTATCGATTCTCATCATTTGTCGAAGAATTACGGAGAACACACTTTTCACAATTCGCGTAAGACTTAAGTCCTACTGCATGAATTATGTTTCATAGAGTACTGAAAGATATCGTCTCAAGCAAAGCACTTCTCTAACATTTAGCAGAGAGTTACAAAAATTCCGTTACAAACCGCCTTAAAAAGAGAGAAACAATGACATTCTGAGGAAGCAGCGTTCTGAGATGACGAAAAGAGGAAAGATAAACGAGGCGACGATCAGACCACGTATTCTTACACTTTCTTAATACTTCAAAGAAATAAAAAATCTGGACTATGGTCTGTTTCGCTTGAGATATGAAAAAGGTACTTCAGGAGATATTAGGACCCTTATATGAAGCGCAGTGTCTAGGAGTAGCGTCATTGACTGGTAATCTAAACGCTTTCGGTCCCGGGCTCGAAGCCCGCCACCTCTTGAATTTTGATTAATAATCAGCATTAGCGGCCGAAGACTTCAGGCATAAGAAGTCACCCTCATTCTGCCAACGGCCTTGTCAAAGAGGGCGGAGGAGCTGACAGAGGTTCAGCGCACTCTCTTGCCTTTGGGATGGGAAGCTGCCTCTAAAAGGCGGAAGAATCAGCAGTTATCAACGACATAAGGATGCAGAAGGCAATGGTAACCATTGCATGAAAGACACACAATGTATATCCTCAGGACATGTGGTCTGCAGTAGAGAAGTTATCATCATGATCTCTCCATTGGCAAAGGATTCCGTATTAATCCCCTGTTCGAATCCCCGGTAGAGAACTGCCAATGGGGACGCGACCATGAGGCAAAGATGGAATAACCAACGAAGGGATAACATTCTACGAGCCGGAGGAGGAGTGCAGAAATATGAACGTAGTAGGAAACGTAGAAAATTTGAGAACAGAAATGCAAACGCTCGATTTGGATATAGACTGAAATGGGAAGAAGATAAGGATTTCTGGTCATACGAATACAGGGCAATATCAAGAGCAGCAGGAAATGGTTTAACAGGAATAGGATTAGTTATGAACCGTTCATCGACAGGGGTGTTCTCATCAGATATGGCAGCAAACCGCTGTGGACAACGATAGTTCTGATATACATGCCAACGTTGCAAGCAGATGTTGAAGAGATAGAGAAAGTTTATGAAGATGTTGAACATGTAGTTCAATATGTTAAAGGGAATGGAAATATAATAATCACGCGGAATTTGTACACTCTTGTAGAGGAAGAAATAGAAGACAGGGTACTGGAGAATGTGAGAATATTGGGTTGGGAGTAGAGATGAGAGAGGAGGAAGACTAATTGAGTTCTGCGAGAAATTTCAGATGGTAACAGCGGAATTCACTGTTCAAGAATCACAAGAGGAGAACGTTTACTTGGAAAAGGACCGGCAGACATGGGAAGATTTCAGCTGGATTACATTTTGGTCAGAAAGAGATTCCGAAATCTGATACTGGATTGTAAGGCGTACCAGGAGCAAATATAGACTCAGTCCACAGTTTAATAATGATGAAGAGTATACTGACATTTTAAAAGAAGAATCATTGTGGAAGGGAGTGGATACTGAAGTACTGAGGTACAATGAGACACGTATGAAGTTCGCTAAGGATGCGGACACTGCAGCAGACATACCACAGTAGATAGTTCACTTGATGCGTAGTAGACATCTCTAAAAACATCTATCACAGATGTCGGACAGTCAGACGTACGTACAAGGGGGGTAACGTCGAAGAAATCTTAAGTAACAGAGGAAATACTTCAGTTGAACTAGGAAAGAAGAAAGTATAAAAATGTTCAGTGAAAGACAGGAATACAGCAAAATAAATCAGTAAAGAAGTAAATAGGAAGTTAGGATAAATAAAGGGAAATGGTTGCAGGAAAAATACGAAGAAATCAAAAAGAAATTATCGTGGGAACGTTCTGACTCAACAAACAGAAAAGTCAAAACAAGGTTCGATGAAATCAAAAGCTAGGGTGATAACGTTAAGAGTGCAATGGGAATTCCAGTTTTAGACACCGAGGAAAGAACAGATAGGTGGAAAGAATACATTGAAGGCCTCTGATAGGGAGAAGACTTGTCTGGTGCCTCAATAGAAGAAGAAATTGGAGTCGATTAGGAAGCCATAGGGGATCCAGTATTACTCAGAATTTAAATGGGCTCTAGAAGACTTGGGATCAATTCAGACAGAAGGAACAGATAACATTCCATCGAAATTTCTAAAACCAAACAACTATTCAAGTTGATGTGTAGAATCTATAAGACTGGCGACGTAGGATCAGACTTTCGGAAAAATGTCATCCACACAATCCCGACAACAGCAAGGGTACATAAGTGCGAAAACCATAGCACCATCTCATGCATCCGAGCTGCTGACAGCAATAATATACAGAAGAATGGAAAAGAAAACTGATGATCTGTTAGATGTAGATCAGCATGGCTTCAGGAAAGATGAAAGCACCAAGGGTGCAACCCTGGCACTGCACTTGATAATGGAAGCAAGACAAGAACAATCACGACAGGCTCATATGATTTTTCGACCTATAAAAACTCTTTGATAATGTAAAATGGTGCAAGATGTTCGGAAGTCTGAGAAAAATAAGACTAAGCAACAGGAAAAGACAGGTGATGTGCAATATAGCCAAAAAACAAGAGGGAACAGTAAGACTGGAAGAGCAAGCATGAAGTGTTCGGATTAAACAGGGTGTAAGATAGCGATGCATGGATACGTCGAAGAAACAATGACAAACAAAAGAATGGTTCAAGAGTAGGATATTACCCGAGACAGACGTATTTGAGATGTGCTACAGAGGAATGTTGAAGATCAATTGGTCTGTTAAGTAGAGAGAGGTTTTCAGCAGAATCGGCGAAGAAAGGAGAGTATGGAAAACATTGACAAGAATAAGGGACAGGACGATAGGACGTGTGTTAAGACATCAGGGAATTACCTCCGTGGTACTACAGGGAGCTATAGAGGTTAAAAACATTACGGGAAGACAAAGCTTGGAATACGTCCAGCAAACAACCGAGGACGTACGATACAAGTACTACTCTTATATGAAGAGGTTGTCGCAGAAGTGGAATTCGTGGCGAGTTGCATCAGATCAGTCAGGCGAATTATTCGTATATATATATATATATATATATATATATATATATATATATATATATATATATATATATATATATGTATATATTATATTTCATTTTTATAGGAAACTTCGTTTAGTACTGCATTATATGCTTTAAAGAACGTATCGAGTTTGTTAACTTCAGTATTCTGAGGATAACTTCAGGAAACATACACGAATATTACCACAGTAGCAACAGAGAGATTTCAAACATACACTCCTGGAAATGGAAAAAAGAAC
Source organism: Schistocerca cancellata (assembly GCF_023864275.1). Lineage (NCBI taxonomy): Eukaryota > Metazoa > Arthropoda > Insecta > Orthoptera > Acrididae > Schistocerca > Schistocerca cancellata. Next base: position 312,943,701 of record NC_064633.1, on the reverse strand, counting down.
ACATTGACACCGGTGTGTCAGACCCACCATACTTGCTCCGGACACTGCGAGAGGGCTGTACAAGCAATGATCACACGCACGGCACAGCGGACACACCAGGAACCGCGGTGTTGGCCGTCGAATGGCGCTAGCTGCGCAGCATTTGTGCACCGCCGCCGTCTGTGTCAGCCAGTTTGCCGTGGCATACGGAGCTCCATCGCAGTCTTTAACACTGGTAGCATGCCGCGACAGCGTGGACGTGAACCGTATGTGCAGTTGACGGACTTTGAGCGAGGGCGTATAGTGGGCATGCGGGAGGCCGGGTGGACGTACCGCCGAATTGCTCAACACGTGGGGCGTGAGGTCTCCACAGTACATCGATGTTGTCGCCAGTGGTCGGCGGAAGGTGCACGTGCCCGTCGACCTGGGACCGGACCGCAGCGACGCACGGATGCACGCCAAGACCGTAGGATCCTACGCAGTGCCGTAGGGGACCGCACCGCCACTTCCCAGCAAATTAGGGACACTGTTGCTCCTGGGGTATCGGCGAGGACCATTCGCAAACGTCTCCATGAAGCTGGGCAACGGTCCCGCACACCGTTAGGCCGTCTTCCGCTCACGCCCCAACATCGTGCAGTCCGCCTCCAGTGGTGTCGCGACAGGCGTGAATGGAGGGACGAATGGAGACGTGTCGTCTTCAGCGGTGAGAGTCGCTTCTGCCTTGGTGCCAATGATGGTCGTATGCGTGTTTGGCGCCGTGCAGGTGAGCGCCACAATCAGGACTGCATACGACCGAGGCACACAGGGCCAACACCCGGCATCATGGTGTGGGGAGCGATCTCCTACACTGGCCGTACACCACTGGTGATCGTCGAGGGGACACTGAATAGTGCACGGTACATCCAAACCGTCATCGAACCCATCGTTCAACCATTCCTAGACCGGCAAGGGAACTTGCTGTTCCAACAGGACAATGCACGTCCGCATGTATCCCGTGCCACCCAACGTGCTCTAGAAGGTGTAAGTCAACTACCCTGGCCAGCAAGATCTCCGGATCTGTCCCCCATTGAGCATGTTTGGGACTGGATGAAGCGTCGTCTCACGCGGTCTGCACGTCCAGCACGAACGCTGGTCCAACTGAGGCGCCAGGTGGAAATGGCATGGCAAGCCGTTCCACAGGACTACATTCAGCATCTCTACGATCGTCTTCATGGGAGAATAGCAGCCTGCATTGCTGCGAAAGGTGGATATACACTTTACTAGTGCCGACATTGTGCATGCTCTGTTGCCTGTGTCTATGTGCCTGTGGTTCTGTCAGTGTGATCATGTGATGTATCTGACCCCAGGAATGTGTCAATAAAGTTTCCCCTTCCTGGGACAATGAATTCACGGTGTTCTTATTTCAATTTCCAGGAGTGTGGATCGTAAGACTTATCTCTCCCGCGAGGCTGATTTATTGTTTCCTCTCAACGAATAACTGAGAAAATTAATGTGTTGCGCAAATAAAACGCTATGTGCGTCATTTAAAAAGATTAATGTCGCTGTTAACTAACGCTTTTCCCATTTGCTTTATACGAGTCATTAAACTAAGCGTTTTCATTTACGCTATCTCTTTTTTTTCTAAACGTTCCACAGTGTAAAAGGTATTTATACCAGAGATTCCAGATACTTTCGAACGTAATTAAGATATATCAAGGCAAGATGTAATCTGTGCATAAGGTCGATGTTCTGAAGGCCAGAGGTGCTACTTAGGTAGCGTGTTGTCTTTATCGCTGAATAGCCTTTTGTTTCGCTAACGCAGAGATTTTGTGTGTACTTCAGCGTAACAGGTGGGCAGTAGGTACTTGTAAACGAGAGGTAGCCGAAACATAATGGCTATGATTGCGTCTACAGCCTTCAACTACCGAATAAGAGACAGTCTGAGCAGCTTTTTAGGTGGTGGAGGGAGATTTGAAACTTTTTCTCTTCACTCTCAGCCTTACAGCAGTGTTGAGAGCATTCATTTTCTGTAACAATACCACATTGTTTCTATGATATATTTACACACTTCTTGCAAATTATTCAGACAATGAGTGAGTGTTAAAATCAGATGGATTAAAAGTGCACTATTCCACTAGCAAACTATTTGAAAGCTAGCAACTTCAACAGAGTTTGAGCTAAATTTATAACATGCAAGCAAAATAAATGAGGTTACTCGCATTACCACGAAGTTATTTGCTAACTTCTTTTTGAACTGAATCTGTCTTTATGCTTTAACAAGCTCCGTCAAAATCTAACAACACAGGGTCAGTGAACGATTAGCTTACTATGAATATCCTTGAAACGTTTATCACACTGTGCCAATACTAGGTTGATCCATAAATTAGCCTAATAAATGTGCAATTTATGCCATATTTTCTTTGTAATGAAAGGTAGGGGAGAGCCGGGCAAAGTGACCATGGTAAGCAAAACGGCCATTTGGGTCCTGGTGGCCATAAAGTGCTGGCACGGCGCTGGAAATGCTTTAACTTATTCTCCCTGGAGGGCCCAGTTACCCCTCGATGTCCAACCAGTTCTCTGTGCCAATCCTCAGACTTATAACACTGAAGTGACTAAAGTCATAGAATAGCTTTATCCGCAAATACAGATAGCGGTAGTCTCGCGTACTTAAGATATAAAAGGACAGTGCATTGGCGGAGCTGTCGTTTGTACTCAAGTGATTCACGTATCAAGGTTTGCGATCTAGTTATGGCTGGACGACTGGCTTTAACAGACTTTGAACGCGGAATTAGAAAGATGGGACGTACTGTTTCGAAAATCGTTAGGAAAATCAATATTCCGAGATTCAGAGTGTCAAGAGCGTGCCGAGAACATCAAATAACAGGCATTAACTCTCTCCACAGGCAACGCAGCAGCCGGTGGCCTTCACTTAACGACCGAGAGCAGCAGTGCTAACAGACAAACAACACTGCGTAACATAACCGTAGAAATCGATGTGGGACGTACGAAACAGAGGCAAAATTTGGCGTTTATGAGCCATGTCACAGACGACCAACGCGAGTGCCTTTGCTAACAGCACGACATCGTCTCCTGGGCCCGTGACCATATCGGTTGAACTCTAGACGACTGGAAAGTTATGCCCTGGTCACATGAGTCCCTATTTCATTTGGTAAGAGCTGACGGTATGGTTCGAGTGTGTCACTGACCCCATGAAGCCATGGGCCCAAATTGTAAACAAGGCACTGTGCACGCTGGTGGTGGCTCCATAATGGTGTGTGCTGTGTTTACGTGGAATGGATTGTGTCCTCTGATCTTACTGAATCGATCTTTGAATGGAAATGGTTATGTTCGACTACTTGGAGATCATTTACAGCCACTCATGGGCTTCATGATCCCAAACAAGGATGCCATTTTTGTGGATGACGGTGTGTCATGTCAACAGGCCACAACTGCTCGCGATTGTATGAATTTTTTCCTTAGTGGATGCTGCTGAACTCCGTGACTGTTCCTTCATAGGGTGTGGAAAAATTCCCGCTACCAATCAGAATAAAAGTTTATTTATTTGTCATACGACCGGTTTCGGGCTTGTGCCCATCGTCAGGTGTTTATACATCCATGTACATGATTATACTGCTGGAGATCACTGTATAAATACAAAAAATTATTTGCTGGTGACTAAACAGATAAAAGTGGGACAATTGTTAGTGACAAGGCAGCATTTGTCGAAAATATGTCTGTACGTAACATAAAGATGAAGCATCATTATTATAGTTATGCTGTGGTGACAGTTTTCCCACTTAGTTGCACAATTGTTATCATTTTCACGTCCGTATTTAACTTTTTTAAAATTTAGCTGCATATTTCACTACTAAGACGTGCACTCGTGAAATACACTGTGTTGACATAAAAACATGTGGGCTATGGTCAAAGAACTTAGACGTAGCAGGTGTGACTTAAAAAGCTATTGTAGACTGCGAAGTTTTTTATACACATTATGAATTTTTTTTATCCACGTTTTTGTCAGAGAACTTAGATCTAGGAAGTACAATGTTGTTATATATTTGAAATTACTAAAAGCTATTACAAATTAAAAATGAGCTAGAAATTTATATCCACAGCTGTAATTCACCAGACCTTATTCTCAACGAATAAGGAGCTTGCAAAGAAATTCTATCTTTACATATTTCATGAAATATTAAAAAACAAAAATTCACTATCATCTGATATAATAACAAATTAATGTGCTATGTAAATTCGATGTAGCAGTCATACAACAGTTCAAGTGCCATTATCGTAATTTGTAAAAGTCATATTGTAAACACAAGCTGTAACTGTCATTTTAATAATTTGTAATAGCTTTCAAACTTTCATGTGTGTAACGTCATTGTGCTTCCTATTGCTAAGTTCTTTGAGCATAACCTACATTTTTCTCTAGGAGCAACACCTTTACATCTGCTACGTCTTAGTTCTTTGACCATAGCCCACATGTTTGTATGTACACACACTGTATTTCGTGAGTGCACGTCTTAATAGTGAAATATGCAGCTAAACTTTATAAACTGAAATATGGAGGTGAAAATGATAACAGTTTTGCAACTAAGTGGAAAAACTGTCACCACAGCATAACTATAATAATGATGCTTCAATTTTACGTTACGTACAGACATATTTTCGACAAATGCTGCCTTGTCACTTACAATTGTCCCACTTATATCTGTTTAGTCACCAGCAAATAATGTTTTGTGTTTATACAGTGATCTCCAGCAGTATAAACATGTACATGAATGTATAAACACCTGAGGATGGGCACAAGCCCGAAATCGGTCGTGTGACAAATAAAGTACCTTTTATTCTGATTTGTAGCGGAAATTTTTCTACACTATATGTTCGCGATTGGTTTGCAGAACTTCTAGACAATTCGAGATAATGATCTGGATACTCAGATCGCCCGACGTGAATCGCACTGAACATTAGTGGACATAATCGAGAGGTCAGTTTGTACATAAAATACTGCAACGGCAAGAATTTCGCAATTATGGACCGCAGGGGACTTCCAACAACTGGTTGTTGCCATGCTACGTCGAGATGGAGCACACGCCGTGCAAAAGGAGGTCCGACACAGTATTAGGAGGTATCCCATGACTTCTGTTTCCTCATTTTGTACTAAATATAGATTCGTTATTCCTATCTAATTTGTGTAGTTCCTCTGTATTTTTTATCATTTGCATATCTAAACATGTACTATACTCCATGGCAGTTTGACATTTGTTGCATGTCGTCATCATGCTGTTCCAATTATAATGATTGTTAATGTGGAATTGTGTAAGTAGCTACTATTCTGGTAATATGTTCTTGAGGTTCGTAACAGACTGTCAGAAATTTTCGATTGTTACTACTTCCTCCACTTCGTTTAAGAACGTCCTTAGATTTAAAACAAGTGGAACGTTGCTTGTAACACTTAGGTCCGAAGACGGCCACGAGATGTCCGTAGATCGCTGTACTGGAGGGGGAATTCTCGAGATTTCGTGTCCATCTCCAAATATAGTTTCAGCTTGTAAAATACGTTCGTGCTTCTTCACGCCTCTCCATTATCTGGTTTAGTCTCTTTTTTTTATCCAGACTTAATTTGATGGTGAGGTCGCGCAGCTGTGACTCGGTTTTTGAATAGATCGCGACAGGGATGAGACATACTTGCTGTTTCAGTCAACAGAACAATAAAGTCGTAAACCAACTTAACGTTTGCACAGTTTGGCCCGTATGACAATACCATGGGCGCCCCAACAGGAACAGGTGCTGCTAACGTCGGAGGCAAATCCAGTGGCGACCCGACGCCGCTCCAAACGGCCACTCTGCGGTGAATGACGTCACGCGGGCCGCGTCGAAAACACCCGGCAGGTCCTCGCAGGCAGCCCAGTGGAGGCATTGCCCTGCGCGCCGGGGTTCATGGCCACCGGAGCGCGTCCCTCCCCCTCCTCCTCCTACTCTTCCTCCTCCTCCTTCTCCTCTTCCGCCTCCACCTCCTCCCTCTCGTCCTCTTCGTTGTCCATCATTCCCTCTCTCTCTCTTTCTCGCTCCGCGAGGCCTCTTATTTTCCTTTTGCACGCGAATCTCATTATGTTTTGGTAGAGTCGGCGCATGCCTCTCATCGGCGCACGCCTGCTCGAGTACGCGCACCATTGTTATCCGCGGCTGGTGCCGCAGGATAGTAGGGGGCGGAGGTGGGGGGATAGTGACGGCATCTCTCGAAGCGACCGTAGAGGAGTACGGACAGTGATCTGGCGAAAACACCTGCGCGGGTCAAAGCACCCGTCGGACGCTTCCAGAGCTACGCGGGCAGCGGTCCAACGCCCGCGAGGGGCACACGCTACCGGACGCAGTGCGAGCCGTTCCTGTTGCTGTCTCATTCTGCACGCGGCAGTCGTTCCGACCAAGCCACTGCACGAGTTACTCGGACACGCCCAGCAGCCGCACGGGAGAGTCGCAGCCATTTAAATGTCTCGACAGAGCTGAAATACTCGTTCCGAACTGAATGAAGTCCTTTTTCAGTATCAGGAATCCGACTCGGTAATTACTTCTCTCGCTATGTCTCAATTATTTCTGTCCAATTTCATCACATAGTCCTCTTCCCAAAGTTAGTTTTCAAGGTCAAGGACACTACTTTTCATGTCTCACACTATATCAGGAACTGAATAACATCTGAAGCATCAACAGATAAGCGATGACCTATCTACTAAAACTACAGCAACGCCCGCTTTCGTTTTTGTATGCACGTGGTTACCCCTTATAAATACATATCCTTCTAGTCCACTGGAACATCATCTTTTTTTCAGCTACCTAATTACTGCAGTTATCTGAATTTTTCTCTCTTACAACAAGCTGTGGCATAATATCATACATTTGTAAATACATAAACAAATTTTGTATCTTCTTTTATCACTATTGTTAATCGTTATTGTTATCGTGTTCTCATTATTCTTTTACGTACGAGCTACTATGCACTACATTTATTTCACCTATTTCTCTTTTTTTTATTCCAGGTTTTTTCATCATTACTCGACATTTCTGTCTTCTTTCTTCTGACCAAGTAGCTCGAATGTTCTCCTTGGCTTTTTAATGGAAACGTTTGACGTCTTGAATGTCTTCCTGAATGGCAGTCGTTCCTCCATAGCTTGTGGAATAAGTCGGATTTCGCCTGTCTCCCTTCCGATTTCTCTGCACTTTGTGTTATATATTTTTGATTTACCGAAATAAATGAAGTGTCTTTTTGTCAATGTGCTGGAATTCACCCTTTGGTTGTGGCCACAGAAAGCTATTTTGCTTTTCCCAATCATGTCACTATTATGGTGCCTTCTGTATTGTGATTGCTCTTTAACCGGTCTGAAATTTTTTTCTTAATGTTTTTCTTTCTATGCTTTCCAGTGCTTCCACCGTCGCTTTTTTGTTTAGAGTTAAACATTATTATTATTTATTCGTATTTTCATCTGGACCCATTTGTATCACGCAGTATGAAACGTCTCAGTAGAGCCGTTCCATAAGGTAGTTGCCTCCTTTGACCCTGTGTCATCTACCTTTGCACGCCGCATGTCTGCGGTTTAGTTCCTCAGCTACCCCGGAAGGACGGAGCAGTAGAAGTTACACAAATTTTATGCCTGAATGACATGAATACAAGCAACCTGTGTCTATTTGTATCAGCAATTCAACTGATTATGCTCCATATTTTATGTTCAAAAATGAACCCGAACATCTGCCTATCACATTCACTGCATGTGTGTCTGAATGTGAGCAAATGAGTATTCTTGTTTATATTTCGGAGATTGTTTGGTAGTAGTAGTAGTCGCTTGGAGTGTCGTCTAAAAAAATGTCGTCTACTCGGAGCAGAAAAGAAGTTGCTTGTCCTCTGCTTTTAGCATAGGTTGACCAACTTAGAGTTCCTCTTACCTGAACAGAGAGGACTACCCTTTATGCATGGTGGTTGCCTGTTGTTAGCCTGTGACAGAAGCTGCCGCTCTGGTCACTTCCGTCCGTAATCAAGGGTAGCTGGGAGCTTCTTCAGAACGGCAGTCCTCGTCCGATCGCCGTTGAGTATTGTCATAGGATTAAGTAGGCCTTCTGCTGAGCTATAATATGGTGTTAAGCGTAATATTTAAGTTGCTTCAGGATAGCTGAAGCGCTGTCTTCATTGTTCAGTTTTCTTAAGAAACAAAAGAGTGGAATATGTTCATGACCTTGGGCTTGTTGACGACTATTGGTAAGGCTTTCATAGTCTGCTCTTCTGTATCCCACAGCGGAACGGAGATTGTACGCCATCCTGAAATGTCCAACAAATAATATAACCGTCTTATCAATAACCACCTCAAATGCAAACAAAATTCATACGAACATTTACATTGCCAACGTGCTTTTTCATCTGATAACTTGTGTACAAGCCTAGATTTCTTTCTACCCTGATCAGGATACCTCACTATCCGTGAGGCCATTTTCTAGGAAGGCCTTAGGCTGTGCGTCTGAGGTATGACTTGTGAGGTTACTTTATTGAGGTTCTAATAATTGTACCACAATGGCCTATAACGACCTTGCCCAAAATCAAAGTACCTGTTTGCACACCTTACACCGTTTGGCATAAATACGTATTCTCTGTAAGCGTCCCTAAACTGACGAATTAAATCATCCAAATTAGGCTTATAGTACCAAAGTTCTTCCAACACAATAACAGCTGCAGAATAATTAATCTTGTTGCCATAAAATGTAATAGCAAGTTCGTCAATCCTCTGCTGATTATTAGGAACAAGGAAGGCGAGGCGTAGATTGTCCGGATAATTTCGGATATGGTCCCAGTTGGCATAAAAAAACTCCAACGCAGATATTTGCTATAAACAAATACGTTTATTCAGAACGTTACATTATCTTTCCTCATATAAACTCTATTTCTTACAATAAATGTGACATATTTAACTTCACTTTGAACATTATCATTTTTCTCAGGTTCATCACCAGCAATTTTCAGTCCAATATAAAATGGATTGGTACCTTGAAAAGGGCGGTTTTTAACTTGACATTCCTTTTCTAGATCTGTCCACGATTTCACTTTCGTTATATCAGCACTTTGTTCAGGCTTAGAATATGTTACAAACTTAAATCTGGGCGCTACAGTCTGGAGCCGAGCGACCGCTACGGTCGCAGGTTCGAATCCTGCCTCGGACATGGATGAGTGTGATGTCCTTAGGTTAGTTAGGTTTAAGTAGTTCTAAGTTCTAGGCGACTGATGACCTCAGAAGTTAAGTCGCATAGTGCTCAGAGCCATTTGAACCATTTGAAACTTAAATCTATTATCAGTGAGCGAAACTTCCCTTCTCCCTTTGGAACAGCGTAGGGGTGTTTAATGTAATGTAAGGTTGCCAGGACCTCAAAATGTCGTGTGAATGTGGTGTGATTGAATCTATATGAGTTTGTACTTTTTTATGATTTCCAGTATTTTACTGTAAGATTTCTGCGTCTGGTCGTGTTTGAACTTCATGTACGTCATGTGACGAGCCATGTATGCTGCTCGTAGCTCGTAACCATATTCATTGATTCGATTTAAATTTCTTTTGAGCCGATAGTCATCAAAACTGTCAGATTTGGGTGTTTTATGCGAATTTCTAAGAGCTGCCTTGTTCAGCGGAGGCCACTTGCACCGTGGAACTCGTCTCAGTATTCATTTTTGTAAAGGTTAGTTCTCTCAAGTGTGGCTCGCGGTCATTTAATCTTGTCGTGGTTTTAGTCAACTTTCCGGTATTCTTGGTGTTTCTATCTTCTTTTTCAGTTCTTTTAAATGTGTATAGTAACTTGCCACGCGGAGAGATCGGCCCTCCGTTGTCGCACTCGAGTCATTTTGCTTTAATATTACTTTTGTAAACTATTCTAAATGGGTTAGACCTCTGTGCGGGTTCATGCAGCACTTTTTCGTCGCAAATTGTGTCTTGATCTGTTCTATCGTGTGACTGTGTGAGTGAATGTTTCCCGCGCTTTATCATCTCGCTGCCTCATCCAGGTTACAGCATGAAGGGCTTTATCTTATTGTATCACCTTAATGCTTTACGGTTCAGGCACCAAGTTAGAATGATAAGTGAATATCCCCCCCCCCTCCATTTTAAAGTGCTCTTTCAGTGAATAAACCTGATTCTTGAAAGTTAACGTGCTGTGTCTCATTCGCTCATTTACAATTGTTTAAGTGCCTTTTCCATTTTTAAAAATTCTGGGTTTATGCTCCTCTTACATGTTTCCTGAGAAGGGTTGTAACCAGATAAATTCATGAGACCACTATGTTCAACTAAATAGGAATAAGTGATATTTCAAGCCATTGGTGTCTCAATTACGCTCATCTACTGTCCCAATTTGTTTAATTCCCACTGAATTAATTATTCAACTGAAGTTGCAGTTCAGTCATTCTTAATAACTGGTGGCGACCTTGTTTTATTATCATACTTTTGTCTTTAGTAGTGGCTTAACCAATAATCATCATCATCTTTTAAGACTGATTATGCCTTTCAGCGCCCCTTATAAAATTTCTCCATGATCCCCTCTTCAGTGCTAACATTGGTGCCTCTTCTGATGTTAAGCCTATTACTTTAAAACCATTCTTAACCGAATCCAGGTACCTTCTCCTTGATCTACCCCGACTCCTCCTACCCTCTACTGCTGAACCCATGAGTCTCTTGGGTAACCTTGCTTCTTCCATGCGTGTAACATGACCCCACCATCTAAGCCTGTTCGCCCTGACTGCTACATCAATAGAGTTCATTCCCAGTTTTTCTTTGATTTCCTCATTGTGCACACCCTCCTGCCATTGTTCCCATCTACTAGTACCTGCAATCATCCTAGCTACTTTCATATCCGTAACCTCAACCTTATTGATAAGGTAACCTGAATCCACCCATCTTTCGCTCCCATACTACAAAAAGTTGGTCGAAAGATTGAACGGTGTACAGATAACGTAGTGTTGGTACTGACTTCCTTCTTGCAGAAGAGAGTAGATCGTAGCTGAGCGCTCACTGCATTAGCTTTGCTACACCTCGCTTCCAGTTCTTTCACTATGTTGCCATCCTGTGAGAATATGCATCCTAAGTACTTGAAACCGTCTACTTGTTCTAACTTTGTTCCTCCTATATGGCACTCAGTCCGTTTATATCTCTTTCCCACTGACATTACTTTTGTTTTGGAGATGCTAATCTTCATATCATAGTTCTTACATTTCTGATCTAGCTCTGAAATATTACTTTGCAAACTTTCAATCGAATCTGCCATCACAACTAAGTCATCCGCATATGCGAGACTGCTTATTTTGTGTTCACCTATCTTAATCTCACCCAGCCAGTCTACTGTTTTCAACATATGATCCATAAAATCCATAAATAATATGAACAACAGTGGAGACAGGTTGCAGCCTTGTCTTACCCCTGCAACTACTCTGAACCATGGACTCAATTTACCGTCAACTCTAACTGCTGCCTGACTATCTATGTAAAGACCTTTAATTGCTTGCAAAAGTTTGCCTCCAATTCCATAATCACGTAGAACAGACAATAACTTCCTCCTAGGAACCCGGTCATATGCCTTTTCTAGATCTATAAAACATAGATACAATTCACTATTCCACTCGTAACACTTCTCCATTATTTGGCGTAAGCTAAAGATCTGGTCCTGACAACCTCTAAGAGGCCTAAACCCACACTGATTTTCATCCAATTTGTCCTCAACTAATACTCGCACTTTCCTTTCAACAATACCTGAGAAGATTTTACCCGCAACGCTGATCAAGGAGATACCTCTATAGTTGTTACAATCTTTTCTGTTTTCATGTTTAAAGACTGGTGTGATTACCGCTTTCGTCCAGTCTGATGGAACCTGTCCCGACTCCCACGCCATTTCAATTATCCTGTGTAGCCATTTAAGACCTGACATTTCACTGTATTTGATGAGTTCCGACTTAATTTCATCCACCCCAGCCGCTTCATTGCACTGCAATCTATTGACAATTTTCTCCACTTCCTCAAATGTGATCCTATTTCCATCATTATTCCTGTCCCACTGTACATCGAAATCTGAAACATTACTGATCGTCTTTTCACCTACATTGAGCAACTCTTCAAAATATTCCCTCCATCTGCCCAAGGCATCAACAGGATTCACCAGAAGTTTTCCTGACCTGTCCAAAATACTTGTCATTTCCTTCTTACCTCCCTTTCGAAGACTGCTAATTACACTCCAGAATGGTTTTCCAGCAGCTTGACCCAAGGTCTCCAACCTGTTTCCAAAATCTTCCCAAGATTTCTTCTTGGATGCTGCAATTATCTGTTTGGCTTTGTTTCTTCCTTCAACATAAATTTCTCTGTCTACCTGAGTTCTAGTATGTAGCCATTTTTGATATGCCTTCATTTTCCTTTTACAGGCTGCCTTGACTGTGTCATTCCACCAAGCTGTTTGCTTCATCCTACCTTTACACACTACCGTTCCAAGACATTCTTTGGTCACTTCTAGTATTGCGTCCCTGTACCTTGTCCATTCCTTTTCCAGTGACTGCAATTGACTACATTCAACGAACTGGTACCTTTCTGAGATCACTGTTATATACTTGTGTCTGATTTCCTTATCCTGAAGTTTCTCGACTCTTATCCTCCTACACATGGACCTGACCTCCTGCACTTTCGGCCTCACAATCCCAATTTCACTGCAGATTAAATAGTGATCAGTGTCATCAAAGAATCCCCTGAATACACGTGTGTCCCTCACAGCCTTCCTGAATTCCTGATCTGTTATTATATAGTCAATGACAGATCTGGTTCCCCTGCCTTCCCGAGTATACCGGTGAATGTTCTTATGTTTAAGAAAGGAGTTTGTGATTACTAAGCCCATACTGGCACAGAAATCCAAGAGTTGTTTCCCGTTCCAGTTGGCCTCCATATCCTCTCCAAATTTACCCATAATCTTTTCATACCCTTCTGTTCGATTTCCAATCCTGGCATTAAAATCACCCATGAGCAGAACACTGTCCTTGTCCTTTACTATAACAACTACATCACTGATTGCGTCATAAAAACTATTCATCTTATCTTGATCTGTCCCTTCACAATGCGAATATACTGACACAATCCTAATTTTCTTGCTAGACACTATCAAATCTATCCACATCAGTCGTTCGTTTACATACCTTATTGCAACTACGCTGGGTTCCATTTCTTTCCTGATGAAAAGCCGTACACCCCATTGTGCTATTCCTGCTTTGACTCCTGAGAGGTAGACTTTGTATTCTCCCACTTCCTCTTCTTTCTCACCCCTTACCCGAATGTCACTAGCACCTAAAACGTCCAACCCCATCTTACTTGCAGCCTCTGCCAGCTCTACCTTCTTCCCAGAGTAGCCCCCATTGATATTAATAGCTCCCCATCTCGTTACCATTTGTTTGCCGAGTCGTTTCTTAGGAGTCCCTGTTTTGTCAGTTAGAGGTGGGACTCCGTCACCTCCAAAGGTCCGAGGCATTTTGCTCTGATTGTTGCCAGCATCATATTTATTGTACCAGGGAAGCAGGTTGCTAGCCTTATTTGCCCCGGGTCCCATTGAGTTTTACCCCTAACGGTTGAGGGACTACCTGGTGGATTTGGTAGTCCTTGCCGTCTAAGCACAAAGGTGGCCACGACTCGGGATATGTCCGAGATGCCCAGCCTTATTCCAAAGTTACTGGTATCCCGACTGTCAGGACCACTTACTTAGCCACTCATACGTTGCCCGTGGTTCATGAACTAGGACATGATACCAGGAACCCACACCCACACCATTGTCTGGCTGTATTACCCAAAAATTACCCTTTGATTTAATAGATTCTTGTCTACTACGTTCGTTGCTCACTGCTTCTATATGGGATTTGTCGAAGACCTTTCTAAGGTAGTATACCCATGACACATTCTTAAATTTTCCAATGTACTCCTTAATATTGTGTGTATTGTTGAAGTCTTTGAACACGACCACAAAGTTTTATTTTGTCTTTGCCTATAGTATCTGTTGCCAGGTTTGACAATTTCTGTGTTGCTTTATGGGACTTCAGTCTGTATCCTCCCTCCATTTTTTTCTGGGCCAAGAATTTTCAATACAATTCTCTGTTGATTCTTGAAAATGTTATCCATATCACCTTTACCGTTAAGAATGAAACTTTCGCACATATACAGAACTTTGCTTTTTATCACCGTGTTTCATTGTCTAACCATTACGTTTACGACCGTGCATGTCTTTTGTTGTGGATGCCATGCGCTCTCTCGTACGCTCTCTTGAGTTCCTTTTCCATCCCCGTTGGTTCTGCGATCTCACTGGATGTTGTACGTCAACTTAGTTTTTTTACAGATTTTTCAGCGTATTCTTTGAGGTTTTCTACCTATTTTCTGTGATATCACTTTCCGTGCTAGTAGCGTCTGCGAAGGCATGTGTACCAAGATTAAAAGACAAAAAGAGGCAAAATCCAGGAACAGAAACTAACCACTTAAAATTGACTAAAATACGTTGCCGTGATGTAACGCGGTTAAAAAAATATATAAAAACTGAAAAACTGCCTCAGAAAACTAACTTAAAATCGCTTACTGTAAGAATACGGTCTAATGGACACGGCGGGCGAATTCCTCGAGGTCCGTCCGCGTGCTCTAGGGGAAAGATATTGCCTGAACTGACGAGAAGGACACGGAAAGTACCGTAACCCGACTTCCCAGTAACTTCGCTCAGTGGAAGAAGGGTCAGAATAAGCGTAGACCTGTCTCGGCTTTACAGTAGATGTTCGACCGTTTCTGATAAAACGACAAATTTTTCGAGGTAATTTATATGCAGTTCAGCACGTAACTATACACATAAAAAAAAGTTTTGCGTTACTCCGGTTCCCAGAACGGCTGAAGCTAGACGTTGACTGTGGATACTGTATCACAAACACGGTCCCTTCGACTGTTCAGATATGTCACTAAATCCGCCCAAAGATGTAAACAACCACGCATGAGCACCGCCTATTAGACGGAGGGGGTGCGACAGCCGATCAGTTCCAGTCATTCCACCAGGAAGGAGGTACACGGCTCGTGTTTGTAGTTCAACCATGCCAGACGGTCAAATAACGCAGCTCCATCGCGTCCGCATTGTTACTTTGAGCCAGGAAGGGCTCTCAACAAGGAAAGTGTCCAAGCGTCTCGGAGTGAACCAAAGCGATGATGTTCGGACATGGAGGAGATACAGAGAGACAGGAACTGTCGATGACATGCCTCGCTCAGGCCGCCCAAGGGCTACTACTGCAGTGGATTATGCTACCTATGGATTATGGCTCGGAGAAACCCTGACAGCAAAGCCACCATGCTGAATAATACTTTTCGTGCAGCCACGGGTCGTCGTGTTACGACTCAAAGAAGAATGTTGACTACATCCTTGGCGGAACCTAACATTTCGTGGACGACTCAAACTGTGCGCAATAAGCTGCATGATGCGCAACTTCACTCCCGACGTCCATGGCGAGGTCCATCTTTGCAACCACGACACCATGCAGCGCGGTACAAATGGGCCCAACAACATGCCGAATGAACCGCTCAGGATTCGTGTCACGTTCTCTTCACCGATGAGTGTCGAATATGTCTTCAACCAGATAGTCGTCGGAGACGTGTTTGGAGGTAACCCGGGCAGGCTGAACGCCTTAGACAATTTCCAGTGCAGCAAGGTAGATGTTCCCTGCTGTTTTTGGGTGGCATTATGTGGGGCCGACGTAGCCCGCTGATGATCATGGAAGGCGCCGTAACGGCTGTACGATACGTGAATGCCATTCACCGACCAATAGAGCAACCACATCGGCAGCATATTTGCGAGGCATTGGTCTTCATGGACGACAATTCGCGCCTCCATCGTGAGCAGCTTGTGAATGAATTCCTTCAGGATGACGAAATCGCCCGACTAGAGTGTCCAGCATGTTCTCCAGACATGAACCCTATCGAACACGCATGGGATAAATTGAAAAGGGCTGTTTATGGACGACGTGAACCACCAACCACTCTGAGGGACGTACGCCGAATCGCCTTTGGGGAGTGAGCCAACAGTGCCTTGATGAACTTGTGGATGGTATGCTACGACGAATACAGGTTTGCATCAATGCAAGAGGACGTACTACTGGGTATTAGAGGTACCGGTGTGTACAGCAATCTGGACCACCACCTCTGAAGGTCTCACTGTATGGTGATACAACATCCAATGTATGGTTTTCATGAGCAATAAAAAGGCGGAAATGATGTTTATGTTGATCTCTATTCCAATTTTCTGTACAGGTTCCGGAACTCTCGGAACCAAGGTGATTCAAATCATTTTTTGATGTGTGTAGTTCAGCCCAACTGCCGACACGGAAACTATGTGTGTTCGCGCAGAGGGTTAATTCCCTCTGTAATAAAATAACTGAGATAAGTGTTCAGCCATCAAGTTGAAGGGGTGTCACGTGACGTTTGCCCAGACCAAATGACCAGGACAAAAAAAGAAAGTGGTGGCACAACGGCTACCATCACGCCTTCGCGCATTTGCACCTCGTGTTCGAAACTTGATTATTGTTTTTATTTTATTTATTTATTTTTCATCTATCTACCCACGTCCGAAGAAGAATGCAACACGAATGTGTAAAACAATAAATTAATGAGGAAATTTGAAACCTATCGAACTCCTGTTGTGTGTCTTGTCAATAATATTAGTGATGTTGCGTACTTTTTCCGAGAAGTGTGTTTCGGTCGACAAGCAAATATACCCGTTTGTTCCTGCAGTCTCCAAGGAAGGTATTGTAGTCGTATTCAATCGATACTGACTTGCCTAGCTGGTTTTGTCCTCTTGTAGGGATTAGTAACGAAGATATGTCGTTCCCGAATTAGTTATCAAAACGAACAGACAGTCATTGACCATATACAGTGTGGGGCAAATAAAAATGGTATGGATAAAAGAATTCTGCCCGCATCTCATGGTCGTGCGGTAACGTTCTCGCTTCCCACGCCCGGGTTCCCGGGTTCGATTCCCGGCGGGGTCAGGGATTTTCTCTGCCTCGTGATGG
Organism: Schistocerca cancellata; assembly: GCF_023864275.1. NCBI lineage: Eukaryota > Metazoa > Arthropoda > Insecta > Orthoptera > Acrididae > Schistocerca > Schistocerca cancellata. The sequence goes on along the minus strand of NC_064633.1, from coordinate 312,926,675 downwards.
CTGGGTGTTGTGTGCTGTCCTTGGGTTAGTTAGGTTTAAGTAGTTCTAAGTTCTAGGCGACTTATGACCACAGCAGTTGAGTCCCATAGCGCTCAGAGCCATTTGAACCAAAAGAATTCTAGCGTGCAAAAAAAACAGCAGAGGAAAGGAAATACAGTACTATCCTAACTGTAGCAAATGTTGAAAGTGAGCACCGTTCATCTCTTGGCACTTTTGGGTCCTGGTCAGCAAGACGCTGAAGGCGGATCGAAGCTGGGCTACTGGAATTGCTGGAAAAAAAAGAGTTCATCCGAGATGTTCTGCTGCAGACTGTGAGGGTTGTTGCGGTACACCTTAGACTTGAGGGCTCCCCACACAAGTATTCGTCCAGATGATCGACATGATATGCTGGTCTCTTCCGACCGGCGTCGGTTTGGTTTGGTAGGACTCTGAAGCATATTCTTATGAATCAACTGCAGCCACGTTTGCTGGTGTGTGGGCAAGTTTTGGAATGTTTCTGACTCGTTCAAAACAGATCCTTTCTGATGCTACTTTCAGCCTTAAGTGTTGCATGGAACTTTGACACCGTTAAACTTCTCAGCAAAAATATGATCACACCGAGTCCACGACTTTGTTGTCACGCAACTTTTGACAGCGAACACCCGCTGCTCCATTGTGAGTACCAGCGTCCCCTTTGCACTGCTCCACTTACATTGACACAGGCTCTGAACTGGTGTGGATCACGTGGCGAGCGTACACGTGGTATGCGCGTTGCGGAGTGTGTTTATGTACGTACATTCACGTCCAATCATATTCAGTCGTCCGCGCCACTTTTATATGCCCCACCCTGTATAATAAATGTGTGACATTTATTGTGAAACCCAGCTGTAATGCCTTTGTCTGCCTAAGATGATGGGGACCGTTCTTATAGTAACCTTTTACGGACTTGGATAGATAATGAAAATTAAAAAAAAAAATAAAGTGAAAACGTGATTGGTTTCGAACACGTAGAGCAAAAGTATGAAGCTGCGACGACGTTTGCCCCTGTGCCGATGCTTCAGTCGAGCTTTCTGCCCGGTAAATGCATATAAAGTACAACGAAAACCTTGACCGTCGTTTTCTCAGGAGCGGTAGAGTATCTACGGACAAGGCCGAGACACGTGTTTGCTTATTCTGAACCCTCTTCCCTGAGTGGCGTTTCTGGGAAATCGGGTTATGGCACTTGCCTTGTTCTCCTTGATATAACAAATGAACACGTCCGTCCTCACTAGGAAAATAGGATCTCTGTAAGCCACCAAGGCAACCCTCATGTCTTACGCTTCACATGGTGCCTCATAGGATTTCTTTTAGATATTTTTCATGTATATTTGTATCCAATCAAGTTTTTCCCTTCCGTTCCAAGACTGGATTATGATTAACATGTAATACGTTTTTCTGTGACATGAGATATACTTGCCATACATTTCTCACACTAAAAACAAAAGCTTTTAGATTTTACTTTATGAATTGTTTGTGAGTTTTAGATAGTGAATTCTATTATCAATTTAGTTTCATAATCTAATTTACATTTACCTAGTTTTTCTAATGTATGTAAGCCGAGAATGCTTCTGTGCCTTCTACTGATAAAGTTTATCTAGGTGCTATAAGTGTGACACACAAGCTCTACAGACAGTTTGAATGCCATTACTATGACGAACCACTTTGTAACAGGTCCGAGGCTGGCTACGTAAGTAACAAACTAACGTTCTCAGTGTTGTGAAATAAAAGGGGTACTCCTTCTCCTCATCACTCCGGATTGTTGCAAGTTTGGGGTCTCGAGAAGTGCAAATGACAACACAGAAACAAAGTACGTAGAATATAGCTACCAGTACCAAACATCTCGTTAATTTTAGAGCTATCAGCACCTCGTACAGTTATTCACTGGTAATGGAATTTGGTCACGCCAATAACTGTATGTAGGTCCACAAATGTTAGAATAAATCTGTACGTATTTCTTAATGTCGCAGAGACGTGCTGCCTTCCATATGACACGAATAAATGAGGTAAGATTCGTTACATCTCTAACTTCAAGTGGCTTTGCGGTCTAGATAGATACAGCTTAAATTGGGCCACCCTGTGTCTCTCACTGTCGGATTAATTTCACCTGAAATACCAATACTTTTTTAAAAAGCACAGAAATTTAGCTTAGAAGCCAAACTCAAAAATACAATCGAGAAATTAATGCTTCAAATAGGTGACGAAACAAACAAAAACAATCCTAATTAGAATAACTACACTTAGTTATGAATTATTTCCTTTGTAGAAAAGTCAGCATAACAATGCTGCCTTGGAAGAATACCACTTATAGAGTAGCAATGAGTATCATCTTATCACACTACGAATCACGAGAAGAGTGTATTACAAAGAGACAAAGAGACGAAGATGCCGTCGTCCGAGTGACAATGGACCAATAAGAGTGACAGGTTCTGACCATCGTGGTTTATTGTTTCCATATTATTTTCCAACCTCAAAAATGAGGTATCATGCATCTTCATACATTAGTCTTCGCCCCCTTCACATTTTGGTACAGCGCGCTCGGTTTCTAGTCGTGAACGTGGCAATGCGTTTTGTGTATACCGTCAGCAAGCCTCGATGCGTCTGAAGAACGACATTTTTCCACCAGACTGTGTATAACTTTCTTTTATTTTTTTAAACGACCGGTTTCGGGCATTGCCCATTCTCGAGCGCGTCTCTAGTAACATATGTAGCTACAGCGTCGACATTAATTTAAAAATCGCGTACTATGCATAATTTTGCAAAGCACAGTCGACAAACGTCCTCATCTTGCAATACTTCCTACGAAACAGTGTGTTTCGTAGGAAATATTGTAATGGGAAGATGTCTGACGACTGTGCTTTGTATAATTACGCATGGCACGTGATTTTTAAATTAATGACAACGATGTAGCCACATATGTTACGGGTGACACACTTGAGAGTGGCCAATGTCCGAAACCGGTCATACAAAAAATAAAAAACATTTTTGAACGGTCTAGGGGGGGGGGGCATGCTGTTCTTCAAATTTATTGAGTCTGTGGAATTCTCGCAGAAGGAAACCTCGACGGTTCTTTGCAACTTACAATTGTCCGCGACTACTTGTCTTCACCGATTTCGTCCAGGTGCAGGGTATATGCAGGTCTTGACCAGAAATGAAATTGACAGAAGTGAGTGCTCCAGATCGACAAGCGTTTAGAATAAATTAAATGTCTGGCGCGGCTCGGGTGGGTCAGCAGGTATTTACGTTAGCGCACATTCGAGGCAGCGAGTGCCTCAGCCAAAAGAGTACGGAACGGTGTTTGAAGGGTCAGTGTTTGAAGGGTCATGGGGTCGAGTCCTAGCGTGGGAATTTCGTTTCATCCTCAGTGTATGATGTTCATTAATATTTTCATAAAAGGCATTAAAAGAGGAGGAAAAGGAAAATATGAGATTGGAAACAAATTTTGCAGGAAATGTTTACAAGGCGGACACGAGAACCTCACACAAAATTAGAAAAAAATGGCTCTGAGCACTATGGGACGTAAAATCTGAAGTCATCAATCCCCTAGAACTTAGAACTACTTAAACCTAACTAACCTAAGGACATCACCCACATCCATGCCCAAGGCAGGATTCGAACCTGCGACCGTAGCTGTCGCGCCGTTCAGGACTGAAGCGCCTAGAACAGCTCGGCCACCGCGGCCGGCCTCTACAAAATTAGATACTTTTATAATTTTTCACTTGTCGATTTACACCTCCTAAGGTGACATTCATCGCAAAAACACAATTTCTCGGCATTCTGCATACGTTACAAACGCCGCATTTTTACAGTTAGATGGTGGTTTTAAAGTTTCTATAGAAAGATAATCTCTATTTACAGTAAAAAAAGGTTTTCTCTCATCGCACAGTTTGGCAACAACCTCCCTTAAGGCATCATTTCGTCAAATATTGGCGAGGATCGTTGGTGATGTAAAATGGAGAGTAATCTTGACGGAATATCATTTGTTTCTTCGTCTCGATGAGGTAAGAGTACTTTTGAAGCATTTTGATCAAATTCTTTACCTGAAGATAAAAACAAACATTGCAAACTTTGCAGTGTTGCACTGGCGGAGTACATTTAGGGGAAAGCACTTTAATACTGCACGTGGCAGGCCTTCTTCATCGTGAAAAATCGCGTCCTATCATTATTGTGGATTTGTTTTTCTTCGTCTTGCGCTTCATCACGTCAGTCAATAAATTTTTGTTCAAGGCTGTTGTAAATTTCCCCGATTTTTCCGAATTAATGACGACGTTCCTATATCTTGCTGCATCTTCAGCCCCGGTTTTTTTTTTTTTTTTTAAGCCTCGGCTCAAAAGAACCAGTATTCTCTTGTAGGCATACATAGACAGCTGGCTATAATTTTCGAGAAAGGGCTGTAGCTTACTGTGCTGTATACGGGTGGGTTACTTTCGTCATATTTCGGTTAATTTGCAGTGTACAACTTTTAAACTGAAAATTAAGAGACAGTTATCGCGTAGGGACGCGACGACACGACCCTGGGATTACTATTCGGTACTCTTTCCATTGGATAAAACCTCTTCTGGAAACGACGCTAAGATAAATGCCTCATGTGTCGGCCGACCCGAACAGAAAATGCTATTTTTTCTTAACTCTTGGCCGTGAGGAGCTTCCACTTCTGCGAATTCCATTTCTTGGAAACCCAGCATGTAACATATATTTGGACGACATCGGCGATAGCATCTAGGCGCGGTCCCCTTATTAGAACGTGGGCGAATTGCCATATTACGGCAAGATAGGTGAGCATGAGGAGAGGCTAGCCGAATTCATATACACGACCAGGACGTTACGCTTGCATTCATTCGACAGTGACGACGGGCTGTCTTCACCAGCGAATGCAGGATTTGTATTGCACCTGACGATCGTCCTAGAAGAATGTTGAGGTGGCTAAGTACCAACCCATGTCTTAACATGCTGCGTCACTGATTCAGCAGGGAAGTGATCCGGTCTTGTTTAGGGCAGGTATAACGCACGGCTGTTGAACGGACTCCCATTACTACTAAAGGAAATTTGAGAGTTATCGTCCAGACCTACAGTCTATATTTCGGTAATCATCTTTCAAGAGGATGATGTACGAGCGCAGCGCGCCCAACTCGTGGACAACTTCTTCCAGAAGGCACGAATCAACAGAGTTAAAAGTCTGCAATCTGAAGTAAGCTCCATTGAGCATACATGGGACCAACTGAAATTTGCAGTGCATTGTCGAAAGGTCCTTCCTCACACAGGATGACCTCAAACAAGCCGCCATGGGAGAGTGTTAAGAAGCATGAGCAGCAATGTCTAGATCGCTTTGCGAACAGAGTGCCGAGGAGAATGCGAGCACGCTTCAAGGTACGGCAACACGGTACCGAATGTTACCCAGCAACAGAATTTGGTGCCACATATCTGTGGACACATGCACTTTCGAACTTACTGCCTTTATTTTTTTTTATTGTTTTGGTGTTATTTGTAAGAAGTTTCCAGACTCGCTACTGTGTGATCTTAATTTTTTTTTTCATTCACTACAGATCTGTTTTAACTGAATGGCCAATATCGAGTGACCTGCAGTACATACGAGTGACATATTCTTCATAGATTTTTATGTTTTACGTTTTAGAACAATGACCACGGTTTGGCATTTACGTATACTTTGTCTAGATGCACTGACATATATACCACGTCATTGGCACCTGTATTTTAACCGTCGTTCTATATTTGCTGGATTACGGTGGTAATTCTTTTGATATGGCAGTTATTTGACAGTTTAGTAGCTTCGATGTCACATGTTACATAGTATGAGCACTGTTCAAATGTTCAAATGTGTGTGAATTCCTAAGGGACCAAACTGCTGAGGTCATCAGTCCCTAGACTAACACACTACTTAAACTAACTTAAAGTAAATTACTCCAAGGACAAGACACACACCCATGCCCGAGGGAGCACTCGAACCTCCGGCGGGAGGGGCCTCGCAATTCGTGACATGGTGCCTCTAACCGCTTTGTCACTCCGCGAGTAAGCACTTTTACACAGATGGTATGTACACGTAGGTTAAAATCAACACTAGAAATCGCAATAATATTTGTTTATTTACCGGTTTCGGCTTATGTTAAAGCCATCCTCAGAATGTTTGACCTCCTACGGCTGGTGCTACCGGCTTCTCGGTTTACTCATGATACAACGATCGTACACTGTATATTAGAACTGACGAACTCCGATCAGGAAACACTTAGTTAATGTTATAACCCAAACGCCAATACGACGCTTCCCGATTAGATACAAGAAAAAATAAATTGTTCGGCATCACTTAGCAAACTAACGCTAAAACTGAAAAAGTTACTTCAGAACAAGCTAATTATTGTTTCAGCAGCTACGAAATCGTTAAGCAACTAACTATATGGATTAATGTCTCTAAACAACAAATCGCTTCGAATAAAAGTGGCCATTATTGAAGACGAAAATCATCTGGAAAACATCCACAATCAAAATCTATCATAATGCGTAAATCCCGAAAAACGAGAAACTGAACAAAATTCGCCTCTGTTCCACATACGAAATTTCTGTGTAGGTGGATACACTCAACATTTTGCGAGAGGAAACGCCGCCGCAGTATCCGCATATCTGCATCGCAGACTGTCAGTTGTAGACTGAAAAAAAATCCAAACTCTATCGAAGTGAAGGAACTTATTCATCCCGAAAAGCTCCGATTTCCATGCACTACAAATAATGCGGCAACATGGTTTATAAGACGCACACTGACTTATAATAAGGAACTGCAGGACAACTTCGACTATTATTACTCCTATATTAAATACGAGCATCATAAAACTGGAACCGAGACAAAAATATCAAGAAACGTTTTGTAACATTCTACAAATTCTGATTAAACTATAACGATGCCACTACAAATAAACATCTAAAAAATGCAAACATAACAGCAGCATAGAGGTGGAGAGGGTTTCAATACCGTTCAGATTGTATACGAACGCTCCGGTAAGCACCTGATGGTAATATAATTTCATCGTCTCCGTTTACCCGCGATGTCACCACGAGAATGAGCGATGAATTCGTCCGCCAGACGTTACTGACGATCCCCAACTATAAAATGTTGACTCTTAATTAATCCAGAACCTTCTTCAGTCAATGATGTGTCAAGAAGCAACAGCTGTTGCTATGCATCTCAACTCGTTCTCTTACTGAAAAATTATTATGTACTGCTGAAAATATAGACAGATACCCTTTGTATTATAAATGCTGTCTTAAGAAAGAAATATGCTTAACGATGTAGTGTCGATCGGCATGCAGCATTCTGTCGGTCGCAAGCAGCTACGATTATTACCTAAAGATCTTAATTCCCACCTTGTTGTGATCCTATTGTACTGGAACCACTGAACTCCTAAATCAGTCTGTCTGGACGAGTATTTGAGTTCATCCTCTCCTAAATACATCTTTTTGTTGATAAGATTTTTAAAGAGGTAGAAACCGGTACGTCACACCGGATTTATCAAACAGCAGATCTGTCTCATTCGTTACTGATGCTGTTATTGTACACAAATTACTGATTCTTTAGTGTTTTCTGTACCGACGACACTTGAATCGTGCCACTGTACTAGGAACGGAAGAGGAAAAGATGCTCAAAGACTGAGAATGGGCTTAAAACCAGTTATATCATCTTGACACATGTCATGTATGAAACAAAAACTTATGTATACTATATCTTACAAGTACCAGTATTATCTCTCAAACATTTGGGAAAAGAGCTGTTAGCCGAATACTGTAGCACTGACAGTGAGCACAAAGTTTTGAAAGAAATTGGAAAAGAATGTGGTCCTTGCCGACCGCTCCCTATTCGGGAACTTCCTAGAAGAGACGAAGTTTTCAGAATTGTCGTGTACAACGGACAATGAGTCGTTAAAATGCCTCGTGGACTTCGTTCGGGACAATCGCGACGCCAATGGGTTGGTGTGTTTTTATTCCCGAAAGCGATATAATCCCACAATACGGCCTCTAAAGGAAGACAGTGCATTTGATTCAAGTTACAAACAGGAGAAATTGTGCAAGATGCCGGCGTCTTAGGGTATTCGTTTAGTAATTGGGAAATGTAGGTTGTATTCAAAGTAGAAGCATGTACGTTAGGAGTACCATTCTCAGTATGGTTGATCGCTAACGCGCACTCGGCATCCAATTCGAATTCCGGTGAGGGAACTAATTCCTTTCGCCATGATTTCAACAGTTAAGGAAGCATACAAATCCTAAAAATCATACTTAGTACTAACGCCCCCTGCTAAATCTCACACATTTCCGCAGATCCTCGTGGAGCGAGGGCTGGTGACACAGTCGATCGCGATTCGCATATCTCGTGGGAACGACAAGCTGGGTGGCACATTTCATGCTGGCACTGGAGTTCTCCCTAGCTTTTTCTTTCATTTTCATAATCGTTCATAACTGCACAAGTACAATGCTACGCGCCACAGTGACTCATAACAGCCATCCAAATGCCTTAACCTCCCAGAAAGACACATCCAGTAGCACCACTGGGGTACGGCAACCGAGGCACATGCCTTGAGCGCTGTTGCCAGGGAGTCGCAGTTTTGTGACAGGTGGAAAAAATGAGGAAGAGCAAAAGAAGAGGGGATGTGCGAAGCAGGAGGTGGTAGAGGAAGAATTAAAACAAAACAGGAAAACTACACTACCTATTTAAAAGTATTCGGACACCGCTACATAACGCGGGATTGATGACTAGCTGCCACGAGTGGCAGACCTGTCAGTGTAAGAGGAGGTAAGGAGTTCTGTGTGTCAGTAGAGAAACTGGAACTTAGAACATGTACGACGTGCGACACTAAAGTAATGAGACTGATGTGAAAAAAAATGTTGCTTACCGTTTTAGTCAAGTTTAGTGTTGTCTCCTTCAAAGTAGTTCCCTTCTGATTGCACACAATTTTTCCAGTGCTTCTGCCATTGATGGTAACATTTCTGGAATTCATCTTCCGTAGTATCCTCCAAGACCCTCGTCACAGCTTTTTGGACACCTTGTGTTGTTTGAAAATGGTGTCCCTTGACCGCCGATTTGACTCTTGGAAATAGAAAAAAGTCGCACAGAGCGATGTCTGGTGAATAAGGTGGCTGTGGTAGTACTGAAATTTGTTTTGAGGTTAAAAATTGCTGTACTGACAGAGCAGTATAGGATTGCGCATTATTGTGATGCAGAATCCAATTATCAGCAATATTGGCACAGACGAGCACTCTTTTACGAGGCCTTTCTAAAATGTCTTTGTAGTAATATTGGTTAACTGTTTGTCTAGGAGGCACCACTCTTTATGAACAATTCCCTTGGAATCAAAGAAGCACACAAGTATGCATTTCACTTTTGACTTTGACATGGGAGCTTTTTTTGGTCTGGGTGATCCCTTTGAGCACCATTGCGAACTTTGGCGTTTTGCCTCTGGATCGTACTGAAAAAACCAACTTTCATCATCAATGATAACACAACTCAACAATTCTGGATTGATTTCCATTTGCTCCAACAGATCGGCTGCCACATTTTTCCGTGTTTCTCGCTGTTGTCGTGTGAGATTTTTGAGGACCATTTTTGCACAAATCTTTTTCATACCAAGATCTTCAGTTATTATTAGACGAACCGTTTCTCGATTGATGTTCAGTTCTTCTGCAATCATTTTCACGGATAATCTTCGATCAGATCGTACGAGTTCATGTACCGTGGCCAGGTTGAGATCCGTCAATAAGGTTGATGGTCGTCCACTGCAGTCTTCATCTTCAACATTCGTTCTGCCTTCACTAAACATTTTATGCCAACAAAAAACTTGAGCTCTTGACATAACCTCCTCTCCAAGAGCCTTCTGAAGCCTACCGTAAGTTGTCGTCGCGTTTTCACAGAATTTAAAACAAAAAGAAGTGGCATACCTTTGCGCAATATTATGCCATTCCATTTCTGTGACGAGAGACACAAACACGTGTTAATTGATTACAGCACAACTAACGACTGAGCAGTTGCATCGATGTGCTGCTTGGACTAGAAGCAGCTTATAGACCAAGATCAAAGATATCGTGCCTACACAAGCTTGCAGGGTTGCCACATCTTGCAAAGAAAATCAGTCTCATTATCTTATTGTCGCACCCCATGTGTCACCTGAATAACAAATCCACCAGGGACATTTCGACCCTTCTTAAGCTGTCCAAATTGACTTTTTGTTATGTGACTGTGAAGTGTAAACACAAGGAAACAGCCACAGCTAAACTGAGATGACGCAGTCATTTCCTGACGGACAGGGACCTTTGAGCATTGCGGAGGGCTGTTGCTCAAAATTGCATGAGACCAGTGGAAGAAATGACTGATTAGTTCCAAAAGTGCTGCCAGCAGTTCGGCTAGCACATTGTGTTGGGAGTTAAAAAAACTGGGTACAATGGTCGTGCTGTTCCTCGTAAGCCGTTTGTTTATCTGGTCAATCCCAAGAGACCCTTGAGGTGATGTAAAGAGCGACACCACTGGTCAGGAGGTGGTGTTACGGTATGAAGGTATTTTCGGTGGTTAGGGTGTGGTCCGTTACCGAGCTTAAGAAAAACGCTAAATGCAGAAGGATGGTATGAACACATCTTACAGTATTATGTACTGTGTTCAGTAGAGGAACAGTTCCGAAGCTACTATTCCTTGCATGAGCATGAGATTCCATCCCGTCATAATGCGGTACCTGAGGATTAATTGTTTGTGGACAATAATGTGCCATAAATGGACTGAACTGTCCAAAGTCCAGATCTGAACCCAACTGAACACCTTTGCGATCAGTTAGAACGTTGCCTTCCCTCCAGACACCAGCGCCCAACAACACTATCTCTCTGGTTTCGGCTCTTGAGAAAGAATGGACTACCATTCTTCCAACAGATATTCAGATATCTCATTGAAAGTATTCCCAACAGAGTTCAACTTGTCACAGATATGGAGAATGGACTCTCTCCAGACCAATGTCCAGTGACAGGTGTCCATATACACTGGATCAGATAGTGTAAAGGAATGAGTTCGAGGGCACTAAAATGAGAAAAGTGTGGAGATATGTGTAAGGGAATCTTGAGGAGATTTTGATTGTACTGTGCTGAGAAACAGTTCAATACGACCTACCTTTCCGCAGCTCAGAAACTCTTGTTTTTACTAGTAGGTGCACTCTCGAAATGCAACGAAAGTGTAAAGAGTATATTTACTTTCATTGGTAATGAAACAATGAAGAAAAGAAATCGGATAAATCGCATTATTGTTGCAAGCAATATGACTTTGGACTGTGGGTTCTTCCATATTTTGAACTTTACCATATAATAGATAGTTAATGAGATATTTGTGTTCACATTGAATGGCTGTGACTTTTCCCTGAGAAACTACCAGAGCTAAAAAGCCAGAATTTGAGTTCCTTTCGAGCACAATTTCCTCCCTACGGAAGTTGCTTAAATGTCGTCCCTTGCCGGTTTGTCTGCAGTTCATAACTTACAGTTCAACCGTGAGCATAGGAAAACAGTTGATGCAAGAGGGCACAAACTAAATAGAAAAATTTCTGATCAAAGACTGTTTTGGTTTCCATGTATTCTAAAATAGGAACGACCATGATTGTCACCTTCCGCAGTTTATAAAGATGAAAAGTCTTTGGACTGATGTTTGGTGAGGATGAGGAATGAAACTCTACAATAAGCTAGGAATGCCCGATGACAAAGAACACTAACTTGATGCAGAAACACGCAAATCAATCCCAAGAGACCCTTGAGGTGATGTAAAGAGCGACACCAGACAGAGCAGTTAAAATCATTACTGTGGTGACAAATATGCAGTTAATGTTTGAAAATGGAAACACGCGTCCATCCTTTTCGCGCAGTTCTACTCGCAGTGCCAATACGATGTTACGTGTGAAGAGGTCAAAATTCTCAGGCCGCGTTACGGAAGCGGAGAGCTCAAATCCTCTTCTTGGCCTCCTGATTTAGGTTTACTGTGGTTTCCTTAGCTACTCACTTGTTGCAGAAGTAAACACTTTACATGTTGCGAGTTTATGCATTATTTGTAGTTATTAACATTTAAAGTACCATTACAGTGTTAAAGGCGTAAATAGCAGTTAAAATCATTACTGTGGTGACAAATATGCAGTTAATGTTTGAAAATGGAAATGTGTTTATTAAAAACGTGACAGTATGCAGTTCCGATTAGGAATACTGCAACTACTTGCAAGTTTACTAATATTTTCAAAAATGCCACTCCACCTTTTCCAATTCTACTCTCGTGTTTTTTTGGTAACATCAAGGTTTTTTTTCCCCTTAACAGTGAACTCCAACAATGAATGTGGAAACATTGAAGTCAATGTACAATCACCTGAAGATGGGCACAAGCCCGAAACGGGTCGTGTCTTGAACAAAACACCCTCAGTTCTGACTAGCGGAGGATATTATTCTACGTCCTATATATGTCAGAGTTTATATACTCGTATGTACATGAACTACACAATTACCAAAGTACAATCCGAATTAAAGCTAATAAAAGTAAAAACGTTATCACGTTCTTTAAAGAATCCATTTGTGATTAATCGTAAAACATAAGTCGTCAAGTTTAGAACATAACGTAATGAAAACAATGATAAGTGACATACCATTTGCGGTCACGGTGATTAACTTGTTGTGAGATATTATTTCTGGTTTTTGACACAGTCACTTCTGATACAAATGACCTATTTCGGCCTTCAAAGGCCATCTTCAGATGCTATCGGTGGCTTTTGATGAATAAGTGTTCATGCGTTCTTATGTGCACGAGCACTTGTTCATCAAATACTGTCCGTACATCTAAAGGCGGACTTTGAATGCTGAAACCGGTTAAGACTGCATTATAAAAATATGACTGTGTGAAAAATAAAAAATAATCCCTGAATGCAAACAATCAGCTGATGCGGAGAGCAAAGCATGTAATTGAGCTCTTGTCAACTGTATTCGACAAACATTCAGACCGAATAGCACTGCAGTATTATCTATTATTTCTTACTGATAGCTAAAGCAGAACAGAAAAAATTAATGTTTATCAATTTTTGAAGTGCCAGATACTGAATGTCACACAAAATTATTTCTCGTAGTCGTCTGCTACCTCGAGCCGTTATACAAGCAACTGTCTCGCACACACATACACACACACACACACAGAATAGAACATAGAATGATCTAGAATAGAAAATGACTCCATGATAATGGCCATAATTAATAATACACTGAAGAGACAAAGAAACTGGTAAACCTGCCTAATATCGTGGAAGACCCCCGCGAACACTCAGATAAGCTTCACCACGACGTGGCGTGGACTCGACTAATGTCTGAAACAGTGCTGGAGGAAACTGAAACCATGAATCCTGCAAGGCTGTCCATAAATCCGTAAGACTATGAGATGGGGGAGATCTCTTCTGAATAGCACATTGCAAGGAATTTCCGATATGCTCAATAATGTTCATGTCTGGGGAGTTTGGTGGCCAGCGGAAGTGTTTAAACTCAGAAGAGTGTTCCTGGAGCCACTCTGTAGCAGTTATCGACGTGTAGGATGTCGCATTGTCCTGCTGGAACTGCCCAACTCCCTCGGGATGCATGATGCACATGAATGGATGCAGGCGATCAGACAGGATGCTTACGTACATGTCACCTGTCAGAATCGTATCTAGACGTATCAGGGGTACCATATCACCCGAACTTTACACGCCCCACATCATTACCGAGCCTCCACCAGCTTGAACAGTACCCTGCTGACTTTCGGGGTCCATTGATTCATGATGTTGTCTCCATACCCGTACACGTCCATCCGCTCGATTCAGTTTGAAACGAGGCTCGTTCGACCAGGCCACATGTTTCCAGTTATCAACAGTCCAATGTCGCTGTTGAAGGGCCCAGGCGAGGCGTAAAGCTTTGTGTCGTGAGGTCATCAAGGGTACACGACTGGGCCTTCAGAAAGCCCATATCATTATGTTTCATTGAATGATTCGTACGCTGAGACTTGTTGGTAGCCCAGCATTGAAATCTGCAGAAATTTGCGGAAGGATTGCACTTCTGTCAAGCTGAACGATTCTCTTCAGTCATCGTTTATCCCGTTGTCGCAGGTTCTTTTTCCGGCTGCAGGGATGCTGGAGATTTGATGCTTTACCGGATATACTCGTGAAATGGTCGTACGTGAAAATTCCCATTTCATCGCAACATCGGAGATGCTGTGTCCCAACGCTTGTGCGCCGACTGTGACATCTCGTTCAAACTTGCTTAAATGTTGATAACCTGCCATTTTAGCAGCTGTAACGGATCTAACAACTGCGCCAGACACTTGTTGTCTTATATGGGCGTTGCCTACCGCAGCGCCATATTCTGCAGGTTTACATATCTTTGCATTTGAATACGCTTGCCTATAACAGTTTCTTTGGCACTTCAGTGTACACTAGACTCCAGAAATTTATAGGATGGAAAGTAACACGACGCATGCAAACAAACTCAACTGAGATTTTTCTACAGGTAGTTCTTTCCTCAGCTGTAACGCAAATTCGAGGTTAAGCCATAACTAGGACACCTGCCTCCGTCCCCTTTCAATCAGAATTACTGACATCATCAAGTTCACAGAGATAGGTGCCATGTGTGGGCGAACATTGTCTTCTTGAAAAATGACTCTATGATACCGTCGCATGAAAGGTAACACATGAGGACGCAGTATGTCCGTGTCACACCGTTGTAGCTCAGAGTCCCCTCAATTTCTACCAGCCGAGACGTGAAGTTTTACGCTATGTCTCCCTAGACGATCACGCCTTGAATAACACTGCTGTGCCTCCACAAAACAATAGAAGACTGGACCTTTCCCCGAGTCGTCGGCATAATCGTCAACTATATTCATCCGGGATAGTAAAGAACGGTGATTCATCGCTGAATATAATGCAGCATCATTTACCAGCAGTCCATGCTTCCAGCATGTGGGATGACACAGGACATTGCATGATACGAGTGTTCCACGAATTTGAATACTGCACGAGTCGGCCAGCAGGAAAAACGGAGACCAATAAAAAGGCTCCTTTCAAACTCTGTCAGGTGCTCATAACGCTCTCAGGTGAGTACACGGCATCTCCATGTCCTTCGCAGTAATTACTCATTTTATGCAAAGAACATTTTATGCAAAGAACAAATTCAGGTATGAAATTCGGCTCGAAAATAATGAAATGTAATTGCTCCACATGCTAGGAACATCACCTGTATTCTGAGACTGTCAGAGGTTTCCCCCGAGCCAAGCACTGTAGCTAGTTTGCTGGCCACTACGTACTAACACCATAGACCCTAACAGATTAGCACTGGATGCTCCAAACAACTTTTAAAGAGCGATATACAAAACTCTTCCAATTAGTTTTACGCCTAACTTTCTGCATTCCTTTAAATAATTGAAACATACTAACACGGTAGTGCAATTGCAGACACGGCAAGAAAGAAGATCCCATAATCTAACTTTATTCTTTTGTGGTTTTGTCTTCGTTTGGAAAAAGAAGAATTTTATTATGTCCGCAAGAAATAAATTTTAAATCCTCTATCAATCTTACCTCACCCTGTGAATGTGGTATAATTTCGATTCACCACGAGTCAAGTGCAGCAGTAAAAATAATTCTTTTTGTATCTCTTCTTTCCTGTTTTACTGCTTACGTATATTTGTTGTTTATGTGACTACAGTTCCAAACGTTTCTGTGTGAAAACTGAATGGCTGCCAGTATATTTTCGAAATGGACTGATGGATCATAATAATGAACAGTTTTAGTTCATTCGTTACACGTCGAATATTTCGTGATTTGTCAAAAAAATTCTTCTGAACAGTGTGCTTCAAAAACTGGTATAGAGGAGAGCGTTTTCTTTTTCAAGGTCCGATCGGTCGCGAAATTTAAACCGCATATCGGACATACAGAGGTACGCAATGCAGGCTGTCAGGGAAGAAAGCGATTGTCAACTGATGATCTTGTTCAGTAAGTAGATCAGGTGATTTGAGAAAATGAAGAGAAGTAGCCGAAAGGTGTAGCTAAGTATTACAAATAAAACATTTTTGTTTTCCACTGTGGTTTCCATTTCGCGACCAATCGGACGTTGAAAAAACAATAATCGTCATATCTCATTTAAAAGAAAAGCAGTTAAAGTAGCAGATTACTGATTCAATGGTCTCGAGGTCGATCCTCAGTCTGTCCTGGGATTTTTATCTGTGACTTATTACTTCCTACACCTCTGACAGTATTTGTTAACGTGTCGAGTTGTGACCGTGGTTCGTGGTCCACGTCAAACAGTAGGTCCCAATGAGTAAGTCGGCTCAGAGGGTGACAACAGCGTACCATCCCCAACAGGACTGTTGTTGTTGTTGTGGTCTTCAGTCCTGAGACTCGTTTGATGCAGCTCTCCATGCTACTCTATCCCGTGCAAGCTTCTTCATCTCCCAGTACCTACCGCAACCTACATCCTTCTGAATCTGCTTAGTGTATTCATCTCTTGGTCTCCCTCTACGATTTTTACCCTCCACGCTGCCCTCCAATGCTAAATTGGTGAGCCCTTGATGCCTCAGAACATGTCCTACCAACCGATCCCTTCTTCTAGTCAAGTTGTGCCCCAATCCTATTCAATACTTCCTCATTAGTTATATGATCTACCCATCTAAATTTCAGCATTCTTCTGTAGCACCACATTTCAAAAGCTTCTATTCTCTTCTTGTCCAAACTATTTATCGTCCATGTTTCACTTCCATACATGGCTACACTCCATACAAAAACTTTCAAAAATGACTTCCTGACACTTAAATCTATACTCGATGTTAGCAAATTTCTGTTCTTCAGAAACGCTTTCCTTGCCATTGCCAATCTACATTTTATATCCTCTCTACTTCGACCATCATCAGTTATTTTGCTCCCCAAATAGCAAAACTCATTTACTGCTTTAAGTGTCTCATTTCCTAATCTAATTCCCTCAGCATCACCCGATTTTATTCGACTACTTTCCATAACCCTCGTTTTGCTTTTGTTGATGTTCATCTTATATCCTCCTTTCAAGACACTATCAATTCCGTTCAACTGCTCTTCCAAGTCCTTGGTTGTCTCTGACAGAATTACAATGTCATCGCCGAACCTCAAAGTTTTTATTTCTTCTCCATGGATTTTAATACCTACTCCGAATTTTTCTTTTGTTTCCTTCACTGCTTGCTCAATATACAGACTGAATAACATCTGGGAGAGACTACAAACCTGTCTCACTCCCTTCCCAACCACTGCTTCCCTTTCATGTCCATCGACTCTTATAACTGCCATCTGGTTTCTGTACGAATTGTAAATAGCCTTTCACTCCCTGTATTTTACCCCTGCCACCTTCAAAATCTGAACAGAGTATTCCTGTCAACATTGTCAAAAGCTTTCTCTAAGTCTACAAATGCTAGAAACGTAGGTTTTCCCTTCCTTAATCTAGCTTCTAAGATAAGTCGTAGGGTCAGTATTGCCTCACGTGTTCCAACATTTCTACGGAATCCAAACTGATCTTCCCCGAGGTCGGCTTCTACTAGTTTTTCCATTCGTCTGTAAAGAATTCGCTTTAGTATTTTGCATCCGTGACTTATTAAACTGATAGTTCGGTAATTTTCACATCTGTCAACACCTGCTTTCTTTGGGATTGGAATTATTATATTCTTCTTGAAGTCTGAGGGTATTTCGCCTGTTTCATACATCTTGCTCACCAGATGGTAGAGTTTTGACAGGACTGGCTCTCCTAAGGCCGTCAGTAGTTCTAATGGAATGTTGTCTACTCTGGGGGCCTTGTTTCGACTCAGGTCTTTCAGTGCTCTGTCAAACTCTTCACGCAGTATCGTATCTCCCATTTCATCTTCATCTACATCCTCTTCCATTTCCATAATATTGTCCTCAAGTACATCGCCCTTGTATAGTTCCTCTATATGCTCCTTCCACCTTTCTGCTTTCCCTTCTATGCTTAGAACTGGGTTCTCATCTGAGATCTTGATGTTCATGCAAGTGGTTCTCTTATCTCCAAAGGTCTCTTTAATTTTCTTGTAGGCAGTATCTATCTTACCCCTAGTGAGATAAGCATCTACATCCTTACATTTGTCCTCTAGCCATCCCTGCTTAGCAATTTTGCACTTCCTGTCGATCTCATTTTTGAGACGTTTGTATTCCCTTTTGCCTGCTTCATTTACTGCATTTTTGTATTTTTTCCTTTCATCAATTAAATTCAATATTTCTTCTGTTACCCAAGGATTTCTACTAGCCCTCGCCTTTTTACCTACTTGGTCCTCTGCTGCCTTCATTACTTCATCCCTCAGAGCTACCCATTCTTCTTCTACTGTATTTCTTTCCCCCATTCATGTCAATTGTTCCCTTATGCTCTCTCTGAAACTTTGTACAACCTCTGGTTCTTTCAGTTTATCCAGGTCCCATCTCCTTAAATTCCCACCTTTTTGCAGTTTCTTCAGATTTAATCTACAGATCATAACCAATAGATTGTGGTCAGAGTCCACATCTGCTCCTGGAAATGTCTTACAATTTAAAACCTGGTTCCTAAATCTCTGTCTTACCATTATATAATCTATCTGATACCTTTTAGTATCTCCAGGATTCTTCCATGTATACAACCTTCTTTTATGATTGTTGAACCAAGTGTTAGCTATGATTATGTTGTGCTCTGTGCAAAATTCTACCAGGTGGCTTCCTCTTTCATTTCTTAGCCCCAATCCATATTCACCTACTACATTTCCTTCTCTCCCTTTTCCTACTACCGAATTCCAGTCACCCATGACTATTAAATTTTCGTCACCCTTCACTATCTGAATAATTTCTTTTATTTCATCATACATTTCTTCAATTTCTTCATCATCCACAGAGCTAGTTGGCATATAAACTTGTACTACTGTAGCAGGCGTGGGCTTCGTATCTATCTTTGCCACAATAATGCGTTCACTATGCTGTTTGTAGTAGCTTACCCGTATTCCTATCTTCCTACTCATTATTAAACCTACTCCTGCTTTACCCCTATTTGATTTTGTGTTTATGACCCTGTAGTCACCTGACCAGAAGTCTTGTTCCTCCTGCCACCGAACTTCACTAATTCCCACTATATCTAACTTTAACCTATCCAATTCCCTTTTTAAATTTTCTAACCTACCTGTCCGATTAAGGGATCTGACAGTCCACGCTCCGATCCGTAGAACGCCAGTTTTCTTTCTACTGATAACGACATCCTCTTGAGTAGTCCCCGCCCGGAGATCCGAATGGGGGACTATTTTACCTCCGGAATATTTTACCCAAGAGGACGCCATCATCATTTAACCATACAGTATAGCTGCATGCCCTCGGGAAGACTATGCCTAGGAAAGCACTGTTATAACTGTACCGCTAGCCTTTCTCATTTACTTATCTTTGGTATCTTCTTGTCTTTCGCAGACCTGTTTCACTATTCTCGGCCTCTCTGAAAGGCTCTGATATTTTTGATCCCTTTCTGATGCCCCTTTTATAAATCTTGAGATTTTCTACTTTACTGATTTTTCTGTTTCTTCTTTCACAGGTTTGACCACTCTTTCCAACTCCTGCTGTAGGTTCTTAAGCTCACTTTTCATTTCTACCTCTATATGTTCCTCTCTGATATGGATGGATTTCAGTCGACTTTGGCTCCACTACATCTTCAATGTTTTCGTTTCATGCTGGACAGCTCTGGTTTTGACCTCCTCTTCAATGATTTCGTCTATTGATGTCATCATCTTTTCGTTAGGTAAACTATGCTGCTATCGCTACCACTGCCTCCGAAGATTTCTGTTATCCTACTAAAGGTGTCTGTCTGTATGATCGTCAGATTTTAGTATATTATTTTCACAAAATCATTGAGACAGACTTCGGTTTTATTCGTATAAGATCACACATTCAGATAGAAAAGAATGCCTTTTAGATTTAAAGAACAGGTGAAAACACGACACTCCTAGCGCGGGACCCCGCTGTTAGGTCCAAAGGAGGCCAGTGGAATTTTTGTTCAAAATTCTCAGATCGGCCGAAGCAATTATTTTGGTAGCAAGGGAGAGATCCTGTGCGTGCGTACATGGACGCCTTCTCATTAGCCGTAAGCAGGAATGTTACGTAGTTGGGGAGATTTTCTGCCTCCACCTCGCTCCAAGGGAGAAACACACTTCATTAGTTAACCATGACAGAATCCGCAAGAGTAATGAATTTGCTCGCTTATTTACTAAAATATCATTGGGAGTCGTTTAATTTAAGCAAGTGGGCAACCATTTACTGATTATTAAGCACAAGTAATTAGATATGTTATGCCCTCAAACTGTCATTACCTATATATTCCTCATTTAACAGCTCTATTTATGGAAAAGGCCTTCCAAACCGTAACATTATTGCTCTTTGTGGGATGTTGTAGAGCAGTTTAACATATCCCTGAGATGCTACAGAATTTATCACTGGTGACCTCCAGTGATAAATAACTCCAGATAAGATCTTGCGAATTAAAAGAAAACAAGATCACACAACGGATAACGGGCTGTTTAACTGAATTACTAGGGGTAGCTTAAATATGCCTGAAAATGTGGGTACAGGACCTCACATGGATATATTGCTAATGGAATCCATTAAACTATAACAAGAAACTAAGAGTCACTTTAACACTCTGATTTATTGCTAAAAGATATCAAAAATGTTTTATCCATTGACTCAAGAATACGTCAGTTATCAAGGGAACAAGTAGCGGTTTTAATACTCAGTATTTTGTTAGATTCATTACTTAAAGTTGTTTCTTGAAACTTTGAAAGTAGGCTTTTGCGTTTATCTTCAAATGTCTGTCAGTATAGGCCTTTCGTCATCTCCATTACACTCTCCCACGGGTCAGACAAACCGGTGGTTATTCGTGCTGCCCTTCTTTGTATACGTTTAATATCTCCTGATGGTCCTATTTGAAGCAGCTCCAGCACGTTGGAATAATAGTCTGAGAGGGGCTGTAAGACTAGTGTGGAAAGTGGTGAAAAGAGAAGGCTGACTGTTGAAGATCAATGCGTATTGCTTAAAAATAATTTCCTCAGAATCTATTTACCATATGTTATATTTATTCATATTTAAGTAGCAGTTTTTTCTCAAACTTTCCGTAACGTGTTTAACAATTCAAATCAAACCACTAATTCTGCACGAAAACTGCAGATAATAATAACCAATGCCAATAATTGCTATTCGAATTAAATCTCTCTCTTTTCCTTGTAATGAGCTGCAGTGTCGGGCTTCTAATTGGCTGGCGAAAGTCACTAGAAGAACCACATGGATCACAAAAAATATTTCTGCTGAAAGCCAAACTCTCAGCCACGCAGATGCAGGGAAGTGTGATATGCTGACCGAACCCAGCAAGAGCGACTAATGAGAGTGACTGAGCCCATTGTGAAGCTTCAGTGTGCACTCAGGAGAAGTGTTTCCTTACCCTTCTCTACAAATCTTAGCTGCTTCTGTCAGCAGTCACAGGCCAGTTGCGACAAACCTTATGATTTCCGAATTCATCAAATTAGGAAAAAAATAAGAGTCACTATAAAAGGCTGATTTATTGTTAAAAGAGATCAAAAATGTGTCATCCACTGAGTCACGAATACCATTAATTATCAAGAAAACAAGGAATTAAAACATCTACGATAGCCTTGATGGATCCCATTATCAATCTATGTGAGGTGCGGTACTATACAGGATGCATCAAAAACAGTTATCCGATTTGGCACGTCCGTATTTCTGAAACTAATAAACGTATAGTTTCATATACAATGAATTTGGTTTTTTAATGAACGGGAAACCCAAAAAGTTTTTTCATGCCTTTTCATAGGTATTCAACATGCCCCCTTGAGATGCACGGCGTATGTTAATGTGGTATTCAAATAGTTCCCACACTGCAGCGAGCATGCCTTGAGTTACAGCTTCCACAGTTATTGTTATGTGATGTCTCAGTTCATTCATTGTTGTTGGTAACGGAGGCACATAAACAGTCTTTTATAAGCCTCAACAAGAAATAATCAGAGATCTTCAGGTCCGGTGACCTTGGAGGCCAGTAATATACGGCTGAATCGTTTGGTCCAGTGCGACCGATCCATCGTTCAGTAATAGTTTGATTTAAAACTTCCCACACTTCCAGATGCCAGTATGGCAGTGCCTCATCCTGTTGGTAAATGAAGTCGTTCGAAACAGGCTTCAGTTGTGGAAAAAGAAAGTTCTCAAGGATATCGAGATATGTTCTTCCTGTAACAGTGTTCTCGGACACGATAAATGAACCCTACACCTTTTCCCGTGAAACGATACAAAACACTTAAATTTTGGAGAATCCCTCTCATGATTTACAACTTCACATGGTTGTCCCGTACTCCATATTCCCACGTTGCGATGGGTCACTTTGCCATTTAAAACAAAAGTTGCGTCGTCACTAAACACTAAGGGTGGAAGAAAACTGTCGTCCTCCATCTTGACAAAAGTGAAATTATAGAACTCCACACATTGTTGTTTGTCACCTTCACGAAACGCTTGTGGTAGCTAAATTTTGTATGGTTTCATGTGCAAACGTCAACGCAACACACGCCAGACTGACATTGGTAGCATGTTGAGTTGTCGAGTTGCACGATGAACGGATTTCTGCGGACTCCTTGTGAAACTATGGCGGACGCGTTCAACCTCTGTGTTAGATACTCGGGGACGGCCCAGCGATTTGCCTTTACGCAAACAACCAGTTGTCGGATTTGTTCATGCCATCGTCTAATGCTCTGTGCTGTAGCAGCATCCACATCATACGTAGTTCGAAAGTCACGCTGAATAGTTATTAATGATCCACAATGAGCAAAACTTAAAACACAAAAGGCTTTTTGTTGTGACGACGCAATTTTTACTACATCTATATCTACATCTACATGGATACTCTCCAAATCACATTTAAGTGCCTGGCATAGGGTTCATCGAACCACCTTCATAATTCTCCATTATTCCAATCTCGTATAGCCCAAGGAAAGAATGAACACCTGTATCTTTCCTTACGAGCTCTGATTTCCCTTATTTTATCGTAGTGATCATTCCGCCCTATGTATGTCGGTGTCAAAAAAATATTTTTGCATTCGTAGGAGAAAGTTGGTGATTGGAATTTCGTGAGAAGATTCCGTCGCAACGAAAAACGCCTCTCTTTTAATGATTTCCAGCTCAAATCCTGTATCATTTCTGTGACACTCTCTCCCATATTTCGCGATGATACAAAACGTGCTGCCTTTCTTTGAACTTTTTCGATGTACTCCGTCAGTCCTAGTTCTAAAATAGGACGGACAAGCATAGTGTAGGCAGTCTCCCTAGTAGGTCTGTTACATTTTCTAAGTGTCCTGCCAATAAAACGCAGCCTTTGGTTAGCCTTCCCCAGAACATTTTCTATGTGTTCTTTCCAACTTAAGTGGTTCGTAATTGTAATACCTAGGTATTTAGTTGAATTTATGGCTTTTAGATTAGACTGATTTATAGTGTAACCGAAGTTTAACGAGTTCCTTTTAGTACTCATGTGGATGACCTCACACTTTTCGTTATTTATGGTCAACTGCCACTTTTCGCACCATTCAGATATTTTTTCTAAATCGTTTTGCAGTTTCTTTTGATCTTCTGATGATTTTATTGGTCGATAAACGACAGCGTCATCTGCAAACAACCGTAGACTGCTGCTCAGATTGTCTCCCAAATCGTTTACATAGAGAAGGAAGGGGAAAGGGCCTATAACACTACCTTGGGGAACGCCTGAAATCACTTCTGTTTTACTCGATGACTTCCCGTCAATTACTACGAACTGTGACCTCTCTGACAGGAAATCGCAAATCCAGTCACATAACTGGGACGATATTCCATAAGCACGCAATTTTACTTCGAGCCGCTTGTGTGGTACAGTGTCAAAAGCCTTCCGGAAATCTAGGAATACGGAATCGATCTAAAATCCCTTGTCAATAGCACTCAGCACGTCATGTGAATAAAGAGCTAGTTGTGTTTCACAGGAACAATGTTTTCTAAACCCATGTTGACTGTGTGTCAACAGACCGTTTCCCTCGAGGTA
Source organism: Schistocerca cancellata (assembly GCF_023864275.1). Classification (NCBI taxonomy): domain Eukaryota; kingdom Metazoa; phylum Arthropoda; class Insecta; order Orthoptera; family Acrididae; genus Schistocerca; species Schistocerca cancellata. The sequence goes on along the minus strand of NC_064633.1, from coordinate 312,902,558 downwards.
ATTCATAATGTTCGAACACAATATATGTTCTAAAATCCTACTGGATATCGACGTTAACGATATGGGCCTGTCATTTAGTGGATTACTCCTACTACATTTCTTGAATATCGGTGTGACCTGTGCAAGTTTCCAGTCTTTGGGTATGGATCTTTCTTCGAGCTAACGGATGTATATGATTGTTAAGTATGGAGGTAATGCATCAGCATACTCCGAAAGGAACCTAATTGGTATACAGTCTGGACCAGAAGACTTGCTTTTATGAAGTGATTTAAGTTGGTTCACTACTCCGATGACATTTACTTCTACGTTACTCATGTTGGCAGCTGTTCTCGATTCGGATTCTGGAATATTTACTTCGTCTTCTGTTGTGGAGGCATTTCGGAAGGCTTTGTTTAGTAAATCTGCTTTGGCAGCACTGTTTTCGATAGTATCTCCATTGTTATTGCGCACACTGCTACTACTTAGCGGGAACGATGTATAACTCGCGAGTTTTTTTTTCCCAGTAGTAAGTTGTTCATGCATATCTCAAATAACAAAATAGTCATAATTTTTTTAAATCGAATGTTTCTTTTTGATAAATCCTGTATTTAATGCCTAATTGGGCCAGCTGTGGCAACCTGATGAAACGTCCCCTTAGAACAAATTATACAAGACTGTGCTTAAACTGACACACAATGTTTTTAGCGCAACGCAATCTGACTATCAAAGATCCCTGCAAAAGAATGGCCCTGAGTAACTTTAACCTATACCTTTCACAAATCACTTACCTCACAAAAATCTTCGTTACTCGAACTTCTGCAATACAGCGAGCCCCACTAGCCAGAGACTGCACACAGCACAGCCAGTGATTTTCATACAGAGCGCTACGTAACGTTGCCAATAAGAAAACATAAACAGCCTAGTTACATAAAGAAAACATAAACAGCCTACTTACATAGAGAAAACATAAACAGCCTACTTACACTGATTACAGAAGTCATTTTCTGTTCCACAGCTGTTTTAATTTGCTTGACCTTATGGGGAACTATCTGTCGCTGTGGTCACTGGGATAGCTTCTGTAGCATCTCACTGTACATTCAATTCTCAACCGACACTTACACCATCAAGTCCACAATCTGTCTGTTGTCATTGCGCCACAGTCAAATGTTCGTTCAACCTGTCGATACTATGGTTTAATATAGCTCACGACGATTTTCCTTCACGTTGGAACATGTTCTCATTTTTTATGACCCATATTTACTGGACGTAGTATCTACCATTTCTCTATATATGTGGAATAAATTTGTAACACCCGTTTATCTGTAGTTCACGCAGCTATCGCGTTGCAAAAGTTATATTATCTGCTATGCCCACAGAAGCGTTTCCATACGCCAATGGAATGGGAAACAGTTCTGATACTTGGTACAGTATGAAATACCCCACCCTGTCATGCACTTCGCAGTGATTTGCAGCGTATGGAGGTAGATGCAGATGTATTTTTTTCGAAACTGCTTTTCGATAACAGGACTGCCACAACTGCAGAATAAAATGGTTCAAATGGCTCTGAGCACTATGGGACTCAACTGCTGAGGTCATTAGTCCCCTAGAACTTAGAACTACTTAAGCCTAACTAACCTAAGGACATCACAAACATCCATGTCCGAGGCAGGATTCGAACCTGCGACCGTAGCGGTCTTGCGGTTCCAGACTGCAGCGCCTTTAACCGCACGGCCACTTCGGCCGGCAACTGCAGAATAGATGGATTGTATAGATAATCCTGATTGCGTCTTCGGTGACCGTTGGGTATTGTAGACGAGCAAGGTGGCCATTCTCGGCAGGTAGAGCGGTCGATTCACGCACATACATCAAATAACAAAATAGTTATGATTTTTTTAAAATCGGATGATTCTTTTTGATATATCCTGTTGTAACCGGATTACAGAAGTCATTTTCTGTTGCACAGATGTTTGCTTTTAATTTGCTTGACCTTATGGGGAGCTACCTGTCGCTGTAGGTCACTGGGATTGCTTCTGTAGCATCTCAGGGTACATGAAATGCTCAACCGACACTTATTCCATCAAATCGACAATCTGTCTGTAGTCATTGCGCCACAGTCAAATGTCCATTCAACCTGTCGATATTACGATTTAATATACCTCAACAATTTTCCATCATACTTGAACAAGTTCTCATAGCTCTTAAGGTACACTTTTTATGACCCATATTTACTGGACGTTGTATCTACCACTTCTCTACATATGGAATTGTTTTTAACAACTATCTACAACCCTTTATCTGTAGCTCCCGCAGCTATCGCGTTGCAAAAGTTATATTGTCTGCAATGCCCACAGAAGCGTTTCCATACGTCAATGGAATGGGAAACAGTTCTGATAATTGGTACAGTATGAAGTACCCCCTGTCATGCACTTCAGAGTGATTTGCAGCGTATGGAGGCAGATGCAGATGTATTTTTTTCGAAACTGCTTTTCGATAACAGGACTGCCACAACTGCAGAATAGATGGATTATGCAGGGTGGTCAGAAAATGTGTGAAATGCTTGTAGGGATGTTACAGGGCAGGTTGTACTGAGACATAAATGTTGAGAAGGAAATTCGATACGTTGCGCCGTTTCCGAGTTATTTAGCATTGAAGTTAGCCAATAAGATCGTCGCGCGCATACATTCAAGTTTCAGCTAAGGAGACAAAGCACTCGTTGCCGCAACACCGCCCCTGGCAGGCCGCTAGAATGCGAGCGCGCGACGCCCCGATTGGCTAAATTCTATGCTAAATAACTCGGAAACGGAGCAACGTATCGAATTTCTTTCTCAAAATTTATGTCTCAGTACAACCTGCCCTGTAACATCCCTACAAGCATTTCACACATTTTCCGACCACCCTGTATAGATAAACCTGATTGCGTCTTCGGTGACGGTTGGGTGTTGTAGACGAGCGAGGTGGCCATCCTCGGCAGGTAGAGCGGTCGGTGGGGGCGGACAGAATGCGCCCCCAGTGTGCGCGGCCGCTGGTGCGATCGGGCGCACAGCACGCCCGTGTTGCCCCACAAAAAGGGTGCGCCGAGCGCAATGGAAACCTCTGACCTCGCGCCGGCGCCGGAATGTTTGTGCTGTAATTCGTTTCGGGAGAATGGCACCCAAAAAAGGGGGGCGGCTAGTGCGTCGGGCGCGCGGCTCAAAAGGAATCCGTCCGTCCCGCTCCACGCATGTCAGCGGACGGCCGACCGCAGACGCACATACACACACACACACTCACACACGTACTGGGGATTAACATTCCTGGGTAGCAAGAAGCGCCGGTTGCCGCCGCGTCCCCGTGCGACACGGACGCTTAATTTTGTGGACAGGGCGCATACCGGATACTTTTTGACGAGTGGCGCTGCCGTCGGGGACTCATAAGAGCGCGCCAGTATTCCGTGTGCGCCGCCCTGAGACTCCGTATCGGAGCTCCGAGGCGGGCCCCCTATTCATCCGACTGTCGCCCGCCTCTGCGCGACAGCGAGATCGTGCGCAGCCATAAGTAGGCCGCATATATTTAACGCAACAGGCCACTGACGTGTCCCTCCATTGGCGACGCATTCTTGATCCTACTGAACAGAGTTCACGCTTAGCATCGGGGCTAGCACTCTTTCTTTCTTGAAACAATCTATTCCGCAATAAATTTTCCCGCTTTTTTATATTTAATCAACAGTGGAAAGCATTTCGCCGTTTCAAACGTGTAGTACATTAATTGACGTCAAGTCACACTCAGACAAAGAGGCGACATCTGAAGGCTACCCTCAATAATGTTGTATATTACAATTCAACAATTTCTCAGGGAGTAAAAATGATTGTTGTTTTATTGTGTTCTATTAAGTGATACTGAATGTGTTGTAGAGTAGCCACCTGTATTCAGCATATCTTACAGTACTTAGAAAGTTACCTTGATTTTAACGTAGCTTTCTCTCTAAGAACGTTGCACATCTTGTAACAGTACATTGTGAAATAACATCGCATGTAAAAAAAATATTATTCTTCTGTTACAATGGCAAAAATAATGGTAAGTATTAAGAGAATACACTATTTTACATACTGAAATAATGCACTGAATTTGCTTAATTACTCTTCAAACTAATAATAAAAATACTAATAATAATAATAATAATAATACAGTCCCTAAACATAGTAATGAAATATTGAAAAACCACACTTAATATACAAACAAATTCAAATAATATCACATCACAGCCAATACAGATTAAGCGTGGAATATACCAAGGAGACTCATTAAGTCCTGCCTTGATCTGAACCCACTATCCAACATGCTAAATAATACAAATTATGGATACAATATTACTGGAACATACCAACACAAAATCACACATTTGCGATACATGGATGATCTAAAACTATTGGCAGTAACAAATCAACAACTCAACCAATTACTAAAGATAACAGAACTATTCAGCAATGATATAAATATGGCTTTTTGAACAGACAAATGTAAGAAAAATAGCATAGTCAAGGGAAAACACACTAAACAAGAAGATTACATATTGGATAACCACAGCGACTGCATAGAAGCGATGGAAAAAACAGATGCCTATAAATATCTAGGATACAGACAAAAAATAGGAATAGATAATACAAATATTAAAGAAGAACTAAAAGAAAAATATAGACAAAGACTAACAAAAATACTGAAAACAAAATTGACAGCAAGAAACAAGACAAAAGCTATGAATACTTATGCTATACCAATATTGACCTACTCATTTGGAGTAGTGAAATGGAGTAACACAGACCTAGAAGCACTCAATACACTTACACGATCACAATGCCACAAATATAGAATACATCACATACATTCAGCAACAGAAAGATTCACATTAAGCAGAAAGGAAGGAGGAAGGGGATTCATCGACATAAAAAAACCTACATTATGGACAGGTAGACAATTTAAGAAAATTCTTTCTAGAACGAGCAGAAACTAGCAAAATACACAAAGCAGTCACTCATATACGTAAATACATCGGCTACACCACTGCAATTTCATAACCACTTCTACAACCCTCTAGATCACATAACATCAACAGATACGAAGAAAGTAAATTGGAAAAAGAAAACACTACACGGCAAGCACCCGTATCATCTAACACAGTCACACATAGATCAAGACGCATCCAACACATGGCTAAGAAACGGCAATATATACAGTGAGACGGAAGGATTCATGATTGCAATACAGGATCAAACAATAAACACCAGATATTACAGCAAGCATATTATTAAAGATCCCAATACCACAACAGATAAATGCAGACTTTGCAAACAACAAATAGAAACAGTAGATCACATCACAAGCGGATGTACAATACTAGCAAATACAGAATACCCCAGAAGACATGACAATGTAGCAAAAATAATACATCAACAACTTGCCATAAAACATAAACTAATAAAACAACACGTTCCCACATACAAGTACACACCACAAAATGTACTGGAGAATGATGAATACAAATTATACTGGAACAGAACGATTATAACAGATAAAACAACACCACATAACAAACCTGACATCATACTCACCAATAAAAAGAAGAAATTAACACAACTAATTGAAATATCCATACCCATAACAACAAATATACAGAAGAAAACAGGAGAAAAAATTGAAAAATACATCCAACTGGCTGAGGAAGTCAAGGACATGTGGCATCAGGATAAAGTCGACATTATCCCAATTATACTATCAACTACAGGAGTCATACCTCACAATATTCACCAGTACATCAATGCAATACAGCTACAACCAAACATATATATACAACTACAAAAATCTGTAATTATTGATACATGTTCAATTACCCGAAAGTTCCTAAATGCAATATAACATATACCATACAGTTACAAGGAAGTCACGCTTGACCGAGGTCCGCGTCACGTTCCATTTTTAACCAGACTTAAGTCTGAGAAAAAAAAGCCAATAATAATAATAATAATACAGTCCCTAAACATAGTAATGAAATATTGAAAAACCACACTTAATATACAAACAAATTCAAATAATATCACATCACAGCCAATACAGATTAAGTGTGGAATATACCAAGGAGACTCATTAAGTCCTGCCTTGATCTGAACCCACTATCCAACATGCTAAATAATACTAATTATGGATACAATATTACTGGAACATACCAACACAAAATCACACATTTGCTATACATGGATGATCTAAAACTACTGGCAGCAACAAATCAACAACTCAACCAATTACTAAAGGTAAGAGAAGTATTCAGCAATGATATAAATATGGCTTTTGGAACAGACAAATGTAAGAAAAACAGCATAGTCAACCACAGCGACTCCATAGAAGCGATGGAAAAAACAGATGCCTATAAGTATCTAGGATACAGACAAAAAATAGGAATAGATAATACAAATATTAAAGAAGAACTAAAAGAAAAATATAGACAAAGACTAACAAAAATACTGAAAACAGAATTGACAGCAAGAAACAAGACAAAAGCTATGAATACTTATGCTATACCAATATTGACCTACTCATTTGGAGTAGTGAAATGGAGTAACACAGACCTAGAAGCACTCAATACACTTACACGATCACAATGCCACAAATATAGAATACATCACATACATTCAGCAACAGAAAGATTCACATTAAGCGGAAAGGAAGGAGGAAGGGGATTCATCGACATAAAAAACCTACATTATGGACAGGTAGAAAATTTAAGAAAATTCTTTCTAGAACGAGCAGAAACTAGCAAAATACACAAAGCAGTCACTCATATAAATACATCAGCTACACCACTGCAATTTCATAACCACTTCTACAACCCTCTAGCTCACATAACATCAACAGATACGAAGAAAGTAAATTGGAAAAAGAAAACACTACATGGCAAGCACCCGTATCATCTAACACAGCCATACATCGATCATGACGCATCCAACACATGGCTAAGAAAAGGCAGTATATACAGTGAGACGGAAGGATTCATGATTGCAATACAGGGTCAAACAATAAACCCAAATATTACAGCAAGCATATTATTAAAGATCCCAATACCACAACAGATAAATGCAGACTTTGCAAACAACAAATAGAAACAGTAGATCACATCACAAGCGGATGTACAATACTAGCAAATACAGAATACCCCGGAATACATGACAATTTAGCAAAAATAATACATCAACAGCTTGCCTTACAACATAAACTTATAAAACAACACGTTCCCACATACAAGTATGCACCACAAAATGTACTGGAGAATGATGAATGCAAATTGTACTGGAACAGAATCATTATAACCGATAAAATAACACCACATAACAAACCTGACATCATACACACCAATAAAAAGAAGAAATTAACACAACTAATCGAAATATCCATACCCATAACAACAAATATACAAAAGAAAACAGGAGAAAAAATTTAAAAATACATCCAACTGGCTGAGGAAGTCAAGGACATGTGGCATCGGGATAAAGTTGACATTATACCAATTATACTATCAACTACAGGAGTCATACCACACAATATCCACCAGTACATCAATGCCATACAGCTACATCCGAACTTACATATACAACTACAGAAATCCGTAATTATTGATACATGTTCAATCACCCGAAAGTTCCTAAATGCAATATAACATGTACCGTACAGTTAAAAGGAAGTCACGCTTGATCAAGGTCCGTGTCACTTTCCATTTTTGACCAGACATAACGTCTGAGAAAAGAAGGAAAGAAAGAATAATAATAATAATAATTTGTTCTATATACGACAAGAAGCAGCAACAAAGATAAAATCCAACAAAGGAAAACTAAATTGAACTGTTCATTCAGGAGGTAAGTTCACATAAAATTATTCGTATTGTAAATCAAAGTATTTATACTTATCTTACAAGTCCGTCATTTTCTCCGTCAACAGAGGAAGAAGTTCTTTATATAATGAAGGAAACCTCATAACACCTACTGAGATGTTAACTCGAGGTTGATTTTCTCTTTTGTTTTTAGCAGAAAATGACGTAACCAAGGCTGAATGACGTTACGACTAAGACGCAAACACATTGTTTTTGGGTCATATGCACTGGTATTCAACCATGTAATTAGTAATTTCCGAGTTTGGAGCAAACTTAATAGTTCCTTCGAGAACGTTGACAGCAACAAAGTCATTCTGGCTCCTTTCCATTTGAATAAAGGTGTACTTAAACTAGCTTCAGATGATACTTACCTCTGCTCATTGGTAATCACGACATCCACTGCTCTTCTTTTTTCCCGGTTAATGCAAAAGTATGGCCCCAAGGCAGAAAGCTACGCCCCGAAACAATAAAATTATGCTCTTCTGTTGAAAAATATCTTACCAAAACAAGGAAGTTGAACAAAAGGATCATTGTTGTGCCCAAACCAACGGACAGACCAAGAAAATTAATCTAGTGTATACTTCGTACATATTATGATATGCAATGTTCTTGTACACATCACTTTTCATGCACTCGTAGTTTTTCAGCCACATCTTTACCAGCTGTAGATATATAAGATTTTTCCATTGTTTCTCCTACTTTTCTTGACGTTCTTCTTCCAATCTGATGGATCTGTTTTCCTTTATATGCTTCTGTTTCACTATACAATATCCACAATATCCTTTATAGTGAAATTTACATCAGCCACATCCGCCATTTCCATTAATAAACAAATTTCTACCTCGATGAAGTTTACAACTACTAACAGCTCAACTTGTAAACAGAAAATAAAACATTCGTTTCTATAGTGTCGTGTCTAATGTGATATACAACTTTATTCCAGTGAAAATTCAACTTAGGCAGAAATGTGATAAACAGCCTGCATTCATTTACGAATCAATAAAATGAAAATTAAAATACCTGCAGCCGTCTTTTCTGCTTTTGATTTATTTATGCAACCAGTTTCGGTGTTCCATTACATCGTCTTCAAGCACCTATACCGAAGCAAACTGGGATGAATCGAATCTCGTGTGCAGTCATAACAGGAGCCAATATTAAATATCCGGTATCCTTAAATCTCAGGTTTACGTGACGCTGTCACTTCGTTCATAAACCGACAACTCTCACGCATGAACGATGAATGAAGTGAACGATTAAAGGAGGACAAGAAGAAACGAAGGAAGGAAACCAAGTTTGAATGAGGAACGATTAATGATGTGATGAACGAAGTGACAGTATCGTGAAAACCAGAAATGTACAGATACCGGTTATTTAATACTGGCTTCTGTTAGGACTGCACGCAAGATTGGATTCCTCTCAATTTACGTTGATCAAAGGATTTCATAAATAAATTAAAGGCAAAAGAGACGTTTGCAGATGTTTTAAATTTCATTTCGTACCGCACGGAGGAAGACCCTGTAACCACCCACCATAAGGATGGACGTACAAAGATTTATAAATCAGTCAATATCGCTATCACAGTGGCGTTACTGAATCTCTCTAAAAAACGACTTATTGACTGTCTAGCCTACTTGACCCAAAATATTCACAGGCATTAGTAACGGAAGAATGGAAAAGATGACAGAAGACGACCTCGGGGCAGATCAGTTTGAATTCCGGAGAATACGAGAAAAAGTGCTGATCCTACGACGTTTCTCAGAATAAGTCTTTAGACAGTATTGTCGTCAATACACATTTTGAAATTATTAAGGTAATAGGGGTAAAATACAGGAAGCAAAAGGCCATCTACAATTTTTGCAGAAATCAGCCCTGCTGTTGCAAGAGCGAAACAGTTGTTCAAAAGGGAGTGAGACATGGTTCTTGTCTTTTCACCATGTTATTCAGTCTATACAGTGAACAAACTTCGAAGGAAAATAAGAAGACATTTCGAAAAGGAATTAAAATTCAGAGAGAAGAAATAAAAACTGGGTGAACCGTGATTTATTTTCAAAGAATATTCTTAAGGATTTATTTTATTTACTAGCGATACATCAAGAACATTAACACATTTAATCACACTATGTAAGCATGGAAGTAGTTGCCAGGGAGTAACTGACGAAATCATAACAAATTCCTTTTAACAAATGGGAATTTTATTCACTTTAATAGTGCCTAAAACATTTTTTAAAATAAACAGATTTAAAATTATAATCAGAAAGCACCCATTAAATATCAAAGTTAAATTTTTTCAGGGGTAGAAGGAAACAAATTTTGACTGTATGACCTTTCGGGCAGAGAACCTTGCCGCTCCCTTTTGACACGGCCGTAGTTACGACCGCTTACAACATCCTCTAAAAGACTACACTGGTACAAATCTGCAACACACCAGATAACTTTAAACTAAGAGTTTTACCAATTTACACAAGCACACAAACTATGCACCCTCCGTAGGAGGGATGGAAATGGTACAAAACACTAACAGTCAAAATATTAACCTTGCCATCAAAGGTGCAACTTGATTTTAACTTCTAAGAAAAGTCAACTTTATATACTAAAATGATCATTTAAATAAAAGCTCATGAAATGCAATCTTATATAAAATTCTACAAGTTTGGCCAAACAATAGTCAAAATGCTCTACAGTACACAGACACCGCTTTTCAAGATCATAGGCAATAATATCAAGGTTTCCAAAGATCAAAACATATTTCAGGTATTAGGCCGTTACAATCCAAGCAATAACTTCGTTAACACGCCAAATCCTACAAACATGACAGAGGCAGCTACTAACGTACGGTAGATTGATAGGGAGATTACCAAACAACCCGAATTGCAGGTTGCTCTAACCCGCCCCTACTCCACAAGGGAATAACGGACCACCCAATTTATAAACACCCACCTTCCCGCGGGTGGGCAAGCGGAGAAGAATGGTGGGACAACCCCAAAGTAAAACGGCTGGTGACCTCACCAAGAAAACAAGCAGAATTTAACAAGAGGAAATCAAACAAGATATCACCAATCACTTAACTTCTAATAAACTGCGATTTCTCGAGACGACCTGGCGCAGCACCCCCAAATCGCTCTCCCGAACCGTCTGCTGCCAGCCGCTTCAATGGATGCAGGGAGGCGAGCCGATCTCCCGTCTCACGGCTTGGCAGCTCACAACAGCCAGACTGATGTCGTGGGTTGACTCCTGTTGCTCTCGTGTCGACCGCGAAGTCACTACCCCTCACTATACGCCGCGGCCCACTGGACTCACGTGGTGACCTCACATGCGCCGACGCTCAAGACGGACAAGTCATCTTGTGTCTCAGTGCGCGACCGACCAACCGATCGATCCAACCGCCAATGACCATTGCTTGAGCAAACTCGAGCAGACTGGCGGCCTAACGCGCAGACTCAAATGCAGAAACTAAGCCCCGGCCGGGCGACCACTCGCTGAGTTCTCTTACTAGCGGAGTGGAAAGACTCTCATTTTGCCAGCTTTAAAGGTTGATCCGAACGACAGACATACTAGCACTCCGAACGACAGACAGACACTAACCCTAACAAATGCGGACGAGAGACAGATTAGCAAGCTGGGGACGAAAGACTGACCCAGACTGGCCGATTGGCGAGCTCATAGCGCCTCTTAAATCCACGTGAACAGGCAACCTTTCCCCTTTCCCACCAGAGGGAGACACCAAAGCTGCGCCAACGCCAGAAACGGAGGGCGACTGCTTCATACTACGCCCTGCGGTGCGCTCTTCAAAAAACCAATTTTTACCACGGATCACTGGGAGTTCTGCAAGTTACTTTGTAATCCTGTCAGAGACAAAGAAGGACTTGGAATTGATAGCATCTCAGGGAGTAATTCTAAGAAACTAGAATAAAAAGGGCGTTGGAATGTAGTGGAATTACGTAAATTAGGCAGTGCTGAGAGACTTACTGCGAGAAATGAGACACGAAAACTAGTAGATGAGTTTTGTTGTTTGGGTACCAACATAACTAACTGACAGCAGTCGAAGTGCAATGGATATTTAAAAGAGATTGGCATTAACAAGAAAAACTTGTCTGTAAACGACAAATTTGTTGACGACAAATGTAAATTACAGTGTTAGGATGATTTTTCTGAAGGTACGTTTCCTTAGCTTTGTTGTAAGTGAATGTGAGACTACAGGAGAATGCTGAGGATGATGTTGGTAGCTCGAATAACTACTAAGGAGGTATTAAAGCGAACTGTGGGGTAAATAAACTATAGCATAATATGACCAAAGGGAGGGATCGGTTGATGGGACACATCGTGACGTATCAATAAATCATCAATTTAGTAATGGAAGCAAGTGTGTGGGGGGAGGGGGGGAGGGATGCAGAGGGGCCGGCCGCGGTGGTCTAGCGGTTCTGGCGCTGCAGTCCGGAACCGCGGGACTGCTACGGTCGCAGGTTCGAATCCTGCCTCGGGCATGGGTGTGTGTGATGTCCTTAGGTTAGTTAGGTTTAAGTAGTTCTAAGTTCTAGGGAACTCATGAACTAAGATGTTGAGTCCCATAGTGCTCAGAGCCATTTGAACCATTTGATGCAGAGGGAGACTAATGCTTGGCAACATGAAGCAGATTAATGTGGATGTGGGATGCAATACTTATGTAGGGGTGAAGACGCTTGTACAGCACACAGTAGCGTAGAAAGCTGCATCAAAGCAGTCTTCGGGCTGATGAGCGTAACGAAAGGAACATCATTGGCCTTATTGCGTAACAAATGGTAATTCGTAACATTTTCTGCATAACCACCGACACAACAAATCTAGTAGCATGAAATTGCCTGTAGCACTTACGGGAACAAGTTCGGAAAGTTATACACACATTAACAACAGTGCTAAGATGCGAAGTTGGACAACACTGGAGGGAACTGGTCATGCCCAACAGTGAATCTTCTTCGATCCATAAATAATAATAAATACGTCCTCCTATAGAGAACCAAATTAAAGCGTGGAATCAATGGAACGGACATACAACCACTGAAACATGGGAATCTCTCCTAAAGGCAAAAAAAGGAAGTTCAAGAACGCTCGAGGGCAATAAGAGCTAATGACAATAACAGTTCCATTGAAACAGGACAAGATTATCTCAAAAAGCGACAGATTTTCTACAATACCATCAAGGAGAATTCACTTCCATAACAGCAACCAACACTACGTTTTAGTTGAACAAACGGAACTAATAACACAATCAAATGTGTGGCGAGCATAACCTTTGGAGATACACGTTTTCCAGGAAATGGCAAACCTACTGAAAAGTGAAAGTAGTTTTCTCCACAGACAATATACTAGAATAGAAATTATTTCACGTCTTAAACAATAAAACGAATGAACATTAGATTCAGGAATATGCTAAAATAACACGTAAAATTTGCTCAAGTTCTTACATAGGACAAAATGGCAGGAATTTTTATACTAGAAACACTGAACACATTAAGTATTCCAGAAATAACTAATTCAGAAAATCAGTACACATAAAAACATTCAGAACCCATTCAACTACAATGAAGAAGATATGAAGATAATCTTCATTTCCAGAAATCACATACAGTGGACTAAATGGACGAGTAAGAAGTTTTCGTAGATCAGAAAAGGTCAGAAAAAATCATCAATGACAAGTTACATTATGAACTGATCAATATCTTCAGTAATTTTCTTCTGTATGTAATAAGTGTAGTATCCATAAATACGTTCATTCTGTCACACATTTCTCTCAATATCTGCAACAAAGTGGTATAAATATAAAACGTAAATCATAAATGATACTTTACATAGTGGCTGGTGTTACTGATAGAGGTTATGAGTCACAATTTGATATAAATAATGTAACAGACTAAAATGGAACCCTTCAAACTGTACACAAACTCTTGGAACTATTAATGCCGTAGTATCTTTGCAGAATGTTTTTGTTCTATGTAAAGAAGGCATTGTGAGTGTTGGTTTGCGTCTATGCGAATTTCCGTGCTATAAAAGAAGTACAGTACCCTTAAGAAGCTACACAAGATTACTATTTTCCAACTTTGTATCCTGAACGTAAATAAATGTAACATATTGCGCGTATATAAGAAAAGAAATCCACTATTGTACAACTACATTATTGATGGAAAGAGTAACCTCCTGAAAAGTATCTACGAGTATCTGTCTGGAGCGACGTTAAGTTGAATGACCACATAAAACAAAGAGTAGGAAAATCAGAGTCGAGACTGGGATTCATGGGACGAATCTTAAGTAAATGTAAGTCATCCAGTAGAGAAATGGCTTATAAGGCGCTTGTTCGACCGATTCTTGGGTATTGTTTAACAGTATGGGACCCTTAACAGGTAGATGGTAGAAGAGATAGAGAAGATGCAACGGAGAGCGGTGCGTTTCGTCACGGGAACATTTAGTCGGCGCGAGAGCGTTGCAGAGATGCTGAACAAACTCCTGTGGCAGACGCTACAAGAGAGTCGTTGTGGATCATGGAGAGGTTTACTGTTGACATTTTGAGATAGAACGTTCCGGGAAGAGTCAAAGCATATATTAATTCCTCCAAAACACGTCTCGCGAGCCGGTCGGGGTGGCCGAGCGGTTCTAGGTGCTACAGTCTGGAACCGCGCGACCGCTATGGTCCCAGGTTCGAATCCTGCCTCGGGCATGGATGCGTGTGATGTCCTTAGGTTAGTTAAGTTTAAGTAGTTCTAAGCTCTAGGGGACTGATGTCCTCAGAAGTTAAGTCCCATAGTGCTCAGAGCCACTTGAACGTCTCGCGAAAGGACGACGAACAGACAGTACGAGAAATTAGAACTAATACAAACGCTTATCGACAATCATTCTTCCCACGCAAATGGAGCAGAGAAGGGGAAGGGGGGAGGGAAATCAGTTAGTGGTACCAGACGGTACCTTCCCTCGCATACCGTCAGGTGGCTTGCGGGGCATCGATGCAGATGGAGATCTAGAAAATTCCAAGATTTATACTTCCCGATTGCAGCGAAACCAGAGCCGACTACATGGTAATAGAAGCAGTACAATACACTAGTATACAACACACACAATGTATCAGTAGCTGCACATGAAAATGGGAATAGAGTTCTGAATCTCGTCTTGCTATGCATGAAAATATGGGAGTGCGTATGGGATGCTTCTGTAGGTACTACTGTCAATAGAGATATGACGTAGAAAATCGCACATTTTACACATCGCTAGTCGCCTGGAACTTCAGGAGGTGAACGTGCCTTTTTCTCCGGCATGGGCATTGTCTTGCTGTTAAGTTCAAAAAAGCTCAAGTGCTACCGGGAATACGAGAAAAGAGGCATTGTTCGGGTTTCGCTTGGAACCGTCACGTGCAGTGGTGTCGTACCACAATGGTCTGCATAGTTTGCCGATTTGCGTTTGTAAGTTTTTTGTCGAATGGTAAGGCAACAGTGAGTGATTATTCGGTTTATTCGCGAAGGCTGCGCATAATTACACCACGAGACCAATGGACAAGTCAGGATCGTCATTCTTAGCCAGCAGCGTCCCTTATAAGAACATATTACTACCTGAACACCCATAAAAGCTACCGTGGACTGTCATAGTATGAAAAATTAACTTGGAAAAGCAAAACAGCAATGGAAAACTTCAGTGTGAAAGTGGAATAAATTTAACAATAGGAGAGCGGTTGCCTCTAGGCACTGTAGGGAACTGTGTTACTTACGAAACCAATAAACGAAGTAAAATGGTATCAAGTGTCATCCTTTGAAACATTTTTTCACTGAAATTGGAGAACTTAAATGTTCATGTTTAGCTTTAAGTAACACGGTCAGATGTTGCAACGAAGCTTGTTCCCTCTGTTAACTATTCCTTGGCCACGTCAGACTGCCGCCCACTAAACTGTCAAAATGAAGCACGAGCAAAAAATATAGGGGAGTGGAGGTTACACGTGGCGCAGCGCTCTGTTATTTAAATCATAAAAGTTGAATTAGAAACGATTACCAACGAGAACTGCAAAAGTCTGGATGAATACTTTAAAGACTTACTCATCTGTGATTGATAAAAGAAAAATTTCTGTTCAGAACACCTGCGGCAAATACGGATTGAGGAACTTCGACTGTAGAGGGAATGAATAATCACTAAAAACATCCACACTACCTGTGATGGCGAAATTGGTTCTGAGATGTTGAAGTCAGGAGCAGATTGACTCTTAAAGAGAATATATACAAGTTTTTCAAAGATCTACGAAACTGGAACGATTTCATAGAACTGAAAATCTACATAAGAAAGGTGATAAAGCTGGCTGAACAACTACAGAGGGCTATGTCTTTTACCGTCCATATACAAAATTATTTCAAAAAGTCTCCATAACCCGTTTGCAACAGCAGACTGAGCACCTGAATCAGGAAGAGTAGATCGTCTTCCAAACAGATATGGAATCTGAAGGAGATTCTTAGCCATTGTGCCGGCACAACTACCTCCTCTATGGACTTTAAGAGGATACATAACTCTGTCGAAAGATTTCTTTGACACTCTAGAAGAGCTCAGAGTTGATGAGGACATTGCTAATCTGCCAGATTGTCACACCACTATTAAAATTTGTAGCTTAAATATCTGGGCGTTTTGAGATACGTACAGATGATCGGCAAGGAGACGGACTCGTCTCCTACTGTAGGACCTATTTCTGGATAAAGTAATAAGCAATTCATTTAAATAAACCCAAAGATGCAAAAGTCGGAAATTACGGATGCAAATTCAATGATAAATGTTTAGATTCTGCTGATGCGTTACCATTATCACTAAAAATAAAGAAAAAACTAAATATGTGCGACAAAAAGCATAGGCCATCAGTAAAGGCTGGTCTCCGGAAAATACATGATATGGAAGATTTCCGTCAAAACAGCAGAAAAGTTCCGCAAAAGTGGACGATTTTACAGCTGTTTTCCTTCAAATAGCTTGGAGAATGATACTGCCCTCAGAATGGGGCAATAGCGCTAACTCACAAACAGCCATCAAAATTCAAAGGACGTTCACAATCACTTAGAACCGGTACAACATAAATGCATCATTACAGGAGTGTTCTTTTACTGGTGACATTTATATCGCAGAGACTGTAGTAGTCGGGAATGCGTTCCACAGATGTAGAAATTGAAAAACAGGAGTGAAAAATTCTTAAGATGTAACATGGTTCCACATAGTAAAATGCAGTTTATGAAGAGGAGATTATCTGTACTCCACACAATAAAATACTATGTTTACTAAGACTGTACATAGGAGACGCCTGAAATTTTATTGTCACAGTTACGAGCGGACAACAGTATACTAACTAAAAAGTTATTCAAGATCATTAAATCAAATAACTTTACAATTAATTGGTAAGAAGAACCAAGACAAGATTTACAAGACACAAACATCACAGAAGAAAGCGTAACGGTTCAACCAGTTTTTTCAAAACTAATAACGAAGCAAATATTCACGGAAAAACTTAAAAATAGGGCTGGAGAGAAACTGTTAGAAGAACGGAAGAACAAACATAGTTAATTCATAAATAAATTGTGGGAGGGCAAGAATATAATTGCCATCGTGGCAATTATCAAGCTCAAACATGCTCAACAAGTGGGAAAAATGAAGAAACAAAGAGTAAAAGTATATTAATTTTACTGTTGCTGATTATCCGTCGTAGGAATTCTGTGTAGTTTGGTAACTTAACTTAGAGGAATGCTGAAAATCATCTTGAGCAAAGCTATAGGTGCATGCGTAGCTTTAGGGAAGGTAAATGCCCTGTACAGAAATACTAAAGAAGCCTTCGAAGAAAACAGAAGCAATTGTATAAACCTCAAGATCTCAGATGGGAAGCCAGTACTAAACGAAGAAAGTGCGACTGAAAGGTGGAAAGAGTATGTAAAAAGGCTAAGCAGAGGAAAGAATCTTGAAAACAATATCAGTAAAAAGAAGAGGAAGTGGATGACAGTGCGATGGAATGGGGATACTGCGAAAAGAATTTGACAGTGCACTGAAAGACCTAAGTAGAAACAAGACACCTGGGCAAAACGAAATTCTCTCAAATTCTTTTGGGGAACCAACCATAGCAAAAGTACACCAAGCAGTATGCAAGATGTATGAAACAGGGAAAATACCCTCAGTTTTCAAGAAGAACGCCAAGAATGTTTCAAAAATCCCAGAAAAACTGGAAGCGGGTGCTGGCATGTATGGGCACTACAGAACAATCAGTACATATTCTCATGGTTGAGATTACTGAATGGAATTATCTGCGTAAAAGTGAAATGACAAATAAAATCTGAATAGGCTAAATTTCAATTTAGTCTCCGAATAAATTTATGGATACACGAAGTAATACGGACCGTAAGACTTATCATGGAAAGTAGGTTGGATAATGTCTACTTCATATTATCACATTTGTAGACTCAGAAAAATTTTCTGAAAACGTAACGTAGAACACACGTTTTGGAACTCTACATCTACATGATTACTCTGCTATTCACAATAAAGTGTCTGGCAGATGCTGGGAGAATTAAAATGCATGAAGTGATAGATTATCTCTAACTTTTACAGTAACCAGGCTGCCTTTACAAGAGACGATGGACGTGAAGTGAAGGCAGTGGCTGAGAAAGGAGTGAGACACGATTATATTGTTTCCCCCTTGTTATTTAGTTACTGAGCAAGCAGTAGAATTAATCACGGGAAAATTAGAAAAGGAAATTAAATTTCAGAAAGAAGAAATACAAACTTTGAAGTTTCCCGATAGCATCCTATTTCATTCAGAGGTAGAAAAGGATCGAAAGATCTGTTAAACTGAATGAATTTTGACTTGAAAGCGAGATGTTAGATGCACATCATATACTATGGTAACTATGGTAACAGAGCATATTCGAATGAAATCGGGTGATGCTGAGGAGTTCGATTAGGAAATGAGCGATCAAAAGTAGTAGATGAGTTTGCTTTTTAAGCAGCGAAACAGCTGACAATGGCAGAACTCCAGAGATAAAGAAGGTACGAAATGCATACCAGTAATATTAAGAAAAGCTTTTCTGCATGACAAAAATTTCTCAACATTGAATATAAATTTTAAGTCTTCGGCACGTTTAACCGAAAGAGTTTCTCTCTAGTGCAGGCAGCCTTATATGATACCGAAACGTGTGTGAAACGTAGTAGAGACAAAAAGAGAATTCATGCTTCTGTAAGGTGGTGCTACAAAAGAATGCAAAAGGTCAGATGGATAGAACGGAAATTAATGAAGAGGTGCTGAATCAAATGAGGGAGAAGGATGATTTATGATAGAACATATCTAAACGGTATCGGCTAATGGGGCACATCCTGAGGAATCAAGAAGTCAACAGTTTGGTACTGGACGAAGCTTTGGTGAGGGAGGGGGGGCGATAAAGATTGTAGAGAGAAACCGAGGCTGAAGTATAGCAACCAGGTTGAAGTTGATACAGGTTGCAGTAGTTAGAGACTGCCATACACATTGCAAATATTGAAAATATCCCTTGTTGTCATGCTCACAGGTTTTTTTCAAAAACTTTGCATCAGACATCTAGGGGACATAGACCACGTCATGGTGAATAACTTCTGTTGGAGACAAAGACACTTTCCAGCGCTGCTAGACATCTTTTGTTACTAGTTACGCACCTGACAGGCGGCAGGTTGTAGGCTGCCTGTGGAGTTTGTATGCAATGTGTGTTGCCTATCATCCAGTCATCTGCTCTGCGTGACCGGGAGTAGAGCAAAGTAAAGTGTTGTTTTCCGCTTACACACACTCTTTCTTAAAGTACTGATGTTGGAAATCAGTCTGTCAGTTTGCTGGGGTATTCATTCTGCATTCTCCTGATTAGTAGACGCTGTTAGTTTGGTGAAATCTCATCGTACTACTGCCGGCGAAACGGATAAAAAGACACCTAGCATGTTGGGAAGCATATGTGAACATTTTGTCTCTAACAAAAGTTGTTTTCCGTTATGTGATTTATCACCCCTAGACGTATGATGCAAAAGATGAAACGCCCTGTATATTTACCGAAGTTGCCAAGTAAAGTGTACTCCTTATTTAATTATTGCTGGCCTAGTACCAGACGCAAACACACACACACACACACACACACACACACACACACACAAGTGCTTTTATATATACATGTATACATATGCACCACGTCTTCTCCTAAACCACTGGACCAATTTCAACCAAATTTGGTACACCTATCACTTGCTGTCTGTAGAGAATAGCTGTGGGGTTAAGACCACCTACCTATCAAGTGGGTGGCGGTGCAGTTGAAAAATTAGGGTAGCTCACGACGCGCAAATAGCCAGACTATATTCATCCAGTATTTGAGAATGAGAGCACTTAATGACTTGTAACAAACTTTACACGTAATTTCAGACCCTTACCAAACTTTTACTCGCTCATAAATGATGAAAAGGAAAGAGTTTATCGCTGACTACATTTTCGCTATTCATACACTAAAACTGCCGCATCAGTCACGAAATTTATGCGAAACATATTTTGCAGAAATCACTCACATTTATCATTCAATGTACCAGTAAAATTTTATCATTCTATGACATACAGTCCAGGAGATACGAAATCATAAACAATGAGATGCTTGAAAAACTTCAGCATGATACATGACGTTTAAATTACTTCTTTGCTACAAAATATATTCGCAACACATTTCGCAGACCGTTTGCACGTATGACGCTGAATGTACCTACAAAAATATCATTCTACGATACTTAGTTCCGGAGATAAGACGTCAAATACTGAGATGTGGGAGAAACTGCCGCATCATGCAAGACGGTGTAATTTATTACTTCTTTACTGCAAATCCGGTTCGTAAAAAATTTAGCAAACAGCATCCACATATTTCACTGGATGTACCTGCAAAATAAATCACTACACGACACATAGTTCAGGAGATACTAGGTCATAACGAATGAGATGCTTGAAATGCAACGGTATCATGCATGACGTAATTGACTACTTGTTTTGTATTAAGTCTATTAGCAATACGTTTTGCAGACAATATTACCCACATAGATCACTTCACGTAACTGCAAAATTTTATCATTGGACGACACATATGCCACGACATCGTAACAGTGAGCTGTGTGAAAACAAAGCTTCAGGGCGAATTTCGAATATGTGTATAAATATGTATGACATGTGTTATATATATGTGAAATAACACTCAACAGCCAAGATCACACGAATTCTTTTTTGCTTAAGGCAACCGGTTTCAACAAACTATGTTCATTTCACGCTGCCATCACACACAAGAAGTCAAATGGGGAAATAGATTAAAAAAAGAATATTTTATATAGTATTGGCTTTTGAATGGCTTTTCATAATTAAACAGATCGCCCTTCAGGTTTCTCTAAATGAGAAAATTCTATAAATTATGTGAAATCGCGTGGCATATGCGTAAGTGGAAAAATTCACAAGTAAGAAAGCTACTCGTAAACTCCTGGACCGGTTTCAACTAAATTCGGTACACGTATTATTCACTACCTGAAAAGAAATACTATGAGGGTAAGAACCAGCAAGTTCTTACTGGTAGGAAGTGGTAAGTTGGCGAGAGAACAAGGAAACAGGGAATGGACAGACAGATAAAGGGAAAGAGTAGATCGACAGAGACAAGGGAGAGAAGCTGGGCAGAGAGAGGTGAGAGGAGCAGATGGACAGAGAGGGGGGAGGGGGAGAAGAAGGAGGGGGACAACAAAGAGAGAAGGGGCAAAGCAGGAGATTGACTAATAGGAGATTGGAATAAACGACGTTTCATTCATATATATATATATATATATATATATATATATATATATATATATATATATATATATATATATATAATCAAACAGTCAGTATAAATTTGAAAACTTAATAAACCAAGGAATAATGAAGATAGAGAGGTAAAAATTGACACACATGCTTGTAATGACATGGGGTTTTATTAGAACAAAAGAAAAAACACCCCATATTGCTAGACGCGTGAAAGATCTCTTGCGCGCTTCGTTTGGTGATGATCGTGTGCTCAGCCACCACTTTCGCCATGCTTGGCCTCCCAGGTCCCAAGACCTCAGTCCGTGCGATTATTGGCTTTGGGGTTACCTGAAGTCGCAAGTGTATCGTGATCGACCGACATCTCTAGGGATGCTGAAAGACAACATCCAGCGACAATGCCTCACCATAACTCCGGACATACTTTACAGTGAAGTTCACAACATTATTCCTCGACCGCAGCTATTGTTGAGGAATGATAGTGGACATATTGAGCATTTCCTGTAAAGAACATCATCTTTGCTTTGTCTTACTTTGTTATGCTAATTATTGCTATTCTATTCAGATTCCTGAACGTTTTTATTTTTTCGGTTCTAATAAAACTCCATGTCATTCCTAGCATGTGTGTCAATTTGTACCTCTCTATCTACATTATTCCGTGATTTATTCGATTTTTAAATTTATACTGACTTTTTGATCACCCGGTATATACAGCGACTATTTGTACGGGAGAGAACAGAGGGAAAGCATATCAAACCCATCTTCAACTGAAGACCAGTTCACCAACAACATACACTACTGGCCATTAAAATTGCTACACCACGAAGATGACGTACTACAGACGCGAAATTTAACCGACAGGAAGAAGATGCTGTGATATGCAAATGATTAGCTGCTCAGAGCATTCACACAAGGTTGGCGTCGGTGGTGACACCTACAACGTGCTGACATGAGGAAAGTATCCCACCGATTTCCCATACACAAACAGCAGTTGACCGGCGTTGCCTGGTGAAACTTTGTTGTGATGCCTTGTAACAGGAGGGGAAATGCGTACCATCACGTTTCCGACTTTGATAAAGGTCGGATTGTAGCCTATCGCGATTGCGGTTTATCGTATCGCGACATTGCTGCTCGCGTTAGTCGAGATCCAATGATGGTTAGCAGATTATGGAGTCGGTGGGTTCAGGAGGGTAATACGGAACGCCGTGCTGGATCCCAACGGCCTCGTATCACTAGCAGTCGAGATGACAGGCATCTTATCCGCATGGCTGTAACGGATCGTGCAGCCACGCCTCGATCCCTGGGGACGTTTGCAAGACAACAACCATCTGCAGGAACAGTTCGACGACGTTTGCAGCAGCATGGACTTCCAGCTCGGAGACCATGGCTGCGGTTATCCTTGACGCTGCATCACAGACATGAGCGCCTGCGATGGTGTACTCAACGACGAACCTGGGTGCACGAATTGCAATAAGTCATTTTTTCGGATGAATCCAGGTTCTGTTTACAGCATCATGATGGTCACATCCGTGTTTGGCGACATCGCGGTGAACGCACATTGGAAGCGTGAATTCGTCATCACCATACTGGCGTATCATGCGGCGTGATGGTATGGGGTGCCACTGGTTATACGTCTCGCTCAGCTCTTGTTCGCATTGACGGTACTTTGAACAGTGGACGTTACATTTCAGATGTGTTACGATCCGTGGCTCTACCCTTCATTCGATCCCTACGTAACCCTACATTTCAGCAGGATAATGCACGACCGAATGTTGAAGGTCCTGTACGAGCCTTTCTGGATACAGAAAATAGTCGACTGCTGCCCTGGTCAGCACATTCTCCAGATCTCTCACCAATTGAAAACGTCTGGTCAATGGTGGCCGAGCAACTGGCTCGTCACAATACGCCAGTCACTACTCTTGATGAATTGTGGTATCGTGTTGAAGCTGCATGGGCAGCTGTATCTGTACATGCCATCCAAGTTCTGTTTGACTCAAGCCCAGCGGCCAGATGTGGTTTTTCTGGGTACTGATTTCTCTGGATCTATGCACCCAAATTGCGTGAAAAAGTAATCACATGTCAGTTCTAGTATAATATATTTGTCCAATGAATACCAGTTTATCATCTGCATTTCTTCTTGGTGTAGCAATTCTTATGGTCAGTAGTTTAAGTGTAAGCCATTTTTATATACTGTTCATTTCAGGCTATTGTAATGGATCACAATTTCCACATAGCCCGCTATATGTCGCTATATACAGTTTTCACCGACAGCAAGTCTGCGAAATCTCAAATCAATCAGATTCGCTGTCATGACTAATTCGCACTTCCCTTGTGGATGCATTACTCGCCACCTTCTACTCGCGCTAGACCTGCAGTTTATCGTCACCGTAGAAATGAGCTGCTAATTAGGCCGCTCGGCGATGCTATCCGGGCGAGGCTACCCTGAGTTACGGCCGCCTCTGAACACGCGACGTAAAATAGTGCCGTCCCCAGATGCACCGGCACCCATGACCACTCGCACTGTTGCGCGCGGCAACAAATATCTCTGCGCTTTTGATTCAGCGCGCGCCGCCTCGGACGCACTTTATCCTGCTGATTTACCGCTTCCCTCGGATGAACACGTAAGCGGGAGGCGGCCGAATCGGATCGCGTCCGGCGCGCTATTAATGGCTTCCTGCGGGGATGCCGTCGTCGATCCTGCGCTCATTGCATTCTCTGGTTCCTTCCTCCAATCAGGACAGATAACAAACGACTTCGTCGCCAGGGAATTCTTCCTTCTTTTTTTTTCAGAGACAGTCTGTACAGTATTTGGAGGAGTGTGAGTGGGGGCCGTTGTGGGAAACAAGTAGCCGTTCTACTCATATAGGGCGAGCAAACAAAGATACTTTCTGGCGGGCTGTTCAGTTGCACAACCTGTAGACATGTGATCATTCAGTGCGGAAGATGTCCTTCAATAGAGACTAGTAGACAGAATGTGAATATTAGCTTTTACCTTAAATGTGATATTCTCCTGTTTTTGAATGTAGCCTTTTTCTTAATTTACGAACGCGATATCCGCTAAAGTGCCAATCTCAAGTCACAGCTGCATAGATACACAAGGAAAGCCCCGACACGGTACGATAAAAGTTATTACCAATGACAATAAACACTAGGGCGGCCACTATAAGCGTCGGCAAAGATGTATTTTGCTACGCCGGAAGGCGAATGACAAATGATGGAAACTCCATTCAACTTTTTTAGATGGACTCTGTCTTTAGTTCTCTTGGGGAGAAGACGAGTGATGATGATGATGATGTTTGGTTTGTGGGGCGCTCAACAGCGCGGTTATCAGCGCCCGTACAATTTCCCAACCTTTGCTCAGTCCAATCTCGCCACTTTCCTGGATGATGATGAAATGATGAGGACAACACAAACACCCAGTCATCTCGAGGCAGGCGAAAATCCCTGACCCCGCCGGGAATCGAACCCGGGACCCCGTGCTCGGGATGCGAGAACGCTACCGCGAGACCACGAGCGGCGGACGAGAAGACGTATTTTTGTGAGAAGAGTGTAGTAGACTTTGTGGTACCTGAGTAATAATTTTTGTGAAGGTATGAAGTGTGAGAGTTCGTTTTAGTTCAAAACGACGAAATTTTCCTTTTCTTCCGCGCATTATGCTAATGTCATGTCACTGTAGCTGCCTGCATCTGAAGAGGAAGTCTGATAAAAATCAGTATTGTATTCAAAGGCCAAAATGAGAAGTAATTATGGTGGAAGAAGAAGCATATAACCAAACTGCGTAAATCTCAGAGCATAGAGAATACACGAATCGATATAAGTTCACTCCACCACTAACTTACAATTTACGAGATTTGTGAATTAATAGTGAAAGACGATTCATTATCTACTAAATCTATAAAAATCAAACACGACAATAGTGAAATTAATTCGATTAATAATAATTTTTATATATATTTGCACACAGCCTGTAAACGTACTGTAGTATCGCTGCCCTCTTCAGAGTCGATAGTTACCTCTTTCGACATTGCGGTGAGTGGCTGTAAGAGTTCTGTGTGAGCTTTCAGTGTGGCCGGCATGAGTATGGCCAGTCGTGTGACATATAGGACGCTAAATCATTGCGTTGCCAAAAATGTGTTGAACGTTCACAAGAATAATCTTGTACTTTCTTGATATCACTGCTTCATCAGTAAGTTATTATGATCCAGTCTATTTTCCGTATTTGCGTGTGTCGTTAACAGTCAGAAGCACCGAGACGATTACGGGAGTATCAAACGTGAGCCCAACTTTGTGGGTAAGATTTATGTCCTACATTGAATTGCTCGACATTGTATTACTATTCTACACAAAACAGAAAAAGGTAGATATATGTAGTGAAGTTGGACTGAAAAACGGAAAGTATATCGAAAATTTTTGTGATACTTTATTGCAAAGATAATACTAGTCATGACGACAACTCTTTGTCATTTCATTTTATATATTCTTTGCATAGTTGTTCAACTAAAAATCCATGCAGCTACTTTCGCATAACATAATATTGTTTATAAATATTACTTTTTCCGTCCGTAATACTTTATATACATTGCATGAAAATTGCACAAAAGGTACTGGAAAATGGTCTCTGGCCGGAAACGGTCGTACAATAAAAACTAAATTATACAATAGCCGCACGTGTCACAATGTGTCATTTCGTTCTCAAAGGCGTAACGCCACCATAGAAAACCCAGAACCCGAGAAAGAAGCAGACGATGAAACAAAAGAGGAGAACAAAGAGAACAGAATAGTAATTCAATCATTAACTGCTCGGGTCAAAGCATTAATACGGTTTGTACTTGCCAGAAACGGCTAATAAAGAAAAGAACGGATCAAGATGCAGGGGAATGGACTGCTCAACCCTGACAAATGTGAGGTGTTTTGAATGCAAGACGTCCTTTCCCATTACGTAATAAAGACAATGTCTCAAGACGTTTCATACTTCAGAAAACATCAGTTTCGTAGAATTTTTAATTATTAACCGTAGCAATACTAAAGCATTTTTCATAACGTTCATTACCGTCGGGGAGGGGGGGGGGAGGAGGATCTTTATAACCAACCGTAGATAATGAAAAAATCAACACTATTCGTTGATTTAAATTAACAACATATGTCTTAAAAAGATACTGATGTGCAAATACTGTTCAGAATTTAAAAATATGCAGAGAGAATGTTACAACTTTCATCTCAGAATACACAGTGTGTCCCAGTTCCGTTACGACTGCTCGAATGCTTGTATGAAATTCCAAACTGATATGGAGTCACTATCTTTGAAGTTTCAACAACTGACGTGTAAAAGGTCAAAGTGCTAGCTTCGCTGCAGCAGCTGTTCTGACCGCAAATGCAGCAATACGTGTTGACAGTTGTCGGAAAATGGCGATGGAACAGTGAGGCAACATCAGGCTTTTTTGAGTCCTCCGTCGTTTGTGGGCGTGAATTCATCGAATTCGACAGGATTAGCGTGAGGCAGGTTCCTGGTCGCTCCTCCACGACGTGACGCACCCCACGAAGTGAAGACTGTGTGCACATCTTTGGCCAGCAAATGGACCACAATCCTGGATCACCCACCGGATTCGTCGTATTTGGTCACTGCCGACATCTTTTTCCCCAAATTGGAGTTGTCAATAAAAGGACACAATTACGATACAATTAAGGACACCCAAGAAAACTTTACTGCAGTAGTAAATGCAGTTCGAGAAAAGGACTTATAACACTACCACTGCCTCTCGGTTTTGTAATGAGACTATTTTGTTAATCAAATAAGGTATAAAGAAGCAGTGCAACGTTACCTTCTGAAAGGAATTTTGTTGTTTTGATTTTGATGTGCCTAACGGAGGTTGCCTATCGGGCATGAAAGTCAGTATTACGTAATTATACAACAAGTAACAGATAATATCTTTCCTATTTAAACTGTTCAAATAATAAAGAAAAACGATCGCAAGCCTAATCAGGCATATGCATGTGTAATATTCCTGTTCAAAGAATATGGGTATAAGCAACTTCCGTGGAAAGATATAACCCATACTTTCTCACACGAGGGTGCAATGAACTCAGTCACAAGCATATGATAATGTTAAAGAAAATGCTGACAGTCAGCGGAACAAACCTATTTGTTTAAACAAAACAGTTAATGACACACACTTTCATATTCAAGACTTAGACTAACTGAATAGCTTCAATAACATAACTATTAAAATTCACTGCTAAATTATAAATCTGGGCATGGATTTAGTCTCACTACAACAAATGTTTTTCTACATGGCATGAAAATTAAACATAGTTCCCTGACAAACAAATTCTCACTGTCCTCTAAAGAAAAAAGTTACTGTTTTCATAGGTAATGATCTGTCTGTTAAAATTTTTTCAGTAAGCACAAAAGACAAAATATGAATCCGCTTAAATTGGAAATATATTCTTTAACACACATAAGAACCATAAATTTAGCAAGCCTGAGTAATTTGCTTTTAACAGCTAGAGTATTTGAACTTTACTGCAGTGAGACACAAGCTGACATAAATTAATTCAACACAGACTTACCTCTTGTACTTTCCAACACACTGTGCATTGATTGATTACTATGAAGAACACTTTAAGTCAAGGTTTTTAAAGTAAATACTTTTGAAACTGACTTTAAATAGAATTAATGCCTGTCTTTATTGCTTCAGTCTGTTATTTTAAAACCAATGAATAAATTTATGCTTTTGAAAGCCCACATACCTTCAAAAAGAACTGTTTTAATTACTGAGATACTTTCACAAAACTGCATTTACTATCTCACACAAGTTTGCCAAATTTACATTGAATTTAAGTACCTTCTTTTTGCTGTATTTAAGTGGCACTATTCAATTAATAACTTGGCTTTGATATTTTCACTTTCACAACTAGGGCACTCGGTAAGCATGGTTAATAAGGAAAGGACCCTGAGTGGTTTCCAGAAATTGTTTTTAGGTTACCTTATTATTGGGACCAAACAAAACATCCAAATAATCTGATCCTTCACTTTACATTTCTACAACTCCTTCGTGCCGTTGCAGTGACTGCGCAATGTGGTGGCGAGTACATCTTGGCAGGTGGATTTGCAATCGTTAATGTTGAGCTCGGTCATTTGTTGGTGGCGATGATCCTCAGATTACTAAATACAATTTCCAGAACAGAGGCAGCTAATTAATCCATCCATCCGAGGCTTTGGCATAGCGGAAACCAGCACACAAAAAGCCTCTCTCGGCACCAGCACGACACACTGTTCGAACATAATCTGTTGGCGGTTCGGTGTGCTCGTCTCCGATTGACTCTTGGTTCCTACTTTCTATCCCTGCCGACCACATTTTGCGCGGGCTGTAACTTTTTGTTCCACAGGGGAACTACACCACCTTTTCCTCTTACAATAAACTAAAAGCCCTAAGTGAAGGTCAGTAATTACATAGCAGCAACCAAACATTTTAAATAAAACAGAACATTTGCACATATTGACATTACTACAAAAAATTATTCACCCAAAATTCCAATTATATACAGTAAGATCTGTCACCCTCCTAACGAGGCAAAGTGTTTAACTAATAAAGACAATACATTGCGTAGGATTAAACCAGAGCATCAAAGCTTTTACAAAGAAAAAGCAAACACTCTTTTGATATCGATACTATCAAACAATATTTACAACAGCTTAACGAGAGAATGTTGAATAAACAAAAAGCAAACTAAATCAGTAGAGCCTTAGAGCTCTGGTGTTACAGACTGTAGCGTCCGTGTCAATACACTTTTAAAACGATTTTAGTTGTATATTGATTCAGGAGGATATTATTTTGAATAAATATATTGATTTTGTGGACATAATATATGACTCCCATTTTTCATAGCCACGGTCCTAACGGGAATAGTACACACTGTATATGACACATCCGGCCTCCGAAACCGAAGTCGCCAACGCACTAGTGTGGATTGGCGACCGACTCGGAGGCAAGCAGGTTCGAACTCTGGCGGTGGAAAATTTTCACTGCCAATTTTGGCCGGCAAGGGTCCCTGGAATGTCATAAGTGAGTACATACGACACTGTTGATGGTGATCCTCAGCCGGATGGGGACGTTAAACTTGGCGCTCCCCTTGATGTATTCGAAAGGAATAATCGATGTGCCTGCACCAGATTGTCCGCTCTCCGTTCCTTTCATCCTCAATAATACAAAACCAACACCACACTATACAACCACTTATTACAGTCATCCACAGGACACAGATACACACCTGACACACCGTTACAGGTCAGGTGAAGGCAACTTCAAAACTACCTCCAAGTTTGCATTCAACGGCAAGGCATGATTCCTACATCTGCTCCGCTACGCTCATTTTCTGGGTATAGGACTACTTTGACTTTGACATGACATATAGCCCGGAACAATCTGAGAATCCGAAGACATTATTCATCATATATTGTTATTAGTGGAGCCAATCAACACATTAATGGTCGTTTGTTTTAATTTACTGTATACGTTTGGATTTAGCTCATTAAAAGACGGGAGGAAAAATTACATTTTGTTTATTTTTAAGGATTCCGTGGCTCAATAGGAAAAACGGAACCGTTATACGATTACTTTTGTTGTCCGTCAGCGTATTTGTCTGTCCAACTATTAAGACACTGTTTCTCAGGACCGGGTCGAAGTACCAAGTTGCCGGCCGGTGTGGCCGTGCGGTTAAAGGCGCTTCAGTCTGGAACCGCGTGACCGCTACGGTCGCAGGTTCGAATCCTGCCTCGTACATGGATGTGTGTGATGTCCTTAGGTTAGTTAGGTTTAATTAGTTCTAAGTTCTAGGAGACTGATGACCTCAGAAGTTAAGTCGCATAGTGCTCAGAGCCATTTGAACCATTTTTGAAGTACCAAGTTGAAGTTTGTCACATAGTAAGGTCTATGGTCTCTTAGCATTTTGAAAAATTTAAGATTCTAAATTAATGCAGTCAAAAGATACGGCTTTTACGAGTATGTCACAAGTTTTGACACTTGCATACTTTCTCATCAGAACCTACAGGGTACTTTCCGTCGGTCTAGAATCATAAAATTTGGCAAGAAGCGAAGTTTCACTGTACAAGTGAAAGAAAAATCCGAAAATTGTTAATTTGTAATTACATCACATGAAAACGTATTTTTTGTCATTAGTTGTCTGACTGTCTGTCCGTCTGTTACGACTCATTCTTCTCAGGAACGGGTAGAGCTATCGGGCTGAAATTTATGGAAAATACTAAGGTCTAAGGTGTCTCAGCTTAAATTATTGACATAAGCTTATAAGTCAACGCAGTCAAGAGATATTTACGTCGCATGTGTTGGTACAACTAAACTCGCTCATCAAAACGAATAGATGCACTGCATATATCTATGTCGAGCCTGAAGGTCCAGTTGTAAAGCGTGAGCCGGAAAACCGAGATGTCGTGGTATCAAATCTCAGTCGGACGAGGGTTTTTTCAGTCTTCGTCTTAAGCTAGCCTTCGCCATTCAACGACGTGAGGATTTACCAGATACAGCACATGTTTCGGATTTCACGTTAAATGATGGGCCCCCTTTCCCAGGTTGGATAACTGTGGTATGTTACGGACACGCAAGTCGTTTAAGTGACATCCAATAGATAGACTTGAGCCAGGCGATGGTGCCACACGAGATTATTATTATTATTATTATCATCTGTATACGTAATTTTGTACGGAACGCTCAAAACGCGAATCCTCCTCGCACTTACCCGTCTTTTCTTTCCTTTTCTATTTTTTTTTAATTATACCACTTCCAAACTAACTTTTGGGCCCGCCCTTTATATTTGACAATATCTGAACATAGGTTACGGGGGCTCACAAACGTTCAAACAAATGTACAGTCTCCAAGGGAGTAGGTCAAACATAGGACGAGGTTAGGCCTAGAAAATATCGGTACTGTATTTGTAAATTGTCGTAGTGGCTATGATGGTAAAAAAGAAGAGCTCGAGTTGTACACAGAAATCACTGAACAGTAATCGTTATAGGTACTAAACGTCACCTAAACTCGCAGGTGAACGAAGAAATAGACAAAATTGACTACATTCAGCTGATGGGAACATGCCTTTTGCCGTTAGAAATACGTTTGTCTTGTAATGAATCTGAGGTAGATAGTAGTGAACTATTATTGATAGACGTTACATCCGAGAACCGAAGTAAGCCTTTCCCACCATCGAGATGTACGAGTATGTGCCCCATGGTAGATTGACAAAGAACCAGTGGATATTTGCTGCATGTCATTGCTACACATCAGAGTCCCACAGCTAAAGGAAAGCCTGAAAACAGTTTGCAGAATCTTCTAATTATAAATTGTACCTGCATTTTGTACTGTCTTCAAGTTTCGCTGTGAACGCTCGAACCCTCTACCTAATAGACTTTTCTCCTTAAAAAATTATTGGCTGATTTTCTTATCCACCTTGCTGAGGAAATGATCGCATTGGGAAAGAATGACGCAGTAATCAAAACAAAGCGAGCTGCTGAATGCTCACGTGCTGCGTGCAGAGCCATGATGAATGTTGGGTTCCGTGTGCCATCTGAAGGTGATACAATAAGAACGTGCGCAGTATGGGCTAAGAGAAAGAAGGAAACTAGACCAAGGATCTTATGTACCATGCGTCAATTTGCTTGGAACAAACACTGTTACACGCCATATCACAAGTAAGAGACGATGTGAGTGTAACAAGATACATTCGAAAATTACATGTAAGGATAATGAGCTTGACATTTGGAATACTCTATCGAAATATTAAACATTTGTCACCATAAATACGATACAAGAGTTGAAAATATACACTAAAGAGCCGAAGAAACTGGTACACCAGCCTAATATCGTGTAGGGAGGGCAGAGCACGCCGAAGTGTAGCAACACGTCGTGGCATGGACTCGACTAATGCCTGAATTAGTGCTGGGAGTATCTGAAACCATGAATCCTGCAGGCCTATCCACAAATCCGTAAGAGTATGAGGAGTTGGAGATCTCATCTAAACAGAACGTGGCAAGGCAGCCTAGATATGTTCAATAATTTTCATGTCTGGTGTGTTTGGTGGCCATCGGAAATGTTTAAACACAGAAGAGTGTGCTTCGAACCACTCTGTAGCAATTCTGGACGTGTGGGGTGTCGATTGTCCTGCTGGAATTGCCCAAGTCGGAATGCACAATGCACAATGGACATGAATGGATGCAGCTGATCAGACAGGATGCTTACGTACGTGTCACCCGTCAGAGTCATTTCTAGACGTATCGGGGGTCCCACATCACTCCACCTGCACATACCCCACACCATTACAGAGCCTCCACCAGCATTAATAGTCCCCTGCTGACATGCAAGGTCCATGGATTCATGAAGTTGTCCCCATACCCGTACGCTCCCATCCGCTCGATACAATATGAAAAGAGACTCGTCCGATCAGCCAACATGTTTCCAGTCATCAACAGTCCAATGTCGGTGTTGACAGGCCCACGCGAGGCGTAAATCTTTGTGTCGTGCAGTCGTCGAGGCCTTCAGCTCCGAAAGCTCATATCGATGATGTTTCGTTGAATGATTCGCACGCTGACACCTGTTGATGGCCCAGCTTTGAAATCTGCAGCAGTTTTCGGAAGGGTTGCACTTCTGTCACGTTGAACGATTCTCTTCAGTCGTTGTTGGTCCCGTTCTTGCAGGATCTTTTTCCGGCCACAGCGATGTCGGAGATTTGATGTTTTACCGGAACCCTGATATTTCACGGTACACTCGTGAAATGGTCTTAAGGAAAAATCCCCACTTCAATGCTACCTCAGAGATGCTGTGTCCCTTCGCCCGTGACGGAACGTTCAGACTCACTTGAATCTTGATAGCCTGCCATTTTAGCACCAGTAACAGATCCAACAAGTACGCCAGACACTTGTTGTCTTATATAGTCGTTGCCGAGCGGAGCGCTGTATTCTACCCGTTTACATATCTCAGTATTTGCATACGCATGCCTATACCAGTTTCTTTGGCACTTGGGTGTATATAAATGAAAATATCGGACCATCATTCATGTCATTATTACCCAGATTTATCGGTCCCACCTCAGAATACCAGTCGGATACATACAGGAATATTCATAAATGCTCCCAGGATTTCATAAAACAGTTGCTTGAGAACTACAAGACATTCAGACAAATGAAACAGCGGATAGAGCGTCTCTCCATGTTTAGATTCGTAACACGCGCCTTGTCGTAACTTCTCTAAGCAGCACATCTATAAAAATCATACGCTCCATATTGTCTCATAGAATTAGTTCGCTACTGCAGGTAGGCAACCCAATGAACAGACATGTTAAACGAGTTGGTATCACACCTTCGCAAACAATTCACGTTAACGAACTGCACTAAAATATTGACGTTTGAGACGTCACAAACGTTATACTGACAATGGAAACTCCCCATCATCCCCTCCCCCCCTCCCCCGTACGGCCCCTCAGATTTATTGGTAAAATGACCTAGTGGATAGCCTGTCAAAAACTGAACATAGATGAAACATGAAAACAGGAAGAAGGTGTAGTGAACCTTGAAAAAAGAAACAAAATAGAATCAGTGAAAGAAAAACGGCTTTAGCATGCTGCGGAATAAGTTTATTTTATTTAACTTTTTCATCCAGACGCGTTTCGCCTTAGTGTCAAGGCATCTTTAATGGGTGTCCTGAAATTACATAATTTCTTTGTTTGCACGTTTATGTTACCGTTTGCACATGTAGATTATAGATTTAAAACAGCTCATTGAAAGTCTTTTATAATAAAATGGAAAAATACTTACACATCGGCGTCTAATTCATTATTTGTAAGCGAAACAGCTTTCTCTCTTGTGGCTATCTGGTTGAAAGTTTGCAGTTTTCCTTGCTGGCAAACACACACACACACTCACACACACACACACACACACACACACACACACACACACACACACACACAAACAAACTTACATCAACACACATACAGTCAAACAAAAAACAGTTGAAATAAAAACCTGAGAATGTTGGCAACATTTTCAGGGACGAATAACACTGTAGACACAGAAAATGGCAGTGGTAGTGCTATATTTCGAAGACAATTACCACAAGAAAATTACAAACTTTCAACCAGTTTGCCTCAACATAGAACGATGTTTCGCTTACAAATAATGAATCAAGCATTGATATGTAAGTATTTTTCCATTTTATTACAAAAACTTTCAGTGAACTGGTTTAACTCTATAGCGTATATGTGCAAAAGGTAACCTATATGTATAAACTAAAAACTCGTGTAATACGTTGCATTCCAGGACACACACTGAAGGTGCCTCGTAAGTAAAGCGAAACACGGGCATCATGCACGATACGTTTTCCTTTTAAAATACTGAAATTCAGATATAATAGTTGCTGAAAGATTAAACGAAAATCTGGGCCTCATTTTGAGTAGGTACCCGACTCATACAAGCATAGTTTGTGGTGACTTCAATAGAGAGTGTCATATGAGTACACGAATTGGTGACCACAAGGTCGTTTTACCGAGATTAAATACAGTTACAACGAAACTCATCAAAAATAAACGTAAAATATATCTCTTTAACAAATCAGACAAAAATTCACTTGACGCCTTTCTAAGGTACAATCTCCATTTATTCAAAACCAACTGTATAACTGTGAAGCAAGTATGGCTCAAATTCAGAGAAACAACATTGGTGGGTCAAAAATGGCTCTGAGCACTGTGTGACTTAACTTCTGAGGTCATCAGTCCCCTAGAACTTAGAACTACTTAAGCCCAAGGACATCACACACATCCATGCCCGAGGCAGGATTCGAACCTGCGACCGTAGCGGTCGCGCGGTTCCAAACTGTAGCGCCTAGAACCGCTCGGCTACCACAACATTGGTGGCAATTGAAAGTTTTATACCAAGTTAATTAAGAAGAGGCGGAACGGATCCCTCATGTTATACAAATAAGGACACTGTTACAGAGTAGCGAGGAAAAGCAAGCCAGATTTAAAAGAAGACAATATATCCATGATTGTCGACGGTTTATAGCGCAAAATTTAGGGCGGACGTCGATGTCAGAGGCTTTAAATAGTTTCCACAATGAAACACGGTCCCAAAATCTGAAAAAATTTCAAAGAGATTCTGGTCATATGTAAAATATATCAACAGCAAGACACAATAAATTTCTTCACCGTGTGACAAAAATTGTTATTTTACCAACAATAGCGCTATTAAAGCGGAATTACTAAACATAGTTTTCCGAAATTCTTTCACCAAAGATGTAGCAAACATTCCGTAATTCGAATCAAAAACATCTGTCAAAATTATCAATTTGAAAGTAGATGCTCTTGGCTTATCAAAGCAAGGTAAGTCACTTCAGGAAGGAAACTCTTCTGATACAGACTCTATGCCATATAGGCCCCTATCAGAGAACGCAATCTTGTACAACCAACCGGTATACAAAAGATTCGTACCTAAATATTGGATAGCTGCGTAGGTTACGCAAATACACAAGAAAGGAAACAGAATAAATCCATTGAATTATAGACTCACATTATTGGTAACGACATATACTGGGATTTTGGAGCATTACCTAGAGACAACGATCTATTAACATACAAAAAACATATATTCAGAAAGCATGGTTCTCGTGTGACACAACTGTTTCCTTATTCACACGAAACAATCAATGGTATCGTCAGAGGATCTATAGTTGATTCCCTATTCCCAGATTTCCAGTAGGCTTTTCACACAAACTCCTTCTAATCAGATGGCATGTCTTTGGATTTTCATCCCAGCTGTGCGACTTCATTCACGATTTACTGTTAGAAAAATCATAGCTTGTAGTAACAGACGTAAAGTCATTGAGTGAAATAGAAGTTATATCTCGAGTTCCCCAAGAGAGCGCTATAGACCCTCTGCTGTTATCAGTTTATATACACGGTTTAGAAGACAAACAAAGTAGTCCTCTTACATTGTTTCCAGATGATGTTCTATTACCGTCTAGTTAAGTCATCAGAAGATCAAAACAAATTACAAAATTATTCAGACAAGGTATCTTCATAGTGTGGAACTGGCAATTGACCCTAATCTATTATAAGTTTGAGGTCCTCCATATAAATATTAAAAATTTCCTTTAAATTCCGTTAACATAGTCACTCGAATTAATGAAGTGTCGATTCAGCTAAGTACCTAGTGATTACAATTACCAACAACTTCAGTTGAAAACATAAAATAGAAAAATATTGAAGTTAAAATCTTCTGGGATATTAGGCCGCGTCATATTTCTTCTAAAATGATCGACGTTTCGACCCCTCTACTGGGATCTTCATCAGGATCTTCTGGTGTCCACTACTGCTAGAACACTGTCAGAGACGAGTGTCACGCCCTCTTACAAAGGGGAGTTTTCCCGCGTTCGTGCTGGAGAAGTGGCAGTATTTGTTAAAATTCATATGGCTACCAAATGGTTCAAATGGCTGTGAGCACTATGGGACTTAACATCTGGGGTCATCAGTCCACTAGCACTTAGAACTACTTAAACCTAACCAACCTAAGGACATCACACACATCCATGCCCGAGGCAGGATTCGAACCTGCGACCGTAGCGGTCGCGCGGTTCCAGACTGTAGCGCCTAGAACCGCTCGACCACCTCGGCCGGCCATATGGCTACAAATTGGTGGGCCATAGTAACAGGCTAATATTCCCGCTCTGATGCACAAGAAGGGACGTTATTGGCTTATCTCCTGTGGATACCATTGGCGGCCCATCGTCATTGGATAGAAAGGCACTATTTCACACTTACGCTGGAGAAGGGTTAATGGTTGAAATTCCTGCTACTGCTATTGATTGGTCGTCATCATTGGCTAGATTCTAAACGGACAGAGCAAGAGAGGGGGAATGTTTATTCAAAACAGAATTGTCTGCCGAGGTGACTTGCAGTGCATTGTTTATGTCGCTCGCACACCGCAGCCGCGTATTCACTTCCTTGATGGCAGGGAGCCACGACGCCGGAAGCCTATAGCCGTCCTCTCTATTGAAATTAGATGCATTCTTGGAAATTTCAACCGCTTCTCGGACCTTTCTTCTATAAATGTTTGTTTCCTTAGCCAGTACACGTACGTTATTAAAATAAATATCAGAGCCACAGTTCTCATGATGTTCCAATACTGCCAATTTTGCACTTTATTTTAAGCGCATGTGCCGTTGCTTTCCTTAACAGTTCTTCTAGTTTGGCCTATAGACTCTTTGGCGCAGACACATTTCACTTGATAGACGCCTGCATTGTGGAAACTATCAGGTGCATCCGTTTTTCGTCGGGAAAAATCTTTTATTTTGTTTTGGCTAAAGTAAGATGTCTGAATACTATTTTTCTTTAGAGTTCTGCTTATGCGGTCAGTGACCCCAGAAACGAACGGTAACCTAACAGAGTGAGAAGGCGGTTCCCCGTCATTCTTATTAGCGTCATAAATATTCCGCCTAAAAGCCCTGTCGACTGAATATCTATCATGGCCATTTGCCTTCAATGTCCTGTTTTAAAAATTCAACTCCGATTCAAAGTTGTCGTCATACGCTGATACGGGAGGCATGTGAAGACAGTGTGTTATGTACTGCTTGCTTCTATTACAAAGAATCTAACACATCGAATACCTGTCTCACCCAGAATGTAAGGACTACCCAAAATACATAAAGAATTGTTTCCTCTTAGGCCTATCGTCAGTGGTATTAACTCGCAGACTTAGTTCTTAGCACGTCATTTATATCGCAAACTGAGACCTCTAGTTGGTAAAACAAATAATTTTATATAATAATTCGAAACTTTTTATAGAAATTATACGCACACTAAGATATCTAACATTCTTGTTAGCTTCAATGTGACATCGTTATTTACTAACATTCCAGTATCAGATGCAATGGAGATCCTAAGGGAGAATGTTGCTCCAGATATTTGTGACTTAATTGAATTATGTCTTCGCTTGAGCTATTTTAAATAGAATGGGGAATTCTATGAACAGGCTGACGGCCTTGCTATGGGCTCACCCATTTCTCCAGTTGCAGTTGACGTTTTTATGGAACATTTTGAGCACCAGGCATTAAGTAGTGCTCCTCTGAAGCCTTCTTACTGGCTCCGCTGTGTGGACGATACATTTGTTATATGGCCACACAACAATACTATCACTTCTCCAGCACTAACGCGGGAAAACTCCCCTTTGAAAGAGGACGTGACACTCGTCTCTGACAGTGTTCTAGCAGTAGTGGACACCAGAAGATCCTGATGAAAATCCCAGCAGAGGGGTCGAAACGTCGATCATTTTAGAATAAATATGACCCAGCCTAATAACCTAGAAGATTTTAACTTCAGTGGCAACGGCCACGAAAGCCTGCAGACTTACATAGAAAAATATTGTGGGGAAGGAGAGTCAAAGACCGCTTTATGTTGACTGAACACTTATATGATGAAACAAATCTGCTACACAGAGTGCCTACACTATTCTTCTCCGTACTTTTCCTGGAGTGTTGTTGCGTGGTTTGTCTACTTTACCAGGCAGGAGTGATTAAACACATGGAGAAAGTTCGAAAAATAGTAGTTCATTTTGTATTATAATGAAACAGGGGAGAGAGTGTCAGCCATTAAAACAAAGGTGCTTTTTCTCTTTTCTCGTAGTGGCGAGAACTTTCCACGAAACTTCAATCACCAACTATCTCATTCCAAAGGCAAAATACGTTTTGAGTACCACCTAGATGTAGAGAAATAATCGTTGTGATAAACTAAGAAAGATCAGAGATCCCATGAAAAAATATAGGTCTTCATTTTCGCGTGTGCTGTTCGAGGGGGGATCTGTAGAGAAATATTTTGAAGGTGGTTCTATGAACCATCTGCTGAAAACTTAAGTGTAAACTGCATAGTAATCTTGTAGATATAAAAGTAGATTTTGTCCTCGTAAGAGGAACGGATATACGTTGGTTTTCTTCATAGTGTGATAGGTAGTTGTATAACATGGAAAAAATAATTTGGCTTATACAAATACTTAAGAACATGCTCCGTTAAAATTTTATCGAACTATTAGCAATGTATTTCGTTACGGGTGTTACTTGACAATGGTACATTATCGACAATAAAGACAAAATACATGTTTGTGCCATTTCTGTAATCTAACAATGTCGGATGCGTAGGACAGAGGTCACAGTGATTCAGGTTTCTCATTAACTACAAGATTAATTTTCTTTTAAAACGGAACTGGTGAACATTTCCATTGTGCAACTGAGATACTGCTCTAACGACCTGAGCCGGCCTATGTGACCGAGCGGTTCTAGGCGCTTCAGTCTGGAACCGCGTGGCCGCTCTGGTCGCAGGTCCCAATCCTGCCTCGAGCATGGATGTGTGTGATGTCCTGAGGTTAGTTAGGTTTAAGTAGTTCTAAGTTCTAGGAGAGTGATGACCTCAGATGTTAATTCCCCTAGTGCTCAGAGCCATTTTTTCTAATGACCTGAATATTGGCGACGCGTTTCGTTCTCACTTTCCTTCCTTCTTTCTGAGAGTATTTCTCCTCAGTGAATCAAGAACGCTGATAACCTCACCTTTCAGTGCCCGTACTCCTCCAAAAACAACAGTCCAATGCACCTATTAATTTTGCCAGACTTCTCTCCAATGCTTCAGTCAGCTGATTATTTTCGTTTTATCCTGTGGACTCCATTTCCTTGTAACACGAAGGTGTCATCGCTGTCTCTGATACGTATTCCAGTCTTTGTCTTTATACGCACCAACACAAAAACAAACAAATGACGCACCGCAAAGGAATTATCGGAATGGGAAGAAAGCGGTCTGATGTACATGTATAGAAAACAAATGACTATAGTTTCAGAAAAAATCGAATGATGTATTGAACAGAAAGAGTTTTACAAACTGAGTAAGTCAGTAACTCTTTGTCCGACTTCTGGCCTTTATGCAAGCAGTTATTCGGCTTAGCTTTGATATAGTTTCTGGATTCCTCTTGAGGGATATCGTTCCAAATTCTGTTCAGCTGGTGCTCTATATCATCAAAATCGCGAGGTTGTTGGAGGGTCCTGCCCATACTGTTCCAAACATTCCCAAAGATTCAGTAACCCTGCTGGCAACGGTGGGCTGGCAAGCACGAAGACAAGCAGTAGGAATTCTAGCCTTGTGCAGACGGGCGTTGCTTTGCTGAAATATATGCCCAGGATGGATAGCCATGAAGAACAACAAAACGGGGTGTAGAATACCGTCGATGTACTGCTGTACTGTAAGGGTGCTGCGACTAACCAAATGGGTCCTGCTATGAAAATAAATGGTCCCCCAGACCATAACTTGTAACTGTCGGTCCGTATGGAGCGTGACATTCAGGTTGGTATCACACCACTGTACGGGGCGTCTCTAGATACGTCCTGGGCCTGGAATCTCATTGGAGTATTCAGTGATGAGTCCCGCTTCGAATTGTGTGCCAAAGACCAGGAAAGACGTATCTGGAGACCCCTCAGACAGTGGGATACCAACCTGAAGCTCGCCCGCCAAATCGCCCGACAACCAGGAGCACTTTGGTTGTCATCCGTGGCACCCTTACAGTAGGGCCGTATGTGGACGATTTTCTACCTACCCCCCTCCAGTTTTGTTGCACTTCATGGCAAGTTTCTGCCGCTTGTCTCCATGTCTGCCAAACCCTTGGTCAGCGAAGTTGCTGGATCTGTCCCCAATTGAGAACGTTTGGAGAGAGAAGGATAGGACCTTCTAACCAGCATGGGATTTTGACCATCTAGCGCGCCAGTTCCACAAATTTTGGAACTATATCCCTCAAGAGGTCATCCAACAATTTGCCAAGACGAATAACTGCTTGCATTAGGGTCAGAAATGTACTAACGCGTGTTGACTTGCTTGTGAAGATCTTTCTCTCGAATAAACCATCCAATTTTTCTAAAACTGTAATCATTTGTTTGTTTGTACATCTACATCACATCTACTTATTTACGTCCCATTCGGATGATTCCTTCGTCGTGTGCTTTTTTTTAGTGTACAATGAGAAGGCATTAAACATAATTTCTCCATTTTTAAAGATATCATAACAGTCAGTTTCAATAAGAGTCGTGTGACTAGGGCTTCCATCGGGTAGACCGTTCCCCGGGTGCAAGTCTTTCGATTTGACGCCACTTCGGCCAGGAATCGAACCTGCGCCCTCAGGATTGAAATTCTGTCGCGCTGACCACTCAACTACCGGGGGGTGGACCCATCAGACACTTGGCAATATCGAGATAATCGAGATTTGCCTAGAGAGAACGTCGACGTGACGAACACTTTGCGATGAGTAAGTTCATAGAGAGAATCCATGAGTTCTACTATCATGGTCAGAAATATCCGAACGACCTCGATTGCTTTCTACCTAATTTGTATGCAATCCACTAAACGTAACTTTCTTGCAGGCCTCCTAAATTCTTTTCGGTATAGTCGAATGACTACATAAAACAGTTATTATAAGAGACCACTAGATAATACTGCTCATTTGGCTATCAGTCCTAATACAAATTGCTGGATTTCTAACATAAATATACTGGAGAAGACACTGTCTGTCTTTACAGTTCGTAAACTTGAATTTATTATAAGAAATGGCATTTTAAAAAACAGTTTTCAGTCTGAAATTACATGTCGCAAAATTTTGAACTGGACCGGGTTTGTGGACTCCCACCCAGCAGCTATTGACCTTGTTTGCTAAGCATGACAGATTTTAAATATGGTTTCAGTCACAAATAACAAAACGTGCACACGTTTCAAGCTGAAACGGCATGACGTGTTTTCCGGGAATTGTAGCCCAATAAGTAATCGATTGTTAACCAAGCACAATCAAATGTTAGATACCGAAATCTTTCACAAGTGGTAAGATGAGTGAAACTGAAATGACGAAATGAAAAATTTTGCCTTTCTGGGATTCGAACGCAACACCTATCGCCGTCGTTTTAGGGATCTATGCGAATGTCTGAACTGGAAATAGCGTCACAAGTACTCTGCAGATTGGGAGTCGAATCCGTTCACATGAAAATGCGTTAACTAACGAATTATTTTTTACCATTAGCAAGGAGTGGTATTTTTGGAGCTGCAATAATATGAGGAAAGGTTCTGTGCCTTACGGGGAGCCGAAACCGACACCAATCGTTATTGTTGACAACGAACGGACATATGTTAAAAATTATAATTATTTTATAATTATTTTTCACCTGATATTCGCATACCATAGCATGAAAAAACATGATGAAAATGTTTGTGCCGGACCAGGATTCGAACCCAGGCCTACGCATTTCATGGAGACCTTGAGGAGTTTGGAATCTTGAGAAAACAACGAAAGAATGGAACTGTATTGTCCCGAAGGGGTCGACCACAGCGAAATGGTGGATCCGAGTTCGAATCCCAGCCCAGCACCAATATTTTCAACGTCTTATGTTCAATTACAATAATAAATAAGTGTCCTGTGATCATGCATAAAGAGCAATTCATTAATAAAATCAAATTTTGAGGTGTCAATAAGGTTACTGGTGGCAGAGTTTCTAATTTCTGACTGTGTTTTGGCCCAACCTACGCCTACTCACCTAAATTCGGTAGTAAAGGGACATCATGTTTAATGTGGGTTAGGAACCATGCTGCAGCCATACGTTGTTTAGTTGGCGTTACCAGAGATCAAAAGAGTGTGTTGGTGGTTGTTAAAAATCGTTGTTTTAACTATGCCTCTAACCCATGCCTTAAGCATACAAAGACAGAATCAGTCCACCTTTTTTCTTAATTTGTAATTATCTTACACACTTACATAGTTAATTCAATATTGTATATAGAAAATTATTTGATACTTAATACAGTTCATTGTGGCTAGGACTGTGTAGAGGGATGCGTCGTTCGTCTGGCTGTTGCTATGTCTTAATGTGACAAGAGCCCATCGGTTTGTTGTAGTTACATACCTTGCTGATCGACCAGGTTGCCAACGTTCACCACTATTCTTGTGTAGGTTGTGTCTAATGCTGTGATTAAGAAATTCATAAACATATCTTAATATTTTGGCATTTTCTTCGTATTCTCGTGGTGATCCCATAGATAAGCTAGAAATTATAATTTCTCGGTGTATCGTAGGTGACAGATGGAGTGCGCTCAGTAGGTGACTTCCTATGTCCTGGCAAATCTCCTGAAAGTATCGAATGGCTTAAAGTAGGGTGCCGTGCCAGCCCGGCTAGCCGTGCGGTCTAACGCACTGCTTCCTGAGCGGGAAGGCGTGCTGGACCCGGCACGAATCCGCCCAGCGGATTAGTGTCGAGATCCGGTGTGCCGGCCAGCCTGTGGATGGTTTTTAAGGCGGTTTTCCATCTGCCTCGGCGCATGCGAACTGCTTCCCCTTATTCCACCTCAGTTACACAATGTCGGCGGTTGCTGCGCAAACACTTTCTACACGTACGCGTTCACTGCAATTTCTCTACCACGCAAAAATTGGAGTTACACTCGTGTGGTGTGAGTCGTTCCCGATGGGGTCTACTGGGGGCCGAACCGCACAATAACCCTGGGTTCGGTGTGGGGCGGCGGTGGGGTGGATGGACTGCTGTAGCCTGTTATGGGGTTGTGTACTACTAAGAGCTACGGCGGGAACGAAGCCTCTCCGTCGTTTCTAGGTCCACAGTTCAATACACATACATACATGGTGCAGTGATTATTGTTGCGGAGGAATGGTTTGGCTAGGTTCTGTTGATCAGGCTGATTACTGGTTTACTAGTTTTCCAAACGTCTATGAATACTGTGCTCCGGGGTGAACGGTTCATTCCATGTATCACAGGCGTCTGTCCTGATCTGGTGTATGCCTGCTAGTTTTTCATTGGTCAGTATCGTCCTA
The DNA here is from genome assembly GCF_023864275.1 of Schistocerca cancellata. Classification (NCBI taxonomy): domain Eukaryota; kingdom Metazoa; phylum Arthropoda; class Insecta; order Orthoptera; family Acrididae; genus Schistocerca; species Schistocerca cancellata. The sequence goes on along the minus strand of NC_064633.1, from coordinate 312,858,023 downwards.
TTAACAACCTCGTATCAAGAGCGGCGGACTTCCTCTGATAAAAACACGCTCTGATAAAAAATTTTGCAATACGACGTTCCACGGATATTGCGAAAATTTTGACTCAGTAGGGTTCTTGAGTGGAGTGCCTCTGACTGCTTTATGTATTTTCAGACTCACACCTGTATTTGTCGAACCAAACCGCTGCCGGACAGGCCGAGGTGTGTTCTGTGTTTCTGAACGTCGTGTGGATCAATAGAGAAGCACACTTCACCATGAAATAGATTAGGCCAAGGCCTCTTTGTTTTGGTTTCAAAGGACACATGTTGCACGCAGTCTTAAAAATTTATCCACGCCACAGTACTCAGAAGATCGCTTGTATTATAGCTCGACCTAGTCATTGGGAAGGTTAAGAAAATGAGCCACAAACCAAGAATTTGGTAGCAACTATATGGGTTTATTAACTTCATCTTCGCTTTCAATGCCTGATTTCTTGTAAAATTTGCCTTAGTTAGTGCTCTGGCAAACACAGTATTTTTCGCCAGCTGCAACCTGCCATTTTTTGAATACTGGCTTGGTTATTTACACCGCGGATTTTATGTCTCTCTTCTGTTACGAACTAAGGCTGCTGGTACTGCCTGGTGCCTATGAAAGTGAGCACAGTTTTCTTAGTGTTTATCGTTGCACTTGATGCTCCTTCGTATAGAATTAAATCTTCCTTTAGTTCGTCTAAGTCTTGCCGGAAGAGGAAATTTTGCGGAGTAGTGGGTCGAGCGATATGAAAATTTTACAGGAACTGCATCAGTTACTTCTCCGTTGACGATCACTTGAGAATTGGAATTTGTCAGTAGATTAAAAGATTGCTGCTTCAAGGTTTTATTGCAACAATGGATGCTCCTCACAGTTTGGAAACGATGACGCCTTGGACGTAGTTTACAGCCCTCTTCCTTTTTTTTCTTTTTTAAGACAGGAAAACGTTTCCTACAAAATTGTACAGTTGGAGAGCGTAGAGACGTGAAAAAAACGCGTTCCCTGAGAAGAGAGAGAGAGAGGAATATGAACTATCCCTTCTATTAGTCAATATGTAAAACGGCAAGCAGCTCCTGCCGTGTGCATAAGGCAGATGGCAGCAGATGTTCCCTTGGTCGTCCGCTGCGGCACATACATAAATAAAGCCCGGGAGGCAGGAGAAGGTTCACTTCGTACTCAGCCACTGTAAGATCCGCGTCTGTTAAACGTCGGATTCCGGTCTGCCTCGGATGGCGTCAGAGACGGACTGTGACAAACATATATGTTCTGTAATTACTGATAGTGCACTCGCGAGGACTGCACACCGTCCTGGATCGCTTAGATTTTGCTAAAGTAACTGTTAGTGATAATTACAAATCCGCGTGGAAGGGGTGACTATTATTTCCACTTTTGTGGCGACCATTTATTTTGAACATTTATTTAAGTATTAGTAATCAAGGGGAAGGACTATTTGGTAGGAACGTACAGTAGAGGTCGCCTCTGAACTGATAATAATGCTGTTTAGGATAGAAACATTTACTGTCAATTTAACATACTGACTTTCAAAGTGTTGCACGTGAGACACTTTACTCAGTATATGTATGAACTAGAACTTTATACCTTCATTTATAATCATAGTCGCCGGCCGCGCTGGTCGAGCGGTTCTTGGCACTTCAGTCCGGAACCGCGCTGCTGCTATTGTCGCAGGTTCGAATCCTGCCTCGGGCATGGATCTGTGTGACGTCCTTAGGTTAGTTAGGTTTAAGTAGTTCTAAGTTCTAGGGGACTGATGACCTCAGATGTTAAGTCCCATAGTGCTTAGAGCCATTTGAACCATTTTTATAATCATAGTCTGATACCACTACGTAGAAGGAGAATAGAAACATTTCTTTCAAAAAAATGGTTCAAATGGTTCTGAGCACTATGGGACTTAACTTCTGAGGTCATCAGTCCCCTAGTACATAAAAATACTTAAACCTAACTAACCTAAGGAAATCACACACATCCTTGCCCGAGGCAGGATTCGAACCTGCGACCGCAGAGGTCTCGCGGTTCCAGGCTGTAGCGCCTGGAACCGCTCGGCCACTCTGGCCGGCACATTTCTTTCAGTGGGCTGGACCAGAATGTGACCTTGCAGACTGGAAACTAAGGTCAGTATGTTCTCCATCGCTTTCTTCCTGACCACAAAGTTAGTTGACATATTCGCGTGAGGAAGCCGACGTATTTAACCCACCCCCCATAGTGGCTGTACGGAGCAGAAACTGCGACTGAGCATGTAGAAGGTGTGAACACACCAGTCTACACAAGCAGAACAATACAGTGTTGCCAGATCGCTCACATTATTGTCAGTCTCATTACTTTTCTCACACACCTCGTCCTATCATATTTTAGTACTGCTTCCACAGGCTAAACTGATTAATATTTTCTGTTGTTTAATAAAGATTGTTTATACTAAGTGGTTGTCATTTATGGGCCAGTACCTTACCACGTCCCTTACCCACTGCCCTGTCCCACGTCAAGAATACGAAAGATAATATGAATATCGACGTAATTAGTAATTTACAATGGTTAGAATTACTATAAGACGCTTTGGACAAAAGAAAATGAAGCAAATGGAAACCTAGGCCCCAAGAAGGGACGAAATATGTTTTTCTTGGCAGAGTAATATCGTGTGTCCCTCTACATCGAACAATTGAAAATGAGGATCTTTTTACGGTGAGTGAAACCATCTACTGGAGCACTACCGCCACGTGGGACATCCGCGCAGCCGCAAATAATAGTACAGCTTTTAGTAATATGGGACAGTTGTAGGTATCCGTACTTCAATCGGTAAAAACGGAATCTTTAGAGGAACACTTTGTTGTCCGTCCGTCTGTCTGTTTATTCAACTGCGGAAAAGGTATTTAAATACTAAAGTCTACGGTCCCTTGGCAGTGTAAAAAACTGCAGTCAAAAGTTACGGTCATTTACGTCCCATATTTTGAGACTCGCAAACTTTCTCTCGAAAATCTGTAGAGTACTTACCGTTGACACAGAATCATAAAATTCGGCAAAAAGGAAGGTTTCGCCGTACAAGTAAAGGAAAAAAAAATTCCGAGAATTGTTAACAAATAATTATCTTAGACAAAATAATTTTGTCCTTTGTTATCCGACTCTCTGTTTGTTGGTTTGTTGAAATGAAATGTCGTGTGACGATGGCCTCCCGTCGGGTAGACCGTTCGCCTGGTGCAAATCTTTCGATTTGACGCCACTTCGCCGACTTGCGCGTCGATGGGGATGAAATGGTGATGATTAGGACAACACAACACCCAGTCCCTGAGCGGAGAAAATCTCCGACCCAGCCGGGGATCGAACCGGGGCCCTTTGGATTGACAGTCTGTCGCACTGACCACGTTTTTTTCTGTTTTTTCAAAAAAAATCTCGTTTTGTTCGTTTTCGCTCGTTGCATCTGCTCGGGGCGGACGTCGAAAGACATCGTTTAAGTTCGTTGTTGATCGATTAACTCCGTTTTTTTTTATTACAGAGAGCAGCTAACCCTCTGACCGAACACGCTGAGCTACCGTGCCGGCTACCACTCAGCTACCGGGGGCGGATAAGATCCCTTTTTCTCAGGAATGGATAGACGTATCAAGTTGAAATGTATGTCAGATGTTAAAGTCTACATGCCCTCGACGGCCTAAAAAAATTAAGCTTCTACGTCAATGCAAACAAAAGATTTAGGGCACACATTTTGATATTCACAAACTCAATCAAAATCTATAGGGTACTTTCAGTTGGCCTAAAGTCATAAAATGTTGTAAGTAGCGAAGTTTCGCCGTAAAACTGAAGAGAAAAATCCGACATTGTTAATTTGTAATTGGATCACAAGAAAATATTTTTTGTCATCCGACTGCCTCTCCTCTGTGAAGACCTTTCCAGGAACAATTAGACGTATCAAGTTGAAATTGATGTCACATACCATGGTCTGCTGTCCCTTGGCGGTGCAGAAAACTTAAGCTTCTAAATTCCAATGCAATCAAAAGATACGACAATTTATGTTGTATTTCGGTTCTCGCAAACTCACTCATCGAAACCTGTAGAGAACTTCTATTTGACCTAGAATCATGAAATTTCGCAGGAAGCCAAGTTTCACAACATGAGTGAAGAAAAAAATGTGAGTATTGGTAATCTGTAATTACATTACATGAAAAACATTCTTTTTTTGTAATGCTCAAAAGACTTGGAATTTCTGGGACTAATATATTGCCATTGTAGATACTGATAACAGACAAAAATCACCGATATTGTACGGGAACATCAATGCGCGAGCCCTACTCGCATTTATCCGGATTTCTTTAGTCACCTTGTATATTACGAATACGACGGATGGAGAGTTATCGATTACTGCAGTTACCGCTTTATTAAAATCCCCAATAATCGCTTTTTTGTGGCCAGTGGCAGGTATTTTTCTCATATAACCGCCACCCCTGCTCTACAGCCATCTCGTCGGCTGCTACATACTGTGGAGCACACGGGCACATCATGTCGCGGCATTAGCCGCGGAAGTCGTCACTCACTTTATTAGGCGCGGAGTGAGCCCTCACCATCTATTTAATGTCCCATAACTCGCGGTCGCCATTGTACGGTGATAGCGAGGCCTCAACTCCGACAACCGCCACTCGCGCCCCGGCGTGCCATAAAGTTAGCCCAGCTGAGTGGGACCCTTGGGGTGACGCGGCTCGCTCGGTTCTGACTCAACGTACCCATTGTATTCGTTCGCCATCGCCACAACACACAACGCGACAGCATTCTTCCATGCTGTGGGCTTCATTCTTCGTGAAATCAGCGACGTCAGAGTCTCTGATACTGGATGTTCTCCAACGAATATCTTACACCTACAGTAGCGCAACAAAAGTATTTTGTAGTTGCGGTGTGATGTTGGCAGTATTGTTTGTATGCAGTAACGACAGAGTAACACATATAACTGTGTCACTTCGTGAAGGGCTTCACGCCGCTGCGGTAGCATATTTAGTAAGCAAGCAAGGCCATACAATAACAACGTAAGTATAGTCCTTCAGCTCAAAAGTATTTTATAATCTGCTTTGGTGATTCGGTATTCCATAACTATTTTTACTTAGAAATTCAGAAAGTGTTTGTTTTTTTGCAGAGACAACCAAAAGCATGCCAAAACACACACACAAAAATACACGGCTGATGTGAGGCAGGTTGTTTTTCGCGCTTCGAAGAAGGGAAAGTCGCATTCTAGCTGTGGTGTCACCACCAGACACCACACTTGCTAGGTGGTAGCCTTTAAATCGGCCGCGGTCCGTTAGTATACGTCGGACCCGCGTGTCGCCACTATCAGTGATTGCAGACCGAGCGCTGCCACACGGCCGGTCTAGAGAGACTTCGTAGCACTCGCCCCCGTTGTACAACCGACTTTGCTAGCGATTGTTCACTGAAAAAATACGCTCTCATTTGCCGAGACGATACCCTTCAGCTACGTCGTTTGCTACGACCTAGCAAGGCGCCATTACCAGTTACTATTGATACTGTAAAATATGTACCGTCAAGAGCGACGCTCATCATTTATGGATTAAAGTTAAGTATTCCACCAGCTACGTCCGTTTTTTCTAAAGTCTAATTTCCTTGACCTGTTCCAGAACTCACGCCAGCCTGCGTGAGCTAAAACGCGTGCCTTTCGGCTTCCTCTTGTAAACCGGTGTTGGCTCTTCTGCCAACCCACAACACTAGCTTTGCTAGAGACTAAGCCCTATCACAACTAAAGAGTGTGTAGGGTCGTCAGCGAAAACAGGAAGGAAGTGAGACCAATAAGCCAAGGTCAGGTCTTCCTCTAAATACATCAAAGGGGGCGGATAGAATAAATTGTAAGCAGTCGGCTGCTCATACAAGAAAAACACCACGACAAATTAGGGATCTAGAGCAGCATCATGGACCGAACCTAAATGCGTCTAGTGTAAAACGTCGCCAACTAGCAGGTGATGTAAACGGTAGACGAACATCACGTAGCCACTCTCAAATTGAGAAAATAGGCACGTCAGGATAGAGGTTGCAAAGAAGCATCCACCTTGAGATGCTACAGATTGGTTTAAGGTTTAATGTAGAGATCGAAGTAAATTTAACGTATTTTTTTCTAGTGGAGTTCAAAAAGGAGACGCCGTAAATTTTCGTTGTTGTTGTTATTGTGGTCTTCAGTCCTGAGACTAGTTTGATGCAGCTCTCCATGCTACTCTATCCTGGGCAAGCTTCTTCATCTCCCAGTACCTACTGCAGCCTACAACCTTCTGAATCTGCTTAGTGTATTCATCTCTTGGCCTCCCTCTACGATTTTTACCCTCCACGCTGCCCTCCAATACTAAATTGGTGATCCCTCGATGTCTCAGAACATGTCCTACATCCCTTCTTCTAGTCAAGTTGTGCCAAAAGCTCCTCTTCTCCCCAATTCTATTCAATACCTCCTCATTAGTTATGTGATCTATGATTTTCATACAAAATTTATATCGCACCGCAGGGAGAGGGTATTTAAATCTTAACAGACTGCAACATATTGTTTACCGCGTGCGAACATAAAAATACACATAAAATCTAGAATCTGATAGTTGCAAGATAACATTACAGACAATAATTTTATTTTAAAATGATATTTAATGTCGTGTTTTTTTTTTCAGCCAGTCACTTTCTCTGCTACAATCATGGTGTTTTATTCAATATTTTTGCTAACCCTCGTCGCCAATTTTGTAAAGGCCACGTCGTTACTCCTGTGGAGGCCGATTTACCACTGTCGTTACGTTAGGCCGAGTTTGTGAGTTCGTGAAACGGCTTCTGGTGCAGTACACCGCTAACACAGTTTCTCCCTGCCTCTGTTACACAGCTATGCCCGAGAGTCAGGTAAGAGGATAGGAAAACGAGGATTCTACAACATTCCAACAAATTAGTAAGAAAGTCACACATATGAGTTAAAAAGTTTGATTATCCTTGCGTCTTGATGAATAATTAAGTCTGCAACACTGCTTGCAATATAACGTAAGAAAGGTCCTCAATGGCTAAGTGCATAAAACCGTAGGGAAACTTCACAGTACATAGCAAAAACAATTTACGACAACTGTCTATTCACTTCTAACAGTTCACTAAATGACGTTCCCTGTCTATGTCAGCCGTGGACGATGATCTACACTATAACCAAGTGGGCGAGAGCTGCTCTTCTGTCTCTCGAGTAGGCTTCAGTCCATTGTCGCCCAGTCATTAGCAGATTGTACTCGGCTAACCGCTGGCCGAGGGGAACTCGATATCTTCATCCTCAGCGCCGCCCGTGTCTTGTTCGGACGACACAAGAAATATCCACTGTGAACGAAATTAAAAATAATAATTAGATGCTCGTATAGTGGTACAATAGCGAAACCAGAGCGCCCACATGCAATGAATTGTAAGAGAGGCAAATTACATCTACTGAAAAGGTTTCAGTATACAAGTCGACCAAAAAACTAAAGGTACACCAAAAACTAGGTACCGTCCATTAAGAACAATGGTTTCCGCATCATGGTGTGGTGACGTTTTTCTACACTTCTAATCCAAATAGATGGCAAATGCATCGTTTCCTGTACAGCGACATTTTAAAAAAGAGTATGGTTCCAGCAAACTTGTGGTGCTTGGTAAACGTCACATGGTGTACCAGTACCATGTTATTCCCCTTCTATTCCATTTGTGGGCGGAGTGCAGGATGGACGACTGACACTACGCATCCAAATGATACAGGCATTGCTTTCTTGTTGTTTTGGTAAATACCCTTAAGGTTGCCCTCACATGGGACGTGAAAGGGAACACGGACGAGGAGCTGATCGAGTTTTGTGACGTCAGAACGTGGAATTTCAGGTTCCGGAGTGTTTTCACTCGGGAAGGCAGAATCAGATACGTCGGATTATTGCTTCGTGGAGAGCACCGTGGCCAATGAGGTGATAGGTCACGTTTAAGACACAAGCAGAACATAGGAGACGCCGTATTGGATTAAGTCGTCTGAAGTTGAAGACTATATCTGGCGGTTTTTGTACAGAAACTTTAGTTTTATGAAATATGATGTTTCAAAGGACCGGCACGTTGTGGCTCTCCAGAAAACGAGTCGTATTTGATATGATTTGCTGCAATAAAATGACGGGAAACTACATATCAAGGACTACTCGTCCATAACCATTTCTTTCGTCTTTTCCACGATTTCACTGGTTGATGATGTGCTGGGGCATCCACTGCCTTCACCAACGTCTACCAAGGCCTTCTTCGAAACATTTGCAACATTCATAAGCACTCTTTGTGTTCGTAGAAGGCTCACCAAAAGCAATATTTAACATCTGTAAAACCTAGCTCCAGTTAAGTCTGTTGTTACAGCAAAATTTAATACAAATTCTCTGAGCCACTTTAAATAAAAGAAATAGTTGCCGATACTATCAGATACATGAAAGGTTGTGGCAGCTGACAACAGACAAAATATCCGATATAGCTAAAGCTATACAGCTACTGTTCACATCGTTACTTACACAACAACAAAGATTCGTGCATCTCGGACTAATATAAATTCCAAAATTCTCGCTAATTTTTGAACACACCTTAGTTATACTATATCCCACGTTCCACTTTTACACTAAAAGATCACCATCTGTAGGTTTTCTTGCATTTCACAACAATTTTCTAATGGTGTGACGGTCCAGTATACATCCAAGGACAGAATGTGTTCAGCGGAGAAATCTGTAATTCAGGGAAGGTAGTCTGCCCTTCACAGTCGGTGCAAATCGTGAAGCATTCTCTGAAAGATCATCAGGTAAGCTCTTCATCGAGTGCACCTTTTCGATTCATTCTGTCTGCACGTTTTCTGTTTGTGGTATCATGCTCAGTTTCATTGCTTCACATCCTCTTCTGGTTCTTCCTCTTCTACTAATCCCTCATCCCTCCCACGCTTCGAAAAATCTGTCTTTCTGTCGTTTCTTTTAATCTTATGTTCTTTTTTCAGCTCGTTTTTTCCTTGCTTGAAATAAATGTCTTCTTCCCACAAACAGATTTCAAAATATAATTCGTTACAGTGTCAGTTATTCTTTACAGATAAGCAAACAACAGTAGCGGTCTGTTTCAATTTGTTTCAGCTATATTTCCTTACTTTCTGCACTTGTGCTGTACTTAACAGAAGAGAAATCTTTTCAGTAGTTCTAATTCGTCTGTCTTATAATTCAGTACATGTGAGCACCTTGGATTCGCTGTTGTACCACTACACTAGCATCTATTTATTACTTTTAGTTTCATTCACAATGGATATTGAATAAAACTCCTTGACTGTAACAGAAAAAATTACTGACTCAAAACACAGTAATACATTTCATTTTAAGATTAAATTCATGTCTGTAATATCACCTTGCAACTATCTGCTTCCATATTTAAAGCGTGTTTTTATTCGTGTTTTTGTGTTCGCACACAGTAAACTACATGCTTTAAGCTGTCAAAATTTAAATACCTTTTCCCAGCGATGCGATATAAATTTTACACGAAAATTTACGACGTCTCCTTTTTGTACTCCACAGCTTCGCGCTAGTTAAATGCTGACAAGGCGACACTTTACGACGTGTAATTTCGCATTAATATTATGAAAACACGAATACGTACAATTTAATTTTGAGCATAAATACTATAAAACGGTAATGGCAGTGTAAATGCATATAAATGCAATTTTAAAGTGACTAGTTGATTTGTTTTCATTAACGAAATTACTTTTTTTCTTAGGTCTTAGCAGAGAGGAGCAGTTCGAATTATTTAGCATTTAACGCTGCATAAGGTCCAGTTTAGGCTTAATTGCAACGAACTGGTCATTACGTTCATAGTGATAGACTAATTATATGATTTTTTTTTCAGTAGCTGCGGTGATACGTAACTGGGAGTTGGGACGGTAAGGTGGGTCTACTGAGGTCAGGACGCTGGGACGGGAATCTGTTGATCTAAAGAAAGAACGCAGGGCTAGAGTTAAAGCAGATAGGATGGTCAGATATCTGGGCGCATTTCTGGGCAGCCTGTTGAAGTTTCCTTGCGTAAGAATGTGGAGAGTGCGAAGATTGAGAGGAAACCGACATAGTCGCTGCAACAGCCCGAAATTGGAGGTTATTGGGTTGAGGGAGGAGTTTGGATTTTCGAGTTTATGAAATACACTGGATTTGCAAAAATGTTCTCAGAATTCGAGGAGAAAGATCAATTTTATTAACTGGTAATGAATCTTTTTCATACCACGTGGTGATAATTTCATCGTACGTAATTTGAGTACCATCTTAAATAAGCTTTATTTTTAATTCTGAGTGATATTTTATTGCTGTTTGTGTCTATACGATTTATATTTGTGTTCTTGAAATTTTCACGACTCTTAATAATTTTGCTTAGTTCATGCATATTCACGGCATCTTATGACGTTTCGCGCCAGCGTAGCTTATTTCGACGTGCAAATTGATGCAGATAAAGTTCTTTGTCGGAAAGAGTTCCATAGTTCACAACAATTCAGTCACAGCGAGCCTCTGACTTACGGTGTTGGGCAAATTTCTTTTTGTCTCTATTCTTGTGTGTGAATCGTGTATGTTTCTGAGAACTTTCCCCGTGCGCGCCGAAGATTTTTTCTATTTTTTTTATTTTATTTTATTTTATTTTATTTTATTTTTTTTTTTTTTTTTGTCACCGCAATGTACGGCAGCACTCAGTATAATAATAATATAAGTGAGGTAATCAATTACATAACAGGCAACGACAGATCATAGTTCATAACTTTTTTGAAATTTTAATATAATGTTTCATTTTAATAAACTACGTTAAATTGTGATGAGTGTTTCTCAGACAAACCCGTCCCCATTTGTAAGATTATTTCTAATACATACCACATGGCGTTTATGAAGTGTAAAAGGTAGGTCTTGTATTTATAGGCTTTTGTCTCATTATTCTTTTTGTCGAGGTTTAAGCACCTGCTTGCTCTAAATTACTTGATTTAACGGTGGTACTTCAATTTTCCCATATGCTCATTCTATATATTCACTTGGATCCTTTTATTAATATTAACAAGTTAGTTATGCTTGCCAATTCAGTTATTAATTCATTTCTTATATTGAATTTTCCCAATTTTAATTAAATTCGATGGCGACCCAGAAAAATTTTGTGACACACTGCAGAGTTTCACATTGGCTATCTTCCCCCACATTCTGTTTGCAAATCGCTCTCCATATAATCCAGATGTACAATGACACATTGATAAGCATTTGTAACTTGTTTTTAGCACAATGCCCTTCTCTAGGTGGTAACCAGTTACTTGTTGCCGTATGGTCAATTTTAAATATGTACATAACTAAACAGGATCTTATATATAATGTCCTAATTTTAATTTTAAAGTTTTAAGCAAGTTTATCATAATAACGTTCATTCACTCTCGCGCATCCTTCTCACGCGTACTACTAGTGCCCTCTTTTGCCGGAAACTTTCCGTAGCCCAAACGTTACATAGGTGATGCTAATGCACTAGCTGTTACACTGATGACGTGATATTAAACGATAATCACCATGCTGTGTGTGTGTGTTAATTATTGTGGAGGTGAAATTTCTGATTTATTTTAAAATACCTCCCCCACAACAAGTAAACAGTAAGTTTGATCAACGATACATTATGGTATCATATATAAAGATGTTTTCACTGTTATCCACTTCAGATTGTCACTAATTCCTTCTGAAGAAGATGTTTTTATAAACGTTGAAACATGGTCAAGAGGTTTAAATAAACATTCCATTTGCAAGTGATTGACTGTTTATTGCTTCGACAATAATATTTTAAGAATTAGTAAGCTTAGCAAGATGCTTACAGACGGAGAGATGAAAGCAAGGTAAATGGAAACGACGTTTAATTCGCCCTTTGAATATTGCCTAATTTGACACGATTGATTTTGTGGTACAAGAAGCAACACCAGGAGGTGAAATTATTGAGGTAGATGCTGAGTCGGCCGGTGCGTCCGCATATTTACAGGTCTACTGCTAAATATTAGCCCAGAGTGTTGGCTATTATGGTGCTGTTCCAGTTACTCTCGCTTCAAAGTGCATCTACACCGACGTGAGCGAATGTTAAATCTGCTTGATTACAGTGGTTCCCGTTGGAGGAATTCGCTATTCAGCCAAATCGTTTTCCACTGACTTGGACAGCAAACCCTCACTCTCACACCGGCACCCACTAGGAATGAAGATTACGGACAAAGTCGTTGCAGCTAGGATCGAAACCATTTTGGTCACGTGATCGTGACGTTCTCGTTGGGTCCTTGTCTCTACTAGTCTTGTTGTCTCTGAGTAAAGCAGTCGTACTACTTCGAATTCCCTGCCTGTCATCTTGAAGCTTCATAGATTAACATTTCTCAAGTACTAGGGAATTCGTACTCGCAAGTATTCTGACTCTACTTCTAGCAAGATTACTTCTTCACAAATAATCTGTGTTTTAATGGAAACAATGTGTGTAACTGCAATTTGGTTGCGGGAGGAAGCTTACACCGCCAATTTTTCTCTGTTTACTGTGCCTTCAAGTTTCTCTCTGGGTCCTTCTGTGTAGCATGGGCAGCTCTACTTACTGTTGTGGATAATTTATGTACTGCTTCCGACAGCTGATCATCTTGTTGGAAACATACTTGTTCCAACTGAGAGTCTAGTCCCGTAGGCATCTTAATAAATCATCATTTGCTTCTTTTTTTTACATAGCGTCAGTTTTCAAAACAGACGTTAGTCGATATGCGAATGCGGTTTTCCAGATTTTTTTACCAGAATGTTTTGAGGCTGCGATGCAGCTCGGCACAACGGTAATAAGCTTACATCGGTACCTATGTCTCGGTCAGTGGATCATAAGAAACGTAAGAAAGAATGGTCCAGCTACAAGAGAATATCAAACTAAATCGTCACCACTTGATGATCTACTGTGATTGCAAATTTGTTATTAGGTACGGGTTTACTGGATTGACAAAATACTTTTTTCTTTTTTTGGGTCATTAGTCTCCTGACTGGATTGATGCGGCCTCCACGAGTTCCTCTCCTGTGCTAACCTCTTCATCTCAGAGTAGCACTTGCAACCAAAGTCCTCAATTATTTGTTGGGTGTATTCCTGTCTCTGTCTTCCTCCATAGTTTCTGCCCTCTACAGTTCTATAGACCATGGAAGTCATTCCCTCATGTCTTAACAGATGTTCTATCATCCTGTCCCTTCTCCTTGTCATAGTTTTCCACATACTGCTTTCCTATTCGATTCTGTGCAGAACCTCCTCGTTCCTTACCTCATCTGTCCACCTAATTTTCAACATTCTTCTGTAGCACCAGATCTCATACGCTTCGATTCTCTTCTGTTCCGGTTTTCCCACAGTCCATGTTTCAATACCGTACAAACGTACATTTTCAGAAATTTCTCCCTCAAATTAAGGCTTATATTTGACGGTAGTAGACTTCTCTTGCCTAGGAATGCCCTACTTACTGTACTGGTCCCCTTTTGATGTCCTCCTTGATCCGTGCGTCATTGGTTATTTTGCTGCCTAGCTAGCAGAATTCCTTAAATCCGTGACCAGCAAGCCTGATGTTAAGTTTCTCGCTGTTCTCATTTCTGCTACTTTTCATTACTTTCGTTTTTCTCCGATTTACTGTCAGTCCTTATTCTGTACTCATTAGACTGTTCATTTTATTCAGCAGACCATGTAATTCTTCTTCACTTTCACACGGGATAGCAATGTCGTCAGCGAATCGTATTATTGATATCCTTTCTCCTTGAACTTTAATTCCAGTCCTGGACCTTTCTTTTATTTATATCCTTGCTTCTTCGATCTACAGGCTGAACAGTAGGGGGGAAAGACTACATGCCTGTCTTACACCCTTTTTCATCCGAGCACTTTGTTGTTGGTCTTCCACTCTTATTATTCCCTCTTGGCTCTTGTACATACTGTATATTACCCGTCTCTCCCTATAGCTTACCCCTATTTGTCTCAGAGCTTCTAAGGTCTTGCACCATTTTACATTGTCAAAAGCTTTTTCGAGGTCACCAAATCCTGTGGATGTGTCTTGATTTTTCTTTAGCCTTGTTTCCATTATCAACTGTAACGTCAGAATTGCCTCTCTGGTATCTTTACCTTTCCTAAAGCCAAACTGGTCATCATCTAACACATCCTCAATTTTCTTGTCATTAAGTGGGCACATAGCGGATTTCATAATCTTGTGGGTAAAACAGCAAAGTGTACTCTTGTGCGAGCCAAGTTTTGCACCCCAGTACCTAAACGGTAAACAGGTGTAAGACTTTTCACACGGGTCATTTCCTTTTCTAACTCACAGTCTGCTTAATATCTTCAAATTTATAAAATTTAACAGTCAGCCAATCAGTTGCACATAATGTTTTTTAAAACGCACGTTATCCAGGTTCGATGGCTCTAAGAGTATCTGCTTTAGAATGGTAAAAGATACCAAGAAAATATATAAGGTAGAAGTAATATACGTACATCAAATAGTTACGTATATGAAAATTCTCCAGTAAAAACCAGAAAACTGTACTTACATGAACTCACATGACAAATTTAAATTTTCAGCAACAGTGCTATCGTAAAATGACATGTATTGGTACCAAGAGTCAAGGCTATAGGCCATAATAAAAAAAGACAGACATTTATCGCAGAATAATACAGTCATAGTTGGAAGCGGCGGCACAAGTTAGCTGCTGCAGCCGGCTGAGACCGACATACACAGCGCAAGAGGCATCAGACTAAACAGCATGTAAGCCGACACTGCCATGAGATGCATACGAGGCTTAGTAGTGCCACTCTGTAACAAAACGACAAACGTATGCGTTAAGAGCGAAATTACATAGCTGTAGGTGTACATTAGTGACATATAGTACCCAGATAACAGGTAAATATGTCAGTTTGCAGTAATAATAAGTCAGCCTTTTCACAGGTAATTTTAAATGCAGTAGAAGATTGACAATGGCAGTTGAATAAGGGAAAGCGACATTCCCGACACTAGTCTGAGGAAAATTCCAAAAATCAGGCAGTTCTAAGTAACAGCTCTAAATCTTGAAAGAAGTTTTTATTACACAATTGCAATTGTTCGTTAAGAATAAAACCGTCTTTAAGCGACAGGTGTTTGAAAATTTCCAGCTCTTCAAAGATGTCGAGTCTGAGACCTTTTTATTCGGAGTGTACTATACTGACATCTTGCGCTTCCTTGGGTTTATGGCCTGTGATTAACAAATGGTCGGCAAAGGATGAATTATGAATATTAGTACCCTTTTTTCCTAAAGGATATTCTCTAAATCTTACAGATATAGCTTGCCCTGTTTGTTCTATGTGACAGGACGGACAAGAGTCGCAGACGATTTTATAAACTCCTGACCTCTGCAGATATGACCATGTTGAATCCAGATTGTGAATAAGATTATTTTTTAGTGACTTATAGATGTTAGTTACTGTAACTTCTCCTATTTTGATGACGCCGGACGAAGTGGCCGTGCGGTTAAAGGCGCTGCAGCCTGGAACCGCAAGACCGCTACGGTTGCAGGTTCGAATCCTGCCTCGGGCATGGATGTTTGTAATGTCACTAGGTTAGTTAGGTTTAACTAGTTCTAAGTTCTAGGGGACTAATGACCTCAGCAGTTGAGTCCCATAGTGCTCAGAACCATTCCTATTTTGATGACAACTTCATGGATATCATTTGCAATGGAGGCTTCAACTGGAAAGGCGTCCTCTATGTCCCCACGCACATATGTCGCAACGCCACAGTGTCTGTCATACGTGGCAGTAACAAAGCCCCTCCTAACCTGCGCCGTGAACACACTCTGGTTAGAGAATTTCAAAAAATCATGACCAACCCTCAATTGCAAATCCATGAAGATACTCACGACATCCAAGGAAACCGACTCCGGTCTAGGCATCCTCCATTAAAGACCGCATAGGCTCTGCACCAAACCAACTTTAAAATAAATGACCGATGGAAAGAGGAATGGGAGAGCAGAACAGCAGTAAACTGCCACAGTATGCCATGCATCTTTAGTAAACCAAAAGGATTTGATTGCCCTCGCAAAGTTTGGTCAACTCTTAATCGCATCAGAACCAACTGTGGGAGATGCGCCGACTCCTTACACAGATGGGGTAAACTTCCTTCGGCCGCTTGTGACTGTAGCGCTGAGAGACAGACAGTCAAACACATCATGCAGGAATGCCCACTAAGAGCATACGAGGGTGACCCACAGGATTTCCTAATGGCGACCCAAGAGGCAATCGACTATTTATTATCGAAGCTGGACGTCTGCTTGTGATTGCTCTTCTGTGAGTGTAAATGTGCAATTGGCGGTGACCTTATATACAAACTGTTATTTATTGCTCTGTTTATATATATATGTGATTTTTTTTTTAAATCGTGTTGTTTCTGTAATTTTTACTGTGATGTTATGAGCCATACGCTAAATAAATAAATAAATTAGTGACTTATCGGTGGAAAAAGCTACTTTGTAATAATATTTGTTTTTCAGAAGACGCTGTATAGAAATAAAATTTTTCTTTTCATTTCGGTCATTAATGGAAACGCCCAGAGTGGTGGTTCTGTTGTATGTTTTATTATCAAAAATGTTATTTACTGTATTGGATTCATAGCCATTATTAACTACAATAGTTTTGATCAAATTTATTTCTGCTTCAAGATTTTCGTTGGATAAGGGAATAGAAATAGCTCCAAGGACACCTGAATGAAAAAAGGCTTTTTTATGAGACTGCGGGTGTGTTGAACTAGAAGGTCTATTTGATCAGCGCAAGTTTCTTTTCGGTTGATGTTAAAGGAAATTTAGCCGTCTACTATTGTCAGAGAATGGTCTAAGTTCCGGAATTCGTTTCAAGCTCGCTGGTGAAAGTAATTTTTTCGTGAAGTTCGTTGAAAATTTGAATAGATGATCAATCCCGTTGTTCGATCCTCTATAGATAATCAATATATTATCGACATATCTAGTAAAAAAATTTTATTCTAGGGACTTTAAAAAAATATCTGCTAGGATTCCTGCTATTTTATTCCTGCTAATGGGTTTCCCATCGGAACACCATTAGGATTCTGATGTTGTCTACTACAGGGATATGAGCCATGAGGCAAGAGGTTGGGAGCAGGGGTTGAGTAGAGATGGATCAGGATATTTTGTAGGTTCGGTGGAAGGTGGAATGCCACTGTAGGAGGAAAGATAATGGTTAGGACATTCCTCATTTCAGGGCATGACGAAAGGTAGTAAAAACCCTGACGGAGAATGAGATTCAGTTGCTCCAGTCCTAGGTGGTACTGAGTCATGAGGTTATGCTCCTCTGTGGTCAGACAGTAGAACTTTGGATGGTGGTGTGTGACTGGAAAGATAAAGCACAAGACATCTGTTTCTGTACAAGGTTGGAAGGGTAATTACAGCCTGTGATGGCCTCAGTAAAACCCATGGTGTATTTCGAGATGGACTGTTCATCACTACAGGTGTGACAGCCATAGGTGGCTAGGCTGTATGGAAAAGGTTTCTTGGTATGGACTGGGTGGTGGTTGTCGAGATGGAGGTATTGCGGATGGTTGGTAGGTTTGATATGGAGGTTTTGATTAAGCCATCTTGGAGGAGGAAGGTAGTTTGTTGTGCTGAGCAGGACCATGTGAAGCGAATAATGAAGGAAGTGTTGCAGTTCTGGAGGACAGTAGATAGTGTGTCCCCACCGTTGATCCAGATCATGAAGATATTATCATTGAATCTGAACCAAGTGAGTGGTTTGGGAATCTGGGTAGATAGTAATGACTCATCTAGATGGCTCATGGACAAGTTGGCATGGAATATTGCCTACCGCTGTATCCCGGATTTTTTTTGTGGGTGATGCCTCCAAAGGAGAAGTAATTGTGGATGAGGATATATTTGGTCATGGTGACCAGGATGGAGGTTGTAAGTCTGCAACACATCGGGCGTTAAGAAAGGTAGTCTTCAATAGTGGCAAGTCCATGAGAATTAGAGATGTTAGTGTAAAGGGAAATGGCATAAATAGTGACGAGCTGGGCACTGTGTGGTAAGTGTCAGTGGATAGTCAGTGGAGAGAATGTTGATATTTGTTATATAGGAGGGCAGTTTGCAGGTAATAGGCTAAAAGTTTTTATCTACCTGAGCGTATATTCTCATTAACTGGCCGCCATAAGGCATCCGGGATGTTTGGGTTTATGGAATTTAGGAAGCATGTGGAAGATACGAGAGCAGAGAGTCGTATGAATGTGGAGAATTTCAGGAGAGACTAGGGATCCTGGTGGATTCCTGGATTGGGGTAATGGTAACAGGATTCGTAAATTGACAAGTCTGATACCTGATAGAGTCCTTCAGCCAGCTAATCCCTGTGGTTCAAAGCCACAGTAGTTGAGTCTTTGTCAGCAGGTAGGATTGTCGGGTCGAGATCAGCTTTTAGGTGGATGAAACGTTAGCTTCCATGTTGAGGGGATGATGGTGAGGCAACGTTCTAGGTTAAGAAATTCTGGAAAGCTGACCAGGGCTGCTCTGGGGACAGTGGGAATGGATCACAGTTGGATGCAGGAGTGAACTGAGTCTCAGGCAGGATTCAATACTGGTAGTTAGTTGAGAGTGATTGATAGGGCTGGTTTTCGAAAAGTTTTTCCACTCTAGGCATTGGGAGAAGGAGAGAAGGTTTGTATCAAGTCCAGCAGGATTGAATCTGGGAGTGGAACAAAAGGGAAGACCTTTCGAAAGGACTGATACTTCTATGCGACTAGAGCTTTTGGAGTATAGATTCATGACTGTGTTTAGAATCTGTTTAGTTTTTGGATTCTATATGGTTATAGGAGGGAATTTTTGAGGGTGGGGCAAATGTAGTGAGTCTATGAGGCAGTGTTTGTCAGCCATGAGGAGATGTGAGGGAGGTTTGGAGGCTATTGGTGGCTAATAGTGGTAGTCCAAGGAGGTAGTAGGAGGTGAACAGGTTTGGCGAGTCTTTTGAAGTGGCGCTGTGCATGCTGCTCTTGTTCCTGGAGGGCAAGAGTTTCACTGTGTGAGATGGGATCCACGAATTTGGCATTGCATAGTAGGAGGGTCGAAACCATTTTTTAAGTGGTGGATTGGCGTTCTTTCTGCAGATTTAACGTTAGATTGCATGTTGAGGGATTTGGGGAATTGGGGAAAGATTGTGAGGGAAGTTTCTAGGTTAAGAAAGTCTGGAAAGTTCACTGGGGATGAGCTGGGGGCAGTGGGAATGGATCACAGTTGGATGGAGGAATGAACTGAGTCAGGTAGGGTTCAACTTGGTCGTTAGTTGAGTGTGATTGGTACGGCTGGTAGCGAAAAAGCGTTTCCACGGTAGGAACTGCGAGGAGGAGAGGATTTTTTCTTGTGGGGATTCGTAAAAGACATTGTTTATAAAGACGTTCCAACTACACCTGAAAATATAAGAGAGAGAACTTTCAGAGCACGTGCTTCGGTAAGTGCCGACGTGATAAGGAATCCCACTCAGTCCATGATAAGAAGATTGCAGCACTGCGTTGATACCAATGGTCATCACTTTGAACACCTTCTGCAAACCGACGTTCATGGCACCTTTGGTACCTTCAAAGACCTTAGTGTTACACGTCATTGGATTCGTCTCGGTAGCCGCTATAAGAAAATAAGTACCAAACTAATGCATCCCATTGAAAAAGACAAACTTGACCTTCATATCTCTGAAGCGACCCAAACTACAAACAAAAAACCAACGTCATATTATGGCCCCCGTAGTCCCATATAACTTTTGTCCCACAAACTTTTCAGCGCCTGTCATACTTTCGGAGTTATTCTTGCTCGCAATAGTGTCTCACCCTGTATATAACTGTGTGTGTGTGTGTGTGTGTGTGTGTGTGTGTGTGGTTGTGTGTGTGTAGAAAATGAGAGGGCTGGTAGAGTTGGTCATAACAAGTGTATTTCCAATAGAAACCCATGTCTGCATCACTTTGTGGGAGGCGGTAGGCATCGTTGAACAGCGCCGCGTGCCGCTGAGACGGTAGGCGCACAACATGCCATCTGAACCATTACGGTAGCTGGTCTGCAAGGCAGAATTTTCAATGTATATGTGGCATCAAGGTAAATGAGAAGTCTGGGTGAAGTTTTATATCCTTTATCTGAAAACATTGACAAAAAGTGCTCGAAATTACGCTCTCTTGCTTGAATGCACGCTGTGCAACGGCGATCGAATGCTCTTTCAAACGCAACGGTTGAGTGGAAACTGCATCAGAGGCTATTATCTCTTCACCAGTCTCAATCGGTGTTTCACAGACGAGAGATTTCAGGTGGACCCATAAGAGGAAGTCAGTCGGCGGAATGTGAAGGACATCCCACTAGACATCGCCCCCTATGCAGTTCTCACCAAGGGTTTCATCCAAATGTATTCGAACTGCGTCTGCGCACTTCGCGCATGCACCATCATGTTCGTACCACATTCAGTGTCGCACGTTGATTGGAATAGCTCTGGCGGAATTTCTTGTAAAATGATTAAGTATCTGTTTGCATTGTAAAATGATGAAGTATCTGTTTGCGTTCATTCGCTGGGGGAATGCGTATGGACCGACCCGATTATTGCCTGGCAAGCCGGCCCAAATCTTGATAGCGAAGCGATCTTGGTAACGACCAACAAAGGTGGCGTGCAGATTTTCCCCTGCTCACACGTGCTGATTGTTGCTCTTGAACATATCCTCTAGCGTAAAGGATGCATCATCTGTAAAAAGTACACTGTTCACATAGTCCAGTTGAATGGCACACCTTTGCAAATACCACTGACAGAATTCAGTTCACATGGAAAATCGTCTGGGTTAAGGACGTAAACTTTCTGAAGGCCGTAGGGGTGCAAATCATCTTCATGCCACACACGCCAAATTGTGGAAAGCCTTACACCTATTTGCCACGAAACACGCTGCAAGCTTGTTGAGGGTGTGTTTTCTAGCACTGCTAACACCTCCTCTCCAAGCATTGGTGCGTTGACGACCATGTCCGCAAGACGTTCACACATGTAACATAAAATGAATACATGGGGTTCGAATACACATGAGCACTACGAGAACGTGTCAGTGGAAAAGATACCTCAAGTGAACCTATCTCTCGTACGAGACTGTGGATGGCAGTAAGTGTGCCTGGATCTGGCACTCGACGATTCGAAAACAGCCGAACGCATAAATGTTGGGTAGCGTAAGCATTTCCATCCACAGCCCCATAAGCATAGTGCGTCTCCCCTTTCCTCCCAAGAATAGCTCCTAACAGTAAAATAAAAAAAGTGTCCCCGTTTGATGACAAATTGACACAGGGCGAAGCAGACTCCGCAGTGTGCACAGGTGCTACCCTCTATGCAACACCTACCAAACAGACATTTGCACAGCCAAAGGCAACGCGTTCACGTTCTTTTAGAGGCGGAAAACCCATAGTGTTGCCCTGCCCGGAATATTCGATACCATGTCGACTACAGCGTTTGCAAACAAAAGGTCATAAGACTTCGAACCGATGTCTCTTTTACCTTGATGTCACAAATACACTGAAATCGTTGCTATACAGATCTGCTACCATGACGGGGCGGATGGCCCGTTGTTGGCGGCGCGCGATACTGCCCAGTAGCGCTTAGCGCCGTACGCTAAGGGATGCAGAAATGGGTTGCTACTTGAAATACGCTCGTTATAATGACCCATTCTAAAAGCACTCTCATTTTCTACATTCATTTCAGATACACTCTGTATGTACTCTTTCTCTCTCTCTCTCTCTCTCTCTCTCTCTCTCTAAGAAAAAAAAAATCTGCACCAAACACGTCTTCGACCTGGAATCTCATTGAATGGAGTAGAATTGTGAACAGAGCCCCGATGACCAGCGGAGATGTGTGCGGAGACGTTCCGGCCACTGGTGGGATGCCAATCTGATTGTCGTCTGCCATAATTCCCGACAACCATAAGTGAAGGTCTAGAGTCCCATATTTCTTCTCATACCAGGACCTCTTTGGTTGCCATCTGTGGCACCCTTACATCACAGTGGTACGTTTCAGTAAGATAATATCTGCCCACATACGGCAAGAGTTTCTAATGCTTGTCTTAATGCTTGCCAAAACCTACCGTAGCCAGTACGTCGGATCTCTTCCCAACTGAGAACTTCTGGAGTATTACGGGCAGTGCCCTCCAACCAGTTCTGAATTTTGATTGTCTAACTCACCAATAGGGCAGAATTTGGCGCTACCTCCCTCAGGGAAACATCCAACAATTCTCAATCAATGCCAAACCTAATAATTTCTTACATACTGGTCAGAGGTGGATCAACGTGTTATTGATTTACTCCGTTTGTGAAGCTCTTGCTCTTGAACAAATCATCCGACTTTTCTGAACCCGTAAGCATTTGTTTATCTGTACAAGTACATCGCATCTACTGATTTCCATCCCTTTCGGAAACCCCTTCGTGATGCGTCGTTTTTTTCCCCTCTCTTTGAGTATACTGGGTGGTCCATTGATAGTGACCGGGCCAAATATCTCACGAAATAAGCATCAAATGAAAAAACTACAAAGAACGAAACTCGTCTAGCTTGAAGGGGAAAGCCAGATGACGCTATGGTTGGCCCGCTAGATGGCGCTGCCATAGGTCAAACGGATATCAACTGCGTTTTTTTTAAATAGGAACCCCCTTTTTTATTACATATTCGCGTACTACAAAAGAAATAAGAATGTTTTAGTTGGGCCACTTTTTCGCTTTATGATAGATGGCGCTGCAACAGTCACAAACATATAAGAACGTGGTATCAAGTAACATTCCGCCAGTGCGGACGGTATTTGCTTGGTGATACATTACCCGTTTTAAAATGGACCGTTTACCAATTGCGGATAAGGTCGATATCGTGTTGATGTATGACTATTGTGATCAAAATGCCCAACGGGTGTGTGCTATGTATGCTGCTAGGTATCCTGGACGACATCATCCAAGGGTCCGGACCGTTCGCTTTGACGCTTATTTTTTGAGAAATTTGGACCGGTCACAATCACTGGACCACCCTGTGTATAGCGATTAGCACGAATATAAAATTACGATCATAAATAATCTCTAAAAATAGTGATACTAATTTACTATTTCACGGAAGCAAATCTTTTTCATCCTATCTAATCAACATCAAATGAACCGGAACGTACCTGATATTTCAGTTACTGGAGTAACCCGTCCAAATCCAGCAACTTTCATATAAAATTGGTTGGCAGAGTGCACGTCATTTATATTAATTATAACACTAATACCGACAGGTGGCGTCTGGTACATTTGTTACATTCCATTTGCACATACTGTATTCAGTAGATCTTTTTTTGTATTAAAAATACTTAATTAAAATATGTAGATGTCAAGGTTAAAATCTGTACTTGTCAGAATTACAACACACTAAAATTATCATTTTTATACGATCTAAAAAGCATAGGGCGATTTATATATCTATGGTGCTGGTGTGAACTTGTTTTCCTCTACGGTCTGCTTCTGTGGTTCCCGCCATTTCGGTGTTGTGCCGCGGTCCGCTCAGTCGTCTGACGTCCATCGCCGCGGGCAAGAGGGCCGCACAGGAGGGCCCCGTCAACGACGCCAGGTACTGCACGCGTCTTCCGGCTTCTCCATCGCGCACCATCTCTCATCCCTCGGCCTGGATCTCCACACGCAACAGTTGTCATCTTAGTGGGTCGTCATAAATGCTAAAATAGGCGTTATGATTGAATTCGCTTTGCTCGTTGAGGATTAAATCCGGATCTTTATTTTTGTGGATGTATATTTCAATTTCTTCCAAAATGTTAAGAAACCGTCCCTTATGAGCTCTATGCAGGATGTCTAAATTGTGTTCAGTGTTCGTAACTGAGTGCTTTGTCGCAGCCATATGCGCCCCAAAAGCTGTTTTGTTTTGAGAGTAGGTGTGCTCCCTGAATCTGGTTTCAAAGTTCCTACCAGTCTGCCCTATATATTATTTACAGCAGTCATTACATTTGATCTTATATAAACCTGAATCCTGAAATTTATTCCTACTATTACATATTCTTTGCCGGAGCTTCAATTTTAACGTGTTATTTGTTCGGAACCCTATTTTAACGTCGGATTTACGAAAGCATCTTTCAATTTTGTCTGTAATTCTTCCATTGTAAGTGAGAGCTACATATTTTTTCTTGTTGTTCCTCTTAACTACTACTTGACTTCCTTCTATTTGTTCCATTTGCCTCTTCTTTATCTTCCTATAAATATTCATCACCTGCTTACACGTAAATCCGTTCCCTACAGCCAATTGTTTTAAAATACTTAACTCCTTTTCTACTTCCTGTTGGCTTAGTGGCAATCTTACTAGCCTGTATACCATCGAAGTAAAATATGCCCATTTGTATCACGGTGGGTGACAAGAGCGCTCATTGATAACTAGATCTGTACACGTAGGTTTTCTGAATGTGCTAAATTCATGCTACCCATCTTTCTTTATTAGTGTTAAATCTAAGTAATCTATACGGTTGTTTTCTTCAAATTCCATGGTGAATCTAATTTTCGGGTGTTGACAGCGTATTTTTTGTGCTAAGTTTTCGATATCATTTTTATCTCCTTTGTATAATCAAATGGAGTCGTCAACATATCTCCTGTGATATACAATTTTCTCATCGATATTAGGATTTTCATCAAAGAATTTGTTTTCTAAGTGATTTACAAAAATGTCAGCCAGCGTCCCAGCTAAACTGTTCCCCATTGCCAGCCCGTCTTTCTGTTGATAAATTTTACCATTGAAAGTAAAGTAATTGAACGACAAGACTTGTTCCAACATTTCCACTAGTTCAATCACTTCCCCCAGTGCCAATTTACCATGAGTGAGGAGATTGTTCTTAATGATCTCAATCGTTTCTTTTACGGGAATGTTTGTGTACAGATTGTTGATATCCAATGAAGCTAGTGACGCATTCTGAGGTATCATCAGTATGTGTGTGTTTGTGTGTGTAGTGAGTGAAATGTTACGGAACTTTGTGAGTACAGTGTGTGCAGTGACTGATAGTGAGATATGAGTGAACACTGTGGCATTACATTATTTATTAAGTTAATTGTAAAAAAATATTGTATACGAGAAGTAAATCTAATGATTGTCTCTAACTAGTAGTCTGTAAATGTATGTGTATACGAATTAGCTTATTTTAAATTGGTCTAAACTTGTAAATACATTGACATGTCCTATATCCTTGTAAAGAGAGATCTAAAGATGAATAAAGGTACTACTACTACTACTACTACTACAACTACTACTAAATAAAATTTGGTCTTACTCTCTCAGTCTCTAATTTTTAAGGACGTTGACACTTAGCTCTATTTCAGAGGTCAGTTTTGCTGTGTGTGTTTTTTCCTGTACATAATTTTGTACGTTATAAATAATCCGATGTAAATACGCTAAATATCATATCTTTATTTTCTTGAAATTTAATAACAACACTAGCATGCTATCTTTTCCACCACAAGGTGGCTGAGCCCCCTTCTCTTTTTTGCTTGCCACTTGTAGGACCTTTTACGTTAGACTATATTTTACCGTCAATTGTTACACCCTTTTACTTGTTTTTGCTGTAGCAATCTGTGTCTCCTCATGTCCTAAATACTGACGACCATATATTTTTGGCTTTTTATATTCTTTACTTGACGCACCATTTGCCATGGCAGCTGGTAGTCGTGCACCTTTTATGTAAGATAAACATAGATTCATGCTGCTAAATTGTAAACTGATTATTTTTTATGATAACGATGGAAGCTGAAGAAATGACTTAAAATTTGTACCACGGTCCGGACTTGAAGCCGGGCCTCTTTGCTTACTAGGTGGGAATGCTAGCCATTACGTAGCTAACACTGCTGCTTGGTCTGCTCAAGCCCAGTGCCCTCCCCGACACAAATTTCATTTCACGTCTTCAGTAATCACTATTGCCGAAGCTCTCAGGTATTGGAATGGCACCCCAGCGTTTGACGTAATGGGGAAATAGTGTACCTCAGGCATAGGTGATCTTATAATTAAATTTTCCTAGAGACTTTTGGGTCGCATCTTCACCTACGATAATGATGGAAGCTGAAGAAACGAATTAAAATTTGTGCCACAGCCTGGACTTGAACCTTTGACTCGAGAAAAATATAGTTATAAGATCTCTAGGTCACCTACATCTGAGGTACAGGTTTTCAAATGGTTCAAATGGCTCTGAGCACTATGAGACTTAACATCTGAGGTCATCAGTCTCCTAGAACTTAGAACTACTTAAACCTAACTAACCTAAGGACATCACACACATCCATGCCCGAGGCAGGATTCGAACCTGCAACCGTAGCGGTCGCGCGGTTCCAGACTGAAGCGCCTAAAACCGCTCAGCCACATCGGCCGGCGGTACAGGTTTTCCCCATTACGTCCACCACTGGAGTTCCGTTCCAGTGCCGGAGAGCCTCAGCAGTAGTGACGATCTAAGAAGGAAAAAATAAGCTGAAGACGTGAAATGAAGTTTGTGCTGGGGAGACCATTGGTCTTGGGCAGTACCGTTCAGCAACATGCTGTAATGTCTACATTTTGAAGTGAAAATGCTGTTAAAATATCTGAAATAGTGAGTAACTAGTTGCTTTGTGTTTCTTTTAAATAACGTGCTGTAAACAACTCATTTACTGTCTAATTATAATACGCAAATTATTTCAAGTTCGTTCGTTGCTATTACTCCTTCGTTTGACCAAATTATACCATATACTTCCTATGGGTTCTTATTTAGTCCTTTTATTGAGTGAATCCCCCCCCCCCCCCTCCTGAACAGCATAAAAATGTAGTATCTTGTATAATTACACTTCATATTAATTTCAGAAAATGACAAAAATTATCACTATAAAGGGAACTCAGTAACATGTATATATTATGATTACGTTATAAGGATGTCATTTCGTGTAAATGAAGGACAATGGTAGCAAAATACACGTAAGCTTTCAGTAGTGAACCATGCAAAACAGGGTCGTTAACGTTGGAAAGACCGTATTTCTCCCAACTTAACCGGCAGAGATATTAGGCGAGTATCACAGAGCGAAAGAGGAATATGCCGCATATTGTCAGTACAAACCAGGAGGTCTTCCGTACCTTTCTTCTTCTTCTTCTTCTTCTTCTTCTGACACCTGAACGCTGCAGCTCCTCTGGCCATTGGCCACCTTCGAAAGTACTTCCTAAACCGTTAAGGCTGTCGGAAACGGAGAAGGGGTCGGCTGTTTTCGTGTTACAGTCGTGAGAATCTATGGTAAGTGACTGAAGGACAGTGAAACAAAGAGTAGGCGAACAGTGTTGGATTCCACTCCTCGTTACAGAAAGTGCAGGTCGGACTACCTGCTCTGCAAAGCAGGACAGCCGATGTGGCAGACGCGGCGACGCAGTAAAATGCTCTGCGAGGTACAAGCGTTTCTGGCCACCCAGTTAGAGCACATTGTTGAACAGAGAGCTTCGCAGCAGACAACTCAAATGGTTCACATGGTTCTGAGCACTATGGGACATAACATCTGAGGTCATTAGTCCCCTAGCCTTAGAACTACTTAAACCTAACTAACCTAAGGACATCACACACATCCATGCCCGAGGCAGGATTTAAACCTGCGACCGTAGCAGCAGCGCGGTTCCGCACTGAAACGCCTAGAGCTGCTCGGCCACAACAGCCAGCTAGCAGACAACTCATACATGTTAACATGTTGACATAAAGAAGTCTTCAATTACGGCAACAGTGCCCACAAGGTCGTCGAGCTTGCACCGTAAGTCAACGCAAACGTGCCGCCTGATTCTACGAATCGCGTTTCTTATGACTGCAGGGCGGTGTTTTTGTCCAGATACGCCGTCATGCGTCATAACGGCATCATCCGCCAACAGCCTACTGGATCTCTCACCTTTAACCTGCCGATCTACAGAAATGACCGTCTAACACTCTCTTGGGGAACACTTGGACTACGTACAAAGTTACTTTGACAATTGGGGATTTCTCCCCTTTAAGAACAATGTCTTCAATCCAGTCTGAAAGCTGATCTGATATTCTATAAGCTGATATACGGTCCAGTAACATTAATGTGACCACCACCTATCTTCGACATCAACATGCAATAACATTTCACAGACGGCAGGGGGCAATAATAGCACTGGAGGATATATGAAGGGTGTTGGGGAAAAGGGGGGGGGGGGGACGTATCGGGTGGACCGCGGAAAATATGTCATACGTTATCGTAATGCGGAAATGAAGCTATTTATTTGATGTCAGGGCGCCATCATTGGTTTTCGGGCCAGGGGAGGGGGCGTTTGCGAAACGGCTAGATTTGTACTTCGTGCCGTACTTGTTAAAGTATTGGTACTAACGGTCGAAACTTTTTGATCATCCTTGATAAAAACTGTATACTTTATTTCAGTGTACAAACACATCGTACAAACTGACCAGACCAATAAAAATCAAATATTTTCTCTCTCTGTCTTTAAGTACAATACAGTATCGTTCAGATTTTAGCGTCTTCAAAGCATCCTCCCTTTGTCCTCAAAACAGTTACACCAACTCTTGGCTGTCTGGAGAGAAGATTTTGTACTGTTTTTATTGGTATTGCAGTCGAACATTTCTGTAAATTATTCCACAGGTTTTCAACATTAGGTGACCTCGGTTTTCTGACTTCCCTGTCAAATTCATCCCATCAGAGTTCGATAGGATTCAACTAAAGTGATTGACTTGGCCACATCATGTTTTTTTCAGTATATCCATTGAGGATGACGAACTGCGACTGTAGTTTAAATTGGTGCTTTATCTGGCAATAAATATGCAGTCAGTCCCTTTTTATGATTTATTCAAGCATGAACATGTTTTCGAGCCACTGCAGGCTCATCATCAGATGGAGGAGTTACAAGACCATTGTGTTGTAGACCAAGTGTGATGCAGTGCTGGTGCTGCCGGCGGAAATGAAATTTAGTTATCGGTGGCGAAACGTTTCGTCACCGATTACTAAATTTCCGTCTCTTCCGCCAGTGGCACCAGCACTGCAATTTGTGTAAAAATTTCTTAGATCGTCGCTGAGCAGCGACCACCTGATATTTCAAAGAATACCTTACGCGCCACGGCGCGGAATACGAATTGTTCATAAATTGTATTGATAGAGATATTTTGTGTTTCTTATTTTTTGAGAGCTGAAGAATTGTAATCCTCTTCTGTTACCACAGTCGTGATATTTTTTAAAGATGGTGGACGCGTATATGGAGTGGTCCGCAAACACTAATTAGTTTGAAAGGGTACAGTACCGCCCGACATTGAAAATAGGTGCAACAAACTTCATTATTTTTGTCAGAACAACACATTTTTTTTGTAAAATAACTCAATTTCAATTAATACAGCGAAGCCGGATACCAGTGTGGGAAAGAATGACAATTTATTTATTTAATTGATCACATGTGCACTCCCACAAAATAAATCCCTACATCCAGTTTGGTGAGATCTGTGAAATGAATGAATGTATGGTCGTCTGCTAACCGCAGATAGTGAATGTGAATATATGATCATCTTTGAGACGATCCTTTGGCCACCTTTCGTGGGACCAAAGAGATGAAATTTACCTGAGCTTTGAGCGCCTGAAATGTGGCTGACCAATACGGTAGCAAGGTGCTCCCCCACCTCGACAGAGGTGCGAGATGACCTGAAGAACGGCCATGTTTCAGCACTCTGCCGCTGGATCTTGTGCTGTTAAGACCTGTCTTAGTTGTGCTCCATAAAGACAAAAGAGTGGAGACATGGTATGCATGTGGAATATTTAAGAGTAGTTTGAAATAATAATTTCTCTATTTCAGGAACTTTTGTGGGGAGAATTAAATGTCAGGCAGGTAATATTAATGGGATCATAGTAATCTTCCGAAGCGACCAACGGTCACAATGAAACCACATGTAGCAATAAGTTGAAATACTTCCGTGTGCTTAAGTTAAGCTGAATTACTAGTGTGTGTACAATAAGTTGAAATATTTCAGAAATAGCGTGTGTACCATAAGTTGAAATATTTAAGAAATGGCGTGTGCAGGACTTGAAATTAGAGACAAGTACTTCCACGTAGTGAGTACTGTGTGAGTCTCAATCTGTGTACGAGACAAAGGATAAAGTGAAGTACTCGTCCATGGTATCAGGTGAGGACTCGCGTGTGTGATGAATATGTTCTTAATATTACTTTGCATGATATGATTCCGTGTGACGCTTGATTCAAACTATAAAACTCTGAGGGAGAAGCAAGGTGAGTCGGCCGTCTATCCAGCAACGCCACTTGGCTTGCATTGCACAGGAAGACGTGCATATATCTCCAGAGTTCATAGTAGGAAAGTAGAATTACAAAGTGGGGCAGTGTCGTGTGAAACTGGGATAAATATTAATTGAAGTGGGAAAGCTGAAAGTGATAATTTTGTGACTAATCCTGTGTTGTATTTCATGTTGTAGTGTGGTGTATGTCATGTAATTTAAGTATGTGTGGTTTGCATGGGAGAGTAGCAAGGTTGTTTCAGAGGTAATGGGTATGCATGTTCCTTTTGTACCGCTCGGTCTGGAGGAAAGTTTCGTGATGATGGTTGTGAGAGTCGATGTGTGAGATATAGCAAAAGATCCACCATCCTATCCAGAAAGTGCACTGTAGAGTTAAATAATTACGAGACCATAAGATAGAGATTCACCAATGTAAAGCCATGCCCACTGGGCGGAATTTCTCATGTGTTATTGTTGTAGGTTATAGAATTTGTGTGTTTAGGTTATAGAATTTATCGGAATAAATAAGATAGTGAAAAGAAAAAGATTGGTGTCCCTTTCCTTCGAATTGTATGTTGTCATGATATCCAGAATTTATAATGTGTGCGCCACTCATATTCAGTGCGATGGCCACATGTTGATAAAAGCCATTAAATAAAAAAACAAAAAATAACAAAAATGTGGTTTTGCCAGTGCGTAGTGAACAGTCAGAGTTCTGTAAATTTCTGATAGTCATATGAGCGTTTCTGTTGTGCATTATTCTTACAGGAGGATAATTTGTATCTTTATTGTGAGCACTAGAGTTCATGTTACTCGACAGATAAGAATGAATCCACTTGCTTGGCAGACCACTCATCTTGCAGGCCTGACTGCTTGATGCCACAGTATGAGCAAGGCATGTGGGTGCCTCTCATAATTTCGACCCTGCCCTGATATTTTGCTGTTAGGGTGTTTGCTGTTACGATTTTTTTTTGATGGAATATATTGTGATAGCACTAAGAAGTAAAATTTTTTTTTGTTTGCAATTTCTTTCTCGATTGGTGAGGATCTTTAATTTTTTTAATGTAATTAATTGCTATATCGTCCAAGGCTGGAAGATCGTTGCAAATTTTTTTTTTCGTAATGTCCATAGTAACTAGATCGCAGTCAAAAAGTGTAGTCACCATGGAGAATAGTGATGCTGGCGTGAAGGTAGCAGTGCAGCAGGAAGTAGGTGTCGACCATGGGCTAATGAGCCGGACCGGCAAACACTCGGAAGGGGCTGAATTGTTCAGCGGACCGCAGCTAGGTGATCCTTTAAGCGGCGGGCTTTGTCCACAAACGGGGGCTTTTCCCGACGATGCGGTTGAGCCGGGACTAGGTCAGGTATGCAGTGAAAGTGAAGCTACCCTTGGTGAGGCTACAGTTTCTCAGGCGAACGAGGTGAGCGCACCGATAGTAGCAAATGACAATGTGCTACTGCAGTTTTTACAGAAGATGGATAGAGATAATAAGGATAGATTGGAAGCGATGAATAGAGATAATAAGGAAAGATTGGAAGCGATGAATAGAGATAATAAGGAAAGATTGGAGGCAATGGATAGAGATAACAAGGAAAGAGATAGGGAGACTAAGGAAAGATTGGAAGCAAATATGGAAAGATTGGAGGTAAATAAGGAAAGGTTGGAGGCAATGGATAAGGGAAATAAAGAGGCAATGAGGAAGCTACACACAGTTATCAATGAGCGTCTGTCCACAGTTAATAATCGGTTAGATGAGGGGGAGAAGAATATGGATGCGTTGAAGCAAGTATGTGATGCCGTGAAAGAAAAAGCCAATAATTTGGAGGTACGAATAAGTGCAATAGAGAGTGATATTACAGAACGTAGGGACGTGTTGCCAGATGAGCGAATCAAAGAGATAGAAGAGGACTTACTTGCAGATAAACAAGGGGCATTAGACAGCGTGGAAGCTCAAGTCACCCAGCAGGATGTGGCACTAAATAAACACAGGGATGAACTTGCGGAGGTAGTGGTCAGAATGAATACGATTAGTGCAGATGTAGAAAAGATCAGTATAAGAGGTGAAACAGGCTCTGACAGTACGCAGTGAGAGGTTTATGCCGACCAGGAGGAGATACAATCACTATTACAGTTTAAAGAGGCACATCTAGAAACAAATAGGAAACATAAGGAAGAACTAGCACAGATACAATTAGCGTGCAGAAGTGAAGGTGAAACACCAACAGGTAGACTGCAGAGAGACAGTGAGATAAATTCAAAAAACTAAAATAGGCAGAAAGAGGAAGACGAACTCAGAGAGTTAGAAGAACGGTTGTGTCGAATAAAACAGGTGGCAAACCCAACTGGGTATAATCCAAGGTCGGAAAACATAAATGCGGAAGAAGAATGTAGGAGGCATTTCATGTCGGTACAAACGTACACTTGTTTTCCGGATCCTGATAATTACCAACATCCATGCCTGTGGCTGTCTCAATTTCAAGATTCGTTGCCTTCATCGTGGGGACCGATTCTCAAAATGAAGTTTGTGTGTAACCATTTGAGGGACGAGGCTAGAGCGAAAATGCAGGAAGTTATTAAAGACTGTAGTAGCTACAAGACATCTTGTGACAAGTTTTTCAATGAATTCTGGTCGAAAAGTAAGCAGGACCAGGTTATGCAAAGCATATTGATGATGCCAAATTGTAACGAAGGTGGTATAAGAGATACAGTGTCGTGCTATCAGGAAATGCTGAGACGAAATAGGTATTTGGATGTGCCATACGAAACTGGGGAGTTCATTAGGACCTGTATAACGAAGTTGCCAGTGAAATTGCGCGGAGATATAGTGATAGCAGGCAGAGGCTTAGACGATTCTTCGTCATTTCAGCACTTGTTATAGGAACTTGGTAATGAAAGCAACATCGTAAACGGAGACAAGACTCATAGGTCAGACAGTGTCGGGGATAGGAACGGCAGAAACTATGAGAATGACAGGAGAGCATCGAATCCTGGCATTTCATTCTTGTTATAATGGATTGAAGGATAGGAGAAACTAATCCAACATATCAGCCCTTAGCATCTTGCCTTAAAACACTTGCCGCTGGCACTGAAAATTGTCTATGTAGCAGACATACTCTACTGAGATGTAGGAATGCAAATACCATACTTCTGATCAGAGAATAAAACACCAGTAATGGAATCTGTTAGGCTGGTCTCTCAGAGCAAAATTTGCAAATTTTTATTTGTAACACTAAAGTAAAAGGACTGTTTCCTCAAAAAAATCAGTTGCTAAAAATGTTAGGTTAATGCCAATGAGTCCAGTTTAATTAGTGCGATTTGACTATTGCAGGTACTTAACACGTAATGTAAAAAGTCAACATTGTGATCGAAGTTTTTAGATTAGCTGCCATCTGATCGGTAGTATGTCATTGTCATAGTGACAGTTATAATGAAATGCTGTGTATGGTTGTTCGGAATCTGGTGTTAGGGAAAGAGGCCACTAGCACCAAAGTTTCTAACACTTGGGCTGTCAGAGCTCTCCCAGCTTGTATACTCTCTGCACAGATTTAATTTTCATGTAAGCTCAGATTCCTAACTAGCGAATTATTTACTTTGTATAGTGGACCACCCAGAGTGAGGCGGATTGTCCATGAAAATGCTGTACTGGTTGAGACGATCAAGGGAAAACAATTGCGTGGGCTTCATCACATTTCTAACATCAAATTATGGAAAAGTTAAGGATAGATCGGAAGTAGGCAATTTATGGTAGATAGTCAGTGTATTTATTTGTGGTGTGTAACGTTGTGCAGGATCAAATTGAACATAAGAATTTTCAGGCGGGATGTCAGGAAGTGTGACGGAATAGACTGGTCGAATGAGTCATGAACAGGAGTCGACAGAGTGGTGTATGTACGTATTTTTTGTCATATGAATAAGGATCAAGCAGAAACGACGTGATGATTAATTAGCGGATAAAGATGGTAGATAGAGAAGCGACGTGATAAATAGTAGTGGATAAAGGTGATATTTAAGGAGAGAAGCGACGTGAAGCAGTGTGATTAATAAAGAGAGATTCGACGTGATGAAACAGTGGTAAATAAAGGTGAGTAGAATTGAATAATGTGGAGATGTCTTAGATGTATGTTACAGAGAGGCCTGTGTATGCTGCAATCGAGATTGATGCGAATGGCGAAGGAAGACCAGGAAATGATGGAGCAATCGACGGATGGAGAGCCGAAATACGAATGAAGAGATGAGGACAACTGCACAACGTGAAAGGATGTAAAGGGAGTATGAGATCCAGATGGTGAACGTTGTGGAATACTGACGTAAGATGTAATATAAGTGTAAATCTAATTCTTACCATAACATTTGCTATATGAAAAAAATAATTTTTGTTGTTGTTGTTGTTGAAGCCTGGTACCAGTATAACTAATCAAAACGGTACCAAGAATGTGTACAGTTATTTTTCAGGATGAATAATTTGTGTATTTTTTGTTCTTAGATGAAATGTCGCAATTCTAAGTTGATATTTAGCAGGATGAATAATCGGTAAAGTGAATGCAGAGGTAAGCCGATGGAGAGAGGTGCCAGAGTGAAAGGACGAATTCGGAGACTGGAAAGCTATCTCCGAAACAGCTTCATGTGTTGTGTGGGTGAGTATAAGGGAGCAAAGGTATGGTATGTTGTCGTGAGTGTGGTGGTGTTAAGGTTAGCTGACTTCTAGACCTATTCTGTTAGTCTATTAATGGTTGGAATGAGAAGGAAAATGTGATGTCTGGTGAGTGATAGTCGTAGAGTAGTGTGATCAATGCGCACACTCCTGTAAAGGGGATGCTACCGATCCATAACTAAAACATTATTGTGCTTTATTGTATGATTTGGATGAACCTGGATGGCAGGTCAGGATCTGACATCATGTGGATGGTTCGTACATGTCCTAGAAATAATGTTACATATAATAAAAAAGGTAAAATATATAAAGATATACTAATTTCAGTCTGTCACAAGCACAAAGGTGCATTGTATATTGTAGATTTAGAGTCATTAGTTTCTAAAATGTTTATGCGGTTTGGATGTTAAAGTAGTTTACTGTTTAATAACATGTGGTAGGTAATTGTGAGCTGTGTAGATTTTTTTTTTTTTTTTTTTTTTTTTTTTTTTTTTTTTTTTTTGTTAGACCACTTTCAAGGGGTATTAATTTCAGTCTGTCACAAGCACAAAGGTTCATTGTATATTGTAGTTTTAGAATAAACAGTTTCTAATATTTTCACTGTTATAGGATGTTAGAGTAGTCTACTATTTGATATTGTAATTATGAGCTGTATAGATTGTTTCTTATTCCTTTTTTTTTTTTTTTTTTTACACTTTCATGTATTGTATGAGGGACGACAGGTACAATCAATAGCACAAGTGTGGGCTGTATATAGAAAAGGGATAAATGTTGATGTTGTATGTGTAGAAAACTAGTGTGTATGATTTTATGTTTTTTAGAACAAAGATTCTTTTATTACCAATGTATCTAATAGATCATACATGTAATCAATGAGTATTTAAATACTGTAAGAATATCCTTTTGTCTGTAATGTTGCGAGATGCACGGAAGGGTCTGACTGATTGGGTGTCGTAGCGCTGAGGGGCTACACCGAACGCACCCGTACCACATAAGCCAAGCAGACGTCGGCAACAGAGCCGCTGTGCTCCCCACTCCACTGCCGGTCGGGATACACTCCACGCACCCGCTACAGCAGGTCAACGGCCTGGGGCGACACGCACGTACCACTGGCCATTCATAAGTTCCGCCACCCTTACGACTGGGGAAAGTATCCAGTGGAGGCAACAGCGGGTGGTTTCTTCTGCTCAACGGCGAGCGCGGCGGCGCCACAGCAGAATAAACGACGCGCGGCAGAGTTCGGCGGGCATTTTTTACCAGCAACTATTAACTGGTACTGGACTGTGGAGCTGTGACACAAGATGACTGCTCGTATGTCTCCATAAGGTGGAAAGTGAAGGACTGGTGTTTCCACGTTGTGAGTGGTGGAAAAGATATTGTCTTTAGCAGACAGGACGATTGTTTTGTTTTGTCTTGACCACTGAACGGTGGGATCCATAAGCTTTTGGCAGTGACTTGTTAAGTGTGCTTTGTGAATTGCATGTGGGATGCTTAGTATACTTAAAGAGGACAGTTGTCGTTTGGTGACTAATTACTGTATGAATGCAAGAAACTAAAGTGGGACATTGACATTTGCATTTGTAGTAGGAGACATTTCTTTAATTGGTGCGGGAATAAGTGCTGGTTGTTGGAACTTACGACTTTTAATTACACCATGAACTGAAAGGACAGAACCGTGGGTAATAGTAGTTGTAGGGCTATTTCTGGACGACCAGATTCGTGTGGATGGTACTCTGAGAGTGACTATGACATTTGTGTGTAATGTGAGATGCAGTTTACTGTTCAGTGCGTGTTCAAAATGCCGATTTGAGTGACTTAAAGACTTTCGTCTGGGTAACCATGGGAGAGCTTCGACACCGAGACAGTGTTTCTAGTGAACCTGTCAGCAACTTTTTTGACCCCAAGAAAATCACAGAATGAAATGATTCTGTGTGACTCGAAAGATAGGAAATAATGTTTGTACTCGTAATTGTGTAAATTTTTTTATATGTTTCATTCCTGAAGGGACAGAAAGTGTAATTGTATTTCATTAACATTTGTGTTTAGAATAGATAGTGTGTTTTTTTGTTTGTTCTGGGTTATCAAGTACACGTAACATGTTTATTAGAATATTTGGTACAATGGTGTTTTAATTATTAGCCAGTGGCGTAATACTAACGTAGCGGCTCTTGTTGCATTGGTCAGTAAGGTTGTCACATGGGACAAGAGTTTGTATTGAACAACAAATATCGGAATTAACTGATGCATTTTGATGTCGTGGACAGTAATGATCTTGTTGGTGTGTTGACTGAAGCCACTTATTTACATTATCACAGTGGTGATATTTCACATTAAAGTGTAAAGAAGGCTAGTCGAAATGCAAATTCTTGTCGTCTAAATGTGTAACAACAGAGAAATGAGCAGTAGAGTAATATACGAGAGCTACTGGTGGGTTCAAGCACTTATTGCTAACTATTTATTGCGTGTCTTGATCAAAGTTGATGGACTGACTGGCTCAGCAGCAGGTATTTGTACTGGTGGACAAGGATAAGGTCAAACTCACAGTCGAGTAGTGGTGGCAATTGCTTAAGTGATGGTAGTTAATGAGGTATGACATGATGTCTTAGGTTGACTATATTACGTAACCAGTATGAAACTTGTGGTGTATATAATTGTTTTTCTTCTCAGTTTTATTTCTCTGTAGGTATGATGTATATTTTAGAGTACTGATATGGAGCCTGATATTTTACATGTAACTAGTGTACGCCATTTTTTTTTCTTTTGTTGATTTTGTTTTGTATTTAGACATTGCCGTGTAAAGATTATTACAACGCAATTTATGAATGTCAGAGTAATTGTTCTGTGTTTGGACGGTGAGCTATTTAAAATTTTATGAGTACAATTAGTTTTTTTAATTTGTTTTAGAATTATTGAAGTTTGGATTACTCCTAAAAATAACAGAGATCTTGGTAATTATACAAATTTTTATCTCAACATTATTTTTTATTTGTATGATGTAATGTTTCATTTGTCATGTGGATTGTTGTAAATTTGTATGTGTACGTTACTCCGGATTGTGGAGAGTACAATAATGCAACAACTGTGTCAATAATTTGGTAAAGTAACAGCATTTGGTCGTCTATTTGAGGTCACCAGGGGCTAAGGTCTCCTCCCTGTTATTTTGATGACTTGCAACGTTTGTTCTAATACAGCTTTCTTAAAAAAATGTTCGGAACTACCCTCGTATTGCAAGGATAGTACCATGCCATTTTTTTCTGCATGGGTAGCCGGTGGTGAAAGGGTACAGTACCGCCCGACATTGAAAATAGGTGCAACATACTTCATTATTTTTGTCAGAACAACACATTTTTTTTGTAAAATAACTCAATTTCAATTAATACAGCGAAGCCGGATACCAGTGTGAGAAAGAATGACAATTTATTTATTTAATTGATCACATGTGCACTCCCACAAAATAAATCCCTACATCCAGTTTGGTGAGATCTGTGAAATGAATGAATGTATGGTCGTCTGCTAACCGCAGATAGTGAATGTGAATATATGATCATCTTTGAGACGATCCTTTGGCCACCTTTCGTGGGACCAAAGAGATGAAATTTACCTGAGCTTTGAGCGCCTGAAATGTGGCTGACCAATACGGTAGCAAGGTGCTCCCCCACCTCGACAGAGGTGCGAGATGACCTGAAGAACGGCCATGTTTCAGCACTCTGCCGCTGGATCTTGTGCTGTTAAGACCTGTCTTAGTTGTGCTCCGTAAAGACAAAAGAGTGGAGACATGGTATGCATGTGGAATATTTAAGAGTAGTTTGAAATAATAATTTCTCTATTTCAGGAACTTTTGTGGGGAGAATTAAATGTCAGGCAGGTAATATTAATGGGATCATAGTAATCTTCCAAAGCGACCAACGGTCACAATGAAACCACATGTAGCAATAAGTTGAAATACTTCCGTGTGCTTAAGTTAAGCTGAATTACTAGTGTGTGTACAATAAGTTGAAATATTTCAGAAATAGCGTGTGTACCATATGTTGAAATATTTAAGAAATGGCGTGTGCAGGACTTGAAATTAGAGACAAGTACTTCCACGTAGTGAGTACTGTGTGAGTCTCAAACTGTGTACGAGACAAAGGATAAAGTGAAGTACTCGTCCATGGTATCAGGTGAGGACTCGCGTGTGTGATGAATATGTTCTTAATATTACTTTGCATGATATGATTCCGTGTGACGCTTGATTCAAACTATAAAACTCTGAGAGAGAAGCAAGGTGAGTCGGCCGTCTATCCAGCAATGCCACTTGGCTTGCATTGCACAGGAAGACGTGCATATATCTCCAGAGTTCATAGTAGGAAAGTAGAATTACAAAGTGGGGCAGTGTCGTGTGAAACTGGGATAAATATTAATTGAAGTGGGAAAGCTGAAAGTGATAATTTTGTGACTAATCCTGTGTTGTATTTCATGTTGTGGTGTGGTGTATGTCATGTAATTTAAGTATGTGTGGTTTGCATGGGAGAGTAGCAAGGTAGTTTCAGGGGTAATGGGTATGCATGTTCCTTTTGTACCGCTCGGTCTCGAGGAAAGTTTCGTGATGATGGTTGTGAGAGTTGATGTGTGAGATATAGCAAAAGATCCACCATCCTATCCAGAAAGTGCACTGTAGAGTTAAATAATTACGAGACCATAAGATAGAGATTCACCAATGTAAAGCCATGCCCACTGGGCGGAATTTCTCATGTGTTATTGTTGTAGGTTATAGAATTTGTGTGTTTAGGTTATAGAATTTATCGGAATAAATAAGATAGTGAAAAGAAAAAGATTGGTGGCCTTTTCCTTCGAATTGTATGTTGTCATGATGTCCAGAATTTATAATGTGTGCGCCACTCATATTCAGTGCGATGGCCACATGTTGATGAAAGCCATTAAATAAAAAAACAAAAAATAACAAAAATGTGGTTTTGCCAGTGCGTAGTGAACAGTCAGAGTTCTGTAAATTTCTGATAGTCATATGAGCGTTTCCGTTGCGCATTATTCTTACAGGAGGATAATTTATATCTTTATTGTGAGTACTAGAGTTCATGTTACTCGACAGATAAGAATGAATCCACTCGCTTGGCAGACCACTCATCTTGCAGGCCTGACTGCTTGATGCCACAGTATGAGCAAGGCATGTGGGTGCCTCTCAAGTTATTATAAAATTTTACTGTTGTTCAGTGTTATGTAAGAATTTATGTGTGCATCTAAGATGAAATATCGAAGATGTTAAAGGACTTTATTTAAGGAAATAGCAAGAAAGATAGAAAATTGAAATTGCGCGGAGCCTATTGTTAGCAATACTGACTAAGGGAATTAAATAAGTTATTGTGCTCTCAAATGCAGTAGTGCTTGCTTATTACTTAAAATATTTCTATGCTATCCATCTCCTATTAATAACAACAGAAATAATGGTGTTTTTATAGTTTTCATACAGCTACCAGGGACCGACTGCATGTCGGCAAACGGCGTAGTTAAGGCAGAAGGCGCATTGCTATTTACCTTGTTTGTGATTTAATTCCAACTTCTTTTAATAAGTGGTGTAGTATAGCAAAAAAATTTCCAGCTCTGTCTGGTCCCTTAGGTTTCTCTGTTCGTATTTGCTATGTCTCATATCCGGTCGTGATCGAACATGATCAAGACACAAATGAATTAAGTAGCAATGCGAACTCCATTCTTGAGATTGAGAGCGTTACGCCTCCTGCAAACGATTTCAGGTGAAATATAAAGTATCACTTACAGTACTTTTGAAAAATCTTTGCTCCTCCCGCCAAGAAGTGGTGCAAAACTTACAACAGATTTCTGAATCTCCACAAGAGAATAATAATTTGATCAGAATATAAATATCTTTAAAAAAAACACCACAACCTCCCTCCCTCGGGCATGGGTATGTGTGTTGTTCTTAGCATAAGTTAGTTTAAGTAGTGTGTAACACTAGGGACCACGACCTCATCAGTTTGGTCCCTTAGGAATTCACACACGTGCTAACATTTGAAAACTTCACGTATGATGCTGAAATTTTTCACGCATCTCAGAGTTTGTGACGTCATATCTCTTGCACTAGGTATCGAAGAATGATGTATTCGTGTAGGCACATTGAACACCATATGTGTATGCCGTCTGCGACATACAGGTGATAGCGATATGCATATATACAGATGTCTGTAGTATCGCGTACACAAGGTATAAAAGGACAGAGCATTGGCGGAACTGTCATTTGAACTCCGGTGTTGCATGGGAAAAGATGTCCATTATGATTATGGCCGCAAGACAGGATTTAATAGACTTGGTATGGAGCTAGACGCGTGGGACAACCCATTACGGATATCGTTAGAGAATTCAATATTTCAGATCCACAGTGTCAAGAGTGTGCCGAGAATACCACATTTCAGGCAGTACCTCTCACCATGGACAATGAAGTGGCCGATGGCCGTTACTTAGCGATCGAAAGCAGCGAAGTTTGCATAGAGTTGCCAGTGCTAACAGCCAAGCAAACCTACCTGAAATAACCTCAGAAATCAATGTGGGGCGTGTGGCACACGCATCCGTTAGGGAAATGGGGCGAAATATGGCATTAAAGAGCAATGGCGACAGACGACCGACGCGAGTGCTTTTGTTGACAGCACGTCATTGCCTGCAGCATCTCTCCTGGGCTCGTGAGCATATCGGCTGGACACTTGACGAATGGAGAACCGTGGTCTGGTCAGATGAGTCCCGGTTTCAGTAGGAGCTGACGGTAGTGTTCGAGTGTGATCCAGACCCCATGAAGCCATGGACCCAAGTTGTCAACAAGGAACTGTGCTAGCTAGTGATGGCTCCATAATGATGTGGGCTATGTTTACATGGAATGGACTGGGTTCTCTGGTGTAATCAACCGATCACTGACTTAAAATGATTATGTTAGCCTACTTGGAGGCCATTTGTTCTCAAACAACGATGGAATTTTTATTGATGACAGTGCGCCATGCCACCAGGCCACAACTGTTCGCGATTCGTTTGAATATTATTCCAGACAGTTCGAGCGAATGATTTGGCTATCCAAATCACCCGACATGAATACCACCGATTATCTATGGGAAACAATCGAGAGGTCAGTTCGTGCACAAAATCCTCCACCGGCAATACTTTCGCAATTACGGACGGCCATAGAAGCAGCATGGCTCAGTATTTCTGCAGGGGACTTCCAATGATTTGTTGAGCCTGTCGAATTGCTGCACTACACTGGGAAAAAGGAGTTCCGACACGACATTAGGAGGTATCTCACGACTTTTGTCAACTCGATGTACACTGGTGAGCCAAAGCATTATGACACTTGCTTAATAGCTTGTCTGCCTGTCTTTGGAACCAAATACATCACTGATTCTGCATATTAGGGACCGACATTTGTTGGTAGGTTTTCGGAGGTATGTGGCATTAAATGTAAACGTACAAGCCATGTAATTCGCGTAAATAACGGCCGCTGATTTGTGTAAGCAGTGATGGCGCCCGATAGTGACCCAGATGATTTCCGTAGGATTTACATCAAGCGAATCTGGTCGCCGAGACATCAACCTGAGTTCACTATAGTGCTCCTCAAACCACTGCTGCACGGTTCTGGCTCCGAGACACGGACAATTATGTTCCTGAAAGATGGCATCCCCGTTGGAGAGGACATCAAGCATGAAGGGATGCAGGTGGT
The DNA here is from genome assembly GCF_023864275.1 of Schistocerca cancellata. NCBI lineage: Eukaryota > Metazoa > Arthropoda > Insecta > Orthoptera > Acrididae > Schistocerca > Schistocerca cancellata. The sequence continues at coordinate 312,815,414 of NC_064633.1, read as the reverse complement.
TTGCAACTGTCAGCGTGTCTTCGACTACTACCACAGGCTCCATGCAAACGCAGAAGAATGTCTCCCACAGCATAAGACTGGTGCCACCAATCTGTGTCCTTGGTGCGCTGCACGTTTCGAGCCGCCGTTCACCTTACTGACGGCGTTTGTGGAAACAACCATCGACCCAGTGTAGCAAAATTGCGAATCACCCGAAGTCGACGATCGACGGTCGAATCTCGGTGGTCCTGTGCCCATTGCAACAGTAATTGACGATTTCATTGGATCAACATGTGAACACATAGGGGTGGTCTGCTGCAGAGCTCCAAGTTCAACAATGTATGATTAACGGTGTGCTCCAAAACACTTGTGCATGCACCAGCATTGTGCTCTTTTGGTAGAGATGCCACAGATCACCATCTGTCCTACTTTACAGAGCAGACAAGCCTCCTAGCCGCACGTTCTATGAAGAGTTATGGACGTCCAAACGTTTAGCGCCTAATGGTAAGTTCACTGTTCTGCTACCTCTTTTCGTGGATGCTAACGACAGTAGCACGTGAACATTCGACCAGCTTCGCCGTTTTCGAGATATTCGTTCACAGGCTCTGCATAATAATAATCTTTCCTTCGTCGAAGTCGCTTATCTCAATGATTTCCCCATTTACAGCCCATATCTTCGCTGGAGTGATAGCCGTCCGCTCCGCTGTGCTTGCATACTTTTGTTACGCGTCACGTGCCAGTAACGCCACCAGGCGGCATCCAGCGTCGCAATGGGCTGTGCTCACAATGTATTGGCTTATCATTGTATATTGTGAGTAGAGTTAGTAGCAAAGGAGTTAGGAGGTTCTTATCCCCATAGCGATTGGTGCCTGACCGTAAAGGATGTGTGTACCAAGAATGGTTCCCCTCCTCCCTTCACCCGGTCGTAGGTCCCCTTCGGTGCAGTGATTTTTAACGTTTTCATTGTGGTGTCAGTGTTACTCTAGTGCCGTGTGCAGTTCTGCGTTCCACCAGCACCAGCAGTGTCGCCAGCGTCATTCATTTGTGTTCCCACTGTGGTGTTTCTTTATCTTCATGTCAACTCAGAGTGTTCATTCTCCGTATGTGTGTATGGCTCTAGTCTATGTTGTTTTTAAATCTACTGTTTCTACTCATCTCTTTTTGTTCTTGTTAATTCGTCATTGTATACCATTATTTTCTCATTAGCCTATGTTTTCGTTGTAAATCTTTTGTCTGAAGAGTGGCGTATTGTGCAGCTGCCAGCACAACCATTTTTGGGGGGTGAAATGACACCAGCAGTGTCGCGAGCGTCATTCATTTGTGTTCCCACTGTGGTGTTTCTTTATCTTCATGTCAACTCAGAATGTTGATTCTCTGCATGTGTATATGGCTCTAGTCTATGTTGTTTTTAAATCTACTGTTTCTACTCATCTCTTTTTGTTCTTGTTAATTCATCATTGTATACCATTATTTTCTCATTAGCCTGTGTTTTCGTTGTAAATCTTTTGTCTGAAGAGTGGCGTATTGTGCAGCTGCCAGCACAACCATTTTTGGGGAGTGAAATGACACCAGCAGTGTCGCGAGCGTCATTCATTTGTGTTCCCACTGTGGTGTTTCTTTATCTTCATGTCAACTCAGAGTGTTGATTCTCTGCATGTGTATATGGCTCTAGTCTATGTTGTTTTTAAATCTACTGTTTCTACTCATCTCTTTTTGTTCCTGTTAATTTATCATTGTATACCATTATTTTCTCATTAGCCTGTGTTTTCGTTGTAAATCTTTTGTCTGAAGAGTGGCGTATTGTGCAGCTGCCAGCACAACCATTTTTGGGGAGTGAAATGACACCAGCAGTGTCGCGAGCGTCATTCATTTGTGTTCCCACTGTGGTGTTTCTTTATCTTCATGTCAACTCAGAGTGTTGATTCTCTGCATGTGTATATGGCTCTAGTCTATGTTGTTTTTAAATCTACCGTTTCTACTCATCTCTTTTTGTTCTTGTTAATTCATCATTGTATACCATTATTTTCTCATTAGCCTATGTTTTCGCTGTAACTCTCTTGTCTGAAGAGTGGCGTATTGCGCAGCTGCCAGCGCAACCATTTTTGGGGAGTGAAATGACAACAAAGGAAAAAAAACAAGAATGGTTGAAATGGCTTCGGTGGTTTAGGAAGAGATGTGTAAAACACCCACCCTCAAACACACACACAGACACACACACACATACATACATTTTCATAATAAGAGTGGAATCAAAACAAAATCTCCATAGTTTGCAATGGGTGATTGAAAACTTTTGACCGGTGGTATAGATAGCTAAATGAACGGCTAGTGTACGAGAAACGCTTATGAAGCAAGTCTGGCAGCACGAAATGTTGTCGTTGGTGCGAGACTTTGAGGAGAACCGGGCGTCCTTCACCCCTGCAGCGGGGGACTCGTGTGGCACAAATTAAGCGGAGCACTCCTAATTTTCGCGGGAGCCTCTACTGGTAGCCCCGCCTGCGGCGTCACTGAGCGGGTCTGGTCCGGCGGACCGACGCAAAAGGGCGAGCGAGCCGTGCGGCGAGGTACGTGACTCAATCTGCGGCCGGCGGCCGGCGCTCCCCGCCGGTCTGCCGCGGCTGCTCCCAGCTGCGCACGGTCGCCGCCACACCCCGTAATCCGCCTCGCATCATTTCTCAAACGGCGGCTGCTGCTAATGGGAAACGCTCGCCAATTACCCGGCGCCAGCAGCGGTCTGTGATTACTGCGGGCGCTGGCAGGAACACAAAGTAGAAATTTCTGCTCTCCCCCCCTCTCCCTCCCTCTCTCTCTCTCTCTCTCTCTCTCTCTCTCTCTCTCTCTCTCCCACCGATTTGTATATCCATCCCTCTCCCCGTTTCGGTGGATACTTACTTGTGTCGGCTAATTTGAATACGGTACCTGCGTGGTTTCCCACACGTCTACAGGATCTGACTCAACTGCGACGTTGAAAACAGAAACCGGATCGCAGATTATGTCACACACGGTTCACCTGCGGAAATGGCAACGTGACTTGTCTGTTATCACGGGAGTCGTCACAACTCGGCCTCTGTACTTCTCGATTTCCGAAAAGCATGTGGCACTATGAAATGGTACTGTATGTACCATTCCATTATTAAATACGATGTTTTGCAATCGTACCTTCTTAAAAGGACAGCATAATCGGTAGATATTCACGGGTGCGGCCACTTACCATCGCCTATAGAGAAACTCGAGTAGAAGCAATAGATTATTTAAACAAACTGCTACCGCCTCACGGTACAGGCATTTACACAGTTTCAACCGTTAGATTAAAATCTTGTAAGCATGTGGAAGGTCACTTTGAACCCACGTGGTCATAGCCACCACGTGCATATACAGTATCCTTTGATACTGGCTAAATTATAACTGAAGTCGCTATACGGTACGGAATAGGAGTATAGAAAAGAAAGCTTTATCGTCTCTGTCCTCACCCCATTGCATGCTAGTATTGAATCTGTGGACTAGATGCAAGTTTGAGCTCTTGTCTATCCTGTCCTATGTGTTTTAATATTAAAGTAGCGGGAAAATTACTAGTGGCTGATGAGATGCAATCCCCTCTGTTAAGAATTCCTCCTTTCCCAGAAATAGCGTGCGTGTTGCGTGCAGTTGTGTAAAGTAATAAGAGGCTTCACCTTCACCTAACATAATATTAAATTATGAAAGAAATAAAGCAAATTTATCCAGAATAACTTCAGTATGCTATGCTTGAACAAACCCGATACCCATTCAACAATTATAAATATTAATGGCACAGACTGCCAATAGGTATGCTGCGTTCTATGACGGAAAACTCCTTCACTGATCCCTCCAAAAGAATCCGTTGCGCATTATTCGTGTTCAATATCCACACCCATAGAGGGCTGTAATACAGATGAAGGAGGTTTCTGAGAACTATGACATAAAAAAGTAAAATATCCCTAAACATATCTATAACTAAGAATAGATAATTTCCCCACAAACAGATAACTTTTAATGAAGGCAACTTCTGCCAGAATCTGTTTCACGTAATATACCCCCAGCGACGGTCCCTTTTCAACTACACCACACCTACTGATAAAAAATGGATTAAAATAGTCTTGACTGTAAAAAAAATGTTCATCTGCAATGGTTTCGGTCAGAATGTAACAATCTTCAGATCATTTAAATCATGATGGTAGGCGGCGGCGGTGAACGAAGCACGTGTTGTAGCTCCACGAACATCAGTTGCTGGATTCACAACACTTGCTCCTTTCACCGCCACCACCTACCATCATGGTATAAACAGTATGAAGATGGTCACACTCTGACCGAAACCGCTAACCATGGCAAATAAATATTTTATTGCGATCGAGGCTGTTTTTAATCCATTTTTAAAGTATTTTAGCCAGACCGCTGTTTTTTCCACAACAGTGTTCTCAAAAAATTACACCTGTCGTTGTTATCTTAAGTGGGATCGTATGGGGTATCAAGAGAGATTTGCGACTGGATTGGGGATATCTTGGTAGCGACGATGCAACATGTTATCTTGGATACAGTCGTTGACTGACGTGAAAGCAACTTCAGGTGTGCCCCAGGGAAGTGCGTCGGAATCCTTGCTGTTTGTGCTGCATATCGATGACTGTGCAGGCAGTATAAATAGCAACTTGAGAATTGCTACTGTTTATTTGACGGGCATGACGACGTGGTCCAAGACATGACCCTCTGCCTAATGTTTCCTTTTCCAGTGCTGACGACACCATCAGAGGCCTTAACGACTCAGAAAGCAGTTACAAACTCGAACAATCTCAGCATGCCGAAATTTTTATGTTTAGCCACACAACGGTCGGTTCGTGGCTTCATCAGACCGCTGGCTAAAATTACCGAGTAGCTCCGACGTATGCTATAGAGCATGTAGTGGGGAGAAATTAGCGCTGCTTCTTTCAAAAAAGAAAAAAAAAAGTTCAGATATGCGTGAAATGGGGCATAACTGCTAAGTCATCAGTCCCTAAGCTTATACACTACTTAACCTAAATATCCTAAGGACAAACACACACACCCATGCCTGAGGGAGGACTCGAACCTACGTCGGGACCAGCCACACAGTCCATGACTGCTTGTTTCACTTACCTCAAACGACTATATATTGTCTAATTTCCATCCTTCTTCCTTTTTGTTGAAACTTTTTTTGGTGTTGAATTTCTACGGCCTCTCTGTACATTCTAGCGTACTAATTATTAGAGCTTGCTGAAATTACAGTGTTAGATAAATTTGGTGGTTTCTCGGTCGTAGTGCGTGACCTACTACTGCTGCTGCTGATTTATCCGTCTTCCCAGAAGACATTAATGCTTCATTTTGTAGTCCCTATGTACACTTGGCCGCAAGTGCAATGGATTTGACAAGCTTCGCAGTGTTCAAATATTCGCGAGCATTTCTCATTTGTTTAAGCACTGTGTCAATACCTTATTCACTGATGCGATCTGTGACAGTTTTTAAAAATCGAAGAAAAACATTTCCTAGACTTGTCTAATTAGAGCCCAATTTATCTCATTTTGAGAGTATCCGTTTCTTCTTAAATGATCGAACTCGTCCTCCAAGTATATGGTTCACAAAGTCCTTTAATCCGGTCCACCAATGTTTTGATCACTCCTCTTTTCTGCCTGGGCTGGTGATTGGAATTTATGTGCAGATACCTATCCGCGTGATTGAGCTTTCTGTACACTTCCTGTCCTACAGTTTCCTCAGGTTTTCTAAGTACCTATGCATACAGAAACGAAGTTTACCTTCTTTCTCTTTTTCCATAGAGAACCTCATATTAGAATTAATATTATTCAAAAATATGTATGGAAACAGCTGCAGACGGCGAAGAAAAAGCCCTCTGATTGGTTTCCCTACGTGGATGTTACTTTCGTTATATGGCCTTACGGAGAAAAAGAACTCTCAGAATACTAAATTTTCTGAATAAATGCTATAATGTACAGAGCGGCCATAGCAATTCAAAAGCCCAAAAACAATTTTAACAGAAAAGAAGAAGGACTGAAATCAGGCAAGTTGTGAACATTTGTGCTTAATAAAACAAATAGCACCAATTCTTCTTCACAGCAAGCTCCAGCATACGCCGGTGCGAGTGCACGACTCACGAAAGAGTGAAAGTCACGCGTGGTCGTAGTAAGATGGTGGAGTCAGAAATCGTTTTAGTGTGCACACGGTGGCACCGCAGCGATAATAGCGCTGCAGTCCTGGTTTGGAAGTCAACAAGTATGCACGTAGGTAGAAAAAAAGCAGGCGGCGTTTGCTGGTTCAATTTATAAATGCATAAAGAAAAGCAGCAGAAGATTTTGAACTGACCCAGTGGTAAGCTCACGGCTACTAAAAGGAGCATGCTTGACAGTGTTGATAGATTTAAGAGATGATGAAAGTAAATCGTTTATAGAACAGTCGTGGAAGGAGTATATAGAGGGCCTATACAAGGGCGATGTACTTGAGGGTAATGTTATGGAAATGAAAGAGCACGTAGATCAAGATAAGATGGGAGATGCGATACTGCTTGAAGAATTTGACACAGCACTGAAAGACATCAGTCGAAATAAGTCCCCGGGAGCAGACAACATTCCGTTAAAACTACTGATAGTCTTGGGAAAGCCAGCCAAGAGAAAATTCTTCCATCTGGTGAGCAAGATTTATGAGACAGGCGAAATACCCTCAGACTTCAAGAAGAATAAAATAAATTCAGTTCCAAAGAAAGCAGGTGTTGACAGGTGTGAGAATTACCGAACTATCAGTTTAAAAACATAATTGCAAAATACTAACACGAATTCTGTACAGACGAATGGGAATACTTGTAGAAGCCGACACCAGGGAAGATCAGTTTAGATTCCATAGAAATGTAGGAACACGCAAGCCAATACTGACCCTACAACATTTTAGAAGTTAGATTAAGGAAAGGCAACCAAACATTTATAGCATTTTTAGACTTAGAGAAAGGGTTCGACAATGTTGTCTGAAATGCTCTCTTTCAAATTCTGAAGGTGGCAGAGGAAAAATACAGAGAGCGAAAGGCTATTTACAGTTTGTACAGAAACCAGGTGGCAGTTATAAGATGCGAAGAGCACAAAAGGGAAGCAATGGTTGGGAAGGGAGTAAGACAAGGTTGTAGCCTGTTATTCAATCTGTATATTGAGCAAGAGGTAAAGGAAACAAAAGAAAACTTTGGAGTAGAAATTAAAATCCAGGGAGAAGAAATAAAAACCTTGATGTCTGCTGATGAGATTATAATTCCGTCAGAGACAGCAAAGGACTTGGAAGAGCAGTTGAACGGAATGGACAGTGTCTTGAAAGGAAGATATAAGATGGACATCAAAGAAAGCAAAACAATAATAATGGAATGTAGTAACAGCTTTATGACACCCTTATGAGCCTAAGCAGTGCATACATCCAGGCCAGAGTGGGTGAAATGTCCTACTGATAAGTTGCCCATACTGCCAAGTTATTCGTAAATTTGACTGATATTGTAATCACTGCAGTAACATTACACACCGCATCGACATGTAAGTCCATTTCCTTTGCTCCACCCTTATGGGTCCTTCACATTCATTTGTTTTAAGCTGTGTTTAAAAACTAAGATCGATATAGAAAGGGGCAGATAATTTCAGCCAGTTTAATGTATTGGCCAAAAATGCCTTATTTTATATTAGAATCACATTTTAACAAGTAGAATTTAGAGTAGAATGAACAAAGCTGTTTTCATCTGAAGCAGTCGATCTTAGATTTGTGAAGAGAGTGGCGAACTCAATAATATCACGCAGTGTACTAATAATTGTTCGACAGTATTCGTACAATACCATACCCGTCTCACTCTGGTACACTTGCTTCCAGCCACTGACGTGCATTTAAAGTCTGACTCGAGGAACGTAGCGGCATATCGTAGGCTAGTCACTGCCGTGGTGGGGCAGCGAACAGCCATATGGTGAGAAGGGTGGCTGGCGGCTGCGGCTAACAAAGAGAGCAGAAAGTAACTCGACACACGCGCTGAGGAGGCGCGCGCACCCCAGAGCGGCCGCGCGGTTATTTATAGAGAGCGCCTGGCGTGGCAGCAGACACACGCCGAGCATGTGTGCCGCACAGCCCCCTCCCCCCAGACACACGTGTGCCAAGCACCCTCGGCCACCCCTGCGATGAGCCACACGTCTCCCCAGGTGGAAGCAGCCGCACACGTCCCAACGCTCGGCCGTGATATTCCCCTTTGAGCTCCACCATCCGGAACCCACATACCTGCGCAACAGATGTGTCGCTCCGTCGGTAAAAACGGAGAAATGTTATGTTCCGAATTATCATTTGGATGGCATATGTAATTATCTCCGTCAAATTTCGATCGTTAACGTCGGAAATATTCTGTTTCCAAAATGTCTTATAGGCATTGTTGAACAGCAATTATTAAGGTTTGGGACTACTTAATGCTACACACAACTGTTCTTAGTTTCATTTGGATTATCGATTTCGTTCACATTCTGAGGACCCTTGGGCCATTTGTACTAAAGGAAAACAACTACAGACAGTGGTGAGCAAAAATTAAGAACGAAAGTAAATTTCGCATTTTGATCTAGAAAACAGCCAAAGTTATGAAATTCAGTTTTATTTTATTTTATTGATGATCGATTTCGGGTATCAGAACCCATTCTCAAATCATCCCACCAGGAAAGTTGTTGCATTCCGTGATAGCACGCAAATCATGTTAATATTGTATATACGAGGGTGAGTCAAATGAAAACCTTAAATATTTTTTTAAAATATTATTTATTGCGCAGAAGTGGTACAAAGCTGTATCACGTTTCAACATAATCTCCCCCACGCTCAATGCAAGTCCTCCAGCGCTTACAAAGTGCATAAATTCCTTTAGAAAAAAATTCTTTTGGTAGACCGCGCAACCACTCATGCACCGCGTGGCGTACCTCTTCATCAGAATGGAACTTCTGTCCTCCCATTGCGTCTTTGAGTGGTCCAAACATATGGAAATCACTTGGGGCAAGGTCTGGTGAGTATGGCGGATGAGGAAGACACTCAAAATGCAGGTCTGTGACTGTTGCAACTGTTGTACGGGCATTGTGGGACCTTGCATTGTCATGTTACAAAAGGACACCTGCTGACAGCAATCCACGTCGATTTGATTTGATTGCAGGCAGATGATTTTTTAGGAGATCTGTGTATGATGCACTGGTGACAGTGGTCCCTCTAGGCATGTGCTGCTCCAAAATGACGCCTTTTTCGTCCCAAAGGAGAGTCAGCATAACCTTCCCTGCTGATGGTTCTGTTCGAAACTTCTTTGGATTTGGTGATGAGGAATGGCGCCATTCCTTGCTCGCTCTCTTCATTTCCGGTTGGTGGAAGTGAACCCAGGTTTCGTCCCCAGTAACTATTCTTGCAAGGAAGCCATCACCTTCTCGTTCAAAGCGCCGAAGAAGTTCTTCACAAGCATCAACACGTCGTTCTCTCATTTCAGGAGTCAGCTGCCGTGTCACCCTTCTTGCAGACACTTTGTGAAACTGGAACACGTCATGCACAATGTGCTGTGCTGACCCATGGCTAATCTGTAAACATGCTGCAATGTCATTCAGTGTCACTCGGCGGTTTTCCTCCACTATGGTTTAAACTGCTGCAGTGTTCTGTGGAGTCACAACTCGTTGTACTTGACGTGGACGAGGAAGGAGCATCTTCCACTGAAGACACACCATTTGTGAACTTCCTACTCCATTCGTAGACTTGCTGCTGTGACAAACATGCATCACCGTACTGAATCTTCATTCGTCGATGAAATTCAATAGGTTTCACACCTGCACTACGCAAAAACCAAATAACAGAACGCTGTTCTTCCCTGGCGCAAGTTGCAAGTGGGGCGGCCATCTTTATATTGATACTGCGATGGTATGTGTGCATCTGAACTGCGTTGCCGCCTGCAGGCCATTCTGCACGCTGTTTGTAGCACGCTGACCAACTTACAGGATAACGGCGCGAAATTTCGATTTGTTATTACAAATTTAAGGTTTTCATTTGACTCAAACTCGTACTTGCGTCTAAGTCAAGTTTTTCAATGACCGTTGGCTTGAAAAAGTATGTTTATGATGTCAACGGCCACTGAAAAACTTGAATTAGACACAGGTTCGTACATTATTAAACGATGTGCGTCCCAACACGAAATACACCATTCTTTTCTGGTTGGCTGATTTGAGAATGTGTTCTGATGCCCGAAACCGATCACCAATTAAATAAAAAGAACTGGATTTCGCAACTTTCGTTGTTTTCCATATCAGACTGGTAAACAGAAATTTCTGTCCTGGTATTAAAGCAGCATGCTGGAAATCCAAAATTTCGCATGGTGTGTCGCACCAAAGCAATATATCTCAATTAAACTTGGGCCGTACTCAGAAAGAACTGTTACAGTTTAGTACAATATAGTAAAGTACACTACACGTCGGGCGCAATGTTCATGGGGACTTTACGTGTTCCCACCTCTCCCTATATGAGGGTATGCCGAGCATTGTCGAACATGATTGCTTCGGTGGTCCAGGTCTGAGGAGAGATAATACTGCGTGAACGTACTGATATGCAAACATGGTACACTGTACACTAACCAGTCAACATTATTGTGACACTGTACACCTTCACCATATGTGTCTTTTCATGGTTGCATTCGATCCTGGCTTCAGTTTTATTGATAACTATGTGCGACTGAATCGAACAGCTGAGGTGGACGAGCTCTTGAAACGAGAGGATATTCGACGAATGGACTGACTTGCCCGTCCCCCCGATTAAATACTATCGAGCATGTGTGGGATACGTTGTGGATACATACTGTAGCGTGTCGACATGCACCATGCGATCCAGCAGTTGTCAACCGCGTTCGTAGAGAAATGAAACGCCCTACCACAAGAACTTCTTGCCGACCTTGGGCGAGCAAGGGAGCAAGTGTCATGGTTACCACACACCCGATTAAGAACCATATTCCGCTTTTTGCAATGGCCAGGGGACCATCATGAATCGGTGACTTCAGCGTAATTATCATCTTTGAATAACTGTATCATTTCTGTTGGTCTCACTGCGTATTTATTTCACAGAAATGAAAAGTAATAACACAGAGATTTTAATTATCACTAGAATACGCGTAGTTTTTAGAAAGTCAAGTTTTTGTGAACGGAACAGGGCCCAATTATATTAAAAAATGGAATTACAATATTAATGCTGTTTCTTTTCAGGATTCTAGTGCAGTGTAGTCAGCAAACAATCACAGTTTGAAAATAGTAAATACCGACATTGGTTGCTTCATGCGTCAGCATGAATTTCACGAGTGCTTTAGATTTGGAGGAAGAAAGATAACTGGCCTTCCGAGATGGTTTCCAAAATGCCGACCATGATATTCTATACAAGCTTCCAGTTTACCATGTAAATACTGGTGCAGAAGTTCTTTTTATAGTTGCCTGGAGTGGCAAACATAAGTTGCAATTGGTAGCAGGACGTGACCGGGGTGTGACGCAAGATCTGATGGCCGAGAAAAGATTAGTCTCAAAGTAAGCCGGCAGCGATCAGGAAGATTTTTTTTTTTTTTTGTCGTCAGTCTACTGACTGGTTTGATGCGGCCCGCCACGAATTCCTTTCCTGTCTAACCTCTTCATCACAGAGTAGCACTTGCAACCTACGTCCTCAATTATTTGCTTGACGTATTCCAATCTCTGTCTTCCTCTACAGTTTTTGCCCTCTACAGCTCCCTCTAGTACCATGGAAGTCATTCCCTCATGTCTTAACAGATGTCCTATCATCCTGTCCCTTCTCCTTATCAGTGTTTTCCACATATTCCTTTCCTCTCCGATTCTGCGTAGAACCTCCTCATTCCTTACCTTATCAGTCCACCTAATTTTCAACATTCGTCTATAGCACCACATCTCAAATGCTTCGATTCTCTTCTGTTCCGGTTTTCCCACAGTCCATGTTTCACTACCATACAATGCTGTACTCCAGACGTACATCCTCAGAAATTTCTTCCTCAAATTAAGGCCGGTATTTGATATTAGTAGACTTCTCTTGGCCAGAAATGCCTTTTTTGCCATAGCGAGTTTGCTTTTGATGTCCTCCTTGCTCCGTCCGTCATTGGGTATTTTACTGCCTAGGTAGCAGAATTCCTTAACTTCATTGACTTCGTGACCATCAATCCTGATGTTAAGTTTCTCGCTGTTCTCATTTCTACTACTTCTCATTACCTTCATCTTTCTCCGATTTACTCTCAAACCATACTGTGTACTCATTAGACTGCTCATTCCGTTCAGCATATCATTTAATTCTTCTTCACTTTTACACAGTATAGCAATGTCATCAGCGAATCGTATCATTGATATCCTTTCACCTTGTATTTTAATTCCACTCCTGAACCTTTCTTTTATTTCCATCATTGCTTCCTCGATGTACAGATTGAAGAGTAGGGGCGAAAGGCTACAGCCTTGTCTTACACCCTTCTTAATACGAGCACTTCGTTCTTGATCGTCCACTTTTATTATTCCCTCTTCGTTGTTCTACATATTGTATATGACCCGTCTCTCCCTATAGCTTACCCCTACTTTTTTCAGGAAGATTACTTATCTTTATTCTCCACACTGAAGCAGGCACCGTCTATTGCTCTCATAGCAAGTAGCTACGTAATTAAGTTCACAATACAGTTCACAAATCAACAGTGCAATCGTAACTAAGTTCTAAGCCCAAGGTTGTCATATAAGATCTATACAGTAACACTTTGATATTAACACAGCTAGCGAGCAAGAGCGATTGGCCGTAGCGTCAGGTCTGTGCTCCCGTTATATCTTGTAGCCGTAGAGGGAGCTGCAGGCAAGAACTATTGAAGACGCGACGTCTTCAGCCGGAGATAACGCCGTGAACTTCCGGCGGCCGCGACGTGAAGCTGAGGCCGACCACCGCCTATGTGCGGCCGGGCTGAGCGACGGCAGGGCGCGCGTGATTCAGTTAGGTCCGCGGACTTAGCAGTTCTAGGTTTTCAATCTTTATGCAATAGATTGGAAGCTTTTACTGACCCTGGTGCTCGTAATTTTGAAAAGAACCTTTGAATAACACATCATATTCGCCGGCCGCGGTGGTGTAGCGGATCTGGCGCTGCAGTCCGGAACCGCGGGACTGCTACGGTCGCAGGTTCGAATCCTGCCTCGGGCATGGGTGTGTGTGATGTTCTTAGGTTAGTTAGGTTTAAGTAGTTCTAAGTTCTAGGGGACTTATGACCTAAGATGTTGAGTCCCATAGTGCTCAGAGCCATTTGAACCATTTTTTGAAATCATATTTCCGATCAGAAGTCAAAATATTTAATTTACTCTTACCCCGTAAGTTAGTTAAGACACATGGAAAGCAGACGAGTACCGGTATCTACCATTTTCAAACTGCGATTGGTCGTGAACTGCTTGCTGGCCTACTAGAACCATGAAAAAATAAAAAATAGGACCATTAACATTCAATAAGGGGCATTCGAAAAGAAAAGAGCCGGTAGCTGTAAAATGGAAGTCGCTGAATGGATCATAATGCCATAGCATGCGGAAGATGTGGTCGCTATAAGAGCGCTGAGGCCTCAGACTAGCCGCTAGAGGGACGTGGGTGCTCACCCACGTGCACGCGTCCACTGTACTCAGTAGAGCCGAAAACAGAGAAACGGAGGCGTCACAAGAAGAGCAACGGGACTGAAGTGCGTTTCCCTTATAAAGGAAGGAATGTAGGGAACAGAAATTCTTCGAAGAACGGCACAAGTGTACGGAGGACACTGCATGTCCTTTGCAACCCCAACTCCTAATCCGATCTGGGAGCAACGATTGCCACGGTAACACCCGGTCTTCAATAATTAGGGCATCGGCCTGCTGGAAAATGGTGCTGGTAATACGGTGTGGTGTTCCAGATCTTGTTTTATTGGCCAACGACGTCCGTCCTTCCTTACATCGCTTTTGCCACGCCTTGATCTTTGCAACGGAGATGCAATGTTCTTCGTGGACTTGTACCCTTCTTTAATGAATTTCCGTTTTCTGCTCTCCTTTCGATGTTTGGAAACGCACTGTACCCCTTTGCTCATCTTCGGAACCTCTATTTCACCTCTGTAAGAAAGACCGTGTGCAGTTGACACTTGAACGTGTTTGCTTTTCTATCACGTGGATGTGGGTGCGCGACACTCTATCGGTGAGCTTGGAACCTCTGCGCTCTTTTACGGACCACGCCTTCTACAGTATGCAGTGGCAGTACGATAACCCTCGGCGTTTTTCATTTTACAGAGACCGGCTCGTTTATTTTTGAATGCACCTGTTATAAAGGTATAGGGGTCCTCTTTGAGACTGACAAGGGTTGTACACCTATGCAACAGGAAAACCCTGTCAGGAAAAGTCGAAAAAGTTATTAATAGACTTTCTTCAAAGGTTGGCCTTGTCTGTAACTTACAGGTTACGAATATTTCCGTTAATAATACGTTGTCTTTATTCATTACATTGTATTTTTCTGTTTCTGTCGAACGCTGCCGGCCGCTGTGGCTGAGAGGTTCTAGGCGCTCCAATCCAGAACCGCGCTCCTGCTACGGTCGCAGGTTCGAATCCTGCCTCAGGCATAGATGTGTGTGATGTCCTTAGGTTTGTTAGGTTTAGGTACTTCTAATTCTAGGGGACTGATGACCTCAAATGTTAAGTCCCATAGTGCTTAGAGATATTTGAACCATTTGTCGAAAACTTTTCCGAGCTACAACTCCATTCTCAAGAGCTACAGTGATGCTTCTTCAAACTTGAAAACGAAATGTTCATCTTCTGCAGCCGTGAAAAACTTATACATTTGCACAAACATTTCAAATAATTTAATATGTTTGTAGCTATACAGCCATGATGAACATTTCGTGTCCGAAAGAAGGAGATAAACTGAAGCAGACACAACGCCCCGAATTGCCGTTGTTGTCCTTGAGAATGAATTTCAAGCTGCGAGATACATTGGACTAAAACAGAAAAATAAAATATTGTGAGTCAGAATGACGTACAATCAAAAAAAATATTTCTTACCTAATTCGAAAAATTTTCTTATCCAGGTTATCATTTGTCTTCCGCACGCTAGAAGTGCACAAAACTCTCGGCTATTAACATGGAAATTATTTCATTTCCGCAGGCCGGAGTGGCCGTGCGGTTCTAGGCGCTACAGTCTGGAGCCGAGCGACCGCTACGGTCGCAGGTTCGAATCCTGCCTCGGGAATGGATGTGTGTGATGTCCTTAGGTTAGTTAGGTTTAATTAGTTCTAAGTTCTAGGCGACTGATGACCTCAGAAGTTAAGTCGCATAGTGCTCAGAGCCATTTGAACAATCTGAACCATTTCAAAATGGCTCTGAGCACTATGGGACTTAACATCTGTGGTCATCAGTCCCCTAGAACTTAGAACTACTTAAACCTAACTAACCTAAGGACATCACACACATCCATGCCCGAGGCAGGATTCGAACCTGCGATCGTAGCGGTCTCGCGCTTCCAGACTGTAGCGCCTAGAACCGCACGGCGACTCCGGCCGGCTCCGGATTATTCATTAATAATATAAACATACCATTTCAAATTAAAATGTATGCTGCGAGCATAAGCCTAGAGCACTACGATTTTACTTTATCTTAATGCTTAAAACTGAAATACGCTAGCGTCCCAAAGTGAACAGGGAAATTCGGATTAAAATTTCCCCGTGAGGCTGAATGGTGAAACCCATATAGTAAAGTCGTAGCTGCAAAGCGTGTTAAACAAGGACACTAAAAAGTAATACCTCAGACTCTTGAGGTCTAAGTCATCGTAGCACCTGTGAGCTGACTGCGATGTCGTGGTGTAGTTCGCAGCACAAAGACACAATCACGGTACTAAGACCCTCATCTGCAGGACAGGAAATAAGCGAACGACTCTGTTATGTCGGGCATAGAGCACATTGTCAGGAGTATTCAATGCAAAGGGTCATTTCACGCTATGGCGACGTTACAGAGACCCAGAAATTTCTTGTCACAGGCCAGTACAAGTCACCACTTTTCCACAGAGCCAGCACTTGCTTCCTCTTGAAAGCTGTCTTTCACAATCGCAACTTTGAATACTAATTTTCTTTCTCATATTCTTAGTCGCAAACATTCTTCAAAGGAATATTGTGTGCGTAACAATCGATCTCTAGAAGCATGACTGTCTTCGGCACGCTCGGTAGGCGTCTATTGAGGAAATACTGACGAGCTAATTGCGACGTAATCGGATATCAACGTAATCGGATATCAAATGCTTGAATGAAAACTTTAGCTGCTGGGAGTGTATGCAAAAGTCACATGTGATCTGTTTATTCAACTAATACTTTGCACGAATGTGTGCGAATGCAGGATCACTTACCCACGGTTCAGATTAGTACTACCACTAAGTAAAAATCCGTTAGATGGATATACTTGTATTTTGTAACGCTACTTTATCTGAATGATACTAAAGTCAGAAATGAAAGTAACAAAACGGAAACTTGTGTGGCATAGCTGGTTTGGGAATTGAAATAATTCATCTGCTACTCTTGAGTATTTGTTTCGAATCAGGATTCCAAAGTGGGTGCTCCGTTTCTCTAGAACGGTTGCCTTAACTGTCTTAGCCATCCGGACACTACTCAACTTCCCAAGTGCCGCTCACCACTGATGCAGTACCGTTCATTTTCCCTTTGCTCGCAGCCCAACTGTACTCCCGCAATGAAACGAAATATGGTATACTTCCGTATGTCCGTCGAAGCGTAACTATAGAATAAATTATATGTCCAAAAGAACAAGCACCACACACACACACACACACACACACATAATTGATAGATAATCCTCGACATGCATGCGGATGCATACAATCTCTCGTCCCCCTGCGCGGTATACAGTAAAGCTGCGAGTAACGAGAACATGAACGGGGTTACATCAGTGGTGAGCAGCACTTGGAAGTATTGGTAGGACGAGAAGCGTGTCCAGATGTCCGAGAAAGCTGCCGGCATGGTAGTTCAGCGTGCTACAAAAATAACCAGCAATGAAGTATTCAACGACAACTTTGAAGGGATGTCTTGTGAAATCCGCCCAGAACACGCGACGAGAAGATGAGAACAATCGTAAACAAAATTAAGGAAGGAAAGGTGGTTAAGGCGACCTTTCTAGAGAAGAGGAGCATCCGATTCGAGTCCCAGTCCGGCAGAAATTTTCAAGTGAACTCGTTGAATTATTTCAATGCCCAGAGCAACTATATCACACAAATTTCCCTTTAATTATGAAAGTAAGGCTGCGTAAGTCGATCATTGAAAATGTCCAAGAGAACAGACTCCACACATATAATTGCACACAAGCGAAATTATTTTCATTCTGTTGTTGTTGAGTTGTTGTATTCTTCAGTCCGAAGACTAGTTTGATGCGCCTGTGACCTGCTCGAGCCTCTTCTTCTCCGAATAACTACTCCAACCTACATCTTTCTGCATCTGTTGGCTGTATTAATCCCCCACACTTACCTCCAGTACAAAATTGGTGATCCCTTGATGTCTCAGAATGTGTCATATTAACCTTTCCATTCTTTTGGCCTACCTGTTCAACAAATTTCTTGTCTCCGCAGTTCTATTCAGTACTTCCACATTAATTATGTGATCTACCCATCTAATGTTCAGCATTCTTCTGCACCACCACATTTTGAAACTTTCTATTCTCTTTTTACCTAAATTGTTTATCGTCCAAGTTTCAATTCCACACATGGCTACACGCCAGAGAATTAGCTTCAGAAAAGACTTCCTAACATGTAAATCTCTATTCGATGTTAACAAATTTCTCTTCTACAAAAATGCTTTTGTTGCCATTGCCAGTCTACATTTTCTATACTCTCTACCTCTGTCATCATCAGTTACTTTGCTCCCCAGATAGCAAAACCTATCTACTGCTTGAAGTGCCTTATTTACTAATTTGATTCCCTTATCATCATCTGATTCAATTTGACTATCCTTATTTTGCTTTTGTTGATGTTCATCTTATATCCTACTTTCAAGACACTGTCCATTTCACTCAACAGCTCTTGCAAGTCGTTTGCTGACGCTGACAGAATTACAATGTCATCGGCAAACCACGTTCTTGTTTCTTCTTCCTGACTTTTACTTCCTACTCCAGTTTTTCCTTTGGTTTCCTGTAATACTTACTCAATGTACAGAATGAATAACATCAGGGATAAGCTACAACCCTGTCTCACGTGCTTTTCAAGCACTGCCGCCCTTTCATACCCCTCGTCTCTTATAATCGCCAATTAGTTTCTGTACAAGTTGTAAATAGCCTCTCGCACCCTGTATTTTACCCACGTTACCTTCAGAATTTCAAAGAGTGTGTTCCAGTCAACACTGACAAAGGTTTCTCTAAGTGTACAAATGCTATAAATGTAGGTTTGCTTTCCTTAACCTTTCTTCTAAGATAAGTCGTAGGGTCGGTATTGCCTAGCATGTCCCTGTACTTCTCCGGAACCAAATTGATCTTCCCCGAGGTCTACTTCTACTAGTTTTTCCATTCCTCTGTAAAGAATTCGTGTTAGTGTTTTGCATCCATGACTAATTAAACTGATAGCTCGGTAATTTTCACGCCTGTCAGCAATTGCTTTCTACAGAATTCGAATTATTACATTCTTCTTGAAGCCAGACTGTTTATCACCTGTCCTCATACGTCTTGCACACCAGATGGCTAACGGTAGTTCTGACGGAATATCGTCTACTCCCGTGGCTTAGTTTCGACTTAGAGCTTTCAGAGCTTTGTCAAATTCTTCTCGCAGTATCATGTCGCACCTCTTCTTCATCTACGTCCACTTCTCCTTCTATAATACTGTTTTCAGTTTCATCTCCCTTGTACAGACTCTCTATATACTCCTTCGATCTTTCAGCTTTCCGTTCTGTGCTTAGGATTGGTTTATTATCTGAGCTCTTGATATTTATACAGCTGCTTCTCCTTTCCCCAAAGGCCTCTTTAACTTTCCTGTAGGCGGTATCTATCTATCCCTAGTGAAATATGCTTCTAAATCCTTACATTTGCCTTCTACCGATTGCTGCTTTGCGATTTTCATCTCTTTGTCAGTCTCATTTTTTAAACGTTTATATTCCCTTTCGCCTGCTTCATTTTCTGCATTTTCAAATTTTCTCCTTTCATGAACTAAATTCAGTATCTCTTGTGTTATCCAAGGATGTCTACTAGGCCTTGTCTTTCTACCTATCTGATCCTCTGCTGCCTTCACTATTTCATCTCCTAAAGCTACCCATTCGTCTTCTACTGTATTCGTTTCCGCTATTCTAGTCAACCGATGCCTAATGCTCTCTCTGAAGCCTTCAGCAACAAATGGTTCTTTCAACATACCCAGGCCCCATCTCCTTAACTTCCTACCATCTTCCAATTTCTTCGGCTTAGAACTACAGTTCATAGCCAAGAAACTGTGATCGGAGTCCTCATCTGGCCCTGTAAATGTCTCACAATATAAAATTTGGTTTCTAAATCTCTGTCTAACCATTATATTATCAACCTGAAATCTTCCAGTTTCTCCACGTCTGTTCCACGTATACAGCCTTCTTTTATGATTCTTAAACCAAGTGTTGACGATGATTGAATTATTCTCTATGTGAAATATCTTACCCGCATTCCTATTTTCTTATTCGTTACTAAACCTACTCCAGCTTTATCCCTATTTGACTCTGTTTTTGTAACCCTTTATTCACCTGACCAGAGTCCTGTTCCTCCTGCCGCCGAACTTCATGTATTCCCTCTATATCTAGCTTCAGACTACCCATTTCCCTTTTCAGATTTTTTTAAATCTATCTGCCCGATTATGAAATCTAACATCCCACGCTCCGGTCCGTATAATGCTAGTTTTGTTTCTCCTGATGGCAATATCCTCTTGAGTAGTGTGTGTGTGTGTGTGTGTGTGTGTCCAGAAATACGAATGGGGGATTATTTTACCTCCGGAATATTTTACCCAAGAGGACACCGACATCGTTGTTTAACCATACAGTAGAGCTGCATGTCCTCGGGAATATCTACGGCAGTAGTTTCCCCTTGCTTTCAGCCGTTCGCAGTACCAGCACAACAAGGGCGTTTCAGTCGATCTTACAAGGCCACATCAGTCAATTATTCAGACTGTTGCCCCTGCAGCTATTGTAAAGGCTGCTGTCTCTCTTCAGGAACCGCTCTTTTGTCCGGCCTCTGAATAGACACCCCTCCATTGTGATTGTACCTGCCGTACGGCTGTCTGTATCGCTGAGGCACTTATGTCACCCCACCGAGGCAAGTCCATGGTCCATGGGTAGTTCATTCCACTATTTTATATGAACACATTGTAGTTATTACTGTGTGAATTTTAAAGTTGAAAATATGTTGTAATTTTTTATTTCTTAAAAGACAGGGAATGAATTGAAATATCTTGACTTTATATAACAGCGTGAAACAAATATGTATACATTATAGTTTCACTGGTGGCGTCAGTGCGACGTACACTCGACTCAGATACTCCGGAAGTTTTGGAGCGCACCGCTGCCAGTTACAGCCTTGTACATACTAGCCTTGAAATGCGTATATGTTTTCCCATGTAACTTCATAACCGTCTAAAGTGTGAGATAAAACTATACCAACAGAAACATATTAATAATGTGATATGAGGTGAATTTCTGTTTTTGTTTCTCCGTGTAAAATACGTTTTGTGATTAAATTATAATAAAAATGTTTGGCGAGATACCTTTGTTAAAGAGGCCAAACGGAAACGAACTCTGTTTATATTTTGCTGTAAAATAGTTAAAACTGTAGTTCAGTTCTTCCCGCCATTCTGTTGTATCTTTTTTTTCAGAGGCCGTAAGGAAAGGAAGACTTTACGTGTTCTCTCGTTACATATTCAATATCGCTAAGCAGAACCACCCTCAGATCGAGTTTCCAATCATTTCCATTTATTCCTTACGTACTTTTTTTTACTTAAGATTCATGTTAGATTAATCGATTAATTACCTTCGAACAATGAATTCTGCAGTCGCTTCATTAGCTTCATGTATCGCACCTCACGGTGTTAGTAGAGGTAACCTGATAATTACATGAATACGTAATTTCCGTCTTTAGACAGTAGTCATTAATTTCATTTATCTATATTTATTGCTCATGTTCGCCGTCTTTGAATGTTTCTCTGACCCATCACGGAACTGGGTAACAACCTGTCTTTTATTTGCCGTGACGTACTGGGAAAAGTTTTCATAAGAGTAGCCTGAATAAATTCAGCTTAGCATGTAGCTTATTTCTAGCATTTTTTTTCCTGATAAGTTAACGATTTAAGCCGCACTGTTTTATCGACATTTGGCCTACCAACTAGTGTGATAATGTCACACGTGTTGGACATCCTACATCGTTCGCTGTCGTTACAGAGGGGAATCTCGGAAGTTCAGGACGAAACTTACGAATCCAGAGCGAAGATTATTTGTTAATACTGTTTTTCGATAACTACTAATTCATGCGTGACGGTGACGTCGGATTATTAATTAGGGTTCACCAGTAGTATTTCGACAACAACCGTCAAATATATCCAGCATTATCGTTCAGAGTGGGAATTCGATTTTAAAGAGTGACTTCAACCTGTCGAAAACGGTTCCATAAAACCACGCTGTAGGTATTTCAAGTGCAATGTTGTGGCTAAAATGTGCTGTTCAAAACATCTTTCATCTTCAGAACATGTCAAAAGTTTAGAACTATTAAGAGGTCAAATAAAGATTGAGTTGCCGAAATTTAAAAACAAAACAAAAAACAAAAAAACTTTGAACACGCAAAATGCTGAAAACACAATAGCTATATTTACATGGGAGTATGCTTCTATTTTGACCACTCACCATTCATCATAAATGTGTAAAAAAAGAAAAGAAAGAAAAACATTTATCGTATACTGTTGTTCCTTATTTCTAATTGATTTCCTACAAAACATTACATACGTATTGTTTATTCCTGAGTTTTGTTTCAGATAATTTTCGAGAGAAAATTTACATATCACGATATCTGTCTTACCGAATCAAGGTAATTGATATTTTCTGCTTTTTTCATCGCCTGATTCGAGGACGCGTGATATAGCAGAGTCAAATTCTAGTGGCGCTGTATTTCGATAATATTATAACATTGTGACGTTACCTTAAACGTGATTTTTTTCTGGCGAAGATGCTTAGGTGTTTAGAATTACACTTTTAAAGTTTTATTTTCGTATTTTTCCGATTCACCAGAGATGTCAATGGTAGACTTGGGACTGGTAAAGTGTAAAATTAGTAGACATGTTTATGGTAGATATTGTATTTGGAAGAGATTCCCATGGTAGAGATGCTTATGATAGTGTTGTGCGGTAGGGTTCGTAAATGATAGAGATGTTACAAGACAGAAATAACATCTGACAGAATTGTTTATTGCTATTATTTTCTGTTAGGAAAGGTAACTGTGGTGGTAATTTTTAAACAATTTCCTTACAACGTGGCATACTTTTGGCATTTTCTAAATGTAGTACTGATGTAATGTATTTTTTAAGGTAGGCAGCACTGTTGGAGCGTGCGTGTTCTTATGTGGCGTGTGTAATGAGTTAAGGGCGTGAGGAATAGTTCTTCTGTCATAGTAATTTTAATGGGAGATGAACCTGAAATGATGTTAGTGGCCAGGAATTAAGAGCTTAAAAATGGATAAGAATAATGTGATAGTACTAACAGACCTACGATCAACAGGCAAAAGCGTCGCCAACACCACGAACTTGACGGTATGTGGTGTGCATTAATTATTGGACTAGATATCCACCAGTTGTGTATCGATAGATTAACAGATTGCAATACTGTTTTATATTCATAGTAGTCTCTCTCTACACAGTGCTTAAGAACGGAGTAGTAACTATTTGTCCTTGTACTTACAATTGGTATTCATTTATTGCAAAAAACTAAAAAGGACCATTTTCAGTTTACCTGCCAATTTATATACGTAGTATAATATACGTGGCTACCTACATACATACCTTTCCCTTTCTTTCATTATTTTCCACACCTGCATAAAGCAATCTAACGTAAAGCTGTAAATTCTCTACCTTCAGCAGAGATACTAATTTACCTAAACCATTTCTACAATCATCCTATATGGTTGTTAGGACTTCAGTTCTCAGCAAGCTTCGTCTTTTTCTCTGCATGACTCTACAGACCGAAGGAAAATCCACAGCAGGGAGAGCTTTTAGCTGATCACTTAACATACGACGTATTTGCTCTGTGTCTTTGAATTCCAGGTTTCAAAATAGAAAATCAAAGTTAATCGAATGAGTAAACTTGACTGCAAGCTGAATTACTTACACGATATTAACGTTAGGCCGTGTGCTTACCATGTCATATTTCCATGTAAAATGAACTCAAAAGAACAGGATCCTTCCAATATGCAAAGCAAATCCAAGGATGAGTATGGAAGGTGCTCATTCATCAGTAAAGAGGAAAGATGTGATCCACAGAGGTCACCTTACAGCTTAAGTGCATATTGAGCCGTCCCAAGATGGCTACACTTACTTACCGTCTAAAAGTATACAGTTGATCACAAGGAGGAAGTGAGTATGAAAATTTGAAGTTTGTTGTAAGTTCCTATGGGACCAAACTGATGAAATCATCGGTCCCTAGGCTTACACACTACATAGTCTAGCTTAAACTAACTTAAGCTAAGGACATGCCCGAGGGAGGACTCGAACCTCCGACGGGGGGAGCAGCGCGAACCGTGGCAAGGCGCCTAGACCGCGCGGTTACCAAGCGCAGCTCAGTGAGTATGACCTAAGGTTGAAATATAGAGGCTGAAACCAAACTCCACCAACAAAATTCTGAGGGTTGTTCATGGATATTTCCTGAATATGTCGGTGTAAGGACTCTGTGGGTTTCATTGACTGGTTATAGGGTAATAGAATTCTGTTTCAGCTCTTTGTATATGTAGTGCAGTGGAAATACCAGTGCTACAGTGCAAAAATCGACGATATGCACTGTTCTTCTTGTTTAGATATCAACTTGTTCCACTCACTCATGATATTTACTGTTAACAAGTCAGGTTCATGTAAGATGGAAAGAACTTACATGAAGTCATTAAAGATCACCTAACTCACGTTGAGCGAACAGTAGGGCTGAACAAAAATGACTGACAAGGCACAATGCATCTTATGGATGTATTGGAATAATTAATGTTGGGTGATGGTTTTAAAGTAATTCACATGACATGAAAACTTTGTGGAAACGAGTCAATTTACTGGACGCTACTTTACCCCAGGGAAGTATTTAGAGTTGACAGTGGCCAGCTGGGGAACGGCAAAGGGAAGCGACAATAGGCAGCTTAGGGCGGCTCAAGCTCTGAGAAAGCGGTAACGCGGTGCGGCCTCCAGCCGCCTTAAGATGAGTGACAGCATGGGTGGTTGACCCCGACCCCATGCTGGTGTACCAGGAAGCAGACAGAGAACTTGTACGCCTGTTGATAAATGTCCATCGTCCCGTTTTCAGGGAAACATGCAAGAAAGCCGCGCAAAGCTACGGTGGAGCGGTCAACAGAGGTCGAAATATACATGTTCGTGACTATAGCAACTTCACGCTGAATTCACGGTCTGCAGAGTCTGAAGTAAATCATGTGAAGAGCGACAAAATGAAATACGCTGGCCTCCAATGGGAATGTAGGACCAAGGAATTTGAAGTACTCTCCTGGGAGTCAGAATTCTGGAAAAATTGGCGTTAGTGCAGACGCTAACCTTGAAGGGTGGCCTGGGAGGAGCTAAATAACAGAAGTTGAGAGGAAGGGAAATTTTGTGGGAATTTGTTCACTTCCCAGAGCAGGCATTGGTGGGCACTGGGAAGCGACACATAATTAACGCGACTTGTGCTGCAATTGGCGTAAGTGATTTTGCTGGAGGGGAAACCGAGGTGAAGAGCGGAGTGTGAGAAGTCTCTGTAGAGGTCTTCCATTCCCAGCTTGCCTAGAGTGCGGATGTGGCCTTCTTTACTCACACTGCCTGAGAAAGAAAGAGTGAGCATCTCCCCAGTTTAGGACTTAGCAAATGGAACGATTTTGCTTGGAGATAGAAAGTTTTGGTTCAGCTATGTACTGAGCAAGATAGCAAGGAGTGAATAGAAGTGCGCAGCCTTGCAGCACCACGAGGGTGGCCAACGTCCACACAACGATGCTGCTCCGCCACGCTGTATTCGGTGATATTGCGCTCCCTCCGGCCACTGATTAATTTGTTGGATCATGTTGGCAAAGTTTCCACAAGGATTTCATCGGCCGTGCATTGTAGAATTCTTCTCACACTTTGCATTATGCCTGGGTCAGTCGATAGGAATTACTTTTGAGTTGTCGCGCTTTACTCCACGCAAACGCAATTTATTACCACTGCCTGAAAGGAGAGTCTTGTAATGTGATGATTGAAGGTCGGGAGTTAAAAAAATAAATTTTTGCTAATCGACTGCATCTGTTTTCAATCAAGTAGTTGAAATCTCAAGTCACTTTCTTAATTAATTTTATGTTCAACATTTGCATCTGGTGTTCAATAGCTGAATATAACATCAATGTGCACCCCTTTTTAATTAAAAGTGATCAATTCTGAATAAATTAATGTCAACACTGCCACCAGAATTCAATCAGGAGTCACAGGGCCACATTACTTTTTTGCGTTATCCGATATTGCGGCAGTTTTGCACTCTCTGTTGATCTGTTGGTCAGTTAGTTGGGGTGAACACACGCCAAAACCAGCTAAGTGACAGGTGGGGAGTTACATATGGCTGACCCATGCCAGGATACGATACTTTGGGATTTGCTAGGAAGTAGTCTTAAAAAAGGGAATTTTTGCACGTGATCCATTGCTTAGCCATTTTTAATTGAAAAACGGGTAGCATTAGTTACAATAAGTTACATTGTCTTCTTCATGTGCTGTCCCTTCAAATTGACATTTATAGGTGCCTCTGCATTGTATTTGTGAGTTGTTGGAGTATTTATGATGTGCAGTGCCGTAATCAGAAGATGCTGAGCACACAGAACACAATCATTGGTACTAGCCTTTTTGGGGGAATTCTTTATGAACTGTTTGTCGGGTCATTGCTCAAACCCATTGTATCAATTTGTGTCCTGATATATGTTTTGTGTTATCTAATTATTGAGTGTAAGGGGTACCTGGGTTTTGAGTTTTCGTGTAACATAAAAGTGCAAATGATAACGAGGGGAAAAGCCAAGACAACGGCAGAATATAACCAGACTGTTACTCGGGAGAACATGGGTGATAGTGGGAAAGCTCTACCGATGAGCGTGACGAACGCGAGTTGCAACTTCCTGAAACTGCGTCCCATGACTGGTTTAGTCCGCTGAATAGCAAGGACGTTGATTCAGGCAGTGATACTGAGGGCTCGGGGGACACAGGGGGTACAGGATTAATCCATAAGTATGGAAGATCCAGCCTAAGAAGCCAGAGCGTGTTGGAACAAAACGGTGTCCGACCATTATCAAACGATTCATTCACAAGTGATCCGACGGGGGCGCGGAGACGGTACTTGTCTAGATATCGAAGGGTTCCTCAGAACAGAGGAGAAGAGTCGCATTTTCAACCACAAAAGGACGAGGATCAAAATGCGGCTACTCTCAAAAACATTACAGACCTGTTGCAACAGATGCAAACGGTGAACTTAGAGCAGAACGCCAACCATAATGCCGAAATTAAAAAGGCGAATTCGGAGCTGAAAGAGAATCTTAATGCCGAAATTAAAAAGGCGAATTCGGAGCTGAAAGAGCAGAGCGCCAACCTTAATGCCGAAATTAAAAAGGCGAATTCGAAGCTGAACTATACGCTCACAGAAGTTCTTAGGGAAGTTAAAGAGGAGGTAAAGAATCTCAGCGTCAAATTAGAGAAAGATATTGCCATCATCAAACGAACGACAGTTGAAGCGAAATTAATTGCGAAAGGTGCAAGGAAAATAGGAGAGAAATTCGGGACTCCACGCAAAACATGGCAAAAGTAGGAAAGGTCATGTTATCAAGGCCACAAAGCCGGATATATAAGTATATGTGTGTACACAATCCAGACACTGGACTGGGTGGACTGGGCCAGACTTTGTTGAATTGTGTAAAGATGACAGTTACACCATGCACAATATAAACGTCCAGAGACAGACACAAAAAACTTTATTTATAAAATGTCAAAGGGGGGTTCACATATAATTTAATGAGAGCAACTACTATCAACTTCACAAAATGTTACACGAATATTGTTCATGTATGTTTTTAGTAATTTAAGTCGAGTAGGGATGGATAACTGTGAGTGAATTGACCTTAAGTTATAATTGTGGGTCTTGCCATTCGAATGACAAGCACAGAGGTGCTTAAACATGTGTATTTGCCCTTTGCGACGTGTCCTTGTAATATAATTGTAGTTTTCTTTTGAGTACTCTGACCAATAATTGTCTCAGGAATTGGCAGAGATTAAAGTAAAATTAAGACTAAATAATAACCACGTCTTTACCAGTAAATCCAGTCATTGAAGGCAGGTACCCTAGGAATAAGTGGGAGTTTGCATCAGAGAAGAGGCAGTGGTAATCAATCGCCCATAACAAATCATGCGAACAGATTAAAAATACCAGTTATGGAAATATTAATTTTGCACCACAGGTGGTAACACCATAGGAGTCATCACCTGTACTAGAAAATTGATTTGAAGAGAGGGGCTATGTAAGATGGCAAGAACTCTGCGCCTTACATGAAGTCATTAAAGATCACCTAACTCACATTGAGCAAACAGTAGGGCTGAACAAAAATGACTGACAAGGCACCATGCACCTTATGGACGTATTGGAATAATTAATGGTGGGTGATGGTTTTATAGTAATTCACATGACATGAAAACTTTGTGGAAACGAGTCGATTTACTGGACGCTAGTTTACCCCAGGGAAGTATTTAGAGTTGACAGTGGCCAGCTGGGGAACGGTGAAGGGAAGCGACAATAGGCAGCTTAGGGCGGCTCAAGCTCTGAGAAAGCGGTAACGCGGTGCGGCCTCCAGCCGCCTTAAGATGAGTGACAGCATGGGTGGTTGACCCCGACCTCATTCTGGTGTACCAGGAAGCAGACGGAGAACCTGTACGCCTGTTGATAAATGTCTGTCGTCCTGTTTTCAGGGAAACATGTAAGAAAGCCGCGCAAAGCTACGGTGGAGCAGTCAACAGAGGTCGAAATATGCATGTTCGTGACTATAGCAACTTCACGCTGTATTCACGGTCCGCAGAGTCTGAAGTAAATCAGGTGAAGATCGACAGAATGAAATACGCTGGCCTCCGATGGGAATGTAGGACCAAGGAATTTAAAGTACTCTCCTGGGAGTCAGAATTCCGGAAAAATTGGCGTTTGTGCAGACGCTAACCTTTATGGGTGGCCTGGGAGGAGCTAAATAACAGAAGTTGAGAGGAAGGGAAATTTTGTGGGAATTTGTTTACTTCCCAGAGCAGGCATTGGTGGGCGCTGGGAAGCGACGCATAATTAACGCGACTTGTGCTGAAATTGGCGTAAGTGATTTTGCTGGAGGGGAAACTGAGGTGAAGAGCGGATTGTAATAAGTCTCTGTAGAGGTCTTCTGTTCCCAGCTTGCCTAGAGTGCGGATGTGGCGTTCTTTACTCAGCTTGCCTGAGAAAGAGTGAGCATCTCTGCAGTTTAGGACTTAGCAAATGGCACGATTGAGCTTGGAGATAAAAAGTTTTGGTTCAGCTATGTACTAGGAGTGAATAGCTAGGAGTATATAGACGAGCACAGCCTTGCAGCACCACGAGGTCAGCCGACGTCCACACAATGACGCCGCTCCGCCACCCTGTATTCGGTGTTCGGTGATATTGCGTCCGCTCCGGCCACTGATTAATTTGTTGGATCAAGTCGGCAAAGTTTCCACAAGGATTTCTCGGCCCTGTATTGTAGAATTCTTCTCACACTTCGCATTACGCCTGGGTCAGTCGATAGTAATTACTTTTGAGTTGTCGCGCTTTACTCCACGCAAACGCAATTTATTACCACTGCCTGATAGGAGAGTCTTGTAATGTGATGATTGAAGGTCGGGAGTTAAAAAAATAAATTTTTGCTAATCGACTGCATCTGTTTTCAATCAAGTAGTTGAAATCCCAAGTCACTTTCTTAATTAGTTTTATGTTCAACATTTGCATCTGGTGTTCAATAGCTGAATATAACATCAATGTGCACCCTTTTTAATTAAAAGTGGTCAATTCTGAATAAATTAATGTCAACACTGCCACTGCAGTTCAATCAGGAGTCACAGGGCCATATTACTTTTTTGCGTTATCAGATGTTGCGGCTGTTTTGCACTCTCTGTTGATCTGTTAGTCAATTAGTTGGGGTGAACACACGCCATAACCAGCTAAGTGACGGGTGGGGTGTTATAATCACTTTATTCTTCGCCGTCAAGCTTACGTTCATGACTGATTTATTCTGTCTCGGATTAGTTAGGCATTGTTAGTTGAAAATTGACGTGATACACAGTAGTGTATGGAAATATGCTGATGAAAGATTTGGTCGGTAAGCACCTCGTGTATAGATTCACTGCATGCAATGGAAGAGCGCCATAACGACGGCAAAGCAGCTGCTCCTGCAGTGACGGCAACCAATCACAACACTTTTGCATCTGTGCGTAAGTCCTATAAAAAACCATGGCTTTCCTTCTTGTGATGACTGCATTTTGCAGACTTTTTCCTAATGTCAAGGTATTTACCCGTCAACAAAGGTATATGTGGTAATAAACCTATTACCCTGTAGCGAATCACCGCAGACCAAAGGTACCTTATACTAAAGTCTCAGAAAATATCCCATAGCGACCTTCGAAATGATGTCGGTGAAGTCTTCGTTCATTCAGTATAATAAAAAAAAATAGAAACTTTCTGATAGATTGAAAGTTGCCTACTAAACTGAATTTTCAATTTCGAACAATTCACGTTCAGTGATTCGTGAATTTGTCTATTCCGATTACCTGCACAAATTCCCTGTAGCGATTACCGATATATACAGTGTAGCTGTGGTCCCCTCTGAATGCTTACGGGCGTTTTCATCCAATCAGCGCACTGCCGTTTAAGTGTCCATGCTTGCAGAAAACTTTGAGCGACACGCTCCTCCGAGAACGCTTGTCATGTCTGGAAGCGGGTCAGATGTGGCGACAGCTGATCGGTAATACTTGTGAGACCGTTTGATTTATGGCATTTATTCCAAGTGGTTATTCGTACGTAAGTTTCTGCAGTTAAATCATTGCATGGTGTTTGTATCCCACGGCTCATTTTCACTAATTCCCCGTGTTAAACTTGTTATGTACCATGTGGGTGAGTTGATATTCATACTCCTGGTATTGCAAAAGATTCGAATGCTTGTGTTTTCATATCTGAAATTGGTTAGAGAATCGTGTTCTTGGCATTCATTCCGAAATATTATGCAGTCAGTTTTTTTTTTTAAGCTGTTCCCACACGTTTGGGTCTTTGTGATTCAGAATTGTCGATTCATGTTTCATGTGAGTCTCGTACGCCAAATGACTTGCGTCCTCTGTTTGCTTGATCTGAAGTCGATTATATTATATGGTTACAGTTACTGTCATTCCCACTTTCGTTAATCATACAGTGAATATTAGTGTAAATTTTAGGGTATGGCTTTTTTGCCACCATTTCGTGGTCGTGCTTCTGAGTTGTTAGCATAAAATAATATATAGTGCTGGAGACAAAGATGTAAAGCACAAACGGAAAAACTTCAAAACCGTCGTTGGGTGTGCCTTAAACAACTATGTACCAAGCAGAGTCTTAAGGCATGCTAAAGACTCGTCGCGGTATAGCAACCGTGTTAAAAGAACTGTTACATAAACAAAGAGAGCTTCAATATGGATTCAAGAGAAGTCAATAATCTAGGTGACAAACAGTTGCTGAACGAAGCGAAAATGAGCTTAAGGAGAGCAATAACGTCGGCCGCTGTGGCCGAGCGGTTCTACTTGCATCAGTCCGGAATCGCGCTGCTGCTACGGTCCCAGGTTCGAATCCTGCCTCGGGAATGGATCTCTGTAATGTCCTCAGGTTGGTTAGGTTTAAGTAGTTCTAAGTTCTAGGAGACTGATGACCTCAGATGTTAAGTCCCATAATGCTCACAGCCATTTGAACCATTTTTGAGAGCAATAAGAGAAGCGTTCAGTGATTAAAATTTTGTCAACCGATATGAGTAAAGAGTTTTTGTTCTTACATAAAATCGGTAACCGGTTCGAAATTCTCTGTTCATTCACTCAGTGTCCATCGTCGCACCGAAACTGTAGATTAGAGACCGAAATGCTAAATTCAGTCTTCCGAAATTGTTTCACCGCGGAAGCATCATTGCACGAACGGCGAATGACAGGTGTTGAGGTAAGCAACAGGAAAGCAGCTACAGTCGCTTAGTAGTGGAAGGACATCGGGACCAAATAGGATGCCCATAATAGTCTACAAAGATTATAAGAAAGAACTTGCTGCCCTTCTAGCAGCAGTTTATTGTAGATCACTGGAGCGATGAAAGAAATATAGCGTCCGCCAAAAGATGAGGGTGATTCTTGTTGTGTACGATTTTGTGCGGTACGCAACGTCTGTATAAGACAACAAGTGTCTGGCGCAGTTCTTAGATTGGTTACTGCTGCTATAGTGGCAGGTTATCTAGATTTAAATGAGTCTGAACGTGGTGTTATAGCCAGCGACACAGTATCTCCGAGGTACGCATGAAGGGATTTTCTCGTATGACCATTTCACGAGTGTTCCGTGAATATCAGGAATCCGGTAAAACATCAAATCTCCGACATTCCTGCGGCCGAAAAAACATTCTCCAAGAACGGGACCAACGACAACTGAAGAGAATCGTTAACTTGACAGAAGTACAACCCTTGCGCAAATCAACAAGTGTCAGCGTGCGAACCATTCAACGAAACATCAGCGATATGGGCTTTC
This sequence comes from Schistocerca cancellata, assembly GCF_023864275.1. Lineage (NCBI taxonomy): Eukaryota > Metazoa > Arthropoda > Insecta > Orthoptera > Acrididae > Schistocerca > Schistocerca cancellata. The sequence continues at coordinate 312,783,448 of NC_064633.1, read as the reverse complement.
GGAGCCGAAGGCCCACCCGTGAACTCTTGATGACTGCGCGACACAATGCTTTACACCTCGCCTGGGCCCGTCAACACCGACATTTGTCTGTTGATGACTGGAAACATATTGTCTGGTCGAGTGAGTTTTCTTTCAAATTCTGTCGAGTGGATGGACGTGTACGGGTATGGAACCTGTATGTCAGCACGGGACTGTTCAAACAGGCGGAGGCTCTGTAATGGTGTGTTGCGTGTGCCGTTGGAGTGGCATGGGATCCCTAATATGTCTAGACACTACTCTGACAGGTGACACGTACGTAAGCATCCTGTCTGATCACCTGCATCCATTCATGTCCATTGTGCATTGGGCAATTCCAGCAGCACAATGCGGCACCCCACACGTCCAGAATTGCTACAGTTTGACTCCAGCAACACTCTTCTGCGTTTAAACACTTCCTCTGGCCACCAAACCATCCAGACATGAACATTATTGAACATATCTGGGGTGCCTGGCGAAGTGCTGTTCGGAAGAGATTCCCATCCGCTCAGACTCTTACGGATTAATGGACAGTTCTGCAGGATTCATGGTGTCAATTCCCTCCAGCACTACTTCAGAAATTATTCGCGTCCATGCCACGTCTTTTTACGCTACTTCTGCGTGCTCTGGAGACTGTAGCGACCACGGGAGATGCGAAAATTCATTCTGATGCTCACAAAACCTGTCCTACACGATGCGAGCTGTTTAAACAGGGACCCTGTCTTCTTGAAACCCAGCGTTAGCAGTGGGGAACAAATATTGCACCATGGGATGGACCTGACCAGCCAAAATGCTCACATTAACCTTGGCACTAATGCGACCATGCAGATGTATCTTGTAACCCATGGAATACCACGATATGACATACCAAATCATCACCGAAACCCAAATTTCACTCTTCGGAAGTACAGTCGGTTAGAAGTCAGAAACATTGTGAAACAAGACTCATCCGACCAACTGACTTTCTTTCATCGCTCCATAGTCCAGGCTTTACGGCTTCGGAATCGCGTTTTCCCGTTACGGTCTTTTGCATAAGTGATGAGTGGTTCTGGAAATCCATCTCGCCCTACAATTCTGTTTTTTTGGAGTTTCGTGTTGTTTTCGTACCGACAGAGTTCGCGAGTTCTGCAGTGACTTGAAGCTGTCGTCGTCTTATTTTGCTGCACAACTCTCTTCAGTGACCTTCTGTCACGATCACTCAACACATACTTTCGTCCGCGTTGTGGCTTAGAAAATGCTGTCTTTCCACTTTCCCTGTATGTGGTATAAATCTTCAGTATGGTGCCTCTTGATACGCCAAACAATTCTACTACATTGGTTACCCTCTCAACATACGAGCACCAACTATTTGCCCACGTTCGAATTCACTTAGCTCCGACATAACGCACTCACAACGACTCACAACATTGTTCTGACCACTACTGAAACTTGCAACGTATTGAGGACACATCAGCGTCACCTGCAGGTCTGACTAGCATTACACTCAACGATGCATTTCTCGCACTGTTCCATATTTTTGTCCGACCCCCGTAAGAGAAACCGTATCATTTGTTGTTTTGGCGATAGCGTATTAGGAGCAGGTGATGACTTTTGCCTGAATAAATCAGATGGTAGGAACATTTTTCACGAAAGGTAAGGTTTGGGTTTGTGTCCCGGTCCGGCAGTGAAAGATGCATTCTCTACGGCAAAATGAAAGATGCATTCTGGGGTAAAACATCGTTTGCAGGATGGTCACTGCATTTCCCAAGGACAGAATTCTTACTCCGTAGAATTTCTTAGTGTTTTCCAAATGGTTACGTGCTTTCATCCCATGTCTTGTGAAAATTCCCAGCCAAATTCATGAAAACTTTTGAGTTTAATGTGTGGTAACACCAATCTCTACAACTTGGCTGTATACAGAGTATGTCAAAAAGAATCATCCGATCTGGCATGTCTATATTTCTGAAACTAATAAGCATATACAATGATTTTTGTTTTTTGATGAACGGGAAACTCAAAAAGTTTTTTTTTTATACCTTCTCATAGGTGTTCAATATGCCACCCTTGAGATGCACGCCAAATGTCAATGTGGTATTCATATAGTTTCCAGACTGCAGCGAGCATGTCTTGAGTTACAACTTACACAGGTGCTGTTATACGATGTCTCAGTTCATTCATTGTTGTTCGTAATGGAGACACATAAACAGTCGTTTATAAACCCCCACAAGAAATAATCACATAGAGTCAGCTCCTTGGAGGCCACCAGCGTAAGGCTGAATCATTTGGTCCAGTGCGACCGATCCATCGTTCAGTAGCCCTTTGATTTAAGGATTCCCGCACTTCCAGATACCCGTGTGGCGGTGCCGCATCCTGTTAATTAACGACGTCTTTCGAATCAGTCTACAACTGTTGGAAAAGAAAGTTCTCAGACATATCGAGATATGAGATTCCTGTAACAGCGTTCTCGGCAAAGAAAAACGGACCATACATCTGTTCCCCGTGAAACTGCACGAAACATTAAATTTTTGAGATTCCCTCTCATGTTGTACAGCTTGATGTGGTTGTTCCGTACCCCATATATTCACGTCATGACGGTTCACCTTTCCATTTAAATGGAATCACTAAACACTACACGTGGAAGAAAACTGGTTCAAATGGCTCTGAGCACTATGGGACTTAATATCTGAGGTCACCAGTCCCCTAGAACTTAGAACTACTTAAACCGAACTAACCTAAGCACGTTACACGCATCCATTCCCGAGGCAGGATTCGAACCTGCGACGGTAGCGGTCCCGCGGTTCCAGACTGAAGCACCTAGAACCGCTCGGCAACACCGGCCAGCGAAGAAAACTGCCTCTTCCTTGTTGACAAGAACGAAATCACAGAACTCCACGCGTTGTTGTTTGTCACCTTCACGAAGAGCTTGCAGTATCTGAATTTTGTATGGCTTCACGTGTAAACGTCGACGTAACACACGCCAGACGGACATAGGGGGCATGTTGAGCTGTCGAGCTGCGCGGCGAAAGGATTTCTGCGGACTCCTTGTGAAACTATACCGGATGCGTTCGACTTCTGTATCAGACACTCGGGGACGGCCCGACGATTTGGCTTTACACAAACACTCTGTTTCTCGGAGTTGTTCATGGGATCCACTCCATGCCTAGTACGAGAGTCACGTTAACAGTTATTACTGACCCGCACTGTGCAAAACGCAGAACACAAAACGCTTTTTTTGTCCCGACACCATTTTTACTAGAACTGAAGTGGGCACACACTGCTCCTACCCAGCGGGAACTATGCAAAAATCGAGAGTTGTACATTCCAACAGTATGTTGTTCACGCACACATCTCAAATAACATACTAGTTATAATTTTTTTTTAATCGGATTATTCTTTTTGATACAACCTGTATAATTATATTTTCTGTCTTTCGTTAGCAGATGAATGAACTGTGTTTGTTACTCACGCCTTCTGTTATTTGGTGTACCTCCAGACCCGGATACAATAATGCCAGATCGACACGTACCCGAAACGGACCCCTGGGCATTGGCAGTGCAATCTCCAGGACGGCGCCAGTGGCAACAGGTGTTCCGCAGAAAACGGAGAAAAACTGGAGCACGTCGCGGAGAGACACCGAGTTCTTGTGAGCCGAGAAAAGCGGCGCTGCCCCAGGCTATACGCTTCAGCAATGCCGCTGGCTTCCAGTGCGACTTCAGCTCCGTAATCTCGCTTCACCGGACGCCCTCTGCTCACATGCCTTTCTTCTCACGAGAGAAATACTTCTGCCGTCGCCCGTACGTGTCAACGTGGGTGGTCGTCAGGGATTACGAAAGTATTAGTGGAAACATTCGTGGTAGCTGAATGCGGCGCATTCTTTCCTTCTTCTTCACCAGTTATCCAGTGAGAAACAGGTTCAGAGGACGCTGGAGATATTCAGGTGGCAGAGAGGAGTTACAAGCATATGTCATCCACAGGATGAAATGGAGTCATCAAATAACCGATTCCATAGCAGCATATTTCATGAGTTCTTACACCATCCGACTCCGGCTGATGTTCGCATCTAACAAGGATGATGATAAAATCATGAAGTCGACATGTAAATTTAAAGCTCCCCGTTTATTGTTTGTGTATTAACGAAAATGGGTTTAAATGGCTCTGAGCACTATGCGACTTAATTTCTGAGGTCATCAGTCACCTAGAACTTAGAACTAATTAAACCTAACTAACCTAAGGACATCACACTCATCCATGCCCGAGGCAGGATTCGAACCTGCGACCGGTGCGGTCGTTCGGCTCCAGACTGTAGCGCCTAGAACCGCGCGGCTACGTGTACTAACGATATACTGTATCCATCATTTAATGATATTATATGAATAATTGAACATTCCAGAAAAGCCGGCCGGTGTTGTCGAGCGGTTCTAGGCGCTACAGTCTGGAACCGCGCGACCGCTACGGTCGCAGATTCGAATCCTGCCTCGGGCATGGATGTGTGTGATGTCCTTAGGTTAGTTAGGTTTAAGTAGTTCTAAGTTCTAGGGGACTGATGACCATAGAAGTTAAGTCCCATAGTGCTCAGAGCCATTTGAACCATTTGAACCATTCCAGAAAAACACCTCAAACCAGACTCTTTTCTAAGTTAGTTGCTTTTTGTTTACTCCTTTCTTCGAATAACACACACAACAAGAGATCGGGCCGGAGTGGCCGTGAGGTTCTAGGCGCTGCGGTCTGGAACCGAGCATCCGCTACGGCCGCAGGTTCGAATCCTGCCTCGGGCATGGATGAGTGTGATGTCCTTAGGTTAGTTAGGTTTAATTAGTTCTAAGTTCTAGGCGACTGATGACCTCAGAAGTTAAGTCGCATAGTGCTCAGAGCCATTTGAACCTACGGCAAAAGGACTCCCGCCCCTGACTAGAGTGGTCTGATACTACATTCCCCATTAAAGATAGGAAATACACATACACGCAGACTTTTTTTTACTGGACCTTCCTCCTCGTCCATCGTTTATCAGTTTGCGATCGGGACATCCGTAAGCTTGTGAGAAGGCAAATTAAAATTACACCCTAATTATAAGGCATATTCAAATTTAATTTCATTCATCATAATCTATGTTTTTTGAAAGCCTGCAAAACTGTCTTTCATGATTTAAATCATAAAGCATTGGATCAGTTACAATTTTCCATGCATAGCACAAATCTTTTCGGGAATTCATTCTCATTATCAGCGGTAAATAATAACATTGATGTGTTACGTGATGTCTGCGTGTGTGTTGTCCTGCCTCTCTTGACCAGCATACACCTACTTGTGGTTTTACTGCAATCGAAAAATGGTAAGAAGAAATCTTGTGATTTTAATACGTCATACTTTTAGAAGATAGTATATCTTGTCTATTTGCTTTGTGCCTACTTCATTGTGCAGAAATCCACACACACGGAAACCATTACTCGCTCTGTTTGTTTACGTGAAATCTTTGTCACGTATTTTGATTTCATATAAACAGTGTGAGTGGTGGTTTGCGTGTTGTAACATATTTCTTGACCGAGCGAGGTGGGTCAGTGCTTAGACACTGGACTCGCATTCGGGAGAACGACGGTTCAATCCCGCGTCCGGCCATCCTGATTTAGGTTTTTCGTGATTTCCCTAAATCGCTCCAGGCAAATGCCGGGATGGTTCCTTTCAAAGGGCACGGCCGACTTCCTTCCCCGTCCTTCCCTAATCCGATGAGACCGATGACCTCGCTGTCTGGTCTCCTTCCCCAAATAACCCAACCCATGAATTCTTGTGCTTGAAAGAATAGTCCTTAAGAGACGTGATAAATAACGTAATATTTCCTAATGTTATTTCAGTTAAAATGTTTGCGGACTTACAGCAAGTACACTGAGTGAAGACTAAAAAACTATTTATTTTAACGGTACTTACAGAAAGGCAAAGTTTTCGAAAAATTAACATCTGTAAATCTGACCTATAATAATAATCTATTGAACAGGAAATTTAATCAAATCATACAAAAGGAATCACTTCAGTGTGCGTGGATTTTTGAGCAGAGAACTTGCACGTAGGCAGACAAAAAAATGCTCATTTCTAACGTTGGCACGTAAAAAATCAAAAGACTTATTTTGTATGATTTTCCAATTGCAGTAAAACCACAGTACGACAGTGTCGGGTTAACGTAATTCAAATGTGGGAGTACGGCGAGGACCAATAGCACAGACAATGAGGATGTGTTGTTAAAATGATTGCAGGTTGCTAGAACAAGGAAGGAAAGAGTTTACAAGTGCATAGCTTCATCGAGAAAACTTTTAACAGTCCAGTCAACTGTATGCCAGAACGTGCGATAATATCCTCATAAACATTTCCAATATTCGTAAAACCATTTCCAGCACAGAGCTGTAAATGAAACTGTAATTGTTTCCGACTCCGTAGTCGAATGTTAAGCGTCGTTTCCTTTATATAAAATTACCTGGGTTCGATTCCAAATATATCCTCAGATTTTACTCAGATAGGGAGGTATTGATGGGTCCACTCAGACTCGTGAGTCCATATGAGAAGACTTTTCAATAAAGAAGCACCAGTATAATCAGGAGTCATTCACTGGTAATGACAGGTGAAGGGATTGGAACATGCTGATCATATATCCCACGATCATACACGGCTCCTTGTACGGACTTGTAAGCAGCAGTCGATCAGTCGGATTAGGTTTCAGGACCAATACGTGAGTGGTGTTTGCTGTTAATTTTTACTGATTGTTGTACTCGCCACCATAGTAATCAATATGTAATTAGGCAACACCATTCTTGTATAATTTAATTAGCTCACTTCACTTGTTGAGCAGATAAAATAATTTTTTTATATCCATCTTTGCGATCGATTGCCTGTGATACTTCAGCTGTTCACTTACGTAATGAAATGAAACACCTGCAGCCGTCATTTTAATGTTACTTTATTATATTTTATTATATTCGGAACATGCATAAACACTTAATGATAACATCGTCAGCCTACTAACCATGCTAATACAAAGACAGATTAAAAACAGAATTAGATTCAAGGACAATACTCTATAAGTGAATGTACAGTAATCATTTGAAAAAAGTCTACAGATACATCCATTGTCACATACTTAAAACAGAATTGCATATAGTATACCACAATGAATTTCCCCTCTATAAGTTGTACAAATGTACTACTCGAACTTATTAATAAATATATAAGTTGGTCAGTTAGGTTATACACTAAACTTCAAAATTCTGAAGTAACCTAGAAATGTGCAAAAATATCTGTAGAAAATGATAGATACATGAGATAAACTAGAACAACATCAGAACTAAGTAAACCAAAGAATATACAGCTATGTGCAAGGAGATCTTGCAAAACGAAAGCATCAACAATATCTAAGTGTCAATACCGCTAAAGTTATCAAAGTGACACTATAAATATATCTATACGTCTTGGCGAAGCTATAAAATGCTAAGGTGAAAACCGTATAGGGCATATTTATGTCATAAGCATAAAGATAATGTCCAAGAACATGCCATAAGACCAAACATGGAAAACCACCTATGTCATACAACATAGAGAGTATAGAAAACCCAAGGTAATGTTCAAGGTGACAATACAAACCATGTATGTGCAATTAGTCCGATTAGTCCTATAGGTAAAGCTATCAAAATGACAATATAATATATCTGTATGTCATGCCAAAGCTACAACATGCTAAGGTGCAAACTGTAGAGGGACATGCTTACCTCTCACGCATAAAATGAGTGTCCAAAATGTATCAAAAGGACCAAATGTGGGAAACCTCATATGTCATAAAATATACAGAATATATTAAAAACCCCACAAGATACTGTCCAGTGTGAACAACATTCATATGTGAATGCATCCGTATATCATGTACTTCCATAACACAAATAGCAAACGAGAACTACCAACTACTACTCTAACCGGTGTAAATGTCAATAACTAATAGCATACTTGTATATCCACGTGACATGTAGTGTCTATAGATCACAGTTTCTTCTTTTTGGATTAAATTTCCCATATGGATGCTCAAATTATTGTAACATACAATATGTGCTACTGTGGTGCATACAGCAGTATCTGTAATCTGAATTGAAGGATTTTACCGTTGCAACTATCAGCGTTCTTCTGAATGAAAAGTCATCAACGGTTGACAAAAGATTTGAAGGCAGCATTCATTGGCCATGCTTTTCGAACTTCATACGGACGTTTGTGATAAAGCTAGGCTGTCATGCATTTGTGCACAGATTCCGATATCCCACAGGCATCTCTTACAGAGCACTACGTCAAACATAAAAAAAAATTAATTCCATTAGAATACGCTTGTCATTGTGTCAATGTGATGGCAGTCACGTGGCATAGGCACTGTAAGTTTTCGTATACTCACATTCTTAAGAGGGGTACGTAGTTAACTAAGTAACATAACCTGCAGTGCACAGTTGGTTGAGTTTCAATAATTAGGTTTGCAGAAATGTAGGATGACGTCTGATTTGTCATCAGGCGACACACTGTAACAACTTGTGCCGGCTGCTGTTTCCTGACTAGTCTGACCTCAAATATGATTCATTTTACAGTCCCACAGTGAAATTTTCACCCTGCAGCGGATTGAGTGCTGATATTAAACTTCCTGACAGACTAAAACTGTGTGCCGGACCGAGGCTTTAACTCGGGATGTTTGCTTTTCTAGGGCAAGTGCTCTATCGACAGAGCTACCCAAGCACAACTCACGCGCCCTCCTCATAGCTTTTCTTCCGCCAGTACCTCGTCTCCTACCTTCCAAACTTCACAGGAACTCTCCTGCGAACTTTACAAGACTAGCACTCCTGGAAAAAAGGATACTGCAGAGACTCGACTTAGTCACAGCTTGGGAGATGTTTCCAGAAGGGAATTTTCATTCTGCAGAGGAGTGTGCACTGATATGAAACTTCCTGTCAAGTCTCAGTCCGGCACACAGTTTTAATCTGCCAGGAAGTTTCAATTTTACAGTTGTTCAGTCGAGATTCCGTAACTCCTTCCACTTATATCTCGTAAGAAGTAATATGCCACGTGCAGATCCAAATAACGCATAGTATAAACAGTATCGATTCAGTAATAGATCTATTTTCAAAAGTTTATTCAAATGGTTCAAATGGCTATAAGCACTATGGGACTTAACATCTGAGGTCATCAGTCCCCCAGACTTAGAACTACTTAAACCTAACTAACCTAAGAACATCACAAACATCCATGCCTGAGGCAGTATTCGAAACTGCGACCGTAGCAGCAACGTGGTTCCGGACTGAAGCGCCTTGAACCGCTCGGCCACAACGGGCTGCAAAGTTTATTGATATTAGTGTTTATGTATGATCTCACTCGGGCTTCTTAGACTTCCCATGGCGGCCTCCACAAAATCGGCTAAATGACATCGGAATAAGTTCAATAGCTCATCTTGGGTTCGCCACCCCTACACGATTTGCCGCTTTGTTTAGAGGGGCGACGGCCTTGACCCCACGAAGAGGTTCCCGCGTAACTCAAACCATCACGCAGTTGACGGGGACTGCCAAGCAAATAATCGTTTGGTTGTCAAAACCAATTACCGACCTCAATTTCTCGAACAGTATTTCCATCATGTACACCAAATTACTCGAATTCACTGGATAAGTACCTATGGAGACAGTATCAGTGCTGAAGGACTATCACCAGGCTTAATAAAGTCTGGAAGCACAAACGTAGGCCACATGCAACTATGTAACAATCTATCTACCACACTAACGCAGAAGTAGGAAGTTTCCCAATTGTCAGTTTTTATTTTTTCTTTCATTTTATTTAATTTTTTTTATTTTAGCAGTAACAATTACTTAGTGAGATATTTGCATAAATAAACTGTGCTTTATTTGGATGGAACAATTTTATTGCACGTGAAATTCGTCAGATTTAAAATTACTTACGATGTACCAACTGAATTAACCGATGCTCCAAGTGTTGACCCACTGGGCATTGGTCTCTTGCTTCCCAGTCTCAGTTCCTGACGACACTGACGACGCAGCACTCTCCGCTACAGCAACTACTGCATGCTGCGTTCCCACAAACTCTTTACCTTCCGACAGCCTTTAATCTGCATATTGGTAAGGCGCTTTAAGATCGGTTGGAGGCAGATAATCACTTGGGTTAGTCATGAGCGGGTCGGTAATACTCTTTGTAATGATTCAAAAATGCAGTCGATGTCCAATCAACAACTTCATTAACTCATTTAGGAAGTCCACTGTTACACCTGAAACAATAGTTACAGAACGTGTTATTACATGCAACTGCGCACTTTTTCCCTGAAAGAGGCACAAACGTTATAACATGATGAATGACTCCTCAGTGTGACAGTTTATTACGTCAACACAAATTCACAAACTGCTACTAGTGAGTGGGCACAGCCACAAATAATTACAAGTTCAACCGTAAGAAAACGCGGAAGCAATTTTCACGAACTCGGCTTGGTACTCGTAATGCACAACCTCCAAGTTAATGTTCAACTCGATCAAATTTTCGGCGAACATTACCTCTAGTAAATCACGAAGTAAATTGGTGGAATATTTTTGGTCCAGTATAGCTTCACTCGATCCAAATCCTAAGTTCAGTACCGCACAGGAAAATGTTAAAGTTTCAGACTGTGCAGCCAGAAATTATTCAATATTTACATGCACTAAACTCACACTACAGAAAACTTCAAGTCCACGAACTGGACCTAGATCAAATTTTAACCATCCAACGACTTTTACTCGGAAATTTACCCGTTATATAAGCCATACACTATGATTTTTTTTTAATCTGTACAGATCCCAAGCTGCATTTACGCTAAATGTGGTTACCACGTTCAGCGTTAATGTTCCCAAGAACGATACAGTTTCTTCCTAATAGCACTCGCAACATCGGTCTACCGTGTCTGCCCCCACCATTATCGTTATATAGAGGCTAGCTCCATTCCGTCTCCCCCCCCCCTTCCCACCAAATATAGTGGAGCCCTTAATCATCTCACTAAACAGTTATCAGAATTCTGGTGAACTTTAGCTGTACAAGCTACTTTAAATCTAAATACAAGTTGAAAACACTGATAGGCCAATCAAAACGGTACCAAGAACCTAATTCTTATCATTTCACCCAATATAGTAAGTGATTATTACGACGTCTCACTTACAGTGATTTTTGGACAATAAAAAGAACTGCCTTATAACTAACAACAGACAGGCGTTCAATGTGATATTTTGAAATGGTTAATTTTCTTGTCGTGCACTTGTAATTTACCTACCTTGCACAGTTTGCTAATAAGTAAGGTAATAAGCACCATAAAGTTTCGGATGGCGGTAACTACATCAAACAGAAATGAATCTGTAAGTGTAAAGCATTATTATCGTTACTATGTTGTCCGCCCCTGGTAGCTGAGTGGTCAGCGCGACGGAATGTCATACCTAACAGCCCGGGTTCGATTCCCGGCTGAGTCGGAGATTTGCTTCTCTAAGGGACTGAGTGTTGTGTTGTCCTTATCATCATCATCATCATCATTTCATCCCCATCGACACGCAAGTCGCCGAAATGGCGTCAACTCGAAAGACTTGCACCCGGTGAACGGTCTACCCGACGGAAGGCCCTAGACACACGGCATTTTCATTTCCATTACTATGTTCAGTCTCGCTGTATGCTGCTGCATGTGTCTGTCTTTCTATTTTTAACTGCTTGTGAATTACAATGATAATTCATTAGGTGTGTACTGCATCTAATGGATAATTGAAGAAATACTACATATATTTTTATATTTATTCGACAGCGCTAGAAAAGCACTGCCGTTCAAATCTTACTTTTCATGGTAATTTTGTTTGACTTATATTAACTCTCTAATAAAGTACATAGTTTTGTCTGATAAAAATGGAAAAGCACTAAAGCTAAAATTACATCTATTATACTTTACATCAGAAATTTTTGCTTCTAATCATATCTCCAATGATTTATTTCATTTTCTCGAATTCTTCTGCTACTGGTACGGATTATTCATTCAAATACTGGATATTCCAAACTTTTATCCATTCTCAGTGTCATCAATACAGTTACGCCTGCCATTTTTCCTGGGAAATCATAGCTCGCAGTGCAGGTGTTCACTTACCTACACGGACTGAACAGTCTCCAGTATGTCGTTACCCTCTGCCCAGCCTGTCCAAGTGATGTCAGAAATGCATACTGCATTGACAGTTGGATTACAGTCAGTTACACCCACTCTAACACGCTCAGTGTGTCTCATCAAGAGATGTAGTCTTTTTTAATTGTTATATCAACACAAAAAACAGCAGTACTGGTTAGTAAAAAGAACAATACAACGGACTCATGAATTTTATGTATAGCTACTTGTCTATAATTGTTCACGATATATCAGTATCACTCAGTAATATAAAGTAACAAAATAATATATGGTAGAAAACACTTTGAAAAACGTTAACACTTTTATAGCATGCACCTTGTTCATCTATTTGCAATTCATTAAATCATCAGTCGTAAGAAATGGTAAACATCCCCTTCGACTTGAAGATCGTTACAGATAAAATGTCACAAGATCTATGACACATTATGACTATGTAAGTTAAATGGAGTACATACAATATGCAGACAGTATCCAGATATTACTTTGGTATGTTCTTATCAGGATGACTGACAAGAAAAAATTTGTATGAAAAGGAGAAGTTATGCCCACATGGTCACAGTGAACATAGCGCAGTCAGTATGATATTTCATAGATATAAGGTGGCTAGGAAGGTCCTATCAGGTTAAATAATATGTAAAAAATAATATTCTGTAAATTAAATAAGGCTAGTACACTTACCCGACTAATATTTGGCCACAAATTTTAATGTGACCAGTAGTATTACATATTATATAAATATAGGATAAATGTAACGTCTTGTCTTGTCAAATTACAAGTTACGAAATCGTCATGTAAACAGGTTAACACAAGCCTGCATAAAAAGCCTGGAACTTAGTGACATTAACTATAGTACAAGCTGTGTATTTCAAATTTTGATAATAAGGGTGACTATAAGTTCTTACTGGGACAACTGTAATGCAGAAAAAAATACGTAAATAGTATAACTCAGTGCCACTTACCTGTCAGGTATTTAGTCAGATTAAGTGTAGTACAAACAAAAATGTGTAGATATTATGTAAATACAGCATGATTATGTGATCTTCATGGATCAGGTGACAAGTTAAAAATGTATCATGTAAACAGGCAAAGACAAGCTCGCCTACCAACATGAGACTTTCTCACATTAAATGTCGTACAAAATGCATGTGTTGGTGTTATTTAAATGTAAGATGACTGTAAGGACTTCTCAGGTCAAATGAAAATTTAAGAAACTAGTTTATAAACAGGATAAGCCAAGTCTACCTACCTGCTTCGTATTTGCTTACATTAATATATAGTACAATTAATTCGTGCAGGTATTACATACAGATCACTGTAGGGTCTCACTGGGTTAAGTGACAAGTACAGATTAAAATGGTGTAAAAAGAATATGACCACATAACTGCATGGTACTTGATCATTTTAAATACAGTATGATCAATTTTTGTACAATCTATAGAAATATAAGATAAATTAAGAGAAAGAATAGTGTTATGCTAATAGGATAAGGCCTGCCTGATACTTGGTTACAACTAAATAGAGTGCAACCAAAATATGAAAGTACAGTTACACTAGTAACTGCAAGGATTTATTGGATCAGACGACCAGTTAAGAATCTATTATTTAAACAAGATACAGCAAGTCGACCATGATTTTATCACGTTGGGTACAGTACAATCAATGTGTAAAAACTTTACATAAATATAGAAAGACTGTAAAGTCTTATCAGGTCAAAATTCAGATAAAGAAAAGTATTACTTAAGCAGGATCAGGGTGTACCACCTAGCACCTATTTGTGAAACTTATGGTGACATGTATGTACCGCACTTCCATTAAGGATGTTTTTGAATAAGAGAGTGTTATAAGGAACTTACGAAGTCTAAGGCTTCGAAGTGTTGTTTCCGCGGAGCGGAGTCTAATTATTTCTGCAAATGCAAAAGGGAATAGAGTTTTACTGCTCGTTTTAAAGGTTCCTTGCAGTGTTAATTTGATGTAGTATGTTAATTAGTGTGCTCTTCGCCCAATTTTGGTTTCAGAATTTCTTTGAATGTGAAGGGCAGAGCTTTTGTTAAGTCACTGTAATTTTAATTGTTCTTTTATTCGGTAAATGTCTCAGTCTGGTTTTCAGTTATGTTGCAGACAGCCACGTAGTTAGTAAGCTCTGCATGGTCTTGAAAAACCTGAATCACGAGTTGAATTTGTCTGCCGCGTGAATTATTTGCTGTTGTAGAAATGGTCTGATATGTGGGTTTGTCGCCTTGGTGGGCAGGCTGAGATTGTGTGTGTGTTCGGTGTGTTTACTGCTCTAGCTTGCAGCCTGATCATCTTAGAAATTGCTTGGCGGCTGCCCTCTACTTGTTTGTTCCGAGTACCACCGTGTATAAGCCGCGCTTCCATCCTTTAGTTAAATATGTAGCCTGTCCGCCGGAACGGACGAGATCTTTTCATAAGTAACTCAAGGCGAATCATTAGTGTTGTGTAAATTTTGGTTACGTAAGCAATGAACTTGATAGTGTGCTTATGGTGGTGACTATCTATGAACCCTTTGCAATCAGATCTAAATATTATCTTTAAAATATTGTTTGTTATGTTAATTCATGATCTAATCACATAGTTTTTCTAAATCTGATGAAGGACATTTAAAGACTTGATCTTCGGTAATTCCATTTGTATCTTTTTTTTTAAAAGAAAAAAAAGGGGGCAGACGGTTAAAGTCAGTTGCATATTTTCTTAAGAGGACAAAGGTCAGAATTAAATTCTTATATTGTCATTCTGATTTTGTAATTCTGTAATAATGAAATTTGTTCCTTAGTTGCAATTAAAATTATGTACCAACCACAAGTTTGTACATCAGCAAAGATCCCTAGCTTCCTATCTCCTTTGAGTAGCTGTGGTTAAATTGCAATTTTGGCTTCTCTAGCACGTAACTTTAGCAGTAACACAGCTCAAATACGTTAGCGTCGGTGGAATTATTACATTGTTCTTTTATATAAAACAAAGGAGGCGCTCTTGGAGTCCTACTTGCTTCTCACTTCTTCCTCTGTCACTATAAACATTAGATCGCCATTTTTGTACATCCGAGTTATATGTCAATAATGATGTTAATACTGAGTTACATGAATTATTATCTTATTGAACGCACATATTAATCATCACGAATTATCTATAGGGATTTTTTGATGTTTCAGCTGATGAATTCCGCTGGGCAGTGACAGGTTGGTGGTGCTGAAGCGGTACTATTAGTACGCTCCGTTTAAACCATTTGCGTGCCAATGATATTTGCGTCACTAGACATTGTCATGGCACTCTGAGACTTAATAAACGAAATCCTATTTTTTACACTAATGAAATATGGCCTTTGGATATGAGAACGGGCCCATTAGTGTTTTGTTTTAATGTGTCATTCTTCCCATTTTTTGTGTATACTTTCCATGAGTTTGTGATTGCATGTAGTTTGGATGTGATGGATATAGAAAGGTGAGAGAGTAATCAGATAGAGGTGTAGCAGATATGTCAAAGTGTAGCCTGTGGGAATGGTAAGCCTGAGGGCTTCGTAAAAGACAGACAGAATTGAGAACAGAGGGCTTAAGGTGGCTACAGCCAATGGGAGACGTCATCGATACAGTTTCGCACTGTTTCGTGTACATGGGGAGCCTATCGAACCACACGCACTGCTGCCCGAAGGAGATAAGGTTATCGATCACGGTCAACTCAACACAAATGACGCTACATTGTGCTAGAGGAAACAAGGGATCCACGTCAAACACTGGGTGGAACTGCAATCACAATTAACAGGACTACAGAGCACGCAATTTCACGCTCCACAGCGACACGGCGACTGCATGAGGGTTATCCCTTTGTCCGACGACCAGTACATTGTGTTGATATACACATATTGACGGCAACATTTGGGTTGGCGACAAGAGTACAGGTACTGGAGCAACAAACAGAGGGGTCGCATGCTCTCCTCGGGTGAGAACAGATTCAGTCTGAGCAGTGATCCTGGAAGTTCCTCATATGGCGAGAGATGGGAGCATGTAATGCGCCCAGGAACATTGTCGAACGTGACTTGATCGTTTTGATGGCTCAATTATTATGGTGTGATGAGACATGTTACATGGGCATACCGGCCTGCAAATCTTTGAGCGTGGTACACACACCAGTCAATGTTGTTGTGACACTGTACTCCTTCCTCATGTGCGACTTCTAAGGGGTGCATTCGGCCCTGACTTCATTTTTACGGATTAAAACCACGCCATCGCGTTGAACACGACCGGTGAAGGAGTTCTTGGAACGAGTGTGTATTCAACGAATGGACTGGCCTGCCCTTCCTTCAAGTTAAACACCATGGAGCACGTGTGTGATGCGTTGGGGAGACGTATTGCAGGACGTCCACTATGCACCAGCGACCGTCCATCTGCTGTTAACGGCGCTGGTGAAGGAATGGAAAGCCCTACGCTAAGAACTCCTCATCAACTTTGTGACCAGCACGGAAGCTCGTCTCAGAGCACGCAAGAACGCGTAGTTGTCCGTGGTGACCGCACAGCCTATTAACAACTATGCCACGCCCTTTTTAATAGCCAGGGCCCAACATAAATCGATGTGAGTTTCAATAAAAGTGTTATTTCTCTTCGTCTCACTTTGCATTTCTTTCAGTCACCTTCTGTACTGTAGTGTATTTCTATCTATGGCCCACGTTTCAGCAAGCAGTGGTGTTTCTCGGCAGTGACACATCATACGAAAGTTAGTTTAGTCCGTGAGTTTTGCACACGTGTGTATTTTTCACGTGTTCAGACCTTATCTTCGAAGTTTACATTATCTTCCAGCAAGATGATGCAAGACCGCGTTTTGACCGCGTTGCTGTGACGTAGCTTGATACAGAGGATACTGTTGCCCTGACTAGCACGTTCTCCAGATCTCTCATCCAATGAAAACATCTAGGCTTGGGTTGGCAACAGGTTATCATACCACTACTCGCCAGTAACTACTGCTCATGAACACTAGCAGAGAGTTGAAGCAAAGTGGAATATGTTACTCGTATCTGAGGTGTAGGCTGGGTTCAATTCGATGCCGAGCTGTGCACCCTGTATCCCCAAACAGGACCGGTTTGAGGCCCAAGCGACGAACGCCGCCGCATGGGACGCCGAGCTGACAGGGCGACAGAGGAACCACAACAGTAGCAGTTCTCCACAGGACGTACAGCAAGTAATACCAGTCGTTTAGGGAGCCGAGATGTAATATTTTTAGACAGTGCTTGTTGCAGTTAGTAGCGAAAACTGATATGGGTAAAAGAGTACGACGCAAAAGAGGGGGATGGAGGCTAGGGGCGTCAAAGCATAAGTCGCTTGAGCTGAAAAACGTTCTCGAAATGGTCATGCTCCTAAATCTCCTATAAAAGTAATAATGTATTCTTCCTACTACATTGTATAAGCACAATAAGTAACATTTCGTTATTGCTTTCCTTCCTGGTGTAATTTTAATGGAGCGCAGGGTACGTCAGTTTGTATTAGTACGGTTGATAAAATATCGATATAAATCGGCGATACATTTTTCACCTATACATCGAAAACGAAATGGCGATATCGAGTAGCGATATTTTTATTTCATATCACATTTATTTGCAATTTTCGATAAATTTTTGAAGTTGTTCTTTTGAAATTGTACTAGAACATAATTTTACTTTCACTGTGTGAAGGAGTCTTGCTACATTTTGAGCTTTAATGACGTCCAGTCTTTCTCTTTAGCTGTCTGAAGCAAGTATAGACGGCACAAAGAAGAAGTGGAAGGCGGTGTAAATGGAATAACAAGGTATCAGATGCGAAGAAAGAGCACACCAGTTGCGTTAAAAAAAAAATTAACGCAACTAGTGTGCTATTTATTCACATCGGCAATCTTCATAAACAGTTGCTGAAACTGATGAACGAAAAGCTAAATGACAAGAGTGATCTTTGTGGTGGGCGGTGAGGCGTGGGGGGAAATGGTGACGTAATCGGCGCTCAGTGCTACCAACAGAAACTGCAACGTTTAAATTCAGCATACAGTTTTGACACTACAGTTGCTAGGTCGCTACTACTTGCAGAAATGAAAAACACAGTGAAGTAGACATGAAGTGTTCCAGACAATTCCACTATGTGACGAAATCGAACGACAGACCCATTGGACAAGCTTTATTGTGCCACTTACCTGCAGTTACTACTGTTAGCAAAGTGGTTATAGCCAGGCGTGAACGCACATCGTTCTCCTTTCAATTCTTGCTCTGAGGGGGACAAGCAGGCAGCTAACTCGTTGATGTTAGGAATATCTCATAGTAAATCAATAGTTAAATGTACAGCTCTAAAACTGACAATATATTTGTAATGTGAAGCCGTTTTTTTTTTCTTTGCTGGCACGTCGATATTTTTACGCCGATATATAAATATATCGAGCATTCTTTACGATTTAGCGAGGACTGATAATACACTACTGGCCATTAAAATTGCTACACCAAGAAGAAATGCAGATGATAAACAGGTATTCATTGGACAAATATATTATACTAGAACTAACATGTGATTACATTTTCACGCAATTTGGGTGCATAGATCCTGAGAAATCAGTACCCAGAACAATCACCTCTGGCCGTAATAACGGCCTTGATACGCCTGGGCATTGAGTCAAACAGAGCTTGGATGGCGTGTACAGGTACAGCTGACCATGCAGCTTCAACACGATACCACAGTTCATCAAGAGTAGTGACTGGCGTATTGTTACGAGACAGTTCCTCGGCCACCATTGGCCAGACGTTTTCAATTGATGAGAGATCTGGAGAATGTGCTGGCCAGGGCAGCAGTCGAACATTTTCTGTATCCAGAAAGGCCCGTACAGGACCTGCAACAAGCGGTCGTGCATTATCCTGCTGAAATGTAGGGTTTCGCAGGGATTGAATGAAGGGTAGAGCCACGGGTCGTAACACATCTGAAATGTAACGTCCACTGTTCAAAGTGCCGTCAATGCGGAGAAGAGGTGACCGAGACGTGTAACCAATGGCACCCCATACCATCACGCCGTGTGATATGCCAGTATGGCGATGACGAATACACGCTTCCAACGTGCGTTCACCGCGATGTAGCCAAACACGGATGCGACGATCATGATGCTGTAAAAAGAACCTGGATTCATCCGAAAAAATGACGTTTTGCCTTTAGTGCTCCCAGGTTCGTCGTTGAGTACACCATCGAAGGCGCTTCTGTCTGTGATGCAGCGTCAAGAGTACCCGCAGCCATGGTCTCCGAGCTGATAGTCCATGCTGCTGCAAACGTCTTCGAACTGTTCATGCAGATGGTTGTTGTCTTGCAAATGTACCCATCTGTTGACTCACGGATCGAGTCGTGGCTGCACGATCCGTTACAGCCATGCGGATAAGATGCCTGTCATCTCGACTGCTAGTGATACGAGGCCGTTGGGATCCAGAACGGCGTTCCGTATTAGCTACCTGAACCCACCGATTACATATTCTGCTGACAGTCATCGGATCTCGATCAATGCGAGCATCAACGTCGCGATACGATAAACCGCAATCGCGATAGGCTACAATCCGACCTTTATCAAAGTCGGAAACGTAATGGTACGTATTTCTCCTCCTTACACGACGCATCACAACAACGTGTCATCAGGCAACGCCGGTCAACTGCTGTTTGTGTATGAGAAATCGGTTGGGAACTTTCCTCATGTCAGCACGTTTTAGGTGTCCCCACCAGCTCCAACCTTGTGTGAATGCTATGAAAAGCTAATCATTTGCATATCACACATTCTTCTTCCTGTCGGTTAAATTTCGCGTCTGTAGCACGTCATCTTCGTGGTGTAGGAATTTTAATGTCCAGTAGTGTATATATTCATTAAATATCCATATTTTTGATTCCGGTATTCTTAAAAATATCAACAGTCCTAGTTTTTATGCTGTTTCTCATTTTTATAAAGCTATTGATAGTGACTAGTAAAAGGAATCGGATATAGCCATCAAAGAATTTACGTGAGCATTTGGCTGAAACAGAGTTTAATGTTAAAAAGAATGTGTTTGGTTATCACTGTTAGCATTCAACCGTGATTCTTATACATATATTTTAACAACGAACCTCAATGTCTCGCCTGACACTAACAATTTAATATAGTCGAGGTAGCAGTTGTCGTTATACTGGTTATCACTGTTAGCATTCAACCGCGATTCTTATACATATATTTTAACAACGAACCTCAATGTCTCGCTAACAGTGATAACCAGTATAACGACAACTGCTACCTCGACTATATTAAAAAAAAAAGAATGTGTTTGTTAATGCTCTCTGCCAATAACATCGCAAATGTGAATAAGTTCATAAGAATGATTCCAGAACTACTGCGAACGACACATTTGATCCTGCTTGTGCTACCATTTACTGTGCTGTGAATTACTGGCAGGCAAGCCACCGTGTTCGGATGAGCGTCTCACCAGTGTTGAGTGGCGCCCTGCAAATGCAGACCGTGGCAGCTGCACGAGGTACACGCCGCCTGAGGGCGGCTGACGAGGCGGGGCGCCGCGTCCTTGCCGAGCACGCGCGCGAACAATACGAGCGGCAGGCAGCGAGGCGAGAGCGCACGCACGTGCGTTTCGCGTGTCGCCTCACGCGTGCCGACGCGACGTGCTGCCGACCACCACCGCAAGGACGCGTCAAGGCTGTCGCGGCTCACCTGTCTGCAGGCCCGCGTGCGAGCGTAGCTGCCCTACACGGGTACTATCCTGCAGCTCGCCGACTGCAAAAACGTAAGCTCTGCTATGAAAGCTCAAACGTTCTCCACAGCGAGAACGAGTTAATAATTAAAGGTTACGAGGTATCTCTTTTTCACCCTGCAGAATTATTACAGTGAAGCGCCAAAGAAACTAGTATAAGCATGCGTATTCAAATTCAGAGATATGTAAACAGGCAGAATACGGCGTTGAGGTCGGCAACGCCTGTAGAAGACAACAAGTATCTGGCCCCGTTGTTACATCGCTTACTTCTGCTGCAATGGCAGGCTATCAAAATTTAAGTGAGTTTGAACGTGGTGCTATAATCGGCGCACGAGCGATGGGACTCAGCATCTCCGAGGTACCGATGAAGTGGGGATTTTCTCGTATGACCATTTCACGAGTGTACCGTGAATATCAGGAATCCGGTAAAACATCAAATATCCGATATCGCTGCGGCTGGAAAAACATCCTGCAAGAACGGGACCAACGGCGACTGAAAAGAATCGTTCAACGTGACACCAGAAGAGCAACCCTTCCGCAAATTGCTGCAGATTTCAGTGTTGGGCCATCAACAAGTGTCAGCGTACGAACCATTCAACGAAACACCATCGATATGGGCTTTCGGAGCACTAGATCCACTCGTCTACCTCTGATGACTCCACGACACAAAGTTTTACTCGCCTGGGCCCATCAGCACCGACATTGGACTGTTCATGACTGGAAACATGTTTTCTGGTTAGAGGAGTCTCGTTACAAATTGTATCGAGCGGATGGGGCGTGTACTGGAATGGAGACAACCTCATGAATCCACGGAGTCTGCATGTCAGCAGCGGACTGTTCAAGCTCTTTAATGGCGTGGGGCGTGTATAGTTGGTAAAACATCAAATATCCGACATCGCTGCGTCTAGAAAAACATTCTTCAAGAACGGGACCAACGGTGACTGAAAAGGATATGGGACCCCTGATAGGTCTACATACGACTCTGGCAGGTGAAACGCACGTAAGCATTCTGTCTGGTCCTCTGCATCCATTCATGTCCATTGTGCATTCTGACGGACTTGGGCAATTCCAGTAGGACAAGGCGACTCCCCACAAGTGCAGAATTGCTACGAAGTGGCTCCACACTTCCGCTGGCCACCAAACTCCCCAGACATGAACATTTCTGAGCATATCTCGGATGCCTTGGAAAGTGCTGTTCAGATCTCCACCCCTTCGTACTCTTAGGGATTTATGGACAGCCCTGCAGGATTCATGGTGTCAGTTCCCTCCAGGACTACTTCAAACATTAGTCGAGTCCATGCCACGTCGTTTGCAGTACTTCGGCGTGCTCACGGGGTCCCTACACGTTGTTAGGCAGGTTTACCAGTTTCTCTGGCTCTTCAATGTATAAAAACTGTAAGGCGGAATGGATCACTCTGGTAGTTGTACAAAGAAATGAGACAAAAGGATTTCCACAGCTATTTTGGCACAGAGTTTCGCAGTGTCTCATTGCACTTCTGAAATCAAATGAAGAAGTAATTGTTGTCAGCCGTTTGGCGGGTCTAGATTCTGAATGGAAACAAAATGTAACGAAGCATTGGCTCTGGCGCAGGACTCGTTTCTGTAACAGAAAAAGCATGTGTTAATAAAAGAATTACATACAGGGTGCTAGCGATAATATTTTCCCCTGTAACCTACAAAATGGTCATTGAAAGGAATATGTATTTAGACAGTTAAACTTAAGACACTTTATTCTTTCTGCAGAGTTATGATCATAATTTATTTAGTGACTGACTTTACGCCCGTGCTTCGCGAAGGAAGTCAATGAGAGGCTACCGCATACCGTCGCTTTTTATAGCGCCTTGCCTCACTTGATATAAACGCACCGTTTTGGAGTTGCTTTTTCAATAAATTCGTTTTCCCTTGCCGAGAATTCGAATACAAAAGAAAGAAGCACAGCAACTTCGTTACGTTTTTAATACTCAAAGCGAATCATTAAATCCATACTTCCTAGCCAAGTAAATTCAATGATAGGTTGTATTCGCAAAGACAAGAATAAGGAGCTTAATTCTGCCACTGACGTAAACTTCCGAAAGTACTTGCCTCACTCAGGTAAAGAACAGCGCTACGTATTTGTTCGTTGCTGTATTACGAAACTAACTGCGTTACATAGTGGTTCTTTGGTCTGCTAAGCTGTCGCTCAGGTAAACGTCCGAACTACTTATAGTGGGACCATCAGATCTATTAATCACGGATTTTGATGAGTCTTAGGTATGTTGTGTAGCCACCTCTCCTGACAATTGAGCCAGCAGCTTTTCAGTCGTCGGCTCCTAAATGCCGAGAAAATCGATGTTGAAGTTTTTTGTGTCGCTCCTACACCTGTAACGTCCATCGCGTTTCCATCGAACGAGCGTAGCGGATACCACACTGTTAGTGGGGGCTCAACTACACGTACTTTTTTTTCTAATTTATCATACAGAACATAATCAAATAATATATGTCATGAAAAATTATTCTGAAATAACTATTTTCGTCTTACTACCTCAATCATCACAGCAAACCTTCTTCCAAGGTGTGTTCCGCTCGTAGCAGAATCTCCTTACTCGCTATCGCTTGCATCACTTGCTCTGCTAGAACAGAATACAGGATAGTATTTTTCGCAGGAGCATGCGGAACAAACAATCGATTAGTACCATGCACGTCCCACATGTACACTGATTTTTCAGAAGCGATAGCACAGAGCGGCCGTTGTGATCGAGTGGTTCTAGGCGCTTCAGTCCGGAACCGAGCTGCTGCTACGGTCGCAGGTTCGAATTCTGCCTCGGGCAGACTTTCTAAGTTGTTTTTCACAAAATAATATGCGTCTATCTTCAAGCGCCTGCCAGTTCAATTTTTTCAGCATCTCTGTGACACTCTCGCACAGCTCGCACAAACCTGTGACCATTCGTGCCACCCTTCTCTGTACCCATACAGCATCCCTTGCGAGGCGTATTTGATATGTGTCCAAACACTTGAGCATTGTCTAGCATGGACCCGCACTAGTGTTTTGTCTTTCGTAGACTGATAGCATTTCTCTAGTATTTCACCAATGGACCGCAGTCTGCCATGTGCTTCACCTACGAACGAAAACTATGTGTTCCACGTCAAATCACTACAGATTGTTACACTCAGTTATCCGTATAAGTAGGTCGATTCTAAGTGCGACCCTTTGGTGCTATTGTCATAGAATAGTGCGTGTTTTCGTTTTGTTAAGGGTACAGTTTCACATTCCTAACCTTCTGAACTAAGTTGACCATCTTCGTACCACTTTCAAGTCTGAACAAGATCAGACTGAATATTTGCGTAGGTAATTTCAGACAGTACTTCATTATAGATACCGGCATCGTCAGCGAATTTGGAAATCGAAGAGTACGGCATCTACCTGGCTGCTTTGACCCTTATCATAGCACGCACGTGCAGAGAGTACTCCTGTGATAGTTTTATATGTAATCAGCCATGCTTTGATCAATTTTTTGCTATTGACTACTTACATTTTATAATCATGGTGTGGTCAGCTTTCTTCCTAGGTACCGATCCCTCAGTAAGCATGATCTTGGTTACACTTTGTAATGATGGTGTTGTGGCCAGCGTTCTACGTAGTTACTGATTCGTTAGTAAACTTTATCTGAGGATGGTTGTTGATCAACCGAAACAGGACACAGGCAAGTTGAAATTTTATTTTTATTGATACTATTAAAATTTTTCACAAATAACATACATCACTGTATCTCCTTTATCCTATGGTTAAATATCTTACAAACATATAATTTTGTAAGTTACGGAAGAAACATTTTGTCTTAAATACCCTGTATAACGGCTGGTCATTACACGGTGAGGCTCTTCTGACTAATCTAGATACACCAGAAAAGTAATACGGAGCTTGTGAGTTTGCCTTCATACAGACACTTTGTTTATTCTCCCCTAAGTGGTTTTAGTGATAACTCGCCATAAACAGTCCTTTTTCATTATTTTACTTTTATATTTCTTACTTGTCGCTTCTTTAAAAACCAACTGTATGCTTCTCATCGTGTGTTGGCCTTGATTTGAAATGCAAGTGGTTTGAAAATATATACTTAAGCATTCGGATTCGCGCCGTCCCATCGGCGTTATAAAGAATGTATCGGGGTTCATCAGACCATGCAACGCTCTGCCACAGTGCCAACGTCCAGTGCCGATGGTCACGTGGCCATTTCAGTCTTAGTTGCCCATGTCGTAGCGTTAACATTGGCACATGCATGGGTCATCAGTTGCGGAGGGTTACCGTTAGCAGTGTTCGGTTCACTGTGTGTTCAAACATACCTGTACTCTGCCCAGTAGTAAAGTCTGGTGTCAGTTCCACCACAGTTCGTCGCCTGTCCTGTTTTACCAGTCTGCCCAGCCACGACTTCCGATATCTGCAATGAGGGATGACCCCCCCTCCCTCCCCCCCAATCCCACAACGTCTGGACGTGGTTTCACCTTGGTTTCGCCACTTGTTGAAGACACTCAACGCAGCACTCCTCCAACACCCGACAAGTCTTGCCATCCCGAAATGACAGATGAAAAGATTTTACGATATAAAGCTTGTAAGTTGTATCCTTGGTGTGCACTATCTTTGGTACGTGCACAGACAGTATCTTTAGTAAATGTGTTTTCGCGCCAACAGTTTAGCTCCACATGTTGTCAGTGCACCTGAGCTTTATTTGTGATAGATTATTAGTACTATGGTGACGTTGACAATTCAGCACATATTTAACAACATTTTTCGATGTAGTAAGTGTCGTACTCATCGGATCTTGTGCGACTTTCGCATTCAAAAGGCTGCATTTTGACGACGACATGTACTCATGCCAGGTAGTCTTATATTCTGACAGAATGTAAGTTATGTACATTTCTCACCAATTTTTATAATTATGCTACTATCTTAATGAAATGTTTGTTTAATTATGTATTTACACCCTGTGCTTCATTTTTGTATTTTTATGTTTAGGTAACTTTTGCAGTGTTACTTGAAAATTGCCCTAAGGCCGGAGTTGTAATCGTAATAATAAATACACTCCTGGAAATCGAAAAAAGAACACATTGACACCGGTGTGTCAGACCCACCATACTTGCTCCGGACACTGCGAGAGGGCTGTACAAGCAATGATCACACGCACGGCACAGCGGACACACCAGGAACCGCGGTGTTGGCCGTCGAATGGCGCTAGCTGCGCAGCATTTGTGCACCGCCGCCGTCAGTGTCAGCCAGTTTGCCGTGGCATACGGAGCTCCATCGCAGTCTTTAACACTGGTAGCATGCCGCGACAGCGTGGACGTGAACCGTATGTGCAGTTGACGGACTTTGAACGAGGGCGTATAGTGGGCATGCGGGAGGCCGGGTGGACGTACCGCCGAATTGCTCAACACGTGGGGCGTGAGGTCTCCACAGTACATCGATGTTGTCGCCAGTGGTCGGCGGAAGGTGCACGTGCCCGTCGACCTGGGACCGGACCGCAGCGACGCACGGATGCACGCCAAGACCGTAGGATCCTACGCAGTGCCGTAGGGGACCGCACCGCCACTTCCCAGCAAATTAGGGATACTGTTGCTCCTGGGGTATCGGCGAGGACCATTCGCAACCGTCTCCATGAAGCTGGGCTACGGTCCCGCACACCGTTAGGCCGTCTTCCGCTCACGCCCCAATATCGTGCAGCCCGCCTCCAGTGGTGTCGCGACAGGCGTGAATGGAGGGACGAATGGAGACGTGTCGTCTTCAGCGATGAGAGTCGCTTCTGCCTTGGTGCCAATGATGGTCGTATGCGTGTTTGGCGCCGTGCAGGTGAGCGCCACAATCAGGACTGCATACGACCGAGGCACACAGGGCCAACACCCGGCATCATGGTGTGGGGAGCGATCTCCTACACTGGCCGTACACCACTGGTGATCGTCGAGGGGACACTGAATAGTGCACGGTACATCCAAACCGTCATCGAACCCATCGTTCTAGCATTCCTAGACCGGCAAGGGAACTTGCTGTTCCAACAGGACAATGCACGTCCGCATGTATCCCGTGCCACCCAACGTGCTCTAGAAGGTGTAAGTCAACTACCCTGGCCAGCAAGATCTCCGGATCTGTCCCCCATTGAGCATGTTTGGGACTGGATGAAGCGTCGTCTCACGCGGTCTGCACGTCCAGCACGAACGCTGGTCCAACTGAGGCGCCAGGTGGAAATGGCATGGCAAGCCGTTCCACAGGACTACATCCAGCATCTCTACTATCGTCTCCATGGGAGAATAGCAGCCTGCATTGCTGCGAAAGGTGGATATACACTGTACTAGTGCCGACATTGTGCATGCTCTGTTGCCTGTGTCTATGTGCCTGTGGTTCTGTCAGTGTGATCATGTGATGTATCTGACCCCAGGAATGTGTCAATAAAGTTTCCCCTTCCTGGGACAATGAATTCACGGTGTTCTTATTTCAATTTCCAGGAGTGTATTTCGTACAGTCAACCGAGACTATGATGTCTTTTAAGAAATATCTCCGAAGTGCTCGTGCCGAGCTTCCGGGCCATCACAGTCTGCCCTCGGTCAAACTCAAACAGATCGCCCGCCTTCCTCATACTACACGCGTACAGCACGCTCACTGACAGGTACAACATGTACCGTGCGTATGCCTGACTAGCAGTCATTCCTCGCCTGGTAACGCTGCTATCGTCTGGACTCTGGACGGGTTTATATCGATAGTAGGTCGGTGGTCATAATGTTCTGGCTGATCATTGTAGTCCCTCCATCATACTTGTGCTAACAGAATATCAATGTAAAGAAAGTAGTCCTGCAAATTCACATCCAAGATATCTTTAGATAGTGCCTTATTCAGTTCCATTCAGATTCTTTCCCTAATCGTAATGTGAGGGAGTGATTTTCTACTTAATTAGAGACCTACAGAAAAAAGAAAAATTGTACTGTGGCGAAAATTTGATTCCATCAAACAGCTTTTTCGTGAAATAGTTAGAGAGAAAATTTAATGTAATTATTCATAGTTAGAGTTTATAGATTGCAGTTTCCTTGTTTACTTAAATATATGCCCGGTTTAGACTGGCGTCCGCAATAGTTTCGTGCTACAGTTCATAACACCAGCTTCGTCTGACTTAACTAAAATAATATAATGCTTTTTTTTTTCATACTGACTGTTGTGCGGTTCGTAGACGAGCTTGACTGCCTAAGCAAACCATTACTTCCACGATCACGATCGAAACTTAGTGAACTAAAGGAATGCAAGTTACACAGCGGTTATGTTCTATTTGGTGGAGAAATTCTCCTACTACGGATGGTTGTGTAAAATGAAATGGGGCACTCCATGTGTCTGTCAAAGTATGTTGCCATCAAGGGAAACAGAAGTTCCCTATCCGACGTACTCACTTGTTTGTTCGCTTTTAGTCCCTGTTCTGCCAGCTAGGCGATGATTAATCCCTTAGTTCTGAAGTTGTCAGCATGGTGAGTGAACATGATGATGCTTTTGTGCTCCCTAAGTCGGCCCATCTGCATGAGATGTGAGTGGCAGTTGAGCAGTCATGGATGAGAAAGGTTGCCTAACGGTTTCGGATTCTCTTAGCAACCTTGGCACAACACCTCGCCGCCATCAGCAAGGCCAAAGCGGACGCTTCATGTCATTTATAACTCAGGAGTCTCTAAATGAACTGTTCGCAAGTGTCCCTCTGCATTTGTATTCTGAGTGTTGAGTGGAGGGCGCACAGTGTATCATTACCTTTTACCCTTTCTTATTTTATCTGTGCGTGATTCGTGCCAAGAAAGACTGTAGTTACGCCTCCATATAATCACCAATTTCCTTACTTTTATGGGTATGATCGTTTCAGAGAACAGCAAGAATATCAAAGGATTCCAGTATTTAAAGCAGAGGGCGACGGAAAAAATACACTGCAGGCCTCTATGAGGAACAGGAACTGTCTGCTGAGTTGATAGCAAAACAAATGGACGAGGTTGCGGGGGATATGGGCGATCGAATATCACAACCAGAATTTCAATTAGTTTTAGAAGTCTTGGGTGTAACCAGGGCAGAATGAATGTACAAATTTCTTCATAGCATTTAAAATCATTACGCGAAGCGTCAACCAAATGATTATTCAAGTAGAATTTAGTACTTGTTAGGGAAATTGTTATTTCAGTTTACTGGCTCTTAAAACTGGAAACAAAATCGAATTTAGAGTAATTTGATTACGCTGTGTATTGACAGTAGCAGTTTAATTCTCTTTTTTTTTTTAAGTAATGAAATGCGTATTGAGTAATGCAAAGTAAAGATAATACTTATGGATATCTTCACTTCTTGATATAAAAGTTTCATATTTAAAGTTGAAAAACAAAAATCTGTAATCTTCCAAGGCTTATATTTGCTTATTTATAACCTATTTTTAGCTTTTGCTTGCATACACAAGAGGCGCTATTGTAGGAACCAAACAACACAGGCAGAATCACTGGTCATGACATTAGGTGAGATATATCATATCGAGTGTTCATCATTAATATTGTTCAACAAGCATAGTAAACTACATGGTTGAATTTTAATGTACAATGTGGATTGTATTAAATACAACACATAATGAAAACACACAATATTAAAGGAATCGTGCACAAGTTAGATGAATATAATACTGAATTTTGCGAGGGAAAACAATTTGATTGTAATAAAAGAACGTGGAGATTATTGTGTTTGTTGGGGTTGAGATCTTAAGCTTCACATGAGCCAAACAGCCAGCCGCACACTCCCAGGCCTCAGTCCCAGTGGAGAGATGCGGAGGAGGCTCTACTGGCAGCGAGTGAGCGGACTGGGTAGACCCAGACATGGCTCATGTAGGCACAAATGACGCCTGCAGCCTTTGTTCGGAGGCCACTCCTACAGCTTGCTGGCTGATTAGTCGAAGACTTCTCACCTGCGGAGTGGGCACAGAGCTATCATTTTGCAGTATCGTTCGCAGGACAGATTGTGGTCCTCTGGTTTGGAGCAGAGAGTAAGATCTAAATCCGAAGCTCAGGCGTTTCTGCGGCGGTATCTGATGCAGGTTTCTCGACCCCTGCTATCTGGCGAAGGATTGGAGGGTACAACTTAATAAGTGAGGCGTGCACCACACGCCAGAAGCTACTATTAGGATAGGCAAGTACATATAGCGTGCACACGTGGTTTTGTTTTAGGGTAGAGAAATCACTTCACAATCCTGATAACATGCCTTCTGAGTCCAAACAGAATGGCATTCTTCACAGCCAATCGTTGAAATAAAATGGTAGTATGGTATTAGTTATGTAGTGACAACTTCTGCCACAGAATATAACAGCATCACCAAATGTAGTAAGAAGAGGTAGACGGCACCATATTAAGACTCATCCGAGCTTAAAAGTGATTTATTGTTTCAAACTACAGTGCCCCTGTTCCTCTCGATCTGCGTCACTGGGTAACTCAATGCTGAGGACACCACTCCGCGGTCTGTGAAACGGCTTGGCACAGAATGGCTGCCTCAACGAACCGTGCACGCAATGCTGTGAGTCGGCCTTGTACAGCAGCAGGATTGCAGTGTTGTCAGGGTGCCAGCAGTTGACTCAGTGGTCTGCAACCCTGCCGACTCAGCGCCGCTCAGTGAGAGTCGCATGCGGCCAGGTGCGTGCTTCTCGCTGGCATGGCTAAGATCGCGGCGACAACTAGCGCCCGCGATCCGGAGTCCGAATCTGTGGCCCTCGCCTTGGGATGACTCCGGCGTGTGTTGGAAGCCCGGACGACTGCCCACAGTAGCTAGCTGTGGAGTGGCCCGCCGCTGACTGGCAACGGACCGCGCGCCGGCTTCAGAGGGTCGAACCAGCGACCCGCCGTGGATTGGAACACTGGCGCCCCATCTACTGCTGTGTGTAGCTGGTGGTGTGACATGTCCTACCCTCCAGGAGAGCTGCCACACTTGAATCAAAAAATGGTTCAAATGGCTCTGAGCACTATGGGACTTAACAGCTGTGGTCATCAGTCCCCTAGAACTTAGAACTACTTAAACCTAACTAACCTAAGGACATCACACACATCCATGCCCGAGGCAGGATTCGAACCTGCGACCGTAGCAGTCGCGCGGTTCCGGACTGCGCGCCTAGAACCGCGAGACAACCGCGGCCGGCGGACACTTGAATCAATCTCGTTAGAAACCTGCACCTATTTGTATGTGGCTGTGCACCTCTGTTTTGCTATACGCGCCGCTTCGCGTCACATACTCGTAACACGCTACGCTGGCCCTTCTGCCTGTGATTTGCAATATGCAAAACCGCTACGTATACTCTTTCAGCAATTTGACAACCCTGTGGCCTCTATTCTACTTCGCAACTGTTGGTATGTGTAACTCACTGCAATCCAGCCTGCACCTGGCTGTAACTTGTGCTCAGAATATTGCACAAAACTAACTTTCCCTGTCCTAAACGGTGGTGCCGCTATAGTTAACTGCAAGAGCCTCTATAGGAAGGTCCCCAAACTAATCTCGCCTATAAACGCTAACAATGGTCACATATTACTTGAAACAGAAAGCTGGATGGGTCCAGAGATTAGTGACAATGACGTTTTCCGGCTCGAATGTTTATCGCAAGGACAGACAGAACGCTGGTGATGGAATCTGGTGGCAGAGGCTTGTTTATAGCAGTAAAAAATACAATTATATCTGGTGAGGTTACAACAGCTTCAGGATGCGAAATAATTTGGATGAAGATAAGTATTAAGTGTGAACAAAATATGGTAATTGAATGCTTTTATAGACCACCTGCCTGAGCAACAGTAGTGGCGGAATAGTTGAGGGGAAACTAGGAGTATATTTCGCGCACATTTACTGGTCATGTTACAGTTTTATGTGTGATTTAAACTTACTATCTACAGACTGGGAGATTCCAGCAGCTAAACGGGTAGTGGGGCCAGAGAATCATATGAAATTGTTTAAGTGCCTTATCTGATCATTATCTTCAGCAGCGGACTCATGACGATAACAGTTTAGGCCTGCTGGTGACGAACAGACCCGAACTTTTCTACCCAGTTAGCACAGACACTCATGGTCTAAGCGTAGCGTCTTTCACTCATAATCAAAACGTCTTCAGTTCCGGGTGCGAATCCCACCGCTGCTTAAAATTTGATTAATAATCAACAATGGCGGCCAAAGACTTCCGGCATAAGAAGTCGCCCTCATTCTGCCAACGGCCTTGTCAGTGAGGGCAGAGGAACGGACAGAGGTTCAGGGCACTCTCTTGTCCTAGCGGTGGAAATCTGCCCCTAAAGGCGGAAGAATCAGCAATGATTAACGGCAAGAGGATGCAGAAGGCAATGGAAACCACTGCATTAAAGACATGTAACGTGTATCCACAGGACATGTGGTCTATGATTGAAGAAGTGTCATGACGAGCTCTCCATTGGCAAAAGATTCCGGAATAGTCTTCTACTCGGATCTCCGAGATGGGACTCCCTAGAGGGAGGTTACCATGAGAAAAAGATTGAATAATCAGCGAAAGGATAACGTTCTATGAGCCGGAGAGTGGAATGTCAGAAGCTTAAACGTGGTAGGAAAACTAGTAAATCTGAAAAGGGAAATGCGAAGGCTCAAGCTAGATATAGTAGGAATCCATCCAGCTGGTGAAGTGAAGTGGAAAGAAGACAAGGATTTCTGGTCAGATGAGTATAGGGTAATATCAACAGCAGCAGAAAATGGTATAACGGGAATAGGATTCGTTATGAATAGTGAGGTGGGGCAGAAGGTGCGTTGCTGTGAACAGTTCAATGGTAGGTTTGTTCTTATCAGAACTGACAGCAAACCAACACCGACAATGTTAAAAAAATGGTTCAAATGGCTCTGAGCACTATGGGACTCAACTGCTGTGGTCATCAATCCCCTAGAACTTAGAACTACTTAAACCTAACTAACCTATGGACATCACACACATCCATGCCCGAGGCAGGATTCAAACCTGCGACCGTAGCATCAGCGCGGCTCCGGACTGGAGCGCCTAGAACCGCACGGCCACCGCGGCCGGCACCGACAATGTTAGTTCAAGCTGAAGGAGAAGAGGTAAAGAAAGTGTATGATGATATTGAAAAGGTAATACTGTAAATAAAGGGGTATGTAAATCTAATAGTCATGGGGGACTGTAATGCAGTTGTAGGGGAAGGAGTAGAAGAAAAGATTACAGGATAATATGGACTTGGGACAAGGAATAAGAGAGGAGATAGGCTAATTGAGTTCTGTAACACGTTTCAGCTAGTAATAGCGAATACTCTGTTCAAGAATCACAAGAGGAGGAGGTATAATTTGAAAAGGCCGAGTGATACGGGAAGATTTCAGTTAGATTACATGTTGGTCCGACAGAGATTCCTAAATCCGATACTGGATTGTAAGGTGTATCCAGGAGCAGATATAGACTCAGATCACAGTATAGTGGTGATGAAGAGCAGGCTGAAGTTTAAGACATTAGTCAGGAAGAATCAATACGCAAAGAAGTGGGATACGGAAGTACTAAGTAATGACGAGATACGGTTGAAGTTCTCTAAGGCTATAGATACAGCAATAAGTAATAGCTCAGTTGGCAGTTAAGTTGAAGAGGAATGGACATATCTAAAAAGGACCATCACAGATGTTGGGAAGGAAAACATAGATACAAAGAAGGTAACTGCGAAGAAACCGTGGGTAACAAAAGAAATACTTCAATTGATCGTTGAAAGGAGGAAGTACAAAAATGTTTCGGGAAACTCAGGAATACAGAAATACAAGTCGTTGAGAAATGGAGTAAGTAGGAAGTGCATGGAAGCTAAGACCAAATGGCTACAGGAAATATGTGAAGACATCGGAAAAGAAATATTGTCGGAAGGGCAGATTCAGCATGCAGAAAAGTCAAAACAACCTTCGCTAACATTAACAGAAAGGGTGATAACATTAAGAGTGCAACGGGAATTTCACTGTTAAATGAAGAGGAGAGATCGGATAGGTGCAAAGAATACACTGACAACCTCTGTGGGGGTGGGGGGGGGGGGAAGATTTGTCTGATATGATAGAAGACGAAACAGGAGTCGAACTAGAAGAGATGGGGTATCCAGTATCAGAATCAGAATTTAACAGAGCTTTGGAGGATTTAAGATCAAATAAGGCAGAAAGGATAACATTACAACAGAATTTCTAAAATAATTGGTGGAAGTGACTACAAAAGGGCTATTCACGTTGATGTGTAGAATGTATGAGTCTGGCGACGTACCATCTAACTTTCGGAAAAGCATCATCCACACAGTCCCGCAAACGGCAAGTGCTGACAAGTGCGAGAACTATTGCGCAATCAACTTAGCAGCTCATGCATCCAAGTTGCTTACAAGAGTAATATACAACAAATGGAAAAGAAAATTGAGGATGCGCTAGATGACGATCAGTTTGGCTTTAGGAAGGGTAAAGGTACGAGGGAGGCTATTCTGACGTTTCGGTTAATAATGGAAGCAAGACTAAAGGAAAATCAAGACATGGTCAAAGGATATGTCGACGAGGAAAAAGCGTTCGACAATATAAAATGGTGCAAGATGTTCGAAATTCTGAAAAGAGTAAGGGTAAGCTATAGGGAGAGATGGGTCATATACAATATGTGCAACAGCCAAAACGGAATAATAAGAGTGGACGACCAAGAACGAAGTGTCGTATTAAAAAGGGTGTAAGACAAGAATGTATCATTTCGCCCCTACTGTTCAATCTGTACATCGAGGAAGCAATGTTGGAAATAAAAGATAGGTTCAGGAGTGGAATTAAAATTCAAGGTGAAAGGATATCAATGATACGATTCGCTGATGACATTCCTCTCTTGAGTTGAAAGTGAAGAAGAATTACATGATCTGCTGAACGGAGTACAGAGTATGGATTGAGAGTAAATCGAAGAAAGACGAAGGTAATGAGAAACAGTAGAAACTAGAACAGCGAGAAACTTACTATCAGGATTGATGGTCACGAAGTAGAACAAGTTAAGGAATGCTGCTACCTAGGTAGTAAAATAACCAATGACGGCTGGAGCAAGGAGGACATCAATAGCAGACTAGCAATGGCAAAAAGGGCATTCCTGGCCAAGAAAAATGTACTACTATCAAATATCGGCCTTCCTTTGAGGAAGAAATTTCTGAGAATGTACGTCTGGAGTACAGCATTATATGGTAGTCAAACATGGACTGTGGGAAAACCGGAACAGAAGAAAATCGAAGCATTTGATATGTGGTGCTACAGAATTAGGTGATCTGGTAAGGTAAGAAATGAGGAGATTCTGCGCAAAATCGGAGAGGAAAGGAACACGTGGAAAACACTGATAAGGAGAAGGGACAGGATGACAGGACATCTATTAAGACATGAGGGAATGACTTCCATTATGCTGGAGGGAGCTCTAGAGGGCAACAACTGCAGAGAAAGACAGAGATTGGAAGACATAATATATCCATCAAATAATTGAGGACGGAGGTAGCAAGTGCTGATCTGAGATGAATAGGTCAGCACAGGAGAGGAATTCCTGGAGGGCAGCATCAAACCAGTCAGAAGACTGATGACCAAAAAAGAAAAAAAAATTGCACAGAATAGGGAATCGGTGATCATAAGGCAGTTACAGCATCACTGAATAGGAACATAAAGAAATGCAGGAAGATCTTCCTGTTTAGCTAGAGCGACTAGGGACAGGTCATCATCCAGCACTGATAATGTTAAGTGTCAATAGACAAAGTTCAATACGCATTAGACAAGTATGTCCCGAGCAAAATTTTGAGGAATGGAAAAGACCCACCGTGATCCCACAGCCGTGCTAGGGAGCTGCTACGAAAGCAAAGACATCTTCACTTCAAAGATCCTCAAAGATCGCCAAAAAGAAACGAAACCAAAACTAGCGTAATAAGTGACATGCGTCAAGCGTTCAAGGAACACGAAAGTAAAACTAAAGCTACCAACTTCACAGAAAATCCAAAGAAGTTGTGGTCTTATGTTTAATCAATAAACGGATCGAAGGTATCTGTCCAGACACTGTGAGCATAATGATAATGAAACAGAGAATTACCCAGAAAAGGCC
Source organism: Schistocerca cancellata (assembly GCF_023864275.1). Classification (NCBI taxonomy): domain Eukaryota; kingdom Metazoa; phylum Arthropoda; class Insecta; order Orthoptera; family Acrididae; genus Schistocerca; species Schistocerca cancellata. The sequence goes on along the minus strand of NC_064633.1, from coordinate 312,747,491 downwards.
GAAATACTAAACGTCTTCTTCCAAAACTGTTTCAAGAAGTAAGATTACAGTTGTCCCTCTTATAAATCGCCGCGCGAACAACAAAATGTTAGATATCGGAAGAAGAGACCAAGGGATAGGAAAGCAACTGAAATTGCTCAACACACGAAAGGTCACTTGACGTGATGGGATGTCAATTCCACTCTACTCAGAGTATGTGAAAGAACTTGTCCATGTTCTAGCAGCTGTGTACCGTATGACTCTTGAGGAGCGAAGCGTTTCTAATGATTGGAAAAAAGCACAGGCCATTGGCGTTTTTAAGAAGGATCGTCGAACAGACGCACACGAACTGTAGGCCTGTATCTCTGACCGGACTGTTGCAGAATTTTCGAACGAGTTTTATGCTCGTGTTTTATGACATTTCTGGAGACCGAAAATTTCTTCTACAGGCACTAACATGGGTTCGAAAACAAATATCGTGTGAAACCCAGCTCGCTCTGTTCGTCCACGATGCACAGAAAGCAGTAGATACAGGCGCTCAGACAGGAACCGTATTCTTAGGCTTCCGAAAGGCATTCGATACAGTTCCGCATACGCCCCTAATGAACAAAATACGAGCATGTGGAAGATCAGACCAACTGTGTGGCTGGGTTAAAGAGTATCTAGCAAACAGAACACAGCATATCACTCGGAGAGAAGCCTTCACGAGTAAAACTAACCTCGGGAAAGCCCCAGGAGAGTGTTATAGGATCATTACTTTTCAAAATAAATATAAATCACCCAATGGATAACGTCATAAGTTCCATAAGGCTTTCCGCGGGTGATGCTGTTGTCTACAATGAAGTCACGACGCTAGGAAATTGTAGTGAAATGCAGGAAGACCTGCAGAGGATCGACAATTGGTGCAGGAAGTGACAAGTGTACTTCATAAACAAATGAACTGCGAGTACAGACAGAAAGACCATTTTTGTACAATTACAAAATTGCGGAACAGTCTCTGGAAGCAGTTACTTTCATAAAGTATACGGAGCAACGTGAAATGGACGATCACATAACATTAATCGCAAGTAAGGCAGATGCGAGATAGATTCATTAGAAGAATCCTCAGGGAACGTAGCCCATAAAAAAGGAAGTAGATTACGAAACACACATTCGACAAATACTTGAACATTGCTCGTCAGTATGGGATCCGTACCAGATAGGATTGATAGAGGAAATAGAGAAAAGTCCAAAGAAGAGCAGCATGTTTCGTCACGGATTCATTCAGCAAGCGCGGAAGCGTCAAGGAGATGCTCAGCCGAATCCAGCGGCAGACGCTGCAAGAGGGGCGTTCTGGGTTAATTTGTGGTCTACTGTTAAAGTTCCCAGAGCGTACATTCCTGGAAGAGTCTACCAATACATTGCTTCCTGCTACGTATATTTCACTGAAAATCCATGAAGACAGAATTAGAGATTCGAGCCTCCACGGAGGCTTACCAGCAATCGTTGTTCCCTCGAAACCTATGCGACTGGAACAGGAAAACGGGCAAGTGACACTGATACACAAAGTACCATCTGACACACACCGTTAATGTGGCTTGCAGAGTGTGGATGTCGACGTAGATGATACCATCCATCTAATAAACTGCATTTCCTAACTGTAATTTAACGTAAGTGAAGAGGACCTGGTCTGCCATTTCTTGCTTCATGACCAAAGATTCTGTGTATCTTGATAATATATTTGTTTCTAATGTTTGGTTTCCTACGCACAAATGCCTCTTGTTTACGCTTTGGTCGTTTCTTGATGACGGCCCAATAAGCGTAAATCGAGTCAAATTAACAAAAATTATTATGTAGAACAAGAACTCAGTGTGTTTGTTTTCAGCGTTAAAAACCATATAAAAGTAGTTTAACAATTATATCAAGAGCCGTGGTTGCAGTAAGTAAGGAGAAAAGTATTGTTTTAAATGCTGTCTAGTCAGTTCATCCAGAGCTCAGGATATCATAGCCCAGGATATGGCATGCCCCTACTGAATACTTCATAGACAACCCACCCAGCGATACTGCATGGCAGCTTGCATCGCCACAAGAAAGGCGTCTTTCCGTAGCAATTTACATTTGTGAATTTTGTATAGATGATAACAGCAGTGAAAACGCAACTAAGAAATGACAGCAACTGCTTAGAGGGTTTTCTATAATGACACTCAAATATAATGTTGGATTTTATTGTGTTGTAAGTACAGGGCGTTTCAAAAAGAAAGAGCAGATTTCAAACATTTATTTCTCAAAAACTACAAATGATAGAAACACAATTCAAACGTTTCTTGTCAGAGAAAGGTTCAAAGTTTTTCAATGGTCCGCGCAGAAGTTCCATGCAAATCCGCAGTGGCGCTGGCGTTTGTTTGTAGGAAAATGGCGACGACACCACAGGAACGATCATTTTGTGTGCTGCAATTTGCAAAGTTAGAGTCCATTGTTGGTGTGCAACGTGCATTCCGCCGTCAATTCAACAAACAGCCGCCTCGTCATAAGCAAATTTATGAGTGGCATCACAGATTCGTAGAAGATGGTTGCATCTGCAAGCGAAAAAGCACGGGTCGTCCACGCACATCGGATGAAAATGTCGAGCGTGTCCGTGCAGCTTACGAAAGGAGCCCTAGAAAATCCACGACACGGGCAAGTCACGAACTAAACATGTCTAAAACAACGGTATGGCGCGTTCTGAGTAACCGTCTGCACATGAAGCCGTACAAACTGCAGTTATTGCAAGCATTGCGTCCTGACGACCACAACAAAAGGTTCGAATTTTCAACTGCAATTCTACAGGACACGGAAGAGGACAATTTTGCCGAACGATTAATTTTTTCAGATGAATCAACGTTTCACATTTCTGGTAAAGTTAATCGGCATAACGTACGAATTTGGGCGAGTGAAACTCCGAGGGACGTTATTCAACATGAAAGAGACTCACCAAAGGTTAACGTCTTTTGTGCAATTTCGGTAAACAAAGTTTATGGACCTTTCTTTTTCATGGAGAAAACTATCACAGGAACCATTTACCTGGACATGTTAGAAAACTGGCTATTTCCTCAACTTCAGGAAGATTCAAATCACTTCATCTTCATGCAAGATGGCGCCCCACCACACTTCTCTGAACCTGTACGACGGTACCTAAATAACACCATTCCAGGACGGTGGATTGGAAGAGCAGGAGCACAAGATCAATGTCATCGTCTGTGGCCTCCCAGGTCACCAGACCTTACTCCCTGCGATTTTTATTTGTGGGGGTACATAAAGGACTGTGTTTATGTCCCACCTATGCCCGCTACTCTTCAAGAGGTACGACATCGAATTGTTGCGGCCGTGAATTCGGTAACTAAAGACCAGTTGCGTCGTGTGTGGCAAGAAATGAGATACCGGTTTGATATTTGTCGTGTAACAAATGGTGCTCATATTGAGGTACAGTTTTGATATTTGTTGTGTAACATTTGGTACTCATATTGAGTGAAGGACCGTTGGAATTGTGTTTCTATCATTTGTAGTTTTTGAGAAATAAATGTTTGAAATCTGCTCTTTCTTTTTGAAACGCCCTGTAGTATTAAACCCTTATTGATGCGGTATATTTTCATGTCACCCAATTTTGTTGAGTCACTTCAGAAGTAGGTGCTTTATTCTCATTCTTGTTAAGTGATCACAGGTAACCTATCAAATCTTCAGATACGGAAACAAATAACTTATTTTTCAGCCACTTATAATTCTTAACTTCAAGAAAATAGTGATTCCAGGTTCACGAGATGAATCTTAAAACGAATGTTAGAGAAAGCCTAGTAAACTCCGAAAGTGGCGAACTGGATATGTGACGGTTTGGTATCATTCACGAATCTCTCTAATTCGTTTTATAATCAAAAGGAATCTTCTCTGTAGTTGAGATCAATAATGTACGTTTGTGGATGGTATTCAACCCAGAGAAAGCGATTTCGAATCTTCTTGTTTTTTAGAGTGGAAAATCCAAATACGATACTTAAAAACTGTATCACCCACCATTTCTTCAAATTTACAGTTTAATTTATTAAATTAAGCATTTTCTAAAGAATTTAACTGTTTTCATATAGTTAGAATCATTTAAAAAGGAGGTGTAATGAATGTAGATGACGTTGGTAGCACTGTTGAAAAACATTTTCTGGCAAAAAAAGTCGATTCTATTTTTGAGTCAATAGGTGTTGTTTTGTTTACTGTCATCTTAACCTCACTTTCCCGTCTCCTGTACATGTGCTCAGTGCAATGTCTAATCGTCATTCTAAAAACTCTGCTGACAGTTTTTGTTATATTTGTGGTGAATTTGTGATTAAAAAACACCAAAGAAACATTACAGTCTTAGTAAGAAAGGTTTATCTATCATAATTTGGATCTAACCTTGGTGATCAAGATAAATCTTGGGCGCCGCATAAGGTATGTTATGTGTGTATTGAAGATCTGAGAAAATATCCAAAAAGGAGAAAAAAGTATTTAAATTTGCTGTTCCTATGATATGGAGGGAGCCAAGAAGTCATCCGATGATTGCTACTTTTGCAGTGTTGATATTACTGGTCATAATTCGAAAAACAAGAAGGTAATAAGCTACCCTAGCCTTTCGTCCGCCATCCGACCAGTAGGGCATGGTGTAGATTTGCCGATTCCTGAAACACCAGATGATTTAAATCCTATGCCAACAGACGTATTTTCTGATGTACAATGTGATTTAGATGATGATGAATTCCATTGTAATACAGAAAGTCTAGACAGCAAATTGTTTACTCAGACCGAGCTTAACGATTCGGTTATGAATCTGGGCTTAACGAAAGAAAAAGCTGAATTGCTTGGCTCTACATGAAAAGGAAATAACTTATTGGCAGTTGGAACCAGCATATATATGTATAGAGAGAGAGCAGCAATCTTCCAAGTTTTTCAATAAGAAGGTGATTTAGTGTACTGCTCAGACATTCCCAGTCTGATGAATGAGTTTGATATTGAATACAAAAAGGAATACTGGAGGCTGTTTATTGATTCATCCAAAACTAGTTTAGAGGCTGTTTTATTACACAATGGTAACATGTATGCATCTGTACCTGCTGGACATTTTGTGCATATGAAAGAAAGCTATGAAAACCTAAAAATAGTGCTAAATAAAATAGGCTATTTTGCTCATGGTTGGATAATATGTGGCGATCTAAAAGTAACATGCATGCCCCTTGGTCAGGAAGATGGTTTTACCAAATTTCCATGTTTCTTGTGTGAATGGGACAGTAGGGCTAGGGATCAACACTGGTGAAGAAAGAACTGGCCTGTGAGGGAGTCTTTAAAACCTGGTGAGAAGAACATTCTACGCAAAAACATTGTAAATCCAAAAACCGTACTCCTACCACCTATACATATAAAGTTAGGCCTAATGAAACAGTTTGTAAAGGTTTTGCCTAAAGATGGACCAGGTGTTAAGTATCTCTGTCAAAAGTTTCCACATATTGGAGAAGCTAAACTAAAAGAAGGTGTCTTTGTCGGACCTGACATTAGAAAATTGATGTTTGATGTTAACTTTGAATCCACAATGACCTTAAATGAGAAAGAAGCATGGGTATCATTCAGGCAAGTCGTTACAAAGTTCTTAGGACATGAGAAAGAGCCAGAATATATTATAGCTAAAATGTTAAAGAAGTTTAAAGCTTTAGGATGTTTAATGAGCCTGAACGTTCACGTTTTGAACAGTCACCTTGATTACTTCCCGGAAAATATGGGAGATGTTAGTGAGGAGCAAGGAGAGCGTTTTCACCAGGACATTAAAGTGATGGAAAAACGCTACCAAGGCCACTGGAACACTAACATGATAGGGGACTACTGTTGATCACTTCACCGAGACGTACAGTAAGCGACTCTAGTAGAAAAAGCAACACAAGAAGCTTCAAAGAAAAAAGAGAAAGAAAATACAAACCAATTCCAGCTGACAAGTGAAACCTCTATTAACACATATCATAGTTTTAAGTAGCGTACTGTAAATACAAACCATGCTTATGTTGTAATAAAGCGTTTCATTAATTTCCCCGTTTACCGTTTAGCATAGGATTTTTATACTATATAATGAAAAGCATATTGCTCGAAAACTATGGGTGGTACATGAAAACTAAGGCTAGATTTGGATTCAACTCGTAAAAACTATAAATATCAGCTGTCAAGCTAAAAAGTTTTTCAAAACAAATTTTCGTTGACCTGTGTTACTTTTCTTTAGCTCCAGCATTTGCTGATTTCAGTTTGCTTTCGAGAACGTCGGTAGACCAGACACAAAATAGTGTGCTGAGCAAGAGGTAAGTTACTAATCTTTCAGGGAAGATCTCATATTGCATTCTTGTGAGCAAAAAGTACGTCGTTTTCAGGTGCTGTATTAAATAAGCAGATTAATTTACAGTGAATAGTGAAGGTTCATTTTTTCCGCGTTGAGCAGTGTTTTATTTCGTAGCTATTTCAAATCAGATATTGCAATTCATGTTATGTAATTTTCATAATGTACTTCAATATCGTGGGTCAATTAAATAGTTTTCACTGAGAAAATAATTAGTTTCTTCTGGCATTTAATTAGACTCATTATCATTATTTCAAACTCAGCATTTCACTAAGATTTAGTTTTGCTTCACTACACTGTTCACACGCGCAATATATGGCCATCCAACAGTTAGTTTTGCTCAGCAGTTAAATACAATATCTAAAGCACACGTTACACGGGGAGAAAGTTTTTGAAAAAAACTTTTTCACTATTTCATACATAGGTAAATTACATAGAAAACTTACAACACCACTCTAAAAACTTTCTCTTGGCTCCAGACGTGAGGTTCATGCCAATTGAGGAATATATTTTAAAACGTACATACTTAACAAAATACATGACTGAAATTAAGGTACTGTGGTCATAAAAACGCAATATGTATAACAGCTACAGAAGTCCTCTGCGTATGGTACTTGCTTCACTGGTACACAATTTCGGCCATTCATGGACGCGCCGCAATGCAGACAACCACAAGTACACCTACGTTTGTGAGGTAGCATACATATACTGCGAGCTTGATTTTTTTTTTTCCTCTCACAAATGGCACAAAAATAATGCATATTCCGCGATGTCATATTTGATAAAACTGTTATAATTAACAGACTATCGAACTTTTGTGGATAAACACAGCGGAACATTAGAAACTACCATAAATATGGATACTTATTCATGTTAAATGCTCGAGTAAAATGTCACCAAATGTCAATGAAACGGGTGGAAGGGCTGAAAATAACATGTCAACTTTTTAATTCAGAAAATATGCGTTATTGTAACGGACAGTTTTAAAGTACCCACCAACCTTTATGGGCTCTCTGGACTGAACTGGATGCTTTACAACACGTGTGCTTGCCCGGGATTCTGTGATTTGAAACAAGTGATGCACAAGTGTCGGATTTCGTTCGCGGGTTCTCTGCCGCGCCGGATGAAATTACTGTGTGTTAGTCAGTTAGTGACTCGTGATATTCTGCAACGCATCCAAAGCCTTTGCTATTGGGTTCAAAAAGAATTTGTATCAAAACCCGTGCGACCATGAAGTTAATTGTTTCTGGAAGGGAGCTAAGCTGTAGTTAACAGACAAGAATTTTCTTATGGGTCGTATAAATCAAGACATGGAAAAGCTATGTAACTATACAGCTCAAAGAAAGATACAAACAATGTTGCCTTTCAATTATCTCTCTGTCTGTCTGCCCGTCCGATTACTACTCAGAGCTGGGATGTTTCAATAGTGTTATTAATCGCAAATTAAAAACACTGTTTAATACATATTCTAAATAAAACATGGTTTTATTAAAGTGTTTTAATCAATGTTTAAAACAAATATTAAAAAATCATTTTTACTTATTTTTATCTGACTCAGATGAGGGATAGGGCTGTCAAATCTTACCAAAGGGGCAGGGGGGCTCCAAATTTTAAAGGAAAACATAATTAATGGACGTCCCCGTAAGCTGTACGCAAAGAAAATGAACGCAAAAAACTGCTATGACTAGGACAGCTTGCCGGAGTATTTGATGACGCATCACACAGAGAGCACACCACTTCCACGAAGTCGACGCTACCGCCGAGTCATCGGGTCAGCCACGCCACTCATAACATCATGAGTATAAAAGTACACAAGCCTGAACAGTGAATTTTCACGTGCGCTTGTTTTTCGTTTTTGTTTCGTTCTTGCTCTGTACTCTTACATGATGCCACATTTCTGCACTAATTTATCACTATCGGATATTGTTTAGTTATTTTGTTCAACGTTATGTTTAGTAAAAAAATACGCGTCTGAATACAAGTACAAGTCCTAAACGTAGTAGGATATCTCTTTGTGGGAAGTGGGATATTTAGTTTCTGTCGCTCAATCTAAATTCAAATTGGTAAGGTACGCAAAAATTAAGCTGAGAAAAAATGTTGATAGAAATCCTGTATATCGTCTAAAAGACAACTACTAGGATCAGGAAAAAAATCTACATCAGAAAACCAATGCGATGGAGACAGTGAGGCGGTTCTACATATGCGACTAAGAGAAAATAAAATACAATGAATGTTTCTTCAAAACCATGAAACAACTACGGGAGTATCTTGTGAACTGGATTTTTCAAAAAGGTGTGTGGGACCCAGCCTCTGTCAACTCCAACGTGATTAAGGGAAGATTTCATAAGACCACGAACTGCCTGCAGATAGCTTTGTCGTGTTCACGACTCGTTGCGCTAGAAAAGTGGATCCCCTCCACACGGGCACGTCGTCACAAAATGTTTTACTGTCGCTTCCAAGCAAAGCGTCAGTAATTCTAACTTTGAATAGCAGTGTGCGCTCCTGTAACAAGCTAAGGTCGTCACCAGAGTGGAAAACAATCACGATGGCCACAAAGGAACTTGAACCACCCTATGAACATACGATGAGCCCTAACAAAATAATGCATGAGCCCTAACAAAAAACATCGCAACAAAGGCCTGCGTTTGCTCGCAATGTGCAGTTTTATGCACCTGGTAGCCGGCCAGGGTGGCCGAGCGGTTCTAGGCGCTTCAGTCTGAACCGCATGACCACTACGGTCGCAGGTTCGAATCCTGTCTCGGGCAGGGATGTGTGTGATGTCCTTAGGTTAGTTAGGTTTAAGTAGTTCTAAGTTCTAGGGGACTGATGACCTCTGAAGTCAAGTTCCATAGTGCTCAGAGCCATTTGAACCATTTTGCACCTGGTAGCACACTGAAGGTATCTTCTGTTCTTGACTGCTTACCACGGATGTGTCCGTTGTAGCTGACATTAGTTGCCTACAACTGAGACGCGTTATGGACGCGTTATGGGAAAAACGTTCAAGAAGACAGCATGACGTGTTGCTTCAGCACGAGAGCGCCAGCTTGCAATTTGCAGATTTTCACAAAATATTTGCCATACACGCTCCTTATCGAGTAACCACCAAGAAAATTTCTTAACGGACGAAACTGTTCTTAAAACTTAGTTCCACTACATCGTTAACTCCGAACCAGTAGGTTTCCACAGGGGTGGGATCGAAAAACTTCCTGAGCGTCTACAGACTGTTTTAGATCAAGTGAGAGAATATAGTATTTGTGATTAATTTCTCTCTTATTTTTATTTGTTTTGGTCAATAAATTAACGAAAAACGCTGTAAAATATATACGCTACTAATACAAATGAATTACAGCTTATATTACAAATTTCTACGGAAATGTATCAAATGGTTCAAATGGCTCTGAGCACTATAGGACTTAACAACTGAGGTCATCAGTCCCCTAGAACTTAGAACTACTTAAACGTAACTAACCTAATGACATCAAAACCATCCATGCCCGAGGCAGGATTCGAACCTGCGACCGTAGCGGTCGCGCGGTTCCAGACTGGAGCGCCTAGAACCACTCGGCCACATCGGCCGGCCGAAATGTATCTTAATTAAAATATCTGTGTCAAGGGTGTGTCCAAATCGTCACTAATTAGTAACATATTAATCACTTTTTACCTGTGTTGTTTCATCTGTTGGCTCCACTGTGTCAACTGGAGAAATCAGACAACGTGTCATGACACTGGGAGTCTGATGTCTTTTAAATGAGGCATGAAAACGTTGATACACCGTGTGCTTCTCACTTTTGAGTCAAAATCGCGTAGTTATCAATTGATAGTTAATCTTATTATGCGTGATACTGAAATCGATTCATAAATCACTTGGCAACCCTTTTTCGGTATACTGGAACAGTAACTGTGGTTTGGAAATGAATAAAAAAAATTAAAGAAGTTGCGTTTAGTAATTGTTATTATCGTATCCAAATTGACAATATACTAGCAGAAAGAAGAGATAGAGCATAACAGCACTTCTGTATCCCTAACAGAATGCAATAAATCACACCAACAACATATGGGTTCCCATCCTACATGTAGGTAAGTGCTTGCCAGCAAAGTAAAATCCAGGAACTGTACACCAGCCTTCTATACAATGAACATTGGTGCCCACATTCTGTTCAACAGCAAAGCCAAGATTCCAGCTTTAGAAAAACGTGGAATTCATAGGATTTCCTACAATCTGTCTGGCAAATTTTACGCAGGTCAGTCAGGTGGCGCTGTAACTACCGGATTGAACATGAAAGGAGTTGGACGCTGGAGAAGGAAGATTCCATCTTAGCTGACCATGCTCTGAATGTATGTCGTTCTTATGATAATACGCGGCGGTGCTGAAAAGTGCCTCCAAATATTTTATTCTGTTCTCAGTATCAGTTGATGCATTATATGTCATACGTATATGTTACTTGGTTGACATCCGGCGCCATTGACGCAAGTTGCAACTAACTGCCGCTAGAGAGCTCCGAATTGTAGCGTGCAGCATGGCGGCGTGAAAAAAGCAACGTAATGTAATAGAACTTCTCACCACAGGAAACTTCGTCCACACCTGGAGCACCGTCTCCTTCAGCATGATAATGCCACCTCACACAAGCGATGCGACATCTGCAACAACCCGACGCCTTGGGGTCACGATTATCTATCATCCTGCATACAGTCCCGACTTGGACCCCTCCAATTTTCATCTGTTTCCAAAACTTAAAGAATACCTTCGAGGACTTCATTTTGACAGTGATGAGGTTGTGGCCCTGTCTACAAAGCTAAGCATTCTGCAGTGACGGTTTCAACAAAGTAGTCACTTGCTGGGGAAATGTGTTCGCTGTCAGGGCGAATATGTTGAGGAATAAATTTTTAGACATGAAGAATAAAGATGTTGAATGCTAATTAACTCTGATTTACTTAAAGATCTTTAAGAGTTTTCACATAAAAAATTCAGAGACACTACTTTTTAGCACGCCCTCGTAAATGTTATACCCTCTATATAGTAATAAAGACAGAAAAATAACGTTACTAGAAATTGTCGCTTCAGTAAACACCAATCACAGAATCCTGGCGCTATATTTAATTGTAGAATGAAGGCTTTCACGACCGGGTGGCATGTCTGTTGATATACTTTCCGGGATGTGAGGTCGTGGTCCAAGAACTTTTCTGCTCCTTACGTTTCGTCCAGAACTGCGCTGGTCTTCCTCAGAGGCACTGCTCCGCTGAGTGTTGCCGACTGACTCAGCGGAGCAGTGCCTCTGAGGAAGTCCAGCGCAGTTCTGGACGAAACGTAAGGAGCAGAAAATTTCTTGGACCACTACCTCACATCCCGGAAAGTATATCAACAGCTATATTTAATGATCAAATACAGTTCCATTACTGTGCAGGTGCAAGCTGTCGCCAGCACACCGGTTGGAAAAGATGAAGCGAAGACCGATAGCAGGCGCTGGATCAAGCGCACCTATCACGAGAGAGGCCAGAGTGGCATCGACAAGGAACACGCCGCCAACGCCCTCTCGACAGCAAGTATTTAGGCCGCCACCACTGACGGAGGGCCTCACTGTCTCCCTGACTCACACAGTCTATGACAGTGCATAGCGTTCAGATTGAGAGTGCCAGTGAGACTAAAGTTTGTAATAGCAAGACTACCGATATTGTCTGCAACAGCACTATTACGGATGTGCTTGTACCACAACACATGGACTATATTAAAGTTTAGTAGCAACTGTCTGCTCATGTAAATGAAGAACAGTGTTAATCCATGAGTGCATTTGTGTTGTAGAAAGAGGATACCAGCCAGTCTTAATAACATCCTCTGCTTTGCTTCCATTACTGTACAAGACTCTACAGTGGCGACGAGCATGGGATACTACAGTTACTTACCCTTGCTGAAGTAGCAGCAGCCAGTTAATATTTTTCTCACCATTGGATAATACGCTTGTTGGAAATAGTACCAGTACAGCTACCACGCACTCAAGCTCCATTGTTTTCTTCTTACTCTCTACCCCCCTTTATTTCCTCTTCGTAAAATTCATCAGTTATTTTGTCTGTGTAACATAGTAATCTGTGTCAATACTCACTTGTATACTGTTTTGACTCTTACATTCTTATACTTTTAATCTTTGAGTATAATCTGAAATAATCTTTGTTTATTCATACCACTTTCCTGAATATGTACTTTTATTTTTCATGTAGATATACAGCGTAGTCCGTTGATAGTGACCGGGCCAAATATCTCACGAAATAAGCATCAAATGAAAAAACACAAAGAACAAAACTCGTCTATCTTGAAGAGGGAAACCAGATAGCGCTATGATTGGCCCGCTAGATGGCGCTGCCATAGGTCAAACGGATATCAACTACTTTTTTTTTAAATAGGAACCCCCATTTTTATTACATATTCGTGTAGTACGTAAAGAAGTATTAATGTTTTAGTAGGATCACTTTTTTCGCTTTGTGAGAGATGGCGCTGTAATAGTCACAAGCGTATAAGTACGTGGTACCACGTAACATTCCGCCAGTGCGGACGGTATTTGCTTCGTGATACTTTACCCGTGTTAAAAAGGACCGTTTACCAATTGCGGAAAAGATCGATATCGTGTTGATGTATAGCTATTGTAATCAAAATGCCGAACGGGCGTGTGCTATGTATGCTGCTTGGTATCATGGACGACATAATCCAAGTGTCCGGAGCGTTCGCCGGATAGTTACGTTATTTAAGGAAACAAGAAGTGTTCAGCCACATGTGAAACGTCAACCACGACCTGCAACAAATGATGATGCCCAAGTAGGTGTTTTAGCTGCTGTTGCGGCTAATCCGCACATCAGTAGCACACAAATTGCGCGAGAATCGGGAATGACAAAAACGTCGGTGTTGAGAATGCTACATCAACATCTAACATCAACATCTATTGCACCCGTATCATATTTCTATGCACCAGGAATTGCATGGCGACCACTTTTTCACAAAATATTTGCCTTTCACGCTCCTTATCGAGTAACCACCAAGAAAATTTCTTAACGGACGTAAATGTTCTTAAAACTTAGTCCGACTACATCGTTAACTTCAAACCAGTAGGTTTCTACAGGGGTGGAATCGAAAAACTTCCTGAGCGTCTACAGACTGTTTTAGATCAACTGAGAGAATATAGTATTGGTGAAATCTATCGCGAGCTATGTGCCGGACAGCATATTTCATGAAAGGTGGATTTTGCGTTGCCCAAAATCCAGCGACCTTGGCGGATTAATGGAAGGTGCGGCCTTAGGGCAGGAAGGATAACTGGCCCCCATTTTATCGATGACAATCTAAATAGTGCAATGTATGCAGATTTCCTACGTAATGTTCTACCGATGTTACTACAAGATGTTTCACTGCATGACAGGTCGTCGAAGCCACGTTCACTGGATCTGACGTCCCCAGATTTCTTTCTGTGGGGAAAGTTGAAGGATATTTGCTATAGTGATCCACCGACAACGCCTGACAACATGATCGTCGCATTGTCAATGCATGTGTGAACATTACGGAAGGTGAACTACTCGCTCTTGAGAGTTGGTATCCGTTTGACCTATGGCAGCGCCATCTAGCGGTCAAACATAACGCCATCTGGTTTCCCCCTTCAAGCTAGACAAGTTCCGTTCTTTGTAGTTTTTTCGTTTTACGCTTATTTCGTGAGATATTTGGCCCGGTCACGTTCAATGGACCACCCTGTATAGTCATATGAGGTCCCATATCTTTGGAAAAACAGTTTTTATGCAGCCATAAAATCTCGCTGATGTTGTATGGATTATCTGCTTAGCCTCAAGTTGCCTAAACCCCCTGGTTCACAACGAACTATGACCTTAATATTATTGTGGAACATCAATACTGTTTATCTCATACTGAAATTGGAGGAGCAGACTGCATAAGTATCAGGTATCACTGACTACCAACGACATAAATGGAGCTGCACAATGCATAAATCCTGCGCGCACATTTCTTGATCTCCTCACAGGAAGACAAATATTGTATCGTCATTTTAGCACGTCGAGGCATGACAACATAATTGTGATTACGCCAGCCACTGTGGCCGAGCGGTTCTAGACGCTTCAGTCCGGCACCGCGCTGCTGTTACGGTCGCAGGTTCGAATCCTACCTCGGGCATGAATGTGTGCGATGTCCTTTGGTTAGTTAGGTTTAAGTATTTCTAAGTCTAGGGGACTGATGACCTCAAATGTTAAGTCCCATAGCGCTTAGAGCCAATTGTTGATTACATGTATACTCGCAGAATGCGAAACTATTTCGTAATTTTTAGTGTAGCTGTAATCGCTAATGACACCTTCGTGAGACTATCCCATGGATCAAAAAAACTTGTGATCATCTGTGCTGCCCTTCTCTCTATAAGGTCAGTATCCCCTGCTGGTGTTAACTGGTACTGGTCTCTCAAACTTCAGGAGTACTGTAGGATGGCTCGCACAAGTGATTTGTAAACAATCTCACCGCCTCCGTGCATGTCTGAACTCTGAAGGGCATGGCATTGTCAAGATACAGATACTGTACAGAGACACATACGATGTAACCATCAATGACGCTCCTGACCATCCTACCAGATATTTAACTTGATTTATGCTGTCGCGCAACGCATGCCAAAATACAAGAAGTGTCGTTGGTGTCGAGGCCATCATTGTGCCACGATGATTTTTTTTTCCTTTTTATCGTATTGTGATTGAATCTGGACGTAGGAATTAAAGTAATGAGACACAATGGCTCTGAGCACTATGAGACATAACATCTGAGGTCATTAGTCCCCTAGACCTTAGAACTACTTAAACCTAGCTAACCTAAGGACATCACACACATCCATGCCTGAGGTAGGATTCGAACCTGCGACCGTAGCGGTCGCGCGGTTCCAGACTGAAGCGCATAGAACCGCTCGGTCACAGCGGCCGGCAGAACAGAATGAATGGGCTACTCACGATCAGGTCAATTTCGTTCATAATCAGCGGGACTAAACAAACACTCTAATATAAATAGTACATATTAAAACTTGGGAATATAAGCATTATTAGTGGTACCTTGGACCGTAGGTAACAGAGACCGAGCACGACGCGATTATATTGAAACCTGCGCCTCCATACTGACTAGTGAGGCCTCCATTTGCTCGTGACTTCTGGAGTATTGAAAAATTCGCCATAACTGTAGGAAATTTCGGTAAAGGTTTCTTTATTGCAATGGAGAAATCTCATGCAGCTTTTCCTTCAACGAATGTTTGTGAAAGGAAACTCGGCTTTTTGCCCTCAGTCACATGACTTAGTTGTTGGTTTGAAACCTTAACGCCGGCCTCTGTGGCCGAGCGTTTCTAAGCGCTTCAGTCCGGAATCGCGCTGCTACTACGGTCGCAGGTTTGAATCCTGCCTCGGGCATGGATGCCTGTGATGTCCTTAGGTTAGCTAGGTTTAAGTAGTTCTAAGGTCTAGGGGACTGATGACCTCAGATGTTAAGTCCCATAGTGCTTAGAGCCATTTGAACCATTTTGAATCCTTAACACGGCAGAGATAAGAAAGTTCAAAAAATCGTTCAAATGGCTCTGAGCACTAGGGGACTTAACTGCTGAGGTCATCAGTCCCCTAGAACTTAGAACTACTTAAACCTAACTAACCTAATGACATCAAAACCATCCATGTCCGAGGCAGGATTCGAACCTGCGACCATATCAGTCGCGTGGTTCCAGACTGTAGCGCCTAGAACCACTCGGCCACTCCGGCCGGCGATAAGGGAGTGAACGGTCTGTATGTACCTATGGTCTAAGGATAGATCTACGCCAACGATACGACATAGATGAACCTAAAGAGTTTCCAGCGACGCAAAAACGGAGATTGTTTACTTCTGGTGCATTGTCAGTGAGTACTGCATTTGACAAGAGGAATCTGATGCGAAAGATTGATTATAGGTGGTTATAAAGAAGCCACGTAAAACATGCCTTCTCGCATGTGTAAGCAGAGTCAAGAGACTTCCAGAAACTTCTTATCCGTGAGGATCCGAAATTACGTATTTCCCAATCTATCTTCAGCTACTTCGTTTCTACGCGATTGTTGGTCAAGAGGTAACTATTTCGCATCTCAGATAGAACAATGACACAACTCAGAAGTGCAATACTTTGGAAAACTCGATTTAAAGAGTTAGTTCTATAAAATTGAAATAGTTAAAGCTCCCTTTAAATTTCACGTAAGTATTGTTGGCACGTTGGGGCACTTCATAAGCATTCCAGTGACATAAAGTAAAACTGCCGTTTTTCGTCTCTTGTCGCTTTTCTTGCCGGGGTGTAGTTTGTTATCCAGTTCACTGCGGTCACCACTTCTTAACTGTGTTTCAGGGCCACGTGGCTGTTGGCAGCAAGGGCTTTGTCTTTGTTTACAGCTGACGCGAGCGTCACGGTGCCCACGCGTACCCCACGTGGTCGCGCAGGGAGGTTCACCGCCTGGGCCGACGAGTCATTTAAAAGGCCCGAAATAGCAGGCAAAGTGGGAGAGTTCCAGTGACGTCATCGCCACGCGGATATGGGCGTGCTCGGCGTCTTCGCCGCGGGCGGTAAGGAGATGCCGCGTTCCAACACACGCGGTGCAGTATGTATGTATTCAGGTACATGCGCTGTCTCACAGTCATGTAATTATTAGGGACTTTCACACAGGAAGATTTATGGGCCATAAAGATCAGTTTGTCGTTAGCGCAATCAGTATCGCTAGGAAAAATGTCTTTAGGACACGTTTACGCTGCAGATGCGCAGCTCGCACTTCGCCCGCAAGCAGTGGGCCACAATCCTGGAAACCTGGCCAAAACTGCAAAATCTGCTCCAGTACGGTCGAAAATGCATGTAATGGGGTTTCTGACCTTTCTGAAAACCATTTTTGTTTCATAATAAAAAACTTAAAATGGCGGATCAAATATGTCGAAAAGAATATGGAAAAAAATTAATGAAATGGACAAAAAATGTTTTCGGAGAACATTTATCATTTTAATGGTAAATTTCATTAGAAAACTGTTTATATTACTGTAATTACTACATTAGTAAAAGAAATTGAAAGTTTTATAAGTCTTCTTAATCTTATTCCTCTTGTGCTTCTTCTTCTTCACCTTCTTTTCCTTCATCATCTTCTTCCACACAGAAATTTGTCTCCTCTTCATCATCCTCAAAATGAGTCCTCGTAATCGTCTGCATCAAGTACCAAGTGGGCAACAGCTTCCAACGACAAAGTTTTCACTTCCTTGGAGCTAATTTCCGCAAAGAATACATATGTAACAGTAAAATATAATTTAACAAAATTAAATTCATAAAGTAAAAGCATGTGGATATGAAATAATATAATCATTTTATAAATCGTACTTTTTGTGTTTTTAATATATTTGAAATACGTTTTCTCATAATTAGTAATACATATTTTAATATATATTTAAAATATGTGGTCTTATATTTGAGAATTAGATTTTTATTTTATAATAGCTTATTAGAAATGTTACAGAAATAAGAATTGTGTCGTTATGTGTGCATATTAGTATTATTCGTATTTTAGTAGAATTTTCAGTTGTATTTTAGCACTGTAAATAACGTCATTTTGCGACTGACAATTAGAAAAGTTGTTCGAAGCCAGAGTGGCGGCTATACTCTGTTCATCATAAGAATAAACCTGATGTAAACATTACGCCATGTATTCTTCCGCCTTTGCTTGAATCTCACTGGATTTCGTTTTACGCGGAGCGGAAGCCGAGTTGCGTCCAGTGCAGTCAAGTACGATCGTAAGGATACGTTTTATGCTGCTTTACACGCGCATAGAATGAGCAATAAGCAGGACAACAACTTTACCGGCGCATTAAACGTGGACAGCACTGGCCAGCCAGCTGGTCCAACTCACCTGCAGTGATGTGAGCAGTTGCAGTTCAGACGTAAAAAGAGACGAGCAAAGAAACAATATAGCTTCGGATGTCATTTAATTTTTAAAGAGAATGAAATAATATTCCGCAAAACTCTAGCACTATCGCACACTTCTTAGGTGACCAGATGGAAAGCATAAAATTCCTTCGTTCTCATCTGACATAGTATTGTAATTACAAACAGGTGTGATCGATATTCCTAACTTAAACACTGTTTAATTATTCTGAACGAGCTATGTGTGACGCAAAAGCGATCTGCAGGATTTCACCATACTGCTGAATACTGAAACTACCGAAGGTGTTAATTACAGTCAGTCGTCTGGTAATCTCCGAATCCGAATCTCCGAAACCGAATCCGAGAAATACATTTCAGTTCTAGAACTGCCCTCTGCTGCGTTGATAATGGGTCGATCAACAACAGAATCCACGAAGCCAACCAGGTACCACATTTCCTTCTCTTCTTTTGTGAGGCGCCGTTCCATATCCCGCCAGCGTTCGACAGTGACATGCGGAAAAGCTGCGTGCGTTGGTTCCAGTACGTCTGGTAGCTTAACAGTGTTGTTATTTCTCGGACCAAATACATCAACTTGGCTCCACATTGGTTCTGTTGCGTTCATATCTTAATGGTACAGTGGCAAATGTAAAAATTCAGTTTTTATATGATGGACTCGATGCTGTGGAAATGATTGTTTTAGATGTTTCTACGACACTCAACACACTGTTTCGCTTGAGACTACAGCTGTGTATTTGACTTTTCATTTTCGCCCTAAAAGATTAAATTTTTATATTTTCTTAACATAAGCATCCTTTATTAACAATCTTTCAGAAAGTATCGATAATTAAGAATTTATATTTGGAATGAAAACAGGAATTTCGCATGCAATATTTTATTAGAAACAAGAATATGTGCATTATTCTTAGAAAATGATAACGAATTTTACACTTACGACATGTAGGTATTTCAAATTGAACGAAAAAAATGACTCAGACGAGACTTGAACAAGATAATCATCAACTGCAGTAACCTCCTTCGCTACCGACTCTGCTATAAACCCAATGTGTATTATTTCTTAACTGTATCAAATACAGCCCTGGTAAAACTTCAATGCAGATTGTCTCTGTAAATTTATGAAGAACATTCAGAACAAGCTATTTCTCGGCACATTTTAACCGTGTTCCACACGCGTGTTGCACTACTGAACAGGAAGCAGTCTCAGCGATTTTTATACTACGTACCAACAGCGCTTACTTACAGTAGGTACTGGGAGATGAAGAAGCTTGCACAGGATAGAGTAGCATGGAGAGCTGCATCAAACCAGTCTCAGGACTGAAGACCACAACAACAACAACAACCAACAGCGCGATAATAAGAGCACAACAGTGCACAGACTGTGACTATACACGATTTTTGAAATAAAAACTACATACCTAAAATGTAATTAAGAAAAACGTTGATGGCTGTTAATACATTATAACATCTTAAAGTTTCATTTAACGTAACTTATTAATAATATATCTAATACATAAGTGCCAACGGCCTTGCCATAGTGGTAACACCGGTTCCCATCAGATCATCGAAGTTAAGCGCTGTCGGGCTGAGCTACCACTTGGATGGGTGGCCATCCGGTCTGCCGAGCGCTGTTGGCAAGCGGGGTGCACTCAGACCTTGTGAGGCAAACCGAGGAGCTACTTGATTGAGAAGTAGTGGCTCCGGTCTCAGAAACTGACATACGGCCGGGAGAGCGGTGTGCTGACCACATGTCCCTCCATATCCGCATCCGGTGACGCCTATGGGCCGAGGGTGACACGGCGGCCGGTCGGTACCTTTGGGCCTTCATGGCCTGTTCGGGAGGAGTTTTTTTCAGTTAATACATAAGTAGGACCCAGCTCCAAGAGCGTAATAACACCAGTGAACGTATGCTTCGGCTTCTGACCAATCATCGCGTTTGTGTTTGTTTACATCAGGTTTATTCTTATGATGAACCAAGTATAGTAGCTGTATTTTAACACTAATTCGCGAGGATAATATTAGACGCATCTGGAATAGCTGGGTGTTTCTAAGAACCGAGATTCAATAATCCCAACGTTACTCTCGCTAACCTATTAAACGAACTTCCTAACTCTGAACTTTTTTATTTATAAATAACGTGCGGCAAGGTCCTGTCGGTGAAGAGACAAGTCCACTGAGCCTTATCGGAGCATTTAAGGCAGGACCTTCACTGGAATGACGGGGCAAGTGACGTGGTAAGAGGAATGCCTCTAGCTTGCAACTTCATATGAAATGGAGCAGTGCCGGACTGACGCTAAATTACCATCACATGCCATGTCACGCCACTGCCAGATAAACGCTGCGTGCTCCACTTTTTTCCACATCCCACGTTTGTGTTACTGACAATTTACGTACGTTTCTGCTTAGGTTGTAGTGTTGTTTCCATACCCAGGAAAATTAGAAACGGTGCTAAGTCCAATATTAAAGTCTGTTGGCCTAGTGGAGAAATATCCAAGTATTTACGATCACAGAGGTGCCGAGCAACGAAAGGCACCCAGTAACTGGAAAAAAACGGAGGTCTTCCCCGTTTTCCAGAAGGGTCGTGGGACAGATTCACGTAATTAAAGTCCTATAGCGTTGACGTCAATGTATTAGAATTACGTAAAATGCTGAAGAATTATGACGTTTTCAGAGCTCGAAAATCTGCTCTACAAAACTGATAATGGATTCCGCATATAGAGAGCTTGCGGAATTCAGCTCGCTCTGTTCCTGCAAGAGACCCACAGCACTGTAGACAACTGCGCTCAGGTTGATGCCGTGTTCCTTGACTTCAAGAAGGCATTTGACACTGTCCTGCACGGCCGTTTAGAGGGAAAAAGATGAGTTTACCGATTATCGGACCAGATTTGCGACTGTATTCAAGACCTCCTTGCACACCGAACTCAACGCGTCGCTCTTACAGGAACAAAATCAACAGATGTGATTGCAGTTTCCTGAGCATGCCAAAGAAGTATGATAGGACCGTTACTGTTTACAATGTATATAAATGCTCCAGCAGAAAGCGTCGGAGGCTCTTTAAGAATGTTCACAGATGAAGCGGTTGTCTGTAAGAAAGCAGCGACTCAAGAAGACAGTATCGATTTGCAGAATGACATGCAAAGGGTTGAAGAAAGGTTCAGGCTCTGGCAGTTGACTCTGAAAGTAAATAAATGTGACATATTGAGCATGCATAGGAAAAGAAATCCACTGCTCCACATCTACACTATTGACGCGACAGCAGTTCTTCACACGCGCCATTCGCGAGTGGAACAGGAAAGGGGGATCAGTCAGTGGTACCAGAAGTAACCTCTGCCACATGCCGTTAGGTGGCTTGCGGCGTAAGATGTAGATGTAGAATACAGCAACAGGAACTCCCTAAATAAAGCGTAGGTAAGTACTGCTTTTGAAATACCACAGACAGATACAACATCGGAAATTCATTTAATTTATTTATGGATGAACATGAAGATATATAGAAATAAATAGAATTATGTAAAGTGTTTTTCTATAATACGTGTCTGCAAACCTTTCTACTGATTCGCAGGATCAAATGTAACAGCACATCCTTTTAATATGCAGCTACACAGATATTTTTTTCTGAAAAGACAATGTTTCACTTGGACTAAGAAAGAAACTATAAAACTATAACTGTAAACTATTATATGCAGTGAGTTATTCGCTTCCATAGCGTTTTTGTAGGTCGCTATTGGTTTTCTAGCGCTTGATGTAAGTTCTCAATACCGTGGTCTACATTGCAGCGCACAGATGACTTGGAACATCATGGCTGCGTGTAGTTATGATACAAATAGTTTCAACTATCACAACGATTTTATTCATGTTACAATTTATTGAATCACCAAACACCCGAATCTTAGGCACTAACATACCAAAAGAACATTCTGCAGACCTTCTTCCCCTAGGTAATACTTAATTAGATATAGGCCTTTCATTAGGTGATTGTCTACGAAAATATACAGAGAAAGGTCGGCAATTGTTCTTTTGGTCCATTAGTGACGAAGATTCAGATCTCAGATACTTCAATAAATTCTAACACCAATAAAATGGTTGTGGTATTTCCAGCTATTTGTTCTGTCAGCGGAAAAGCTTCAAACGCAGCAAAACAACAATGAAATTTCCAGTCTTCTTCTGGCAAAAGTTTAGGTTCCGGAAGGTGGAGTGCGCCTCTAAACACGGCCTTACTGAAATAATGTTTTTATTGCTGTCTCATCACTCTTGCCGTCATACTCTCTGCCGTCAACCGATAAAAACAATCCGTATGTGCAACTACATACAACCAACAAGATATGAACTGGAACTATAAAAATGTTGTTCCAGATTTAGTAGGTGCTTTAACCTGGCGTTCTTTCCATCGAAACTACCAATACAGTTCGATAGATTCCACAGTTACCAGTAACTATCAGCTGCTTTCTTCCAGAATTATTGACTGGTGTTGGTAAATATTCCGGCTGCTCTCATATTGCCCTTGACGTTCAAGTCATAGTTATTCGTATGACAGTGTGTCTTCAGAAAAAATAAAAGGAAAGTGGATGTAATTCAACTCTTTGAACACCTGAAGGCTGAATTCACATGACCGGAATGCTTGCGGAATGTCAGCTGCGTGATAAAGTTTTGAGAAACTCCTACATTCAAGTTTTGGCAAATTTTGAAAAATTTCTATATTTCTGTTATTGTTGACTTGTAGCACCGCCCTTCTTCGAACGCAATCTAGCAGACAGTTTCAATTGCAATTATGACGAAATCTGTTAGTTGATTTGTCTTGTCTTTAGTTGTATGAGAAAAACTCACTAACTACGAAAATTCAAAATGTGAATTCTGAAGTATTCCTGTCGAGACTGATCCATGGTTGGATACCAGGAAATATTTCTAATATACTATACATTGGTATACGGATAAGTCTGCAATCTGTTAATTATTTTATTGTATACATGCATAAACAAGTTCAAAAAATTGTTCAAATGGCTCTGAGCACTATGCGACTTAACTTCTGAGGTCATCAGTCGCCTAGAACTTAGAACTAATTAAACCTAACTAACCTAAGGACATCACATACATCCATGCCCGAGGCAGGATTCGAACCTGCGACCGGAGCGGTCGCTCGGCTCCAGACTGTAGCGCCTAGAACCGCACGGCCACTCCGGCCGGCTCGTAAACAAGTGAAATGAATGACTGATATGATTGAAGCATAGATGGCTGCATGCGTTATAATTTCTTACAAGGTGTGACAAAGGATATTGTCCTCAATTTTAATTAACAACAGCCTCAGTTACAATGTTTACCTAGATTTACCTAGGTTTCACTTGGAACAACTCAACTTTTTTCAGAATAAAAGGAACTACGATTTGTACGGCAGCAACGAATGTTGTGCTGGAACTGGCTATAGCCTCGAGAGCGCATTCGCGATGGTGTGTCATGCGTTAGTACTGGTACCAACATGTACTCCTAAACTTAAAATTTCATGAATAACCAGGTGCGGCTAACGAAATTGACATATACGTTATCCTGTAAGGAACAGAGATATATCGACTGTCTTAACATTTGTAATAATTTGTTGGACGTCAAAAGTGAAGGGAGAAATGCGTTTACTATTTTAAGCCAACCTAGCATATTCGGGCTAATCATCGCTATTCAGCAAACGGGAGTGCTAAAAACATGTTGGCAAGGGTATAATGATTACTCCCTAAAATTATGGCTAATGGAATAACGGTTGAAAACCTTCAAAAAAGGTTTTATTTCGCAGCTGCAGCTGGTTGTTAAGAAGGTTATTTTTGTCATGTAGGAAGTGTTTAAAAATTTGTATTTCTTCCAAAATATCCAACCTCGCACCCTTCACTTCGCATTGCAAGAGCTGAGTATTGTCCGGAGGGTTGGGTGCGTGAGCCGTTTGCACTAAGTGTTCAGCGAATGTCGAACCACGAATGCCATCTCTAACTTTAGTAGGGATATCTTCCTTGTATCTTGTTAGTAAGGCTCTTCCTCTTTGGCCGAGGTAAAATTCCAGGCAATTGTCACATGTAATCTTGTAAACTCTGTATAATGACAATTTATCTTTAGGCTTTTTTAAAGTGTGAATCGAGTTCTCCTGCAGGCTATTATTAGCAGAAAAAATTGTCTTGAACCCCTGGTTCCATAGAAGACGCCCTACTATTTATGTAACTTTACCTATGAATGGAATAGATATTATGGCAGATGGACTAACTTCCGGCATAGTACCTAACGTGGAACTTGTCGTAGTTCTATTATTGTTTACTTTCTTGTTATAGAGCCGTCTCACCATTCCAGGCTCGTAACCGTTATTTCGAGCTATTGTTTCAAGGGTTACCAGTTCGTGTTCCAAGGCTTCTGCGGATAGGGGACTGGATATTGTTCTATGTATACTAGAATACATATATACATATATACATATATACATATGTATACTAGAATCCTCCCCACGAACCATGGACCTTGCCGTTGGTGGGGAGGCTTGCGTGCCTCAGCGATACAGATAGCCGTACCGTAGGTACAACCACAACGGAGGGGTATCTGTTGAGAGGCCAAAACGAGGGCATGCAGCTTTACTGTATGATTAAATGATGATGGCGTCCTCTTGGATAAAATATTCCGGAGGTAAAATAGTCCCCCATTCGGATCTCCGGGCGGGGACTACTCAAGAGGATGTCGTTATCAGGAGAAAGAAAACTGGCGTTCTACGGATCGGAGCGTGGAATGTCAGATCCCTTAATCGGGCAGGTAGGTTAGAAAATTTAAAAAGGGAAATGGATAGGTTAAAGTTAGATATAGTGGGAATTAGTGAAGTTCGGTGGCAGGAGGAACAAGACTTCTGGTCAGGTGACTACAGGGTTATAAACACAAAGTCAAATAGGGGTAATGCAGGAGTAGGTTTAATAATGAATAGGAAAATAGGAATGCGGGTAAGCTACTACAAACATCATAGTGAACGCATTATTGTGGCCAAGATAGATACGAAGCCCACACCTACTACAGTAGTACAAGTTTATATGCCAACTAGCTCTGCAGATGACGAAGAAATTGAAGAAATGTATGATGAAATAAAAGAAATTATTCAGATAGTGAAGGGAGACGAAAATTTAATAATCATGGGTGACTGGAATTCGAGTGTAGGAAATGGGAGAGAAGGAAACATAGTAGGTGAGTATGGATTGGGGCTAAGAAATGAAAGAGGAAGCCGCCTGGTAGAATTTTGCACAGAGCACAACTTAATCATAGCTAACACTTGGTTTAAGAATCATGATAGAAGGTTGTATACATGGAAGAACCCTGGAGATACTAAAAGGTATCAGATAGATTATATAATGGTAAGACAGAGATTTAGGAACCAGGTTTTAAATTGTAAGACATTTCCAGGGGCAGATGTGGACTCTGACCACAATCTATTGCTTATGACCTGTAGATTAAAACTGAAGAAACTGCAAAAAGGTGGGAATTTAAGGAGATGGGACCTGGATAAACTGAAAGAACCAGAGGTTGTACAGAGTTTCAGGGAGAGCATAAGGGAACAATTGACAGGAATGGGGGAAAGAAATACAGTAGAAGAAGAATGGGTAGCTTTGAGGGATGAAGTAGTGAAGGCAGCAGAGGATCAAGTAGGTAAAAAGACGAGGGCTAGTAGAAATCCTTGGGTAACAGAAGAAATATTAAATTTAATTGATGAAAGGAGAAAATATAAAAATGCAGTAAATGAAGCAGGCAAAAAAGAATACAAACGTCTCAAAAATGAGATCGACAGGAAGTGCAAAATGGCTAAGCAGGGATGGCTAGAGGACAAATGTAAGGATGTAGAGGCTTATCTCACTAGGGGTAAGATAGATACTGCCTACAGGAAAATTAAAGAGACCTTTGGAGATAAGAGAACCACTTGTATGAACATCAAGAGCTCAGATGGAAACCCAGTTCTAAGCAAAGAAGGGAAAGCAGAAAGGTGGAAGGAGTATACAGAGGGTCTATACAAGGGCGATGTACTTGAGGACAATATTATGGAAATGGAAGAGGATGTAGGTGAAGATGAAATGGGAGATACGATACTGCGTGAAGAGTTTGACAGGGTACTGAAAGACCTGAGTCGAAACAAGGCCCCCGGAGTAGACAACATTCCATTGGAACTACTGACGGCCTTGGGAGAGCCAGTCCTGACAAAACTCTACCATCTGGTGAGCAAGATGTATGAAACAGGCGAAATACCCTCAGACTTCAAGAAGAATATAATAATTCCAATCCCAAAGAAAGCAGGTGTTGACAGATGTGAAAATTACCGAACAATCAGCTTAATAAGCCACAGCTGCAAAGTACTAACACGAATTCTTTACAGACGAATGGAAAAACTAGTAGAAGCCGACCTCGGGGAAGATCAATTTGGATTCCGTAGAAATACTGGAATACGTGAGGCAATACTGACCTTACGACTTATCTTAGAAGAAAGATTAAGGAAAGGCAAACCTACGTTTCTAGCATTTGTGGACTTAGAGAAAGCTTTTGACAATGTTGACTGGAATACTCTATTTCAAATTCTAAAGGCGGCAGGGGTAAAATACAGGGAGCGAAAGGCTATATACAATTTGTACAGAAACCAGATGGCAATTATAAGAGTCGAGGGACATGAAAGGGAAGCAGCGGTTGGGAAGGGAGTAAGACAGGGTTGTAGCCTCTCCCCGATGTTATTCAATCTGTATATTGAGCAAGCAGTAAAGGAAACAAAAGAAAAATTTGGAGTAGGTATTAAAATCCATGGAGAAGAAATAAAAACTTTGAGGTTCGCCGATGACATTGTAATTCTGTCAGAGACAGCAAAGGACTTGGAAGAGCAGTTGAACGGAATGGATGGTGTCTTGAAAGGAGGATATAAGATGAACATCAACAAAAGCAAAACAAGGATAATGGAATGTAGTCGACTTAAGTCGGGTGATGCTGAGGGAATTACATTAGAAAATGAGACACTTAAAGAAGTAAAGGAGTTTTGCTATTTGGGGAGCAAAATAACTGATGATGGTCGAAGTAGAGAGGATATAAAATGTAGACTGGCAATGGCAAGGAAAGCGTTTCTGAAGAAGAGAAATTTGTTAACATCGAGTATAGATTTAAGTGTCAGGAAGTCATTTCTGAAAGTATTTGTATGGAGTGTAGCCATGTATGGAAGTGAAACATGGACGGTAAATAGTTTGGACAAGAAGAGAATAGAAGCTTTTGAAATGTGGTGCTACAGAAGAATGCTGAAGATTAGATGGGTAGATCACGTAACTAATGAGGAAGTATTGAATAGGATTGGGGAGAAGAGAAGTTTGTGGCACAACTTGACCAGAAGAAGGGATCGGTTGGTAGGACATGTTCTGAGGCATCAAGGGATCACCAATTTAGTATTGGAGGGCAGCGTGGAGGGTAAAAATCGTAGGGGGAGACCAAGAGATGAATACACTAAGCAGATTCAGAAGGATGTAGGTTGCAGTAGGTACTGGGAGATGAAGGAGCTTGCACAGGATAGAGTAGCATGGAGAGCTGCATCAAACCAGTCTCAGGACTGAAGACCACAACAACAACAACAATATACTAGAATGAAATAATGCCATTTCATGCGCTAGTGGGTGTGTAGAATCAACTGGTATGACATTCTATGTATACTAGAATGAAATAATGCCATTTCATGCGCTAGTGGGTGTGTAGAATCAACGGGTATGACATTGTCAGAAAACGTACGCTTCCTGAAGATGTCGTATTCTATGTGGTCATTTAACGTAAGATCTAAGTAGTTCAAGGTCCTACTAGGTGTCTCGTTTCGAAGGGTAAAAATAATTTTCTCTTGGAGATCATTAAACAGTAGAAGTATCTGATCTATGTCTTCTTGGGACCAGTCAATTACCAAGAGAATATGATCCATGTATCTTGCATAGAGCTTTATTTTCTCCACTATCTCTATATTACTAACAAAAACTTGAGGTTCTATCCTATTCAAAAATATATCAGAAAAAATCCCTGTTAGCAGGCTACCCATTGCTAACCCGTATGTTTTAAGTTTAGGAGTACATGTTGGTACCTGTGTTAACAAGTACGCATGACACACCATCGCGCATGCACTCTCGAGGCTATAGCCAGTTCCAGTACAGCGTCTGTTGCTGCAGTACTGCGGTCGCGAAGTGGGGCCGAGGCTGTTTCCCAGATAAGTTATTGCAGTATGACGATGTATTACTATATTATAGTTTTTAGTTTTTGACGTTGTCCATTATGGACAAATCGTAGTTCCTTTTATTCTGAAAAAAGTTGAGTTGTTCCAAGTGAAACCTAGGTAAATCTAGGTAAACATTGCAACTGAGGCTGTTGTTAATTAAATATTTACACAATTGCTGACAGGGCCACGAAATGTTGAAAATATTAATATTGTCCTCACCCTCACTTCATGAACAAGTAGCAATAATGACATCGATTCCTTTGCATCACTTGAATTAAGCGACATTATCGCTTTCGTTAACTACATTATTAGAAACAGTGATACTTACATCGATAAGAATAAAACACTGAACAAAACACGTTCAGTAAGTATGCTCTAAAACGAATTGCGTGAGTCAGAAATAGTGCAGTAGTTTGTTTTATTACGTGTCAGGATAATAATCAGGGTAGAATCAAAATATCAACAAAATTGTACTTGTAAAGGGAAATGCATAAAGGAAGCTCATATTCTGCCTTGTGTAAGACCTCAGATTTTGCTTTCTTGCCAAGCTCTTTACCAATCTCGCTAAAATATAGTTAGCCATTGCATTTCTGTTTCTTGCTGCCTGCACATTTTTCTTCTTTGATCAAAATTTGTGACAGTCTGAAATCCTTTCGCAGCAAATGCTGGTGACATCCAGAACTTAGTATTTTTTGAAACATAGTTACTTGAAATAACTGCGGTCGTAAAACACTATTAAAATTTATATAGTAAAAAACATTCTAGACCACATACAATAATTTAATTTTTAAACGGTGACAGGTTTCGATCAGTGTTTGATCATCTACAGACCTTTACATTGAAAACCGAGTAACTTGAAAGTTATTACCGGCCATGTAAAAAAAAAGCTACGATAATAATTATATAACTACAATATAAGAAGAAATACCCATTCTGACTGCTGGGATAGTGCCACGGAGCATGATCCGCTTATAAGGTGACTCGAAGAACAAATGCTACGTGACGAGTGGTTGACATCGCACAAACAGCGAGAGATCCACCCAACGTCTCCAGCATTGCGTCAGTAGTACACCAATAGCTGTGAAATATGAATAAAATCAGTATAAATACAATTATAAAATGAAATAGTTTATGACCACAACCACGTAAATACATTGAAGGGATAAAGAAACTGGCACACTGCCTAATACCGTGTAGGGCCGCCCGCTAGCCCGCCGAAGTGCTGAAGCACGACGTGCTATGGACTCTACCAATGTCTGTAGTGCTGGAGGGAATTGGCACCATGAACCTTCAGGGATGTCCATAAATCCGTAAGAGTACAAGAGGTTGGAGATCTCTTCCAGATTTGCTCAATAATGTTCATTCCTGGCGAGTATTTAAACTCAGGAGAGTGTTCCTGGAACCACTCTGCAGCAATTACGGACGTGTAGGGTGTCGCATTGTCCTGCTGGAACTTCCCAAGCCCGTCGGATTGCACAATGGCCGTGAATGGATGCAGGTGATCAGACAGGCTTACGTACGTGTCACCTGACAGAGTCGTATCTAGAAGTATCAGTGGTCCCGTATCACTCCAACTGCACACGCCTACACCATTACAGAGCCTCCACCAGCTTAAACAGTGCCCTGCTGATAGGTAACGTCCATGTATTCATGAGGTTGTCTCCATACCCGTACACGTCCATATATCTCAATACAATTTGAAACGAGACTCGTACGATCAGGCAACATGTTTTCAGTCATCAACAATCCAATAACGGTGTCTAAGGGCCCAGGCGAGGCGTAAAGCTCTGTGTCGTGCAGTCAGCAAGGGCTCAAGAGTGGGCCTTCGGCTCCGAAAGCCCATATTGATGATGTTTCGTTGAATGGTTCGCACGCTGACACTTGTTGATGGCCCGGCATTGAAATCTGCAGCAACTTGCGGAAGGGTTGCACTCTTGTCACGCAAGTTTTCCGGCCGCAGTGACGTCGGAGATTAGATGTTTTACCGGATTCCTGATATTCACGGTACACTCGTGAAATGGTCGTTTGGGAAAATCCCCACTTCATCGCTACCACGAAGATGCTGTGACCCATCGCTCGTGCGCCAATTGTATCACCACGTTCAAACTCAACTAAATCTTGGTAGTCTGTCATTGTAGCAGTAGTAGCAGATCACTGTTCAATCATCTCCAGGCCAACATTCTGTAAATAGAGTAACATCAAAGTTATTAGGCGACACATAAAAATAATGTAAGTACAATATAAGTAGATGAAGAAATACTTGACTCCTGGGGATTGTGCCACGGAGCATGAGCTGCTCTAGAATGGCGTAAAGAACAGCTGCTCCTTGGCGTGTGGTTTTCGTCGCATAAATAGCGATACCTCCGCCCACCGTCTCCCAGAATTATGTCCATAAAACCGTAATGGCCTTGAAATACGAATAAAATCAATACAAATACAATTAGAGAATGAAATATTTAGATTATGAGTGAAACGCCCGCTAAACCCGCAGGGTAGAAAAGGTAATTAGGATTGTGGAAAGGGCCAAATAAGGTGGCGGTCAGTTTCACTTAAAAATTGTAATTTATTGTAATTTAACAATACATTTAAATCAAAATGGCACATAGCCAAACCTTAACAACCACGAGTTTCAAAATCCAGTTCTTTCATGGCTGAAGGTCTCCTAACAAGAAATCTTAAAAAACAACAAGATAAATTTCAAGTGACTGAAGACACTCAGTTAAAATTGCAAATATATATATACACTCCTGGAAATGGAAAAAAGAACACATTGACACCGGTGTGTCAGACCCACCATACTTGCTCCGGACACTGCGAGAGGGCTGTACAAGCAATGATCACACGCATGGCACAGCGGACACACCAGGAACCGCGGTGTTGGCCGTCGAATGGCGCTAGCTGCGCAGCATTTGTGCACCGCCGCCGTCAGTGTCAGCCAGTTTGCCGTGGCATACAGAGCTCCATCGCAGTCTTTAACACTGGTAGCATGCCGCGACAGCGTGGACGTGAACCGTATGTGCAGTTGACGGACTTTGAGCGAGGGCGTATAGTGGGCATGCGGGAGGCCGGGTGGACGTACCGCCGAATTGCTCAACACGTGGGGCGTGAGGTCTCCACAGTACATCGATGTTGTCGCCAGTGGTCGGCGGAAGGTGCACGTGCCCGTCGACCTGGGACCGGACCGCAGCGACGCACGGATGCACGCCAAGACAGTAGGATCCTACGCAGTGCCGTAGGGGACCGCACCGCCACTTCCCAGCAAATTAGGGACACTGTTGATCCTGGGGTATCGGCGAGGACCATTCGCAACCGTCTCCATGAAGCTGGGCTACGGTCCCGCACACCGTTAGGCCGTCTACCGCTCACGCCCAAACATCGTGCAGCCCGCCTCCAGTGGTGTCGCTACAGGCGTGAATGGAGGGACGAATGGAGACGTCTCGTCTTCAGCGATGAGAGTCGCTTCTGCCTTGGTGCCAATGATGGTCGTATGCGTGTTTGGCGCCGTGCAGGTGAGCGCCACAATCACGACTGCATACGACCGAGGCACACAGGGCCAACACTCGGCATCATGGTGTGTGGAGCGATCTCCTACACTGGCCGTACACCACTGGTGATCGTCGAGGGGACACTGAATAGTGCACGGTACATCCAAACCGTCATCGAACCCATCGTTCTACCATTCCTAGACCGGCAAGGGAACTTGCTGTTCCAACAGGACAATGCACGTCCGCATGTATCCCGTGCCACCCAACGTGCTCTAGAAGGTGTAAGTCAACTACCCTGGCCAGCAAGATCTCCGGATCTGTCCCCCATTGAGCATGTTTGGGACTGGATGAAGCGTCGTCTCACGCGGTCTGCACGTCCAGCACGAACGCTGGTCCAACTGAGGCGCCAGGTGGAAATGGCATGGCAAGCCGTTCCACAGGACTACATCCAGCATCTCTACGATCGTCTCCATGGGAGAATAGCAGCCTGCATTGCTGCGAAAGGTGGATATACACCGTACTAGTGCCGACATTGTGCATGCTCTGTTGCCTGTGTCTATGTGCCTGTGGTTCTGTCAGTGTGATCATGTGATGTATCTGACTCTAGGAATGTGTCAATAAAGTTTCCCCTTCCTGGGACAATGAATTCACGGTGTTCTTATTTCAATTTCCAGGAGTGTATATATATATATATATATATATATATATATATATATATATCACAGCTAGGCTGAAAGTCTTAAGGCAAAAGTGGACAGAACAAACATAAACAAGGTGCAATGCAAATGGCTAAATTTCAAAATTTTAAAATATATTACCATAATCTTTTAAGGCAGATGGCCGCAATGTTTTCGCTTAAGGGGAAATTATAAGAATAAGCCTTTAAGCGGCTGATGGCCCATAGTTGATTTTCCAAAAATTCAAAAATATCTTAAACCTTTAAGTTTTAAGTGGCCAAAAGCACACTGAATGAAAAAGCAACGCAACGACAGTAACTGAATTTAAGAATAAGGTTTTAAGCGGCTGAAGGCCCACAACTGATTTTCCAAAAATTCAGAATAACTTAAGCCTTTAAGTTTTAAGTGGCTGACAGCGCACTAAATGAAAAGATAGCACAACAACAGTAACTTTCAGCAAAATATCCACTTGCCAGAATTCAAACTTACTTATATGGGCTGAAGGCCCTTAATTTACATAAAAAATTTTTAAAGCATTGGCTATAATAGATTACCTTACTTTACTTTTTCGTGTCCAGAGATTTGTTAATAGATTACCAACAGACCATTAAACACCCACGAAAAGGACAGTATAGACAACGGCACATAGGTGCCTCCTAGAGGGAGGGGGGGCGGGGGGCTGCCCTCGAAACATTAACGTTCACTTAGGTGAGACATGTGGTGGGCCCAACTACACTTGATCCGTCGGTAACCCAACCAAAGGTCACGGACTGACAGACCAAACGACTTGCTAGCCATCAGTCGCTACATGAAAACTCAAAGACCAAACTGTTACGGACGTGATTATGCACAATGAAACATGTATTAAGCTGTCAAAACTACACACCGAGTTGGACAGCCACAACAGGTGAGGAAAGGACACTGCCTGAAATTACGTTAGTGGCCAGGACAGGTAACCAGAACACTAACGGCTACAAGGCAGAAAATTCCGCTGAGACACTTGAATTGTAGTGAACCAATATAGTTAATTCCACTACACGGCGGCTCGATTTCGCTACTACAAACACTCAGTGTTGCTCACAGGAAAAGCTCCCCAACAGCGAACCACCGAAACGAACGGCACAACATGAACGGACGTGGCTTGGGTACTTAAGACACCACTCATCTTTGACGTCCTGGGTCGGTAAGCCACGAAGCTCGTAGCGAGCGGACAGCTCCACACACGCTCCGACACTGCGGAGGGACCGCCAGAGAACCCAGCCACCTGCGCCGCACGGATACGCACCAACCGACCGACTACCCGCACACACCCTAGCCGGAAACTATATGCACAAGACCAAAGATGGTACACGGTGCAAATATCGATACACATCGCTGCTGCCACACGTAGAAGGAGGAAGAACCACGGCATAACTGCAACAACAGCGGGAAACCAAATGCAGATAGACAGCTAAGTTCAAGGAAACGCATAAGTCAGAGTGAGCACGCCTCAATGACCACAGTAATGTAAATATGAAAATATAATAAAATACCATGTAAAAGAGAAATAATAAAGAAATAAACCATTAACACTAGAGTTACCCACATTGAGCTCTACGGGAAGTGCGTAATATATGTAGAGGAAAGATGGGCTAAAAGGACGCCGCCTCCGCCTTATAACACCAACACCGATATTACTTATATTTATCTTATATAATTCTTTGTCTGTTTTTACTTAATGTGACATCTGTATAACCACGTTCTTTTATGTAACATCTAAGTCAATGTTTTATTTATTATTTATCTCCATTTATGCCCATAAAATTAATATATGAATGGAATTTTAAAAGTAATGTTCCATAAATGAACGGAAGTGTTAAAACTTTAACAGTAGTACTAGTTCAAGCATAGGGGATCATTTAGAACATAAAGAGAAGTCTCTCTGCAATGAAACTGACTTGACAGGACCAGAAAAGTTGGATTTGGTGTCGAACTGTAAGCCTCCTTTCTGGTAAGAGTCCGTCGGTGGTTAGCAGACAAAGTGTTCGCATCTTCTGTGCTGAAAGTGGCAAAAAGAGCAACAAGATTATATAATAGAACCTCGGATATGGAAGCTTTTTAGCTTATGGCTCATAGCTTACATTGGTTAATTCTGTACTACACAAATCCGACCCTAAGAAGAGAATTTTCAGAGATTGTTACACAGCAAGTATATAGTTAACAGCGTTTGTCGTATTATTTGTGACTAAAATTTTCATCCTTGTTCTGAGTCTAGTGATAGATCACTTTCGGATCCTCAAGTTAATTGTTGATTCAGATTTAAATTTCATGTTACAACCACAGCATTAATGAAGTGCACTTGACAATTCTATGACATCTGTAGGCTATAATAAGTAACTAGTTGCGACTATTCAGACTGTCAGATTCAGGGACCACCTGTTTCATTTGTGCTCTACAATAACCCTTGAGGAAACAAATAGTAACTAGAGTAGAGAATATAATTATTACAAAACCATTTCAATGACAGATTCCCCTATAATTTAGCCGATGAAAGAACCTCACGTCTAAGTTAGTAGTGTTCCACTATTAATAATCATTTCGTTTGATGATCGTTAGCTTTCGGCTTTAAAATGCAGATAGTATGCAGATAGTAATATTACTGAGAGCCAGTTGTTGCCTAAATGTGTTAATACCCACTGCGTGTTGTTCGTGATAAACCACTGGCATATTGTTTGCTAAAGTGTATTACTGTCTAGTGTCCTAAGCGAAACTAGTATTTCAGTATCAAGTAAATACCAATAGCTGACTTTCTTTATAAGCAGTGCAGGTACTTGGCATATATTCGCCTAATTAGTCTGGCAACCGTTCTCTTTATGTAAGTGAAGTTTACTTCATTACTAACTTGATTCGAATCCCGTTTGTTTTGCTTTTGCTTCCTTTCAACTGAAATCTTTCAAGAAAGGGAAAACAGACCGACACCTTTCCATTAAGCACGATCTCGGTCATTTGCAAATCCTTTCGCAGTGGTGACATTATTGGTGTATTGTTAATGTAATAGTAGCCGATAGGGTTAAACCTGACTTTCCCTGCGACAGGACTGATAGTATGTTTGAGGGAGAGTGTTACAACCAGTAACCACAGTAACGGTATGAAGATCGATATGTTCCGATTACAAGTCAAAGATACAACTAAAATTTTTGACTCGACGTATAATACGCCATAACATAATTACATAAAGCAGAGTTAACAGGTACATTAGAAACAAGGGGATCAGTACCATTGACGCTAAAAAATTAAAAGAACTACTAAAGAACAGGAAAGCAAGGAACCACTGACGTTAGAATTAGACAGAAGGTGCCGTCTGTCCTAGAGCACTTCAGGCTCCATGTCACCGTTCCCAGCAGTCAGAATGGGTAATTCTTCTTCCACTTATACTGCAGTTAAGTCATTTTTTTGTCATGTTTATTATTTACGTATACTCTAATGACTTAAAATGCCAGCGACTACATACTTCACTGCAAACTATTCGAAATATGAACCGTGTTGGACTTATGTTCGAAGTATCGTGGTAACTATGAGCATAATGAAAAGAGATCCAGTTCATTATGAAGCTACGACGTCAGACAGTCAGATGCTAAGGATTAAATTTCTTTATCGAATAGTTTCCTCAGCATCGAAAGAGCAAGATTGCATTGCGGAGAACGTTTGTGAATACCAAAATAGTGGTTTCTAATGTTTCACACTAAAAGTAAAAGTTCTACTCGGAAAATAGTTACAAAATGGGTGCAGCTTGCTCCATCCACATGAAACTTTAGTTAGGTTGACTAAAACTACAACACCTTCATCTTCCAAAGAAGACATGGTGCCATGTATGTTACTTCCACTGGTGTGGGATCATATACGCGTCACGCCACTGGCAGGTATCAGCTACATCATGCATCACTTCTACATCTACATCTACATCCATACTCCGCAAGCCACCTCACGATGTGTGGCAGAGGGTACCTTGAGTTCTCGGTTCTCCCTTCTGCTCCAGTCTCGTATTGTTCGTTGAAAGAAAGATTGTCGGTATGCCTCTGTGTGGGCTCTAATCACTCTGATTTTATCCTCGTGGTCTCTTCACGAGATATACGTAGGATGGAGCAATATACTGTTTGACTCCTGGTGAAGGTATGTTCTCGAAACTTCAACAAAAGCCCGTCTCTCTTGCAGGGTCTTCCACTGGAGTTTATCTATCATCTCCGAAACGCTTTCGCGAGTACTAAATGATCCTGGAACGAAAAGCGCTGCTCTCCATTGGATCTTCTCTATCTCTTCTATCAACCCCATCTGGTACGGAACCCCCACCGGTGAGCAGTATTCAAGCAGTGGGCGAACAAGTGTACTGTAACCTACTTCCTTTGTTTTCGGACTGCATTTCCTAAGAATTCTTCCAGTGAATCTCAGTCTGGAATCTGCTTTACCGACGATTAATTTTATATGGTCATCCATTTTAAATCACTCCTAGTGCCTACTCCCAGATAATTTATGGACTTAACCGATTCATGTTGCTGACTTGTTATATGGTAGCTAAATGGTAAAGGTTCTTACTTTCTATGTATTTGCAGCACATTACACTTGTCTACATTGAGATTCAATTGCCATTCCCTGCACCATGCGCCAATTCGTTGCAGATCCTCCTGCATTTCAGTACAATTTTCCATTGTTACAACCTCTCGATATACTACAGCATCATCTGCATAAAGCCTCAGTGAACTTCCGATGTTATCCACAAGGTCATTTATATATACTGTGAATATCAACGGTCCTACGACACTTCCCTGCGGCACACCTGAAATCACTCTTACTTCGGAAGACTTCTCTTCATTGAGAATGGCATTCTGCGTTCTGTTAGCTAGGAACTCTTCAATCCAATCACACAATTTGTCTGATAGTCCATATTCTCTTACGTTGTTCATTAAACGACTGTGGGGTACTGTATCAAACGCCTTGCGGAAGTCAACAAACACGGCATCTACCTGGGAACCCGTGTCTATGGCCCTCTTAGTATCGTGGACGAATAGCGCGAGCTGGGTTTCGCACGATCGTCTTTTTCGAAACCCATGCTGATTCCTAAAGAGTAGATTTCTAGTCTCCAGAAAAATCATTATACTATAACATAATACGTGTTCGAAAATTCTACAACTGATCACGCATCACTTCACGCATCACGCCATGTCTGTGGGCACCCTGCATCAGTTTTCATGATACATTCTTCTCCGAAAAAAAGAAATTTGGAAATTTATTTGCGCAGATATAGACGATTTTCTCACCCTCGCAAATCCTCTGGACGTGTATTCTACCCACGAAAGAGGTGACTTACAGACCCCTTGCTCCACAGATACCTGAGATTCGCTCCTCATTCTGGGACAAGTGGCAGGTGCATTAAAACTAAACTCCGCCCGAACAGACAACAAAGGCCCAACGGTACCGACAGGCCGCCGTGTCATCCCCAGCCCATAGGCGTCACTGGATGGGATGTGGAAGAGCATGTGGTCAGAACACCGCTCTTCCCGCCTTATGTCTGTTTACGAGATCGTAGCCGCTACTTCTCAATCAAATACCTCCTCAGTTTGCCTCACAAGGGCTGAGCGCCCCCCGAACGTCAACAGCGTTCGGCAACGGGATGGTCACCCATCCCGAGATTAGAAACAGAAAATAGAGAAGATACTAAGAACTGCAGTGATTTTCATCATAAGTAGATTCATTAGGCTCAAAAGAGTTACGGACACGTTTATCCAAATCCAGTGCCAGACTCTACAAGGGAGGAGTTGTGCATCACGGAGCCGTTTGCTGTCAAAATTCCTTGAACATACGTTCGTAGAAGATCCACCTTCCTCCAACAAGTATCTCACGAAAAGACCATGAAGGTAAAATTAAATAGATTCGGCAGATTATCAACAGTCGTTTTTCCGCGCACCATTCGTGGCTGGAACAGGAAAAGGGGGAAGCGACATTTTTCCACACGAGCGACGTGTCATTTGGCGCATCCCCTCTCCCTTTCCCCACACCCTGAGGCATTTGGTGCATTTCCTTGGGCTCTTGGTAAGATAGCGTTAAGATAATTGTTATAATGTTTAATTTAATTATTAAAAAGCGTGAAATGGTGCACACAGCACAAAAGGAAATCCGCACTGTTCGTGGTGTAACAGAGATCTGCATACGGTACTGAGGCATATTCCCACTTGAAACGCATTCACAAAGCTGCTCTTTGGCTCAAACAGGCCTACAACCTTCCTCTGTAACTATGGGTGTCGCGGTGGTGGCCTCCATCGTAGAGGCGTCAAATGAAGAGGTGAAATGTGGGTGGAGAGGGGACGTGACGCCCACGATGGCGTCGGGCAGAATCTGGCGAAATTTGGTGCCAATGTGACATCATTAACCCACCATACACTTCACATGAACTTCTGGCCTGTGGCCTTATTTTCGCATGTGTCAACACCTTGCTGTTTGAGGCGTCGCCGAGCCCGAAGGTGACATCTCAAGACGCCACGCTTTTGCATCTTTACAGAGGAAGATTGTAGGCATCTTTGAGCCAAATTTCAAACCTCTGCGTCGCAATGGGAGACAATTAAAGGGATATAGAAAGGTAATCCTTTAATTAAGCTGTGCAGAGTAGTGTGGCGGGATTAGTCACAGACAGTTGAGAGTCTACTGTATTCGTCATTTTTAAAGACCGCATTACGTTTGCTACTTTGAATGCAAACCTATTGCAAGAAAAAATAATTAAACTAATAAATTCAATTTTTCATATAAAATACGTTATTTTTTTGGAACCACGAAATTAAGTCTGGAAACAAGTAAGTAAAATAAGCTGTTACCAGAACTAGAAATGGTTCAGCTCTTGATGAGACAATTATAGTTAAAACGAGGTCTTCACCTCAGTTTACATCATTTGGTGAAGATTTCAGTTCACAGCATTTCTATTTAGAGAAATAACATCATTACAATATTTTTTACTGCTTGTAAAATCCAGCGCAAAAATCTTTCGTACTTCTAGCTTGTCTTTCATTTCCCGACTTGTGCTTTTCTTATTCCGTAAAGCGCACAAGATAATTTATTTTTTCAGAAATATTTTGTTCAGTTATGAAGAAATTACACTACTGGCGATTAAAATTGCT
This sequence comes from Schistocerca cancellata, assembly GCF_023864275.1. Classification (NCBI taxonomy): domain Eukaryota; kingdom Metazoa; phylum Arthropoda; class Insecta; order Orthoptera; family Acrididae; genus Schistocerca; species Schistocerca cancellata. Next base: position 312,707,725 of record NC_064633.1, on the reverse strand, counting down.
ACTTTACGAAAATGGCGTGCTACAGACGCGAAATTTAACCGACATGAAGAAGATGCTGTGATATGCAAATGATTACCTTTTTAGAGCATTCACACAAGGTTGGCACCGGTGGCGACACCTACAACGTGCTGACATGAGGAAAGCTTCCAACCGATATCTCATACACAAACAGCAGTTGACCGACGTTGCCTGGTGAAACGTTGTTGTGATGCCTCGTGTAAGGAGGAGAAATGCGTACCATCACGTTTCCGACTTTGATAAAGGGCGGTTGTAACCTATAGCGACTGCGGTTTATCGACATTGCTGCTCGGATTGGTCGAGGTCCAATGACTGTTAGCAGAATATGGGATTGGTGGGTTCACGAGGGTAATACGGAACGCCGCTCTGGATCCCAACGGCCTCGTATCGCTAGCAGTCGAGATGACAGGCATCTTATCCGCATGGCTGTAACGGATCGTGCAGCCACGCCTGAATCAGCAGATGGGGACGTATGCAAGACAACAACCATCTGCACGAACAGTTCGCAGCAGCATGGACTATCAGCTCGGAGAGCATGGCTGCAGTTACCCTTGACGCTGCATCACAGACAGGAGCGCCTCCTATGGTGTTCTCAACGACGAACCTGGGTGCACGAATTGCAAAACGTTATTTCTTCGGATAAATCCAGGTTCTGTTTACAGCATCATGATAGTCGCATCCGTGTTTGGTGACATCGCGGTGAACGCACATTGGAAGCGTGTATTCGTCATCGCCATACTGGCCCATCACCCGGCGTGATGGTATGGGGTGCCATTGGTTACACGTCTCGGTCACCTCTTGTTCGCATTGACGGCACTTTGAATCGTGGACGTTACCTATCAGACGTGCTATGACCCGTGGCTCTACCCTTCATTGATCCCTGCGAAACCCTACATTTCAGCAGGACAATGCACGACCGCATGTTGCAGGTGCTGTTCGGGCCTTTGTGGATACAGAAAATGTTCGACTACTGCCGTGGCCAGCACATTTTCCAGATCTCTCACCAATTGAAAACGTCTGGTCAATGGTGGCCGAGCAACTGGCTCGTCACAATACGCCAGTCACTACTCTTGATGAACTGTGGTATCGTGTTGAAGCTTCATGGGCAGCTGTACCTGTACACGCCATCCAAGCTCTGTTTGACTCAATGCCCAGGCGTATCAAGGCCGTTATTACGGACAGAGGTGGTTGTTCTGGGTATTGATTTCTCAAGATCTATGCGCCCAAATTGCGTGAAAATGTAATCTCATGTCAGTTCTAGTATAATATATTTGTCCAATGAATACCCGTTTATCATCTGCATTTCTTCTTGGTGTAGCAATTTTAATGGCCAGTAGTGTAAAAAAAAAAAAGATAGAGTAACGTCACAAAAGCGGAATCAGAAAAGCGTACTAGAATGGAACAAGAGCGCTTGCGTGAAAATGTAATCTCATGTCAGTTCTAGTATAATATATTTGTCCAATGAATACCCGTTTATCATCTGATTTTCTCTTCGTGTAGCAATTTTAATGGCAAGTAGTGTAAAAAAAAGTTAGAGTAACTTCACAAAAGCGGAATCAGAAAAACGTACTAGCATGTAACAAGAGCGCTCTAGGAGACCTATTTGACACTGCAATCCGAAATCAGTAGAACAAAAACAGTGTATTTATTACACAGCCTTGAATATGGATATGTTCTTCCAAGAAGTAACGAAAGAGTCCACAAATAAGATATTCACCTTTTTTTATGTAACTGCGGGGCAGGAGACTTAGTTTAACGAGAATAATGATACCACAGTGATTGGATGCCCTGATTTCACTTTCTCTTCTTAACCTTCTGTAATTTAACATAGTACTGGGTATATCAAGTTACTTAATGGGCGAGCTTTTGAAATGACGAGTGCTTCGAATATGAGATAAGTGATTTGTGGCGAGGCCCAGCGAAACGAGTCACGGAGAACCGTGGGCATGCCAGCCTTTACAGAAACGTAGGGAGAAGAATAGTAGGTATAGTGGCCTTGCGACATCCAGAGTGGAAGTCGCTTTGCCGAACGGTCAGCAGGCAATGATGCACCATCCGATTTATAGCGCTCTCTGCAGGACGGACGAGATATAATCCTTCTTTTCGGAAGACAGAACTGCGTCAGCGGTTGGCGGATGCTAGGAGCGTGTTAAAATAAGTACTTGAGCAGGTAAGCATCTTCTGGCTTTTCTAAGAACATGACAAAACAACTCTGACCTACGAGGTGCATTCAAGTTCTAAGGCCTCCGATTTTATTTCTCCGGACTGGAAAGAGATAGAAACATGCGCATTGTTTTAAAATGAGGCCGCGTTCATTGTCAACACGTCCCAGAGATAGCAGCTCCGTACGGCAGATGGAATTTTACCACCAGCGGCGAGAATGAGAACTGTTTTAAATACTTAAAATGGCGAAGTTTGCTTACTTGAACAGCGTGCAATCATTCGTTTTCTGAATTTGCGTGGTGTGAAACCAATTGAAATTCATCGACAGTTGAAGGAGACATGTGGTGATGGAGTTATGGATGTGTCGAAAGTGCGTTCGTGGGTGCGACAGTTTAATGAAGGCAGAACATCGTATAACAACAAACCGAAACAACCTCGGGCTCGCACAAGACGGTTTGATGACATGAATGACAAAGTGGAGAGAATTGTTTTGGGGGATCACCGAATGACTGTTGAACAGATCGCCTCCAGAGTTGGCATTTCTGTGGGTTCTGTGCGCACAATCCTGCATGACGACCTGAAAATGTGAAAAGTGTCATCCAGGTGGGTGCCACGAGTGCTGACGGACGACCACTTGGCTGCCCGTGTGGCATGTTGCCAAGCAATGTTGACGCGCAACGACAGCATGAATGGGACTTTCTTTTCGTCGGTTGTGACAATGGATGAGACATGGATGCCATTTTTCAATCCAGAAACAAAGCGCCAGTCAGCTCAATGGAAGCACACAGATTCACCGCCACCAAAAAAATTTCGGGCCACAGCCAGTGCTGCAAAAATGATGGTGTCCATGTTCTGGGACAGCGAGGGCGTAATCCTTACCCATTGCGTTCCAAAGGGCACTACGGTAACCGGTGCATCCTACGAAAATGTTTTGAAGAACAAATTCCTTCCTGCACTGCAACAAAAACGTCCGGAAGGGGCTGCGCGTGTGCTGTTTCACCAAGACAACGCACCCGCACATCGAGCTAATGTTACGCAACAGTTTCTCCGTGATAACAACTTTGAAGTGATTCCTCATGCTCCCTACTCACCTGACCTGGCTCCTAGTGACTTTTGGCTTTTTCCAACAATGAAAGACACTCTCCGTGGCCGCACATTCACCAGCTGTGCTGCTACTGCCTCACCGATTTTCCAGTGGTCAAAACAGACTCCTAAAGAAGCCTTCGCCGCTGCCGTGGAATCATGGCGTCAGCGTTGTGAAAAATGTGTACGTCTGCAGGCCGATTACGTCGAGAAGTAACGCCAGTTTCATCGATTACGGGTGAGTAGTTAAATAGAAAAAAAAATCGGAGGCCTTAGAACTTGAATGCACCTCGTACTTAACGTTCATAAGTTGCAGAGTCGATGAGCAGCTTCGTGGACAGTTCTTTAACATTTCCACAGGATGCGTAATGTAAGGCTAGCAGGTGCTAAATGAGCACAAACTCATGTGTTCATAGTGATGTCAAGAGGACGAAATACTTAGCAGGAAGTTTTTTAGAAAAGAGGGGAAGAAATTCAGTTCATTGGCTTGTTGACGTTCCACAGTTTCTTGGCACGATATTTTGTCAAAGAAACGGTTACGTCATGTCAGCTGCAGAAACTTTTGAAAGGATTGACGGATCTGTTTTGTTGGCGAGAAGAAAGGTGCAGGCTGCTTTTCAGAGATTTAAAAATTCGCAGGCGCGGACAAGTCGCAGTCAAGAGATGGTGAGAAGAATAGGTGGTGCACTTTCAAGTGGTGGAGTCGTCTGGGATCCAATATTCGAGTCCTCAGCTGCCCAGACGTAGCACTGAACTTCCGACCGGCGAGCCGCAGTGTCTCCACTCTTCTCACAGTACACTGAAGATTACGATGAGTGTCGCTTGCAGCTCCATCGTGTTAGGCCAAACGAGAGTACTGTAGTTAAAGATAGATTTCACTGCCTCACATTCGCCAGTGCTCCCTCAGATGTTTGTGATTCTTAGGTTCTTGTCGCAGGCGATCTGTCATTGAGATCGTAACAGTCAAGTTGGAAGAACTTCAAAGTCAGATGAGCGATTATTAAGCAACTCCATCTCATTTACTAACTTTGCCAACTCGTAGTTTTAACGAGAAATACTTAACAGAAAATTCGTCATTGTAAAGTTCAAATTCACATACTTGTTTTTTAATGCTATATTACTACAATAGTCGTTTGTAACAAAATATATATTATATTAAAATTTTGAAGTTAGTATCGCATTCAATTCCTCGCAACGAAAATATCATGTCAATTTCCACACCATCGTATTCATTACTGGGGCCTAAATAAATGATAGATTAGTAAATACATTGTGTACATTAAATTCGGGTTATGCACGATTCATGATTAGTTCAGATTCAGCTAAACTTCACTTTCACGTATACGTATGCGTTTTATGTAATTAACATTTCTTAGTTCAGAATCAATATCGACACTATAGATAAAATGTAAACCAAATACTAGCCCACACAATACTCATAGTTATTTGCTACAAAATAAACATCAGAATTTGAAAAGAAATACAAAGAACGTCTACAGTTGTAGATACTACACCGTTTTTGATAATAAAACGTCAGTAACTCATTCTTATAAACAATAGAATGAAAAACGGTGAAATATCTTGCCTTGCTGTTACGGCTGTATGCCGCCAACAACTGGAACCCGAAATGCAGCCGCATCAGTTGGTATAGAACCATAGAGCCACATAACTGACGCGAGTCGATATGAGCTAGAGAAGTGAAAACAAGAAAAGAAAGTAATTCTACAGACTGATTCACACACTTGTGCGGACAGGGATTATAGGCCTGCGCCCGTCATTCTGTGTCCGTAAATAGTTAATTTAACATTTATAAGTGATCAATGGCCAATCTCTCGGTATTTTACTGCGAAGAGCAGTTGCAATTTATTAATCAGAATACTCTGAGGTTAATAATATCGATTCACAAAAATTTTATTCAAGTCATAAACATAAATTACCGGCCATTAAAATGACTACGCCAAGAAGAAATGCAGATGATAAACGGGTATTCATTGGACAAATATATTATACTACAACTGACATGTGATTACATTTTCACGCAATTTGGGTGCATAGATCAGTACCCAGAACAACCACCTCTGGCCATAATAACAGCCTTGATACGCCTGGGCATTGAGTCAAACAGAGCTTGGATGGCGTGTACAGGTACAGCTGCCCATGCAGCTTCAACACGATACCACAGTTCATCAAGAGTAGTGACTGGCGTATTGTGACGAGCCAGTTGCTCGGCCACTATTGACCAGACGTTTTCAATTGGTGAGAGATCTGGAGAATGTGCTGGCCAGGGCAGCAGTTGAACATTTTCTGTATCCAGAAAAGCCCGTACAGGACCTGCAACATGCGGTGGTGCATTATCCTGCTGAAATTTAGGGTTCCGCAGGGATCGAATGAAGGGTAGATCCACTGGTCGTAACATATCTTAAATGTAACGTGCACTATTCAAAGTGACGTCAGTACGGACAAGAGGTGATCGAGACGTGTAACCAATGGCAATGGCACCCCATACCATCACGCCAGGTGATACGCCAGTACAGCGATGACGAATACACGCTTCCAACGTGCGTTCACCACGATGTCGCCAAACACGGATGCGACCATCATGACGCTGTACACAGAACCTGGATTCATCCGAAGAAATGACGTTTTGCCATTCGTGCACCCAGGTTCGTCGTTGAGTACACCATCGCATTCGCTGCTGTCTGTGATGCAGCGTCAAGGGTAACCGCAGCCATGATCTCCGAGCTGATAGTCCATGCTGCTGCAAACGTCGTCGAACTGTTCGTGCAGATGGTTGTTGTCTTGCAAACGTCCCCATCTGTTGACTCAGGGATCGAGGCGTGGCTGCACGATCCGTTACAGCCATGCGGATAAGATGCCTTTCATCTCGACTGCTAGTGATGCGAGGCCGTTGGGATCCAGAACGGCGTTCCGTATTACCATCCTGAACCCACCGATTCCATATTCCGCTAACAGTCATTGGATCGCGACCAACGCGAGCAGCAATGTCGCGATACGAAGAACCACAATCACGATAGGCTATAATCCGACCTTTATCGAAGTCGGAAACGTGCTGGTACGCATTTCTCGTCATTACACGAGGCATCACAACAATGTTTCACCAGGCAACGCCGGTCAATTGCTGTTAGTGTATGAGAAATCGGTTGGAAACTTTCATCATGTCAGCACTTTGTAGGAGTCGCCTCCGGCGCCAACCTTGTGTGAATGCTCTGAAAAGGTAATCATTTGTATATCACAGCATCTACTTCCTGTCGGTTAAATTTCGCGTCTGTACCACGTCATATTCGTGGTGTAGCAATTTTAATGGCCAGTAATGTAATAATCCCCTCCGCAGCGGAATTGCAGCTGGCCAGCAATTCACGTGTTGGACCTGGGTTTCAGTACTAATGACAGCAACAATAAATTTGAGACGCTCTCCACCATGGGCACGCGCAGCAACTGTTCCAAGAGGGAGCAAGTTATCAGTTTTTATATAATTGATTCGGTGAGTTTGGATACGTAACATGCCGCAAAAACTAAATTTGACAAAAAGTACACAAAACTTATTGTATCTCAAAAGATCGACAATTATCTACTTAACATTTATAAGGCAGATTACTTTAGTGCACAATTGTAACCATATTACCATAGCATACGCAAATTACAACTTTTGTGTTAATGATATGAGTATGGATGTCTCCTTCTTGCTTCAACGATCTGAAATTACATTCTCATGTGATTAAACCGGTAGCAAACAACGAGTTATAAAATAAACCTAGAAAATAATAACAAAATATTATTCCCATTCCTTTAATGTTAGTTTGGAACTAAAAATTAAAAACTGGAGATAGAAAAACGTCACTACGACTGAGAAAATGCCACATTAATTGTTCTCGATGTGCAGAAACAGGGAATAAATGTATAAAAAAGACTTTCTAAACTTTGATGTCGTATGTAAAACTTTGTTTGCTTATAAAACTTCACATCTCATTGTGTTAATATATTTAAGGCATTATTTTCATCCTTCATAATTTTTACTGAGAGTGGCGTAACTAAAGTTGAATAAAACCTACATTTTTTGTTGTTTAGATACAATGTAGCGCAGTGCCAGAATAGGTCTCGATGAATTTGGGAGATCTCCAAAATGCACCCTCAAAATGGGCAGCTGAATGGATTTTTAGCAACCTAAGTCTGAAACAAGTCAATCTTCGTCCCTCCAGTTTGTCACATTACCGGGCAGCCATGCCAACTGCAAAGCACTATTCATTGCTCTGTGGTGCTGTGTTACAGCCACAGACTTTGAGAAGTTCCCAATCCTCCAGAGGACATCTTTTGTATCACAAAATTCCAGACTATTATCCCTCTCTTCTAACACAGAAATTTGGATTTTCTTTTTCCGGCCAATGCATTTGGGTTTAATCCAGATGTGCACGGCTACAATATAGGATGTTTGTATTCTTACGAGTTTACTGAAATTGCTCTGTCGTGTAAAACTGAATGAAACTCAGCAAGCCATCATGCGTTTTCCTTGTCGACAGACAAATGGTAAAATGGTGTTGTAGTTCCATTCTGGTGAAAGGAGGGGCAATTGTAATGTGAACTAGGGAGGAATGACTGGCACGTATTGTAATATAGCCTGCATTAATCGTTGCAGAGTTCTGATAGAATGTTTATTGTTCTGTGGTGGAATATCTCACAAGAGGTGCAGTGGATGTGGATATGACTCTGACTAACTTTGGACTGAAATACATTTTGAAGAAAATTCCCATTGTGTATGTTATCGTTTTTTGCCGCTATTCTGACGAAGTCTGGCGCAGAGATCGCTGGTGGATAGCGGTAAATCGGGTGATACGTGACCACGTGAAAATGCAGTAAAATTCTACGAAACTTGTCGCAGTGCACAGTCAGAATAGCCAGACTTCGTATTTAAAACAAAACAGACTGCAAGTTCTACAATAAATCAGATAATTAAGCATGTAGCAGTGCGCAGGTAGCAGAAAATCATCACGCCACCGAGCTCGTACTGAGGTGACTAAAGTCATGGGATACATCCTAATACTTTTTCGGACCCCCTTTTTGCCGGAGTAGTGCGCCAACTCGACGTGGCGTGAAGTCAACAACTCGCTGGGAGCCCCTGCAGAAATATTGAGCCATGCTGCCTCTATCGCCATCCATAAATGCAAAAGTGTTGCTGATGCACGATATTCCGCACGAACCGACCTCGCGATTATGTCCCATAAATGTTCAATGGGATTCATGTCGGGGCAAATCATTCGTTCGAAATGTCCAGAATCTTCTTCAGACCAATGGCTGAGACTTGTGACCCTGTGACGTGGCGCACTGTCATCCATAATAGTTCCATGGTGTTTGGGAACTTGAAGCCCATGAGTGGCTGTAAATGGTCTCCAGTACAACCATTTCCAGTCAACGATCGGTTCAGTTGGACCGGAGGACCCAGTCCATTCAATGTAAACACAGCTTACACCATAATGGAGCCACCACCAGCTTGCACAGTCCGTTGTTGACAACTTCGGTCAATTCCATGGTTGTTTGGGAACTTGAAGCTCATGAATGGCTGTAAATGGTCTTCAGTACAACCATTTCCAATCAATGATCTGTTAGGTTAGACCGGAGAACCCAGTCCATTCAATGTAAACATAGCCTAGACCATTATGGAGCCTCCACCAGCTTGCACAGTCCGTTGTTGACAACTTGGGTCAATGGCTTCGTGTGGTCTGCGCCACACTCGAATCCTAACAAACTGAAATCGGAACTCATCTTGCCAAGCCACGGTTTTCCAGTTGTCTAGGGTCAAACCGACATGGTCACGAGCCCAGGAGAGGCGCTGCCTTCGATGTCGTACTGTTAGCAAAGATACTAGCGTCGGTTGTCTGCTGCCACAGCTCATTAACGCTAAATTTAGCAGCACTGTCCTAATGAATACGACCGTCGTACTTTCCAAATTGATTTCTGCGGTTATTTCACGCAGTGTTGTTTGCCTGTTAGTACTGACAACTCCACGCAAACGCCGCTGCTCTCGGTGGTCAAGTGAACGCCGTAGTCCACTGCTTTGTCCAAGGTGAGAGGTAATGCCTGAAATTCAGTATTCTCGGCACATTCTTAAGACGGTGCATCTCGTAATGTTGAATTCGGTTACGATTTCCGAAACTGAGTGCCCATGCGTCAAGCTCCAACTACTGTTCCGCGTTCAAAGTCTAATTCCTGTTTTGCTGCCATAATCATGTCGTAAACTTCTTCACATGAATCACATGATTACAAATGACAGCTCCACCAATGCACTGCCCTTTCATTCCTTGCGTACCCGCTGCTACCGCCATCTGCATATGTGCATATCGCTTTCCCGTGATTTTTTGTCACCTCAGTGTATGCGTGACAGCGGAAATTAAGGGCTGAAACATAGAATGACCTTACACTGTTAATTAGTAATACATACAGGATATATGTAATGAATATTGACTCATTGTATACCAAAATACGATTATTATCAACAGTTAGCTTAAGAGTACATATATGGACGTCTTGTTTTTAAGAAAACAAAAGAGAGAAAGACGAGTCCAACGACTCGAAGGAAGCTCGTTCGGTTTGTGAAACAGACGAACGAAAATGTGACACTGATATTGATACATCGTTATCACAGATGTCTCTTCAAAATATTCAACTGAATCGATGAAAATTAATGCGTTACATGGCCCCCTTGAAGGGCTATAACGAGGTTTGCACGTACGTGGAGTAGCCGTTCAAATGTATCAATAGGTTGTTGTTTCTTGGGACTTAGAAAAAAATAAACATAACAGTTACCTTATTGCACGTACAACTAATTTAATAGAAATATTATTCAGCAAACAATTGTTATTAGTAAGTAATCAAGGTTAAACTTTTTGTGTGGTTACATAACGTAGTTGCATTCTCTAATCTATCCAGTTATTTCTCATACACAAACAGCTGTTGACCGTCGTTGCCTGGTGAAATGTTGTTGTGATGCCTCGTGCAAGGAGGAGAAATGCGTACCATCACGTTTCCGACTTTGATAAACGGCGGATTGCAGCCTATCGTGATTGCGGTTTATCGTATCGCGTCACTGCTACTCGCGTTGGTCGAGATCCAATGACTGTTAGCGGAATATGGAATCGGTGGGTTCACGAGGGTAATACGGAACGCCGTTCTGGATCCCAACGGCCTCGCATCACTAGCACTCGAGATGACAGGCATCTTATCCGCATGGCTGTAACGGATCGTGCAGCCACGTCTCAATCCCTGAGTCAACAGATGGGGACGTTTGCAAGACAACAACCATCTGCACGAACAGTTCGACGACGTTTGCAGCAGCATGGACTATCAGCTCGGAGACCATGGCTGCGGTTACCCTTGACGCTGCATCACAGACAGGAGCGCCTGCCATGGTGTACTCAACGACGAACCTGGTTGCACGAATGGCACAACGTCATTTTTTCGGATGAATCCAGGTTCTGTTTACAGCATCATGATGTTCACATCCGTGTTTGGTGACATCGCGATGAACGCACGTTGGAAGCGTGTATTCGCTATCGCCGTACTGGCCCATCACCTGGCGTGATGGTATGGGGTGCCATTGCCATTGGTTACATGTCTCCGTCACCTCTTGTCCGCACTGACGTCACTTTGAACAGTGCACGTTACATTTCAGATGTGTTACGACCAGTGGCTCTACCCTTCATTCGATCCCTGCGAAACCCTACATTTCAGCAGGATAATGCACGACCGCATGTTGCAGGTCCTGTATGGGCCTTTCTGGATACAGAAAATGTTCAACTGCTGCCCTGGCCAGCACATTCTCCAGATCTCTCACCAATTGAAAACGTCTGGTCAATGGTGACCGAGCAACTGGCTCGTCACAATACGCCAGTCACTACTCTTGATGAACTGTGGTGTCGTGTTGAAGCTGCATGGGCAGCTGTACCTGTACACGCCATCCAAGCTCTGTTTGACTCAATGCCCAGGCGTGTCAAGGCCGTTATTACGGCCAGAGGTGGTTGTTCTGGGTACTGATTTCTCAGGATCTATGCATCCATATTGCGTGAAAATGTAATCACATGTCAGTTCTAGTTTATATTTGTCCAGTGAATACCCGTTTATCATCTGCATTTCTTCTTGGTGTAGCAATTTTAATGGCCAGTAGTGTATGTTTTGACAGAGCACGGAGAAACTGTCTAACTGTGAAACCATTGCGTTCTTTTGTTGCAGCTTACGTGACAAGTTATTATGTTTTCATCATTTCATTGGTAGTGATCATATTGACATTCATATGAACACCTAAATCGGGCAAGGAGGCGTATCTCACTCACTCGCACCGCGTACAAATTAGATGCGTAGGTAAGAGATTCCTATCATGTGACACACGTGCCGTCACTAAAACCGTGTATGGCACACCAAACGAGTTTTCCGATGGCGGATTCGGCTGACTTGTCGCCTTGTCATCAAACGTTTGCGGTTCCCATTCGAAAGCCAATTCCTTACGACTGCCAATAGAGTAGTTGTGCAAAATCAACTGTCATTATAAGCCTCTTCCTTACACCCTACCGCTGCAAACGGACGTTACACCACGACACACACACAAATTTGAATACAGTAAACAGTGAAAAAAAATCGGATGAAGGGAGGCTTGAACACAACTCGCTCACGTGGCAATCCAACACTGTGACCATCTTTTTTTTTCTGGTCTCAATTTGTTCGTTATTTTTCGGGGCGGAAGTCCCATGACAACTGCTCAAGTTTATCGTTGATACATTCACTCAGTTTTTTTTTTTTTTTATTTCAGAGGGCTGCCAACACACTGACCGAACACACTGAATTAGCGTGACTGCGACTTAACCACGACGCCGTTGCTATTTCAGTCTATTTTTTTTTTCAAGGTTCAGTACTCCTTCTTCCTTTTTTCCATGGGTGATACGTGTTCAGTTTTTGACGGGCTGACCACTGGAACCTCTTACCACTTAATCTAAGTAGGGTGCGATGAGGGGGGGGGGGGGGGGGGGAGTTTCCCTTGGCCACGGCCTACCAGACTTCACGCATACAGAGTGTGCACGCCGCGTGAGGACCAAGGCTCGGCCTGTGTCAGCTTGTCTCTTCCGTTCCCGCAAATACATGGTATTGCGCGACCATTCACTTAGCACTGCGGTGTGGCATATTTGCGCGGTACACCTCTCTTCATTTCGGCCAATTCGGCGAATCGTGGTGTTAGCGCTGTTTATCCTTCGCCATTTTTTCGTCGTATGAAGGACGTTCACGGGTCCATTGGCTGTTGGCACAAAAAGAGGCAATCTAGCGATCCACCGTCACAAGCCTTTAAAAATGAATAGGACAGACAGAAGGATGAGAATCCTCATTATCTTTTTTGCAGCCGTATAACCGACGGGTACTGCAGATTTGCTATAAAACTATTTTACAGTACCCTGCAGAAAGAATTTAAAGATTTAGTCGACAGTGAAAGAGAAAACGTAACAACGACTGACAGGTTCGATTTATGATTCATTACATCAAGAAGTATTTATGAAGAAATTGATGATATGAAAAGTAAAATTTCTCAAGTTTCACGCATTATTCCATTGTCACTTGGAACAGTTTTCGATGACTCTGTACGAAGACTATGGAGACGTTATATATTTCTGAAAAGTGCGTTGCTTAAGTCAAGAGATATTCCTGGAGCGATTTTTTGATTTAAAACTGACTTGTGTTTATTTTATAAAGGAAAAAGGCGAGCAGGAATGAAAATTAGAACATACGGAATGGAATGCAGACCTTGCATTTTAAGTGCCCTTGACTGCACACTGCCCTATGTAAGACACTGCATTGTAAGAAATAACTTCTGTTTTGTTGTGGATACATTAAAAAGAAAATCGCATTATAGAAGGGACACATTCTGACAAACACAATCCTGTTTCCTAAGCTCACTGGCATTAAAAGAAATGCTAAGTCTGATGAATTAATTGTGACCTTTGAAGAATTACAAGGATAGTTTCCTAAAAGATTTGAGAGCACTGTCAATCTTTAGGAGACTGTTTGCCGTTTCAGTTGAATGCACCTAGGTGCTTGTGCAGATGTAACTGATTTACGGGAAGGTAATTCCCGTTCTAATGACTAATCCTTTTACGTTAAAACTCCCCAGGATATCTACGTTGACTTCTTCTGGTTGAGTTTCCAAATCTCTATAACGAGGTTTCAAAACTGCTACAATGTTTCGAGTGACATATTTGTGTGAAAGCCCTTTTCGATCACGAAACTAAATAAGCCACGGTTACGTGACAACTTGAGTGTGAAAATCTGTGAAATTATCTTTGTCTGTCATATGACGACAGTTTTTAGCAGATAAACATTGTACTATGTCTTCAACGCGCCAAAAATAATCAAATAATACCAAAAATTTGGTTTGTTTGTAATCTATCTTGTTGAAAAACGTGAAATATAAAAGCAGGTCATATGCAGTGCGATTGCACTGCTGTTTACATGCGGCGCGTTTGCAGTCTCCCCCCCCCCCCCCCCCCGCCCCTTCCAAGCACTCAGACAGCGTGGCGTGGCGCGTGGCGGTGGGGGAAATGTGCAGCGAGACAGAGGTCTATGGCACTCCTGCCAGGGCATCATCCGCAAGCCAAAATCTTGACCACCCGCCGCCTTACTGAGCATTCATGATTCATTTGAAATGAGCCACACCTCTCATGGAGTCCAGCGTTTATTAGCTGTCCATGACGCCAGAAGTAAATGACGAGTTACTAAGTACATCACAAGGTAAGCACAGAGCAAGCCCAGAGTATACGCCACCATTTCCATTTATCATCCATAGTAGCATCTTCCAACACTGTACCGTCTAACTTCACGTAGTCCGCATCCATCACTGTTCTGTCACTTATCATATTCACTATCATAGTTCTTTGATGCTGTACTTCGCTGTAACATAATGTATCGTTACACCTTTATGGTTCATGCTCGCGTAATTTTCTCATATCTATCCAAGATTTCTAATAGAGTTCTAATAGACCTAGGTAATCTATTTACAAAATTATTATACACATATACATCACTTCTGGTAGGAATATTATCTATCAGCTATAAAAATTACAATTTATTTCTTAGATTTTCACATGTGAACCCGGTCTGATTCATCTGATATTGTTTCTGGAAAGTGTCATATTTACTCAGGACGGGAGAATATTGTCTACCACAGGTGAAAACTCTGTCTCTGTATGGAGTGTCACTGCAACTCAAAGCAGAGTTCAAAGGAAACAAAAACTGTAATAAAACACATGTTCAAAGCTGGGCAGAATATATACGCATACTCACAGCTTGTGAGAAATCAAAGTACAGTTCTCATTCAAAACTAGCTTAATTTCGTAGCCTAATATTTCCACAGGTTCGACATGAACAGTACCAATAATACCTGTAATATATACAAAATCCTGTAGTCAGAGCACCTCCCTCTTTGTGTTGAGTCTAAGATACTGATTACAGGAGTGGTTATTATTATTTACATACTAATATACAGAGGGCAAATATTCCTATAGGTAATGCTGCAGTGTGCCCAGCGAAGTGTTCCTCCTCCAGTTTAATGTCAGGAAACGAGAATTATGGTCACCTAAATATATTTTTTTAGTGCAATTACCTAAATTATAGCGGTATTAACATAATAGTATCTTTCTGTTTGTTTCATAATTCATGTAGATATCATGGCTTAACTGGTGAAAAACACCTTCAAAGTTAGGCTTAAACATAAATTCACATATACAAAAATTGAAACTCATTACTTTTTAAAATATTTCTCTAAATCCTAATGGGATTGCTATAAGGACCAGTATTTAAAGTTGTCACGTACAATTCTTCTCGTGCAGAAGTTATGACTAAAGGTGCGTTCTTAAAATAATGTAGTCTCTTACTTGGTAGGTTTGTATTTGTCATAGTGAAATTTACGTAATTGAGCATGTTCTGCGAGTGTGCTTAATTGTTTTCTTACCGTTTCCTCCCAGGTACACTCTTCTCTTAACACCCTCACCAGTAGATCTATCCATTCATTCTTCTCTCTATATTTACTTACCAGATCAGCTGGAGTCAATGGTGCGTTATATAAATGAAGATTGTTTACCACATGTTCTAAAACTTCCAAGTACTCAACCCATTTCGTTTGCGGACTGTGTGCATATGTTCCAATGAATCTACTGAATTTTCTAAAGACACATTCACGTGAGTTTTCTTCTCGTGAAACAACGACATTTAATATCTGTGTAGTGCTATGATCAAGAACAAAATGTTTTCGATATGTGGCAAGTAAAGTTAGATGCGTTGTCAGATAGAAGCGCTGCAGGTTCGCCAACTGTTGGGACGTAATGGTTTACTATGGTGTTCACAACTGGAGCTGTTGTTGCTGATTTTGTAGTGTATAACTTCACAATCTTACGAATGTATCAGAAAAGGCAACGACATATTTTACTCCATCCCTCGCAGACGGGAGAGAACTGGCAGTACCAACGCATACTGTCTAAAGTTTTTGATTTGGTATAAGGTGATGCAACTCTGTGAAACATGGTTTATTAGTGGGTTTGGGTATTTTTACAAACAAGGCAGGTTGTTAGTGGCTGTTGTGTTCGCTTGGAAAATAACAGTATATGTCAATTTTCTGTACGCACTTAGATGCTCTATAAGGACCCCGAGCTTTATGCATAAAACACTTTAATGTAGCTTCATAAGTTCTAGGAATTCAAACACACAAACTGTTGGAATAAGGATTTCGTTAATAGAAGAGGACATCATTGTGTATCATGTAGTACTTCCTCAGTCTGTGTAATTGATTCTGTGACTGTCTTTAACTTCTGCATTCGGTTACTCATCCACGTTCTTTCACATGTCTAAGTAATACTGGCGCTAAAAACTTTCTTGCATTAACAGTACACGATAATCAGTTGTTTGTTCAATTAGTTCTGTTTATTGGGACAAATCTAGTGGTAATCTTGATAGTGCATCTTCTACAATGTTGTTTGGATATGTAAATAATCTCAAAATTGTAGTCTTGAAGAAACAATGACCAGCGTGCCCCATGTTGTGTGGTAGCTTGCATCACTTTAGAAAATCACTGATAATAACAATAGACTATAACTTTCTTTCCATAAACGTAATAGCTGAATTTTCTAAATGCCCAGAACACTGCTAAAGTTTCTAGCTTAGTAGAAGAGTATGAGCGTTCGAATTCAGATAAGGTGCAACTAGCAAAACTAATGACTCATGTTTGTCATCTTTCTTATTCCCTGTGAATCTGGAATAAACAAGCTCTTAATCAAGAAAGTGATGTGTCACTAACTAAATAGAAATCTTTACTTCTGTCAGGATTATATAAACTATTGGAATTTACTAAAGCCTATTTTATTGCATCAAGATCATTCTCCAGTCACTCGTTCAGACGTATGGTGCACTTTTCTTTAAAAGACCTAGTACGTTTGAGCTGTTCAAAAGCTGATCACGTACATATCGACAGTAAAATGAGCATAAGCCCAAAAATACTTTACGTTACCTCTTAGCACGTAGGTATGGAAAATTTTTGATGGATTTGTCAGCGTCAGTTGTTATTCGAATTGAGGTAATGATAAGACCAAGAAATTTAATTTTTTCGTGACAAATGTAGACTTTTGCAATTTAGTTGTCACTTTTGCCTTTGAAAATTTGTGTAGTGTATTTTCTAGTTACGATATGTATTCTTTCCATATATGTTTAGCTATTACTATATAATCAACATAGTGCGTAATTTGGTAAAATAGTTCAGTTCCCAACATCAAATCCATTGCAGTTATAAATAATCATGAACTTACATTTAAGCCAAACAGTAGTACACAAAGCTAATAGCTTCTACCAGCGAATATAAAGGTAGTGAATGTCCTTGATTCTTTGGTGAATCTCACGTGCCAGTAGGAATTTTGTAAATCAGTGCTAGTAAGGAATTTAATCCTAAGAAATTTCTGTAATTTCTCATCCAGTTTCTCCAGATGAGTTCATACAGGGTTGATAATCTTGTTATTTGTTCTCACATAAACTAGCAAGCAAACATTGCCTCCGGGTTTTGTAGCAGCTAGCAGCAGACTTCAATAGGGCGATAATGACGGTCACATTATATGTCAACCATGCAATCGTTTCTTTTCTTTTTTTTTTTTTTTTTTACTACTAACTGCTGCTTTCTTAGACCATGCAAAGGAATAGGTATGGTAGCAATAAATCTCATAAGTATGGAGATTCATATGGTATTGATAAGAATGATATCATGTTTTATTTTAAGACATGTACAAATTTCAATAATAACATTTGTAACTCTTTACGTTGTATCAAGTCAAGAGTGATAGACCCTAGTACTTTAATCATTATTTGACTCTTAATAACTTCACACTGACTACTTTGTGCAGATGTATTACAGGGGGTGCTGTTTTAAGTTTAATTAACTTTCATCCCTTGACAGTACTTACCATAGCTCAGTTCTGTCTTTATCAGATCTATTGAGATTTTTTGGCAGCGACATTCAAATCGTATTTACTTATAGAGAAGTCTGTTGTTACCTCTTTCTCATGTAAAGCGTCTGGGCCCGAAATTTACTGAATTATGAGTCAGGGAGTGGACTGCCAAGGGGGAGGTCACCGTGAGAAAAAAATTGAATAATCAATGAAAGGATAACGTTCTACGAGTCAGAGCGTGGAGTGTCAGAAGCTTTAATGTGGTAGAGAAACTAGAAAATCTCAAAAGGGAAATGCAAATGCTCAATCTAGATATAGTAGGGGGTCATTGAAGTGAAATGTAAAGAAGACAAGGATATCTGGTCAGGTGAGTATAGAGTGATATCAACAGCAGCAGAAAATTGTTTAACATGAGTAGGATTCGTTATGAATAGGAAGGTAGGGCTGAGAGTGTGTCACTGTGAACTGTTCAATGATAGGATTGTTATTATCAGCATCGACAGTAAACCAATACCGACAACGATAGGCCAGGTATACATGCTGACGTCGCAAGCTGAAGATGAAGAGACAGAGAAAGTAAATGAGGATGTTTAAAGGGTAATACAGCACGCAAAGGGAGATGAAAATCTAATAGTCATGAGGGACTGGAATGCAGTTGTAGAGGAAGGAGTAGAGAAAATATTACAGGGGAATCCGGGCTTGCGACAAGGAATGAGAGAGGAGAAATACTAATTGAGTTCTGCAGTAATTTTCAGATAGTAATACCGAATGCTCTGCTCAAGAATCACAAGAGGAGGAGGTATACTTGGAAAAGGCATGGTGATACGAGATAGATTACATCATTGTGAGAGAGAGATTCCGAAATTAGATACTGGATTGTAAGGCCTACCCAGGAGCAGGTATAAACTCAGATCGCAATATAGTAGTGATGAAGAGTAGGCTGAAGTTTAAGACATTAGCCAGGAAGAATCGATACGCAAAGACGTGGGTACAGAAGTACAGGGTGTCCCACTCAAACCTCCCTGATTTCAGGGACCAAGGAGAGAAAAACCACAATAGATACGACAGTGAAAAATGCATCACATTGTAGAGCATCTCAAAGAATTTACATTCCCGCATCATAAGTGCCAAGTATCGTCGCCAGAGTGCAGCATGGACGCAGTGCGCGGAAGCATTAGTGTGTTTTGCAGAAACAAAACCGCCGATTACTGATCAAAGAAATTATCGTCGAGTGTATGAATGTGATCCACCTGATATGAAAACATAGAAAACGTTATAGGAAGTTTCTGGCAACAGGAAGTGTTCTGAAACATTCTGGCGGTGCACATTACAGAGTTTCAGAAGACACAATCGAGGACATCAGACAAACGTTTCTCAGAAGCCTACGTAGGTCAATTCGACAAACATCTAGGCAACTTGATTTACCTCGATCAACATTGTATCGTATAGTTGTGTGCTTACAAAGTGCGAATTCTTCAACATCTGACACCGAACGACAAACCATGCTGTGAACAATTTGCTGCGGATATGATGCAGCGTATTGATAAGGATACCAGCTTCCTGGAAAGATGTATATTCTCAGATGAGGCAACCTTTCATCGATCGGGAAGGGTTAATAGGCATAATGTTCGGATCTGAGGTTCGCAAAATCCGCGCATTGTCATTGAACATGTTCGTGATAGCCCTAAACTAAACGTCTGGTGCGGGCTATTGCATGACAGGATTGTTGGACCATTCTTCTTTGCGTAACAAACAGCGAATGGGTCAGTGTAACTTGACATGTTGGTGCAGTTGTGTACCCTCTGATACAAGACTTGCAACCCAACTTCATATTTCAACAAGATGGAGCTCCGCTGCATTGGTCAACGGCTGTTCGCAAGTTCCTGGATAGGAAATTTCCCAGTAGTTGGATCGGAAAGGAGGACCCATTGCCTGGCCACCACGTTCAACCAGAATTACGCCGCTTGATTTCTTCTTGTGGGGATTCGTGAAGGACCATGTGTATGCGACCAAAGTGGACGATATTCCTACATCGCACATCGTATCACTAATGCGATTGCAACAATAACAGAGGAAATATTACAAAGAACTTGACAAGAAATTGAATGTAGACTACGTATTATTTGTGCTACAAATCGTTCACATGTAGAGATGTATTGATGATAAATAAATTCTTTAAGAGGCTCTACAATGTGGTGCATTTTTCGATGTCGTAGTTACTGTGGTTTTTTTTTCCTGGGTCTTTGAAATCAGGGAGGTTTGAGTTGGACACACTGTACTACGGAATGACGAGATACGTTTGAAGTTCTCTAAGGCTATCGACACAGAAATAAGAAATAGCTCAATAGGGAGTGCAGTTGTAGAAGAATGGACATATCGAAAAAGGACCACCACAGACGTTGGAAAGATAAACATTGGTACAAAGAAGGTAACTGCGAAGAAACCATGGGTAACAGAAGAAATACTTCAGTTGATGGATGAAAGTAGGAAGTATAAAAATGTTCCAGGAAACTCAGGAACACAGAAATGTAAGTCACTGAGGAATGAAATAAATATAAAGCGCAGGGAAGCTAAAGTGAAATGGTTGCATGAAATATGTGAAGAAATCGAAAAATAAATGATTGTTGGAAGGACAGGCTCAGCATACAGGAAAGTCAAAACAACCTTCGGTGATATTAAAAGCAATGTTTATAACATTAAGAGAGAAACGGGAATTCCACTGTTAAATGCAGAGGAGTGAGCAGATAGATGGAAAGAATACATTGTAAGCCTCTATGAGGGGGAAGATATGTCTCATGCGATAGAGGAAGAAACAGGAGTCAATTTAGAAGAGATAAGGGATCCAGTATTATATAACCAGAATTTAAGAGAACTTTGGAGGACTTAAGATCAAATAAAGCCGAAGGGATAGATAACATTTCATCAGAATTTCTAAAATCATTAGGGAATTGACAACAAAACGACTATTCACATTGATGTGTAGAATGTATGAGTCTGGCTACATACCATCTGTCTTTCGGAAAAATAACATCCACACTGTTTCAAGGACTGCAAGAGCTGATAAGTGCAAGAATTATAGCACAATCAGCTTAACAGCTCATGCGTCCCAGTTGCTGACAAGAATAATATACAGAAGAATGGAAAAGAAAATCGAGGATGTGCCAGATGATGATCAGTTTGGCTATAGAATAGGTAAAGGATGAGAGAGGCAATTCTCACATTGCGGAAGCAAGACCAAAGAAAAATCAAGACACATTCATAGGATTTATGCACTTGGAAAAATCATTCGACAACGTGAAAAGATGCAAGGTGTTCGAAATTCTAAGAAAACTAGGGGTAAGCTATAGGAAGAGATGGTTGATATTCAATATGTACAAGAGCCAAGAGGGAATAATAAGAGTGGACGAGCAAGAATGAAGTGCTCGTATTAAAAAGAGTGTAAGACAGGGATGTAGCCTTTCATCCTTACCGTTCAATCTGTACATCGCAGAAGCAATGATTGAAATAAAAGAAAGGTTCAGGAGTGGAATTAGAATACAACGTGAAAGAATATCAATGATACGATTCGCTGATGACGTTGCTATACTGAGCGAAAGTGAAGGAGGATTATATGATCTGCTGAATGGAATGAACAATTTAAAAAGTACAAAGTATGGACCGAGACTAAATCGAAGAAAGACGGAAGTAATGAGAAGTAACAGAAATGAGAACAGTGAGAAACTTAACATTAGGATTGATGGTCTCGAAGTCCATGAAGTTAAGGAATTCTGCTACATAGGCAGAAAAATAACCAATGACGGACGGAGCAAGGAGGACATCAAAAGCAGACTAAGACTGGCAAAAAGGGCGTTCCTGGCCAAGTGAAGTCTACTAGCATCAAACGTAGGCCTTAATTTGAGGAAGAAATTTCTGAGGATGTATATCTGGAGTACAGCATTGTATGGTAGTGAAACATGGACTGTGGGACTACCCGAACAGAAGAGAGTCGAAGCATTTGAGATGCGGTGCTAAAGGCGCATGTTGAAAATTGGGTGGACTGATAAGGTAAGAAATTAAGTTCTGCGCAGAATCGGAGAAGAAAGGAATATCTGGAAAATACTGATAAGGAGAAGAGACAGGATGACAGGACATCTGTTAAGACATGAGGGAATGACTTCCATGGTACTAGAGGGAGCTGCAGAGGGCAAAAACTGTAGAGGAACACAGAGACTGAAATACATCCAGCAAATAATTGAGGACGTAGGTTGCAAATGCTACTCTGAGATGAAGAGGTTGGCACAGGAGGGGCATTCGTGGCGGCCTGGATCAAACCAGTCAGAATACTGGTGACCCCAAAAAGGGTCCATTTGTGATTAAAGATAGGCACTGTATTACTCCATTTCCTAACTTACTTCTACCACGATCCTGACATTCCACGATTTAATTCTGATGACGCCCAGAATTAGATAGTTCTGAGCAGGATAAATGGGTACCTTTGTAATATCCATATTTCGTTACACAAACTGGTGGACATAATACCACATAGCTGTATGAAGTACGACATATGTTCTTATACCTCCTTCTACGAGCTTTTACAATTTCCTTACTTTGCCCATTACATTTAACCTGATCAGCTGCTAATTCTTCCCTTCTATCACTATCATCATTGCAACTGAGCATCTGAAATGTCTTCCCCAACTTGTCCCCAGTCTATCCCATGGTCAGCATTTGAGGACTTAATATGACCGCATATAGTTTGTTGACCCTGTATCTGAGGGACGTGGCTCATCTGCCTCCTCAGTTATGTTTATGGTCAGGTATCGAGACCACCAATCACATTTGACAGTACAAATGTGTACTGGCGCCTCTTGTGTCTCATATCTATTATTATTATTATTATTATTATTATTATTATTATTATTATTATTGTGTGCTTGCTGTTGGTCATCACTTCTCACAGGTGAATTCCATCTGTTGTTGCTGTTGTTATTGCTGTTCTGGTTATAATGGTAATTCTGTCATTGGTCATTTCATTTCCACAGACACCCAGAGAATATTGATTGTCACTACGTTTTCTTTTTTTTATTGTCTGGAGAGCCACTATCTGTCTGCCATGAATTTCGCTTCTGAGGCGGTTCTGACTGTGTCATGTAATTTACTCTATTCTCTTGAGGTACTGTGGATGTTGATGTTATAGCACATTACAAGAAATACTGCAAAATATTAAAGCCTGTAATACAGACAACAAAGCAAATATATTACAAGAAAAAGATAGTCATATCAGATAACAAAATAAAGACAATATGGGATATACTGAAGGAGAAGACAGGCAGAACCAGACATGAAGAGAGGCAAATAGCATTAAAAGTTAATGGCACATTTGTGACAGATGTGTATAGTGTTTCAGAACGTTTTAACAAACATTTTATAACCGTTACTGGAAAGATGGGGTTGTCATTGTCTGTAGATGCCATGGGTATCTCAGACCAGACATTTCAAGTAACTTCCATAATATGAATTTGACCCTCACTACCCCAGCAGAAGTAATGTCCATCATAAAATCTTTAAAATCAAAAAATCCAGTGGGTATGATGAAATATCAACAAAGTTAATTAAAGGATGTGATTCTGAGATAAGTAATATATTAAGCTATCTGTGTAACCAGTCATTTATCAATGAAATATTTTGTAAATGGTTGAAATATGCTGAAGTTAAGCCAATGTTTAAGAAGGGAGATAAAGAAATAGCATCAAATTTCCGACAAATTTCACTTTTGCCAGCATTTTCAAAAATTCTAGAAAAGGACACGTACAATCTGCTTTATAACCATATTATCGTAAATAACATACTGTCAAAGTCGCAGTTCAGATTTCTAAAGGGTTCTGGTATTGAGAAGGCTATCTACACTTACAGTGAAAATGTACTTAATTCATTAGACAAAAAATTGCGGGCAACTGGTATATTTCGTGATCTTTTAAGGTAATTAAAATATTGTGGTGTAACAGGAAACGCTGCAAAATGGTTCAAATCTTATATCTCTGGCAGGAAACAAAGGTGTTATTAGGAAAGAGACATATATTATCAGGCCTCATCCAACTGAGAATTAATTACATATGGGTTCCCACAGGGTTCCATCTTCGAGTCCTTACTTTTTCATGTGTATATCAATAACCTTTCAATAGTAACATTAACAGATACCAAGTTTGTTTTGTTTGCCGATGACACACACATTTCAATAAATAGCAAGTCAAGTGTAGTCCTAGAAAGATCGGCTAATAAAATATTTCAGGACATTAATCACTGGTTCCTAGCCAATTGCTGGCCGGTGTGGCCGTGAGGTTCTAGGCGCTTCAGTCTGGAACCGCGTGACCGCTACGGTCGCTGGTTCGAATCCTGCCTTGGGCATGGATGTGTCTGATGTCCTTAGGTTAGTTAGATTTTAGTAGTTCTAAGTTCTAGGGGACTGATGACCTCAGATGTTAAGTCCCATAGTGCTCAGAACCATTTGAACCATTTGAACCTAGCCAATTCTTTGTCACTACATGCAGTTCAGAACTTGCAAGGGGTGTCCCACGAGTATAGGGCATATGTAATCAACATTAAGAAGTCATTGTACATGAAAATACGATTACTGTCAACAGTTAGCTTAACAGTGCAAATATGGACGTCTTGCTTTTAAGAATATAACACCCGAACTAAAATATATCATTTATATCGCTAAATCGAGATCAGAGATGTTTCTTCATAATAATCAAGTGAATAGATGAAAATTAATATGCTACAATATACTGCTGCCATATTTACGATGCACTGGCAATTGAAGGCTTATTCTGCGCACCGGGTATTGGTAAGTGCTGGATGAGGAAGCAACAGAAAAATATTGAAGGGATTATTTCGGAATTGTTCCAACTTAATGGTAGAACAGCGACAAAACTGCAGCCGCATGGAGGAATTGGCGTAATTTCCCGTGAACAGATTGACAATTAAGAAAAGACCATATACACTCCTGGAAATTGAAATAAGAACACCGTGAATTCATTGTCCCAGGAAGGGGAAACTTTATTGACACATTCCTGGGGTCAGATACATCACATGATCACACTGACAGAACCACAGGCACATAGACACAGGCAACAGAGCATGCACAATGTCGGCACTAGTACAGTGTATGTCCACCTTTCGCAGCAATGCAGGCTGCTATTCTCCCATGGAGACGATCGTAGAGATGCTGGATGTAGTCCTGTGGAACGGCTTGCCATGCCATTTCCACCTGGCGCCTCAGTTGGACCAGCGTTCGTGCTGGACGTGCAGACCGCGTGAGACGACGCTTCAGCCAGTCCCAAACATGCTCAATGGGGGACAGATCCGGAGATCTTGCTGGCCAGGGTAGTTGACTTACACCTTCTAGAGCACGTTGGGTGGCACGGGATACATGCGGACGTGCATTGTCCTGTTGGAACAGCAAGTTCCCTTGCCGGTCTAGGAATGGTAGAACGATGGGTTCGATGACGGTTTGGATGTACCGTGCACTATTCAGTGTCCCCTCGACGATCACCAGTGGTGTACGGCCAGTGTAGGAGATCGCTCCCCACACCATGATGCCGGGTGTTGGCCCTGTGTGCCTCGGTCGTATGCAGTCCTGATTGTGGCGCTCACCTGCACGGCGCCAAACACGCATACGACCATCATTGGCACCAAGGCAGAAGCGACTCTCATCGCTGAAGACGACACGTCTCCATTCGTCCCTCCATTCACGCCTGTCGCGACACCACTGGAGGCGGGCTGCACGATGTTGGGGCGTGAGCGGTAGACGGCCTAACGGTGTGCGGGACCGTAGCCCAGCTTCATGGAGACGGTTGCGAATGGTCCTCGCCGATACCCCAGGAGCAACAGTGTCCCTAATTTGCTGGGAAGTGGCGGTGCGGTCCCCTACGGCACTGCGTAGGATCCTACGGTCTTGGCGTGCATCCGTGCGTCGCTGCGGTCCGGTCCCAGGTCGACGGGCACGTGCACCTTCCGCCGACCACTGGCGACAACATCGATGTACTGTGGAGACCTCACGCCCCACGTGTTGAGCAATTCGGCGGTACGTCCACCCGGCCTCCCTCATGCCCACTATACGCCCTCGCTCAAAGTCCGTCAACTGCACATACGGTTCACGTCCACGCTGTCGCGGCATGCTACCAGTGTTAAAGACTGCGATGGAGCTCCGAATGCCACGGCAAACTGGCTGACACTGACAGCGGCGGTGCACAAATGCTGCGCAGCTAGCGCCATTCGACGGCCAACACCGCGGTTCCTGGTGTGTCCGCTGTGCCTTGCGTGTGATCATTGCTTGTACAGCCCTCTCGCAGTGTCCGGAGCAAGTATGGTGGGTCTGACACACCGGTGTCAATGTGTTATTTTTTCCATTTCCAGGAGTGTACGAGTATATCCGCCCCTCACGGCCGCCAATGCTATTCCCTGAAATGGCGTCAGACGAAAATAACTGAACAAGCTGTGAGCCATAAGAGATTCATTCCTTAGTCTATAAACATTATAATAATAATTTTGTTACTGTATGTACACGATGGATCACAAGTAACTATGAAAACTGATTCGTGCAAAGTATACGATAACAGTAACAACAACATTGCAGTAACTATGGAACAGCAATCAAACTGTTTGCGAAAAATTGCTACTGTGTGATTACGATCGGGAACTATGTTCAGCACCAAATATTATCTTAGTTAGAACAAAAGTTTTTAAAATGTAAACTTCCCGATTAAGTCGCCATGTAATTGGGCTCAAACTCCAGCCATGGCCTACCTTGCGCAACGTTGGAGAATGTACTACGTGCATAATGGGGCAGAGGCATGTTCTGCTGCTGACAAAAGACGATATCTAACGCTAGCTTTGACATCGTTTAGCTTCTGTTTGTCTGAGAGGTTTTGGCTGCGTTTAAATTTGCAATGAATCTCCCTTTGCTTTAACAATCGAAAGGGTTTCAATTTCAGTATATTTGCACTCAATAGAATAATATTTCATACTGTAGTCAGTGGCGCTCATACACACATAATCGTAATTACCTCGCAAGCGGTTCGTTCGCGAACCCATGTTTACTAGCTCGTTTTTACTTCTCTTCTACATTTACACGTACATGATTACTCTGCAGTTCACACTCAAGTATCTGTCAGAGGGTTTATCGAACCAAATCCAGACTATTTCTCTACTTTTCCTCTCTGTAACGATGCGTTTGAAAAATGAACACTTAGCTCCGATTTCTCTTATGTTATTGCGATTATCATTTCTCCCTATGAAGATTGGCAACAGTAAAAAAATTCGCGTTCAGAGCAGAAAGTTAGTGACTGAAATTTCGTAAAAGATCTCGCTGCAACGAAAAACTCCTTAATTGCCACACAAACTTGCGTATGACATCCGTTACACTCTTTCCCCTATTTCGCGATAATACAAAACGAAGTGCCTCCGTCAATCCTATTTGGTTATGAGCCCATACCACAAAGCAATACTCTGGCAGAGGTCGGATAAGCGAATTTTAGGCAATCTCTTTAGCAGATCTGTTGCATCTTCTAAGTGTACTGTCAGCAAAACGCAGTCTTTGGTTTGTCTTCCCCACAACATTATCTACGTGATCTTTCCAATTTAAATTTTTCGAAACCGTATTTCATAAGTATTTAGTTGAACTGACACCCGTAATATTTGTGTGATTTATCGTGCAACAGAAATTTAGCGGATTCCTTATATTACTTGTGCTGATGACCTCACACTTTACCTTAGTTAGATATCCTACCTAAGTAATTTGCAGCCCGCATCTCGTGGTCGTGCGGTAGCGTTCTCGCTTCCCACGCCCGGGTTCCCGGGTTCGATTCCCGGCGGGGTCAGGGATTTTCTCTGCCTCGTGATGGCTGGGTGTTGTGTGCTGTCCTTAGGTTAGTTAGGTTTAAGTAGTTCTAAGTTCTAGGGGACTGATGACCATAGATGTTAAGTCCCATAGTGCTCAGAGCCATTTGAACCATTTTTTAAGTAATTTGCAATTATTGGTTTTGATCTTCTGATGACTGTCTAGACGGGAAATGACAGCGTCATCTATAAACAATGTAAGAAGATTGCTCTGATTGTCTCCTTAATCGTTTATTTAGATTAGGAATAACAGAGGGCCAACAACACTTCTTTGGGAAACGCCAGATATCACTTCTGTTTTACTCGGTGATTTTCCGTCGATTACTACGATGACGTGCTGAAAAGTAATGATTCCGAATTTTTTATGTGAAGACTCTTAAAGCTTTTTAAATGAACGAAACGTTATTAACATTCTACATCTTTATTCGCCGTGTCTACATATTTGCAGCCCTCTGCTGCTAGAGGGCTGCGAAATGTAGCGTGTAGCACGGCAGTGTGTAACATAACTACGTCAATGCATGACAAACAGCCTGCTGTAATCTACTTTTGAATTCGAAGAATTCGTCCACACATGGAGTACCCACTCCTTCAGCATGACAATTCCGGAACACACACACACACACACACACACACGCGCGCGGGCGCGCGCGCGCACGCACTGCAAGTTCTGCAAGAATCCGTCGATCATCCAGCAATACATTCGAGAACTTCGCCCTGGTAACGATGAAACAGTGCAAGCAGAGCTGACGTTGCGGCTCCAAAAAATGGTTCAAATGGCTCTGAGCACTATGCGACTTAAATTCTGAGGTCATCAGTCGCCTAGAACTTAGAACGAATTAAACCTAACTAACCTAAGGACATCACACCCGTCCATGCCCGAGGCAGGATTCGAACCTGCGACCGTAGCGGTCGCTCGGCTCCAGACTGCAGCACCCAGAACCGCACGGCCACTCCGGCCGGCTTGCGGTTCCGTCAACACGGTCAAACATTCTACAGTAACGATATCAACAAACAAGTCTCTTGTTGGGAGAAATGTGTTCGCCTCCATAGTGACTATGTTGGGAAGTAAAGACTTAGATATGAAGAATAAAGCTGTAGATTGTCAAAAAGTTTGTTTTATTTAAAAAGCGTTAAGAATTTACACATAAAAAATTTGGAGACATACTTATCGGTACGCCCTGGTATGTATTG
Organism: Schistocerca cancellata; assembly: GCF_023864275.1. Classification (NCBI taxonomy): domain Eukaryota; kingdom Metazoa; phylum Arthropoda; class Insecta; order Orthoptera; family Acrididae; genus Schistocerca; species Schistocerca cancellata. The sequence goes on along the minus strand of NC_064633.1, from coordinate 312,678,923 downwards.
TGACCTTTCTGACAGGAAATCACCAATCAGGTGGCATAGCTGAGACGACACTCCACAGGCACGAACTCTGGTTGGAAGTCTTTGGTGAGGAAAAGTGTCAAAATCCTTTTGGAAATATAGAAATACGGAATCGATTTTAGATTCCCTGTTGATAGCACTCATTACTTCGAGCGAATAAAGACCTACTTGCGTTCAGTTGCCCATATGTGGCAACGATGCCTTTTTACCGTGCCGGAAGTGTGGAATATAGCCTCGTCCAAGAAACAGACTAAATCGAGGAATGCCTCACTTTCATCCTTTTTTGCCAGAACTGTCTCCGTGAATGCCTTCCGTAGCGGCCTATCCTCGGGATCGATTTTATGACGAAGCTACAGTTCCTAAGCTCGTAGACATAGTCTTTCATGGACGATGTCGTGTACTGCCTGAACGAGATAACTATAACAGCTTACTTCCTTGTCGGATTGAGTCATGAGGACTCCGCTGGAACGACGTACGGATTAGTTCAACAGCAACCTCTGGAACTGTGTGATCGGCATGGTGGGCCGGCAACAAAAGCAAGCTCCTCATTTCCCAAAGCCGCTTGTCCCATTTCTTGATCGTTACATAAGTGGGGACATCGGCAGCTGGTTGCAGTCCATACTCACGCTGAAAACGACATTGGACCAGTGTAACAGACTTTAGCACACATAACACCTGCTGTGGAGTACACATGGCTACTAACGCGCGTTTAACGTAAACAAAGCGTTACTTTCTTGTGAAAGAGGTACTAACTGCCTCAGGCACACACGGGACACATTTGAGATACCGTACTTCTAGAAGCAAACAGCCGATGAGCATCTCAATTACCTCTCAAGTTATTATATTTTATGTTATATGTTTAACCTGGACACCCTGTATTATGCACTATACATAAAATATCGTTATTTGCAATCCATACTGGTGTTGTAGTTTTAATGGTCAGCAGTATCCACACCAGCGTGATAGTTACCCATTTCGATAACACGAGGTTGTGGATTTTGAGGCATTCCAGAAACTAGCAACTAAATGAGCGTAATTTATTTTAAAACGCCGCTTCGCGCTAACAGGGTCAGTTTATATGGAATCCCTTTGGGAGAAGTCACTTCTAAACAAGAAGTAATGGCACTGCAGATTATATAAAATAAAATAAATCGTATATTTCCTCCAACAGCAAATCTGTAGATTATCCAGAAAAAAAAGCATCCATAAATCCTGGTAATTCTGTGGATGCGAAATATTTTCTCCCTACTCAAGGTTGTTTGCGTATAAAAGATCCTCATTTAAGAGATATTCTCCAAAATTAAAATTGTTTCTAATACAAAAGTCAGGCAGTGTTTGACTCGCAACGAAACTATTTCAAGTCCAAGAATGACCTGTCCCAAAGAAAGTAACTATAATTTGGCCCTATTAGTGCGAAGCAACAGTCTAAAATAAATTACGCTATTCAGTTGTAGCAATTAGAATAGTAAATTCGAAGAAACATAGTGGAAATCGCCAGGTCCTTACCTCCTCCGAATGTGTAAAAAAAATGAAATTTTGAATAAATAGGAAACTCGATTGTAATTTCAATCTACCTTTGTTGTTCTACGTAAAAAATATTGAAAGAACCAAACATTCTCTCATGGCTGGTCGATTGGGATGATACGGGTGGGACTCAACATGGATTTACCTACCCGTGGTCAGTCCTGGATAGTTCTAGCGTGAACTAACATAGCCAACAGTTGCCTAACGTCAATTAAACTACATTAAGTTATGCTGTACGATTTTTTTATAAAAATGAATGGTATAGAATAACAAAAGCTTTTTTTCGATTTGAGACAAAACTCGTATATCCTACATTGGAGCTTTTAAGCCATTTATTATTGTATGACCTCATCCTTCTCCACACTAAGCACTAATACACTGCTAAAATAGACTTCTAAAATTTCATGGGCACGGCGGCTCCTAAAACGTGCGTATTATCAATAGTACAGAGCTTTTTTTCCGTGGAATTTCTGAAAATTATATTTGGTGCTCTTCAACTTACAACGCATAATGATTTGCTTGAATTGTATGTACTGAAGAAACAAAATTGGGTTTTAAGTAAAAATTGGAAAGATAACCTTGTGTTGACATACTGTCTGAACAATATCCCATCATAGAATTTAAACGTAGTGGTATTTAATTGATTCAGAATTAATGCTCTGTACGTTACGTACGGGAAATTTTCAGTTAAAAGCTCAGTTTCTGAAAAATTGGAGGATAACTAAAAAACGTTTGAGGTGCTTTTTTCCAAGATACTTGTGAAAACTCCGGTCTAAAACCACGGCAAAGTAGGATTAATCGTAACGGAGGCGTGCTCAGGTGATTGAAATTGTCTCCAGGACTCCGCTAAACTCTAAATGTTGCTGATCTAACAGATGAAGCACAAGAAGCAGTATGCCCTTTTAAATGCGACAACATGGCGTGCAGTAAAACAGAAATGTTTTACAAATCTGGGAAAAGCACTAACAAATTAGCCTTTATAATTTTTACCTAGTAGATACTGAGCTGCCTACAATAATGTTTTCAGGAAGCAGAATGATATTTTTCATATTCTCTTGTATTGATAAAAAGGAAAATTATCAGTCACATCCTTCGTTCGCGGAATGCTAAAAACTTACTCTGTAACTGAAATGCTGGAGCAAACGTACAAGGAGGCCGCCGTAAACCGAATCTTAAGCATTTTTTTTTTTTTAGTAGGAATGTGTTCCAAAGTATTCAGTTTATTAAGACATTAACACCATATATTCTTACAGCTTAGAGTGTGCAAAAAGCGCTATTCTTGAACGATATTTGCATAGAATGTTCTGTTACATGAATTTCTTCCTCCGGTTACAAAAATTAGCGGCTGAAATATGCGCTTTTGAATGATAGTAAACATAAATCGTTTAGCAAAAGAGTGTTACCTACATTCAGTTGTCATTTTCCAAATGCAAGACTATTACAAAAATGATGCATAAATTATAATGCTGGAAACAATACCGAGAAGTTGACACAGATTCAGTATAATGCGAGAAGTGTTCAGTTCGTAATGCAGCACTTTTTTGTGAAAACAGGCTAGCTTTACTCAGGATTCCAGTACACGACATTATTCCCTACTCTGTTGGCTACAAAGCCCTATTTTTCAGCATTATCTCCGTTCAGTGCGACGGCCTTACTCTACCTTACAAGGAGGGCCTATATGCTCCCATGGCCAACTCCACTTGTCGACTTCAGCGCCATCTTTTTACTGTATCGATAATCTCCCCATCATCCATGTTCTGATTTCCGCAGAGTGCATCCTTCATTGGGCCAAACAGACGGAAGTCAGCAGGTGCGAGATCCGAGATGAGGAAAAATAGTCCAGCGAAGTTTTGTTAGCTCATCTTGGATACGCAGACATGTGTGAGACCCGGCGCAGTCACGAAGAATAAGTTCGTAAGAGGTCCATGACTAAGGAATTTTTTAAAATGTAGACTTTCGCGGCCGGAAATATCATGTCCATTATAATTATCGGGGCTGTTATGCCGTGGTCGGCTGATGAATTCTGTGTCACAGAAACCGACCACGGCATAACAGCCCGGATAATTATAATGGACATAAGGAATTTTTTGCTAGCGCACTCGAAGAGATGTAATTTCGATGGATTGGTCACGCGCTGCCTGCGATATGTAAGCTATAAGAGAATCTCAGACCAAAGAGCAGTGTTGGCTGCAGTAGGAACTGTGTGACAGTAGGAGTAAGTAGTAGCTAGGAGTCGTGTGTATCGAGTTGGCTGGGCCGGTCGTGGGGAGCGATGGCGATGCCTGAGCGTTGTAGTATAAGGTAAAAGCAGCCTCGCACATATGTACTATTGTTATATCAAACCCCCATGTAAATGTTTAAAAAAAATCTCTTAATAATAATCTTTCTTATAAAAATTAACTTTTGACTATCATTCATCTCAATTTAAAGAATTTACTAATTTCTCCAATCCATGGTCATCCCGATTATTGTAAAGAAAAATCAGTTGTTTCTCTTATACATGACAAATCTATCGGCCAGCACTGCACTGGGCTGTGCCAGAAAAATTTATTATAGGAGCAGATATATACGCCTTATCCGGCGACTTCATTGAGGTAAGAATTTTCAGTTTATCCAGAATGATCTTTCAGGGCCATGACGCAGCACTCTGCTGACGTCCAAATTTACCAGTTTAGATACACAGTCAGTTAATTATTGAAAGATTATAAGTGAGCCACAACTCTATTGAGAGATTAGTCACGTTATTCTTGCGAGGTTACTGAATAATAAACTGTTGTTAGGTTACGCTGAATGTGAATGATATAATTATATATATATATATATATATATATATATATATATATATATATATATATATATATATATATATATATAATTATTTATATATATATATATATACTCCTGGAAATTGAAATAAGAACACCGTGAATTCATTGTCCCAGGAAGGGGAAACTTTATTGACACATTCCTGGGGTCAGATACATCACATGATCACACTGACAGAACCACAGGCACATAGACACAGGCAACAGAGCATGCACAATGTCGGCACTAGTACAGTGTATATCCACCTTTCGCAGCAATGCAGGCTGCTATTCTCCCATGGAGACGATCGTAGAGATGCTGGATGTAGTCCTGTGGAACGGCTTGCCATGCCATTTCCACCTGGCGCCTCAGTTGGACCAGCGTTCGTGCTGGACGTGCAGACCGCGTGAGACGACGCTTCATCCAGTCCCAAACATGCTCAATGGGAGACAGATCCGGAGATCTTGCTGGCCAGGGTAGTTGACTTACACCTTCTAGAGCACGTTGGGTGGCACGGGATGCATGCGGACGTGCATTGTCCTGTTGGAACAGCAAGTTCCCTTGCCGGTCTAGGAATGGTAGAACGATGGGTTCGATGACGGTTTGGATGTACCGTGCACTATTCAGTGTCCCCTCGACGATCACCAGTGGTGTACGGCCAGTGTAGGAGATCGCTCCCCACACCATGATGCCGGGTGTTGGCCCTGTGTGCCTCGGTCGTATGCAGTCCTGATTGTGGCGCTCACCTGCACGGCGCCAAACACGCATACGACCATCATTGGCACCAAGGCAGAAGCAACTCTCATCGCTGAAGACGACACGTCTCCATTCGTCCTTCCATTCACGCCTGTCGCGACACCACTGGAGGCGGGCTGCACGATGTTGGGGCGTGAGCGGAAGACGGCCTAACGGTGTGCGGGACCGTAGCCCAGCTTCATGGAGACGGCTGCGAATGGTCCTCGCCGATACCCCAAGAGCAACAGTGTCCCTAATTTGCTGGGAAGTGAGGGTGCGGTCCCCTACGGCACTGCGTAGGATCCTACGGTCTTGGCGTGCATCCGTGCGTCGCTGCGATCCGGTCCCAGGTCGACGGGCACGTGCACCTTCCGCCGACCACTGGCGACAACATCGATGTACTGTGGAGACCTCACGCCCCACGTGTTGAGCGATTCGGCGGTACGTCCACCCGGCCTCCCGCATGCCCACTATACGCCCTCGCTCAAAGTCCGTCAACTGTACATACGGTTCACGTCCACGCTGTCGCGGCATGCTACCAGTGTTAAAGACTGCGATGGAGCTCCGTATGCCACGGCAAACTGGCTGACACTGACGGCGGCGGTGCACAAATGCTGTGCAGCTAGCGCCATTCGACGGCCAACACCGCGGTTCCTGGTGTGTCCGCTGTGCCGTGCGTGTGATCATTGCTTGTACAGCCCTCTCGCAGTGTCCGGAGCAAGTATGGTGGGTCTGACACACCGGTGTCAATGTGTTCTTTTTTCCATTTCCAGGAGTGTATATATATATATATATATATATATATATATATATATATATATATATATATATATATATATATAATTATTTTTAACTGTTGGATGGTTACAAGTTCTTTTCCATTTCTTTGGCGACGAACACACTCAGTTAGTTTCATCAGTTTCCTAAGAGTAGCACAAGACATTTCCGAGCTCATCGTTGCACCATGAGGGAGAACATATAATACAATAACCCCTTCAGAGTCCCAGATTATCTTAGCCATGACTTTACCGTCTGAGAGTGCAGCTTTCAACTTTCTATTTGGGCTAGAGGCGACGTCGCGCCACTCCATAGACTGTGTTTGTTTTCAGTTCGAGTTGATGAACCCATATATCATAACCTGTGACGATGTTCGACAAAAGTTGTCAAGATGAGCCTGCTAAGGCGCAAGCAATTCCGCGCAGATGGCTCTTCATTGTTCTTTAGAGCCTTCAGTTAGGCAGCGAGGAACCCAGTATACACATGCCTTTGCGTACCCCACCTGGTGGAAGAACGTGTCAGCACTACCAACAGAGACGTCAACTTGAGCAGCGTGGTGTTGGATTGCGATCCGTCGATCTCCTCGAATGAGCGTGTTCGCACATCCCAACACTGCAGGAGTCACAGCAGTGAGCGGCCTGCCAGCACACGGGAGAGTGGACAGCTTTGCACGTCCGTGCTTTTGTTCATTGTCCGGACTCCGTAGACATCCCGCAAGCGCTTTGTCTGTGATGATCTGGTTTTCCGCTAAAAGAAACACAATGAAAGCTGTTTACTAGGAACGCACCTACTGGAACTTCATGAAACTGTAAGTGCTAATGTACCACAATAAATTTAGCATTTTTTTCAACTGAAACTGGCCGAGAGTAAAGTGTGTTGCGTTACTTATTGAACGCCCCTCGTACCTCAGGTCGTCGTCAGCGGAGGAAAACAGTGAATGAACATATTACAAGATATACACTATGTGATGAAAAGTATACGGACACCTGGCTGAAAATTACTTACAAGTTCGTGGCGCCCTCCATCGCTAATGCTGGAATTGAGTATGGTGTTCGCCCATCCTTAGCCGTGATGACAGCTTCCACTCTCGCAGGCATACGTTCAATCAGGTGCTGGAAGGTTTGTTGGGGAATGGTAGCCCATTCTTCACGGGGTGCTGCACTGAGGAGAGGTATCGATGTCTGTCGGTGAGGCCTGGGACGAAGTCGGCGTTCAAAAACATCCCAAAGGTATTTTATAGGACTCAGGTCAGGGCTCTGTGCACGCCAGTCAATTACAGGGATGTTATTGTCATGTGACCACTCCGCCACAGGCCGTGCATTATGAACAGCTGCTCGATCGTGCTGAAAGATCCTCGAATAGCTCTTCAAAAGTGGGGTGCAAGAAGTTGCTTAAAACATCAATGTAGGCCTGTGCTTTGAGAGTGCTACGCAAAACAAAAAGGAGTGCAAGCTCCCTCCATGAAAAACACTACCACACCATACCACCATCGCCTCCGAATTTTGCTGTTGGCACTACACACGCTGGCAGATGGCGGTCACCGGGCATCTCACACCCTGCCATCGGATCGTCGTATTGTGTACCGTGATTCGTTACTCCACACAACGTTTTTCGACGGCTCTTTACAAAAAAAAAAATGGTTCAAATGGCTCTGAGCACTATGGGACTTAACAGCTATGGCCATCAGTCCCCTAGAACTTAGAACTACTTAAACCGAACTAACCTAAGGACATCACACAACACCCAGTCATCACGAGGCAGAGAAAATCCCTGACCCTGCCGGGAAGCGAATCCGGGAACCCGGGCGCGGGAAGCGAGAACGCTACCGCACGACCACGAGCTGCGGTTACGCTCTTTACAACAAGCGAGGCGTCGTTTGGCATTTACCGGCGTGATGATATGAGCAGCCGCTCGACCATGATATCCATGTCTTCTCACCTCCCGCCAAACTGTCATAGTATTTGCAGTGGATCCTGATGCAGTTTAAAATTCCTGTGTGACGGTCTGGGTAGATGTCTGCCTATTACACATTTCGACCCTCTTCAACTGTCGGCGGTCTCTGTCAGTCAACAGACGAGGTCGGCCTGAACGCTTTTGTGCTGTATGTGTCCCTTCACTTTTCCACTTCACGACCACATCGGAAACAGTGGACCTAGAGATTTTTAGGAGTATGGAAATCTCGCGTACAGACGTATGACACAGATGACACCCAATCACCTACCCACATTCGAAGTTCGTGAGTTCGCGGAGCGCCCCATTCTGCTCTCTCATGATGTCTCATGACTACTGAGGTCGCTGACATGGATTACCTGGCGGGAGGTAGCAGCACAATGCACCAAATATGAAAAACGTATGTTTTCGGGGGTGTCCAGATACTTTTAATCTCATAGTGTGTATTACAGAAATCTCACTAACGAATTCGATCATCTTAGAGAAGCTGAATTAGATTTCAAGTGAGAAAATTTCATCTTCAATGCTAAGGGAACCACGATTTCTTATTGCACCGCTGCCATTCACGTGGCTTCTAATGGCAATACCTGTGGTATGTGTCAAAATCCACGAGCTAATCATAAGCTATAAACCCACATAGAAAATGAAACCAATATAGGGAGACTCCAGTTAGATTTGTAACAATGAACGATTTTATTAGTCTGCTTTGCTGTACATCTAACTTCACTAAAAATTGTGATATTTACAACAACGTATCTGTGACGGTAGCTGACAGCACAAAAGTAAACAAAGACATCAATAAAGACATTTCATGCGCAGTGTCAACCAATATCCAAATTTCTCCGCGCAGTGTATGTCTCATTCGAACTTTCAAATGTTATCACTACTTTGCACCAAGTAGTTTCAGCGGGAAGCTGTGCTACCTGTATTTTCTTTTACTTATGACTTCAGTATCTACAGACAGAGATATGACTTCGACAGCCATTGCGATGATAAGTTTTGAGTAATTCAGAAATGACATATTCGAATGATCTGAGCAACAGTTTGACAACGTCCGGAATCTGTCGTAACGGCGAGCTTTCATGCTGTCTTAGGAGTAGCAACGAATAAAGTAAAATTCATTGTAGTGTTGGAACTGTAATCCACGACCGAATACCACGTTGTAAATATCAGAACTTTATTACTTTAATCAACAGCGGAAATTTAGGAACAAAATATTATGGAGTGAAAAAAGAGAGATCTTAACAAAAACAAGGAGAAGACTTAAACAAAGATGCTGTAAATTTCTCCGCCATGTGGACACAAAGGTAGTCCACATTTTCAGTTATTTGTTCAACTGCTTGCGTCGCCATACAGTCCCCTCCCGTAGAGCAGAACTCCTGGAATGAAAGGATACTTGTGCCGTGAATAGATAGAATATGATGTACGGTGTTATGTTTTACTGGCGATGTCCTGCTGAAAGTCCTGTGAAAATGGTGAAGTCTTCTCCTGTGGGGATCGGTTGCCGCCGACCCAGAAGCGTCTCATAGAATTATCGTATACCCATATACAATTTCATTCTTCATGTTATAACTGTTTCTGCCTCCCTTGTGTATTTCGTCAGATTATATCCGTTCTTTTACTAAGAAGGAATTACATGAAAAGAGGTTAATGATTTTTACCAGACGATCCCGTGAAAGGCTTAGTGGTTGGGTATTCGATTTCGGAATTAGTGATTGTAATAAAATTTAGCTCAAACCCCGGGATCAAATATAAAGAAGCATCTTACTTACATAACGGCGTAAGTGCGTGGGACTGGCTGGAAGACCTGTAATCTTATTGCGAAAATATAATAAGTTGTGCCATTGCCTGTTTAACAAAAGGATGCTGTGACTGTGTTATTTGAAATTGAAACAATGACAGAATAATTTGAAATCCCCGAACTATACTTTCGACAAGACGAGGCTCTTTGATATTTTGGCCCTGCAGTTCGCACTAACTGCATTGACAACTTCTACTGGCCAAATGCATCTCTGTGTTTTCGGTGTATGACAACAGTCCCACAGGTAATCTAAAGCTATAATGGAAAACATGGCTAATTATTTAATATAGTAATGATTAATGTTAATTAAATTATTAGAACAACTGACTGAATGAACTTAAACATATTTTAAGATATTTACGTAAATGTTACACATCAGAAAATGTTTACCGCACCTGTAATGGAAAAAGGCCTCTAGTCGCAACTATAGGTAATACAGAAGTTGTCTGCTTCGCAGCAGCGAGGGAGATGTAAAACAGTCAATCATTTATTTAAACAAAATATACCACAGGGATTAGTTAAAGCTTCTTAAACGCAACTCATCGCTGCTTTATCGATGTGTGTCTTGGGGGGAGGGGAGAGGGCTACAATTTCAAGTGCAGCCTCCCATATGGACACAGTTATTTCATACCAGTGGAAAAAATCCGCGCCGAGTATTGGCTCAGTGACGTCCGAGATCAGGGAAGTCCACCGAAAATTCTCTGAGAATACTAAATTGACTGTAGATGATCGTAGGAATACTCGAATTGTTCACTGCCGTAAGCCATGATCTGACAGATGGACGACTGTTTTATGTTGCAGAGAGAACACTGACGTCTGAACCTGAGTCAGTCAAATAAACCAGATCGTTCCACTTATCCTTAACATACAGTGACATTGGAACGCTGAGAAAAACAGAGTGCACATAAGCTATTTTTAAGACAGATATATTGCCAACTCAGGGTATCACTCTGTTCTCACATAGCGGAGTACGTGCAGCAGACTTTCTTTTACTGGGGTCAGACTTGTTTGCAATAGCGGTTAGGCACTGAACAGCGGAGCAATCGGCCATGCCTAATTCTGATTGCTGCTCCCATTTCGATAATCACATGGCTGCATGCATTTGCGCGCCAACTGTCCAAAGCAGGAATGACACTATCGCAGTTTTGCATGCTGGCTGACGTGGTAACTGGAGCTCCTCGGAGTTCCAGCAGGGCGTTGACGTTGCGATATAGCGCAATCACTTGTTTTGTGGTGAGAGCTGCTGCTCCTCGGTAGTGGTGTCCGCAATCATACTCACGACGCCCTGTTGTCCAGCTTGTGGGGGCCCACTTACGTCATTTAATGACAACGCATGATAACGTTGATCCACAATCAGTGACTTCGAGTCAAAAGGTGAAGCACTACCGGAAATCGTGGCGCTTTTCACCGCTATAGGTAACTGCGCCCGTCCAAATCTGTCATCAGAAACCTCGGTCGTGGAAACCAGTGATCGCAGGTGATGCCAAAAATAGTTTCACCTTGCAGCACTAGTTGAATGCGGACATCTGTCGGTTTGTACATTCGGTGAAGTACACTCGTCTTCATGTATTTACACTTACCCTTAGGAGGCATGTTGTGCACTAATCCGATAACAACAACAATGTTTGCAAGTCCAAAGCTTCAACAGTGAGGGTGAACTGCATGTTATCGTCTGAGATGCCAGAGACATCAAATGACAGCTCAAGAAAATGGAACCAAAGATCAGGCTGTTCTGGCGCTTGTACAGTGGTGCGACAAATATACAAGGTTTACCAGAAAGTAATGCATCGCATTATTTTTCTTCAACAATTATTTATTGAACATAATGAGAATTACACACAAGAAAGAATGGTGTTTTATCTACACACCCTATTTTTCCACGTAATCTCTATCCCATTCTATGACCTTCCCCTAGCGCGAAACCAATGAGTATACACTCTGCCGGTACTAATATCCAGGAGTGCGGATATCTACATCCACACTTTTCGATTGACAAATGCAGCGCCAACTGGCGAGTCGTAATGCGTCTGTCCTCGTGAAAGACGTCAGTTCGCTGCCGTGACAGCCGTGGATGGTCTCCCTGACCGCTGCAAATCGTGGAGCTCCGGCGAACCGCCTTCTGATGACCTCCGTGCCCAGCGACTAACTGTACCTTTGTCGACAGCACATGCTCCATAGACTTTGCACAAGCGTTTGTGAATGTTCCCCACAGTTTCTTTCTCTGCAGTGAGAAATTCAATGACGGTACGATGCTTTGTAAAGTACATCACCTACAGACGCCATTTTAAAACTCTCTTGCAGCTCGGAAGTGACGAAAATTTGGCGCGCTCACTCAGGAGACGTCAAATAATACATACGTAACGTTTCGGTTTCGCAATCGTAGCACTTTTTTCAGCTGAGAAAAAAAACGGTGTATTACTATCTGGACAATCCTCGTACTGCGCGGCGCGGAAGGCACGGTCCAACTTGGCGGCTATCTGTCTGCGAGCTGCATACGACGTGAGGTGTCCGGCACTTGCTCGGAAGTTGACAGTGGTCGTACAATAGTATGAAAGTCTTCTGCAACGCCCAGTAGGTGTCTTGGGAGTGTAGCGCCCACGATATTAGGCGAAATGATCTCGGTCTTGATTAATTTATCGTTATCTACATCTACATCCATACTCCGCAAGCCACCTCACGGTGTGTGGCGCAGGGTACCTTGAGTATCTCTGTCGGTTCTCCCTTCTATTCCAGTCTCGTATTGTTCGTGGAAAGAAAGATTGTCGGTATGCCTCTGTGTGGGCTCTAATATCTCTGATTTTATCCTCATGGTCTCTTCGCGAGGTATACGTAGGAGGGAGCAATATACTGTTTGACTCCTCGGTGAAGGTATGTTCTCGAAGCTTCAACAAAAGCCCGTACCGAGCTACTAAACGTCTCGCTTGTAGAGTCTTCCACTGGAGTTTATCTATCATCTCCGTAACACTTTCGCTATTACTAAATGATCCTGTAACGAAGCGCGCTGCTCTCCGTTGGATCTTTTCTATGTCTTCTATCAACCCTATCTGGGACGGATCCCACACCGGTGAGCAGTATTCAAGCAGTGGGCGAACAGGTGTACTGTAACCTACTTCCTTTGTTTTCAGACTGCATTTTCATAGGGTTCTTCCAATGAATCTCAGTCTGGCATCTGCTTTACCGACGATTAATTTTATATGGTCATTTCATTTTAGATCACTCCTAATGCCTACTCCCAGGTAATTTATGGAGTTAACTGCTTCCAGTTGCTGACCTGCTATATTGTAGTTAAATGATAAAGGTTCTTTCTTTCTATGTATTCGCAGCACATTACACTTGTCTACATTGATGTTCAATTGCCATTCCATGCACCATGCGTCAATTCGTTGCAGATCCTCCTGCTGCATTTCAGTATAATTTTCCATTGTTACAAACTCTCGATATACTACTACAGCATCATCCGCAAAAAGCCTCAGTGAACTTCCGATGTTATCCATAAGGTCATTTATATATATTGTGAATAGTAAAGGTTCTACGACATTCGCCTGCGGCACACCTGAAATCACTCTTACTTCAGAAAACTTCCCTCCGTTGAAAATGACATGCTGTGTTATGTTATCTAGAAACTTTTCAATCCAATCACACAATTTTTCTGTTCGTCTATGCGCTCTTACTCTGTTCATTAAACGACTTGGGGAACTGTATCAAACGTCTTGCGGAAGTTACGAAACACGGCATCTACCTGGGAGCCCGTGTCTGTGGCCCTCTGAGTCTCGTGGACGAATAGCGCGAGCTGGGTTTCCAACGACCGTCTTTTTCGAAACCCATGCTGATTCCTACAGAGTAGATTTCTAGTCTCCAGAAAGGTCATTATACTCGAACATAATACGTGTTCCAAAATTCTACAACTGATCTATGTCTGTTATTGGTGTGATCATCACTTATGGAAACTATAACCCACAACTAAATATGGGCATGGTAAATATTACTGCTTTATTAGTTTAATAAACAGTGAAAATTCAGTAACAAAATACTATAGATCTAAAACAGAGAGGTATTACAAATCCAAGGAGAACCATGGAGGTAAAACAAGAAGGGAGCTGGCACTATGGACTTACCACACTGTACGTTGTTTTTAAGCCAGAGTGGAGTGGGCCTGCCGCCAATTTAAGTAGCACAAAACAATAGCAGACTACTGTTTACGATTGATTCTTGCTCATTATTTCTATTGTGTACATGCAACAACTGTTTCAAATACTAGAAATTATAGCGCTTACATGAATAACATAGTGTCATAAAAGCAATTTCGAACGTTTTTCTGTTCTTAAATGAGTATTTGCTCTACTAATTTGGCACATTCGACCTAGTTAATGTAATTTGTTTCTTGTTGATATTCAGTTCCATTCAGTTCAATGTATTATCATCAATTTTATCATATACATGATATAGGAATTGTCATATGGAAAAGGAGAGAGAGAGAGAGAGAGACCACAATTTATATTTTTAACAATTAAGAGGAATAATATTCTCTTAATTGTACCTTAACGTTTTCTTGATATTTATAATAAAAAAGAGGGGAAGAAAGTGAAGTGAAAAAGATGCTTTTGTAATGAATTTAATCCACTTTTACTCTATTTGCTTCAATAACAAATGAAGCTGTAACTGCTCAGAGCTATTTTTCCATGCAGAATATCTTATTTTATTAGATTATCAGTGCATTAGTCTCATTGTAGTTTGCATATCTTCTCACTTTGAAAGCTTATCTATAATGAATCAATCAGTGTGTGGCCAATAACATCAATTTACAGGGTAAAAAAGATATAATTTTTAAAAGTCTTCCAGCATTGTGGAATGCTGTAAATGTGGTTAAGGAAATGGCCTCAAACACTTAAGACCCTGTAAAATCTTAATCTTTCTTTAATAGCTACAAAAGTATATATTTCTTTTTTTAGTTATGGTAGCCTAAACTATGTAAGATGTAGACCTGACTTTCCAACAGTAGCATATTTGCTTCTTATTCCGGACTATTTATCTGTAGTAACCCTGTCAGTTTTTGAGGAATAACCAGATGTAGCACAATTGAAATTTACGTCTACTATGATCACCCGATTGATTTTATTTTTGAATTTCATTTTGAGGTTTTCAAAGTATATAAGCCTATACCACATATTTTGATGTACTCATAATTAGTTAATGAGTTAGTTAGTTAGTTAGTTTAAACGATAAATGATAATGGTGTGATACGACACATTATATAATGAGATCAATTTTTTAAAAATAAATGTGCTTCCATGCTGACCGTTCATTAGTTTTTTCGTTTTTTTTAATTAAAGTAATTCCTGCCCATCACCATTTACACATTAGAGTAATAGATAACCTTCTGCAGAATAAAAGGAGTTGTCAAAGAGGAATTTTTTCGGTTTAGTTTCAAATTTTACTTTGCTGTCTGTCAGACAGTTTATGTCAATGAGTAAGTGATCGAAGCCGGCCGGTGTGGCCGAGCGGTTCTAGGCGCTACAGTCTGGAACTGCGCGACCGCTCCGGTCACAGGTTCGAATCCTGCCTTGGGCATGGATGTATGTTATGTCCTTAGGTTAGTTAAGTTTAAGTAGTTCTAAGTTCTAAGGGACTGATGACCTCAGAAGTTAAGTCCCATAGTGTTCAGAGCCATTTTTAAGTGATCGAAACTTTTGCCTGCAGTCTTTTGAACCCCTGTTTGCACTA
The DNA here is from genome assembly GCF_023864275.1 of Schistocerca cancellata. Taxonomy (NCBI): domain Eukaryota; kingdom Metazoa; phylum Arthropoda; class Insecta; order Orthoptera; family Acrididae; genus Schistocerca; species Schistocerca cancellata. Next base: position 312,663,592 of record NC_064633.1, on the reverse strand, counting down.
CAGACAATCTTAATGTGGTGTAATGAATGCAGTTTTTCTTCTTCTGGTGTTGTAGTTATGTACATCGTTGTCCTTGTTGAAATGTAGTGGTATTTGCAACAATTTTCATGATGTAATAGCTGTACTGTGAAACAGATAGACTGCTCTTCACATGCCAAGCAGCAGGCAGGCTCGATGAAAAAAGTGTTCATATGAGTTTTCAGCCTAAGACTTCTTCAGAAAGGAAGCAAAGCACACATACACATTCACACAATCGTTCCTACTAAACTTACACACACACACGGTCACTGTCTCCGTCTGTTCTAGCCAAATCTGTTTTAAAGGGGGAGGAAATGAGAACAGTGAACAATTATCAGTGGGAGGAATTTAGGACATGAGGTGCTGCCTCAAGAATCAGCACGGTTACGTAGCCATGTGTTGTGTGGGGACGACACCATTGATAAAGTGTGGTTCATACGTTGGAAAGATTTGGAAGGCAATGAAAAACACAGGGAAGGAGAGAAAGAACGGACGCTGAGTTAAGTAAGACAAATCTAAAGTCAAATGACAGAAATAAACCCACTACAATAAAAGTAAAGAGTGCAGCCATAACTCAAGTATCCAAAAGAAAATATTGCCTGAATGTCTCCTCAAATAAATGAAATGTGAATCATTTAAACTTTATATTACGATCGGATCGATTAGCACACCTGTAAACAACGCAAGCTGGCATTTTTGATGAAACGGTTATGTCTCTACACATTCAAAGCACCCAACACAGTCGAAACTCGGCATAGCCCACGTCAGAGTGAAGTCAAAGGAAGTATCACCACTGTGAACCTAATGTTTTGGGTTACTTAAGATGGCGGACTTCAGCTTCAAGTTCGTGACGTAATGACAACGCACTTCTTTTTTTACCTCCATGAGGAGAGCACACAAGTAAAGATGCTCTTAACTGTTACGTCATGTAGACACAAAGACAGTGCACACTTTCAGTTACTTGTTCAACAGCTTGTGTCGCCCATAGAGCATAAATATATATGGAATGACCATTCGGATGCACAGACTGAGAATCCTGTTCGCCACGTCACCTGCAGATCAAGTTACTTGATTTTGGGACGGCGCATGTTAGTCCGTATAGCATATTTCGATGGTTACTACTTCGCTGCTACAGATAGATCAGTTTCAGAACTACTGTGAAACTTGGTATAGTATGCCTTTTACAGACATCTTAATAATTTGATACCAGGAACTGAAATTGGCTTAAAGAAGTGAAGAGCAAGGGTATGGACCTTTTTCGCCACAGTAACATAGCTCATGTTCCATTTTATTTACGATTTTTCGGTAACAGCATAACAAGCGCCGGTCAACAGTGTTGCTTTTTTACGTTTTCTGTTGCACTTATTCATATTGTCTAATCTCTGTTCTAATTAATTAAGTTATTGTGACACTGTATAGGAAATACTTTCACACTACACACACTTGCAAATTTTTCTAGCACTTGTCTTGTGTTGTCCCGTGAACACATGACCATAAAATCACAGAAATTATCTCTACAATACTAGACTTTATAATAACATGCCTCGATACTTTTCAGCGCATAAAGCGCCTCACATGAGTGCGACTTTACAATTATGCAGTTGCTGTAGGTACGGTACCTACGAAAAGTAACTGGTCCTCCTTTTACATATTTCTCTTTACATTTGTAGCAACGAAATGCTGTACCATAGCTGTTAAAAAACAGAAATGTGTATGAAACAAGGCGAATCCATGCAATATTCAAGTTTCGCCATTACTGCAAATCGTAAAGGAGCAGCGTCATTCCTAAATCAGCAAAAAACAAGAGGAATAAGTGAAATATTTAAGTTTTGCCATTACCGCAAATAGTAAACAAGCAGTGGCAGTGTCGTCCCAAAATCACTGGCTAACCCAATGTGATTATATATATTTTCTATGGTGACACCACAGTGGTAGTGTTGTTCAGTTGCCAACTTTCAATTCAACTTCTGTCGGGTGACATCAGTTAACAAAAAGTATCGACTACCGCAGATCCTAATTTCAAAGCGGTCAGCGGTTGGTTTGAGTTACACTTTTGTCAGCTTTCGCTGCTCTCATTAAATAAAGAAATGGGACGGTTAGGTCATTCCTGACGATGCAGAGGCGACACTCTTCTTAAAGCATCAGTTAAATACCACTAACACAATTGGTGAGGGGATATGAATAATACTTTAAATGAAATGAATTTATTGTTGTCTTGTCCCATGCATCTAACAGTGCGCAAGCTATAGGACACTGTCGTGTAACAATAGTATAACCGGCTGGTGTGGCCGAGCGGTGCTTCAGTCTGGAACCGCGCGACCGCTACGGTCGCAGGTTCAAATCCTGCCTCGGGCATGGATGTGTGTGATGTCCTTAGGTTAGTTAGGTTTAAGTAGTTCTAAGGGACTGATGACCTCAGATTTTAAGTCCCATAGTGCTCAGAGCCATTTGAACCATAGTACACTCCTAGAAATTGAAATAAGAACACCGTGAATTCATTGTCCCAGGAAGGGGAAACTTTATTGACACATTCCTGGGGTCAGATACATCACATGATCACACTGACAGAACCACAGGCACATAGACACAGGCAACAGAGCATGCACAATGTCGGCACTAGTACAGTGTATATCCACCTTTCGCAGCAATGCAGGCTGCTATTCTCCCATGGAGACGATCGTAGAGATGCTGGATGTAGTCCTGTGGAACGGCTTGCCATGCCATTTCCACCTGGCGCCTCAGTTGGACCAGCGTTCGTGCTGGACGTGCAGACCGCGTGAGACGACGCTTCATCCAGTCCCAAACATGCTCAATGGGGGACAGATCCGGAGATCTTGCTGGCCAGGGTAGTTGACTTACACCTTCTAGAGCACGTTGGGTGGCACGGGATACATGCGGACGTGCATTGTCCTGTTGGAACAGCAAGTTCCCTTGCCGGTCTAGGAATGGTAGAACGATGGGTCCGATGACGGTTTGGATGTACCGTGCACTATTCAGTGTCCCCTCGACGATCACCAGTGGTGTACGGCCAGTGTAGGAGATCGCTCCCCACACCATGATGCCGGGTGTTGGCCCTGTGTGCCTCGGTCGTATGCAGTCCTGATTGTGGCGCTCACCTGCACGGCGCCAAACACGCATACGACCATCATTGGCACCAAGGCAGAAGCGACTCTCATCGCTGAAGACGACACGTCTCCATTCGTCCCTCCATTCACGCCTGTCGCGACACCACTGGAGGCGGGCTGCACGATGTTGGGGCGTGAGCGGAAGATGGCCTAACGGTGTGCGGGACCGTAGCCCAGCTTCATGGAGACGGTTGCGAATGGTCCTCGCCAATACCCCAGGAGCAACAGTGTCCATAATTTGCTGGGAAGTGGCGGTGCGGTCCCCTACGGCACTGCGTAGGATCCTACGGTCTTGGCGTGCATCCGTGCGTCGCTGCGGTCCGGTCCCAGGTCGACGGGCACGTGCACCTTCCGCCGACCACTGGCGACAACATCGATGTACTGTGGAGACCTCACGCCCCACGTGTTGAGCAATTCGGCGGTACGTCCACCCGGCCTCCCGCATGCCCACTATACGCCCTCGCTCAAAGTCCGTCAACTGCACATACGGTTCACGTCCACGCTGTCGCGGCATGCTACCAGTGTTAAAGACTGCGATGGAGCTCCGTATGCCACGGCAAACTGGCTGACACTGACGGCGGCGGTGCACAAATGCTGCGCAGCTAGCGCCATTCGACGGCCAACACCGCGGTTCCTGGTGTGTCCGCTGTGCCGTGCGTGTGATCATTGCTTGTACAGCCGTCTCGCAGTGTCCGGAGCAAGTATGGTGGGTCTGACACACCGGTGTCAATGTGTTCTTTTTTCCATTTCCAGGAGTGTATATAGGATGCAGTAGAGTAAATAAGCATATAAAAATGTTTCTCCCTTTCCATGTACGATGGGGGCACATTAAAAAGCAAAAAGAGATTTTACTGGCTACTATGCAGCATTTACAGTATAAGTGGTTTGCTGTAACACATGATTTATTTCAATGAATGTATAAGAATACTTAGAATAAATCTACAAAGTGAGATTTCTTACTACCATACAAGAACTTTATTGGAAACAATGAAGGAAAGGGAAAAATATTGTTCAGTAATGCTAGGTCTATTAGGCAGCGTAGGGCCTATATGTAGTTAGGTAGTTAGTTTCGTGTTCCATGGATCATTTGCATGAAAAACTGTAGCCTAATGATGTGCAATGAGTTGTTTTATGTTCACATTGCAAATTGATTTGTAAATATGGCTACTTGCTGATCATTAGTTTTTCTTGTTTTATTATTATTATTACAGTATCAAATATACAGATGTGAATTGGTAATTCCTTCCCAACAACTTTTACACATTACAGTCGTAACAATTCTTCTACAGAACAGAAGGAGATGCCAAAGAGAAACTTTTTGAGCTTCTTTTCAAATTTTACTTTGCTGTCTCACAAGCATTTTGCGTCATTAGGTAAGTTGTAAAAATTTTAGTTGCAGTATTGTGAACCCTTTTTGTGCTAAAAATAACCTTAATGGGGAGTAAGAGACATCGTTTTTCCTTCTGGTATTGTAATTACGTTCATTATTGCTCCTTTTGAACTGTACAGTTTATTTACAACAGACTTCATGAAAGAATAAATATACTGCAAAGCAGTGGTTAGAATGACTAATTCATTAAACAGATTTCTATGAGAAGACTATGGGTGAGTACCTCATATTATCCTTAGCCCACCTGGTTAGCCTAGTGGTCTAACACACAGCTTACCGGAGTGGGAAGGAGCGCCTGGTCCCCGGCACGAATCCGTCCAGCGAACTAGTGTCGAGATCCGGTGAGCCGGCCAGTCTGTGGATGGCTTTTAGGCGGTTTCCTATCTGCCTCAGTGAATGCGGGCTGGTTCCCCTTATTCCGCCTCAGCTACACTATGTCAGCGATTGCTGCGCAAACAAGTTCTCTACGTACGCGTACATGACCATTACTCTAACATGCAAACATAGGTGCTAGACTCATCCCTGGGGGGGGGGGATCCAACGGGGGCTGAACCACACAATAACCCCGGGTTCAGTGTGGGGTGACAGAGGGGTGAAGTGGACTGCAGTAGTTGTCGTAGGGTTGTGGACTACTGCAGCTGTGGTGGTGATGGAGCCTCTCCGTCATTTCTAGGACCCTGGTTAACATACAATATACATACAACGTATTATCCTTACAGCACATTTTTTAGCAACAAAGACTTCCTTTCTTTAAGATAAGTTACCCCATAGCAATATTCCATATGTCATTATTGAATGAAAGTTACTAATTTGTCTTTCCCCAAGGTTTGTAATGACTGTAAGTGCAAACGTGCCTGAACCAAATTGTTTTAGGAGTTCCAAAATGTGCTTTTTCCAGGTTAAATTCTCTTCAATGTGGACATCTAAAGCTTTTTAAGGTTACAGCTTATTTATTATTTCCTCACAATGTGTTATCTTTATCATTGGTGTAGTACCACTAGAATTGCAGAACTGTATATGTTGTGATCTTTTAAAATTGTGGATGAGACAGTTCAGAGAAAACAAGTGAATGATACTTTTAAGAACTTTGTTTACCATTTCTTCTTCTGCTATATGTGTGCTTGGACTGATTACAGTACTATTATCATCTGCAAAAGGAACTTATTATGCTTGTTGTAAATGAGATGAAACAGTGTTTACATTCATGAGGAACGATAGCGGACCTAAGACTGGGCCTTGGGGAACACCATATGTGATTTTTTTTTCCCAGTCAGAATAATGTCTCCAGACTATATTGGTTAATTACTAAGTACAATATTTTGCATTCTTTTGGTTAACATCTAGAAGAATATTGTGATTCACACAATGAAATGCCTTAGATAGGTCACAGAAAATACCAGTTGATGCTGTTTTGTTATTTTATGCTTGTTAAACTTTGTGACTGAAAACATAAATGGCATTCTCTATCTCCAGACTATGATTTGCTGAGGATATTATTGTTGCCTGGGTCAGACACTAGTCTAGAATACATCACGCTCTCAAAAAGTTTGAAAAATGGTGTCAGCAATGGATACTTATTGACATCTCTCCAATCACCTTTCTGGTGGCATTAAAGAACATTGGGAAGAATATTGTAATGACTGAATGATGAAAGGTTAGCAGAAAAAGAAAATATCATTTAAGTATGAATAATAGCAGTAAGCTTTGTCACTTAGGTAGAGATGTACTGTGCAAATTGCTCTCATCAGTCCGTTAAGAGTTCAAAAACATTGACAAATCTCTGACTTCATGACCACTGATTGTGAACTGGAGATAAGAAGTGATGCAGTCAAGTCATATTTGTAAGTAAACAGTCCAAACAATGTATATAGAGGCCCTCAAATGCCAAACAAAGCAGAGTCCAAGAAGAGTTTTCCAATGAATGACTGCAGCCATGGAAGCCTGCAGCAGATACTATGTAAGTGAGCATCAAGCTCAAACAACTTTGTGCACTGAGAAGGAATTGCAAAAGCTTGCCTATATTTTCCTCTGGGATAGGGTTATAGGTTTCCACTGTACATTAGTGTACAGGTATCTATGTCTGTATGCTACTTCCATTATGGTACAGCTTACGTTCCTGAAGATACCATAATTCATTGTGATCAGTACAGTTGATGGCTTTGTGACCTAGTAAATAATTTTTGAACTTGTTGAATGACCATTGTACAGCCAAAAGTCATTTCTCAGTTACAGTGTATGTTTTTTCAGGCTTCTGCAATATTCTCTAGCAAATGCAAGTGATCTATGTTCAATAACACCTACAACGTCAACCTCCTGAAACAAATAAGCACCAAAACTAACATCACTACTATCTGACATAATACAAAAAAGAAGAGACAAATCTGGTCTGAATAATATCTGACTTTGATACAACTGTCCTTTGATCTCATCAAAAGCATCCTGACATTCCTGATTCCAATCCCAAACAGTATTCTTCTTCAAAATTTCACACAGGCATGGAGCATTCAAAGCTTGGCTGCTATAAAATTTTCTATAGAATCCAGTTAACCCAAATAATGATTTGAGCTGCTTTTTGTTGCAAGGAGCAGGAAACTTAGCAATAGCATCAAGTTTCTTTTTATCATGTACAATTCTTTTCTCAGATACTACACGTCCGAAAAAATTTTTCTTCTTCCACACCAAATTTACGCATATCTATTTTCAAAGCCATACCGCTTGTTTCCAATTTTGAAAACACATATTTTAACAGATCCAAATGTTGTTCCTAGGTCTTTTCAGTGACCAAAATTTCATCAACACATACAATTAATTTTGAACTCACTTCAGTTCCCAAGACAGAATCCAGAGCTCTTATGAATTCAGCTACAGATTCATTTAGCCCAAATGGCACCACACAGTATTGAAAACACTTACCTCCATTAAAAAAATACAACGTACTTTCGAGAATTAATTTCAAGTGGAATCTGGTGAAATCCAGAGGTCATGTGCAAACTATTCATGATTTTAACATAATCAAATTTGTGTAACAGCTTGTCCATGTTCTCAGGGTGGTCATTCCCTCTGGTAAGAAACTTATTTAGATGTCTAGAGTCCAAAATAATTCTCACTCCGCCATTTCTCTTACTTACCACAACTAAAGGATTATTGTAAGCAGTCCTACACTCCATGTTTCCATTTTCTGTATATCTTTCTCTATATCTCTCGTTTTTGAAAATGGTGTACTGTATGGCTTGAGAAAGAAAGACTGATGATCTCTCATGTAAAGCATGCACTGATAGTCTTTCAATGTCTTTGGTCTTTCATTGAACACATTTCTAAACTACAATAACAACTTCCTAAGTTGTCCTTTTTGTTGGTCATTAAGAATTTTAGCTCCCCTCACTTTAGAATCTACTACACTTTCAAAATCCTGATCCTTAGTCTCATCAAAATTTGTATCATCATAAAACATCTGGTACTCACCTTGGTTCACAATGTATTGTGAATTGTTACAACTTTTCCCACAATTTAAAATATAGGAATTACTTTTCACATACGTATTACTTGTAGGTTCAAAAATAAATAATTCTTTAGCATTCCATCCAAAACAAGCCTCAACTTTTACTATCCAAACCATACCGAGAATTATATTTTCTCCCAAACTAGGGATCACGAAGCGTCCATGTTCAAAAGTCTTGTCTTCTATACTAAAAGTTAAAAGTACCTGAGATTTTACCATTTCACTTTGCTTACCTGTAGCTCCTCTTATATTTACATGTACAATGGGCATTTCCACAAAATTCTTACTATACTTGACCTTGTCTCTAAATTGTTCAGATATATCACAAATCGCCTACCTGTATCAATAAAACAGTTCCCTTCCCACTGATCAATCTTCATTTTACTATGTGTTGTTGTTGTTGTTGTTGTTGTTGTTGTTGTTGTCTTCAGTCCTGAGACTGGTTTGATGCAGCTCTCCATGCTGTGCAAGCTTCTTCATCTCCCAGTACTTACTGCAACCTACATCCTTCTGAATCTGCTTAGTGTATTCATCTCTTGGTCTCCCTCTACGATTTTTAGCCTCCACACTGCCCTCCAATGCTAAATTTGTGATCCCTTGATGCCTCAGAACATGTCCTACCAACCAGTCCTTTCTTCTTGTCAAGTTGTGCCACAAACTCCTCTTCTCCCCAGTTCTGTTCAATACCTCCTCGTTAGTTATGTGATCTACCCATCTAATCTTCAGCATTCTTCTGTAGCACCACATTCAGAAAGCTTCTATTCTCTTCTTGTCCAAACTATTTATCGTCCATGTTTCACTTCCATACATGGCTACACTCCATACAAATACTTCCAGAAACGACTTCCTGACACTTAAATCTATACTCAATGTTAACAAATTTCTCTTCTTCAGAAATGCTTTCCTTGCCATTGCCAGTCTACATTTTATATCCTCTCTGCTTCGAACATCATCAGTTATTTTGCTCCCCAAATAGCAAAACTCCGTTACTACTTTAAGTGTCTCATTTCCTAATCTAATTCCCTCAGCATCACCCAACTTAATTCGACTACATTCCATTATCCTTGTTTTGCTTTTGTTGATGTTCATCTTATATCCTCCTTTCAAGACACTGTCCATTCCGTTCAACTGCTCTTCCAAGTCCTTTGCTGTCTCTGACAGAATTACAATGTCATCGGGGAACCTCAACGTTTTTATTTCTTCTCCATGGACTTTAATACCTACTCTGAATTTTTCTTTTGTTTCCTTTACTGCTTGCTCAATATACAGATTGAATAACATCAGGGACAGGCTACAATCCTGCCTCACTCCCTTCCCAACCACTGCTTCCCTTTCATGCCCCTCGACTCTTATAACTGCCATCTGGTTTCTGTACAAATTGTAAATAGCCTTTCGCTCCCTGTATTTTACCCCTGCCACATTCAGAATTTGAAAGAGAGTATTCCAATCAACATTGTCAAAAGCTTTCTCTAAGTCCACAAATGCTAGAAATGTAGGTTTGCCTTTCCTTAATCTATTTTCTAAGATAAGTTGTAGGGTCAGTATTGCATCACGTGTTCCAACATTTCTACGGAATCCAAACTGATCTTCCCCGAGGTCGGCTTCTATCAGTTTTTCCATTCATCTGTAAAGAATTTGCGTTAGTATTTTGCAGCTGTGACTTATTAAACTGATAGTTCGGTAATTTTCACATCTGTAAACACCTACTTTCTTTGGGATTGGAATTATTATATTCTTCTTGAAGTCTGAGGGTATTTCGCCTGTCTCATACATCTTGCTCAGCAGATGATAGAGTTTTGTCAGGACTGGCTCTCCCAAGGCTGTCAGTAGTTCCAATGGAATGTTGTCTACTCCTGGGGCCTTGTTTCGACCCAGGTCTTTCAGTGCTCTGTCAAACTCGTTACGCAGTATCATATCTCCCATTTCATCTTCATCTACATCCTCTTCCATTTCCATAATATTGTCCTCAAGTACGTCACCCTTGTATAGACCCTCTATCTACTCCTTCCACCTTTCTGCTTTCCCTTCTTTGCTTAGAACTGGGTTTCCATCAAAGCTCTTGATATTCCTGCAAGTGGTTCTCCTTTCTCTAAAGGTCTCTTTAATTTTCCTGTAAGCAGTATCTATCTTGCCCCTAGTGAGACAAGCCTCTACATCCTTACATTTGTCCTCTAGCCATCTCTGCTTACCCATTTTGCACTTTCTGTCGATCTCATTTTTGAGACGTTTGTATTCCCTTTTGCCTGCTTCATTTATTGCATTTTTATATTTTCTCCTTTCATCAATTAAATTCAATATTTCTTCTGTTATCCAAGGGTTTCTACTAGCCCTCGTCTTTTTACCTATTTAATCCTCTGCTGCCTTAACTATTTCATCCCTCAAAGCTACCCATTCTTCTTCTACTGTATTTCTTTCCACCATTACTGTCAATTGTTCCCTTATGCTCTTCCTGAAACTCTGTACAACCTCTGGTTCTTTCAGTTTATCCAGGTCCCATCTCCTTAAATTCCAACCTTTTTGCAGTTTCTTCAGTTTTAATCTACAGTTCATAACCAATAGATTGTGGTCAGAGTCCACATCTGCCTCTGGAAATGTCTTACAATTTAAAACCTGGTTCCTAAATCTCTGTCTTACCATTATATAATATATCTGATACCTTTTAGTATCTCCAGGGTTCTTCCATGTATACAACCTTCTTTCATGATTCTTGAACCAAGTATTAGCTATGATTAAGTTATGCTCTGTGCAAAATTCTACCAGGCGGCTTCCTCTTTCATTTCTTAGCCTCAATCCATATTCACCTACTATGTTTCCTTCTCTCCCTTTTCCTACTGACGAATTCCAGTCACCCATGACTATTACATTTTCGTCTCCCTTCACTACCTGAATAATTTCTGTTATCCCATAATACATTTCATCAATTTCTTCTTCATCTGCAGAGCTAGTTGGCATATAAACTTGTACTACTGTAGTAGTATTTATAACCCTGTATTCACCGGACCAAAAGTCTTGTTCCTCCTGCCACTGAACTTCACCACTATATCTAACTTCAACCTATCCATTTCCCTTTTTAAATTTTCTAACCTACCTGCCTGATTAAGGGGTCTGACATTCCACGCTCCAATTCGTAGAATGCCAGTTTTCTTTCTCATGATAACGACTTCCTCCTGAGGAGTCCCTGCCTGGAGATCCGAATGGGGGACTATTTTACCTCCGGAATATTTTACCCAAGAGGACGCCATCATCATTTAACCATACAGTATAGCTGCATGTCCTCGGAAAAAATTACGGCTGTAGTTTCCCCCTGCTTTCAGCCGTTCGCAGTACCAGCACAGCAAGGCCATTTTGGTTAGTGTTGCAAGGCCAGAAGAGTCAATCATCCAGACTGTTGCCCCTGCAACTACTGAAAAGGCTGCTGCCCCTCTTCAGGAACCACACGTTTGTCTGGCTCTCAACAGACCCCTCTGTTGTGGTTGCACCTACGGTACGGTCATCTGTATCGCTGAGGCACGCAAGCCTCCCCACCAACGGCAAGGTCCATGGTTCATGGGGGTAGGAATTTTACTATAAGGACACCCAAAAAGTAAATCATCCACTCTGTGTCAGACACTTCACGCCAAAAATCACTTTCAATTTCATAAAATGCTCCATCTACACCGTCTTCACAAGGTTTTATCAACTTTACAGGTATCATAACACTACTTTGATTACTCATGTTGTCAGGTAAATATTGAACACAATGAATATGTTTCATGGCACAACTAATGTCACTTGTTACAGAAGGAACGCAAAACACATTACTGTCAAAATTACACTTCCTGCTTAGATCCTCTTTCACTTCATTCCACCAATTGGTATACAAAGTCTGACTAAACACAGGTAACTTATTCCATAATGCACCTATATCTAAGTTATTATCAATCTGGTCCCAACCAACTTCAAAAAAATTTTGGCCTGTATTCTCCAGACCCACAGTTTCTTCACCTTTACTGTTTGAATCTTCACTCTGCGTGGCATTTGTGAAAACCTTTTTTAACTTGACAAGTGTTCCATGACCCTGACTTGCAACATCATAAACATCACTTACCTTGCTTGTTTTGTCAATATCATTTACAAATAACTCTGAAACTTTATCATTCTTAAACTCCATGAATACCTGGTTCTCATCATCATAATATTCCTCCAAAATTAGTTTATCAACAACATCACTGACAATACAAATCTCATCTCCATCAGAGTCACTTACCTCACCTACATTCATTTGCAATAAGCCTCCACAGTCACTTCACAGCTTTCATTCACATCTGCCTCAAAAATACCACCTAGTTCAGATTAGATACAGTTATCACTTGGCTTACATACATCAATAACACTGTTGTCCATCCAAGAGAAGAAATCATTAATACAAACTACATCAAAATTCTCACTACTGGTTTGTGATTAGCACTTACATCATCATAATTAAACATAGTATCCCAAAACATAAATGAGAAATCTGACACTCCTTCTGTTCAGTTTCAGATACATGTTCCATATCATTAACACTGTTATTTTTGTCTAATTGCAAGTGTAGCTTCTGGGTCCTGTACTTGTTATGTTTCCTCACCCCAAAACTGTGAACCCTCATTGTGGCGAACTGCCGTTTCCCAAGTAGATACTTCTATTATTGTTTCTTCTGTTAAAATGCCTGTGGTTATTCCCATTACTCCTATCCTGCAGGTGTTCAGAATTTCTCTCTCTAATGACACTTTGATCCTGATGGAATTACCATTGTCTCTGTTTCTGTGGTTACTCCGATTGTGACTTCTAGTGACTTCTATCATTCCTATTATTATGGTGCACAGTTCTTTCTACTGCCATATCCACCCTATAAACATATCATAAAAATTTTTCAAGACAGTCGTCAGGTCCATGTATTTAATTCCACGGCAGTCTTTCTGGAAATCACCTTTTAAGTGCATCAGTCAATTTCATTTTGTCAAATGGTTTGTCAAGATGTGCTAATTTTTTAAGTTGGTTCTTACAAAACTCTTTCAGAGTTGGTAGTGCATCATCACTGTTGGTATAAAGATCCTCTGTTGGGCAGCCTTCAGTTTTGCTCCATGTGATGGAAAATTTATTCGTATGTAAATTTCAAAAATCAACAAAACAAAGCAACTTCTGTAACAGATGAAACTTCATTATTAGTCAATTAATCACAGATGATGTCCACACTTCTAATCTCCCCCCTCCCCCCCCCCCCCTTTCTAATTCCATCTATTGTTCACAATAAACAAAGCCTTTATGATTTGAGAGCAGCTAAGATTACAATAAACTTTCTAGTTTATTTAGCTTGTCATGTAGAGTTGGGTCCAGTTCTTCTTGTGTAAGGTCTGATTCTTGAAGCTGAAAATGTCACATTTTAGGTCCTCACAGTTGGATTGATCTAAATCAATCTGAAGATTTTTGTTGCAGAATTATTGTTTCTACATAAATCTATTTTCTCATATTTTAGTGTATCATGTAGTCTTTTGATTTTTCATATTAACAAAGCCAAAATTACATTGCTTGCACAAAATAGAGAAATACATCTGATCACATCAGAGGTAAGCTTATGACCCTCACTCTGTGAAAATAACCAAATTCCAGTGTTTAAAATTTTTCTTAAGAAATGAATTTCTGTTAGTTTCTGTTACTTTTTTACTTTCCGTTATTATTACATTAATGAATCCAGAAACAAACATAGTAACCAGTACAATATATTATAATTAATAATGGAAATTTTAAGTGTGCCAGTAACAATAATTTTTAATATCAAGTATTTCTGAAAAAAAAAATTTAACTGGACATTCAGAACTAGTACTTATCAATTATAACCCAAGACTAAAACATTTTATAAAGTAATTCATTTTCATAAATTTTAGCTTGAAATATGACCTACTGCGTATAAAATTCTATGAAAGTTTTCAGAAAAGCAACTGAGATAATACTGGTCAAAATTCAAAAAATAATACTGGTATTGACAACTACTGTTGAGGAAAAGTAATGTTAGAAGAGGATGTCCCATTACAACCGTGCTGAATAAAATCAACCGGATGTAGATTGTCACTGGGGAAACACTTTACCGGTAAATTGGACCACACAATTCCACTGTTCTTACACAAGCTTTCTACCACTCTCCTGTCCAAGTCTACTACAAAAACTTTTTTAGTCTTACTCATCAGCTTAGTTATTTGCCCAGATGTTTCTGTGGCTATGTTGTTGATATAAGCAGACACATCATCATGGCTACTCTGTAGATCGTCAATCAGTTTCTTGTGATTAGAAATGTCATTAATTAGTTGATTTGCAAAAATTACTGCTTTCCCCTCATACACTCTGACTCTTTTACCAAATGCATCTACCACCTGTGATACCTGAGTTTTGAATTCTATCAATTGTTTATTAACAAACTTAATGTGTTCCTCAAAACATTCTAATACCTCTGTTTCATCACTTGATATTTGGATTTGGACTCTTGAAATTTCAGATACCAAGTGTGTTTAGGTGCTCAAGATATCTGTTTTTAGTTCTCCTAGTTAGCAAACATAGAAGTCATCAGTTCTGCAAACATGGCTCTACTCCTGTAGAGTCACTTGCATGTGGTATTCAATCCTTGGATGTCTCTACCCAATTCCCCTATCACATTACTCCCCTTCTTGGTACCCATTCTTATCATTATTAATGTTTTGCACCAAAATTGAACTATATTGTCTATGTCATTTAGCTGCTGTGATGGCTTTATTCCTGTGACAGTGGTTTTCTTCTTTAATTTCATTCAATATGGCTTCTATGTAGCAACTTGCTTTCTTTCTGTTGCAAATCTGTGTTTTCACTCCCTTATTTGTGATAACATGTTAGAATTGTCCATAGGCAATAGTTTGTTGCTTCTCTGTAAATAGAACATCATGGGCATCTAGCATAATAACATGACATTAAACCGGACACAAGATTTTTTCCCATTTGTTTATTTCGAAAAGCCATGTCGTCTCCACATCACTGCTGCAAGTCAGTCACAATTTATAAAAACATAGTTTGTTGTGCAACATTGCCAAGCATCAAAGCATAACAAGCTACTAGCTTCCACCACTGATGTGTCTCTCTGACTAACTGACAAAGCCCTTTCCCTTTCTTTGTACACAAAAACAGACGCGTTTTGATATGTGGGTAATGCCAATTGATTAGTTGTATTTAGGTTTTATCATAAAGCAGGGAACTGAAAACATAAGAAGAATTAGTGTTATTATGTCTCCAATTAAGCTAGTCAAATTTGATGATTAATCAATCTTTGAATTGATGCGTAGTAGATATGATTTAGAAATATTAATGCAGCTGTGCAAAAATACCTTTACTTTGCATGCACTAATAAACATTTAAATAAAGTTATAACCCATTCTACTTTTCCTCTGTACATAAATATGAAAAATATAGAGAAATTATTTTACAGAGATACGGCTTTTTTTTATTGTATGATAAAATTGGTTTAATTACTGTGCAGTTTATATCTCCTTGCACTCACAAAGTTGTTAGTGTTTGTTTGTATACCTGATTTGGTCTAAATTTGGAAATTTGTGAAGAAAAATGGTAAAAGAAGGTTTTATAAGGGCTTGTTTCACTATAATTAGTGCAAAATAATGTTTTGTATCATTGACTCACTTTAGAAACAGGCACAGCTGCTTGACGCTTAAGATCATAATACAACTATGGAAATTTATGTCTGTTGTTCAGTGTTCCTTATGTAAAATGCATACAAATACTACTTACTTTGTCAGGTTCTTTGAATTCTCTTAATGGCACATTCTGTTTTCTATTACTTGTATTAGTGCAAGTGGCACATTTTGTTAGTGGTAGTTTGCGCACAGTTAATTTTTGAGATTTACAACCCATAATCATTACTAAGAAAATAAACTTAATTAAGTACAAAGTGGCTTATGGCAGAGTCCTAGAATTTATTACCTATTAAAATTTGTTTATTACACAAAATATATCTTTGCAAAATGCAGTATTACATTTATTATTGTTAAGTAATACTCATCGTTTTTAAACTACAATTACATTATCTCATAGCTTACCTGATTTTTCAAAACTAGTATGGTGACTTCTTGAGAGGTATGTTGTGAAACTATCCAAAGAGACTTGCACAGTCACATGGGTAACCTGCAATATATATTATTGTAACTAGATATGAGTGCAACACAACCAGTAGACTGAATACAACTTTATTCCAAGGAAGGATTAACAACACAGTATTTAAGTAACTCTCCACAGGAACAAATTATGTATGCAAGGAGCCATAGCAATACACATAGAGAACTGAGACCAAGCATAGGTTAGCTAGCCCTAAATACACTGGGGCACATGGTGTGCTCTGATGGTGATTCTCTCTCTCTCTCTCTCTCTCTCTCTCTCTCTCTCTCTCTCTCTCTCTCTCTCTCTCTCTCTCACCTACACACACATCTCAGGCACCCTCGGTGGACGATGTAGCACTGCTACACATGTGGCTTTTTGAAAGTGCACACATGCATCACTGCATTCCTCCCCTCTTAAGGATATCATGGATTCTTGAGACATCCGTGCTATCCTCCTTGTCAGCTGGGCTCTAGTTAAGGTGGCATGCTGCAGCGGGAGCATGTGGTCTGAAGTGCTTTGAGTGCAGACACATTCTGTGTCCACCTTCCCTTGTCAAACCATGCAGCAACACTGGTGACACCAGGCTGTTTCCATCTTGATCTCAGGCATTGGCTCTGGTTACGGTTCTTGTGGTGCTGATGGATACTGGTATCAGCAGTTGCTCAAGAACTGGTGATGAAATACCTGATGATGGTGTCAGAAGTAATAGAACTGCTGGTTTGGCCACTGAAGATGGATTCCCGTGTCCATGCGGGAGTGGAGAACCAGCAGCAACAGGTGATGTGATGCCTGATTTGGATGGGTTCAGAGGCAATGGTGTGATATCAGTGAGTGCCTGGCCATCCACACAAAGGTGGAGCTGATCATGGTGCCTGAAGCAGAGGCTGTCCTCCATGTAGATGTTACAGAGACACCAACCCTGCTATCTGGTGGTGACAGCTGGAGTCCACTTAGGGCCAAGTCTGAAACTGCAAGACCAGATAGCCACACCCAGCCAGAAAACATGAGGCAGCTGCAATAGTTGAAGTCCTGGTGGACAATGCAGGAGGTGTAGCAGTGTCTTCAGCTGGCACCTGTGGAGTAGCCCTGCTGGGCTCTTCTCGCTGAATGGCGTAAAACAGTACGTGCAGGGAAACCAATCTAAGGCAACATCAGACAGAGTTGGCAACATACTTTTGCATCTGAGTTTTGAAGTCCACACTAGGTATTTCACCTCATCGTTAGGTTGTGAATGGAACAGTGGGATAAGGATGTGAAGGATACCACAGAAATCACAAAATCCCAAAAACTCTTGCAGTAAAAATTGTGGACACTGATGTTGTGGGCAAAACTTTGAGTGAAAACATTTTGTACAAGACTGCAATGGTGGCAGTTGTGGATGTGGAAACACAATGAGCCACATACGGAAAACAAGAATATGCCTTAACAACTAACCACCAATAAGCACTGAGAAAAGGACCAGTGAAATCTACATGTATACAGTTCCATGCATGTGAAGGCATTGGCCAAGGAGACAAAGACACCCAGGGAGCTGCTTGGTGCATTGCATACTATGAACAGGAAGCAACCTTGTGGGTTATGTCACCATCCAAGCTGGGCCAAAACACATGTTGATGGGGCAATGTTTTTGTGTGTGACACACCCCAATGATCTGCAAGTAATAAACAGAGAACCTCCTAACAAAGCACTGAGGGGATCACTACCAGAGGTGCTGCATGATCTATGTCTAAAAGCAGAATACCATCCACAACAGAAAATCAGTGTCAAAAGCTTTAGTAATAATGGAGTGGGTTGAGCACATGAGAGGGTGGTGGATCTGGCCAACCATGTTGTATGAACATTATGACCTGCAAAACAGGATCTGAATCTACAGCCTTCATGATCTGTGTGCTTGTTACAGGAAAATCCTTTGACCATCTGCTGTGTGGCAACATTAATATGGAAACAAAGCAATTTCCTCCTGATCTAATCCTAGATCCGGACACGCTCGGCAGGAGGACAAAGCATCGGCATTTGCGTGTTGAGTCATAGGGTGGAAGTGAATCTCATAGTTCTAAGAAAAAAGTAAATGAGCCTAACACTGAAAGCAATATGCTGCTTTATCTGGTAATGATGCAATAGGATTTAATAAAGGAACCACTGGTTTGTGATCAGTGATTGGGTGGAATTTGGTACCACAGAGAAAAAAGTGGAATATCTTCACAGCATATAGAGTGGCCAAAGCTTCCTTTTCTAACTGTAGTCTGAGTAGGAGTCAGCATTTTTAAGGCATAAGCAATAGGCTGCTCAGAACCATCAGGATATTTATGAGTCAGTGCTGCCCCCAACCCGTACTGTGAAGCATCTGTCACAGTGGCCAAGTAGAGCCCTGGTTGGTATGTCACTAAGCAGGGTACAGACTGAAACAAGGTGTTAAGGGTAGAGAACTTTGTTTCACAAGCTGATGACCAGCAAAACTGACTCCCTTTGAGCAGCAACGCATGTAATGACTGCACAATAGTCTCTCCCCTATACAAAAATTTATGGCAGTAGACAACTTTGCCTAGAAAAACCTGAAGTTCTTTGACTGACAAGGGTGTATCAGAAACATGTTGATGCAGGGGTTTGAGACCCTTGTGAGAAACTTCAAACCCAAAATAAATGATAGAAGGTTGAAAAAATTGACATTACACTTTAACCAGGCCACTGGGAGGTCAGGAAAAAAGTACAAAGATTTTGTAAATGCTAATCAGCGGAGGTACTGAACACTACAATGTCATCCAAATAGTTTTCACAACCCAGCACACACACTGTATGTTGCTCCAAAAAACATTGGAAAGTAGTAGGAGTGCTTGTGACTCGAAAAGGCAACTGCAAGTATTGGTACAGCCCAAAAGGGTTATTGAAAAACTAACATAAATTGTGGTACACCAAAGAACTGGAGAATCTAAAAAATAAGCTACTGCTGTTGAAGCGCCTTGCCAAAGTAAACAATTCCAATGAAATTAAGGATCTCAAAAAAAACACTAAGAAACTGTATAAGAAAGAGTTACAATTGGCTAAACAAAGATACAACACAAATCTCATAAAAATAGTAAAAACCAATGCAAAACAGCCTGGTTAGTAATTAATACTGTTAAAGGCGAAGTCAGAAACTTTGACAAGACAGTCCCAATACCGCCAGATACATTCAACAAATAGTTTGTAAGCTGTGCTGATGATATCAAAAAGTTGATCAGTGAACCAAATGTAACATGTATAGATTATCTTGAGTGTGCAAACCTACATCAGAATAGGGCAGATCATCATTGAAACTCTTTGAAGAGGTACACCAACATGAAGTTCTTAAAATGTGAAAGAAATGCAAAATTCATACATTACAGGTATTTTTAATATTTCAAACAATCTATTGAAAGAAATCATACATTACATTGCAGCACAATAAACCTGTTCTTTTTTTAATTTTTTTTATTTGTGTGTGTGTGTGTGTGTGTGTGTGTGTGTGTGTGTGTGTGTGTGTGTGTGTGTGTGTCACGTGGTGTTTACAGTGCCTTTGGTGGTAACAATAAGGCCTTGTGGCCCCCGACCATCCTTGATTTATGGGGCATGGGTTTAGGGTTGTTGGGTTCTGTGCAGTGGGTGCAGCGGGTGCTGCTTCCCACTGATTCCTTTTGTATAGTTGCACTAGTCGGCCGCTCAGTGAGATGTTGTCGTCATTCCGTGGCGGCCGCTGTGCTTGTTGTTGCAGGATGATGGTCGTCCCCACCTTGGTGGGGTACGGTGTTTCCAGCCGTTTGCCCGCTGAGGAAGGGCGTCATGCATGCGTAGGTCCGCAGCTGGTCTGCATCTACACTTAAACTTGGGCTCTATATCTTCTAGTCTAGTCTGGTTAATGCTAGTTTAATCTATGATGCTAAGGGTGGTCGCACAGCTGACAGAGAGGGGGAGGGGATTTGACTTTGTCGCTACATCTTACGTTATTTCGGGTTCCTATGCTACTAATTACGTGGGAACAAAAATGACAAAACAAAGGCAAAAACAAATTAAACATTTATCAGTTCACTATTGGATCCCAACAAGGGAGCATGAATCGGCTAGACAAAATAATGACAAAACAAAGGCAAAAACAAATTAAACATTTATCTATTCACTATTGGTTCCCAACAAGGGAGCACGGATTGGCGAGGACAAAATAACAAAGGTATATTATATCAAAAGGAAACATGAATGGACTAAACTAGGACAAAAACATATTAAACATTTAAACTATTCACTATTGATTACTACTCTACAGGGTCTTGGATGATTAGGCGTGGTACTCTCTGCCTGTGCCATGTTCGGGGTATCACAGTACCTGTGTCCCTGAGTTGTCTACAATTTTCTCTTAGTGTTTCTAATTTGTCATATCATGTGTTTACTAATATTTTCACAATGTCTTGTATCGTTTCGATTGTTTCGTGGAGCTCGCGTATGGGTGTCCATGGTGGGGCGTCCAGAATCCACCTTAGTACTTTGTTTTGCACTCTTTGCAGTTTTTTGTGGTTGGTCTGGCACGTGATTCCCCACACAGAACACCCGTACGTT
Organism: Schistocerca cancellata; assembly: GCF_023864275.1. Classification (NCBI taxonomy): domain Eukaryota; kingdom Metazoa; phylum Arthropoda; class Insecta; order Orthoptera; family Acrididae; genus Schistocerca; species Schistocerca cancellata. The sequence goes on along the minus strand of NC_064633.1, from coordinate 312,642,849 downwards.
AGTGCTGGGAGGACCGTTGTCTTGTAGAGTGTTCTCTTGGTTTCCATCCACATCTCCCTGCTGAGGAAGAAGGGTAGGAGGGCTTTTGTGAGGTTTATACCTCTCTTCCTCTTTTCGCTGATGTGGAGGTGGAAAAGCATTTTTTTGTCTAGTGTTACACCCAGGTATTTCACAGAATCTCTCCACGGTAATTCCTGCGCGTTTAGAGACAGCTGGTTTCTGACTACCGGCCGCTTTCATGTGAAGTAGACAGCTGTAGTTTTGTCTGCATTTAATGTCATTTTGTTTCCCCTACACCAGTCTTCTACCATGTCTAGCTGCCTTTGGAGGTGTGCTATGTTTGAGTGGTGCTGCCTACCACTCTTGTAGAAGGTTGTGTCATCCATGAATTGGGCTATCCTGGCATGCGGTGACAGGGGGCTGTCGTTTGGTGAGTTCAGGAAGTCATCTGTCAAACACACTCGAGGTTCAACATGGAGTGCCACAGGGATCTAAATTGGAACCACTTCTCTTCCTTGTACACATAGATGACTTACCAGGAAATATATATAGAAAGACGTATATGAATATAATAGAGGGAAACATTCCACGTGGGAAAAATATATTTAAAAAGAAAGATGATGAGACTTACCCAACAAAAGCGCTGGCAGGTCGATAGACACACAAACAAACACAAACATACACACAAAACTCTAGCTTTCGCAACCAACAGTTGCCTCGTCAGGAAAGAGGGAAGGAGAAGGAAAGACAAAAGGATTGGGTTTTAAGGGAGAGGGTAAGGAGTCATTCCAATCCCGGGAGCGGAAAGACTTACCTTAGGGGGAAAAAAGGACAGGTTTACACTCGCACACACACACATATCCATCCACACATACACAGACACAAGCAGACATTTGTAAAGACGTATATGTATGCAGAACTTTTCTATCTGTAAACCATGTATTTGATAACCTTGTAAGTGATATGAAATTGGCGAAAGAAAATGCAAGATCATGGTTTAATGCAAATGGTCTACTATTAAATGAGGAAAAGACCCAGAATATGTGGTTCAGTCTATCAAAGACTACAAAAATAGAAAAACAAAAGGCAAAGTTTTTAGGTATCATACTTGACAACAGTCTAACAAGGAACTCTCATGTTGATCACATAGTGGTTAGGTTGTCAAGAGTTATATATTTGTTGAAGAGACTGATGTGTTGTGTGATATTTTGAGTAAGTAAGGACAGTTTACTTTGCCTTTTTTCAATCTGTTTTAAGGTATGGGTTAATACTCTGGGGAAAAAACAGAAAAATAAATGAAATTATGGTGATCCAGAAGAAAGCAATCAGAGTAATGGCTAAGGTAGATAATAGAACATATTGTAAACCATTGTTCATTAAATATAAAATTTTAACAGTTATTAATTTATATATTCTTGACAGCATTAACTACATACTTGCTGAACTACCTAATTTGAGTGTAACAAATCAAAGGCATGACTAATATGCAAGAACCTGTACTTCTCTGCTGTTGCCACAAAATAGATTATCTAAAACTAACAATAGTCATAAGTATATGACAATTAAAATATATAACAAATTGTCTAAGAATGTGTCAATCAGGCCTGACAAATTATTTAAAGAAAATGTAGGTAACGTCTTGTTAACTAATCCATTCTAATTATTAGAAGAATTTTTAGAAATGCCCAATATCAACTTAAATATGTACAAATTTATTTTGTAAAATTAATAGGTTAGGTGAACTGACGAAGTCTATTGCATGTAATAATGCTGAATGACCAATAGAGAATCTGAATCTCAGAACATAATGCATCTAACTGTGTATACAGCACTTGTTCAGACACTGAATTCACTATATCTGAAATGATTAAACTAATCTACTTACAAGCCTCTAATCCAAAGAGATTTTTCATATGTGGGTTATCTGCAACAAAAAATGTAAGTGAGCTAATTGACTGGACTACTGACTTGTAGGTCACTGTGGCAGGGAGTTGCCCAAGAATAGCAATACTCTGTTTATTGTAATTTACTAACTATTTGTGACACAGGGAGACGTAGTGGGGAGCACCAAGTCTATATCAACTTGTGAGTAACAGAAGCAATGTCACCTTTTTTGTTGCAATTTTAGCAGGTAGCTCAGCATTTTGGACAGTCTGGGTGCTCATTGTTAATGAAACAATAAGGGCAGGATGTGACTATGGAACACATATGTTGCGGTTTAGTGACCTCTTTACTTTGTCGGTGTGGCTTGTATCTTACACTCATATACATTACTATTAAAATTTTCTGTCTATAAAAGTTTCGAAATCTTCAAGAGGCTTAAGATATACAAAAGAAGAATATTTTATTTATCTTCGTTTTCTCTTCTTCTTGTTCTTGGTTCTAATTCTTGTGTCTAGGGGTACATTCTTGCAGCTGAAATTTTGATTTATAATGTTGTGGGTTCCTGATGACTGAATAACTGATGAAGGTTTGCCTGTATATTTCTTTTATTTTATCCAATTCTTCTATATCACACTGACTTCACAAGCTCCACTTTAATAAAACCTTCAATTATATTGTTGTTGATAAGATTAGCATAATATGTGCATTTCCATCAGAGGCAAGCCCACTCCTACTAACATTCTGTGGTATTCACAATATTCCAAAGAGTTTACAAAGCAAGAGAGTTACAAACGTTCTTAACAAAAGAAAGATCTTTGCTAAAATATATCATTATTTTGTAAATGAATCCAGAAATAAATTTAATAATTAGCATTAGATTGTACAATCAATAATATGAATTTTAAGTATGCCAGGTATTTCGAAAAGAAAGATAATTTTAGCTGTATTGATTATAACAACTTAATTTCTTTTTATACATTCTAGTCTGAAATATAACACATCATACACAAAATCATATGAAGTTCATTCAGTTATGTATGTTTACCATATTTTGTGACAGACTATAAGGTTCACCAAACAGTGTACAAAATGATGCACAGGATAGCAGATGGATGTACAGAAATATCTGATACATAATATATTACAAAACACAAGAAAAATATCTACTATACAAATCATAATCGACACATATATCAGCATATATCATTCAGATTTTCAGGTCTGTGGAACCTGCCATCACAAGACGAATAATAAAAGGTCAAAACTACAAGATTGCAACACCAAACTATAGAAATAAATACAGAGACAATGTAAATTACTAAAATTATAGATTTTAAGTTAATATCCATACCGTCTTTAGTAGCCACCAGAAATATCGCAGGAGGCGCACTTCAGCACGACGCGTCACGGACAGTAGTTGCCGCAAGTAGAGTCCCGTCCACCAGAGGGCACGCGAGAATTCGGCTGTGACCTCTGCCAGTGGAACAACAACAACAACAACTCGGGCAGCACAGGCCGTGCCCAGTGAGTTCACATCGGGCATGCCTAGGAGACAGTTCCTGGTCTACGCTAAGTAAAGTGCGACGGAAAACGTGAACCATGTTACTACACAACTGGTGACGAGGATGGGATCGTTCTTTCGCGTGTTGCGTCGTTGTTCCGGTTTCGCAGCTTATCCATGGCATGGAGGATTTAGTGCGGGTTTTGGTTGAGCAGCAGACGGTGCCCATGGCAATCATGAAACAAGTGCTTCCAGCGTTGCTCTCCATGCAGTCTGCTCCAGCACCGTTCCCTCCTCCCTTTCCCCCGTATGACGAGACGGCAGAGGATTGGGACACATATGAACATCGCCTTTGGCAGCATTTCCAGGCGTTTCATGTTGCCGATGCTGAGGTATGTCATGCTCTTTTCTTGTCTTGGATATCTCCCTCGCTGTATCAAGTTTTGCGGCAGCTAGTGCCATTGCAGGAACCCTCGTCCTTGTCTTTTGACGCATTGTGTTCATTGCTGTCTTCCTATTATCACCGCCGCACGCATGTTGTGGTGGCTAGGGTCAAGTTCTATCAATGCAAGAAGCATCAGTCTTACCAGGCGTGGGCCGCTACCCTGCACGGCCTTAGTCGCAAGTGTCATTTTGTCATGGAGCAGTCGCGAGAGTCATATGCCCACGTTATGGTGTGCGACGTCATTGTTCCTTCGGCCCCTGATAGGGAGGTCCAGCAACGGGCCCTGTAGTTAGAAGACCCTTCCCTTGAGGAAGTCCTGTCCATTGCTCAATCGTATGAAGTCGCTCATGCCGCAGGTCAACAGTTGCAAGCGTGGTGTGACGTCGTGGCAGTTCAGGACAGTGCGGCCGAGTCCACTGCATCCGGGGTGGACGACGTGCAAGCAGTACAATCCGGCGTGTAAACAAGAGTTCTGGCTGCCGGCCCCTGTTACCGTCCTGTGCGTCGTGCTATATACATCATGATCGGTCAGAGTGTCTCCAGCGTTGGGCTGTTTGTTGCAAATGTAATAAAAAAGGACACATTGCTAAAGTTTGTAGCTCAGCCTCTAAAGAATCGAAGGAAGCAGGTACAGAGGACATTCAGGAAGTTTCATCGGGCCAGGCTCCCGACACATCGGCACAGAAACTCTTTATCGAGGTGTCGGTTACATCTGCAAGTAGATACGGGAGCGGCAGTTTCTTTGTTGAATGCACCAACTTACTCCGACCTTGGGTCGCCCCCGTTGGCACCAGTTTACCGGCGTCTACGCGGTTATGGTAAACAGTTCATTCCCCTACTGGGTCAACTCACTACCGACATGACTTACAAAACAGTCACTCGGCCTATTACTTTTATTGTTGTCTGTGATGCGAACTCTGCTAACCTTTTTGGCTTGGATGCCTTTCAAGCTTTCGGTTTTTCTGTCGCTGACACCATGCAGTTGGTCTCCAAAGACGTTCCCTATCAATCATTGGAATCTTTGATATCTGACTTTCTGGATATCTTTGAGGAGGGCCTGGGGCGTGTTTCAGACTTTGAAGCTCCCTTAACGTTGAAGGCGTCGGCTTGCCCGTGTTTCCTATGTGCGAGGCAGATCCCCTTGGCTCTCCGCCCTCAGGTAAAAGAAGAGCTAGACTGTCTGACAGCCCTCGGGGTCGTTCTTACCATTTCTTCTAGTGAGCGGGCTTCGCCCCTCGTTATTGTCAGGAAACCCTCGGGAAAATTACGTCTTTGTGGCGATTTCAAGTCCACCATTAATTCCCAATTGGTGGTGGACACCCAATCCTTTGCCTTGTGCTGATGAATTGTTCTCCGCCTTGGCGGGAGGCCAATATTTTTCGAAAATCGATCTTTCGGAGGCTTATCATCAGATACCACTTGATGAGGACTCCAAACGGCTGGCGGTCATCAACACCCCGTTTGGCCTTTACAAATACCAGTGGTTGGCCTTCGGAATATCTAGTGCCCCGGCGATATTCCAGCATTATCTTGAGCATGTCATGTCGACAATCCGTCATTGTATTAATTACCTGGACGACATAATTGTCACAGGCCGCAGCACGAAGAAACACTTGCACAACCTTCGCACCCTCTTTCTCAAATTCAGGTCCGTTGGCTTGCGTTGCAACCTGTTTAAGTCAAACTTCTTCCAACTGTCCCTTGAGTATGTGGGCTACACCATCTCTCAGCACGGCGTCCAGCCGCTAGGAAGTTTGGTCCAAGATATCGTTGACCTTCAACGGGCTGCTTCGCTGAAGGACTTACGAGCTTTTTTAGGCAAGATTGCCTATTACCACCGGTTCATTCCCAGGGCTTCCACCATAGCCCGCCCCCTGTACGGCCTTCTGCACAAGGGTGTTCCTTTTGATTGGTTGCCTGCATGTGAGCGAGCTTTCACCTCATTGAAGGGCCTCCTCACGTCAGCAACTTGTTTGGCTACTTTTGACCCCCATAAGCCGTTGGTCCTGGCTACAGATGCTTCGCAGTATGGGGTGGGGGCAGTCCTGGCCCATCGCAACGCGGATGGTTCCGAGCAGCCACTGGCGTTTGTGTCTAAAACTCTTAGTCCTGCGCAGGCCCATTACTCCCAGGTGGAAAAAGAGGCTTTGGCCATTGTCTATGCTGTTACCAAGTTTCACCCTTTCTTGTATTGCACGAAGTTTCAGTTAATCACTGACCATAAGCCGTTAATATCGTTATTTGGCCCCGCCTCTCAGATTCCGAATAGGGTGGCCCACAGACTACAGCGCTAGGCCTTGTTCCTCTCTAAGTACCATTATGACATTCATTTTCGCCCTACTGGACAGCATGCCAACGCAGATGCCCTTTCCCGTCTTCCGGTGGGCCGGATCCTAAGATCGATCGAGAGGAGATTATGTGTTTTCATTTGTATGTGGCGTCCCGCCAAGCAGTTGATGGCTTCCTGATCACTAGTTCTAGAGTAGCCAGGGAAACGGCAGCTGACCTGGTTCTCTGGCAAGTAGTTCGCCTCATTCAGGAGGGGTGGTCATCCCGACCTCTGGGCTGGGCCTCGGACCCGCTTCGTAATTATTTTGTTCTACGAGACCGCCTCTCCGTCTTGGAAGGAGTTCTCCTTCTGGCTACCGATGACACAGCTCCTCGCATGGTTGTTCCTGCAAGTTTGCGAAGGGAAGTCCCCACGTTATTACATGAGGGGCACTGGCGCGTTTCCCGTACTAAAACCTTTGCTCGCAGACATGTGTACTGGCCCAGTATTGACAGAGAAATTGAGCACTTGGTGGGCGCCTGTTCCCAGTGTGCGAGCCGACAGGCATCTCCCAGGTCAGTGTTCTCTTCATGGCCGCCTGCAACCCAGGCATGGGAACGTGTTCACATCGATTTTACGGGCCCGTTTCTTCCCGATTTCCATATGTGGTTTGCTGCTCCTCAACCACTTCAGACGTGGCAATCCAGGCACTAGCAAAAGTCTTTTCTGTGGAAGGTCTGCCAGTCACCCTGGTCTCGGACAATGGACCTCAGTTTATTTTGCAGACCTTCCAGGATTTTTGTAGGTGCTTCGGTATTTGGCACGTTTGCTCTCCCCCCTTTCATCCACAAACAAATGGGGAAGCCGAGCGCACATTTAAAATGCAGATGAAAAAGTATGTGCACGAATTTCCTGCAGAGGAGGCATTGATGTTTTTCCTGACGGCATACCGGACCACACCAATGGGAGAACGCAGCCCCGCAGAGCTCCTCCATGGGCGCCAACCTAGAACTTTGCTGCTCCTCCTCCAGCCTGGTCCTCGCCAGTCTTCGCACAATGGAGTACCCGGCTTTCAACTGGGTATGTCGGTCTGGGCACATGGGTTGGGTCGCAATCCACATTGGATACCGGCGGTGGTCCTGTGCCGCAATGGCTGCCGGCTCTATACCTTGCAGGCGGGGTACCGGGAGGTACGTCATCACCAAAATCAGCTACGTCCACGTTTGGGCACCCACCCTCCAACCCTTTGGGCACTGGCTTCCCCATTGCTGGCACCTGTGTTGGTTTCTCAGGGGACACTACCACCCCTCCCCCCTGTGACTCCGCCGCACTGCGATGGTTCTCAGCCTTGGCAGCCTCCAGCCGCTCCAGCACCGGCATTGCCATCATTAGAGATGCCCCAGTGAGAGCCGGCCCCCCTTGCAGGCCCGGTTTCTCAGGAGGCTGTTTCACCTGTGGTCGTCCCTTCCCCATCGTCCCCGCCACTGGGTCTTGCCCCTCCCAAGGTGGACCAGGATCCGGAGTTCGATGGCTTGTCACCTGTTCTGTCCCGGGCTCCGGTGGTGGGACGACAGGGGCCTCTTTGTGAGGGTCACTTCCAACCGTATTCGAAGGTTCCGGCTCGAGGGTTGGCAGATCCCCTCGACTCCAGCCTTCTGATGGACGTGAAGCTCATCGTTCCTGCACGATGCTCCACCTTCCGACACAGTGGATCACATTGGCTTCACCCTCCGAAGGAGGAGTGCAGTAGCCACCAGAAAAATCGCAGGAGGCGCACATCAGCACGACGCGTCACGGACGGTAGTTGCCGCAAGTAGAGTCCCATCCACCAGAGGGCACGTGAGAATTCGGCCACAACCTCTGCCAGCAGAACAACATCAACTCAGGCAGCATGGGCCGTGCCCAGTGAGTTCACATCGGGCATGCCTAGGAGATAGTTCCTGGTCTACGCTATGTAAAGTGCAACGGAAAACGTGAACCGTGTTACTACACCGTCAAACCATCAAAATCTTCAAAAGAAACAAGAAAAATTTTCAGAGCCTAAGTGTACGATGAGTAAGCTGACTCGAAAACCTCACGACGGGTACAGACCGGAAGAATATATTCAACCATGAGTAGGAATCAATCAGCTACATAAACCAGAATATTCTAGAATATGTTGACTCATGAAAGAACAAAATAATTGAAAAATATTAGGCCTAAGTTTATGATGTAGGGACCAACCCATGAATCCAAATCACACTGAGTACAAACCAGCAAAAAATGTTTCAACACAACAAAATGAATGGAATTCATAATCACATCAATAAGTTCACTTATATGCAAGGAGTAATTGTAAGAAGCATCTAGTCTGTCAATGGTTGTACACTCTCCTTGAGTACACACACAGTCACGATGACCGGGGATACCCAAAACAGAGCGAAGCATGAGTCTGTCCACAACTCAAGTTCCAACCAGATATAATATTGCAATACTCAGGATAGAGTTAAGCAAACAGTCATAAATAGCTTTGAATGATCACACCAAACTCAGAGTGTGACAGCAGACATGTATACATCTTGTTATAGTGTCTACACTAGTAAATGTCTTCCACACTATTTGCTAATTGTCCATACAAACTAACCTACATATATAAAAACCTAGAAGATTCACTTACAAATGGTAAAAAATTACATACTAATTTAAAGTTACATAATGTATTGTACTTGAAAAAACATGCATTTATGCTGAATAACACTGTCTTTAGCAGTTTTGGCTAACAATTCACAAATATCAGTCACAACACAGATCCAGTCAACAGATGCTAGAGTACGTTACCCAGCACTTATGAGCTCTTGCAATTTGACTGGTCCAGTAGGGTACAGTCATACAGCAGTGTGGGGATTGGATCCACCGACATCTTTCAGCTTTCTCCTTAAAGTTCTCTCCTACAGATAGGTAACTTCCTGTCTAGCAACCAAATCAAATGCTGAAACATTGTTTTGTGTTCTTCACATCACACAAGCTATGTTCTCCTTAGTAACTTTTCAAACTCAATTATATGGGATTTAGGTCAGGTGAAATTAAAATGTGTTCACATATGAAACGTTAATAAACAGAGTTAAATGCAATTTAAAAGATCGACTATCCGGGTGTTACAAACAGATATACTAAGACATTATTCCTAATTTCTGCAATACAAATTATGAATATTGCCCATTTCAAAATTAATCTCATGGCACAAATGTATCAAATGCTAAACCACAAATCTATTACAGAACATAACTATATAGTGTATCATAAATTTTAAACTCAGTTAATGGACAAGATAAAACTCTTGAAACTACAGGATCTTACACACTAAATCCATGCCAACAGAAAAAGAACAAACAAACAAAAATCAGATACTTATGGGTCATGTCTATATACTTTCAGTTCAGTGATGTTGCATAATCCAAACAACTTCTTAGATTTTGGATACACAAGTCTGTATGCATTAGGATGGGGATTTTCAAGAAATTCGAATGTTCCTATATAAATATCGAAAAATTTCTTTGTATCAGATGGCAAAACTTTAGATTTCTCTTTGGCTTTCACCAACACAAGATCTCTTACTTCAGACTTCAAAAATCTACCTTTACCATCACGTATCTGCTTTCCCCTATCCCCCTGTTTTTTCATCATCTCCCTAACACATTCTTCCCTCTCTTGCAGTGACAGAATTTTTCATAGTGGATACTCAACTTTTTCAGAAATAAAGCTAGTTGGTCTGCGATAAAACATGATTTCAAGTGGTGAAAAACCTGTTGAAGAATGTTGTAAGCTGTTCATAATATCCTCAAAATCACTGACATAATCTATCCAACTGGTATGATTCGTACTACAACATATTCTAAACAGTCTTCCAATCTCTCTCATATATCTTTCTACAGGGTTACTTGAAGGTTGGTACACTAAGGTTAGAATATGCCTTATTTTTGTGTGATCAACAAAATCTTTCCAAGCTTGTGACGTAAATTATGTAAACTGAAAACCATTATCAGGTAAAATTGTTTTAGGAATACCCACCTGATGAAAATATATGTTTTCAAACTTAGGGATGATTTGCTTACTGGCAGCTTTCTTGAGAGGAAACAGCCTTACGAACTTCGAAAATACATCAACTACCACAAAAACATAGCAAAATTCGTTCTTAGACTTAGGTAAAGGTCTATAAACAGACACGAGATCAAGGTTACTATTAGGCAATATGTTTTGCATTTGACCTCTACTTGTTTGACTACTTACCTTCACTCTTTGACATCTGTCTCAGCTGGCAATTGTCTTCTTGACTCCTCTTCCTCTACTATAAAAATAGATGTTTTCTGGATCTTTTGTGTGCATTTGGTTGATTCACAATGACCAAAACTCTCATGTGTATAAGTAATTAAAGTATCAGTACATTGTTCTGGGCAACATAGTTTCCATTCCTCTGAGTCAGTCTTATGTCTCCTAAATGAAATACCTTTGTGTACCTTATAATACTGTTCTGTCTTTTCTCCTCCTTTCTTACCCCACATTCTCTTAACCAATTTCCAATTTTGATCATGACTTTGATATCTGTGGATGTCTTCGCATATTTACAAGATCCCTTTTTCCTCTTTTACACCTCTCAAGTACATAATTTTAAACTATTGTTCTACTTCTCCAATGTTGTTAGATGATTCACTTCCTAAAGGTAGCCTAGACAAAGCATCAGCAACAACATTTTCTGTGTCCTTAATTTATCTGATTTCATAATTGAACTGCTGTAAAAACAATGCCCAATGAGTAATTCTGATGTGGTACAGCTTACACTCCTGAAGATAACATAATGCTTTGTGATCAGTATAGATGATGACTTTGTGGCCTAGTAAATAATTTTTAAATTTGTTGAATGCCCAATGTACATCCAAAAGTCCTTTCTCGGTTATAGTGCGTATCTTTTCATGTTTCTGCAATACTCTATTAGCAAATGCAAGAGATCTGTGGTCAATAACACCTACAGCTTCAGCCTCCTGAAATAAATAAGCATCCAAAACAACGTCACTACTGTCTGTCATGGTACAAAAAGGAAGAGACAAATCTGGTCTGAACAATATCTGATTTTGACACAACCGTTGTTTGATCTCATTGAAAGCATCCTGACACTCCTGATTCCAATCCCAAACGGTATACTTCTTCAAAAGTTCATACAGGAATGGAGAATTCAAAGCTTGGCTGTTTCAAAATTTTCTATAAAATCCAGTTAACCCAAAAAATGATTTAAGGGGAGTTGGAATGCCTTATCAAGACAGTGTTAAATTTAGTGACTTGGCTTCCCTGTATTTCAGGAACCACTGTAGCCATTGACATGAAACTTTTACAGGACATTAAACTGTATGTTCTGAGTCAACTGAACTACAATAATTGCATTTCAGCCACTGCTTTCAGAAATACAATTTTTTAATTAAACAGTTAAAATTTTGTGTACTTTTTTGTACATTATTCTAAATAATTTTAATTATACATAACATTATGTTCGTCTTTTAGTTCAGTAGACTCAGGATATGTGTTATTACTCCCCGAATACTCTACTTGAAGTGGTTTCTAAGATTTAAGGAAAAATGCAATAGAATATGTAAATTTTCAGGAACAGCTTCTAAAGTTTCAAAAGACTGTAACTCACTTAATATATGCTTAATTTTTATTTTTAGTCACTTCGGAGCACCCTGCACCATACTATATATCATCCTCTTGATCTTTTTCCAAGTTTTTTTCTTTTTTCTGGACTCTGTGTTGTATAGTCTGCTTTATCAATGCAAACCTTGTCCATCCATTTAAGTTCTCTGATGCAGCTCACTCCAGGATTAATTCCCATATGCTGTAGCACTTTCAACCTACCAATGTTGCCATCATTAAATGCAATAACAGCATCACTGACCCTCCCACTTTAGTATCTTCATTCCAACAAAAACATTTTTTGTTGAGTGAGTCCATACAAAATTACTGAACGACTCATTGGGATTTTGAGTCTGACCATGCAGACACTTCTTCAGTAATTCAGAATTTGCCAGGTCTCTGTAAACAGGTTTTATGATAACCATGACTGCTGCTGGGATGGAATGTTTATGGCTGTATGAACTGTTTGAGTACTGGGCATTGCGGTAATTGCACCATGAATCAGGTCCAGGACGGAAAAGGTGGAGCCCATACTGCCTGCTTCATTTCAACAAATCCTCAGTACTATTTCTAATGGCCATCCCATAATACTGCTAAATTCATCAATCATTTTGTCTGTCAGCCAGACTTTTATGGTTTTACCATCAGAAAGTTTCTTGTCTCTCAAACAATGTTTCAACTTCTTCAACCTGATGCCCATCCTATTCTGGACATGACCTTTTAACACAGCAATCCACAGCCTTCTATATAAAAAATTAGCAATTTTATTAGATCTTGAAGTAGTGTGTGAAAAAATTTTAAGTTTCAACCTGTGTAGATTATATTCAAAAAAATAAAATAAAATACTTCCCATGTGAGTTTATAAGTGATATGTATATCATTTTATTTCGAAAATTGCAAATTTTATAGTGAGAAAAAAATCCGAAAATGTAGAAAAAAAACTGCTCTAACTCCCCTTAAGCTATTTTTTGTTGCAAGGAGGAGGAAAATTAGCAGTAGCATCAAGTTTCTCTTTATCGGGTGCAATTCCTTTTTCAGATGTAATATGTCCTAAAAATTTAACTTCTTCCACACCAAATTTACACTTACCTATTTTCAAAGTCATGCCTCCTTATTCTAATTTTGAAAACACATCTCTTAACAGATCCAAATGTTGTTCCCAAGTATTTTCTGTGACCAGAATGTCACCGACATACACAATTAATTTTGAACTCACTTCACAGAATCCAGTGCTCTAATGAAGTCAGCTACAGTTACATTTAGCCCAAATGGCGCCACGCAGTATTGAAAACACTTACCTCCATACAAACAAAAATGCCATATACTTCCTAGAACTAATTTCAAGTGAGATCTAGTGAAATCCAGAGGTCAAGTCCAAACTACTCATGTATTTTACATAATCTGATTTGTGTAACAGCTTGTCCACGCTGTCAGGATGACCATTCTCTCTGTTAAGGAATTTATTAAGATGTCTAGAGTCCCAAACAATTCTCACTCCACCATTTCTCTTACTTACCACAACTAAAGGATTATTGTAAGCTCTCATACTTCTCTCTATTACAAGTGATGTATCCATTTTTTTTTTTTAATTTCCTTCTTCACATCTTTCCTTTTTGAAAATGGTATATTGTATGGCTTTAGGAAGAAAGGTTGATGATCTCTAAGGTAAAGTATGCAATGATAGTCTTTCACCTTCCCTGGTTTGTCACTAAACATGTTTCTAAACTCCAATAGCAAATTCCTAAGTTGTTCCTTTTGTAGTTCATTAAGAGTCGTAGCTTCTCTTACTTCAGAATCTACTACACTTTCAAAATCCTGATACTCAGTCATCAAATTCTATATCATCAAACACCTGGTACTCACCGTGGTTCACAATGTTTTGCAAATAGTTACAACTTTTCCCATAGTTTAACATACAGAAATTAGTTTTCACATAAGTATTACTTTTAGATTCCAGAATAAACAATTCTTTAGCATTCCATCCAAAATGAGCCTCAAATTTCTCTATCCAATCCATACTGAGAATTATATTTTCTCTTCCAGACTAGGGATCACTAACATCCATGTTCAAAGATTTTGCATTCTATACTGAATGTTAAAAGTACCTGAGATTTTATCAGTTTGCTTTGCTTACCTGTAACTCTTCTTATCTGTACACCTACAATGGGCATTTCCACAAAATTCTTACTATATTTAATCTTGTCCCTAAATTGTTCTGATGTACCACAAATCGGACTACCTGTATCAGTCAAACAGCTCCCTGGCTACTGATGAATTTTAATCTTAATGTAAGGACATCCAAAATCTGAATCACCATCTATGTTATTAGATACTTCATGTAAGAGATCACTTTCAATTTCATGTTTTTGCAGGGTTTTATCAACTTTACTGGTATAATTGCATAACTTTGGTTACACATGTTGTCAGGTATAGATTGAACACACTGAATGGGTTCCATAGCACAACTAACACAACTAATTATAGAAAGAACACAAAATATATTACTGTCAAAATTACATTTCCTACTTAGGTTTTCTTTCACCTCATTCCACCAATTTGGATACAAATTTTGACTTACCACAGCTAACTTACTCCATAATGCACATTTATCTACGTTATCGTCAATTTGATCCCAAACAAATTTCAAAACATTTTCACCTTTATTCTCTATGCTTGTAGATAATTCACCTTTACTCTGCATGACAATAATGAAAAACTGCTTTGACTGGACTGGTATTTCATGACTCTCACTTATATCATCACAAACATCACTTATCTTACCTGTATTCATAAATAACTCAAACATCACTTACCTTACCTGTATTCACAAACAACTCCGAAACTCTTGAACTCCACAAACACATAATACTCATCATCATTATCATCATATTCTTCCAAAATTATTTATTCAAAACATCATTAACACCACAATTTTCATCTCCATCAAAGTCACACACCCCACCTACATTCATTTGCAATAAACTACCAGTCTCAGACTTACCAATTTCACAGCTCTCATTCACATCTACATCAAAAATACCATGTAATTCAGATCCAATACATTCATCTCCTCTTTTCTGACCAAGAGAAGAAAACATAAGTACACACTACATCAAAATTCTCATTGCTCTCACAGTCTGGTTTGTGATTAGTATCTACATCATTATAATTAAACATAGTATTCCAAAACTTTTGACCAAAACATAAGTGAGAAATCTGATGTTCCTTCTGTTCAACTTCAAATACCTGTGCCACATTATTAATACTGTTATCATTGTCTAAATCCAAGTGAAAATTGGGGTTCTGTACTTGTGTTTCCTCGCCTCAAAACTGTGGACCTTCATTGAGGCGGACCACCGTTTCCCGAATAATTACCTCTAAGATTGTTTTTCCTATTAACTTGTCCATAGTTATCCCCATTGTTCCTATTCTGCTGATGTTCAGAATTTACTATTATGACTGATAGAAGTTACCACTATCTCTGTTTCTGTAGCTGTTGCCATTGTGATCTCCATCATTTCAGTGTTTATGGTACATGCTTTTTCTACTGCCTTATCCAGCCTCTCAACATATCGTAAAAATTGTTCAAGGCAATCGTCAGCTCTGTGTACTAAATCCCATTACAACCTCTCTGGTAATCTCCTTTTTATTGCATCAATCAATGTCATTTCATGAAATAGCCTGTCAAGGTGTGTTAATTTCTTAAGTTGATTCTTCAAAATTATTTCAGTGTACTGTCCCTATTCCTATAATTTGGACCATTCAAACATTCACTTTTAATTCTCCCCTGTTCAGCATCTGACCAAAATTTATTTCAAAAACATTTTTCAAAACTTTGGTATGTTTCTCACTGACTTAAATTTAGATTTACCTAAGACAGAGCTTCACCTTCAAGATCTCTTTCAACAAATTTAATTTTTTGATCATCACTCATGCCTGACACAAAACTATCTATACAGTGGTGCAGAAAATCCACTGGATGTAAATTGTGTGATGGAAAACTTTTGATTGTCATGTTGGACCACGCAATACCATATTAGAATACAGATTGTTGTGAATGCAATTTTTCTGAAGTACTGAAATTTTTTGATCTAAAACATTTGCATCAGTTAGCGTACTGTTTTCAGCATTTAAATTTTTTTTGTCTAAACTACTAAAGTTCTGTTCCATTGTGCAATTAATAATATGAATTTTAAGTATGCTAGATATTTCTAAAAGAAAAATAATTTTAGCTGTATCGATTGTTGTTGTTGTTGTTGTTGTTGTTGTTGTTGTTGTGGTCTTCAGTCCTGAGACTGGTTTGATGCAGCTCTCCATGCTATTCTATCCTGTGCAAGCTTCTTCATCTCCCAGTACCTACTGCAACCTACATCCTTCTGAATCTGCTTAGTGTATTCATCTCTTGGTCTCCCCCTATGATTTTTACCCTCCACGCTGCCCTCCAATACTAAATTGGTGATCCCTTGATGCCTCAGAACATGTCCTACCAACCGATCCCTTCTTCTGGTCAAGTTGTGCCACAAACTTCTCTTCTCCCCAATCCTATTCAATACTTCCTCATTAGTTATGTGATCTATCCATCTAATCTTCAGCATTCTTCTGTAGCACCACATTTTGAAAGCTTCTATTTTCTTCTTCTCCAAACTATTTACAGTCCATGTTTCACTTCCATACATGGCTACACTCCATACAAATACTTTCAGAAATGACTTCCTGACACTTAAATCTATACTCAATGTTAACAAATTTCTCTTCTTCAGAAATGCTTTCCTTGCTATTGACAGTCTACATTTTATATCCTCTCTACTTCGACCATCATCAGTTATTTTGCTCCCCAAATAGCAAAACTCCTTTACTACTTTAAGTGTCACATTTCCTAATCTAATACCCTCAACATCACCCGACTTAATTCGACTACATTCCATTATCCTCGTTTTGCTTTTGTTGATGTTCATCTTATATCCTCCCTTCAAGACACCATCCATTCCGTTCAATTGCTCTTCCAAGTCCTTTGCTGTCTCTGACAGAATTACAATGTCATCGGCGAACCTCAAAGTTTTTCTTTCTTCTCCATGGATTTTAATACCTACTCCGAATTTTTCTTTTGTTTCCTTTACTGCTTGCTCAATATACAGATTGAATAACATTGGGGAGAGGCTACAACCCTGTCTTACTCCCTTCCCAACCACTGCTTTCCTTTCATGTCCCTCAACTCTTATAACTGCCATCTGCTTTCTGTACAAATTGTAAATAGCCTTTCGCCTTACCCCTGCCACCTTTAGAATTTGAAAGAGAGTATTCCAGTCAACATTGTCAAAAGCTTTCTCTAAGTCTACAAATGCTAGAAATGTAGGTTTGCCTTTCCTTAATCTTTCTTCTAAGATAAGTCGTAAGGTCAGTATTGCCTCACGTGTTCCAGTATTTCTACGGAATCCAAACTGATCTTCCCCGAGGTCAGCTTCTACTAGTTTTTCCATTCGTGTGTAAAGAATTTGTGTTAGTATTTTGCAGCTGTGGCTTATTAAACTGATTGTTCGGTAATTTTCACATCTGTCAATACCTGCTTTCTTTGGGATTGGAATTATTATATTCTTCTTGAAGTCTGAGGGTATTTTGCCTGTTTCATACATCTTGCTCACCAGATGGTAGAGTTTTGTCAGGACTGGCTCTCCCAAGGCCGTCAGTAGTTCCAATGGAATGTTGTCTACGCCGGGGGCCTTGTTTCGACTCAGGTCTTTCAGTGCTCTGTCAAACTCTTCATGCAGTATCGTATCTCCCACTTCATCTTCATCTACATCCTCTTCCATTTCCATAATATTGTCCTCAAGTACATCGCCCTTGTATTGACCATCTATATACTCCTTCCACGATTCTGCTTTCCCTTCTTTGCTTAGAACTGAGTTTCCATCTGAGCTCTTGATATTCATACAAGTGGTTCTCTTATCTCCAAAGGTCTCTTTAATTTTCCTGTAGGCAGTATCTATCTTACCCCTAGTGAGATAAGCCTCTACATCCTTACATTTGTCCTCTAGCCATCCCTGCTTAGCCATTTTGCACTTCCTGTTGGTCTCATTTTTGAGACGTTTGTATTCCTTTTTGCCTGCTGCATTTACTGCATTTTTATATTTTCTCTTTTCATCAATTAAATTCAATATTTCTTCTGTTACCCAAGGATTTCTACTAGACCTCGTCTTTTTACCTACTTGATCCTCTGCTGCCTTCACTACTTAATCCCTCAAAGCTACCCATTCTTCTTCTACTGTATTTCTTTTTCCCATTGCTGTCAATTGTTCCCTTATACTCTCCCTGAAACTCTGTACAACCTCTGGTTTAGTCAGTTTATCCAGGTCCCATCTCCTTAAATTCCCATCTTTTTGCAGTTTCTTCAGTTTTAATCTACAGGTCATAACCAATAGATTGTGGTCAGAGTCCACATCTGCCCCTGGAAATGTCTTACAATTTAAAACCTGGTTCCTAAATCTCTGTCTTACCATTATATAATCTATCTGATACCTTTTAGTATCTCCAGGGTTCTTCCATGTATACAACCTTCTATCATGATTCTTAAACCAAGTGTTAGCTATGATTAAGTTGTGTTCTGTGCAAAATTCTACCAGGCGGCTTCCTCTTTCATTTCTTAGCCCCAATCCATATTCACCTACTACATTTCCTTCTCTCCCTTTTCCTACACTCGAATTCCAGTCACCCGTGACTATTAAGTTTTCGTCTCCCTTCACTGTCTGAATAATTTCTTTTATTTCATCATACATTTTGTCAATTTCTTCGTCATCTGCAGAGCTAGTTGGCATATAAACTTGTACTACTGTAGTAGGTGTGGGCTTCGTATCTATCTTGGCCACAATAATGCGTTCACTATGCTGTTTGTAGTAGCTTACCCGCATTCCTATTTTCCTATTCATTATTAAACCTACTCCTGCATTACCCCTATTTGACTTTGTGTTTATAACCCTGTAACCAGAAGTCTTGTTCCTCCTGCCACCGAACTTCACTAATTCCCACTATATCTAACTTCAACCTATCCATTTCCCTTTTTAAATTTTCTAACCTACCTGCCCGATTAAGGGATCTGACATTCCACACTCCGATCCGTAGAACGCCAGTTTTATTTCTCCTGATAACGACATCCTCTTGAGTAGTCCCTGCCCGGAGATCCAAATGGGGGGACTATTTTACCTCGGAATATTTTACCCAAGAGGACGCCATCATCATTTAATCATACAGTAAAGCTGCAGGCCCTCGAGAAAAATTACGACCGTAGTTTCCCCTTGCTATCAGCCTCTTCGCAGTACCAGCACAGCAAGGCCGTTTTGGTTATTGTTACAAGGCCAGATCAGTCAATCATCCAGACTGTTGCCCTTGCAACTACTGAAAAGGCTGCTGCCCCTCTTCAGGAACCACACGTTTGTCTGGCCTCTCAACAGATACCCCTCCGTTGTGGTTGTACCTACGGTGCGGCTATCTGTATCGCTGAGGCACGCAAGCCTCCCCACCAATGGCAAGGTCCATGGTTCACAGGGGGCTGTATCGATTATAACAACGTAACTGTTTTTTATACATTCTAGTTGGAAATGTAACACATCATATACAAGATCATATGAAGTTCATTCAGTTAAACAGCCGAGAATGTTCACCTACATCAGAATTGGTAGTGTACATGGTATCATTTATTTCTATAAAAAAAAAAGGTAGTGCTGGAGGAGGGTGTCCCATTACAGGCTGCTTCTGGGAGTGAGGCCAGCCACCTTGATGCTGTTATCATCTGCGGACCGCCATGATCATGTCTTTCCCCTGTGAACTATCTGGAGCTTGGTGTGGAGGAGAGGGTTAGCTTGCTTATACCTCACACCATGATTCAGTTTGGGTCCCTGCAGCTCACAACACGTCAAATGACTGTCCAATAGGTGAAACCTCGGAGAGGGATGGATTTTCACAGTGGAGGGCACACTCTCACATCTCTGAAGCTCAGTGAATGATACCATCTTTCATCATCTGATCAACATGGTGTTTCTACACACCAGATGCGCAATGACAATAATGACTTAAGGCATGGAATTCAGCTGTCCATGCTTGATAGGACTGATGTGGTTGCTTCCTAAGGCAGTACACTTCAACCCAGGGTGCAATAACATGGGTGTGCTAGCAGTAGTATTTAGAAAGAAGTTCACACATTTGGTCAAACATTAAAATGATAGATCCTGCAAAGGAGTGAGTTGACATTGAACTTGATACATTCTTGGCTATATCCATGAAAGGAACAAGGTATGAGATAAAATAGCATCAGTAATCCCAAAATTTTAGTCACAGATGTTTCTTGTATGTGCCTCATTCCTCAATGGACACATTTTGAATAGAAGAGGGAAGCGGACAAACTGTTGGCGCCACAGAGGGCAAAACAGCATGTGACACAGACTGAGGAGCATGCCAATAGACAAAACAGAAGTCAATGTTTGAAGTATCTGAGTTCGACTGTCAGCACTTGATTGGTGGTGCAATACTATGACAAATGATTCTTACTGTTCGACAAGCCAACATAAAATGTCCTCCATGACACCATCAGCCATTGCGAAAATAAACAAATGACCAACCAGAGTACAAATTTGTGTGCAGAACAGGACCACACTTGTCACCAAATGTATTGTAATTATGTATAAGTACAACATGATCAGTATAGGGTGCAGCACTTAAACCCAGACAAATTTCAATTTGAATTTCCTGCAATATCATAGCTCTGCTGGAGGTTGTGATTGGCATACTTGAAAGCCATAGGCATCCGGTAAACAGTTAGAACCTCAAAACGCCCAAGATGTTATGGACAAGTGCGGAGTACAACAGAAGACCCATGATTATTGAAAGTCTTAGTGCTGGGCATTTGCCCACTGAAATATTTTGATTCTTTGGGTACCCAAGATCAACTGTTTACAATATTGTGGCCGAGTATAATGCTTTGGAGTAGTCTGGGGAAGGTTCTGCTAACCCAGCAAGCAAACCTCATTTGAGGAAACACTTGTCTTGAACTGCAGCAATCATCATAAAGGCTCAGGCACTGATTTCAGAGGACCTGGAGCCATTGCTGAGGAAATTGGCACCAGTATTGAATGTCATCAATAATATTTGATAGATTTTTTTAATGCATTATTGACCCTATTTAACCATAGTATGCCCATAAAGAAAATCAAAATGATGGACAGCAGCCACAAATCCAGATCTCAAAACAGACAAAATATATGGTACACTAAACAGCTCACAGATCTAGAGAAACAAGTTTTGTTACTGTACAACATACACAATAGTATGAAGTCTGACTGTGCCAAATCAGCCAATGTGGAATGCAGGAATGAATACAAAAAAGCCATCCTGCAAGCCAAAAAAACCTACAATGCCAACAGCATACATAATTCCACCAATAAATGCAAAATCGCATGGAAAATAATTAACAGTGCTGCCACAGATACTAAAAAAGTCAAAATTAATATCCCACCACAAACACTCAATGAGTTTTTTATTAATTTAGTGAAAGAAATAGGAGACGCAATTATCAAACCAGACATTAGTCAATCAGAGTTACTCTCCCAAAATTGGGGTAACAGTCACTATATACAAGCATGCTAACCTTCTCCGAAGTATCGCCTAGATATGTACAAGGGTTCATAAAACAACTGAAATCATCTGATAGCTTAGATATGTATGGAATATCATGCAACCTGCTAAAAAAAGTGTGTGATTGCATTCTGTACCCTTTAACCCATTGCATAAACAAGTGCTTTCTTGAGGGATGTTTTCCTGGTTAAAACTGTCTAGGATCGCCCCAGTATACAAAAAGGGAGATAAAGACTCTCCATCAAGTTACAGGCCTATTTCAATAGTACCCGCATTCTCCAAGGTAATAGAATGCATCATGTACCAACAATTATCATCTCACTTTGAGAATCTAGGAATAATTAATGCTACACAATACGGGTTTAGGAAGAATCTGTCGACCATTGATGCAATCAACACGGTAGTCAGTTACATCCTCAAAGTTTTTGAGAACAAAGGCTTTGCTCAGCTCTCATTCTGTGACCTAAGCAAGGCCTTCGATTGTGTTGAGCACACGCCACTACTAGAGAAACTAGAATTCTACGGCATCAAAGGAAACAGTCTCAGACTATTAAAAGCTTATCTCAACAACCGTAAACAGGTAGTTTGTGTTGGTAAGGAAATGTCAAACATAGAAAATGTTAAAGTAGGTGTGCCTCAGGGATCTGTCTTGGGGCCCTTCCTGTTTCTGATAATGATCAATGACCTCCCCTCGTTTATTAGATCCACCACTGTATTGTATGCAGATGATACAACTTTTCTTCACAGCAGTAACAATCTTAATGACCTTAAAACCTGTGCTGAAAATACACTCACTCATGCAGCATATTGGTTCAGAGCAAATGGTTTCCTGCTAAATGAAAATAACTCAGCAGATAATCTTCACTCTAAGAGACAAGCCACTATCTGATGACTTTAGTTCTGTTAAATTCCTGGGAGTTTATTTAGATGAAAAGTTATCCTGGGGCCAACATGTAAACTATATTAGTAGTAAGCTATCTAGAGTAATTTACACTCCTGGAAATGGAAAAAAGAACACATTGACACCGGTGTGTCAGACCCACCATACTTGCTCCGGACACTGCGAGAGGGCTGTACAAGCAATGATCACACGCACGGCACAGCGGACACACCAGGAACCGCGGTGTGGGCCGTCGAATTGCGCTAGCTGCGCAGCATTTGTGCACCGCCGCCGTCAGTGTCAGCCAGTTTGCCGTGGCATACGGAGCTCCATCGCAGTCTTTAACACTGGTAGCATGCCGCGACAGCGTGGACGTGAACCGTATGTGCAGTTGACGGACTTTGAGCGAGGGCGTATAGTGGGCATGCGGGAGGCCGGGTGGACGTACCGCCGAATTGCTCAACACGTGGGGCGTGAGGTCTCCACAGTACATCGATGTTGTCGCCAGTGGTCGGTGGAAGGTGCACATGCCCGTCGACCTGGGACCGGACCGCAGCGACGCACGGATGCACGCCAAGACCGTAGGATCCTACGCAGTGCCGTAGGGGACCGCACCGCCACTTCCCAGCAAATTAGGGACACTGTTGCTCCTGGGGTATCGGCGAGGACCATTCGCAACCGTCTCCATGAAGCTGGGCTACGGTCCCGCACACCGTTAGGCCGTCTTCCGCTCACGCCCCAACATCGTGCAGCCCGCCTCCAGTGGTGTCGCGACAGGCGTGAATGGAGGGACGAATGGAGACGTGTCGTCTTCAGCGATGAGAGTCGCTTCTGCCTTGGTGCCAATGATGGTCATATGCGCGTTTGGCGCCGTGCAGGTGAGCGCCACAATCAGGACTGCATACGACCGAGGCACACAGGGCCAACACCCGGCATCATGGTGTGGGGAGCGATCTCCTACACTGGCCGTACACCACTGGTGATCGTCGAGGGGACACTGAATAGTGCACGGTACATCCAAACCGTCATCGAACCCATCGTTCTACCATTCCTAGACCGGCAAGGGAACTTGCTGTTCCAACAGGACAATGCACGTCCGCATGTATCCCGTGCCACCCAACGTGCTCTAGAAGGTGTAAGTCAACTACCCTGGACAGCAAGATCTCCGGATCTGTCCCCCATTGAGCATGTTTGGGACTGGATGAAGCGTCGTCTCACGCGGTCTGCACGTCCAGCACGAACGCTGGTCCAACTGAGGCGCCAGGTGGAAATGGCATGGCAAGCCGTTCCACAGGACTACATCCAGCATCTCTACGATCGTCTCCATGGGAGAATAGCAGCCTGCATTGCTGCGAAAGGTGGATATACACTGTACTAGTGCCGACATTGTGCATGCTCTGTTGCCTGTGTCTATGTGCCTGTGGTTCTGTCAATGTGATCATGTGATGTATCTGACCCCAGGAATGTGTCAATAAAGTTTCCCCTTCCTGGGACAGTGAATTCACGGTGTTCTTATTTCAATTTCCAGGAGTGTAGCTGTGAAGTCACAGGGCACAAACTATTTAATAAGCTGCCACATGCTATACAGGATCTTCCTGAGCATACATTCAAAGAAAGACTGCATGAATGGTTTATTGCCCACCCGTCCTATAATACCAATTAATTCTTCAACTGCAAAATGCAGTAATCCAACAGATGACCCACTGTACATTTATTGTAATATAAGCTAAAATATTTCAGTAGTCAATACCTTATCACATTGTATTATAAATTGTAACTTCATTTGACGTTGTCAATTGCTGTAATGGCCTAAAGACAATAAAATCTTTATTATTATTATTATGGCAGAGAAGGACCTCATACGAGCCATTTACTCCAAAACTGTCTCTCAGATAACATTGCCATGTTCTGTTCAATGGAGTTCTGACCACCGAACAGCCAGCATTCGTGCCCCTTTGACTACTCTGTTTGGAATGCAGTCAAAAGAGATACCAACAAAATGAGGCACCCTAATGTCACATCTCTATGCACTGCTGTCAAAGCAGTGTTCATGAATATGGACAGCGTTGTTTTAGAGAGTGCATGCAATCACTTCAGAACAAGAGTGGGAGAAGTCATTGTGGCTTAAGGGGGTTACATTGAGTAATGTTACTCTTGAAAGATGCCACTACTAATACACAAAAGGATTTTCATTTTTATTTGTATTTTGTTTTAATAAATTTGCTTTTTAAAAAAGTTTCATTTCTCTGGATTTAAGCATCACACCCAGTAGACTGAGCAAAACTTTATTCCATGGAAGCATTAATAACTTGAACACAGTATTTAAGTAACATTCAGCAGGAACCAGTACACAAAGGGCTGTAGCAATACACGTAGAGAACTGATTACCAAGCGTAGCTCAGCTAGCCTAAAATAGACTGGGGCCCATGGTGGGCTCTGATGGTGATCTCTCTCTCTCACACACACACACACACACACACACACACACACACACACGCACGCACACATGCACCAAACTGTCCAATGGAACTTCTACTGTTACACAGTTGGTCAACATTAATTCATGTACTAATCTCATTTAAACATCGTTATATTTGTCAAATGTCATTATATGTGCCAAGTGTATCAATGAGTGTTCATTTAACAGTCAGACTTATTTTCAGTTCAGTTTTTACTTTGTGAGAATGCTGTTCTGATTATATACATACAACATACTATTTATGGAGATATGAAGATTATGAAACAAGAAACTTATCTTACCTATGTAACTGAAAGTGGATCCTTGTTACACTATCATGTTGTTAAACAGCTGTGATTGATTTGTATGATGACTCTGTCATTTAATAAGTCAACATTATTACTATTCTGCATAAGATTGTAAAACTACTGGTTATAAATCATGTGGCTTCAGTGCCACCATAATTTGTGTGAAAGAATGGAAACAGTAATGACTGGCACATATGATGGTAACACTAGGTTAGTGGATTTTGTACATACTCCAATTTCAACCCTTTATTCTGTAGTTATATAGTTTATTTTATTTTGTTTCAATGGCAAATACAATTTATTATTATGTTGTCTAGATTTGTAATACATTAAGATATTCTTGTTGTCACCTAATGGTTTTATGGGTACTGGGGTTTTTTACACTACTGTGGCTATGCGGGATGGTTTCATGGTCATTCGGGCACTTTATTCACTACAGTAGTCAGTTTATATTGAACTCGCATGTCATTTGATTTTTGTTTTGAGGGGGGGGGGGGGGGGGGTCCTTTCATTTACCCCTATCAACCAGTTCCCTATGCTATCCCATTTTTCTATCTTTAGCTAGTGTGTTGTGCACATTCTGTCTATGTATCCACTGCTCACACAAAGTATTTAACCTCCCTTTTCATTGACTGTGAGATGTCTCACTAGTTCCCTCCAAAAATTCACTGCCAAAAAGATAACTTAAGTTCATAGATATAAGATATGATGAGTCCAGGGGAGAAACCTGATAAGTCCAAAATTCCAAAATTTCTGTTTTGTTTTTCATAATTTAATAGACCATCCAGCATAGTTTAGCTGGTTTTACAGAACTGGTCAAAAACCTGATGAGACGAGATATTCTGATGTCTTGTAAGCATGTGCAGGCAAAAAACATTATAAGTCCACACAAAACAGGTGAATATCCTGACAAGTCCAGAGACTGCTACGATAAAATTTTATGACTTAATGGTTCCCAGCCCACGCAGGTCTGTTTTCACTAATGTTATCATTGTTTCATCATTATTGCCATAGTCATTGTTGTGTATAAGTTGACCATTGTTGTTAGCTTTGTGGAATTTGTGAAGGAAGTTAGATCTAGCATTGTATTCTGTCAGTGTAAAATGAATAAAGAAGACAGTGACTCATCTACCTGCGAAGAAAACTATAGAATGTCATCAAAGAAGCTGACAAAGAAAAGGAAGAAGTATGGTTGCATTAGAGATGCCTCCAAATGTTTAAGATTGCAGTCACATGAAACAGGAGAACCATGTAAGTGCAAAAACAATTGTTTTGATATTGTCAGTGATGAAAATAAAAGGATTATCATTAATAACATGAACCACTTTCAAAATCATGATGAAATTAACCTCTACTTAAGTGGTTTAATCACAGTGGTCCCTGTACAAAACAGGTGCCCAAGAAGAGAAGAGCAGGAAGGAAAGTTTCGTGATGCATGATATACATTCAGTGTTTGTATTACCATTAATGGAAGTGTCCAAGAAGTACATGTGTGCAAGCAAGCATTTATGTTGTTATATGGAATAAAGAAGGGTAAGGTAGATCATTTACTGAAGAAACTCAAATCTGGAGACCAACCTCTACGAGACGGCCGAGGGAAACACAGATCCTGCCCACAGTCTTTGTAAGATGAAACACGTGCAATAATAAGAGGGTACATTAAATCATTCAAAGGTTGCAACAGCCACTACAGTTTGATGAAGTCAGAAAAAATTTACCTACCAGAGTCTTTGAATGTTAAAAAAATGTTCCATATGTTCAAGGAGAAGTTTCAGGGTCAGAACGTGTTGTATGAAACATACCACACTATATTCAATTCAGATTTCAATATAAGTTTTGGATATCCACCATCTGATACTTGTGGCTCCTGCAATGCGTATCTAGCCAAGAAGAAAAATTTGGAGAAGGAACTGACTTTAACATCATCTGTTGAAAATAAAGTAAGGGTTCATTCCGAACTTCGATCCAATGAAATAGCCCATGAATTGCATCTCAGGAAAAAAAAAGAGTTCTATGACAGGGAAAAAAGGCAAAGATGGAATGTCAAAAAAATCCACCAAAAGTTGCAATTATGATCGACTACAACAAAAACTTTCCTTGACCAAATATAAAGACAAATGAAGTTTATTATAAACAACAGCTTTCTCTATTTATATTCAATGTTCATGTTTTGGCAACAGGGTACAGCTATTTTTACGTATCCAGAGAGTACAGGCCACAAAGGAGCAGACAAAGTTTCATCATTCCTTCATCATTTTGTGCACAATTTCCTAAATCCAGAAGTCAGACGTCTGGAGATCTTCTGTGACTCCTGTGGAGTGCAAAACAAGAATGCCACTGTGTTCAGATTCCTTCACCATCTGGTCCATACAGAAAAATGATTGTACTATGTACAGATGGCATTCCCCATAAGAGGTCATTCACACCTCGAATGAGATAAAAATATTGGTATGAAAGACCAAACTCAGGAAATATCAAATTCCAAAGAACTGGTGTCAGGTTTTTCAGAATTCACGCACACATCCTTCACCTTTTGTCATCATTGATGTTGAGGAGCAACCAGAGATAATCAAATGCTGGACAGAGCATCTGAATAATACAATATACAAGAAGAAACTCCCTTTCCAGTCCAGGCCAATAAGAGAATTGGAAGTCACACGACACCATGCAGCACTGGTTCAGTATAGTAGAAGCTACAATGGAGCATATGAGCAAGCTTCATTACTTCTTCTTGGAAAGAAAGGGCAAGATTCCAGCCTGAAAGAAGGTGAGTTCAGCCTACCCTCTGCTAAATATGAAGGTATAGTAATTCTTTTCCAGCAATATGATTTCTAAGCTTTTTATTTATTCAAATAAATATTTTTTAGTATTGGTCACATAGCTATTTAAATTAAGGGATTCTGATCTTTTGCAGGTGATGATAAAATATCTGCTGAGAAATACAGAGATTTACAACACTTGACAAGATTTTGCTATAGTGACGTGCAAGTGTATTTTGATCATCTTTTGCATTAATCAACCATCAAAAAAAGCACCGGACTTTTTATAGAAGATTATTAAATGATTATATGAGATAATTTGTTGTAGCATGAATTTGAAATCTTATAGTTACCTGCAATATGTTATGGACTTGTCATATTTTTCCTCTGTACGACCTGCCTTTGTAATAAAAATGCATCATATTATTGTAAGTCCTATTCAAATGTGTATAATTTCAGCACTACTCTTTCTCTGAAAGATATATTAAGGTCTAAAACAAAAATGAAGAATATAACTTCAAAAACTAAAATTTTATGAGTCTTGAAACTTTAAATTTCATCTCCTGAAAAAGAAAAAAAAAAAGAAAAAAGAAAAAGAAAGAAAAAAAAAGGGACTCATTAGGTTTTTCTCCTGCACTCTTCATATCGTAGGTTATAACTATTTTGTGAAAATCTCTCTGTAAGAATGCTTGAGTGGTTGACACAAAATAATCACACAATGGATAGATACTTTGGAAACATTATGGTTTACTAAAGAAAACCAATCTGAAGCTTTTAAAGTTAATTCCACATTTGTGTTTTCTTCGGTATTATGCTTATAATACAGTTTTGCAATGTGATTATTCTTTGCGTAGTTTGTTAGTACATTTTCTATTTATTTGTGTTACATGTAAATAATTATTATGCTATATCTTATGAAACTGCAATTATGATGAAGCCAGTTAATGGGAAGACAAGGGGTCAGACTTGTCATTTTTATAGTCATCAGTTTGTAATGGTCAATTCACTGGTAAAGCAGATGTGTTGTCAAACTTAATGGGAGTATTTGATAAGTAGAACAGCTTTTACTGATAATATTTTATTAATATTTTGAGGTATTTTGTAGCACTGAGATAGGCATACGCTTAGTGATACTGTGTAAAATAATGAAGAATTTTGTCATAATTAAGATAAAGTAATATTCAATATACACTATTGATCATGTGGAGGATGGTTTTTCTGTAGTGAGATCTTGATGAGATGGATACTGATGCACTATTTTCAAGCTGTTGCAGTTAGGTGAAAAGCAACTGTGAGTTGAAGTGTAGAGGTTTGTTATAAAGTACTGAGTATTTGTTATGAGATTATTTGATTGTATGGATGTGTTAGGATTCTTTGTGAACAATAATAAAAATTATGGTGATGACTATGTTGCATTGTGGAAAATTATGAAGTATTATGTGCATTATTGAAGTATTGTGAGGAATTTGATGATGAAGTTAAGGTTATAGATTAATTATAGAGTGAGCAATATAAAATCAATCCAGCAATGAAAAGTGCCACCCAACATGAGTCTCTGCAGAAATATATCCAAGAAGGGGGGAGGGGGGGGAAGGGACAAAATTTTAAAATTTCTATTTTTTAATATAGTTTATTAGGTGAGTTGAAGTTATGTCATGCCCTAGGCTAATTTCAACTGGAAGTATAGCCAAAGTAATTGTATCTCAAATGATTGATAGCTATCCACTTTGTACTTTCAAAGTACATTGCTTTATACCTAAACGGTATGCATATTTCAGTAGTGTGTCTCATATTGTATGCATATTTCAGTAGTGTGTCTCATATTTTTATATCATTAATATGCATATGGATACTACCTTTTTTATCCAACAATTTGAAATTATATCATCATATGATTACATCCAGGGTAACATAGGTAGAAAATATTCATGAAAATATGTTTATATTGGTTATTTTAGTTGATACCAATAAGCTATTCTCAATAGTTATGAAATTTATATTTCAGATTTTTAATTTCAGTGTCCAGCTAACATTATATAAAAATTCAGAGTAACTAAGAATTTACTGTTAGATATCAATCAAAATAATCAATAAACAATGTCACATTTATGTTCTACAAAGTGGGGAAACAGGGAATATACATGTAAACTCTCATTCCAGTTATTCATCTTTCATGACATCCATAACACTTTGCTTACAAGACTTCACTTCTGTTCATGTTACTTCCATGCTTCCCATTTTTAAAAAAATTGTCTGGCATACTTAAAACTGAATAAAACATGTTATGAAAGCCACATAGTTTTGGTTTGTTTACAAAATGTGTAACAAGGGCCAAAATCAACTGGATGAATGTGGCAAATCTCCCAAAACTAATCTCAGATTTGCTGGTAGTGCCAATTTATAACAACCTAGGATTGAACCAACAACTGCAGAATTCACAGCCATATGACTGCATTTGGTGTTGTTTTGTAATCCATAGTTTGACACGACATCTTTTTGATGTTGCAATTTTGCATTGTTTTCCCTGTCTAATGGTATTCTTGCAACTGATGCATTTATCTTCCAAGATTAGGTATAAACGTAGCCACATGGAGTATAGCATGGCCATGTTCTTCAGAGAGCATAACAGTAGTGCTGCCAGACAAAACTGAATGTCTATTCAGTAAGCCATCTTCAGTCACATGAAATGGACAACTACTGTTGTGATTCCATTGCACAGCAAAGGGAGGATGTGTCCTTATGGGGAATGGTAGACAAATAACAAGCACATATACTGCAGCCATCATTATGATGTTACTGGAATTGGTGTCAGAATCTGTTGTTGTTGTGGTCTTCAGTCCTGAGACTGGTTTGATGCAGCTCTCCATTCTACTCTATCCTGTGCAAGCTTCTTCATCTCCCAGTATCTACTGCAACCTACATCCTTCTGAATCTGCTTAGTGTATTCATCTCTTGGTCTCCCTCTAATCTGTGCACCATGTAATCTGCAGTTTGACAAGAGCTGTATGAAGAAGTGTCAGAGAAATGACTGAGGACAATGTTTTGGATCAGTTCTGTAAAGTTTCATGTCCATTATGATTAAAGAACACCACCAAAATCAACATCACATTTAGGAGTCAGCATAATTTCATGTGAATGACATGACAACCACAAAAGTCCAAGATATATAGCGACTGCTGAAGTCACAGTACATCATGGTGGACTCAGCAGTGTTAAATCTGCAGTTCAGTAAAGTCCCTCATAATCATTACTACAAACAGTTGAGACTTCTGTACTAAATAAAAAGCCTGACCCAAATTCCAGGGAGGGCACATGCCCCCTCTTGTTCTCCCCTTGTGGATGCCTATGCTACCTGAATCTATTTATGAAAGATTCACACAAGTAGAGCAGTTAGTGAATGTGGTGTATGTTACTACTAATTGTTGCTGCCATTTGTCAGGTGGCTACATGTCAGTGCAATATGCATTTCATTGCAGTGCAGTATTGTGAGTGTAGTTGTCCTCGTGTAAAATGCTTTAGGCAGTTCAGAAGAGAATGGCTATAGTTGAGGTCCATACGCATTCCTGATCATTATAAGAAATATGTGAAGTTTTGTAGAAATTTTTTTGAATTCCAGCATCACAGCACAGAGTAGCACACAACAAACATGGCGACAGATTCAAGTGTTCGTAATATTCCTGTGCGCGAAAATTACAGCTCCGTAGTGAAAAACAGTCATTATGTGAATGATAATGGTGTTACAACAAAATTAAATGAACGTATTATCAGCCTACAGAAAATTGTCGAAGTGCTTCGTAAAGAAATTTCATGGCTCAAGAAAGAAAATTGTGATCTCCGATCAAAACAAGGTACGTGCTACAAGCGGGACTCGGTGCAAAACATTTCGCCTGCTTCCAAAAACTGGAACAAAGCTACGTTTAAAAACAACCAAGCTACATTTAAAAAGAACAAAGAAGAAGTGTTAATCGTGTGAACAATGACCGCAACATTAATTTCGTGCATGAAAACTCGTTTGAAGTACTCGCAATTGTAGACAGCGAGGGTAAAACGAGCCGTTACGAGTCGCTTGGGAAGGAAAACATTCAAGATAGTAGGCCTAAAACCACCAGTGAACAGTCTAAACACATCAAAAAATCTCAAAACAGTGATAAAGTGTCGTAGGAACTTCATGAGACAATACTGGTACAAAATGACCTTGAAGTACGTCACAAAATACCGATACAGACAGACACTCAAACGAAAAACATTGTAACAGACAACTCGCATAATAAAATACTCATGCTTTCAGATAGTCATGACCGTGGACTCGCAAAGAAAATTAAAGAGAAAACTAATAGAAGTTTGTGTAGCATAGTAAAACCGGGAGCCCCACTAGCAGAAATAATAAAAACGACTGAATCTAGAGAGGTTAAAAATCTACACGATAAAGACTGTGTAATACTCATCGGAGGTTCAAATGATGTATATAAAAATGAAACTGCAAATGCTACACATTATCTTAAACAGTGTCTGAAGAACCTCACGCATACAAACGTGATAATCGTGAATACACCACATCGGCACGATCTGGATAACCAATCGTGTAAATACAGAAATACAAAAAGCCAACTATCAGTTTGCCAAAATATGTAGACGTTTTAAAAATGTTAAATGTGTTAATATAAATAATATAGGTCATAGATTCCATACACAACATGGACTACACTTAAACAGTATTGGGAAAGAATATCTGGCGAACATGATAATGAAGGAATTAAAACTACTTCAAAACACCTTCAACACAAAAACAACTGTTATACCCCTATCAGTAATAGAACATTCCACAATACAAGAAAAATCAACAAAGGCAGTCATCTCGTCAGCAGCAGAACTGACATCAGCAGAACCTTCACCACCACCACCAACAATAAGAACAGGAGACACAGCAACAGTGGGACAGACAACAGCAAAGCCAACAACAGCAGTAGCACCAGTAACGACAGTACCAATGGAGAAGCCACCAGCTAAACCACACCCCATCAGAAGGAGCCAGAGGACAAGAAAGTACATCACTCCAAAGGAGGATTTTTTATGGTTCAGCACCAAGAGGAGAAAAAAACTGGGACAAACCGGTGCAAAGCATCAGTCACTGTCAACAAAATGCAAACAAAAGATACAGGCAAGGTAAGCTGTGCTCGTTTCTCAGTCTTTCATCAAAATATACAATCTGTCAGTAACAAAGTGCAACAATTAGAAGTGGAACTACAAACCTTAAACAGTTCAGTCACATGCATTACTGAACATTGGTGCAGAGGAACTGAAATAACATTAATAAATTTAAACTCATATATACTAGCATGTCATTATAGTAGAACCACCATTAGAGGTGGTGGATCATGTATATATGTTAAGCAAGGAATTGCTTATAAAATTAGAAATGATATTAATTCTGTAAGTGAGGAAAAACACACAGAAATATCAGCCATAGAGATAAGCAAGACAGATGAGGCACAAAGGTTAACTATAATATGTATTTACCGTTCACACAGTGGTGACATAGATACTTCAACTACAAAACTAATCCAGATTCTAGACATGGCTTCTCATTTGTGGAGACTTAAATATAAACACACAAAACCCAGACAGATTCTGTAACTCATTCTTGAATATATTGCACTGTTATAAGTTATCACCATTAGTTAACAGAGCAACGAGGATAGCCAAAAACTCATCATCAACAATTGATCACATCATCACAGACATAGATAAAGAAAGTTGTGAAATTATTGTAGATAACCTTGGCATTTCTGATCACTCCTGTCAAATCCTAAAATTAAACATAAATATAGACAATACAACTAAAACATACACATACAGAAGGGTTTTCTCCAAACCAAACAGATCAGAATTTGCCAAGCAAATAAACAGTATAACTTGGGAAGAAGTGTATGCTGAAACTAGTGTAAATAAGAAATTTTCTAAATTCATGTCACTATTTAAACTCAGATTTGATGAAGCATTCCCAAAGGTGCAAACTGCAGTACACTCACACAAAAGAAATACCTGGGTGACCAAAGGAATAAGGAAATCCTCTGCAACACTCAAACAACTGAACAGGTTAAAAAACTACCATAGTGATCCTGGTTTCCTAAACTACTACCGCACATACAAAAGAATATACAGAAGAGTATTACGAGATGCAAAAAAAGCCCACAATGACAGTATTATAGAAAAGGCAGAAAATAAAATTAAAGCAGCCTGGACTGTTACCAAACAGGAAACAAACAGTAATAATTTAAAAACAGTAAACATTCAAATTAAACATAATGGTGCTATTATACATAACCCAAATACACTAGTAAATACTGTAAATGAGTACTTCAGCAGTGTTGCTACCAAGCTACAGCAAAAGTTTGGCAAAAAACAGCCTGAACAAAAATTGAACTATATGGCTAACTCAATGTTACTGTTACCGACTTCTACAGAAGAAGTAAGGATGGTTGTGAAGAATCTAAAGAATAAAACATCAACAGGTTTAGATGAAGTGCCAGTGTGCCTACTGAAGGGCTGCATTGACAGCATACAACATCCTTTGGCACACATCATAAATGAATCTTTTACTGCAGGCTGCTTCCCAGAATACTTAAAATGTGCAAAAGTCCTGCCTCTATTTAAGAAAGGCGATCCAGAAAATATAGAAAACTATAGGCCCATCTCATTACTCTCATCCTTTTCCAAGGTAATAGAAAATATAATGAAAAAGAGGCTAATGCATTTCCTAAACAAGTACAACCTACTGTGTAAAGAACAGTTTGGTTTCAGGCCAGGAAGAAGCACAGGTTCAGCAGTAGCTCACTTCACAAATTTTGTCTTAGAAGCACTTGACGAAGGTGAACATGTAACAGGCATATTCCTTGACCTTAGCAAAGCATTTGACATGGTAGACCACAAAATACTACTAAACAAAATGGAGGCACTAGGAATAAGGGGAACAGTAAATAATTGGTTTCAATCGTACTTGGAAAATAGTGTACAGTGTGTAGAGATCTCACAAACGAAGTTCAGCAGATTGACAAAGCACATTTCCAAACCAGAACATATTAACATAGGAGTCCCTCAGGGAAGTGTGTTAGGGCCAATACTCTTCCTAATATACATCAATGATTTTCCCCAGAGTGTCAAATACGGGGAAGCAATACTATTTGCAGATTTCAAGAATTTCAAGAATCTTATTCACCATAGATCATTTTACAATGATATTGGCTTCATCATACAAGATGTACTAGTACATACAGAATAACAAAATAAACTTCTGTCAATACATTATAAATACATTTGAAGCATGGCAGTGTACCAAATTACAAAGGATAGCTTTTAAAAGCTAACGCAACAAGCTACCTTATAATCTAATATAATATGGTATTTTATTGTTTATAGTATAAACTTTGTAATTACACACGATTAACCACAGCACAAAATAATATGTTTAACTTCAGACAACTTTTACATGCTTATATTCTCCTCAGGCATCTCAAAGAATTCTTTATTGTCATAGAATGGATGATCTGACAGCCAGCTGTACCACTTAATTTTAAAAGAATTTGTATCCATAGACTGAACATGAATTGGCAGTTTATTGAACATTTTGAGTGGGTTAACTTTGTGGGAATTTCCTGTTCTCGCTAATCTGTGGCGCGGTATGTCTAAATTACCGTTCGCCCTGGTGTTGTGTTCGTGTATTTCCTTTCTGGCAATAAATTCTGAAATATTATTTTTAATATAGAGTACAGACACATAGATGTATAAATTTATAATTGTAAGTATTCTGAGTCTGGAGAAAAGAGGACGACAGTGCTCCCTATGATCTCTTTTACATATTATACATATGACTTTTTTTTGTAATTTCAATACGTTTTTGATGTGAGGGAAGTGCCCCCGTATAATAAGACCATATGAAATATGTGACTGGAATAGCCCAAAGTATGTCACCCTAAGGTACTCCAAGCTCACTACCTCCCTTAGTTTCAAGAGAAGGTATGCCACCCAAGATATTTTTTCACATACATGATTGACATGTTCCTCCCAATATAGTTTTGAGTCAATGTGAATACCTAAGAGTTTTACTGACTTATTGCCTACTTCATTTGATGTTTCCATTAAAAGTTGTTGTGTTTTGTCAGGGTTGCATAGGAGCTTATTGGCTGCAAACCAGTCCAGGGCCTTATCTAGTGTTTCTTTTGTTAGGTTATTCAGATCTGAAATGTTCTGATGTGTGGTAAGTAGTGTTGTATCGTCAGCATAACACACAACAGGGTGAGCTATATTTTTAGGTAAATCATTAATAGCGACAATGAAGAAGAAGGATCCAAGGATAGACCCTTGTGGTACACCTGTGCTGATTTCCATGATGGAAGAATTTAAATTTCTGACTGAAACGAATTGTTTTCGGTTACTTAAATAAGAATTTATCACAGATAAAGTGTTCCCTCTCACCCCATAAAACTCTAGTTTCCCCAGTAGTATGTCAGCAGGAATGCAATCGAAAGCTTTGCTTAGGTCACATAATACCAGTGATACCATGTTATTATTTTCAAAAGCTGTTAAGGTTTGGTCAATGATTTCCAAGATGGCCCCTGTTGTGTTCTTCCCTTTTCGAAAGCCAAACTGATTGTTACATAGGATATTGTGTTTTTCAAAGAAGTTGCTTATTTGTGTGTGTATCAGCGCCTCAAATACCTTTGAGAATATTGGAACAATGGAGACTGGTCTGTAGCTTTGGGGGAGATGTTTGTCTCCTTTTTTAAAAACTGGGACAACTTTTGATACCTTGAGTGCATCCGGAAAAACTCCAAATTCTACACATTTATTAAAAATATAAGCTAATGGTTTGGCGATTGAGTGTATTGTCTTTTTAATTATGTTATGATAACCAATAACAGTCCATACTTTTAGAACCTGAAAATTTGGATACAGCTGTTATAACATCAGCAGTTGTGACAGCCCTCCATTGAAATGCCAGGTTAACAGGCAGTGGTGTTCCAACAAGGTTCATTGCAGATGAATTTGTTGCTTTGATACTGTTACTTATTTCTTTAACTGAGTTTAAAAAGTACTCGTTTAATTCTTCAGGATCAAGCAGAGCTGTTTCTGTGCCTTTCGGTGTATTCTCATGTTTTATTATTTGCCAGGCTGCCTTGCATTTATTGGGAGCTCTTTCTATATAGTTCTCCACTGCTTGCTTTTTTGCCAGAAGAAGTTTAGCTTTATAGTGTTTTTTGCATTTCAGATATGACCTATGAATGTTCACACTCTGTTCTGCCCCTTGGTCAGAGGCTTGTTTATGCATCTGGTACAGCATATGCAAGTTTCCTCTAATTTCTACTAGCTCTTGTGTGAACCAGTTCAGGCATTTCTTTTTCATTTCATTTGGAGATCTAATTTTTTTTACTGGTGAGCAAGAATACCATAAATCTGTGTACTTTTTAAAGAAGTTACCAAAGCTAAGCAAAGATGACAGCAGCATCCTTATCAGTGATGAGTCACCAGACAAATTGAGAGACAAAGCTGAAGAAACACTCGATCATGTATGCAAGTGGGTAGCAAGCAACAAATTAACCCTCAATATTAAAAAAACAAACAGTATTAATTTCCACACAAATAAAAAACATAATAGCATAGGCCTAAAAGTTAAAGATGAACTTATAGATTGTGTCACAAACACAAAATTCCTAGGAATGCATGTTGACTCACAGCTTAACTGGACTGACCATATTGCAGCACTAGAAAAGAAAATTGCTACTGCATGGTATGCACTCCGGATAATTATGTCAGTATGTAATTGGTCATGTGCTAAGACTACATACTTTGCATATGTGCATTCAATAATTAGTTATGGCATAACCTTCTGGGGTACAAATGTGCAGAACATACAAGCAATTTTCAAGCTGCAAAAAGAGGGCTGTACGAATAATAACAAAAAGTAGCAAGAGAGCTCACTGTACTGATTTATTCAAAACTATGGGAATCTTGACAGTACCATGTGAATACATCTTTCAGACTGTGATATATATAAAGAAACACATTGACCAGTACACACAAAACAGATCTATACACCAACACTGGACTAGATCCTGCCACCATTTGCATCTCTACAAAAAAAAAAATACAAAAACCCAAAATAGTTTATTATTTAATGGAATAAAAATGTATAATAGACTTCCAGAGGAGATCAAAGCTGAAACTGGAATACATGCCTTTAGGAAAGCTGCAAAAAGTTATTTAGCAGATAAATGTTACTATACTGTCAAAGAATACTGTAAATGACATGTGTTCACCTCAATTCATGCAAGAGTACCTTTGTAAATTTATATTTATCTGTAATTAAGATTGATATGTATTTGTTTTGTGTAATCCATGCAAGAATACATTTGTAAATTTATATTTATTTGTAACTAAGATTGGTGTGTATTTGTTTTGTGTACAAACGATGAAGTTGCACAATAGAAATATGTACTACCAGAAGTACTATTATGTATATACTCATTCCATGTATATAGTTGATGACATCCATACAACACAAGTTGTCTACGGATGAATAAATAAATAAATAAATAAATAAACATGATGTGGTTTAAGAAATGGCAACCAACGGTTTTTATTCTAAAGGCAAAATGAGATAGACAACCTCCTGTTAGGACTCCACAGGACATTGCCAATCTTGAAAGAGAAAGTAAGTTACTACCAGTCTAAAAAAACGAATACACAAGATATCTCAACTATCTGATGATAGGCAAACACCCTATTGTAAAATTATTCATGAATTAAAATTAAAACCTTACAGCATTAAAACTTCACAATAGCTGACAGAGACAAACTCAAACAAACTGAATAATCCAACTGGCTTCTCGAAAGAATTATTGGTAGAGAGATAGACCCTGAGTCTTATTTCATATCAGATGAGTTATGGTCTAGTCTATCTGGCCATATTCACAGAACAACAGGTATTGGATGGCGAGGAATCCTCATGATATATTTGAGTATCCACTTCACAATTATAACATTGGTGTTAAACATCCCATTTCTGATACTCTTACAGTGGGATCAATAGTTTTTTGACCAGACTGTCTGTGGAGGTTACCCTCCATATGGGGGAAAGGAAATACACCAATAATAATTGCATACGAATATTATAGGTTAAAGATTTATTTCTGACTGCACAATATAAAAATTCTCCACATCTCTCATCATTCAGTGTGATCTGCCTGTCTAAAGCACAGATGCTCCATGCCTTCATTCTGCCATGTTGGTTGGTGATGTTCTGGCAGTAATTCACAGTCAAATGCTGATCATTCTTTTTGGGATGCTGTTAGTTTCCTGGAGAAGTGTCTAAGCGGCTGTGTATCACCTACCGCCTCTTGCTGAAAGACCGCCCAAATAGCTGAGTTGCTGGCATCAGTTGTTTGTGTATGAGGGCCCGTCAGGGTGTCAGTCAGAGGGCCCTGAACTTCAGCTGTATGAAGTAAATGTCATCAGTAGATGTTTGGGATACCCAGGAACTGGCAAAGTTCATGGTAAACTTGTGGTGGTGGTGGTGAAATCGAAACAGTCTGCAGGTGGTTTGATGCCCTCTGCATTCAGAATGTGTTCAGGAAATGTAAGTTAATGTTTCTGCAATTGCAATTTCATTTTGTTGATTACCACATCTGCATCAACGGCATGAAAAGAATTTCAGATCTTGTTCATGACTGAGGGAGTCAGTGGAGAAAATTAAAGTGTCACCAAGGTACACACAACAGCAATTGCATTTGAAAAGTACTCCATTTATTAAAAAATGCCACATCTAAGTACCATTTTTCAGTCTGTATGGCATTACCAAGAATTTGAATTAGTTGAAGGGTATAATAATGGCTGCTTTACCAATGGTATCTGGATGCGTGGGGATTTCATAATAAGCTTTGCGGCAGTCAGTCACACTAAAAACTGTAGCTGCTGTGAACAAATGTGTGAAATCTTGAATATTTGATACTGGAAGCTGTTATGAACCATGTGAGACTTAAGAGACCTGTAGTCCCTGCATAGTCTCATGGAACCATCGCACTAATTTTAAGGATGACACCCAAGCACTGTCTGATGGATGGATGATGCCTGATTGCAACAATTCATCTGTTGTTGTCTTAGTTGCATGGAAAAAAGCTGGTGTGATGTGCTGTGCCTTGTGGCAAAGAGGTGGACCCAGGATCATGTTGAAGTGGTGCATTGTGCCATTCCTAGTAGTTCAGCGGTAGCATCTAACTCATGCTGAGTCATGTGAGGGGCCAGAATGCAGTTACAAAGTGGAGATAATGAGGCAGATAGTGTTGTAGTGATCTCTCTATTTTTTTGGCAAGACAAGTCATGTGTTGCAGTGTCAACAGG
Organism: Schistocerca cancellata; assembly: GCF_023864275.1. Classification (NCBI taxonomy): domain Eukaryota; kingdom Metazoa; phylum Arthropoda; class Insecta; order Orthoptera; family Acrididae; genus Schistocerca; species Schistocerca cancellata. The sequence goes on along the minus strand of NC_064633.1, from coordinate 312,602,676 downwards.
CAGCAGGTGTGTGGCATGGCAGTCTGATAGAGACATCGCTGTTGTGCACCAGTGCCACTGTCTTGCGTGACATTCATTGGAACTGGTTGCAGGCATGCAAAAATGTGAGGAATGTCTCTTGTATTTGCCAATGCTGGTCATCATTGGTCCAGTGTAGTCGCAGTGAATTGATGAGGGTCTTCTGGAGTCATTCTTGGATTATGGTGATGGTTTGTATCATCATAATACATTTTTGTAGAAGAGGACTGCTGTTGCCCAAGGCTGTAATGTAGGTTGAAAGTGGGCATGAGAATTGGTTCCAACCCAGGATGGGTTCTCATGCAACATGGCAGTATAAGGCATCATGGTAGAGGTCACATGAGAGACTGAATTTGTGAAGGAAATCAACCCCAATCACATGTTCAACAACATCAGCCATGTAAAAGGTCTTAATTGCAATATAACTCATCTGTAAGTTGTACGGCTAGCTCCACAGCACTGTTTACAAAGATACTGGCCTTGTTACCCATATGTAGTTACAGTCTGAGGCTTTCAGCTTGTGGTTCAAACATTAGTTGGGGCACTGTGAACACATCCAACCCTCTGCCAATAAGAAAGTACATGTGTGTGGAATGGCCCCAGATATATAGTAGCCCTTCAAAAGAAGTCACTGGGGTATAAGAGGGGCAACATGGTGTTGTGGCCTAAGCTGGTGCACCTATCGTGGGCAGCGATAGTCACTTGGATATGAGCAGACCTGCTAACAGTTGCAGGGCGATGCACCATACTGCACGATACCACCAGCGTTGTAGCCAGGGGGAGACAAGATCAGCTGACCGGGAATTTTCTGCAGGTAATGTGGTGCCATGTGCAATCCATGACTCGGCACATGGAGAGGGGACCATGTCAGCTTCAAATGAGGTTGGGCAGCATTAAGATTGTTCAGATTGTGTGCCTACTGATTGGGAGGTAGGGGCAGGGATGCGCAAACTGATGTCTGCCTTTGCTGTATCACTGAGTACAATTTGTCTGCTGGGGCAATTTTTTTTTAGCTAACCACTCCACCTTGTGCGCAGTCATTGTGAGCAGTAGCTGAGGCAGAAGTTTGATGATCCATAATGTCCAGAGGCTCAGGTTCAGCATTAATGTGGGGTACACTAGCAAATACAAATGGTGGAATAATTGTGAAGGAGATCCCTCAGTAAGCTGCTCATCATTGATAACGTATCACATATGCTGCTCAGGGATGTGAGCAATCCATTGTAGCAGTGCTGTTTTTAGTGTGTCATAGTTATTGTGTGATGGCAGTGAACGGATGTCACTGATTAATTCCATGTGTTCTGTGACAGATCAATATTACAAACTTTGAGTTGTCATTCACAATACCTAACATAGCGAATACACACTGGGCTGTAGCGAACCGTATGTCACTTTATCAGGCTAGAAATGCATATCTACTCTGTCCTGTGTAACCTGATAATGGTTTTACCATCTGAGCCAAATAGCAAGGCATGACTGATGCCAAAACATTTGTTCATGGTGTGGTTGGACCTAGGAACATGGCATCATTGTTGCACTTTGGTTGTGCGCACAAAGTGATTGCTTCAAATCTCAGCGATCACAGTGCGGTAGCTGCAGAAGATACTGTTGGCACCATATTCATTCACTCAAAAATTGAATGTGAATAGTCTATGAAGCTGGTCAGCATGAGGTCTGCATGTAAATTCACTGATAAAGGCTCCAGTGATGGCGAATGTTGTGTCATAGTCACTGTGTCTTGTGTTTGTATATGCTTCTTGTTCCATATTCCACATTGTTTGTTGACAAAAGTAATGAAAACAATGAACTGTAGCTGATACTGATGGGTTCAGAGCAATAGAGCTTCAAGAAACAATGAACAAAGTGAATTTTGTACCCATTGTTAATGAAGTGATGTAAGACAGTATTTTGCAAATAACTCGGCATTTACTGCAGTTGAGGTCAACATTGTGGATGTTTTTGTCTGTGTAATGGAAGGGCATACACCAATAACAACCACACATGAGTGTTACAGGATAAATATTTATTTCCGAGTGCATGCTACAGAAAGCCTCTTCTCTCTCTCTCTCATCTCTCATCTCTCAGTGCAAACTACCTGTCAAACACACAGATGCTTCATATCTCTGCTTGACAGCCTTGGCCAGCAGTGTTCTTTGCCTTGGAGTTGCCACATGTCAAAACAAATGTTTAGCCCATGAGTCCTATCATGTAATAGGGGAGAGAGTGTGGCAGATATGATACGCGAGTTGGGATGGAAGTCATCAAAGCAAAGACGTTTTTAGTTGCGGCGAGATCTATTTACGAAATTTCAGTCACCAACTTTTTCTTCCAAATGCGAAAATATTTTGTTGAGCCCAACCTACATAGGTCATCAAAATAAAATAATAGAAATCAGAGCTCAAACAGAAAGGTTTAGGTGTTCGTTTTTCCCGCACGCTGTTCGGGAGAGGAACGGTAGTACAATTGTGGTTCGATGAACCCTCTGCCAAGCACTTAAATGTGAATTGCAGAGTAATCATGTAGATGTAGATGTAGATGTAGATGAATACAGCTTCTGCCAACATGATCAAGCAATAGGGAATAACTCAAATGTTTCACTGAATTACATTCATGCAGCTGTCACAAATGAATGATTTGTCAGCAGTGAACGAAAGGATGTGGGTGTTAAGGGAGAGGGTAAGGAGTCATTCCAATCCCGGGAGCGGAAAGACTTACCTTATGGGGAAAAAAGGACAGGTATACACTCGCACACACACCCATATCCAACCGCACATACACAGACACAAGCAGACATTTGTAAAAAAAAAAAAAAAAAAAAAATGTCTGCTTGTGTCTGTGTATGTGCGGTTGGATATGGGTGTGTGTGCGAGTGTATACCTGTCCTTTTTTCTTCCTAAGGTAAGTCTTTCTGCTCCCAGGATTGGAATGACTCCTTACCCTCTCCCTTAAAACCCACATCCTTTCGTCTTTCCCTCTCCTTCCCTCTTTCCTGATGAAGCAACAGTTGGTTGTGAAAGCTTGAATTTTGTGTGTATGTTTGTGTTTGTTTGTGTGTCTATCGACCTGCCAGCGCTTTCGTTTGGTAAGTCACATCATCTTTGTTTTTAGATATATTTTTCCCACGTGGAATGTTTCCCTCTATTATATCCATATTATTTATTTATTGATTTATTTAGTCCAAATCCTACATGTATAGAATATAGATAAGGATATTGGACATGGTTAAGTATTTACAGTTTGTATTACATTACTCATTCCTAAGGACTAGATATTGAAGTGATTTACCAAAGAACAACAAACATTAGAGGCAACATGCAAAGTAGAATATTCATAATGCATCATTATTTTTGTTGTTTGGCTTATAGGTACTCTGTCAGACTGTAAAAGCAATGATCAGTTAAATATGCCTTTAGTTCAGCCTTAAAACTACTGAGTTTACTTATTTAATATGGTTAGGCAGATTATTATAAATCTTTATCCCATATGTAGTGTGCCTTTTTGGCTACCTTTATTCAGCAGAAGTAATTTATACCAAAAATACTTTCTACCTTTTAAACAGGTTAGTATTATCTCACCTGTTTAACTAAAAGAATTTCACATGACTTTGTATATGATGTATTATATTTCAGGCTAAAATGTTTTTAAAAAATTACTTTGTTACAATCAATATGTACTAACTCCGTTTGTAAGTTAAAATTACTCTTCTTTTAGAAACATTTGAAATTACAAAATATTCAGCACATCTAAAATTCCTATTATTAATTACACAATCTGATGCTAATTATTAAATCTATTTCTGGACTCATTTATAAAATAATAATCGAAATTGATAGAAATTCATTTGTCAACAACATTTGTAAACTCTGGAATATTGTTAGTACCACAGAATGAGGTAGTAGAGGGCATGCCTCTGATGTGATTGACGTGCTTTAATGTTTAGCAATAACAACATAATTTTTTATAAAGACAGTGTGAGATAGCAAAAGGTGAAAAAGTAAAAATCAAGATAAAAACTGGCAATTCTTCAGTAGTTATTATGCCAATTTGAACCAAGAAAATCAATAATATCAAAAATTTCAGCCTCAAGAATCTACCCCTAGACATGAAGAACTGGAGCCAACTACAAGAAAAGAAGATAAGTAGGAAAGTTCATTGTAAATCTTACTCCTCTTGAAGCTTATTAACAGAGTTTATTTTGAAGAGTGGCAATCAATAGGTGATGTGATAGAGGATAAGATTACAATTGGTGGCTTCGTCGGGGATCAATTGACTGATAATGAAGTTTTGTCTCTTATCAATTGCAGTTTATATATGAACAGATTTCTGATCACTCAAAGAAAGAAGACTGAGTACTGCGCAACAAAGTCTTATTATAATGCTACAGCCTCCCCTAGATCATTATGCAGTGTCTGATACCACATTTTTTATATGCATCCGTGTATTTATCGTTCGATTCAGTGCTTCCTAGAGCCTTTTATGTGTATTTTTATAGGTATTGTTCACTACAATTTGCCCAAAAAACCTATTCTTCTTTGTAAACACATATAGAATATTCTGAGAAGATGTATATTCATGTGATTGTTAATAGTTTGTTGTCATTAACAAAAATATATACATATTCCAAATTAAATATCAAATCATGAAATTGAAATAATAAATGTTTAGCAACAAATATTAAGAGGCTGTGGAAATGTTGGCATAAATAACTACCACCTCTAATTACCATAACTGCAATTGGAAAATTACTGATACAAAAAACCTCAATCCGATTCAAAAGAAAATAACAATTATTATCTAGTGATGTAATTTGATTCATTATTATTTTTATGTAATACATTGTAATTAATGGTGCTTGTAAATTATGCAGATAATTTACCTCTTGTTAATTACACCACCCTAATTTACAAAATTCCTGTATCTAAGCAAACACGTGTGTATTTAATTTATGTAATCTGGCAAAGCATGGTGTGTATACTTTGCGCAAATGTTAGCAATAAAATCCATACAGTCACTAACTACAAAATTAAGGTAAAATCAAAATAATTGTTGAAATCAGATTGTGAATTAATTTTCACACATAAAACCAAAGCTGATGATAAATATAATACGTCATTTTACATTATATGCTATAAACTGTACACATGTAACAACAGTTAGTCTAGATGAAATTGTTTTCAATTGTAAGTTACACTTTGTAATAAATTAACAATGGTAACAATTGTTAAATTTGTATATAAAGCAAAGCAGCGAGAAAGTCAGTCAGTCAGTCAGTGTAGTGATTACCTCAGGAGTCTGTGCAGTTCACTTATCAACTAAGTCAATAAACAATTTTGTGGAGCTTGAAACTTTCGAATTTTCTTATCAATCATCAATAAACCAGGCAAACACAAATTTAAGTTACGTGTTAATGATCTGAAGAGATCGTTACATGTGGTGGAGTTGAGCTGGAATTGATGTTTGAAGTTAGAATTGTGTTTATTGAGTGAATGTTTCAGGCTATGTAAAAAATGTGAATGCAAGACAACTTTTGCCCAGAGAATTATTTGTGGTAACAGTTTATGGAAAGATCAAAAGGAAAAAAATCATTACCTGCTGTGAGAGGGTCACAAATCATCTGTTTTGGATATCATTATCTGATGATAATGGACCAAATTCTCAGACTGTGCCGCTGAAATTCAGTTGAATAACTGTTCTTTTGATTTTCTAATTTTAAATAGTGTTGCATGATGAGAACATGAAATGAATGAAGAGAAGCAAGTAGACTGTGAATCTGTAGAAAACAATTCAGACCTAAGATCGAGCATCAGTGAACTATCATCCATCAGTAATCCAAGTGTAGATCAAAGGGTTCCAGTGAAAATGTCGCCACGAGTACTCCAATTACACAGGGAAGGTGAAAATAATTTGTTAATGTTATTAATTTTTTTTTACTATCAAAAACAGTCTTGATCACAATTTATTTATTACGATGACCGGTTTCGACCACTACTGTGGTCATCTTCAGACCAATGAGTAAGAACCTCCTTCTTCTGTAGAATCACTAGTAGTGATTCTCCAGCAGAAAGAAGTACTTACTCATTGGTCTGAAGATGACCACAATAGTGGTAGAAACCAGTCACCGTAATAAATAAATTGTGATCAAGACTGTTTTTGATAGTAAATATTTGTAACACATTGATCACTGTATTTAAAAAAAGAAAGTTATTAATGCAACATATGAAAGAATTGAAGGAAAGGATGGGACAGATTAGGCAAGATATTGGTCAGCAAAGTCAAAAGGTATGGTAAGTCAGCAAAATCAACAGTTAAGGCAGCAGTTCAGTGAACAAATGATGGAATTAAAGAATACTGTTATTGAAAATACTAATCAGATAAGGGAAATCCAGGAGGATTTGGCAGCACTAAGAATTACTGTTGAGACAGGGCAGGGTGAACTCAGTACTTGTGTTGGAGTGGTAGAAGAACAGGTAGATGTATTAGAAACTAATTTCACACAAGAGTTGTCCAAAAATGAGGAGAGATTCAAAAAACTAGATACACATGTAGAAGCAGAAAATTCTAAACTTAAAGTAGAGGTTGTTCAGACTAAGAGAATTATAGAAGAAAAAGTAGAAGCTTACAAAAGGAACTCTAAGTTAAAACCCACAGACATTACCAATTAAATAAATAATGAAGAACTGAAGTGTGATGAAAAAGTAGATTTGTGTAAAAATAATGTTATAGATTTAAATAAGAAAGTTGCAGAATTACAAGAGGATGTAGCTCAAAGAAATTTTGTTACCAATATTAATTGTGAATGCAGTGGCATACCTTTAAAATTCTTTCCAGGTGGTGGGAAATTGCATCCTGTTGATTTTTTACATCATTGTCAGGATAATTTTAGTAATAACAGGACAGACAATGTTAAAATTAAATTTGTTAAGCGATTTTTGGATGGAGAAGCAATTGCATGGGCCAATCAGAATGTTAATTCTACGATGTCATGTGATGAACTTGAAAGAAAGTTTTTAAATAAGTTTTGGTCAGAATCTGAGCAAACTAGGATTAAAAGTGAGTTCTTGAATGGTCGAATGTATAGAGAAAGTGATGGTAGCTTGAAGTGTTTTTGTGAAAACCAATTGAGGAAATTAGTACACTTAGACAAACTTTTTGATGAATTAATACAAATAAATTCCTTAAAAAGGAGATTAGCAAAAAGAGTACAGTGGGAGTTGGTTTATGGACCAGACAGCTCTGTGGATCAGTTCTTGAGATATGTAGATAAGTAGGATAGAGCCTTTGAGAGAAATAAGAGGTTAAATAATGGCAGATTTGGCAATCAACCATCTGTGTGGTGGAATCAGAGCAGGAATCAAGGCAGGAGTGATAATGAAAATCAGAATAATAATAGTGGTTACAATAGAAGTGATAATAGGTGGATCAACCATAGTAATGGGAATGGAAAGACAGGACATGACAACAGAATAGAATGGCAACAGAAATTAGATAATCACCAATCAAGACTAGGCAATTTAAACTGACGGATGCCTCATTGGGAGCCTGTCATTTTGGGGCAAGAAATAAGTACCAAAATCAGGCTAAACACCACTGGCCTAGAGACATTGAAAATATTTATTTATTTATTTCATGTTCCATAGATCCAGTTAGTGAGTCAGTCACAAGGATATGGAACGTGTCAAATTGTACATGTTTCAATTTAAACTTACAATAAATACAAGGGCAATTCAATGCCAAATTGCATATAGTTTAAGTAAGACATACTATAAATACAGTTATAGATACAATGTGAGCTAGATAACATAACAACCATTTAACAGAAAAAGGAGTTTCAAATAAAGGTAAAAAATAAGAGCACAAAGTTAAATCAGATAGTAGGCCTACAAGAGTAAATACAGGTACAGCCAACCTGTTGTTACAAAAAATGTGCTAATGCTCAAATGCACAATAAAATCAATTGAACTTCTTCTAGACACAATAAGTTTAGTGATGGTATACATTTTCTTTCAAATATTCATCCACAGTATAAAAAAAAATTCTCTGTCAGGTAATCTTTGAGAACTTGTTTAAATTTTGGCAGTCCTGTATGAACACATTTGATATGTAGTGGGAGAGCATTGAACAGCTTAATGCTGGAGTAGTAAACTCCTTTTTGTACCAGAGTGAGACATTTCATTTCTAAATGTAGATTGTTTTTGTTTCTGGTGTTATAGCCATGGAATTTACTGTTGTCTTGGTAGATAGAATAATTTCTGCTCACAAAGGTCAGCAATGAAAAAATATACTGTGAGGCAGTTGTTAGGATACCTATCTTCCGAAACAAGTGCCTGCAAGAGTGTCTTTGATGGACCCCACGCATTATTCTGATTGCTTTTTTTTTGGACAGTGAAAACTTTTTTTGCAAGTGGTTGGTTCCCCCAGAATATGATAGCATATGACATCAACGAGTGGAAGTAGCCAAAGTAGGCAACCTTAATGGTGTCAACTTCAGCCACTGAAGAAATTACCCATAATGCAAATGTTTCTGAGCTAAGTTTTTTACATAGATGGAGAATGTGAACTGACCAATTACATTTGCTATCTATATAAGCACCCAGGTATTTTGTATCTTCATCTTTCTGTATTGGTCAGAGATGCCCCGGCGAGAGCCGGCCCACCTCACAGGCCTGGTTTCTCAGGAGGCTGGTTTACCCGTGGTCGTCCCTTCCCCATCGTCCCTGCCACTGGGTCTTGCCCCTCCAGAGGTGGACTGAGATCCGGAGTTCGACGGCTTGTCACCTGTTCTGTCCCGGGCTCCGGTGGTGGGACGACAGGGGCCTCTTTGTGTGGGTCACTTCCAACCGTATTCGAAGGTTCCGGCTCGAGGGTTGGCAGATCCCCCACGACTCCACCTTCCAATGGACATGGAGGTCATTGCTACTGCATGACACTCCACCTTCTGACGCAGTGGATCACAGTGGCTTCACCCCCCGAAGGAGGAGGAGTGCAGTAGCCACCATGAAAGATCGCGGGAGGCGCACATCGGCACGCCGCATCACAGACAGTAGTTGCTGCAAGTAAAGTCCCATCCACCAGAGGGCACGCGAGAATTCGGCCGTGTCCTCTGCCGGCGGAACAACAACAACTCAGGCAGCACGGACCGTGCCCAGTCAGTTCACATCGGGCATGCCTAGCAGACAGTTCCCGGTCTACACTAGGTGAAGTGCGACGGAAATGTGAATCGTGTTACTACACCAGTCATGTGATTCACAATCTAAGCTGCAACCACTGTGCTGTATTCTATGTAGGTATGACATCCGACAAGTTGTCTGTCTGCATGAATGGCCACCAACAATCTGTGGCCAAAAGAAACAAGTGGACCACCCTGTTGCTGAACATGCTGCTAAACATGATATCCCTCATCTCAATGACTGCTTCACAGCCTGTCTCATTTGGATCCTTCCCACGAACACCAGCATTTCTGAATTGCGTAGATGGGAACTTTCCCTGCAATACATCCTGCGTTCCCATAAGCCTCCTGGCCTCAACCTTTGTTAGTCACTGTACTCACCCATCCAGCCCCCTGTTCCCATTCCAGCACTATGCAGCCGTCATTTCACAGCCACACTTAGTCTTTTAACTTCTTTTTATTTCTCTCCTTTCCACTACTTACCCCCTCCTCCCCACCAACTCTCCTGCCCTCTGTCTTAACTGCAGCATTTTACTGTCTGCCACCCCCACCATACTATCCCTGCCCCTCCCTGCCCCAGCCTCCTCCTTACCCCTAGCCAGTCGCCACTCCCATCTTGCGCTGGTGCTGCTGCTTGCAGTGTGGTTTCAGTTGTCTGAGACTGCAGACGTGCGTGCAAGTTAGATTTGCGTGGGTATGTGTTTGCATGTGTGTATGTGTGTCTATTGCTGACAAAGGCCTTAATGGCCGAAAGCTATAATTGTTGTTCCTATCGCAACTCAGCATCTCTGCTATATGGTGAGAAGCAATTTTCCTTCTGTAATATTGTTATCTATGACTACTGTACACTGTACAGTACACACTCATATAGATCTAGAAAATTGTCTTTCATTCCCAGAACTATACATTGTCCCACTAATTATTTCCTGAACATCATCACAGGTTCACAAAGCTAACAACATGCACAGAAAAAGTAAACATTATTTACTAATACAGATTGTCAACAGGGTATGATGGCCAGAAACTGGTTTCTTAACAACACTTACAATACTTATTATACACATAGTACACACTTTAACCTATTATCATCCTCATCTCTACAAAGCTGTCCTTAACTTTCTCACTATGTTTTACACAACTCATTTCTCATGAACTAGTTTTAAAATGTCCTTTTCACTTATTTTTCTGCTGTAGTAGTAACTATTGTCTGAAACGCTTAAAGAATCATTATTTACACATCTTAAGAATTACAAAATAATTATAAATTATTGGCCAATCATTACTGGAAGAAAGTCAGTTTTAGTACACAGTTTACATTTTCAAATTATTCCTCAAATAATGTCACTCAATATTCATATTACATACAGAAAACTTATGCTACAGAGAATGGACAGTATTTACAGTAAGAGACAACTCCATTAAAGGTTTATGGATGAGTAAAAGAAGAAAATAGAATGCTACACAGCATGGAAACCTAGTGCTCGCCACACACATGACACAAAGATGTGGTGTTCTACTGAGGGCTTTTGCATCATCTTATTTTTTCTTTGTGTTTGACACTTGCTTATAGGGTTTCAGTTCAGTTATATTACACAAACCAAATAACCTTCCAGATTTTGGATACACTAACTTGTATGCATTTGGGTGTGGCATAGACTGAATTTTGAATGGACCAATATAGTTATCTAAGAATTTCTTTATTTATTGTTTATAGACTTGGATTTTTCATACGTCTTCACCAGGACCATATCATCAATTTCAAAATTTGTGGGTTACAACTTCTTATCATGTCTGTTTTCCCTCAATTTCCCTTGTTGTTCCATTGATTTCTTGAGCACTTCTTCTCTTCCCTGTGGAATCATAGCTTACATGCTGGGAATCCAATTAATTCATTGATCAGATTCCATGGTTTCTTGTGATATATTATTTCATATGGGAAAAACCCAGCAGACATTTGTTGTAAGCTGTGCAGTATATCTTCAAAGCTGTCTATGTGCTCTATACAACTTACATGATTTCTGTTGCAATAAGTTCTAAATAATCTCTGTATCTCTCTCATGTAACATGCAGCTGGACTGCTTGATGGGTGGTAAGCAGATATTAGAATATGGTTTACATTCTCATCCTCAACAAACGCTTTCCAGAGTTTAGAAGTAAATTGTGCTCCACTGTCAGAAAGTATGCTCTTCGGTTTTCCTACCTTTGTGAAATAGTTTCTTCTAATTTTCAAAATGATGTTCTTACTTGTAGCTTTCTTTACCATATAGTTTAATGAATTTTGAAAAAAGATCCACCATGACAAATATTTAACAAAATCCTCCTTTGGCCTTAGGCAATGATCCATAAAAATCAAGTGCTACAAGTTGTAGTAGCTCTTTTACCAAAATGTTTTGCATATATCGTTTGCAGGTTTGATTACTAACCTTTACCCTGTGGCACATGTCACATGTAGATAATTGCTTCCTACTCTCCTGGCAATGTCATAAAAGTATACATTTTCTTGGATCTTTTGGATACATTTCTGTGTCCCACAATGTCCGACACTCTCACTTACATACTTTATCAAAACTTCAATATACTGCTCTGGCCAACACAATCTCCAAGCATCACTGTCTGCATTGTATCTTCTGAAAAGTATACCCTTGTTCACTTTATAATACTGCTCTACTTTCTCATATCCTCTCTTACCCAGATAACTTTTAACTAATTCCCAGTTGGAATCACGGTTCTGATATCTATGGATGTCATTACAAATTTTCCTGATTTCATTTTCATCTTTCACCCCTTTTAGATACATAATCGAAAATTCCCTTTCACACTCATCACTGTTATTTTTACTTTCTTCTCCATTGGCAATCTAGATAGAGCATCAGCAATTAGATTTTCCCCACCTTTTATATACTTTACTCTATAGCTGAACTACCGGAGGAATAGTGCGCACCTGCTGTGATGCAAAGTACACTCTTGTATATAGATTAAAGCCTTATGGTCTGTGTATACTGCTACTTGATGTCCTAATAAGTAATTCTTGAATTTGGTGAAAGCCCAATAGACAGCATACAATTCCTTTTCAGTGACAGTATATGATTTCTGATGTTTTTTGTAAAGTTCTACTAGCAAAAGCTATTGATCTATGCTCTATCGCACCATCTGCAATCATTTCTTGGAACAAATGAGCCCCCAGTCTATAGTCACTGCTGTCAGTCAAGATGCAAAATGGCTCTGTAAGATCAGATCTGTATAACATTTTGCTATTGCACATCTGTTTCTTGATGTTGTCGAATGCCTCCTGACAATCCTTATCCCATATCCAAGTGGTATTCTTCTTCAACAAGTTGTTCAAACATGGTGCATTTCAAGCTTGCGTGCTGACAAACTAATGGTAGTTGCCACAAATTCCATAGAACGATTTGTTTCTGTCTTGAGCACAGGAAATTTTACAATGGCCTCAAGTTCTTCTTCTTCAGGCAAGATTCCTTCTTCTGAGATGGTATGGCCTGAAAATTTGAGTTGTTTAACCCCAAATTTGCACTTCTCTAGTTTTAATGACATACCTCCCTGTCTCAATCTATAACATACTTCACCCAACAAACATATATGTTCTTCCCAACTCTATCCTGTTACAAGTGTGTCATCAACATAAAGGACTAGTTTGCTTAACAATTATTTTCCTAGAACAAAATCTAATGCTCGGATAAATTCTGCAACTGATACATTAAGGCCAAATGGTACAACACAATAGCAATAGCATCCTCCTCTATACAAAAATGTGGTATATTTCCTAGACTGAATCTCCAGTGGCACCTACTGGAAATCTGCTGTTAAGTCTAAACCAGGCATTTACTTCATATGTTCAAATTGGTGTAATAACTTGTCTATGTTCCCAGGGTGATCAGTTTCCCTCTCAAGGTATTTGTTTAAATGTCTCAAATCGAACTCAAGTCTTACTCCACTGTCGCGTCTGGAAGCTACCATCAATGGGTTATTGTATTCACGACCACATCTTCTGTAGTTCTTTCCTCACAGCTTTTCTTTTTGAGATCAGTACTCCATACGGTTTGATAAAAAATGGTTTGTGAGGTTTTAGATTAAGTCTACATTCATAGTTTTTCACTTTCCCAGGTTTCTCACTAAACACATCTTTGTACTCCCTCAACAAACTACCTAATTGATCTGTCATTTCTTTACCTAGACTCCCAGCTTCCTTTAGTTTGGTGGCCACTTATTCAGCTTACTTGCCTTCGCTGAATTCTTCTTCATTGTCTTCCTCATTAAAGTCAATCTTTTCATTTATACAAATCACTCTTCTCATTTGAAAAGTGTTCTCTAGGCAATTTTGGATGTTTAGTTTGGATGTAAGTTTTAACTTTTTGTTATTCCAGTCATCTGCATTTACTCCTTGTATCCAATTCATTCCAAACAAAATATTTTCATTGAGGTCAGGGACTACAAAACATCCTTGGTTATACTGTACATCATTAATGGTGAAAGGTATTAAGGCTTGCCTGTTTACAACTTTGCTATGCCTACCAGTTACTCCTTTAATTTTGTTTCCAATAACAGGATATTCTTTGAAGTCAGAACTATGTCTTATCTAGTCTCTAAATTTTTCAGAAATGGCACAAACAGAACTACCCATGTCTATGAGGCAAACTCCCTAATAATTTGCAACTTTTATACATATATAAGGCCATCCCAAAACTTTTTCCTTCCTGCTTTACTCATCTTCATGCAACAAAACATCTTCAATCTCTCCAAAGTTCAAGTTGTTTATACCATTTTTGCCCACACAATTTCTCTTATTTGTCTATATTTTACTTAAAGCTACATCAGATGACTGCTTGATGTCATGTTCCTCTTTTACACACTGTCTACTTTTCTTGGAACTGATCTCACTGTAAGCCTGCTGATTGGTTCTACCTTCTCAGTTGGAATGCAATTCTTCACAAATAATCTTGATGACCCTTTTCTCTCTGTCACTGTCACAGTAACCCTTGTAAGTATCCCATAAAGTTTCTAGCATCACATCTAAATTATGATGGCTGCCCACATGTTCCTTATCTGATGATACCTTCCCAGTTTCCACTGATACAATCTGGTTCTCATATTCTTCACAAATACTACTGGCATGATCTTCTTCACCATTAATTAAATCTTCTTTAACCTCCATATACATTATGCCCTCTAATTCTTCCTCCCAGTCATCGTTACTACTGACAATTTCACTATCAACATTACCACACATGCTATCATCTCCAATACTAGACACTTCTACGACCTCTTTACAATGATCATCAGAATTGTTGACAAAGTAAAAGTATCATCACTTAAGTGCTTAACAGGGATAGATTCTTCCTCCATTAATTTACCTTATCCAAACTCATCAAGATTATTATCAGAACCTTTGCAAACTTCTTCACCATGCTGATTATACAGACTTGAAATAGCTTCCTCCTCTAATGGAACCTCTTCAACATTCTTACAGATGCTAATACTTCTATCTACAATACTTTCATTCATACTTTTCCAGAAGTTACTGTCAAACTGTAATTTGTTAATCTGATGTGCACTTCTTACAGTGGTTCTGTCATTTCTACTCCAATATCTTCAATTACTCTGTATTATTGAGCTTAGGCTCAATTACATCAGTGTGTGTAACAGTTCCGAGCATTCTTGGAAATCTTTTAGGATAATAAATGAAGAGGGCCTTAAAAAATTCAATGACAGCCTAAAAGAGATAGATTGCGGTCCAGTTTATAGGGAAACAGATGTAAACAAAAAGTACAATTCATTTTTAAATGAATTCATGTCTGTATTTGAGTCCATCTTTCCCAAAAAAAGTAGTTAGAAATAGTCATATAGGCAATGCCAAGAAGCCTTGGATCACTACAGGGATAATAACATCTTGTAGTACAAAGTACACCCTCCTCTAACATTATCTTTATTCAATAAAAATAATCAACACCAAACGTACTTTGTATATTTCAAACAGGTTAATATTATCTCAGCTGTTTAACCAAAAGAATTTCTATGATTTTGTATATGATATAATATATTTCAGGCTAAAATGTATACAAAGAAAGTACTTTGTTACGATCAATATTTACTAACTCTGTATGAACAGTTAAAATTACTCTTCTTTTTTTTTTAGAAACATTTGAAATTATGAAATATTTGGCACACTTAAAATTCCCATTATTAATTACACAATCTGACACTAATTATTAAATCTGTTTCTATATTCATTTATTAAATTATAAAAGAAATTAATAGAAATTCATTTGTCAACAAAATTTGTAAACTCTTTGGAATATTGTTAGTACTGCAGAACGAGGTAGTAGTGAGCATGCCTCTGATGTGATCAGATGTGTTTTTATGTTTGGCAATAACAATGTAATTTTTGATAATGAAGTGGAAATTGTAAAGACAGTGTGAGAGGGAAAAATGTGAAAAAACAAAAATCAATATAAAAACAGGCAATTCTTCATTAGTTATTACTCTAATTGGAATCAAGAGAATCAATAATATCAAAGATTTCAGCCTCAAGAGTCAGCCCCTAGACATGAAGAACTGGAGCCAACTACGCGAAAAGAAGAAAGTTAAAAAGCTTATTGTAAATCTTACTTCTCTCAAAGCTTATTAAAAGAGATTATTTTGAAGAGTGACAGTCAACAAATGATGTGAGGGAGGGGTAAGATTACAAACTCCTGTACATATTTTGTAAGTCTAGCAGAATGCATGTGGGTGTTAGTGTGGAGTAATATCACTTCACACAGTCTTCCTTTTTTTGTGTGTCTCCAAGATGTCTTAGTTGTTGACAATAAAATGTCAGCAGTGATGGTTACATCTTGGGGAAGCAATTCGTAGTACACTACACCATCATTGTTCCGCCAGATGCATAACATTATCTTTTATGGACATGTGCAGGTCTTTGCACAGGGTGTTGCTGCTTTGTTTGGGCTCAACCATTTCTTTCTTTTCCTTATGTGAGCGTAACGATACCATTTCTCGACGCCAGTAATGGTACAGGACAGGAAAGTTTGGTGTTCTTCATGAGCCAGTTGATGACAAGCAAGCAGAGATGCACATATGACCACAGACTGATTTTTGTGATTTTCGTTAGTGAATGAAATACCTGTATACCCCATTTTTTAACCTTCCCCATTGCATGTGACTGTCACTTGGTGATGGAAGTTCTTGAGTACACTGATGTGGATCATTGTGCATTAAATCATTTAAATGATCTTCAACAAACCCCAAATGTCTTCCCATACACAGTGCAAATGTTTCTGGCTGCCTCCATTGTTGTGATCCCTCTATTCAACTCAAACAGAACAGTATGTCAGAAATGTTCAGATTTCTCCACTTGTCACTCCATTTCCAAGTATCCAAATTTCCACTCACTATCTCCATGTGACAAAATGATAATATGTAACTTCAAACAGTAACAGTGAACTACAAATAGAAAGTGACAATCAATAAATAAATCCTTACCAACTGGAATACCAAAATGCAAAACAAAAACAGTATGAACTTATGCATCAACCAAATAATAATGGACCTGTGAGCCAATACAAATACTTATTAAATTGTAAGTTTTAACAGCATAATGCCTTATGTAATATGACACCTTTTACAGATCTAATCATTCTGGTGGATAGTTATGACTTACTTAGAAATGTACTCTCCTTTTCACACCCTCTTTGTTATCTTAATGTACATTTTCCAGTTTTGTGACCTTTGTTGTGCTTGACTGGCTATGAATGATATTTTACGCATACATTCTGTATGGATGTTGCCTTTTTTTTTTTTTTTTTTTTTTTTTTTTTTTTAATGATGTTTTCAGCCATTATGGCAGTTACATTAAACAAGAGTAGTTTATAGTATTTATTCTATAAGTACTTTTTCTTATATCCTTCTGAACTTTGCTATAATTTTATGTGCCGTTTTTTATTTTGATTCTGTAAGTTTTATTCCTGTAAGCTGGTGTATGTGGCTATATTCTTATGTGCAATTTCATATCTTAAATACGAAGATGACTCATGTATAGCTGATACTAGTATTCAAAACAAAAAAACATTTAAATAAATAAATAATTTTGTGGTCTTCACTTTGAGGATTTTCAGTCCTGAATATAAAAATTCAATACCTCCTGTAGCATACAAGGATGTCTACTATGCCTTGTCTTTTTATCTGTTTGATTCTCAGCTGCCTTCACTACTTTTTTGTCTCAAAGCTACCCATTCATCTTCTACTATATTCTTTTCCCTTGTTCTAGTCAATCATTGCCTCTGAATCCTTCCTTTGAAACTCTCAATAACCTCTAACAATGGAATCTCCAGATGGAAATATCAGCAATGTAAGAAAAGGCATATTGCTATTTACCATAAAGGATCCATTTTAGGTTGCAGATAGGCACAATTAAAAGACACTTTCATAAAGCTTTCAGCCACAGCCTTCATCAGTAAAAGAGACACACCCTCCATTCAAACACACAAGTAAGCACACCTCATGCTTACATGACTGCCAACTCCAGAATCTTGGGCCTGAAATGCTGGAGTTGTTGTAACTGTTGTATGTTGCTATATTCTTATGTGCAGCTGCAGTCTCAGACCTAGGATGCTGCAGTTGGCAGTTTATGTGTGCATGAGGTGTGCTTGCTCGTGTGTATGAATGGTGTGTGTCTCTCTTTTAGTGATGAAGGCTGTGCCTAAAAGTTTTATGTAAGTGTCTTTTAATTGTGCATGTCTGCAATTTAATATGTCTTCTTTACAGTAAGTAGCAATTTGTCTTCATCTACATTGTTGATATTCTCAGCAACCTCTGGTTCTTTCAACATGATCAGGTCCCATCACCTTAATTTCCTGCCTTGTTGGAATGTCTTAAGTTCTATCTACAGTTTATAACCAATAAATTATGGTCAGAGTGCCCCTAGAAATTTAATTACAATTACAATTTAAAATCTGGTTCCAAAATCTCTATCTTACCATTACATAAAGAATCTGAAAACTTCCAATGTCTCCAGGTCTCTTCCACACATACAGCCTTCTTTCATGATTCTTAAACCAAGTTTTTGCAATGACGCAATTATGCTTTTTGCAAAATTCTATCAGGTGGCTTCCTCTTTCATTCCTTTCCCCCAATACATATTCACCTACTACTTTCGCTTCTCTTCCTTTTCCTACTGTAAAGTTTCAATCCCCCATCACAATTAAATTTTCATCTCCCTTAACTATCTAAATAATTTCTACCAGAAGATGGAGCCACTTACTCCTGAAGCTTGTATACATAATACCATTTATGCACTATGGGATCAAAAGTATGTGGACACCTGGCTGAAAATGACTTACAGGTTCATGGCACCCTCCATCAGTAATGCTGGAATTCAGTATGGTGTTGATCCACTCGTAGGCTTGATGACAGCTTCCACTCTTGCAGGCATACGTTCAATCAGGTGCTGGAAGGTTCCTTGGGGAAGGGCAGCCCATTCTTCATGGAGTGCTGCAGTGAGGAGAGGTATTGATGTTGGACAGTGAGGCCCGGCTCAAAGTCAGTGTTCCAAAATATCCCAAAGGCATTCTATAGGATTCAGGTTAGGATTCTCTGCAGGCCGGTCCATTGCAGGGATGTTATTGTCATGTAACCACTCCGACAAAGGCTGTGCATTATGAACAGGTGCTTGATCGTGTTGAAAGCTACAATTGCCATCCCTAAATTGTTCTTCAACTGTGGGAAGCAAGAAGGTGCTTAAAACAGCAATGTAGGCCTGTGCTGTGATAGTACTAAGCAAAACAACAAGGGGTGCAAGCCCTCTCCAAGAGAAACACAGCCACACCATAACACCACTGCCTCCGAATTTTACTGTTGGCATTACGCACACTGACAGATGACATTCACCGGGCATTCGCCATACCCAACGTAACGTTAGCGACAGCCCCGGACGGTGCACAAGTCCCGCCCAATCACCCCCTCCACACCAATCCATATCCTAAGCTCCGCCCATGGTGCGCCGCATGTTCCAACATCAAAGTTGTTCGTATCACAGATACGCCTGTCATAAGAAGGGAGAAAATCAGTAGTTAGTACGAAATACAGTTTTTCTGGTACCATTATGAAAAGAATTCGAAATATGTTCATTAATATGCGAGTTGAAAAATCATTAATAAGAAAGAAAAATAAAAATAGTATCCACACTGTCTTTTTTATTTCATGAGCTTTCATCTGCACTATATAAAAAAATCTAATATTTGTTAACTGCAGTGAGCGCAAATTTCCATCATCTCGCATAGTGTAAGAAATTCTGTTGGGAAATGTTAATTGGTAGTATAGCCAAGGATGCTGTCCATTGTCGATTGTCTAAAGTCAATGCTGTGCATAAACAAGACAAAGTTGATGTCTTGGTTTGTTTCTGATTACCTCATTAAGACTAAAGAATATAAGAGTGGTATAATGTAGAAATGCATAATGCAAGCAGTCAGATATTTATACAGTGACATTCTTCATTAATATTTGCCTGTGTAATGGGTGAATTTTTACTTGTGAACGCTTATGACTGCTTGCTTATAGCAGACACGAGATTACTTTGAGTTCTTCTTCAGTGTTTGAGAGCTTTAGAGCTGCCTATCGTTAAACATATGTACATAATTTCGTCAGTGTCATTCCAACACATCTTATCGTACTTTGTCTGTTAGATATCAGTTTTGACAGCAGTTGGCCACAACAGTCAAGATTAGGTACCTTGTGTATGATAACTTTATTGAGAGTGCATATCTATGTTTCATTTTGACAGTATTACACAAACTGCTAAGAAGTACTAACAGCACATCACTGCTAGTATGAACAACCGCAATAAAACAAAAAACGACGAAAAAGAAACACGACAGCCACGAGGAGTACCAAAGATCATATTGATGCACTCTTGGTTGGTGTGGTGGGGGTAGGTGTGGAGGGGGCTAAATGGGCGGGGCTTGTGCAAATGTCCGGGGCTGTCGCTAACGTTTCCTCATACCCACACCCTGCCATCAGATTGCCACATTGTGTACCACGATTCATCGCTCCACACATTTTCCCACTGTTCCATCGTTCAGTGTTCATGCTCCGTACACCAAGTGAGGTGTCGTTTGGCATTTACTGGCATGATGTGTGGCTTATGACTGCCACTTGACCATGAAATCCAAGTTTTCTCATCTCCTGCCTAACTGTCGTAGTACTTGCAGTGGATCATGAAGCAGTTTGAATTCCTGTGTGATGGTCTGGATAGATGTTTGCTATTACACATTACGAACCTCTTCAACTGTCTGCAGTCTCTGTCAGTCAACAATTGAGGTCGGCCTGTTTACTTTTGTACTGCACATGTCCCTTCACGTTTCCACTTCAGTATCACATTGGAAACAGTGGACCTAGGGATGTTTAGGAGTGTGGAAATCTCACATACAGACATATGACACAAGTGACACCCAACCACCTGACCATGTTTGAAGTCCATGAGTTCCATGGAGGGCCCCATTCTGCTCTCTCACAATAGCTAATGACTACTGAGTTCACTGATATGGAGTACCTGGCAGTAGGTGGCAGCACAATGCACCTAATATGAAAAACATATGTTTTTGCGGGTGCCCAGATACTTTTCATCTGATAGTGTATGTGTGTTCTCCTGCTGCCACTTGGTGAGGTGATTCTTTTATCTGTCCAGTTACATTATGTTTTCAAAAATTGATTGTTTTCATTGATATAAGTAACTTCTTTTGTCACATCATGCATTTCTTCAATCTTTTCAGAGCTATTTGGCATACAAACTTGTACAACTGTGGTGGGTATGTGCCTTGTGTCTATCTTGGCTACAATCTATCCTGATAGGAACTGCAAAATGGCTAAGCAGGAATGGCTAGAGGGCAAATGTAAGAATTGAGAAATATATACCACTAGTGGAAAGATGGATACCACCTACAGGCCTAGAAGAAAGCAGAAGCAGCTATATGAATGTCAAGAGCTCAGTTGGAAAACCAGTCCTAAGCTAAAAAGGGAAAGCTGGAAGATGGAAGGAATGTATAGAAGGTTTATACAAGGGAGATAAACTTGCAAGCAGTATTATATAAAATGGAAGAGGACATCGATGAAGTTTAGATGGAAGATATGATACTGTGAGAGGAATCTGACAGGGCACTGAAAGACCTAAGGTGAAATGAGGCCCTAGTAGTAGACGAGATTCCATCAGAACTACTGATAGTCTTTGAGAGAGCCAACCATGACAAAACTCTTCCACCTGGTATGCAAGATAATTGAGACAGGTGAAAGTCCCTCAGATTTCAAGAACAATTAGCATTTCCAATGCATAATAAAGCAGGAGCTGGCGAATGTGAATATTAACAAACTAGCCATTTAATAAGTCATGGATGCAAATTCCTAACACAAATTCTTTGCAGAAGAATGGAAAAATTGATAGAAGCGAACCTTGGGCAAGATCAGTTTGGATTCTAGAGAAATGTAGGCACATGTGAGGTCATACTGACCCTAGAATTACCTTAGGACATAGGTTAAGGAAAGGAAAACCTACATTCATAGCATTTGTAAACTTATATAAAGTTTTTGACAATGTTTACTGAAATACTCTCTTTGAAATTCTGAAGGTAGCAGGGGTAAAATACATGGAGCAAAAGACTATTTACAACTTTTACAGAAAGCAGACAGCAGTAATAAGAGTCAAGGAGCATGAAACAGAAACAGTGGTTAAGAAGGGGGTGAGACAGGATTGCAGCCTATCACTGATGTTATTCAATCTGTACATTGAGCAAGCAGTGAAGGAAACCAAAGAAACATTAGGAGGTGGAATTAAAGTTCAGGGAGCAGAAATATAAACTTTGAAGTTTGTTGATGACATTTTAATTCTATCACAGACAGTAAAGGACTTGGAAGAGCAGTTGAATGGAATTTTTTGAATTCCAAGAGAGTTTTGCCAGTAACTGTAGTGGAATGTGGATAAATGTACCCATTAAAAGCTCGCATTCGGGAGGACGACGGTTCAATCCCGTCTCTGGCCATCCTGATTTAGGTTTTCCGTGATTTCCCTAAATCGCTTCAGGCAAATGCCGGGATGATTCCTTTGAAAGGGCACGGCCGATTTCCTTCCCCATCCTTCCCTCACCCGAGCTTGCACTCCGTCTCTAATGACCTCGTTGTCGCCGGGACGTTAAACACTAATCTTCTCCTCCTTCTCCATTAAAAGCTTTTCTAGAGCTAATAAACTCTGTCCCGTTGATTTTGTACGTTGTTGCTACAATTTTGTTTCTGGGATGACTGGCATGTTTGGAATAAAATTTGTAAAGAAGTTTTTAGTTGGGGAGGCACTGTCATGTGCATATCAACACAATGCTTCAGATATGATGCACAGTGAAACTGAAAAATTTTTGTTAATAAATTTTGGTTAAAGTCAGGACAAGCGAAAGTTAAAAGTGAATTTCTAAAGGGCCAGATTATAGACAGGAAGTGAAAGCATGAAAGATGTTTGTGAAAAAATAGAGGGTCAATTCATTTGAACAGACCTTTAAAAGGATTAACAGAAATAGATGCATTAAAAAGGAGATTTCCAGAGAAAGTATAATGAGATTTAGTATATGAGACTGATTCTATTGAATAGCTACTAAAGTTTGTGGAAAAACTTGACAGGACCATGTAGAAAAATGAGAGACATAATTTCAGTGAGGGTGGATTTGCTGGTTTTCTGCAAGTGGGTTGGAATCAAAATTATAATGGGGGAAATTATGGGAGAATGTGGATAGGTAATTTTAGGGGCAGTTTTCAAGGAGGCGGTGACAGGAGAGATTTTTAGGAAAATAGCAGGAACAGGAATGGGTACAGGGAATTTACGAATAGAAATAAGCCAAAGCAAGGGAAATATAGGCCGCATAAAAGCATGTCTTCAAGATGGCGGCACATGCGGACATACTGGTAAATCGCTCAGTAAATATCAGTAAATTACCATCAGTAAATTGTCTACTGTGTGAAAAAAAGTGATAAAAGGTGTCAGAACATGTGTAGCAACACGTAAATGGTATCATTCATGTTGTTTCATGGAAGCAAATCTTAGTGAAACTTTGTGTGGTTGCAGGACTGAGTGCAATGGTCCTGAAGCTGCCTCAGATATGTGTAATGCAAAACTCGAAATAAGTATGAGGTAAGAACAACAAAATGACTTAACTAAAGCCAGACGATATGCTGAAATGCTGAAAAGTTTGATTCAGCATGTGGACTCACCAACAGACACACAAAACTGTGAACAGCAGTGTGCATTTATTAGGCCTAAGAAATGCTCCTGCCCTGTGTTAAATACGAACGTGTATCATGTTCCACTAATGAACAGATATGAGGCATTAAATTCAGACAGTCAAAAGCCATGACTGCTCATACACGTCTATCGACCAAAAAAGTGCCTGTGGCAGTTCGTTACCACGTATTAACACAATACGTGACAACAAGGAATGGAAAACAGAAAAACAAACAGTGAAGGAAAAAGAAGAAATTTATGTTCCATCAATGAGTCATGGTAAGTGGCTAGCTACAATCATGTCCAATATCCAGTCAGACTATAAAGTCACTGCAAGTAAAAAACCTGGTGCTCCTTTACGGGAAGTGCTGAAAGACTGTGAAACTGCAGTAAAATGTGGTGTGAACTGTGTTGTAATTGGAGGAGATAACGATGTGTATAAAAATGAGAGTAGCATTGCTGTAAAAGCACTGGAAGAATCACTAGGAAAAAGTCACACGCGGAAGTATTTGTTGTAAGCATTCCTCACTGACATGACTTAATTGAAAACTCATGTATAAATAGTGAAATAAATTGTAACAAGCCAAAACCTCAGAAAGGTTTGCAGCAGTTTTGTGCACACAACCTTCACTGAGGCAACCAGCTCTGTCAGAGAGCATTTTACAAGACATGGACTGCATAGAAATCAGCTAGGCAAGAAAGTCCTGGCCAAAGAAATTCTCCAAGCAATAAAAGCAGTAGGGGTAGACATGCACAAAAAACTTGCACTACATACAATAGGTTCATTGCCAATGACAAAACAAATGGAGAATGCACCAACAGCACATGAGGAAACAACATCTCTTGCTTCATCTCTAGAAGACATTAGGCCTACATTAGCATCAGAATGTGAACCATCATTGTTACCATTGGCATCATCAGAAGCAGTAGTAGAAAATGTATCAGCTATAGAAGCACCTCCACAAACCATAGCAAAAGTTACACCAGCAACGATAACTACATCCCTGCCAAAAGGAGGGAAGAGAACTACAGCAGAAGAAGCAGTAACAAGTGTTGTGGGTAAGCAGAAAACAGTGCCTCTTCTCTGTCTACATGATTTTTAGTGGAACACAGTAAGACGAAGCAGCCCATAAAATAGGTAGTGTAAAAGATCTAATAGCTCCTAACCAAACTGTTCATTCTAAAGGCAATAACAGTTCTAATCTTAAAATTTGCTACCTGAATATTCAAGGAGTCAAAGACAAAGAATTTATTGTAAATAATTTTAGACTAGAGAACAAATTTGATATTTTTGTCTGATTGAACACTGGGCAACAGAGAGTGAACTTACAGCTATCAAATTTGATAACTATAAAATAGCAAATGGTTACTGTAGAAAAGTGCATAAAAGGGGTGGTGTGGCATTGTATACTGACCAGTCACTCAGCCACTCCATCAATAGGTTAGATCTAGACTATTTGTGTGATGAACAGAATTTTGAAGCCACTGGTATAGTTAGTAACAGTTTTAAGTAAGTGATAATAGCCTTATACAGATCACCTGAAGATAAAATTAGTGTATTTTTAGAGAAACTGGACATGTTGTTAGATGTATTTAGAAAGACAAAATGGTTACGTTATGACATTGTAATAGGTAGAGATTTGAATGCAGATTTTGGTGTACCAACAGCTAAAAATAGTGTCAATGAACTCAAAAATCTTCTAAGACAGTACAATCTGCACTTTATCAATAACAGACCCACAAGACATGAAGCATGTCTTGACAATATCTTTGTCAGTTTCAAGACAGTATTCCCATTCTCAGATCATGATTCTGTAGCATTAAATTGCACAAATAGGTTCTGTGCTGATAAGAGTAACAATGATAAACCTGTCAAAAAAACTGCTAATCACTAGATTGGTCACAAATGATAAAACTGACAGGTTTTGTAAGTACCTTACCAACAGAGACTGGTTTGGCCAGTTATTGTGGATTGTTGGCAACATTGTGCCGAAGCAGACTCTTCGAGTATTTGCTGCAATAAATAATTATAAAAAGGGTTGTTATTAAGCTGTTTTTAAATTTTTACAGTTGTTATAAATGTAATCTAAGTGTTGTTAAATTAGTGGAAGTGTTAGTGAAGTATAAAATAAGATTAAATGGGGTAAGAAGCGTATTCTTCTTCTCACACCTGTAGCATGAATCCTAGGCCTAATTTCACGCATGCAAATCGTAAGTAAGCAGTGAATTAAACTTATAGGTAAACGTTTCCAGTTGGTATAAATATAATCTAAGTGTTGTTACATTAGTGGAAGTGTTAGTGAAGTGTTAAAGAAGATTAACGGGGTAAGAAGTTTATTTTCCTTCTCGCGCCTATAGCACGGATTTTAGGCTAAATTTCACGCTTGTGTATCGTAAGTAAACAGTGACTTAAACTTATATGTAAGCACCAGTTTTTTTATTCAGTACTCTTTCAATTTATTTATATCTGCCTGAATAGTTTCTAGGGTCTTTTGTTTACGTTTTAGTCAGTACTTAAATCAGTTTATACGATTTCTGTTTTTACCATGAGTGAGAAGTGTGTGACATGCCGTAGGATCATTAGTTCTGGGGTGTGGTGTGATGGGTGCTGTAGTTTCTTTCATTGGGACTATTGTAGTGGTGTGGGAAATGGAGACATAAATGAGGCTCACCAGTGGTATTGTAGGATCTGCAGTAGAGATAGGAAAATACTGGAACAGGAAGAGAAAATTGCAGCTCTTCAAGCTGACTTAGACAAGGCAAGGGAGGATCTGGACAGGTTAAGAGGGAGAAGGGTGAACATAGGTGAGAAGTGGCAACAGGTAATAGGGGGAACAGGCAAAGCTTTGTCATAAATCTTGAAAATAGATTTGACCTGTTGCCTCAGTCAGAATCAGATAAGCCTCATGTCGCTGAAGCTATAGAAAGGGCACAACAAGCTTTCAAGGACTTAAAAAAGGTAGGGAAATTTGTAAAGAGAAAGAAAGTTCTGTTGTTAGGCAACTCCCATGGTAGAGGTGCTGGCCAACTACTGCAGGAAAATCTAGGTCCAGAGTACCAGGTCACAAACGTTTTCAAGCCTAGTGCAGATCTGGGTCAGGTAACAGAGGATGTAGGTTCTTTATGCAAGGATTTCACAAAGAAGGATGCCATGGTTATAGTGGGTGATCCGGGAAACAGCATTGACAAGACTCTGAATATTCCATAGAGAGTGACCTGGTGAAGATAGCATCAGCAAGGAAGCATACGAGTGTGGGATTTGTGTCTGTGTTGAGACGCCATGATCGGTCTCATTTGAACTCTTCCCCCAGGAGGATGAACTGGGAGTTGAACTGGCTGCTTAGGATGGATATAGGGTCCCATATTGGTTTGATTCCTGTGGATGTTATTGATAGGTGGGACTACACTAGGCATGGCCTTCACCTCAATAGGAAAGAGAAGGGAAAACTGTCTGGGTTTATTGTAGAAAACTTAAGGGGGGACACTGTCACAAGTGGTAAAATACCAGTGGTCACACGTGTCAGAGGGATGCCTTTTTTAGGATAGGGAAGGAGGAAAGAAAACAAGTTTTAAGAGAGATTGGCAGACACACTCAGTTTGAGAAAACAGATGAACAGGAGTCAGATTTTAGTACAGCCTCCATTTAAACAATGCTTAACAGAAAGTAATCAGAAACTGCCAGTTCATCTTTGCCAAAGCAGTTATAATACCATTAGTATGCAATATCAGTTATCTTTATTACACCAGAACATACCAGGACTCAGAAATAAAGTTGATGAACTACTCATTTGTATTGATGAAATGAATTCATCTAACCAAATTGACATAATCTGCCTCTCTGAACATCAAGTGACCACTGGTATAGATATCTTAGACATTTCAGGATTTAAGCTAGCTTCCTACTTCTGCAGAGGCAAGACCTCTTCCACACTTGGGATGAGGCCCCCTAGTAGACATGCAAAGTGGCCATTGGTTTTATTTCCAGCCTTGGATCCTATTTTCTTAAGAGTCTCCATAATGCACCTAATATTATAGCTCCCAACAACTAACAAACCCATACCCAGTGCTTACCCAGACTCTTCTGGAGCAGTGGCCACTTATCCAGTCATAGGTGAAATGTATGAGACGAGACGGCTATTTCTCATCTTCCTCTTCACCTCAAGTGATGCAAACATTATAAAACCTCCACCCATCCTGAGGGCAGCATGGTCCCCCCACATCAGTGCGCACCCAAGGTAGCAGCTAGAACATGGCTGACCTTGGCCAATGGTGTCTTCAGCTGTGTGTGATCTTGATAGCTCCTCCTGCCACACAAAGCAAACATACTCCCTAGCCATTCCAATACTAAAATTTGAAAGAAAACAGAAACAAGCCCTGTTGCCTTTCAGACATGGATTTGCAGTACCAAACTTCTTAAGCTCAATGCAAGCTACTAGAAACAATGATCAGGTGACTAACACTACATCACTGCATGCCAGTAGACAAAAAAGTACCAATGATTCGGATGCTACATTGCCTCTCCTCTGTATATCTGAAACAAAATTTAATTTTAATCAATTATATTAACTAAAAAAACTGGCATTTTCAAAGGTAATGGTAGTTCATGTTACCACAACGTACTATCTGTGAAGATATTCCTGACACTTTGGTTGAGAAATGTTTGTTTTTCTGAGTTACAGTTACAACTATCTAGACTGTTGACTATGACGCCACAATGCTTTACTTCACATTTCCTACTTCCTATTTCATGTTATGTCTTACCTTCCTCCATCTTTTGAACTGACTTACCCACCCAGTTATAAGTCATTGGGGATGGGTTTGTTAATTGTTGGGAGCTACAATATTAGGTGCATTATGGAGCTCCTTAAAGAAATAGGGCGCCAGGCTGGAAATAAAACCAACGGCCACTTTGCATGTCTACTAGGGGGCCTCATCCCGGGTGTGGAAGAGGTCTTGCCCGTGGCTGTTGAGCGTCCAGGATGCCTTCATGTTAAGTTATGGCTCATATTGGCACCAATGACCCAGTTATAAGTCTGAACTATGCTGTAACTTCGCATTTGTCACAGAGAAATTGATTGCCAGAGGTGAAAGAAGTGACAAATGAAACAAAAATTTTGGTACTACCCAAGGATTAAACCCAGAACCTTTGAATTTGCAGTCTCTCACTTACACTCCCTCCTTTTCTTTTTTTTTTTTTTCCTTTTATCTTCTTCCGGAGGTGCCCATAGCAGCCAGACAGTGGGATATCCAGGTTGTCATCTCATTCAGTGAAAGTTAAACACCCTATAATTACTGTTGATATCACTCATCAGCCTATCCTATGCTATATCTTCAATCCCTTCTCGCACCTGGTACATCCTAATGGTCTGGAGGGTGCATTAACAATGACCCCATGTAATTCACAAAGAGTGAAGCATACAGTGCCTTGTACCATAAAACAGTGAAATTGCTCATTAAATACCACCAAAAATCTAACAACTCTGCATTAAAAAAGTATAAATACGCTATACCTTTAACCTACACCATGGCGTTATTACAAATAGTGAGGTAGTAAGTGATGTTGGGATGGATCAATTCAGTGGGTTCTATGGACTGGAGCATCCATCGGACATAGGATGTGTGAGGAACGCATCTGGGGCAGAGAGGGCCCTCAGCAAGATGTATGGTGTATAAACATTGTCAGTTGAGGGATATTTCAGTAGTTATAAAATACCACAGGTCCCTCACTGCAGAGGGAAGGAAAGGTGAGTGCATGTTACTCCAGACTTGCTTCCAGCCAGCCACCAGATGTCACCGTTCAATCACATTAGCAGGCAGTGTCCATTGAAAGTATTGGTAGAAATCTTTGGTCCAGGAACCCACATGGTCGGCAGGACATCCAACATAACTCATGCCAGATAGATGCAAATGTGACACAGTGGTGGTGCAGTATATCCAACAGGAATTGCTGGGTAGAGGGATTGAAGTGCCACCTCCTCAATCAGTGTACCAGTGAGGGCGTCCTTGTCTGAAGCATGCAGGTGATGCATCATCTGCAGAAAGAGAGTGCACCCTCTAATTTGCATGTGTACCTTTACAATGCCACCCATATGTGAGGGCAACATCAGTATCATGTGACAGGTCTTGAACACCCTACCACTGCTGACAAGATGACCAGAGGCCACCTGGAACTTGGCATCCAACATAGTGGGTATTGGGAGAAGTATGTGTAATGATTAACTTTTGGGCTGAGGTAGACTTTGGCAAAATGTACCCATATGACCAAGTCAAGTGTTCAAAAAAAGTATGGAGCTGAACTTGTGTGTTGATCATATCACATAGTCTGCAATATGTAGCTGCTACTGTGAGCCCCACACTCCCACGGGAGGCCACTCCCAAACATTTCATCGTCGGGGCCTTGTTAATGGGCAATGGTGTACTGATATTCAGTCCTCTGCCCACATCCATGTAATGTGATTTCCGCAAGTAGATACAGCTCCTGGCCACCTCACCATAGGTGAGGTCCCTGACCATGGCATGAATGGCCATACTTGAGACATGGCGAGGGATCGTATCCTCAGGGCATAAGATGCCCTGCCCACCACTAAGTGTTCTGTAGCACCTTGAAACAATGGAGCTACCTCAGTAGAGTAATAGATCACTTGCTCTTGACACTTTGTAGTACCACATGAGGCATACAGATTCAGAAGGCAGACTGCCCCATTGGTGAGTGCAACGTCTCGCCCTGTTCGTAAATACTGAATATGTGTTGCTTCTGTGCCATCCACCATCGCGTAGTAGTATGGCTGTACCACAACCAACAACCATTGTTGGTAGTTGGTTTGGCACAAGACATGTATCCATAAACATGCAGGTGCAGATCAGGCAGTACCTCTTGGAAAAACATGATATCAATGTCTGCCACCCGATCATGTCCTTCAACAGCTGAACTTTGATTGCAGAACTAATGTCTTTGACATTGACTGTACCTATCTGATAAACCTGGCTCATTGGATAGTATGATGATATATCCTGCACTTGTTTAAGCCAGTAAGCTCCACATCATCTATCTGACTGTCTCTGTCACCTGTAACATATTGTTTGCTTGAGACAAGATGTCACTCAATTCTGACAACATTCTTTCCACCTCCATCTCAGACACCCAGTCACCACGCTGGATGCATGGTACATTAGGCGACAGATGATCTTAGCCACAAAATTTGCCAGAGGGCTCATCAGTGGTTTGAATGCCGTTGGAGTGAGGTCCTCAGCTTAAGCTGCAGAGGGATTGTCTTCCTCTTCCTGCAATGTGTCGCCATTTTGGAAAGCATTTCCTCTGGAAAGCCTCCTCTTCTTTCATTGTTTGAATGGCTTTTGCATGCAGGAACACATGTCTGCATTATGTGGATCATGATCTGCATCTGAGCTTTAATCAACCTTCAAGTGCTCTCCTTCCTTACCCAGATGCAAGTGCAGACTTGGTTACCACTGCTGAGCATGTCAGTGGCACTGATTCAGGCTGTGGCATCATGAGTGGGGAAACTTGGCCCACGAGGGTTGGTAACTGGAATGGAACAATATCCGTGTCCGTCATGTTCCTCGCTGCCTTAATTTATGTGATAGGCAGTATCAGTGGTTGCGATGTAAGCATTGTGTCTGCACATAGTATCTGGACAAGATGTTGCTCCAGGCATTCAGAGCAAACATGCCCTTCCTGTCTATGACCTGAACAAGTCCTTGTTGACCATCATAAATGACTATCACACAACATCCACCAATGCCATGTATGATGGGATGTGTTTTCACAGTTCAATTCACACCCGATGCACTCCGTTCAGAACAGAACATGTCTTGAACATGTATCACTTTTCTTCCTCATGACTTAGCATTTCCCCATAAGACCACAAGGTGTCTACAACAAGCATGGCTGGAAGTTCTAATGGCAGCTTGAAGATTCATATGTTCCAAACTCTGAGGTCTGCATGGTCAATAGTCCCTACAGACACATAGCTGTCCAAGTGGAGGAAATGACATCCATTGGTAGAATGAGGAATAAGCCATTCACACATTGCTTCACTGATAAATTTCGGGTAAACTGTGCTGGAGATGATTGAAAGATGTATATCGAGGAGTTCCTGTGGATCAACATGCATTACTTCATGCAGGAAATGCTCTACTTTGTATGCCTTAGATTGTGCATACTGGGAATGGAACATTAATTTTATTGTGGCCCTTGTTTATGGAAGCACCATCGCCATTCGAGGTGATTTGTTTACACTACAGTACCACTACCCACACAAATAAACAATGGCCTGCTCATTCAGAGTCACACACAGCACCGCACATGTCTGCTTCACAACACAGCTGAGAGCCAACTGCCTGAGGACTTGTGACAAAGCAAGTGGGGATAATTTTACTTCTCCTCTTGTTTTGCCATCTACCTCCTTAAATTTTTTAACCATTAACGTACATGAATATAATCTGCATTTTCATTAAAGAGATGGGTTGGCCCTAAGGTTTAAAGAATATAACATGAGATCTAATTTTGTGCTTAGTTTTATGGGTGTAATTGATTTTCTAATTTATTTTGTCTATTCCTACTTAATATCTTTAATTACAGTGTGAAATCAGTAATTTTTTCTTAACTTAATTTCTATTGTTGACTTATAAACAAATATAAATTCTATAATAATTATTAACTTTCGGAAGACAAAACTCAAGCATTCTTTAAGTATTTATTTGGCTATATTCAAAAATGTGTTAGCAAAGCCAGCCCTTAATTGAATCCAAAGTAATTAACAGTTTTGTCAAAAGTGTTGTTTCCATAACTATGTTTGTTACTTTCATAATTTAAACAAATAATTCGGCCTAACTCTTGTAGTAGAAGAAACTGTTAAAAAGTACCAATTTTTCAATGTATTCAGTTAATCAAATGAGTTAAGTTTTAATTGTAATTTGTGTAAGTTAAACATCAAACAATGTGTAGTTTACGTGACTATTATTGTGAGGATATATATAGGCCTGATTGTTGTAGTTTATGCAGATTAACACAGCTAAATGACAAGTAAAAACTATTTAAGGGACAAAATAAATTTTTGCTTTATTTGCGCAACACATAATAATACATTTGGCTATGCAAATATATTACGTTGCCCATTAACAAACATGGAACATGTGTATTCCACAGAGTCTAATGCACTCTGCGCATCATATCTTGTGTGCCACTATGCACACTGGAAAATGTTTGTTTACACATCCCCAACACCGATTTTTGGTCCTGAGACAGTCAGTCCATGGCTGAGTTTCAGACAAGAAACCTGTGTTGGTTAGATCAACAACAATGCATCAACTTAACCATGAAGTAAGTGTTACACCAATATACCATGTGTTAAAACAATGACAGTGTGTGTTCCATAAGTACCTAATTACTTTACAAGAACAGTGAACTGTGTGGTTAGGCTTTTACTATTTGTGGACGTTCAACAGTTAACTATTGTAGCAGTATGTGGATGTTTGCCTGCAACCTATTAATGAGGCTTATCGAAAGTTAAACAATAGAGCACTGGCTATATGTAACTGTGTATATAGGGGGGGGGGGGGGGGGTTGTGAACAATGAAAGTAAACAACTATGAAATTCAACTGAGCCCCTGTCAGCTACGTTATTTACAGTAGTCAGTGTCGAAATTGCAAACCCCATATTTCATCCAGTGCAGTAACGCAGCACGTCGACACCGAGGACAATCAATGAAAACAATAAAGCAGGTGATTGTCACATTTGTTGCCTCAATGTGAGGACTGTTGTACATGGGCACAATAAATTAGGACTCACAAACTTTGACAGTGAAATGTGAACTTGGGCAGTTTGCAGTATAGTTTTAAATGGAGGAGGTGCAACAGCCAGTTGGCCCTGGGGTTTCATGGCCAAAGTAGGGGAGCAGCCAATCAGCAAGCGGGTTCTACGGAAGCGGCCATTGCGTACTGGAGCAACCAAGCAGCGTGCAGGTGGACATAGTGGACAGAGATAAACAAGATGCCTCGGCAAAAGAATTGCAACTTACAGCAGATGATAAATCGGGATGACAACTGCTGCAGCAGCAACAGCAACAGCAAGCAGCAGACAAGTGATTAAAAAAGAAGCTAATTTCATAGCAAAAGCCATTTCATATTAAGTGATGCATAATGAGTGGCCTTAATGAATGAGATTGTGTGATGGGAGACAAGGCACAACACGGGTCTGGTTCAGTAGACGATAGTGCTTATAAATCAGACATGAATGTAACTTTGAATGATCAGGACCAAAGTCCTATTGTAGATGAAATGATAAAAGTGTCATCTACATTGTGTGGTGATGTGAGCAAATTGGACAAAAACAGTACTGAAGTGGATGAAATCATTAGGGTTAAGGAGGAGGAATCTAGTAGTGAAAATCAGCAAGGGTAACAGTTTATGGCAGACGGAAAATTGGAAGCAATGTTAAGGCAAATTATGAGTAGTAAGTGTATGAAAGAAGACATTAGCAGGGTGGAAAATAAAACTGATAGCATTAGAACTGGTTAGCTTAAAGGATGAATTGAAGGAAGAAATTAAAAAGGAGATTAAGGTAGTCAGCTCTAATCTTTCAGAATTAAATAAAAAGTTTGAGGCAGTAGTTAAAGATTGTGATAATACTAATGAGAAATTAAAATTAATGAGTAGTAAAAGTGTGGAAGAGAGAAAGAAGCTTTGTGATGACAATAGTAGGAAAGTGTAGGTTTCCAAAAAACAATGTGCTGAAGATAGGGTTAAACTTGAGAACCAAATTAATCAGATTAGAAATGAATTAGAAACAAAGGTAGAAACCAAGTGTGCAGTAGTGGTAGAGGAAAAACTGGAAAATGTAAATGAAAATGTAGATTCAAAATTGGTCAAAATAGAGAAAAAGGTGAAAGAAGTACATAATCTAAAGCATAGAGAAAGTGACAGTGGGTCTGGTAAGAGGATGATAGTTTTTCCAGGGAAAAGATTAACAAGGATTTGTTGTGTGAAGAAGATCACATGATACGTAAAAAGGAAGTGTGGCACCCTGTAATAACAGAAAGTGTAAAAGGTATACATGTAAAGTGTTTACTGGACAACGGTAGTGATTTGAATGGCATTACACAAGCAAATTTTGAATCTATTAAGAACACAGAGGGTATAGTAATGATGCATGTGTCTGGAATAAAAATTATTGGTGCTACTTGTAAGCTATCAGAGTGTGAAACGAGAGGTATTATTAACTGTGAAACTGGCAGGACAGTTGTTGGAGTGCAATTTGTTGGTGATTTAAAATCTCAGCATTGATGTAATATTTGGGACTAATTTCTTGTGCACTTAGCAAGTAGGTGGTTCAACATTCTGTGTTGGATTCATTATGTGGCAATAATGCTTACCCCAGGTGTCTGTCTCATTTTTCATGTTTCCTGAGACATGAAAACTCTTCTCGTATCCTATTTGCAGTTTATAAGTGAATCAGAGTCATGCTACTTGGACTTTTATGTGATTTTTTACAGTAGGATACTTTAGTATAGGGATAGGTTACAAAAAGTCTCTCCAGGGTTGTGTGTAATATGGTATGTTGTGTTAGTTACAAGTAATTAAATCATAAGAGGATGGAAGAAAGTAAATTGGTACCATGATTAAAGAATTTCTGTCAAACAAAGAGGTAAGATAAACAGACAGTGAAAGGTGTCAGCATATGTGGACTATAATTAACATCTGAAGTAATCAGCGCATGTGTGAAGTTAGTATAATTTGGTGCAGCAGCAGAAGATGCAGTAAAACCATCTTGGATACTATGTCTTAATATTAATTATGGTATAATAGAAGTGTTTGTGTTCAGTGCAGTCAGGATACTGAGATAACTATCTATGTATAGAAGTGTGTCATGGTACAGCCTTTTCTAACATTAAGTAATTACAACTTTAAACATAATTTCCTGTAGTAATGTGCATGGAAAGAGTAGCCCTTTAGACTAGAATATTAAGCAATTCGATGAAATAAAGTGAATAGTAATGAGAGTTAAGTTTGCCTTAGCATAAGGATCTGTTACTGTGGAGTGTTTTTCAGTAGAATCAATTACGCATTAAATAAGCAGAGTAGGTGTTTATTTATTAGATAATGAAGCAGTCAAGAAAGTGGTAATACTGGAACAAAGAACAATAAGTTTGCTGATTAACTGATAACTGTGGTGCTAAACTGATGTGAATATTCTGACAGGTCAACTATTTTGTAACATTTGGTGATTTTATGAGGATTTAATTTTCTGGATAAATGAGAGTAGTATTCAGAGTGTAGAAATAGGGCAATGACTTGGCACTACTTCCATCCCCGTTATTTTGATTTGAGTAGTAATTAAGTTGTGTGATGGTGATTATCCTTTTTTCATATAGTAATGATTAGTAAATCTATGCTACTGCACATCTTGAGTTTTTGCAAGAAGTAATGTACATATTTTAGACACTAAGGTGAGATTTTGCAAATGGGAAAGAGACCCGAGTCTTTCAGATTTAACCAGTGTCAGACAGTTACGACTTAGAGTAATGTTTTGTAGTGTAATGCGCACTTGAATTAAAAAATTTTTTTAGGCCACACCATTTGTACTACAGTCAAATTTAGTGCTAATTACTGTAATGTTATGAGAACTATGTAATGTGTTTATTTATGATGTAATGACTATCATTTGCCATTAGTGTTAGACATTTTTTTCCCAGACTTACGCTAGAAGTAAAAGTAAGTGTGCTAAAGTAGGGTACTTTTTTCTAATTTTTTCCATGTACTGCAGCAGATGAGAGCCACATTAAAAGGAACTGATCGCAGTGCATTTCCTTATAACTGTCACTTGGACCTGTTGAAGCCATGGATAACTTGGTGAGAAAATGTATAAAAGCTCATTAAAAGAGTGAAAGTGCTTGTGAAAAATACTAAACGCTGAGCAAGGGATATTTTCTGTCTAAAAAGTGAACTGCAATGTGCAGTGTAATTTAACTTATTGAAATGCATGAAGATTTATTATTTTAAGCAAGACAGGACTTGTATCAAGTGATATGTATCTTAGAATGTAATCTTCACTTACCCAAAAAGGACATCTCTTACGATGAAGATGCTTAATTTTTGTTAAAAGTACAACTTGTGGATATTTTGTGACATTGTACAATACACTGTATGTAAATATTTAGTATGGGGATTTTTGTATGGCCAGTTCAAGGAAGTATAAATTTGAGAAACCTTTTGTACTGTAGTTTTGATAAGATTTGTTATGTAATATTCTTTTGTGTGCAAATTGTTAAGACCAATTCCTGGTGTCACTTATGGTCATTGAATTGCCCAGTTAGCTATTTGCAATATCTATCTGGTCAATCGAATGAGGGGGGTGCTGTGATGAAGCAAACTGGGATGATTTTACTTCACCTCTTGTTTTTCCATCTGCCTCCTGAAATTCATTTTTTTCACTTTTAACTAATTATCATTAACATACATGAATATAATCTGCATTTTCATAGAAGAGAAAGGTTGGCCCTCAGTTTTAAAGAATACAACACAAGATCTAATTTTGTGCTTAGTTTTATGTATGTAATTGATTTTCTAATTTATTTTGTCTATTCCTAGTTAATATCTTTCATTGGGGGCAAAAAGAGTAATTGTTCTGTAACTTAATTTATACTGTTGACTTATAAACAAATATAAATTCTATAATAATTATTAACTTTTGGATGACGCAACACTAGCATTCTTTAAGTATTTATTTGGCTGTATTCGAAAATATGTTAGCAAAGCCAGCCATTAACTAATTCCAAACTAATTACCAGTTTTGTCAAAAGTATTGTTTGTGTAACTGTATTTATTACTTTCATAATATAAACAAATAATTTGGCATAACTCTTGTAGTAGAAGAAACTGTTAAAAAGTACCAATTTTTCTATGTATTCAGTTAATCAAAAGAGTTAAGTTTTAATTGTAATTTCTGTAAATTAAACATCAAACAGTGTGTAGTTTCAGTGACTATTATTGTGAGGATATATAAGGGCCCGATTGTTGGTCCTGAGACAGTCAGTCCATGGCCAAGTTTCAGACAAGAAACCTGTGTTTAGTCAGATCATCAACAATGCATCAAATTAACCATGAAGTAATTGTTACACTAATATGCCATGTGTTAAAATAATGACAGTGTCTGTTCCATACATACCTTATTATTCTAGAAGAACAGTGCACTGTGTGGTTAGGCTTTTACTGCTCAGATGTTCAACAGTAAACTATTGTAGCAGTATGCGAATGTTCGCCTGCAACCTATTAATGAGGCTTATCGAAAGTTAAACAATAGACCACTAGCCATATATAACTGTGTTTTTACGGGGGGGATTGTGAACAGTGAAAGTAAACAACTGCGAAACAACTGTGCACCTGTTGACTACATTATTTACAGTAGTCAGTGTCAAAATTACAAACTCCATGTGATTCTTCAACTTCTCTCGGCGTATTTCTTGCTCAAACAGTCCACGGGTGTACTGCTGCTCCATAGTGTCCAACAGGCACATGTTGCCATCATCAGGTGCACTGACGAACTGAGCTCCTGAGGTCCCTGGGGTCGGTGCAACTGCCTCATCTGCCATGGTTGCTTGTTCGTTTTCTTTGCTGAGCCTCTTTTTAATTTGATTCAGTGCTGGTTCCCATGCCTTGCTGAGGTTATAGCCGCAGTCTCTATTGATGAGTCTGTCCCTGGTGTCAATTTTGATAGTCTCTGTAACGACGCTGTCCCAGTATTTAGATGTCTGTGCCAAGACACTGGTATGTTGGTAGTCCATTTCATGATTTTCAGATAAACAGTGCTCTGTGACTGCCGACTTGTTGGGGTACATATGTAAAGTGTGCCTCTGATGTTCTCGCCAACAATCTTCGATGGTGCACACTGACTGTCCAATCTAAGTCTTCCCACACTCACAGGGAATCTGGTATATGCCGGCCTTCCGCAAACCGAGATCGTCTTTGACACTTCCCAATAATGCTCGTGTTTTATTGTGTGGGCAAAAGATAGTTCATACTCGGTGTTTCCTAAATATTCGTCCTATTTTCCCCGATAGTGCGCCAGTATACGGTATATAGGTGGTGGCTATCTCTTCCTCCTGACTTTGTCCATCTCCACACGCTGTACTGTAGAGGTGGGGTGGAGAGCGCGTCTGATCTGCCATTCCAAGTACCTGTTTTTCCGAAATACAGTTTTGTGGTGTTCTAGCTCATGGGGCAGACTCTCTGTGTCCGAGATGGTGCGCGCCCTGTGCACCAGTGTTTTTATTACTCCATTCCTCTGTGAAGAGTGGTGGCAGCTATTTGCATGCAAATACAGGTTGGTGTGCGTTTTCTTCCTGTTTACCCCATGGCCCAGGGTGCCATCTGCTCTTCTTTGACCAT
The DNA here is from genome assembly GCF_023864275.1 of Schistocerca cancellata. Classification (NCBI taxonomy): domain Eukaryota; kingdom Metazoa; phylum Arthropoda; class Insecta; order Orthoptera; family Acrididae; genus Schistocerca; species Schistocerca cancellata. The sequence goes on along the minus strand of NC_064633.1, from coordinate 312,563,829 downwards.
GACGTCCAGGAATGGTAAACTTCTTTCTGCTCTGGTCTCCATAGTGAATTTGATGTTCGGATGTATGTAATTCAGGTGTGTAAGGAAGTCTAGGAGCTTGTCCCTTCCATGGGGCCATATCACAAACGTGTCATCAACATAACGTAGAAAACAAGTAGGTTTCCATTTGGATGATGCCAAAGCTTCCTCCTCAAAATACTCCATATAGAAATTCGTGACCACATGCGAAAGTGGGCTCCTCATTGTGACTCCTTCTGTGTGCTCATAGTATTCTCCATTAAACAGAAAATACGTGAAGGTCAGAACGTGCCTGAAAAGGTTGGTCATCTTCTTGTCAAATTTCTGTGCAATGAGCTCAACTGACTCTCGAAGAGGCACACTGGTGAATAACGAGACAATGTCAAAACTCACCAGGATATCTGAGTCTTTCAGCTTGAAGGTCTCGAGACATTTTACGAAATCCATAGAATTCTGAACGTGATGAGGGCATTTACCCACGTAAAGGCTTAGTAGTTCTGCCAGGTATTTGGCCAGAAAATATGTAGGTGCCCTAATGTTGCTGACAATTTGGCGTAATGGCACCCCTTCTTTGTGGACTTTAGGGAATCCATAAACTCTTGGCGGTACAGGTCCTTGAGGTGTTAATTTCTTGGTGATACCCTCTGGTAAATCCACGTGCTTGAGAAGAGCCCTAGCCTTGTTCTCCACCTTCTTTGTGGGGTCAGTGTTGATCTTCCTGTAAGATTCGTCACTTATTTGCATGCAAATAACTGGCACCACCCTTCACAGAGGAATGGGGTACTAAAAACACTGGTGCACAGGGCACACACAATCTCGGACGCAGAGAGTCTGCCCCATGAACTGGAACACCTCAACACTGTATTTCGGAAAAACGGGTACTTGGAATGGCAGATCAGATGTGCTCTCCACCCCACCTCTACAGTACAGTGTGTGGAGATGGACAAAGTCACGGAGGAAGAGAGAGCCACCACCAATGTACCATATACTGGCGCACTATTGGGGAAACTAGGACGAATATTGAGGAAACACCGAGTAGGAAGTGTCTTTTGCCCGCCCAATAAAACCTGAGCATTATTGGGAAGTGTCAAAGACGATCTCGGTTTGCAGAAGGCCAGCATATACCAGATTCCCTGTGAGTGTGGGAAGACTTACATTGGACGGACAGTGCACACCATTGAACGTCGTTGCCAAGAACATCAGAGGCACACTCGACTTATGTACCCCAACAATTCGGTAGTCGCAGAGCACTGTTTATCTGAAAATCACGAAATGGACTACCAACATACCAGGGTCTTGGCACAGACATCTAAATACTGGGACAGTGTCGTTAGAGAGGCTATCGAAACTCGTACCAGGGACGGACTCATCAACAGAGACTGCGGCTATAACCTCAGCAAGGCATGGGAACCAGCACTGAGTCTAATTAAAAAGAGGCTCAGCAAAGAAAATGAATGAGTGACCATGGCGGATGAGGCAGTTACACCGACGCCACCACAGAGGCCGATGCCAGCCTATCAGTGACCACTGACGTATGGCCACGGGCACGGACCGTGGAGAGAACGCTTCAGGGGGAAGGGGATTTAGGACGGCCACCCGCCCTCAGGAGCTCAGTGCATCAGCGCACCTGACGATGGCGACATGTCTGATTGCCGAAATATTGTCCCTGTTGGACACTATGGACCAGCAGTACACCCATGGACTGTTCGAGTACAAACTCCGTGTTTCAGCAGAGCAATGCAGTACATTGACACCGATGACAAGCAACAAAAGAATAAGCAGGCGATTGTCACAGACTGAACCCAGAAGTCTGGCAATTATCCCCTAAACAATATGACTATCACCAAGACTATCTAATTATATCAGACTATGCTTTAAATTGCTAAAATTAGAAGGAAGGTCAGCATTGGCCATAATTTTGATGAATTATTAAAAGAAAAATCGATTTTTGATCACATAATGATCATCTTCAGAGCTTTAGTGAACAAATTCAAGCTCGTAGGCACTGGTGTCTAGTTATTAGCAGTAACAGAAGCTATGAAACAATATTGTGATCATTTCATAGCTTTATACACCAAAGCACTGAAGATGATCATTATGCAATCAAAAATCGATTTTGCTGTTAATAAATCATCAAAATTATGACCAATGCTGACCTTTCTTCCAATTTTATTTATTGTATGGTCGTTGTCCACACAGCAATCTATTTAGTCACCAATCTTTAAATTGCTGTTTATTCTAAACAGAGTAATCAGAAACATTACTCATCTGAAAGCTTTCTCACTGACATATTTCTCACTGAACTCATGATGTTGTTTTAACTACATAATTTGATCACATTGATAAGTTGCTGGAACAAAAATCATACTGATTTTTAAGTATTCCCTTTTTGGAGCAGGTGGCACAGTGTAGTAAGATACATTTTTATTTTACCAAGGATGCAAGATTCTGAGTTGCTTGTCTCATGAAATTTCCTTTATCATTGACCTGCTCTTGTAGAAGGTCATTTGTGTTTCTTACAACAACAACACACTATTTACTGCTGCATGTTTATGAATTCAGACTGTTGTACTGCATTCAGATATATTCCAAATCATGGTCATAATTGGCATTTGCTGTTAATTTTCTTCATGTGAAATTAATGCTAGTTCATTATGCTGCAGAGAGCTATATAAAACAAATCTGTGGTCACAATCAGAAACTAAATTTAACTTTGAACTGATGGACAGAACAACCATAGATTATTAAACAGTCAGTATAATCACATTCACTGGATACATATTCAAACACTCCAATGAAGTATTCACTATAGTTATAACAATATGTGTGGATGTGATCAAAGAGAGAAATTGATACATAGACTCATACCATTGTTGCTCAGGTACCACACACTATTGCCCAGTCTTCTGTTTAGAGCTATGAACTATGGTATTTGAGGTCTGTCAGACAACTGGATCATTTCCTTCCTGACTAATCATAACCAGACAGTGTACATCAAGCACACAAATATTGAAATAAAAACTTTATCTGAACACTTATCTGATTATAAACAAATTAACTGTGGTGTACCCCAAGGATCAGTAATGGGACCCCTTCTGTTCTTTATGTACGTAAATGATCTAAACTTAGATGTTGATGCGCATAAAATAATCGTATTTGCAGATGAGACCACACTTCTACTAAAAGGGGACAGCAATAAACACTTACAGCAAACAGTAATCATGGTCACAAAACAACTTAGTACCTCGGGACAGAATAATAAGCTTGTAATAAACAGTAAAAAAACCATTGCACTAAAATTCCACAATGCCCCTAACAAGGGCATGTTTATCCCATTGATCTCTATCAATGACTAGTTGGTAACAGTACTGATACCAAATTATTTGGAATTTGGCTGCAGAGCAATGTAAAATGGAATATGCATATTGAATATCTCAATGCAGAACTGAGCAAAATATGTTACCTTGTATGATCACTAAAATCATGCTGTAGTAAGAAAACAGTAATGAATGCATATCATTCCTACCTTCATTCTCATCATAGATGTGGGGTCAGTTTCTGCAGAAACTCTAAAACAGCTAATAGCACTTTTTAACTACAAAACAGGGCTATTAGAATCTTGTTTGGGTGCTAGCCTAGAGACTCTTGTGAACATCTGTTTAAGAAATCTGGTATTCCTCCATTGCCATGTGTATACATTATGGAATCCTTTCTATTCTTTAAAATAAATCTAATAAGTAAGGACTGCAGACTGCAAAAACACTGATATACATGATCACTTTACCAGACAGAACAGAAACTTACATATAACCTAAATCAGCACGGCTCTGTGCGAAAAAAGTACTTTTCACATGGGAGTTAAGCTTTATAACAAACTTCCTGAAAACATAAAAGTTACTACTGAAGTCAATACCTTTGGAAAATCTCTAAAGTCATATTTACAACATCACTGCTTTTACTCCATTGAAGAATATTTAAATTTACAAAGGTTTTATATAAATATTTATGTATAAAGTAAATTATTGTAGCCTTAAATAAGTATGAAACTAGAATTATATGAATACATCCAGCTGCAGGCATTGATATATGTCAACGGGGACAGGTGAAAATGTGTACCCCGACCGGAACTTGAACCCGGCATCTCCTGCTTACATGGCAGACACTCTATCCATCTGAGCCACCGAGGGCACAGAGGATAGCGCAACTGCAGGGACTATCTCACACACGCCTCCCATGAGACCCACATTCTCACCTTGTATTTCCACACACTACATTCGCAGTGTCCCATTCCAACATACTCTTTACTCATGGAAGATGTTCTTACCAAGTCCCATAAGAGTTCAGGGAATATGTATGCATCTGCACAGAAGAAGAAGGTCATGGCTGGTATTGCCAGCACTATATACTTATATGGATATCCATATAAGTATATTAAATAAGTATGTCTAGAAATGACTTTCAGCTGTATACTTACAGCTTTACTTGTCCAATGTCTTATGCAAAAGCTGCTTTGTAGACAACAGGACCAAACAATAAAATAAAATACAATACAATACAACTACATTTAAGAATGACATATAAAGTGATAACTAATGTAACAGATGAGAAAAGATAATACCTGCTACATGTGAAAGCCAAGTCAAAATCTAAAGAAATGACTTACATCTGGTTGCTCTGAACAACAGAGAAACGTATTTAAATGTTAGGCCTACTTCATTTGTTACAAAACATGAGCAACATATCTGAAGACTTATAATTCCATAGCAGGCCACCAAGAAATTTTTAAAATGACTGTACTCAGTCTCATCATTCTCTCTGTCTTTTACTTCCAAAATAATTGGTAAAACAGTCAGTCCATCACTTGGTCTGGTGTTAGCTCTGACATATTCCATATTCATACTGAAGTATGTCATCATTTGACAAGACTTGGGATGAAAATAGGGATTTGTGTTTTTTTTTTAAATTTATGATGAAACAAAATTTAAAAGCACACAAGTCAATAAAAATAAAATTTTATTAATCATTGAACAATATGCAAAAATAATAACAATTAATACAGGTTTCAGTGTAAATGTCTTTTCTTATCCTTGTTTATTGCAGTGAATAACTATTTTGATTGGATTTCCACTGCCAGATATTGCAGTCTCAAAAGCTTGTGGAGTTTGTTCCAATGTAAAGTTGTGAGTAATGAGTGGCTTCACATTTGCTTTACCAGAAGCAACAAGTTCCAAGGCCAATGGATAGCTGAAAATAGCAAAAAGAAAAATCATTCAGATAATTAATTGATAGCAAATTAATTTTTGGGGTAAAATTATGAGAGGACACACAATTTTAGTTATCACCTGGAATAAATAAGGTTAATTTTAACTATCACATGGAATAAATAAGGTTACTACTATCTGTAGGTAGATTTCCACAGTCCTGGTCGTATGGTATTGAGATTTCCTAGACATGTGCCTCCCACTCCCCTCTCTTCAGACTCTCTGTGACCCCATGAACCAAATCATGGCAATTCCTTCTGTGCTGCACTTTCTCCTGGAGACTTCCCAGGTTGGAATCCTCGACTTCTGTGATGCCATTCACCCATCCTTTCCTTTGCTGCCCTCCGTCTTCACCTTGTGCCTTCGATCTTCCCCATCATTAACATATTTCCCAGCAAATCATATCTTATCATAATGTGCCCAACAAAAGCAGTTCATTTTTTGTTTCAATAACAGACCTCCCAAGGAGAAATCTGATTTTATTTGCTGTAATACTGATCTATTTGTTCTTTTTGCGGTCCATGGAACTCTGAGGAGTTACTTTCAACACTACAAAACAAAGGTGTCTATTGCACACTGTTGAGCCTTTCTTATGGCCCTAGACTTCATTGATACATCACATCTCTAATGACAATAGCCCTTACAATACAGATCTGTGTTGTTAAAAGTTATGTATTTACTTCACAAAACATTGTCTAGGTTGCACATTACTTTTTGGCATATTAATAAGTTCACTTGATTTCTTGGTTGCAGTCACCATCAGCAGCAGAAATCTGGGAGCAGAGATAATTGAACAAATAAGCTACTGCCATTTTTTTCTCCTCTTTCATGCCATGAAGTGATAAGTGTAGTTGCCCTGATCTTCATTTTCTTGATATTCACCATTGGACCAGCCATTTGCTTTCTTATTTCACCCTCATCGTGGGGATCTACAACCCTTTCATTTCCTGCCATCGCTACTGTATCATCCACGTAACTAAGGTTATTTACACACTGATGGAAAAAAAATTGCAGCACCAAGGAGGAGCTGTGCAACATAAACAAAAGTTGATAGGTGTGTTTCTACATCAATTGCATTAGAGTGGTGCTCGTAGTGCCATTATGAAGATACAAACCAGGTCTATTTAAATAAATGTTATAACAATCATGAACGTTAGCTACCTTAGAAACTGGACTTTGTGAGTTGATGTTAGCCAGGAAAGTCTTTAAGGCAACAAAGATGCCATTATCAACACATCAATGAGTTTGAACGAGGTTGTGTAATAAGGCTACAAGAAGTTGGATGTTCCTTCTGCAGAAAGATTGGGTAGGAATATAGCCACTGTACATGATTGCTGGCAGTAGTGGCCATGAGAATTTACAGTTACAAGACGGCCAGGCTCCAGACAACCATGTTGCACTACTGAGAAAGGAGACAATCATGTTTGGCATATGACTCTTCCTTGTGATACAGCATCTGCAGCAGCAATTTGAATGACAGGTGGCACCATAGTGACACAACATACTATTGCAAATCACTTATTTGAATGACAGCACTGAGCTAGTCACCCTGTACAAGGATTACTTCAATGACAGCTCTGAGTTAGTCGCCCAGTACATGCATTCCACTCCTCGCAAACCATAGCCCTTTGCAACTTCAGTGGTGTCAAGCGAGAACTCACTGGAGGGCAGGGTGGAGGTCTGTTTTGTTTTCTGATGAAAGCTGGATCTGTCTCTGTGCCATCGGTGGCTGTGTGTTGGTTAAAAGGAGGCCAGTTGAAGGGTTGCAACCAAGATTTCTGCATGCTAGACAAACTGGACCTATACTTGGAGTTGTGGTCTGGGGTGTGATTTTGTATGACAACAGGAGCACTCTCTTGGTTATTCCACATGCCAAGACTGCAAATTTGTACATCAGTCTGGTGATTCAATCTGTTGTGCTACCATTCATGAACAGCATTCCAAGGGGTCTTTTCCCAACAGGGTAACACTCAACCACGTACCACTGCTGTAAAACAGCATGTTCTATAGGCTGTTGACATGTTGCCTTGGCCTGGTTGATCTCCAGTTCTGTCTCCAATCAAGCACATGTGGGATATCATTGGACAATGACTCCAAAGTCATCCACAAACAGCATTAACCATCCATGTATCGACTGACCAAGTTCAACAGATATGGAGCTCCATCTCACCAACTGACATCTTGCACCTGTACAACACAATGCATGTACATATGCATGCTTGCATCTAACACTCTGGTGGTTACAGTGGTTATTAATGTATAAGAATTTCACATTTTCAATGTCTTGTCTTGTGCTTACATTAATGTGTGATCTTGGAATGTTAATCACTTAAATGTGCTTCCTAAAAAAAGTATTCCTGCAATTTTATTACTCTACATTAATTATTTTTTGGTGTTGTGATATTTTCCATCAGAGTATTTATCCCAGCTATCTTAATTCCAGTTTCTTCTTCAGCTAACTTAGCATTCCTCCTCATATTGTGCTCTGAGCACAGACAGAATAAATTAGATGACAATATGTCGCCTTCCTTCACTCTTTTCTGAATCTTAACCCATCTGAGTATAGATCCTGTATGAGGTAAATCAGGTGATCTGGCACTCCCATGTTTTTTAGTACTTCCCATAATTTATTGTGGTTGATCCTGTCAAAGTATTTACCACAATCAATATAGCAGAGACAACATCTTTCTGGAATTCTCTTGTGTACTTCGCAATTCATTGGATGTTGGCAAAAGGATCTCTGGTTTCTCTTCCTGTATGACATCCAGCTTGTTCTTCGGGTAGTTCTCTGTCTATATACTGCTGAAGTCAATTTTGTAAGATTTTAAGCATGACTTTGCTAGCACTTGAGGTAAGTGTGATTGTTTAGCAATTTGAATTCTTTGGAAGTTCCTGTTTTGGAATCACAATGAACATTGGGCTTTTGAAGTCTTTTGGCCATTGCTGGGTTCTCCATATTTTCTGACACACTGAATGCAACACTTTCACTGCACTCTTTCCAATGATGTTGAACAGCTCTGCTGGAATTCAATCACGTCCACTTGCCTTGTTTTTATCAATATTTTCTAAGTTCCATTTGACTTCACTCTCTAAAATATCTGGCTCTGGTTCTAAAATCAGATTAATTCCATCATCATAATTATGTAGTTCTTTCTTATATAGATCTCCATATTGTCACAACCTGCAGTGGGTTGCGACATACATACATTAGAAGCTCACTCTCATATCAGAGGTGACATGGGATTTTGAGATCAGCCTTTACATGAGCAGCTGCATACAAGAGTGAAAGGTGATGGGGTCAAGCTGAGATTTTTCAAGTCTCTGTGGTTGGAGATGGTACAGAAAGACCTAGATTTTAAGCTGAGTTAGATATGGTGGTGATAAATAAAATGAGACTGTGTATTGGCTTACTGGTCTGCTTTCTATTTCCTGTTCATGTGATTGCAGTGAACATGCAGAACAGCATAGATACTAGTTTATAACTTCAGTAAGTGTAAAAACATAGATGAGGCTTGAAACCAATTTGTCACCCTTGCCTATAGCTTTATTAAGATTCAGGTACACACAGTAGTGTGTGGTGTTACAGACTACGAACTATGAAATTGCCAGATAGTATTGCATTAATTGAACCCTTAGGTTCAAGCATTGATAATAATATAAGTGGCATACAGACATAGATACTTGTACACTAATGTACAATGGAAATGTATAACCCTATCCCAGAGGTAAGTATAGGCAAGCTTTTGCAATTCCTTCTCAGTGCACAAAATTATTTGAGTTTGATGCTCACTTACATAGTATCTGCTGTGGGCTTCCATGGCTACAATCATTCATTGGAAAACTCTTCTTGGACTCTGCCTTGCTTGGCATTTGAGAGCCTCTATATACATCATTTGGAGAGTTTACTTACACATAGGACTTGACAGAATCGCTTCTTATCTCCAGTTCACAATCAGTGGGCATGAAGTCAGCAGTTGCTCAATGTTTTTGAACTCTTAACAGACTGATGAAAACAATTTGCACTGTACATCTCTACGTAAGTTACAAAGCTTACTGCTAATATTCATACTTACGTCATATTTCTCTTTTTCTGGCAACCTTTCATGATTCAGTCATTACAATATTCTTCCCAATGTTCTTTAATGTACTCTGCTTCTGTTGAATCTTTATCATTTCCATCTTTTATCATTCCAATTTTCACTTGTGATTTTCTTTGATGTCCTGAATTTTCTTGCAAAGATCCCAAGTTTTCTCCATCCAGCTATTTTCTTCAACTTCTTTGCACTATTCATTTAAGAAAATATTCTTATCTCTTATAGCCAATTTTCAAAAATTTTCATTTAACTTAAACATTGCTGATATGTCTCCCTTCATTCTTCAGCAATTTTCAGTGCCTCAGCTGATTGTCATCTGGCCTTCTTATATTTCTTCTTGGTAATGTGTTTTCCTACTGCCTCATTGACAGTGCCGACTACTTCTGTCCCCAGCTCTTGTGGGTTTTTGTCTTCTAACTCTAATGCATTAAATCTGTTCTTGGCTCCTACTGCATAATCAGAAGGTATTCTTCTATCTGTAAGATAGAAGAGCTTTGGTCAGTTTTCTCAGTTTCAGCCAGAATTTTGCAATTAAAAGCCGATGATCTGATCCACAATCAGGTGCAGGTCTTGTTTCAGTTGACTGAATAGTATTCTTCCGCTTCCGATTACAATGTGTGTAATCGATTTGACTCCAGTATTGGCTGTCTGGTGAAGTTCAGGTGTATAGGCTTCATTTGTTTAGCTGGAACAGTATGGTAGTAATAACCACCAACCTGTCTTGGCAGATTTCTGGGTGTCTCTGTCCTGCTTCATATACTGTACTAAAACAAAATTATCCTGTTACATCTTCTACTGTTTGAATTTACACTGTGAAGTTCCCATCTCCAACTATGAACAGGACATCATTTTTTTTGTGTCAGCAGCAGTAATTGTTTCAAATCTCCACAGAATTGGTCAATAACGTTCTCTTCAGCATCAGTTACATTTAATTTTTTTGAGTAGATAAATAGAGCTTTATGACTACCCCTTGTATTATGTCAGAACTATACTGGTATGAAAAACTGAAGGATGAAAGTAACTTTTGTGTGATGTGTCACTAACAAGTAACATAGCTCAATGATAATTGCACCATACATAGAAGGAAGTGCTGCTGTATAGTACAGAAGGTACCTGAAAGAAATACACAAAGGTGTGAACAGAAATGACACTTATTCAAAGACAAAATAATTACACTGAAGTCACTGCAATTGAAGATGGTTCTCTGGACATTACAAATGATGCTACATGGTTCTTAACAAAGAGTGTGGTCACCACAAATGACACTGAATACTCTGCAGTGTGCTCCCATGCTGACCGCAATGTGGGTGATGAGTTTTTGTGGTAGGATGTTCCAATCCACCCCCAGCACAGTTGAAAACTACCCTGTGGTCTTTACAGAGACATATTTCAGCATGTCCATGTGCACCAATGCATCTCACATGTGCTCAATGGGATTTAAGTCAGGGGAACAAGCAGATCAGTCCATTTACCAAATATCCTCTTGTTGCTACAGCTCCTCCACATGCATTGTTCGATGTGATTGCACATTGTCATCCATAAATATGAAATCAAGGGTGAATGCATCCCTGAAAAGATGCAAATGGGGAAAGAGTACAGTGTCACGATAACACTGACTGCTGAGTGTATCATGTTCCAACACTTTGGGATCACAAACAAATATCTCCCAACACCATAACACCTGGACCACCTAACCAATCTTGTTCAACAATGTTCCTAGCTGCATTACATGTTCCCACCTGCCACTTTATGAGAATGTATCTGGCATTGTTGAACATCATCATTTTGGTGCTACAAGTGTTATGGTGTGGGGAAACATAATATTGTATGGGTCTACTGACCTCCAAATCTTTGAATATGGTACACTCACCGGTCAACATTATCATGACACTCTACCCCTTCCACATATACATCTTTTCTTTTCAAGGATGCATTCAACACTGACTTTATTTTTATGAATGACAATGCATGGCCACATTAAACTGCCCAGGAGGATGTGGCATTGGAGTGAGAGGATATTACGCAAGTTGACTGGCCTGTTCATTTCACCAAATTCAGTTCCATTGAATGTGTGTAGGAGATGTTGGAGAGACGTACTGCAGCACATTCACAAGCACCAATGACCATCCAGCAGTTATCAACTCTGCTAGTGGGAATGGAATGCCCTACCAGAAGAACTCATTTCCAACCTGGTGGCCAGCATGGGAGCACATGGCACAACATGTATTGCCATCCATGGTGATCACACACAATATTAAGAATCATGTCCCACTGTTGGTAATGACCAAAAAACCACCATGAATCACAGTGACCACAGTGTTATTTGAATAAAAGTGTCATTTCTGTTTGTTTTGTTGCATTTTTCTTTCAATTACCTTCAGTACTATACTCAAGCACTTCTTTCAATGTATGATCTAAGCATCATCAAGCTATGTTACTTGACTGTGATCATGTGGAAGTTACTTTTGTCCATAAATTTTGCACACCAGTGAGTGTTAATTTTTTTTAGTTGGCACTGTTGTTGTTACTGAAGCATAGAAATTCATTAGCATTATAGCCAAACTAAGCATTTAAGTAACTAAAAAAATAAATTTAACTTGAAAAAATTCCTTATTCATGTTGACAAATTGTTCTCTCTTATCCACGGAACAGAACAAATTGCAGCACTTGGTAGAATAAACAGATTAGTTTTTGTGATTGGAAGTTTGTACAAGAGCTTCAAAAATGGGAGTAAAACTTGATATTTAGGTGAACTTTCAAAAAATTGCCATCAGTTAATAGTTAACGATGAAACTATGACTTCAGTTTAGGGTACATATAAAAATATTCTGTTCAATACTAGCAAATAAAAAAACTTTGTTAGGAAAACATATTTTTGGAAATCAAATGAGGTAATCCATATTAAAGCTAGCTACCATTAGCTTGAGCCAGAACAGTACTCATGAGGCACTTCGAGAAATTTTATATTTACAGCCACCCATATCTTTTTCTTCTCACTTTTATTTAAAGTGTGACAGTACGGTATATCTTGATCAAAATATTTTGAAACATTAGATACTTTTGTAGTACTTACTCATTGCAATATCGGAAACAATTGCGAATGTCGACTTCACGGAATGTTGCATTCACCATTGGAAGAGTAACTTGATCAGCTCCCATGCCCACTACACAATGAACACCTCCAGGACGTGTAACCTGTTGTTCAGAATTAATAATCCTGTTAGTCTGATGAATGTTATTACTTCAGAACAAATTTTTTGCTCAATAAACAAGATATATTTGAGTACCTGTAGTCCAAGCTTTGCTGTGAAGTCAACACCACAGCAATCAATGGTCATATGTGGTTCAGTTTCAAGCAGCTCTCTGACTCTTTCTGCAACTTGTTCCACTGTAGCACCCTTAGGAATGACTACCGTGTAATCCGCTCCACATTTCTTAGCTAATTCTAGACGGTGTGCAACTATGTCTAAAACATAGAAATTAGAAACTTAAGTGGTTTCCAAGATGCAAACTTAAAAAAAAGAAACATTTTTGCAATTTATCCTAAAGACATTAAAGAGGTATATGTATATTTCAGTGAGTGGGATATGGGTAATGTCTGTCTGCACCTACATACCTACTTCGAAAGCCACCATATTGTGGTGGACGGTATCTTGTTCCACTATTAGTCACTTCCCTTCGTGTTCCACTCGCAAATGTAGCAAGGGACAAACGACTGTCTATATACCTCTGTACAATCCCTAATTTCTTTTATCTTGTGTTTGCTGCCCTCAAATAAAATATATATTGGCAGCAGCAGAATCTTTCTACAGTCAGCTGCCAGTTCCGTTTATCTAAATTTTCTCAGTACTGTTTTGTGAAAATATTGTTGTCTTCCTTTCACTGGTTCCCATTTGAGTTCACAAAGCATTTCTGTGATACTTGTGTGTTAGCTGAACCTACTAGCAACAAATCAAGTAGCATGCCCCTGAAAGGCTTTGATGTCTTCCTTTAATCAGATGTGGTGGCAGTATTGAAGAATGTGTCTCACTAATGTTCTAAACACTGTCTCCTGTATATATGTGCTACACTTTCCTAAAGTTCTCGTAATAAACTGGTTGACTATTTTCCTTCCCTGCTACCACGCTTATGTGCTTGCTCCACTTCATTTCACTTTGCAAGATATTTAATCAACACTACTGTGTCAAGCAGCACACCACTAATACTGTATTCAATGCTCATGGTTGTTTCAGCATTTATTTAAACAAACAATTACAGGATTTTTCCTACTCATCTGCATTAACTTACATTTTTCTACATTTAGGATAAGTTGCCCCTGATCACACAAAATAGAAATTCTGCCTATGTCATCCTGTGTTCTTCTATAGCCACTCAAAACAATACTTTCCCATATACTATTGTGTCATAAGCAAACAATTGCAGAGTGCTGTTCATCCATCTGTCAGATAAATTATGTATATAGAGAACAAGAGTGGTCTTATCAAACCTCCTTGGGGCACTCCTGGTAATACCATTGTCTGTGATTAACACTTGCCAGTCACTGACTGACTGATGACATTACAGGATCATCAGCAAATGATAATTTTTGCTGCTCAATTTGATGTGACTTGACTTAATCAGGGAGTGATCTTATCTCCTTTTATCATAACATTTTACTGTGTGATACTGATCCCTGTCATTCTGGCAAAGCCCTTTAATAGGTTCTTGTTTCCTGTTTACTCTGTCCATCAGATTGCTTATGAATAAAGAGACCAAGAGTCCTATATTACAGTTCTGTGGGACACTCCTGATGAAGCCTTTGTCTCCAATGAACACTCATCATACCTTTGTGTCTCTATTGAACACTCACCATCCAGGACAACAAACTGGATCTTATTGCTTGAAATGTCTTTGAGCCACTCACATGTTCAATAACATTTTCTTTATGTTCAGGCTTTCAATAGCAGCCATCAACATGGCACTATGTCAAATGCTTTCCAGAAATCTAAGAATATGGACTCTCCCTATTGTCCTTCATCAGTGGTTCATAAGATGTCACGTGAGAGAAGGGCAAGCTAAGTTTTGCATGAACAATTCATCCTAAATCCACACTGAGCTGTGGACAGAAGTTTATCTGTCTCAAGAAAATTTATCATACTGGAATTTAGACGAGGACCAAAAATTCTGTAGCAAACCAACATTAATGATACTGATGTATAATTTTGTGGGTCTGTTCTTTTACCCTTCTTATAGAAAGAAGTCACGAGTGCTTTTTTTCAGTTGCTTGAATCTTTGTGATGGGTGAGAGATTCACGATAAATGCAAGCTAAGTGAGGTGTTAATGCATTGTTAATACATGCATTGTTAATACATGTAAATCAATTTTTTTCAATATTATATAACAAACCAGTTTTGTTTCTAATACAAAATTGGCAAAATGAACTATGGCCAATTGCATGTTTTTCTGCTAGTATTCAAATACAGATTCTTTATTCACCATTGACCACCTGACGTGGAATAGGCAATTTACATGGATATCATATAACATTTTCCTTGAATAGTACATTAAAGCTAAATGAGCACTGAAAATAGTGCCCATAGATGACAACATAAACCATAACATAAGCTAAACACATTCAGTGACATCACATAATGAAATACTTAAAAATTAATGTCGATTAATTTTATATTCATAAATTCTGCTATATTGTAAAAGGATTAATTAGTAACCAATTTAGTATTTTGCTCCTGAAGCTACTTATGTGAGCCGACCGAGAGGAAAATGGGAGTTTATTAAATATTTTTAGACTATTGATTAGATGGGAATTCCCTGTTCTTGTCAGCCTGTGCCTAGGTATGTCTAATTTTGTTTTGCCTCTGGTACTATGGTGGTGTATGTTTCCCTCATTTCAAAATCTGCTATATTGTTTTTTGCATACAATGCTGAGGTGTATATATAAAGATTAATAACTGTTAATATTTTCAGCTGAATGAACAGTGTCCGGCAGTGCTCTCATCTACCAGAATTGCTCATTGCCCTTATCACTTTCTTCTGAATTTTTAGAACTTCAGTGATGTGAAGAGAATGTCCCCATATCAGCAGTCCATACTCTATATGTGACTGAAACAGTCCAAAATAAATAACTCTTAAATATTCTTTTGTCACCAAGCTCCTCAGTTTCCACATTAAATACGTAACGCGAGACAATTTTGCGCAGATATGGTTGATGTGGGTTTCTCACGTTAACTTAGAGTCTACATGAATTCCTAGAATTTTAACTGCTTTCACCTCTACCTCTTTTGACAATCCTAGTATAATCTGTTGGTTTTTATCAGGATTGCAAAGCAGTGTATTTGATGAGAACCAATTTAGTGCTGCTTCCAGGCCATCTTGCATCATATCTTGCAGAACTGATATGTTCTCATGCTGAGCAAGCAAAGTTGTGTCATCAGCATAACAAATAACAGTATTGGGGATACAATGGGGTAAATCATTGATTGAAATTATAAAAAAGAAGGGCCCAAGGACAGAACCTTGTGGGACTCCTGTCTTAACTTCTAGCAAGTGTGAGTCTGTTTCTGACAGAGGCAAACTGCTTCCTATTGTTTAGGTATGATTCAATTACTGCCAATGCAGAGTCTTGTACTCCATAGAATTTGAGTTTAGCAAGTAAGATGTCATGAGAAATGCAGTCAAATGCCTTACTTAAATCACATATAAGAAGTGAGGCTTTATTTTTATAGAAAAGAACACAGTAAGGAGCCATCCACAATCAGTCAGGAGCTTTAAGCAGGTCTGTAGTGGAAAAGTATCATTATACTATTACAATTTCCCAACAGCATCCCAGCATTACTACAGGGATTCTGTGATGAAGCACCTAACACTAGAACAGAAATCATATGCATGTAGCTAACTCATTTCTGTGCCAGTACTGTGATTTGATTGCTCACTTCAATTGAAAAACCAAGCACAGTACACAGACCAAATACAAACAGAATGTATTGATTTGCTTGCTGATATATAAGGTGTTCTGTTCACTGGTCACCTGTTCACAGATGAAATAGAGGACACTGATCACTACTGTCAAGTACTTGAAAATTGTGACAGGATATTCAGAATAGTATATTCCATAATATAGCAAATGTCTCAATTCCAGTGGTAAACAGGTTGTAAAGTACTTCATCTATTGCTGTGCAAGGATGGTCCACATATTTCTCAACCTGATAGTGGAAATGAAAAATGCTGTTTTTTTTTTAATTAATTTTCAACATGTTCTTGTTTAACATTAATACAGTTCATCCAAAATACTATTCTAACACTGCAATCGCTTCTTAGTTTGAAAAAAAATACTCCAGTCTGATACACAGTTTCATTTCAGCACAAACTCTGCTGCAGAGTGAATCTTCATTCTGGGAATGTAAATTAATGTGGATGAGTATGAAAAACTAAACCGCAATTTTCAGATACAGCGTTAGCATTGTTCTGCTTCACACAGTCAAGTCATTTAAATATTTGGTTGTAACATTGCAAAGCAATATGAAACAGAGCAAGCATGTGATGATTGTGGTAGGAAAGGCAAATGTTTTACTTCAGTTTGATGGGAGAATTTTGGGGAAGTGTGGTTCATTTGTAAAGGAGACTGCATATAGGATGCTAGTGTGACCTATTCTTGAGTACTACTCTAGTGTTTGGGATCTGCACTACGTCAGATTAAAGAAAGACATCAAAGCAATTCAAAGGTGAACTGCTAGTTAGTTAACAGTAGGTATTATGAAGATGGTTTGGGAACCCAAATGGGAATCCCTAAAGGGAAAGCAGCATTCTTTTTGAGTAACACTATTAAGAAAATTTAGAGAATTGGCATTTCAACCCGACTGCACAATGATTCTGCTGCCACCAACATATATTTCATGTGAGGAGCACAAAGATAACATACAAGAAATTAGGGCTCATATGGAGGCATATAGATAGTCACTTTTCCGTCACTCCATTACTACATTCACGAGTAGAACAGGAACAGAAATGGCTATAGTAGCAGTAGTAGTACCTTCCACCATGCATTGTATGGTGGCTTATATAGTACATATGTACATTTAGAAATAATAACCAAGACTGTAGCTAAACCATTTCTCTGCAATATACCTTCTACCACCTGAGTGATAGTCCCAGAACATATGCAGGAGAACTTCTGTGAAGTTTTGGAAGATAGGAGGTGAGGTATGGACAGAAATAAAGCTGTGAGGGCTGGTTGTCAATCATATTTGGTAGCTCAGTGAGTAGAGAACTAGCCAGCAAAAGGCACAGCACCTAGGTTCAAGTCCCAGTCCAGCACACAGTTTTAATCTGCCATAAAGGTTCAAATCAGCACATACTCCACTACTGATGAAAATTTATTCTGATGACTTTTTCCTTCTACAAACTAAGTCTTTCCCAAATTTATGCTACCATATTTGTTATAAGATTTCAATAATACTTCAGAGCTACTGTTTTACCTATTTAACAGTCAGTTAACAGGATTTCTTTTGCATTCCAAAATACCATTGCCATGACTTTCCTCACCAATTATGTTAGCTTCACCCCATCTGGAACTGAAGAGCTGCATTCTGACCACTGTTTTGACAGTTGTTTCAATTCTGGTGTGAAATACTGAACACAGGTTTCATCCACTGTCACATAACAACTCAGTAAATCACTTTTGTTTTTATGGAAAGGTACCAAACACTGTTTAAGAATTATCATGCGAATTGGCTTCTGATCTGCTATGAACAGGCAGGATACCCCATCTTGTTTGAAGGATTACCAAGTGCAAAATGTAACCAAAATTTTTTTTCTAAAATGAAATTTTCACTCTGTAATGGAGTAAAATAACCGATGATGGTCGAAGTAGAGAGGATATAAAATGTAGACTGGCAATGGCAAGGAAAACGTTTCTCAAGAAGAGGACTTTGTTAACATCGAGTATAGATTTAAGTGTCAGGAAGTCGTTTCTGAAAGCATTTGTATGGAGTGTAGCCATGTATGGAAGTGAAACATGGACGATAACTAGTTTGGACAAGAAGAGAATAGAAGCTTTCGAAATGTGGTGCTACAGAAGAATGCTGAAGATAAGGTGGGTAGATCACGTAACTAATGAGGAGGTATTGAATAGGATTGGGGAGAAGAGAAGTTTGTGGCACAACTTGACTAGAAGAAGGGATCGGTTGGTAGGACATGTTTTGAGGCATCAAGGGATCACAAATTTAGCTTTGGAGGGCAGTGTGGAGGGTAAAAATCGTAGAGGGAGACCAAGAGATGAATACACTAAACAGATTCAGAAGGATGTAGGTTGCAGTAGATACTGGGAGATGAAGAAGCTTGCACAGGATAGAGTAGCATTGAGAGCTGCATCAAACCAGTCTCAAGACTGAAGACCACAACAACAACAACATGGAGTGTGCGCTGATATGAAACATCCTGGCAGATTAAAACTGTGTGTTAGACTGAGACTTGAACTCTGGACCTTTGCCTGTTGAGGGCAAGTGCTCTACCAGCTGAGCTATCCAAACATGACTAACAACATGTCCTCAAAGCCTTACTTCCACCAGTCCCTTTGGATGGTAGGAGAGGAGGTACCAGTGAAAGTAGCATTTTGCCTATGGGCTGTGAGTCATGCTTGGGTAGCTCAGATAAGAGAGCCCTTGCCCGCAAAAGACAGTGGTCCGAACTTAGAGTCCCTCCACTCCCCCAACAGTTCATGGTGAGGTTGCACTTCTTTTTGTGAGGATTGAAGGAGATAGTCACCATTCATATTTATGTGCCATTAATGATATGGATAATTACCTGTAATTATCACTTTACTTGCTCCCATAGCTTTTGCTGCAAGCAAGGTCAGCAGACCAACTGGACCAGCTCCAAGAACAAGGACGTTTGAGCCAAGACAAACACCAGCTCGGCGACACGCATGTACACCCACTGAGAAAGGTTCAAGAAGTGCACCTTCCTCAAGTGAAACATGGTCCGGTAACCTAAAAATATGCAAGAAATAGTATGTGTTATAGCGTACAGCTGAGAAAAATTTAAAACATAAAAGCAATAAATATAATGAAACTTTGTCTCAAATGATTAATTTTAACAGTAGGAACAATTATCCAAATGCAGTGCATTCAGTTATGAACATTAAGTTAATTCTCTAGATATACACTAAATCAGTTTAATGCAGGTTTTTTCATTACAATAATATTTAAAGTTAGATAAGTAGAAGACATTACACATATTTACAATTACTGATACAGTGTATTACAATTATAAACTGATTCTTTCCACACTGTAATGAGGGACTGCAATTATGGTCCATGGAACATGCATGTAACTGAACTAAATGAGGTTGCTGCTATTCAGATTCTCACCCAATGTCTCACTAGTAACATACTCAAATTTTTTTTTTTTGTATGTAAAGGAAAATTTCAT
Organism: Schistocerca cancellata; assembly: GCF_023864275.1. Lineage (NCBI taxonomy): Eukaryota > Metazoa > Arthropoda > Insecta > Orthoptera > Acrididae > Schistocerca > Schistocerca cancellata. Next base: position 312,544,030 of record NC_064633.1, on the reverse strand, counting down.
TCAGAAATTTGCTAAATTCATAAACAGACAGTTGGATAAGCCAATACTCAACAGGAGTTAATTATCAGTACAGCCAGTATATACACATGAAAATAAGTAACACATACATGTACCATTTATTAGCATTTCTTCTCATTACATTCATGTACGGAATGTGGAAACAATGACCACTTTAGTGCATCTGCATGCACTGTAATTAGTCTGTTCTTATCTTAAAAGTCACTATAGAAGCAGTAAACAGGAGGCTATAGTTTGTTCCTAGATTCTTCCCTTAACACTGCTTCTTGAAACTTTGTAAGTATGTTTCTGCAGTATAGTTGTCATCATTCTTCTGGTGTCTGCCAGCTGAGGGCTTTTCAGCATTTCTGTGACATTTTCCCATAGTTCAAACAAACCTGCCAACATTCATGTTGCCCTTCTTTGCATACGTTCAATATTCCCTGTTATTGCTATTTGGTATGGATCCAACACCTGTGCCATATGTTAGGTTGGGTCTTACCAATGTTTTGTAAGCAATCTGCTTTATAGACTGATGGAATTTTCCCAGTTCTCTTTCAAACCTCCTTTACTTGTGACTTAGTAGATGTGTTGACTCCATTTCCTGTACCTACAGGTTGTTATACTCAGGCATCTGTATGATTTGACCAATTCCAGTTTTGTGAACTGCACAATACATTCCTGTACATTTAAAGCAAGTTGTCAGTTTTGGCACCAGTTTGAAATCTCATGAAGATATAATTGGATATTTGTCCAGTTTCCTTCAGGTAGTACTTCATTATAGGTAACTGCATTGTCTGCAAAAAGTCTGAAATTACTATTAACACTGTCTGCCAAGCCATTATACAACATGAATGGCAACAGTCTCAACGCAGTACTCTGAGGCATCCTTGAAGTTACGTCTACATCTTATGATGACTTTCCATCCAAGATAATATGCTGCATACTGCCTAACAAGAAATACTCAAGACAAAATTTTTATCTATGATATGATGTACTTTCATTTATAAGTAATGCATAGTACAGAGTCGAATGCTTTCCAGAAGCATTTATCTGTGACTTTAAGGATGTCATTAGAGTAAACTGGAAGTTCAGTTTCCCATCACCACTGTTTTCTAAACCTATGCTGGTTGGAATACAGAACATCATTCTGCACAAGTTGTATCACTATGTTTGAGCTCAGAATATGAGTATGTTCTAGGTTTCTGCAACAAATGGATGTCAGTGATATAGGACAGTAGTTGTTTTGATCACTCCTGCTACCCTTCTTGTAGACATATGTGACTTGCACAACAATAATAGGAAACATTTTCTGTTTGAAGGATCTGTGCTGTATTATGGTTAACAAGGGTCATCTGAAACTAAACTCACACTTATCTCACATAGTATCTTGACAACTTAACATCAAGGCAATTAAGTGGGTGCAGTATTTGTTGGTTTTCAAAAAGCATTACAGTCAGTAAAACACCAACATTTGTTTTATTGGAAATACCATCATATTACCATCAAATGAAATTTTTTTACTATACTGAGGACATCTTGTTTGCAGGTAATACATTAACATTTTATCTTGGATGGAGAGTCATCCCAAGAAGTAAAAGTAACTTCAGATGAGCCCCATGGCAATGTATTTAGACTATAGCTTTTCATTCTGTACATCAATAAACTGGTAGACAATATTATCAGTAACATCAGACTTTTGTAGATGATATAACTATCTATCACCATTTACACAAATATCGAGACAGATTTTTTATAAGATCTGAAAGTGGTGCAAAGACTGGTAGCTTACTTTAAACATACAGAAATGTAAAATTTTTCATCTCTCAAAATGCAGAAAAGTAGAATGTTATTGCAACAGTATCAATAAGTCACAACTGGAATCCATCAGCTCACACAAATATCCGGGTTTAGCATTTTGTAGGCATAAAAATGGAATGATCAAATAGGCTCAGTCATAGGTAAAGCAGGTTGCACAGGCAAGTTCAATGGTTATGATAATAGAAAAGTGCAGTCAATTTACAAACAAGATTATGAAACTTTCAAGCAATATTTTGTGCGACCCATACCCAATAAGACTCTGTGAGAAATGGTTTATAATCTACTCTACAATGACAAATTTTCACACTTAACACACCTGTCAAAATTGTAAGTGCTCGGAAAGGAGAACATTTAACTGGATGAATCTAAGAATGCTATCTAGGATGAAACTGGATAATAATGATCCACAACACAGGTGATAAATTCACATCAAATATTTCTGGACAGATTAAAATACAGCCCTACCTGTTGGTGAGTGAAGAGTGCAGCTCTGCAATCACAGACAGACAGACAGACAAAACATGTGGCTCCACAGTGGATCAATTGCAGACTATTAAACAGGAACATCACACCCACTAGGGTGATGAGAGCAAAATGCTATCTTTTACTACCTGAAATTCCAACTGAGGTGTGATTTATTCAACCGCAATACAATAATTAAGAAATAACTTTGTATAAACTTTGCTTCCTTGTCTAGAATCAGAATGCTTCTCTGTTTTGTGGAACAATTTTCTTCAACAAACTCCCATTAAACAAATCAAGAAATATGGAATTGTTGTTAATCCAAAAGAAAATTAAAAATACCAATACCCAAAAAGGGAAATAAGAGTAATCCAATTACAGGCCCATATCACTAATTTCGATTTGCAATAGGGTTTTGGAACATATAATGGGTTCAAACTTTATGAATTGCCTTGAAGAAAATGATTTTTTGACACATAGTCAGCACAGATTCAGCAAATATCATTCTTGTGAAACACAGTTAGCTCTTTATACTCATAAAGTAATGAATGCTATTGACAGGTGATGTCAAATTGATTCCATATTTTTAGATTTCCAGAAAACTATCAACACCCTTCATCACAAGCATCTTCTAAACAAACTGCATGCCTATGGAATATTGCCTCAGTTGTGTGACTGGATTAGTGATTTCCTATCAGAAAAGTCATAGTTTGTAGTAACAGACAGCAAGCCATTGAGAGAAACAGAAGTAGTATCCAGCATTCTCAAAGGAAGTGTTGTAGTCCTTATATTGTTCCTGATCTATATTAATGACATACGAGACAATCTGAGTAGCCCTCTTAAATTGGTTGCAGATGATGCTGTCATTTACCATCTTGTAAAGTCATCAGATGACCAAAACGATTTGCAAAATGATTTAGATAACATATCTGTATGGTGCAAAAAATGGCAATTGGCCCTGAATAAAGAAAAGTGTGGAGTTATTCACATGAGTGCTAAAAGAAATCTGCTACATTTCAATTACGCGGTAAGTCACACAAATCTGAAGGCTGTAAATTCTACTAAATACTTACGGATTACTATTACAAATAACCTAAATTGGAATAATCATATAGATAATGTTGTGGGTAGAGCAAACCAAAGACCGCAATTCATTGGCAGAGCACGTAGAAGGTGCAACAGGTCTACTAAAGAGACTGCTTACACCATGCTTGTCTGCCGTATTCTGGAGTATTGCTGTGCGGTGTGGGGCCTGCATCAGGTAGGACTGACAGATGACATTGAAAAAGTCCAAAGAAGAACAGCTCTTTTGTTTCATCATGAAATAGGGGAGATAGTGCCACAGATGTGAATTGGAGTGACAATCATTAAAACAAAGGTGTTTTTCGTTGCGACGGGATCTTCACATGAAATTTCAATCACCAGTTTTCTTCTCCGATTGCGAAAACATTCTGTTGGCACCCACTTACATAGAGATAAATGATCATCATGGTAAAATGAAAGATATCAAGGCTTGCATAGATAAATTTAGGTCCTCGCTTTTCCCTGCACGCCATTCGAGAGTGGAATGGTAGAGGCAGCCTGCAGGTACTGCACTGAACCCTCTGCCAGGCACTTCATTGTGAATAGCAGAGTAATCACATAGATGTTGATCATGTAGTAGATGTAGAAAGCACTACTATGTGCCAGATGAATCAATTTTGGGTCTACAGGGAAGTAATACAGGAATGCAGAAGCAGGGACAGGTCACCTAGTTGCAGGCAAGAGTAGCTGGATTTTCCACTTGCTGGAAAATGGGTTGGAGAGGTAAGCTAGAGATGACCAGCCAAGAAAATAGTATACAAGACTACAGAGGGTACATAATATGTGAAAGAATCCAGGACAGATAGTCTAATATGTATGTGGACATTTAAATGTAATTAACAAAAGAAGTAAAACAAGTACATAGCTGATGGTGACTAAAGGTAGGAAATACTAAAAAGGAAATTACATGTTCACCATGTAACTACTACATGGCATAATGCAAGAGTCATCATAAAAGTAAATTCAAATGCATAGTGAGTAAGGAAAATAAACATCAGTAACAATATTATTTATTGTGTATGAAAGGGAAATGGATAGGTTATAGTTAGATATAGTGGGAATTAGTGAAGTTTGGTGGCAGGCAGAAAAATACTTCTGGTCAGGTGAATACAGGGTTATAAATATAAAATCAATTAGGGTTAAGTCAGCAGTAAGTTTAATAATGAATAAAAAAATAGGAGCATGGGTAAGTGACTATGAACAGCATAGTGAACGCAATACTGTAGCCAATATAGACACAAAGCCAATGCCTACCACAGTAGTACTAGTTTATATGCCAACTAGATCTGCAGATGAAGAGATTGAAGAAATGTATGATGAGATGAAAGGCATTATTAAGATAGTGAAGGGAGACGAAAATTTAATAGTTATGGGTGATTGGAATTCAATAGTAGGAAGAGGAGGAAAAGTAGTAGGTGAATATGGAATGGGGGTAATGAATGAAAGAGGAAGTCACCTGGTAGAATTTTGCACAGAGAATAACTTAATCATTGCTAACACTTGGTTTAAGAATCAAGAAAGAAGGTTGTATACGTGGAAGAGATTTAGGAAACAGGTTTTAAATTGTAAGACATTTCCAGGGGCAGATGTGGACTCTGACCACAATCTATTGGTTATGAACTGTAGATTAAAAATGAAACTGCAAAAAGGTAGGAATTAAAGAAGATGGGACCTGGACAAATTGAAAGAACCAGAGGTTGTAGAAAGTTTCAGAGAGAGCATTAGGGAACGATTGACAAAAACGGGGGAAAGAAATACAGTAGAAGAAGAATGGGTAGCTTTGAGAGATGAAATAGGGAAGGCAGCAAAGGATCAATTAGGTAAAAAGATGAGGGCTAGTAGAAAACCTTGGGTAACAGTAGAGATATTAAAATGTAACTGATGAAAGGAGAAAATATAAAAATGCAGTAAATGAAGTAGGCAAAAAGGAATACAAACGTCTCAAAAATGGGATCGAAAGGAAGTGCAAAATGGCTAAGCAGGGATGACTAGAGGAGAAATGTAAGGATGTACAGGCATATATCACTAGGGTATGATAGATACTGCTTACAGGAAAATTAAAGAGATCTTTGGAGAAATCAGAACCACCTGTATGAATATCAAGAGCTCAGATGGAAAACCAGTTCTAAGCAAAGAAGAGAAAATAGAAAGGTGGTAGGAGTATATAGAGGGTCTATACAAGGGCAATGTATTTGAGGGCAATATTATGGAGATGGAAGAGGTCATAGATGAAGATGAAATGGGAGATATGATACTGCATGAAGAATTTGACAGATCACTGCATGAACTAAATCAAAACAAGTCCCCAGGTGTAGACAAAATTCCATTAGAACTATTGATAGCCTTGGGAGAGCCAGCCCTGACAAAACTCTGCTACCTGGTGAGCAAGATATATGAGACAGGTAAAATACCCTCTGACTTCAAGAAGAATATAATGATTCCAGTCCAAAAAAAAGCAGGTGTTGACAGGTGTGACAATTACTGAACTATCAGTTTAATAAGTCATGGCTGTAAAATACTAACAAAATTCATTACAGACGAATGGAAAAACTGGTAGAATCTGACCTCGGGGAAGATCAGTTTGGAATATATTGAAATGTTGGAACACACGAGGCAAACTAACCCTACAATTTATATTAGAAGATAGATTAAGAAAAGGCAAACCTGCGTTTCTAGTATTTGTAGACTTAGAGAAAGCTTTTGACAATGTTGACTGGAATATTCTCTTTCAAATTCTGAAGGTGGCAGGTGTCAAATACAGGAAGTGAAAGGCTATTTACAATTTGTACAGAAACCAGATGGCAGTTATAAGAGTCGAGGGAGATGAAAGGGAAGCAGTGGTTTGGAAGGGAGTGATACAGGCTTGTAGTCTACTCCTGATGGTATTCAACCTGTAAATTGAGCAAGCAGTAAAGGAAACAAAAGAAAAATTTGGAGTAGGAATTAAAATCCATGAGGAAGAAATAAAAACTTTGAGGTTTGCCGATGACATTGTAATTCTGTCGGAGACAGCAAAGGGCATGGAAGATTGGTTGAACGGAATAGACAGTGTCTTGAAAGGAGGATATAGGATGAATACCAACAAAAGCAAAATGAAGACAATGGAATGTAGTATAATTAAATCAGGTGATGCTGGGGGAATTAGATTAGGAAATGAGACACTTAAATTAGTAGACGAGTTCTGCTATTTGGGGAGCATAATAACTGATTATGGTTGAAGTAGAGATGATATAAAATGTAGACTGGCAATGCGAAGGAAAGAGTTTCTGAAGAAGAGAAATTTGTTAATATCGAGTTTAGATTTAAGTGTCAGGATATCTTTTCTGAAAGTATTTGTATGGAAGTGAAACATGGATGATAGATAGTTTAGACAAGAAGAGAATAGAAGCTTTTGATATGTGGTGCTACAGATGAATGCTGAAGATTAGATGGGTAGATCATGTAACTAATGAGGAAGTATTGAATAGAATTGGAGAGAAGAGGAATCTGTGGCACAACTTGACTAGAAGAAGTGATTAGTTGGTAGGACATGGATGGTAAAAATCATAGAGGAAGACCAAGAGATGAATACAAGTAGCGGAGTCAGAGAGATGTAGGTTGCGGTAGTTACTTGGGGATGAGGAAGCTCGCACAGAATAGAGTAGCATGGAAAGCTGCATCAAACCAGTCTCTGGCTTGACGACAAAAACAACAACAACAACAACAACAACAACAACAACATGAAAGAGTACATATTACAGAGCAAATTGAACTGCAGGCCTGGCCAGGTTGGTGGCACTGTTGTGTATATACCTGATAAACGGGGAGGGGGGGGGGGGCTGATACTAACAGGCCACACAGTCAGTATTCTTAAAAGTGTAGCCTTATCACATGCTATTCAACACTGTTGATAAGACCTGCTTTCATATACATGTGTGGTGATGCACATGCTATCACAGTAAAAATACTTTTACATCACAATATCCTTGAACCAGTTGTCACAGAGGACATCAAAAGAACAGCAGAATGGATTTTCCTTGGCTCATGATTACATTAAGAATGCTGAAGAATCTAGAACAATGGAAAGTAAGGCAATTCTCACTAGCAAGTTATTCGTACTATAGATATTTCAGAAGGATTGTGGCCAAATGCTCCCACAGATATCAGTTCAATTTTCTGGGCCTTCAGATTTAGTGCTTATTCACACAGAAATCAGTCTTAGAAGCTAAAAGACAAACAAATGATGAAGCCCATAATTCTCAACTGTCACAATAAAAAAGAAAATACTTAAATAAGATGAAAGGAAACTATATCTTGTGTATAATTCTGAATATAATGACCTCACTGTATATGAATTTTGGAGATTAACAGAGTCAGTTACTGATTCTTATACTATGTCTACTTTCAAACCAAAAAGCACATCTTTAAGATATAAAAGATTTGTATAAAGATGAAAATATCAAGCATTATCAATCAGCTTGTGCTGCTATTTAGTTGCAGTCAAAGGTAGCATCTACCAGATAGTATTTAACTCTTAACATGAAACAAACAGATCAGTCAGATAATGCACCTTGGCACAAACTTTATAAAAATAAATGAACATTTTAATCTCTGCAGCTTCACTTACCCATCACCAGATGTAACAAAAAATCATGAGGCTAACTAGTAAGAAGCTATAACTACCACCTGTGATGCACAAAATAGAAAGTAAAATTACAAAGAAGCTGGTAGTCATTTCTGGAATTAGTACACATTTCCATGAAAAGTGATGAAAAAACTAATTGAGGAATATGGAATGGAGGTACCATAAATAATTATTTCACATTAACTGGCATGGAAAACAAACTGACTATGATGATAGGACTGACTATGAAAGATAGGACAGGGAAATAAAATGCAATGAGTTACAAACACATGACGATTACTACATCTACATCTACATCTACATCTACATTTATACTCCGCAAGCCACCCAACGGTGTGTGGCGGAGGGCACTTTACGTGCCACTGTCATTACCTCCCTTTCCTGTTCCAGTCGCGTATGGTTCGCGGGAAGAACGACTGTCTGAAAGCCTCTGTGCGCGCTCTAATCTCTCTAATTTTACATTCGTGATCTCCTCGGGAGGTATAAGTAGGGGGAAGCAATATATTCGATACCTCATCCAGAAACGCACCCTCTCGAAACCTGGCGAGCAAGCTACACCGCGATGCAGAGTGCCTCTCTTGCAGAGTCCGCCACTTGAGTTTGTTAAACATCTCCGTAACGCTATCATGGTTACCAAATAACCCTGTGACGAAACGCGTCGCTCTTCTTTGAATCTTCTCTATCTCCTCCGTCAACCCGATCTGGTACGGATCCCACACTGATGAGCAATACTCAAGTATAGGTCGAACGAGTGTTTTGTAAGCCACCTCCTTTGTTGATGGACTACATTTTCTAAGGACTCTCCCAATGAATATCAACCTGGTACCCGCCTTACCAACAATTAATTTTATATGATCATTCCACTTCAAATCGTTCCGCACGCATACTCCCAGATATTTTACAGAAGTAACTGCTACCAGTGTTTGTTCCGCTATCATATAATCATACAATAAAGGATCCTTCTTTCTATGTATTCGCAATACATTACATTTGTCTATGTTAAGGGTCAGTTCCCACTCCCTGCACCAAGTGCGTATCCGCTGCAGATCTTCCTGCATTTCGCTACAATTTTCTAATGCTGCAACTTCTCTGTATACTACAGCATCATCCGCGAAAAGCCGCATGGAACTTCCGACACTATCTACTAGGTCATTTATATATATTGTGAAAAGCAATGGTCCCATAACACTCCCCTGTGGCACACCAGAGGTTACTTTAACGTCTGTAGACGTCTCTCCGTTGATAACAACATGCTGTGTTCTGTTTGCTAAAATTTCTTCAATCCAGCCACACAGCTGGTCTGATATTCCGTAGGCTCTTACTTTGTTTATCAGGCGACAGTGCGGAACTGTATCGAACGCCTTCCGGAAGTCAAGAAAAATAGCATCTACCTGGGAGCCTGTATCTAATATTTTCTGGGTCTCATGAACAAATAAAGTGAGTTGGGTCTCACACGATCGCTGTTTCCGGAATCCATGTTGATTCCTACATAGTAGATTCTGAGTTTCCAAAAACGACATGATATTCGAGCAAAAAACATGTTCTAAAATTCTACAACAGATCGACGTCAGAGATATAGGTCTATAGTTTTGCGCATCTGCTCGACGACCCTTCTTGAAGACTGGGACTACCTGTGCTCTTTTCCAATCATTTGGAACCTTCCGTTCCTCTAGAGACTTGCGGTACATGGCTGTTAGAAGGGGGGCAAGTTCTTTCGCGTACTCTGTGTAGAATCGAATTGGTATCCCGTCAGGTCCAGTGGACTTTCCTCTGTTGAGTGATTCCAGTTGCTTTTCTATTCCTTGGACATTTATTTCGATGTCAGCCATTTTTTCGTTTGTGCGAGGATTTAGAGAAGGAACTGCAGTGCGGGTTTCCTCTGTGAAACAGCTTTGGAAAAAGGTGTTTAGTATTTCAGCTTTACGCTTGTCATCCTCTGTTTCAATGCCATCATCATCCCAGAGTGTCTGGACATGATGTTTCGAGCCACTTACTGATTTAACGTAAGACCAGAACTTCCTAGGATTTTCTGTCAAGTCGGTACATAGAATTTTACTTTCGAATTCACTGAACGCTTCACGCATAGCCCTCCTTACGCTAACTTTGACATCATTTAGCTTCTGTTTGTCTGAGAGGTTTTGGCTGCGTTTAAACTTGCAGTGAAGCTCTCTTTGCTTTCGCAGTAGTTTCCTAACTTTGTTGTTGTACCACGGTGGGTTTTTCCCGTCCCTCACAGTTTTACTCGGCACGTACCTGTCTAAAATGCATTTTACGATTGCCTTGAACTTTTTCCATAAACACTCAACATTGTCAGTGTCGGAACAGAAATTTTCGTTTTGATCTGTTAGGTAGTCTGAAATCTGCCTTCTATTACTCTTGCTAAACAGATAAACCTTCCGCCCTTTTTTTATATTCCTATTAACTTCCAAATTCAGGGATGCTGCAACGGCCTTATGATCACTGATTCCCTGTTCTGCACTTACAGAGTCGAAAAGTTCGGGTCTGTTTGTTACCAGTAGGTCCAAGATGTTATCTCCACGAGTCGGTTCTCTGTTTAATTGCTCGAGGTAATTTTCGGATAGTGCACTCAGTATAATGTCACTCGATGCTCTGTCCCTACCACCCGTCCTAAACATCTGAGTGTCCCAGTCTATATCTGGTAAATTGAAATCTCCACCTAAGACTATAACATGCTGAGAAAATTTATGTGAAATGTATTCCAAGTTTTCTCTCAGTTGTTCTGCCACTAATGCTGCTGAGTCGGGGGGTCGGTAAAAGGAGCCAATTATTAACCTAGCTCGGTTGTTGAGTGTAACCTCCACCCATAATAATTCACAGGAACTATCCACTTCTACTTCACTACAGGATAAACTACTACTAACAACGACGAACACTCCACCACCGGTTGCATGCAATCTATCCTTTCTAAACACCGTCTGTACCTTTGTAAAAATTTCGGCAGAATTTATCTCTGGCTTCAGCCAGCTTTCTGTACCTATAACGATTTCAGCTTCAGTGCTTTCTATCAGCGCTTGAAGTTACGGTACTTTACCAATGCAGCTTCGACAGTTTACAATTACAATACCGATTGCTGCTTGGTCCCCGCATGTTCTGACTTTGCCCCGCACCCGTTGAGGCTGTTGCCCTCTCTGTACTTGCCCGAGGCCATCTAACCTAAAAAACCTCCCAGCCCACGCCACACAATCCCTGCTACCCGTGTAGCCGCTTGTTGCGTGTAGTGGACTCCTGACCTATCCAGCGGAACCTGAAACCCCACCACCTTATGGCGCAAGTCGAGGAATCTGCAGCCCACAAGGTCGCAGAACCGTCTCAGCCTCTGATTCAGACCCTCCACTCGGCTCTGTACCAAAGGTCCGCAGTCAGTCCTGTCGACGATGCTGCAGATGGTGAGCTCTGCTTTCATCCCGCTAGCGAGACTGGCAGTCTTCACCAAATCAGATAGCCGCCGGAAGCCAGAGAGGATTTCCTCCGATCCATAGCGGCACACATCATTGGTGCCGACATGAGCGACCACCTGCAGATGGGTGCACCCTGTCTGTGTGTCTCAAATGTTGTAGGTAAAGAAGAAGCTAATTTGGTTAACAAGAATTCTGTATGATGAAAGATATGTACTGTGTTACATCACAAGCCAGTTTAAGGAACTCATGGCCTTAAGAAGCGATGGTTTTCACCCAAGTTAAATGAACGTCTAAGTTCCAAATATTTTAAAGTCACTAACATCATTTCGTAGGCCTTCTGAGAGTATTCTTATGCCATGTACCAAACAGTTAAATCGTCTAAGTACCACCGATTCAGTCTTTATCTTGTGTTTGTAAAGCATAGTTTTCCTCTATATACCATGTAGCAAGAAGTGTGGCATTGCACAAACCCCTGTGATTTTATACACAGTATCAGGTCAAAAATCATTCTCTCAGTAAGTGTGAACTGATGGGTGTTTGGAGGGAGGAAGAATTAGAAAATCTCCATAAATCAGTCTGTATGTTTGAAAAGTCTCACTTCCATACAAATAACATTATACGACACTAAAAATGAAGATCATAGAACTTCTATGAATTGTGCTTTAAAGCACAACCATTTTTCCATTTCAAAATATGTCTGACATCTATTTATAGAAATTCATGTTTACTTGTGGCAAAAATCAGCAGCATGAACATAGAATCTCGAGAGGTTTCCATGATCAGGTGGTGTAGCACAGAAGAAGATACTCTGGCAGAGATTATAACGTCCCTCCTTGCAGAAGTTGCAAGTCCGACAAGGCACACCAGGTTCAATGGCAACACGATCACCTGTCAATGGCAACAGAACATCACTAAATGCTTATTATGATCTTATCACTGTCATGCAGTTGTCATTAATGACTGAAATTATGTAAATTGCAATTAACTATATGCCAAGAATACACACACACACCTAATTAAAATATGTTTGCACAACAAAACTCTTAATAAAGTACAACACATGTAGGAATACAAACCCCTTTTCAAATTCTTTACTCCAGGCCCCAACTTTTCAACAACTCCAGATGCTTCATGACCAATGATCATTGGTTCTTTCACAATAAAGTTGCCAATGTGACCTTTTGTTAGATAATGCACATCAGAGCCACATATGCTCACACAACCCATACGTAAAAGTACCTCTGGAAAAAAAAGGAACACATTTTAGTAATTGTTTCCCTTACTTCTGTTTATTCAGCATCTGTCATGAAAGCGAACTGTCACAAAATATTAAATTAAGAAGTGAATGACTGAAATGTCAATCTATAAAGTCTTTTCCAGAACAGTTTGAAAGCATGTGTAGGTTTCATTTAACTTTACAGAACTGCATAGTGTTCGATGATGCACAGTACATTTTACTGGAACCAAGACTAAAAAATCATTAGAAAACTTTTGGAAAATTGTGCACAATTTTTTAGAGTAAAAGAGGCCACTAGATAAAAATAATGCATTCTCCCCCTCCACCATTCCCCAAATATGTTTGATATTAATTTTGACATCTACAAGGCTGCCTAGAAAAACGTAGTTGAGGAAGGGAAGTGGAAACGTTTTTGAGGATGATGTGGCATGTTGTTCTGAGGGTTGCGATATTGGGAGAGAGGGGGAGGCTAGCAACGGATTATGTACAGATAGCAATGTTTTACTATCCATGTTGTGATGGTGAAGTTGGTAGTACACCTTAGCTGTAAAGGCCTTCAGACAAGAATTTCACATACTGCCATTCACTTCTGTTCTTTCTGAAAGTGCTATAAGCCAGTGATGCATAATTTTTGAGCCACTAAATGAATGAAATTTTATTGTCGTTTAGCTGTTACAGCAATTGACAAAGTCAAGTTACACATATATAAGTTATGCAGCATATATCCATGGGTTGAAGATCAATATGTTTTCCATAAAATACAATATTTATAATCAAATAATATGAAAACGTTGCATCTTAAATTACTCAGTTAAAGAATTTGCATTGTACTCTCCAAACCAGTACCACTACGATATTTCACAGTCATAAAATTCCTGAAGTGAGTAGCAAGGATTTGCAGCTAACCAACTGAATAATTTGTCTTTAAATAAATCAAATGGAGCTTCCATACATTCTAGTGGCAGTTTGTTAAACATCTTCATACCCACCACTTCGTAGCTGTTCAATGACTTGGATAATCTGTAGTAAGGTATGTCAAGATGGCTACTATTACTGGTCCCATGAGAGTGTACATCTCTTCTACACTGGTATTCTGATAGGTTGCTCTTTATATGCAGTAGGGCAGTGTAAATATACATCTTTATTACAGTTAATATTTTTAAGTTGATAAACAGTGGTTTGCAGTGGGCCAGATTATCACTGTTTGTGATAATTCGAATTACTTTCTTCAGAAGTACCAAAATGTCCTGAAGGTGTGAGCTATTGCCCCATATGAAAAAAAGCCCATAAGATATAATGCTTTGAAAAAAAGCAAAGTAGGTCAGTCTTACATAGGCCGCAGGTACATGGTTTTTTAAATTCCTTAACAAATACAGCACTCTAGACAGCCTTGCACTAATGTATTTAATATGTGGCTCCCAAGTCAATTTACTATCTATAACAATACCTAAGAACTTAACACTATCCATGAAGTGTGCTCCTGGCAGATCTCTTAAACTAAATACAATCTTTTGAGTTTTACTCTCATTAAGCAGGAACCCATTAGCCCGAAACCAGACTGATGCTTGTGATATTATGTCATTTGCCACAGTTTGGAGCATATCCACGTCTAAGCTGATA